>NW_026555335.1:34294447-35710754 GCF_029017545.1 Prosopis cineraria | reverse complement strand
TCTCACATTAAAAAAGGTACAAGGCACATGCTTCAATCACTATGCATGGACACCAATTTTTCTCAAGTATTGACAGTGAAAGATAGATCTATGACAATGAGAATCGTCCCATGTACATGTTGAATTGTCAACTAGTATTTACTCAAAAGACAATAATCCTATGGCACTTGTACCATATGTTGTGCTGGTTATTTTTCACTTTTTCCACCTTAGAGATTAATTTAATTAATTAAGAATACTATTACCTTCTCAAAATATAATTACGGTTTACACCTAACTATGCATAGATTAGGAGAGGAAATTAAATTAACTCATTAAATCTTTAAAAAAAATCTGTATTGAACTCAAAAAATCCTGTTCAAGGAAAGGAGCTCAATGTACGCATTCAATGCTCATTATGTGTGGCTCAATTTGAGCCTTTTATTTTACTTTAAAATGATCTTTGCCTTTTGTTTAAATTAATTTTAAGTACTTTTAAATGTTGTGTTTATTAATATAAACATTATAAAAAAATTTAATATTAAATCTTGATTTATCTTCAATACTTATACAGGAATGAGTACCGTGGTACTCATCATTTCTAATGAGTTTATTTTACATTTATTAAAATAAAAATATAAAAATATAAAATTTTAATAAATTTGTTCATCGCCAATTTGATCGATACAGGTTTAATTTAGGTGATCAAATTTAAAATTAAAAGTTTTTATAATTTTACAATATAACTATCTAGATACACATTGGACAATTTAAATATAATCTAGATAACTCAATTTAATATTAAATTTTTTAATAAATTATACAAATTAATTATTTAGATATACTCTTGAGAATCTAGATTTAATATTAAAATTTTTTATAATTTGTATATTAATAAACAAAATATTTAAAAAACACTTAAAAATTAATTTAAATAAAGAACAAAGATTATATCAGAGTAAAATGGAAAGCTCAGATTGGGCCACGCATGATGAGCAAGCATGCTCGTCAAAAGTGATGAATACTAACTGTGTACGCAAGGAATTCATGGGGTCGGTACCATTTGAGTCAGTATTTCCAGGAAAAAAAAAAAGATTTATGTTTTGAGATAATAGGAGTCCTCCTATTTCCTTTATAGTTAGTTAAATATCAAATGCTTTTCATAAATTTTCTTTAAGCAAACTAAAATCTTTGTTTTAAGTTAAGAGTGAAAGATATCGAAGCATTTTTGAGGACGTGTCATTGATATTTTATTAAATTTTGTAAAGATTTTATATCAAATATGAATGGGGGAATTGATATGAAGCCCACTGAAGGACTCCAAGCCCAATGAATTAGTGAAAATTCTTTGTAGGTACTAAGGTTTTAAATGCAATTATTTTCATAAGTGAAAATATAAAACTGTCCTTAATGAGTTAAAATATTTGCGTTGCACATTAAACAAAGGAAATTAACAACAAAATATCGTAAATAACAAAAAAAGTTGAATTATTTACAACAAGAAATTTATTCATTCACAAAAGTTAATGTGTGTTTACTCTTGCATTTGAAAAAATTTAATTATTTAAAACAAAGTTTTTTAACAATAGAATGACAAGCAAAATTTGTAATGACAAGCAAAATTTAATTATTTAAAACAAAGTTTGTTTATTTTCAAGAGTCAATGTGAGTTTTTATTTATATTTGACAAAATTTATTAGTTAACCAAATAAAATTAACAATAGAATATTCATAACAACAAAAATCTAATTAATTACTACAAGAAGTCCTTTATTTACAAAAGTCCTTGTAAGTTTACATTTAAAAAATTTACAAGTTAACCGAAAAAAATACCAAGAAAAATTTAATAAAATAACAAGAAATCTCTAATTATTTATAACAAGAACTCTGTTTATTTACTAAGATTTACATGGGATTACATATGCACTTGTGGATAGTAAAATTTACAAGTAATTTGAAGAAAATTAATAACAAAAAATATTCATAAATAATAAGAAAAGTTTAATTATTTATAACAAACAAATCCGTTTGTTCACACAAGTTCATGTGGATTTATTCGAAGAGGGTTCAGTCTTTTCTGTTTCAAATATAATTACACTTGATATTTCAAAATATATTGTTGTGAATATGTTGTTTGGGTGAGTAAGGGATGTGATTCTCTCGACATGAATAGATGAGATTTTATAAATAGGGTAAAAGTGAAGAAGGTGATAAAGGCGAAAGTAGAAGCCATGGAAATTGAAGGGGGACGACAGCTGGCTATGTGGGGACATGACAAGACAATTCTACTTTGTTGGGATATGAATAGATAAGATTTCGTTGGGTGTGTTGAGATTTTAGTCGAATATAATTAATTATAAAAAAATTGATTAATATAATTAATTTTAAATATAATTAATTATATTATGTGATCTACAATTAATTAATGAAATTGATTTTAATCGAAATTAAAAATTAGAATTGAAATACAAAATTAAAAAGCATAATTAAAAATAAGGTAAAATATATCCAAGTACATGTTAAAATCATTTATGCATCCAAATTCATGTTTTCAAAACAAACAAAAAATCCAAACACTTATCATATATGTCAAAATCAATTATGAACCTAAAATTATAATTTTCTTAAAAAATTCAAACACTTCTATACATACCAAACTTAATTATGAACTTAAAACATGATTATCTCATAAGTTATTATTACTTATTTTTTCAATTCAAATTTTTAATTAATTATTATTTTAACCTCTAAAATTGATTTCAGATGTTATCCAAATAGGCACTTTGAATTCTGGAAGGAACATTGCAGTGCTATTTCCTCCGCGGTATCCTCGATTTAACTTTGAATCAGCCCAACTGGGCCAACTATGCAGTCACAATCACTTATTAATAACCAATTTATACCGTTCTTTGGACAAAAATATGCAAATATAAATAATAATTTATTTAATTTTCACACCATTTATTTTATAATATACAAAAAAATATTACTAACATTTTATTTTTAAAAATTTAAGATATTTTTTAATTAATATTGTCTTCCAATAAAGTAGTGAATTATCTTTTAAATTAACATAATTTCTTATTTATTTTATTTTTCCCACAATTTATTTTATAATACACAAAAAATATGACTAACAATTTATTTTAAAAAAATTAAAGTATTTTTAAATGAATCATACCCCCAAATAAAGTGGTCAATTGTCTTCAAATTAACACTATTTTTTAATATTTACACTTATTTAATATAATATTTTATTTTAAAATAAATATAAAATAATTTATTTGTTATGAGCACTTTTAGAAAAATTACATTAATTATACATTCAAACACTAAAAACACCAAGTATAATTAATAACCTCAATTTTAATCAAAGGTGAATTTTTTGATTTTGGGACTAGATAGATCTTCCACCAGATGGAGCTCACCAGAAAGAGATTGGTTTAGACTAGATACTAATAATTTCATTAACATCATAATATAAGTTATTAACTAATTTAAATTTTTAAAAAAATTAGTTAAAATCTTGATTTTCTAAAACTTTTCACATACCTTGAGTGTAATAAATAAAACAATTGACTTATTTAAATAACTCACATTAATTATACAATAAAGTAAGGGTATAATTAGTGAAATATATAACATTTATATAATTTTTTATATTTTGAACTATACAAAGCTTCTAAAAAATCACTATTAGAAAAATAAAATTCAGTGAGGAACAAATTCCTTGCTAAATACTATTTTCCTAAATAAATTGCATTTTAGTGAGAGATTTTATCCCTTGCTAAATTCGTAGCTAAAAAGAGGCTCACTAAATTTAGCAAGGTATTGTATTTTCATCGCTAATTAGTAAAGAATTCAATCTCTCGATAAATTTCTTGCTAATACTATTTAAAATTTGATAATTCAGTGAGGGATCAGTCTTTCATTAATTTCTCGCTAAATATGCCTTTGTTTAAAAATAGTGATGTCACATCACCCACTATGTGTGTGTAAACTTATAACATGTCACCAATAATCTCGTCCTTTATCAATCACCATGTCACCCACTATCTCGTGCCTCATCACCCACCATGTCACTTTTGCGACAATTCATAATATGTTATCGTTTATCTTGCACCATGTCACTTGCTCCTTACTATGTTTTATATTCATTATGTTTATTTCAAACTCAAGACTTGAATCCCTTATCTCATATTCTCTCTTTCTTTGCTAATTAAACTTAAAGTCACCAACAGTTATTACATGAAAAATTAAATATATATTATTTAACTACATAAATATATCAAATAATATATTATAAAAATACACACATATATACATATTAAATTTTATTTTTAATTATTACTATGTTAAAAATATTTATATTTTATTTAAATTATTCTTTGCATTATATTTTTTATACAATATTATTTTATTAATAAAAATTAACTTAAAATAAAGAAAATATTAAATAATTTTATTATGAATATTTTACTTAAATTTTAAATTTAATTTTTATTTTTAAATAAAAATAATTAAATATATAATTAAAAGTCATTGTCGAAAGTTTTTTTTTTGTAGTAATTACCTAGGGATAGAATCTCTCGCTAATTATCATGTTTTGGAGAGTGATTAAAAGTCTCTCACTAATTATCTTATTTTGGAAAGAGATTGATAGTTTCTCACTATTTTTCTCGTTAATTTTCTTATGTTAGAGAGGGATTAGTAGCCCCTTACTATTTTCCTAACTATTATCTTATTTTAGAGAGGGATTGACAGTTTTTGCTATTTTTCTCACTAATTCTCTTATTTTAGAGAGAGATTGATAGTTTCTTGTTATTTTTCTTATTAATTTATAGTTAAGCTATGAAATCAATATCCCTTGCCACTTTCCTCACTAATTTAGTATTTTAAAGAGGAATAGATGATTTTTCATTAATTTACATTTTTTTAATAGTGAATGACTTATATTATATTCCCTTCATTCCTATATATAAGAGGTCTTTTAAAATTTATTTATCTTTAAATATAAAATGTTGTTAGAATATTTTTTAAAGAATGGACTATTATACCCTTATTAAATTAAAAAGATGAAAAGATAAGTATTCTCATTAATTTATTTTAAAAAGGATATTCATTTTTTATTTACAATAATTATGAAAAAAAATTAAAATATTATTTTTTTAATTAGATAACTAACTTTTATTAGCTTGCGTGATTTAATTAAAAATATTTTATATATAAGAATAGATGGAGTAATTTGAAAGGAATATATAGTGTTACAACTTGAGGAGGTATCCTTTATGGCGGTAAAGGAAATTGAATAAAAAGCTTTTCTAAATATTTTTGGTTATTATCCTTACATAGAAGCATACTCCCTCTGTTTCTATGTATAAAAAAAAACTATATCACACAATTTAAGAAAGGTGGTTAACCATAATAATTATGCTTAAAAATAAAAAATTAAACTAAAATGCCACATGTTAATCAACATAAATATGCATTAATTATTTCTCGTTAATATAAATTATGAAGGATGATTTTAAAAATGTCACATGTTAATCAACATAAATGCTCATTGAAACATGTGATTTTACTTATATAAAAGAATAAATAAAAAGTAATAGTTTATCTTATAAATAAAAATGAACGAAGTAACTCATAGATATCCTTGATGACCTAATCCTTTGTTGGAATATTAAAATTCACAAAGTCAACGTCTAAATTAACTATTTTAAGTACTTTTGATATGTTAATAGATGTACAGATTAAATAGCTCATCAAACATTTCATCACTCTCACATTATCACTATTTTTGACTCTTTATCTTTAGGGAGTAAAAGCTTGTTAATTTTTCCTGTGACTTAATTTTTTTTTTTGGTCTCCATGCATGGTTTTTTGTAGCCATCAATACATAAAAAGAAAATGGAACCTGGATGGACGAGGGAGGGTTGATGAGAGAGATTGGGGGGGGGGAGGAACCTAAATTTTATCATATGCTTGGTTGAATTATATATATAAGTGGCATTTTGAAAGAATTTGTGCTCTTAAAAGTAAGTTAAAAAGTCACTTCACAAGTTTTACCCAAAAAAAAAGTGACTTTACAAGAATTTGTGTATAATTAATTACTCTATTTTAAATACGTCATTTTTCTCAATTTTCATGAGGTGATAAAGAATGTTTATTTTTTAAAAGTTTGTGATATTTAAAGGCAAGAATAGAAAATCAAACAATTTTTTAGGAAATTTCAATAAGTTAACTAAGTTTTCTTGATTTATGTGAATTTATAATAGGTGATATATATAATAAGGACTAGAGGGAGTACCATTTAATTATTTACTCTCTCTGTCCAAAATTATACCAGATTGCTCAATATATTTCACAAACCAATAAATAAAAATGGTTGTTCATTTCTATAAAAATGACGTCTTTTTTCAGTTCTTAAATCCTTCATTACGAAGACCTTTTATCATTAAGAGTAAGAAGAAGTGTTTATTTAAATTGTATTTTTCATCGACATACTAATACAATGATAAATTTTATAAAATAATTTCAAAAATTATGTCCTACATTTTCAATCAGTTTAAACGAAAAAAAATATCTTACAATTTAAATTTGGATAGGAGGGAGTAAAAGTTATGAGGATTTATCTCTTAATTAATAATTGTGCCAAGAGCTGTCTCCATCGCTTTTTTTGTTCCACGTTTCTCTAGTCCGATGAGTTTAAGTTTTTTGTTTAGATTAAGCATTAATCAGTTTTAACTCAATTTCCTAAGTAGATTGTACTTTTGTCTTCTTCCACTTCCTTTCTTTTTTGCAATTATGAATCTCTCTTCACTTTTAGAGATTTGAGTTTGGTCTAAATCTTTTATGGCACTAATTATGAGCATAATCATGCCTAGATCCTAAGATTCCAATGGAGAATTGAATCTCGTCTTGCAGAGCTCGCATTTAAATTCATTTTGGGGATTTTTCCAAGGGTACTGGAGCAACTCAACTCACAGATCTTGAGTTTGAAAAATTTCAAAGTTTAATTTAAAAAAATTAGGAGAAACACTTTTTTAAATTCTTCACTTTACTCAAATTTTATTATACATTTTTGTGTATTTTTGTTGCTGTTGTTTTAAGTCTTTATATTTTTTGCCGTTTGCAATGTTAATCTCCATAGTTTGAAAAAGACATTGAAATAGTACAAACGGTGGTAAGACATTGATATGGTACAACCAGTGATAAAATTGCTATTGTGTTTACTATCACTGTTAAATTTGTGTTTATGTTTTAATTTGGTGTTAGATGTGGATTTTTTAATCAGCAAAAATAAATAAAAGCCTTCATCAGATCAAATTAAAAATGCTGACCTGGACTCTCTTGAAGGCACAAGATGCCCAAATAAAGAAAACTTGACCTACACCCTCTTGTTTCCTAAGGCACGAGAAAATCGAATGGGACGTAGAGACCCCACAACTACGTTGTCAAAAAGTGTTCGAGGACACTAGAAAAGAGTGTTTGATGGTGGTGGAATAGTTAGTGCCAGTGAACAATCATCTGACAGTGGTCGAACGAGGCAAGACTTCAACATTAAACTCGTTCGTATACTCGTTTGACCCTCTTATTTATGTCCGAGCCAGCCTTTTTAATTTCATCTAATTGAGGATTTTTATTTTTGCTAATTAAAAATCTATATCAACGCCAGATTAACATGTAAGTACAAATTTAATGGTGTTAATAAACATGTTTGCAATTTTAGCACTGTTTATGCAATGTCAATATCATTACGAAATTATAAGGACCAACAATAAATATGGAAAAAAGGTATATGAACCTAAAATATTAAAAAAAAATATAAAAATTTATAATAAAACTTGAGTAAAGTGTAGTAAAAAAAATTATTTTTCCTAAAAAATAAAATAAATTAATTAATCAAGTTGATTCCAAAAGTATAAGCATGTTTCTCTTCTTTTTGCCACATAAATACAAGTGTGATTTGAACACATTCTTTGAAGTTACTATTTTGCAACGACACATTCTACTGTTTGATGGTAGGACCTTTATCTATCGTTCAATGTCATTCGGAAAATACCTCCCTTGCATTATATTTGATTTCATCTAAATTTTCGTAATTCCAATCACGTAAACAATTCTAACTAACCCTCTCCTTGGGTTGCAAGTGAATGGGGCAAAACATGCCAGTACGCCCATTATATTTCGGACCTTTTGGGCCTGTAAGTGCAGTTATGGATTCGGAATTGGAGCCAAGTGTTATAGTTTATAACTTCGTCAGAAAATTTGAAGCGCCAAAGTTGAGATGGCCGAGTTGGTCTAAGGCGCCAGATTAAGGTTCTGGTCCGAAAGGGCGTGGGTTCAAATCCCACTCTCAACATATTTGTATTTATTTCACTTTTCTATGACTTTTTCTAAATATAATATTTTTTACTTAATTATCATATTCTTCCACCCGCTGATATTTTCCGATTCACCAACAGTTTGGATTTTAAATATTGCAAATAAGTAGAATATAACTGGGAGAATGATAGGTCGGTTATACAGAATTAATTAATTTAAATTAAATTTTAAGTGTTAAATTTTAAAAATTTACACATTTCACTTTTAATTTTACAATTATATTATGATGGATTTACAATTTATTTTTCACATTTTAATTTAATATAATAAAAAAATAAATAAAGTTAATTTTTCTGTTAAAATTTAAAACATAAATTATAAATTTTTCACAAAAAATTGTAAAATTAAAAACCAAAATTACAAATGTTAAAATTTAACATGTAAAACTTAATTTAAATTAATTTACCCTTGAACCTATGTGTCATTCTCTTTATATAATTCTGATCCTCTCCGTATGAGCTGGCTAGCATATTTGCCTTTGCTACATTAACAGCAAATATGAACAATAACAACAACAATACTATTACTATACTATAACGTCTAAGCCACAAAGGGTGCTTACGTCGAGTGCGCATCAAATCAAGTCTTGCACTCTCTCGCCTAAACAATTGTAGAGGATCACAGTTCATCAGACCAGTCACTAAGCTCACTTTCGTAGAACAATCTATCCACGATTTGATCAATCACAGAATCGATGAAAGTGTTGCACCCGATTGTGAACATCTTGCTCACTCTGTTTCGAGCACTTGAAAACCACGCAAACATGGCCGCAAATGCTACGGCTCCCAAACACACCCCTCCTGCTTCCACTATTCCTTCCATGTCCATCTTTCTGAACACTGAGTTCCCCGTCACGACTTCCATCGTCACAGTCCCTGCAAACACCATCTCCACCAAAAGAAAAACACATTCTCTTTTTAACTCATTCATGATTTCAAAATTAATGATTAATCATTGAAAATCGTTACACGATTCGTTGTGGATTCTTAAAAATATTGCGAGTCACTAGAAAGTAGAGAGATTAATTACCATAGCCAGGCGACCAGAGATGATCTCGAAATCGTGGCTTTTCTGAGAGCTTTCGATGTATTCAGACAGCGTGGCGAAGAAGGGGGACACGTTATCGGCACCGTCAACGACGTCCTTCCTAGTCCTGATTACGCTTCCTGGCCGATCAGAGCCGTAGGATCTCAGGTTACACAGCCGGGGCTGGAGAACGATGTTTGTAGTTTCTGGCTCCGCCGGTTTGGGTTTCGGAATGGAAATCTGAGCCGGAATTGCCTGCTCTTTCGAGTGAACCGTCCGTGCCGGCGACCGCAGCTGGCAGTGCGCCACACGAGTTGGAGATGCCATCAATACGGGATGAGAGGAGAAGCTTGCAGGTTTCGTGTATCTCGAGAACTTTTGGTGAGTGACGGTTAGCGGGAACAATTGGGTGCTATGAAAACTGGAAGAAAGGGATGGCCGGTGGGACCCAATACTAGCACGTGTCGGATGCTCCGTTCAGTAACGCGGTTTTCAAGTGGGGATAATGGACATTGGACAGGCGCTTTAAAGGTTTGTAAATTGGGAAGAGAGCGAGTGATTTGGAGGGTGCGATAATTCCAAGAGGAGGAGGCTTTACATTTTCCATAAAGTTCGTGTGAGAAACTCCAATACGTAATGCGTGGCCCACCCCGGAACGAGAAACAAAATGTTGAAGGGAAGGCTATATGTGTCATTTTATTTGTAAAGATATTTTGAGTTCTCCCCCTCAGTATGGTTAACAAACATGTTATCCCTACCTATAAATCCAAACACTATTAGTTTTATGGACTCATAATTATTTGAGCCCACTGAGCCGTTAAAATGGGCCAGGAAGTCTAGCAACTCTGGATCAGGCCCATCATGGTAAGAATCCCACGGTCGGGTCGACTATGGTCCTATAAGCGACCACGAGAGTACGTCAAGTCCTACCTTTAGGAATTCCAAGAGAGATCCTAACATTCTCGTCCTTCTCATTCTTAGTATTAATGGGCAGTTCAATTATAACAAAGGATTGATGAATTTCAGGTTTTTTTATAGTAAAACTTTATGGGATTCAATATTTTTGGGTTTAATTAGAAATAGATCTTCTAACATAAATTTTTTCCATACAAAATGTTCGGACTTTGAACATACCGAGAATGATGACATTTCTTAAATAATGTCAGGTTTAATTGGAGTACTTTTAATTTCCTTTAAAATATTACAAGTGTACTAATTTGATATGGAGAAGCGTGTTTTTAATATGTAGAACAAGTGGGTAAATTTTTGATATAGCATTAGAAAAACGATTATAAAGTTTTCAAAGCACAGTAAACAATGAAAGGCATTAACTTTTAACAGGTATTCGTTAGTCTTTTTGTAACCATTCGCTCATTTAATGAATATCGTTGCTCACTCCTCTCATTGGGTTTGGTTTCTTATTAGTATGTTCCAACATCATGATAAGGGTTCATTACTAATATATTTAATCTTTTTTTAGCGCAGGTAAAAAATCACATAAAAGAGATATAGCCAAAAACCATAGTAGTGTGATATTCAACAGGGTCTTCATAAGGCCGGCCTTTGAAAAGGTTGGGTGTTAAAAAAGTTGAATATGGCCATAATTTTTCAAAGCAGGCCCCACGACCATGTGGCTCTAATATTTTTTTTCCAATTTATTTAAACCCTTATGCACATTAAATTAATAATATAAAATTTGAATGGAAAAAATAACAGATATGATGAGTCATCCATCCTTGATGGATCTTCAAAATATGGAAAGAATTAGTCTTTATGCACAATAAAAATGGGCCCATAAGTAGAGTTGGGAATACAGGCAGGCCTGACTCTATGGGCCTGAGCCCTAAAGTTCAATTTTTTATTTTGAACTCCATTTTTTAAGCCCGACCCTTAAAATCTGAACCCTTATTAAATAGGACCTCTAAGGTTAGCCTCTCCAAGCCGGCCCTTATTTCTGACTCTACCCATAAGTGTCATATTCTCACTGTCATTTTAAAATTGGGAGGGAACAGTTTTACATGCACGACTAAGCCATTGTTTCGTGGGAGTTGAATATGTGAGTGGGGTGCATGAAAACCAATCCACTCTCTGCATATTCTCCAAAACAATAGCCCCTTCATTCTCTCTTCCTCTTCTTTGTGTATTTGCTCTTGCAAACTGGGTTTGAGTAATTCGTTCTATCGCGTAATAATTTGAAGGTTGTGATTGCTAAGGTACATAACTAATTTCAAGCCTAAATTGGTAGGGCTTGTTTAGATTCATTAGCGCTGTGTAGTGATTTTGGTATACTATGAGTATCAAGAACCACAAAGAACTGGAAAATGATTTTAATTGTTCTTTCACTAGTTCAATACATCTATTATTTTTGAATTATGAGGTGTAAGTATTGGTTATTTAAATAATTCTATTATTCGTATAGCTTGTGCTAGGATTTATTTTAGTTTTCTAATTTGTATTCTTTATTTAAATTTTAAAAAATATTACTCATTAAAACTGATTCTTTTAAGCGTCACTACCTTCTAGAAACCTAAATCGCAAGTCCAATCCTATTTAATTTCGAGCCAAAACAATCTTTGCCGTTTTTTCTGGTTACCAACTAACAAGGTTTCAAAAAAGAGGAAGGTTTTTTCTTGACGGGCCACCAATACCAATTTGTAATCTTTCTTTTAATATTGAACAGATAACAAATTAAATATTCCTCCAACTAACAATTTAGATTCGGCTTAACTATCACATGTAAACCAAAATAATAATTGAATGAAGTTGCATGAATGAAAAGTCAAGACTCAAGACAATATTAACTATAATGCATTTATTATATAATATAATATTAATTGTATTTGTATGTAAGGGCTAACTAAAAAATATAAAATACTCTAAACATTATTATACTAGACTTATATTTTGAACTAATCAAAGTTTGAGAGAAAGCAATTGTCTTCTCACAAGAGGAAGCCCAAAGTGGAAGTTATGTTGTTTCAGTAAGGTCCAAAAGAGAGTAATTATTAGATCCAAAATAGGAATTATTTCCAAGATTAAATGACAATTCACCTCCTACATTACAGTTTAAGTGCCTGTATATTAAATTTATTTTTTGGTATAATATTTTTTTTTCTGTAACTTTTGAAAAAATTCAATGTCATTTCTATAAAAATTAATTTTGATCATTAGTTGGCAAAAATATCATGAAAAAATACCTCAAAATTCTATTAAAAAAACTATAGGAAAGGATAAAAAATTATAGATAGGGACTTTAAAATTATATAAAAGGACCAAGTATTGACAAGTCCTTTTTCTATAATATTTTTATTAATTAATAGTCAAATTTAATATTTATTAATGGCAGGAGACTACATTTGCACTACTTGGGAAATGTTGAGGGAAAATATTATATTAAAATAAATTTAGGATCCAAATATACTCCTAGTCTTATATTTAGGAGTTAATTTGTTATATAACTCTTGTTTCAATGTAGTGATGTGCTCCATTGTATTGTTAAGCAAAAGATGACTTTTCTAAACGAGAATATCACAAGTTCCTCATTTCTTAGTCCGAATGGTACGTCCAAAACTATATGATTGATTGTCTCCACGAAACCATGTGCCACGTAACATGAAATATTTATTTATTTTGGATGCTAGAAAGAAATGTAAAAGAATAGATTAAAAAAAAATAAAGATAAAATAATATAATCAAAATGTGAAGAACAATGGGTGAACCGTATTCATTCATAAGAGAGAAAATAATTTAATTTATGAAAATAAGAGTTATGATTATAAATTTTTTTTCAATACATTTCATTCCTATTTTTATTAGTAACTGAACAAGACCTAAATTAAAACATTAATATATAATGGATGATGGAAGTAATTAGAGAAGCTTCAAGAGCGTGCACACTTACCCTTAAAAAGGTTATAAAACCTTTTCACTGTGTAAACTTCGATTGATTATAGTGATTCGCCCTGCGACACTAACATCTCAAGTTAGATTCAACAGTGTTTGTTTGTTCTACAACAAGCTTGCTCCATGAATTCAGGCTTTGGTCTCCCAGTGGATAGGGTTAATTTCCATCCCTTTCGCTTAGGACCACCTGGAAATGAAAAATACTCATAAAATCGAGGTGTATTACATTATTAATAATTTATTTATAAAAATATAATATTTAAATGTCATTAAATATAAATTAATTTTAATATTAATGATAGTAGAAAGAGAAAATGTAAAAAATTAAATGTATATTTTGTTATAAGAATAAAATCAATTAAAAAATGTTAAACAAAATTTTATTTAAATTACTTGAAGTATTTTAATTAAACATTATAAATGACATAGTGCACTTAGTCTATCTAAGTTTCTCCTTTGAAAATAGAAAATAGACATAAAATATTCCCTTCTCTCATATTTATAAATACCCCCCATCTCTAATTATAGAATATTTTTGGAAATGATTTGGTGTCTTAACATATAAGATATTTTAACAAAAATAAATTTTCATTAATTATTCTTGTTTCAATATTATCGTTTCCTCCTTGTCATATTTTCTCTCCATTTAATATTTCACAAATAAGATATATTAAGAGAATAATATTTTTGAAAATTTATATTTATATTTTTTAAACATAAGAATATAAAGTATATTTAATAATTTTTATTAATATGTAATATAATTTTTATTTAAAATTGTCTCGTAAATTGAGACAAAGGGAGTACTTAACATGTTTATTAAAATAAAAAAATCCTAGAATTCTTCATCTACGTTCAAAAATTTAATAAATTTTTAACTTTCACCTTTATTAAATATATATTTTTATAGAGTACTTTCTTTTACTAACATTTAATGAGAGATAAAGGGAGAAATTAGTGATAAAAAGTTGATGATATACTTTATAAATAGTTGTATATTTCATAGGGTTTTTTAAAAATTAGATCGGTGGATTTAATCGATTCAATCGTGAACCAGTTACTGATCCAGTTGATGCAAATGAATCATGCAGTTAATGAAACTGGTTAAGAACCAGCCAATCAGTCAACGAACTGGAAAAATTGAGTGGTTTGACTGGTTCGAACGGTTCACAAGCTTCAAGTGACTGAATCTGAAAAAAAAAAAAAGGAATCTGACAGGAGAGACTATAAAAAAGGCAAAGATGGAAAGAAATGAAAGATATTTATTAAATTAAAATTTAAGAAAAAAAATGTGTTTTACAATAAACCACTATCTTAAATGTATTTTTCCACAGCAAAAACTACTACTACTTGATCGGCCATAAAATCATCAGTTGCTATGAAGACAATATACCGCACTTCAAAACAGTCACGATGGTAGAGGAAAATGAGAAAAGGAGGACTGAATGATGATTTGGAGTTAAGGTAGGTTTGGGATAAAAAATTTCTCTCCACGTGAACCATCCATTATTATATTATAATATTATATTAATACTTTTTAATAATATTATTATTATTATATTAAAAGTAGTAAAAGGTGTACAGCGAAGCGGCGGAAGAATTTGAAATGAGAGGGGAGTATAAATATTTATTTATGCAAAAATTTTGATACAAAATTCACATAATACAATAATAATTGTTTTTTGGGGAGTAAAAAATCATATTAAATGTCATTTATTTTTTTAAAAATGAAGTGAATAAAATAGATTATATTACAATATTATTCTTATGAATATTAAGATATAAATTTATAGATAACTTACAAATTTTCTTTATTTAAATTTTTATATTAGTTTTTATAATTTTGTGGATGAATTTATTTTGTGTTATTATATATGATAATATATTAATCTATATAAAATTAAATTAATTATAATACGTTCGACTACTAATCAATCAAACCATTACCCTTAAATTAACATTTCGTTCAATTCAATGACTCGATTTTTAAAATTTTGATATTTTATATCTTCTTGTAACTTGCAGCATGAGACTCTTCCTTTTTGTTTTTTTCTTGCCTTGTATGGTTGCATTGATAAGCCTAAATTCTGTATTTGGTGGTCTATTAATTATCCATTAATTCAGAGCTCATATTGGGATTATATTAAAGATCCTTTTGATTTATTTGCTATTCAGGTAGATTTGGCTTATGTTTGATCAGTTAGCATAATACAAGCATGCCTAGGTTCATATGTCTTTATTATAAAAGTTACGAATATGAATTCTCCAAGACAACCATATAAATATAAATAGCAGTCGCTCTTGCTTTCTCATTTTTTACTACTCAAATTAATGTCAAAATTTTTCTTGAATCACATAATCCCTCAAAATACTCCTAAAATCATTCACATTGATAAACACAAAATCTTTTTCTAGATACTTGTGTCATTAACATCATACTCAAATCCTTTTCCCTTGACATTCTTAACAAATTTTCAACACCATCAATATCACTCTCTCCAATATTTAGAGTATAATCATCAACAATCTGATCACTCTCTTTACTGTCTTCCACTTCATGATCATCATCATAATTCTATTGAATACCCATAAAAAAATTTATTAATAGGAGTTTCATTTTTATCCCAATTATCAATATCTTCAGAAGTTATATTATCCTACATTGAATAGAAATTTTCAAGTTAAAATAAAAATAAAATCAGATTTAGGTATGTGTATATTTGTATCAGATTTTTCAAAAATAAATCATACTACTTCTATACTTTAATCCACACATTAAGACAACGTATGAATTACTTAGGCAGACAAAAGCTAACAAAATAACATATACTAATTGTTTGACAAATCAGAATTGATTTCAAGAGAAAAAGAAATATATTGTTTTCGGGAGAAGGAAAACATCATTGCACACTAAAAACTGAAAACACAATAAGAATTAATTAAGCATGAAGCAGTATATTTAAACTATATTTATGTGAAATTTTTTGCCAACAATGTTATGCACTCTTTAGTTTGCCTAAATCCTATAGCGATAGATAGAATCCCTAAAAAATACAACTAGGTCGAGCAACAATGATTTCTTATTCGATCAAAACCTTGGGTAATTAATTATATTATCTGGTAATTGATTTTTTTAAACAAAATTATAAATATTAATAAAACTCATCAAATATACTTTATAATCTTACTTTTTTAAAATAAAAATACAAACTTGTAAAAATATCCTTTATTTAATACTCTATTTATTAATAATATTAAAGAGAGAGAATATATGAGAAAATATTATTAATGAAACTTTATTTTTATCAAAGTGTTTTAATGTTTTGAGACTTTGAATCTCTTGCAGAAGTATTTTATAATTTGAAAAGAATTGAGTATAATTTAAGGATTTATTAGGGTAAAAGGTAAAATAATAAGTAAATGTGTTTTAATATAAATTTTAATTTTAAAAATAAGCTTTAAAATATTTTTAGAATATCTCCAATGAAATTAACATATTTAACTAAATTGCATGTTTTTGAACTAGAGGGGTATCCTCTCAGTTAATGTTTTCATAATAGATATTTAGTTTTTTATTAAAAAAAAATAGAGAAGAGGTTTATATAATTAAACAGAAGAGTAGTCAGAATATTTCATTTTTTTAATTAGTGTGCTTGGATTAACTTTTTCTTTACTGCTTCTAGATTGACTTTTAGTCTGGGAAAAAATTAATCTCCGCATAATGCACTGAGATTTTACTGGTTGTTGAGAAAATCTTCGTGGCCTTTTCGATTACATATTTGTCATTTTTAACATGTTCAAGAAGATGAGGGTTTTAGTATCGGAGTCAAATCTCAGCCTCACATGTTGAATGTATTCTGTAAGTATTTTTTTTATTAAAAAATTTTTGATGAATTAAGTTTGGTAACTCATTAAAATCAGACTATGTTTCCAAATACTTACTATTTACAAATCACTTATATCAGTAGAGTTTGTAGGATTTGACTCATAATTTTACGAGTTATAAATCAAATTATTATTAAATACACCAAATTTTGCTGATATTTTGTAAGCATTTTTTGTTGTCTTTGTAAAATGAATTTTATTACGAATATGAGAAAAGGAAGAAACTTTGTATTATTATAGCCACAATAATTTCTCTAAACATAATTTTGTCGTAGAACTACAAAATATCCGACTTACTGTCTCTTGCTAGCACTGAAATCGCAATACACGGTCCGCCACCCACCATTTGGCCGAGAGGCATCGCGCGTGGCAAACAGTCGCGCATTTTAACTCTTGTCTCGTTTAAGTCAATGCACTGGCTTCGGCCCAAAAAAAAAAAAAAAAAAAAATTCAATGCACTGGCATTTAAAATGGTTTTTTTACCCTCTAAAATAGTTGTACTTGGCTAAAGAAAATGAAAATGCAAACCCTAAAAGGAATTTCCATTCACATTTTATGCAAAACGTTTTTGTGATTTAATTTGTATAATAAACGTATTTGATTAAAACAATGTTAATAAGAATAAAAAAATAAATGTCAATAAAAAAGTTTAATTTATTTAAGTAATAAGTTACTTCTTTTAGTCCTATTTGTAAATTACTTGTAATATGTTTTATCAAAAATAAAAAAATTTTAAAATTTATTAACCCTTCAAATTTAAAATTTTTTCAGTTTTACCTAAATATTCATGTTTTAATAATATATTTTATTTTATCTCACCAGAATTTAATAGAGTAAAAAATGAAATTTATGATAAAAAATAATGACATAAATAAGCCAGTCAAATTATTCTACTTTTACTTTAAAAATAGCACTGAAAAGAGTATTACTAAAAAAGAGTATTACTATAACTATTTTACATAAGGGATAAGAATGAAATATTTTCATCTTCTGAATTATATTCATGATTAGAAAAATTATGATTTCATTTTGAATTTTCCTTCCATTTCTTAAGTTAATATAATGGTAACTCTCCATTTCTATTTTAAATTGGTTTTTATCTAATTTATTTTAACCTAATTAAAGATTTTGTTTTTAAATCGCTTTTAGTTGAGTATTTATCTAATTTATTTTTATTTAAATATATAAAAATGTATTATTTTAATTATTAAATTAATTTATATTTTATCATAAAGGGATAAGAATGAAATATTTTCGTCTTCTGAATTTTATTCAAGATTAGAAAATTATGATTTTATTTTGGATTTTAGTTTCATTTCTTAAGTTAATATAATATAACTCTCCATTTCTATTTCAAATTGGTTTTTATCTAATTTATTTTAACCTAATTAACGATTTTTTATTTTTAACCTCTTTTAGTTGAGTATTTATCTAATTTATTTTTTATTTAAATATATACAAATGTATTATTTTAATTATTAAAATTAATTTATATTGTATTAATAATTCTACTTAATTTTATTCTTATGCCAATGAAACCCAATTTTTCCATCAAATAATTGTCGGATGTCATGCCATCCATATACAGTCAAAACAGGTCAATATTTTATGTAGAAATTGGCAAATTGGTTCAATCATTCGGTACAAAGTATGTTTCCTGTTAAAGATGTAAATTAATCTCATTAAAATACATTTTAATTTCATTTTCATCTTGTAAACACTTCAAATTATCAAATCAATTCAATCCTTATCAGTTCACCTTTTTTCGCGTCGAAACTGCGTTCTGAGTCTGACAATTGTATTTATCATAATTATATTGAAATTATTTGTTGTTTGAAAAATATGATTAAAAGAAGGCCATAAGATAATTTACAAAACCAACTAGTACCATATAAAACGTTATCCCAACATTATGTAAACGCTTTTAAACGCAATGGTGGTAATCTGCAATTAATGTTGTAAAGTATTTATGCTACAAAATAAAAAAAAACAGCTAATTTTACTGCATGCACAATAAAAATGAACCTGTTGGCTTATTGTGTTGGACATACAATAAAAATTAACTCTTGAAAACTTTGTATTTGAAAAAAAGAAAAACTCAGTTTTACCATATTTCATTATGCGTATGAACTAAATATTTCTATGTTGGTGTTTAGATTAATGAGATTTGAATTTGTATTCGAACCAAATTCTGTAGATAAAAGTCTATGAATTTATATTAATTTTTGTTTTATTATAATTTCTTTTATATTTCAAAATTTTTATTGTAATTATTTCAAGTACCAGTTATTTTTTACTGTCCGTTTTTTTTTACTATTGATATCTATGTTACTCTTGCCTTTCATTATTATCTCACTAATTGAAAAATAAAGATGCACTTATTATTTATAATATTTTATTTTTATTTGGAATCTTGGCCTGTTTCTCTTTTTTTTTTAATTTTTATACTATTTAAATAAAAAATTTAAAATCAAGTCCATTAATCTCAATGCTTCAGTAATAGAGGTTTTATTTTATTTTTTTCGTGGGGGGAAAACATAGACATCATTTTAACAAGAAAAGAAAAGAAACAAGAAAGGCAAGGAAGGAGGGCGTCCACTGTCCAGTACCTTCCTTGGCATGTCAATTAGTTGAAAAGGATCGGCCAAAATTTGAAGCGAGTGCAAGTACGCGCTCAAGGAAGCGCGTGAAGATCCACCCTGAATTTCTCATAGAAATGGCTGAAGATATCCACCATTTTTGTGCCAGTGACCCAGGGAATCCCTTCCCATCACTCTCCCGTCCCGTGTTGAAGTTTACTTCAATTCAAAGCTCAACTTCGACACCAAACGAATCCACGTTCTTCTCTCTCTTCATAAATTTGCTATCTAAATCACTATGCCCCCTGGTTATTGTCAATAATATGTTCGATCCTGGGGACGTGTTCGCTTTTGATAGCTCTGGGATTCCATGGCTGATTTGGATTCAGCTGGTCGTTCTGTTTCTCCTCATCGCTCTTCTTTATTGCTTCACCGTCTTCGCTTTGGATTCCTCCGACGATGCCTCCACCATCGCAGCCACCGAGGGTCCCACCACTACTGAATCTGCATCTACCAGTCGCTTACTTTTCGATGATATTCGACCGGCAGATAAACCTAGTGCTGCTGTTAAGCACGATTCCGCGGCCACTACCTTCGTAATCAACCGCAGACAGAATACACCGGTACCAAAATTTTCTTTCCTTCTTTCGTTCTTCTTTACACATACACACAAACACAATTTGGGACTATGATCTTGAATCAGAAACTTGGTGTATTTCTTGGTTTTCGCCTAATTACGGAAATCGCAGTCTTTTGGCTTGGCGTAGATTTTTTCATCTTCTCTCCTCTCTCTTTCTCTCTCTTGACATTGGTGTCTCGATCTATGGAGGAGGAAGATAAACCTTTTCTTTTGTTGTTGATATTCTTATGTTCTTAATACCTAATGAGCGTGGAAACGAAGAAATTTGATGGTATTGAAATCTTGACTTTCTCTCATTTCAAGAGACAGAACCGCTTGGTGTTTATCTCCGGCAATAATTAGAAGATTTAATAGTCCTTGCTCAGCTAATTCTTCATTCAGGTTTTATCTTTAGCCTGATAACTAGTATTTGAGTTGGACATAGAGGATAAAGTCATCACCAACCTTGAAGTAGTCCACTCCATTCAAATAGGGGCCTCTAATGTTCTTATTTATCATTCTGCAACATCATGTTTGGGTGTTTTCTAATTTTGGGACATCGAAAATGAGGAAAGTTAGTGTTTATTCTGGATAACGTATCCCTAATTAGGCGGAGAAAAATGTGGGTAGGGATGATGCTAACCTAAGAAGTGTTTTCAAGGGTACATTGAAATTCTATCGACAATTTTTAGATACAATTCAATTTAACCGAGACCTATACAAGTATAAACTGTCCATTGGCTTCTAATGCCCCCCCAAAACTTTTTGTTACTGTTATCTTTCTTCCGACGAATTTCGTAGCTGCCCTGGATTGGCTTAAAATGGCTGAGATTTGCTAATATTAGAGGCACAGTAGAAAACTGAGAAAGTACATTGGAGATTGATCCTGTGGAAATGGAGTTTTGCTATGGACTAAAAGATCCGAAATGTTTTGTCATTTCATTGATCCTGTCTGCCTGTGCTCATGAAGCGTTTACCATCCATTTAGAATTATTCTATTGAAAAAAAAAAAAATTAAAGAGCTGTGGTGCTCAGATGGATGAGATCCATAATCTGAACTATATAATATTCCTTCTGGTTTTGACTCAGTCTCGCATCATAATTGTGCCAGCATCATTTTGGGACGGATAGGTTTTCTTTCCTTGCTGGCTTACAGATTGGCAGCTAAGGCTAA
This sequence comes from Prosopis cineraria, assembly GCF_029017545.1. Classification (NCBI taxonomy): domain Eukaryota; kingdom Viridiplantae; phylum Streptophyta; class Magnoliopsida; order Fabales; family Fabaceae; genus Prosopis; species Prosopis cineraria. The sequence goes on along the minus strand of NW_026555335.1, from coordinate 35,689,201 downwards.
GTTGTGGTGGTGCGTGGGATTCCAAAAACATTGCACGTTGCAATTATGTTCTCGTTCATTAATGAACTTTCCTAGCTTAAAATTATTTGGTCATTGATAAATGATCAAGCCCTCAACCCTTAATGCTAGTTGCCTGTAAAAGAAATTCAAGAGAGCCAGGGAAACCATGTCTATGATTCTTACTATTATGCATTTTCTTTGATACATGTCCTATTTCTTTTTTAGAAAACACTTTTCTATCTACTAAACATGCAGATAAACTAATACATGCACGAATGGCTCGTCCTTGTAATGAAAGTGACAGAATTGTGATGTACTGATGAGGTAGAAACTTCTTGCAGGGGGGAGAAAATCGAAGTATAAAAGGTGAGGTATCAGCAGGAACAACCAGAAGGATAGTGAGCGGAGAAGAATTTGCAGAGAGGGAGGGTTCGTCCAGTTTCCACCCATGCCATTTTTTCCAGTTAGCTAGGGTTGCCTTTCTCAAATGTATGGGTCTTGACCCTACATCTGATAGCCCTCCTACCCAAAAACGCAGAAAACCAAAACGAAGCTGATTTTCACTTTTATATGTTGTCATCATTGAATCATCCCAGAAATTTAGCAACTTGATTAGCATCAATTTTATTTTGTGCCCTGTCTAATCTTCCTACTCCTGCTCCGTTCCGAATTTCCCATTTATGGTCTCACGCTCTCATCATGATTTAAGGCCATGGCAAGAATCTGAAGAACAGAGGTTAGACTTTTGATAAAAAGCAAGGGTTGGACTGGTGTTATGATATTCAACATATTGGTGCTCAGGATATTGGGGCTCCCCGCCTCCCCTCTCTCAATTAAAGGACGGTGAATTTTCGGCAGGATAAACTGACAATTGAATGAATGTAAGAGACAAAATTTACGAAAATATTGGAGCTTGTGTACAATTCTTAATTGTTTTATCTTAACAGGCCCTCTAACTATGTGTAGAAAGGAGTTATAAACCTAATATGGTCGCCTGACTAGTCTATCTCTGTATTTATTATTATTTGAGATTAAAGTATATTTTTAGTTTTTTATCTTTATATAAAATTTTAATTTAATTTTTTAATTTTATAAAGTATTTTTAGTTCTTTAACTCTAACATCATTAGTTTTAAATAATTATTTTTTATATCAATCATTTATATTTTGAAAAAAATAAACTTAATATGTTAATATTTAAAAATATTTTGTTAATGTTAAAAGGTTAATGTAAAAATTTTTTCGGATGAAACTAACAATATTAAAATTAAAAAATATATTTTATAAAGTTAAGAAATTAAAATAAAATACTGTATAAAATTAAAAAATTAAATGTATATTTTAACTATTATTTTATTATTATTATATTACATTATCTTCCACATGATTCCACAAGCGATATACTTGATATATTTTTTGAACCAAAGAGCGATATACTTGACATTTAAAACTTCTTTCAAGCGGGAGAATTTTAGTGAATGACATGTCGGGGTTTAATTTTAAATTAGAACTAGTAGAATTTAAAAAAAAAAAAATTACTCTGCAAGACCATAGCGAAAGTTGTTTTTCTAACTTGTTTTCCTTAACCAAACACGGGGGAGTTTTTGAACATAGTTTTCCCTAATTTTTGACATGCCATACTGCCCATGATTTTTATATAAAAAGAAATTAAGAAATTGTAGGCAAGTTTTTGACAGATCATATTATTAATAGTTAGGTTCTTCATTTTTTTTTCAAAAATAAGTTGTAACAAGACATTATAGACTACACAGTTAATCATGTTGATTTTTAATATTAATGTATATTGAATTATTCATATAATTTTTTCTAATATATTAAATTATATATTTTTTATCCTTATTATTTAACATGTTAAATTTTATGTTATTTAAAATTTTCATTACATATATTTTTCAAACATTTCTGATATATGTGGCATTTGTATGATAGAAATTACAAATAATAAAAATCATTGTCATTTTTTTAGTAATTGTATATTCAAAATCACTTTTTATTATACATAATTTAAATAACGAGAATAACAAAGAGGTCCTAAAAAGATCAATTAATTTAAGTTAGATTTTAAGTGCCAAACTTTAGAAATTTACAATTTAATATCTCAATTTTGTAATTGCGTTGTGATGAATTTACAACTTTTCTCCAAATTTTGATATGGTTGAAGAATTAAAAAAAATTCTTGTTAAAATTTGAAATATAAGTTTTAAATTCATGACAATAGAGTTACAAAATTGAGAAATTAAGTTGTAAATTCTTGAAATTTGGCACTTAAGACCTAACTTAAATTAATTGATCATTTTAGAACCTCTCTATCATTCTCCCTTTAAATAACTTTCAGTTTATCAAATTTACTTTTAAAAAAATGTATCTAAACACAAATTTTATTACAATAACTAATTTTTACTCAATTAAATTTTGCTAAATGAACTTTTGACAAACTAACTTTTTACTAACAAAAAATCAAACATATAACAAGAGATTGAATTGAAAACATATTTTGATAGGAAATGACTAAAATGTCTTTTAATTTTTAAAATATAAAATGGACTTGTTAAAATTTAATTTAACTTGTCATTTCATTAATATGTATTTGCTAATTCACTTGCAAAATTTGTTAACAAAATATTTTACATTCTCACTCTTGTTGGCTTGTACTTGTTAATAACACATTAACATAACTTATCACTTCAGCAGTGTGTACTTGTAAATTCATTAGGGGAACTTGTTAACATTATTTTTTACATATTCAATCTTGTTGACTTGTACATGTTGACGCCCTAATATAAATCATTTCAATAATTTTACTTGTAAATTTATAAAGGGAACTTGTTAACAATATTTTTCATATATTCAATCTTGTTGACTAGTTAAAATATGAAATGCACTTGCTAAAATCCTAACTTAATGTGTTAAAAATAAAAAGACATTCAGGTCAATTTCTATTAAAACGTATTTTCAATTTTATTCTTGGGTCCTGTAGTGCATTTTCCAATTATAATAGTCCTGATTTGAAATCAAACCTTCCAGGGTTCATTGCTGAAAATTATCCCCAGTTTTGCTTCCAGTCCTGACGGAATATTAGAAAGTGCAATTTGCAAGTCACCGCCTGCTTCAACAACGGTACAAACCAATGATTAAAAAATTGGATCGGGCAATTGGATCGATTGGACAGTCGATTGATTCGGCTAACAGTTTGGTCAAAGTGAAAAAATTGTTTAAAAAATTAGGTTAGATTGAGTTGGATCGACAATCAAATCAAAAATTGGATTTAATTTTTAAAAACTGAACTGTTTAAAAAATACATTTTTTTTAAATTTTTTTAAAAAACAATTAATTTTTTTAATTATTTAATATTATGTTATATTATTTAACTTGTTAAGTCATATTAAAATTAAAATATTTGATTTTATTTTTATGTTAAATAATAGTTTCATATTTATTTTTTACAAGTAAATTTTATATACATATAAATTTTTTTATTTTAATTATTATATCACTAATTTTACGATAGACCATACAAATTATAAACTACTAACTTTTCCAATCTAATATTTCGTCTGATTTTAAAAACATTTATAACCACAGATTCATTTATTACACGCACACTATAAGGTGAGCATGCCAATTCCAAGCTCTCGAATTAGTGACAGAAAGCACCAAAGCAAGACACGACTGAAGGTATGCGTAGTGGCAGTGGCAGGCGTATCTAATTGTGTCGTGGTGACACGTTTCAAAGTTGAAGCATGAAGTGGCATCTGGCATGTCAATAGCCACTCTTTAAGCAAAAGAAAGAGGAAGCAGTTAAATGGCATTTTGAAAAGAAAAAAGCTATGGAGAGGGAAAGAGAAAAGGCTCTGAATTTATACAAGCCGTGCTATTTCATGGAACAATTGGTGAAGGCAATTTCTAAGTGCCTTGGTCTGGAAAGAAGAGAATATGGAGAAGGAACAAGCACAGCATCACGAAGCCTGAGGAAGGCATCAAGACCATCGTTAACGAAAGGACGAGGAGGCCAAGTTAACGTTTCTACATCTTGAGGTTTTAAACTCTACCGAGGCTACGTTTCTGTAATTTTCTGCCTAATAACAGTGTCCCTTTTGTAACATCTTTTCCTTTTTTTTTTTTTATGGCCTGTTCTTCCATAATCAAATTAATTAGCTTTTTTTCCCCTCCTAATCTACTCCCTCATAAATTTTAATTTTTTTTTCTCAATGTAAGGCAAAGCTAGAATAATTAATATATTTTTTCAATTTTACCTTTTTATTTATTTATTTATTATCGTTTAAATTTACAGATAACAATTTTATTATTATTATTATTATTTACAAAGAATGACAAAATTTTAATGTTACATATTTTTTGAAAATAATTTTAACAATACAACTACTGCTTTTTTTTAATAAGCCCGAAATTAACTTATATTAAAATCAAAAGGAGTACACCTTAATCTGATCAATACAATACTGAAGCGCCACCTTCAATTTTGGAGCGCTTTCTGAGCCCAACTATTGAAATAATTATAGTGACAATCTCCGCCAAGCTGTGACTTTGGAATTAAGATTTGTTGGAGATAAGAGCATTTCCAGCAAGTAAGTTCATTAAATATTTCTTTTAATATAAGGCCAAAGCATAACTGTTTCATCAAGTCATATTTAAAACTATAAGATTTCTACATTTAGGCTGGGGATTATCAAGAATCATAGTGTCAAAATTATTCCAAGATGACTGATAGGGCAAGCAGGTCAGCACATTTGTTAACTTATTTATAAATATGATCAAAAGTGATCATTCAGTTCTCTAAAGTAAGATCTTTGATTTTCTTGATAATTTTAGAGAATCGGTGTCTTTCAAAGTAGTTATACTCGATGAGTAATAAGGCTTCCATTGAATTGGAGTAGACATTGACTTTATAAAGTTTAGCATTCTAACAAAGATTAAAACCTTCAAAAATTTCCATGAGCTTAGCTACTGTGCAAGGGTAATAACCCAAGTACTTTGAAAATCTCTTAATCCAATTACCCTTTTCATCCTCGATAATACCTCTATAAGCATCAACACCATTGATGTTGACAGAGCCATCAATGTCAAGTCTAACCCATCCAAATGCTGGAGGGCTCCATTTAGTTTCATATCTAGCATCACTTTTGTTGAGGTGGTTGATTTTAAATTGAAGTTTTAGATTGTTGATTATCTGATGAGTACAAGAGAAGGTAATATCATTTTCTAGAATGTCATCGTTTAAGTAGATTTTCCTTCATCTTATCTTCCCTATGTTCCAACATGCAAGGGCAAAAAGTTTTTATCAAGGTGTTCTTCTTAAGCTCATGCTACCAGCTTTATTTTTAGCATTCCAAGTCAACGATTCCTACACACGAAAGAGAAGAAAGTATTAAGCTTGGTAGGATTGACTAATTTCTTTTCAAACATCACAGGCTTCTTTACAGTCCAATAAGATATGAAGAGTTAAGGGAGTTACAATAAAAAAGGCAAGTACACTACTGGGGAGAATTTCTGTTACTATGCATGTAGTTGGTTTGTAACCAATCCCAAGTATCTTTTTAAAGAAGTATTTAATTTTTTTCGTATGCAGGCCACTTTCAAATTTTAGACCAAATTTCAAAGTGGTTTTAGTCCTTTTGGTTCTCCATAGTTTTGTAAGCAGATCTGATGGAGAAGTTGCCATCAGAGGAAGATCTCTAACAAATAACATCATTATCATCTTGAGGGTTAAGAGGTTGAACAAGAGCAATATGTTCAATCACATTAGAGTGGAGGTAGCGGCTTAAGAGATCAAACTCTGGCATGAAAAATAGAATTAGCATTGGTGAAAGCATGCCTAACAAAAGGGTCAGGTAGGGGAGATCATTTATCATATCAAAAGAATATTTCATCTCCTCTACCAAATTTTCAGCCAATATGAGTCATAAATTTATTCCAAATTTTACATATGCTGCTTTAGGTATAGGAAAAAGAGCTCGGTTTATAAACCATAGGGACTATGGGCATGTTGCATTTGTATTTGTCACGTAGGATCCTCATCCACAAGCAATTTGGTTTAGTGATGAGACCCTTATAAAGCTTCATGATGTAAGCAATATTTTGATTTTTAAGTTTCATGAGACTAGGCCCCCATCTTTTTTATTCATTGTGATGTAGTTTCAAGAGAGAAGATGAAGTTTTTTGTTTCCATCAAATGATTTCCAAAAAAAAATTCTAACAATTTTTTCTAATTTAGCCAAAACATTGTCCAATAAAAGCATGGTCTGCATAATGTAGTTAGGAAGAGTTGAAGAAACAAATTTGATGAGAGAGAATTCGTCTTATCAATTAAAGGTGCGAAAGTAAGTTTTGATGCCTTTTCGTGAATAATAGAAATTCTAACATATTTGCCAAGATTTTGTGTGAGGGGAATTCTCAATTTAACACTAATATGTGAAGCTTTGTTAGTATTAATATTCTTGGAACAAAAAAGTTTAGATTTATTAGTGTTAATTTTCTACCTTAAAGCATCACATAAGTTAGATAAACATTGTTGAATGATCTTTGCATGTGAAATAGATCATTCTACAAAAAACAAGAAGTCATAAGCAAAGAACAACTAAGAAGTGGGCAAGTAGGAGGCCCATTAATTGTCAGGCTTTCATTTATTTTTATTAATACTATTAAGAATACAATAGCTTAATCATTCAATACAAAGAACAAAGAGATAAAGAGAGGGGGGCTTTAGTGTTCAGGGAAATGGAGTATTCTTTGCTTGATTATCAAGTTCTGAAACGACAAGAGTCAGCACGCGGCAGCTCTGCTATTTTATGGCTCAATTAGATGTTATCTAATGGAGTGTGTTCAAAACTTATCGATACTAGAACTCATTATAGAATATGAATATGGAAAAGGTTTAAAAACTGTATCATTGTCTAACCTCGACGTCTCTCTCCTTGTCTCTTTGATTCTGCTCCAAATATCGAACGTGTGTGTGTGTGGCTTTTTTTTTTTTTTTTTAAAAAAAATATACTTTTAGGTAAATGAATTGCAAGTGTTTATCACCTTGTCAAGGACATCATCACCATCATACTTGAGGTTGAGAATAGTTGGTGGATGGTCCCTCCTTTCATCAGGGCTGCAGTATCAGTCCCAAATCCTAGTCATAATGGTCCTGTTCATTGTATGCATTCCATTCATCACCATTAAGTCACACAAAGCACGTGATAACAAAGGCCTATTTAGCGTATAAAACAAAAATCTTTGAAAGATCTGCAATTCACAAACTTTCCGTAATGTTTTCCTTCTCATATGACACAGTAAGCCGTATATAGTCAAGTTATACTCTATTCAGCTTGCTAATATGCCAAAATACTGTTGATGATAAAATAATCCAATATCAATTCAAAAATTAAAAAGACGTATGAAGCGGGGAAAGCTAAAGTTGAGATACGCACAGAACTGCCACAAAAAAGGCTGGCGAAGGAGAAAGATAATAGATCATCATTTGGAGAAGAGAGAATAACATCAGAATCCCAAACTGCCAAAACAATGAGTTTATAATAGTTAGATTTGTGACAAAATATTTTGAAAAATTAGGTTTAAACATTAATTTAAATAATTTTAAATTTAGAAATTCTAATTATAAACAAGACATTTAAATTTTAAATATAACTCTCAATTTACAATTGATATTCGTGTTTGCAACTGATGAAATTAATATTTGCAACTAATTTTTTAGAAATTTTGTCAAGAATTTTACTACCATAAATTCTAAATTTTTGGACTTTATTGTCATTCTTATTTTGAAAAACTAGCAAGCACATGACGTGGTTCATCATCCGAAAAATCCCAGATCAAACCCACAAATCAACAAAATTAATAGATCCAACAAACGAATTCAAAATTTAATCAACAAAAATCCTAAAATGCAAATGCGCTAAAGGAATAAATCTCATGTGAGCCCATTTATACGAAGGTGAACAAGAACAAGAACACTGTAGTGAAAAGGCACGCGGACGAAGAGAAGAACGCAACAGCAAGACGATGAACCCCAAATCCTAAATCGAAGGGGTGTTGTTCAGGTGAACAGGGAACGGAGCTGAAAATCTCATCGGTGGTAGCGTGGTTGGTAGGATGTTGCTTGTTGGGGATCGTTTTATGTACCAGGGGTATTTTGATAATTTCATGATACCTCTTAGAAAGTCATCAGGCATGAACGTGAGTCTAAAGCTATACAAGTTGTTGATATCATCTGGCACCATATGTGAAATGTGTCTGCCAACTTCGTATTCTCTTAATTCTTCTCTGCTTCTCTACTGCCACTCCTCTCATTTCTACTTGATTTCGACTCTCTCTCCTATCATTTCTGCTCAACAGGATGGATTCAGCCAAAAGGAAAGGGTGAGGGGTGTTATGGGACACAGAAACATTATTCCCAAGGATCTGAAAAAGTCCTCTCGATCCCACTATCAAATACTCCTCTGGTCTTATTTATGAAGACAATGAAATAAATTATTTTAATTCTATTTATAAAACACTAATAATTGTTGTGCTTATCTTTACTCTTTTATCCATATTAAATGTTGAGAATGTTAATAAATACTAAAATATTTTTCTTTTAAAGTATGTAGATTTAACAAGAATAAAATTAAAAACTTATTGAATTTTTAAACAGAGTTAATGAGATTTAAATTTTTTTTAATTTCAATAAAAATGGTGAGTAATTTATAAATAGAATCTGATTCTGAGAGAATATTTGGGAGTGTAAGAGAGTTTGGCCTCCCAAGAAACCACCTCTCGCTACCAATCAAAGCGCCAAAGTCCCTTTTGTCCCGAACAAGCCGTGATGTATCTTTGATTCCATTCCATCATAATGCGCTAGCGCTATCATCGTTAATACAAATAGAGACAGATCATTTCTGCGTTCTAATGAGAATGTGAGGAACAAAAATATGCGCACAAGAGGACGTGTACATTGCTCAGCAGGAACATCCAGCATCTTCTTTGGCCCTAGCTCTTTCTGCGTCTAGTGATATAGTTAAGAGCAAACCTTGAAAAATGGGTGAGAGTGAAAAAACATCTGCAACATTGTACGACCCTGCACAAGGCCCTCTCTCAAGTCCCTAGCAGTTCTAGCTACAACAGGTTCAACTGACTTGGCTTTCGGGCTCCCCACTGCCTGCAATGAAGCTAACCAAAGTGAACATGAAGTGAAATTCTTAGCCACAGCTCCAAATTTAATGACAATAGTCTTGCTTTGATAATAAAAAAATAGTGTGATTATCAATCCAACGCTTCAAATTATTTGCATCACTTTAGTAACCAAATGTATGATTTCATTCTAACTTCCCCCTTATAGGAGCATTAAGACAATATACAATTCTTTGATGATCAAATAATTAGAGCCAACGAGATCATATTCTCAGATGCTATGAAGTGATACAAAGAGTTCATGAAGCGTTAAAGTAACCATGATGACATAAGAACCAAAATAGATTTGTATTTTAAAAAGAATTTTGTGTCTAAAATTTAGACAGTTATATTTTGCAGCATCATCGGGCGGTTACCTGATGAAGCCATATTTGTGAACCCTCGAAGTCTCTCTTCAGCTAAGCGGACTGGTCGAGTGGAGCTCCTTACACCTTGAGTAATCTCTTGACTACAATTTTAAGGTAATCAAACAAGGGATTATTACAAATGAGAAGCAAAAGGAACTTGTATTTATCCATGAGAGCTGTATATTTATATCATAAATCAGCTTGATGGCTAACTTTAATTAAACAGAATCTCAAAATTTTTCAATATCGTATAAGGGATAATAAACGCCATCTACATGTTTACTGATATTTTTTATCAGCCAAAGGAATTTGCAGTTAATAATCATACCCAAGATCACTGAGCTCCATTGTCAAGTCGCTGATTTCCATTCCAGATAGCCGAATTGCAGCCATTGTATCAGGAAGCTCCTCCCTTGTGGAATCCATCAGCTTCCCCATTGATTCTGCTGCTCTCTTGAAAGCCTTTATTAAGTAGGTACATTTCAGTTTGAAAACATTGGTCTAAAATTAAACCTTGCAAAAACAATCCAATAAGAAAAAGTCATGGAAGGTAAGTTCTAGGAACACAAACCAGAAGCGTGGGGATTGCAGAACAAAACAGCCATGTGGTAGATATTGCTGTCTGTACAACAAAACAAGACTCGAATTCTTTAGTTAAATCCAACTAAAATTGCAAGCAAAAAGTGAATAAAAAATGGTACTAACTGAAGAGTCTATATATCGATAGCGAGTATAAAAAATTACATAAGTTTCAACAAAGGATCAACCTCCACATGAATTCTATCTCCTACGTTATTCATACGTTAGCAGAAACGATACAAAAGAATGCGACTCTGTTTAACATCTGTCATATATATATTCATCTTTTTACTCGTTATACCTCTTCAAATGCTCCATTTTATCATAACAATATATATATATATACATACTCACAATGTCTCTTCATATACGCTATATACATTCACAAAAAAATCTCTCTTCAAATGCTCCATTTTTACCATATGTAAATGCATGCACCACATAACACTCTCCATATACATTCACTTTAGTGAAGTAGGGTACCGGATTGACCACAACATCACAGAGCTATGAATTTATCATAGGATAATGAAATAAAATTCTGGAATAGTAGAAACAAGGAAATTACAGTAACGAATTTGTCGAAATTGAAAGAGAGCTAAGACCTGAAAGTAACAGGAACAAATTAAAGAAAGGCAGAAAAGTAATTTACCACGCAAGCAATGACATTAAGAAGAGTGATATGGCGGGCGGTGAGATTCCAGTGAGAGGGATGAAGAGAAGAAGAAATTAGAGAAGATCCAATGGAGGAGGTGTAATGCGATTGCGAGGGCTCGGAAGTTGAGGGAGCAGCTGCATCAGAATGCGATTGTTGGGTCAACGAAATGGATGGTAGAGCAGGTCTTCTCCTACAGAATAGTCTACGACGGCGAGCGTCGATGTTGTTGCCGGCGAAGAGGTTCTTGCCAGACGGCCAAAATGGTGACGTCGTTGCTCGCAATTGCAGAGAGCTCGGCATATCTGGCTCTCCACTATGCAGTGACTCCGAAGGCCACGATACAATCAAAGCTAAGTAACGATTTCGAAGGTCGAACGACCTCAAAAAAAAAAAAACAAAAAGAAAAAAAACTCTCAGAGGTAGATTTATATTATGAATGTCTAAATTTTATCTAGATATTAATAAGAAAAATAATAGCTGTAAGAATAAAACATGAATCTTATAGATTATTTCAATTTTCAGCTATTTTATAAATGCAAGAATACATAAATATTAATTTATTCAACTTTATGTTAATTTCTTAAAGAATTGGAGCAGATATTACAATTTCACATTATGAATTTCTTTTGTTTTTTGCCATAACAGTATGAATTTCTTGAAAAGCCCTTTTCAAGCATTATGATTTGCTTCTCACTTGAAGGCAGGCTTCAAGCAGGGGAAGATAAGTGTTGTTTGGTTTAAAATTTTTCACAGGACGAAACATTTTTTTGACCATCCACAGGATGAAACATCACTTCATCAATTTGAGGAATACTTGAATCCAATAGTGCAGTCGCCACAATTTGTCAATATGATAGAGAGAGGGTGAAATTTCAATAAATGATATCCTCTTTGACTTCAACTACAAGCATTGAACTGTTGAGTTTTCCGGCTGGGGCTCCCAAAAAAAAAAAAAACGTCGAGTTCTGCTATACATTTTTCCCCTTGTTATAGAACACTTCAGCTGTACATTGCTAATTTTGAAATACGAAGATCAGAAAGAGAAAGCTAACAGAATAGAGACCTGAAGACTTTCTTTGCCATTTACATATCGCATATTTACAGAATAATTATAACCTCTAACTTAACCTGCAAAATTCTCAGTTCACCAATGGCTACTTCGTTCCTGGCCTGTGTTTACCCCCAAAAACTAACGTACAACGTCAATAATCATGTCAGCGTTTCATTGTCCTGTATAAAATTTTTCCCCACTACACTAAACCTCCATTTCCCCTGGTGTTTCATTTCGTCTATGTGCAATGTCACTTTTCAAATATGGGGTTCGTTGTCAATCAAATAATCAGTAGCTGGCGGGCTAAACTTCCCCGAGAAAGGCCAAGCAACCCTGAGGTGAAGGATTTTTAGTCTGCGTTCTAGCCAAGTCGGATAACGTCTGTTACAGTTGTATTGCAGAAGAAACATCTCTGGCAGTTTAAAAGATGCCTGGTTATACAGCCATAGCAAGACCGATGCGAGCAAGGTGCAATCCGAGCATCGGCTTCACTTGCATAACAAATGCAGCACATGCTATCATCAGTATCTGTTTCCTCCACACCATCCATTTTCTCATGATGAGCTACTGTACGGCAAGTAAGGAGGCTCAGAAAACTCTCTAGCTGCTCATATTTTCCAACGTAAGTGCCTCCCCTAGATAGTCCATCCTGAGAAAATGAAAAAAAAAAAAAAAATCACAAAGATAGTGAATATGTGCATGATGTCAAAGAGATTCATCTTTTAAATTACTATATACCTACATCAGAGATCAGGGTCAAACTTGACCAAATTTCATATAAAAGCAGCAGAATCCCTAATTTACGTCACTAGCATATCTTTTCGCATGACTGATATCACAGCAGCAGAATCCCTAATTTATTTAACAGCTCAGATTTCATTTTGCAATTGGTTCGCACCCCGCACAAGTGAAACTATTTGAGGTTACTATAGAAACAATACTTCAGATTAAAATGCAGAACTTCCAAGGACATGAGATCCATTGAATTTACAAAGCTCTGATCCCGTAAGAGAATCTACCGCCACAGAAGCAGATCCACACCAAAAGAACGAGTAAAAGAAACAAAACACTTCTTTTATGTCACTAGCATATCTTTTCGCATAACTGATATCACATCAGCGGAACCCTTCTTGACAATTTTAAGACAAAATGCAATTAAATATGCGTTTAAACTACTTGAGCGTTGAGATTTGCATGAAGCTGAATAAAGGATGCATTAGGGGGGAAATGGATACAAGACTCGAGAATTAAGATTCAACATAGTCAAAGGGTGACAATATCTAACCCAATTATAATCCAGAAGATACTGGAATCCATAATGAACAGTATCAGGACAGTCCATGCTTGCAAAGACATCCACAAGATCATTGTTCTCCTGGCATCCAGCCTTGTTAGATGCATCCAATAAATTTAAGATTATCCCTATGAGAGGTGCCAAAATCATGCCTCGATTTACTTTCTCAGAAGTCTGGCCCAATCTCCTAAGAGATCTGAAATAATGGAACTCACTTTATCAAGAAGAATAAAAGAAAACCACTTTCAGCTAGCCCCCCGTGTCAATTTTTCAAGATACTATTGCTGTAGATAAAATTGGGTCATAACAAGGTCTGAAATTTAATACTGAGGAACAATGCAGTGTAAACAGCAGAATCGAGGTAAAAACAAAAAAAAACAAAAGAATAATTCCATTTCCCTGTCCTGATGGTTTATAAGCTCAAGTTACAAGCTCAGAACTTACAGGTCAAAAAATTCAGCGTCTGCTGCAGAAGTAATGTGATTTAAGATAAATACAATCAACTCAGTCAACCTTCGAAGATTTGTGTCAGGTCCTAACAAGAATGCTTGAGGAATCTCACGAGTATAGAACTCCAAGATCCTTGCAAGATTGCATGAAAGATCAAATATAACACAACATTTCCTTTGCTGGAATTCTATTACCTGCAATAGGTGTATTTCACCAAAGAATTATGGAATAGAAAGGAAATAGCCAACAGAACATTATTAGAATATGAGCAAATTTGATACAATTTAATTTCAATCTTATTGACATGTAATATCTTGAAAACAAAACTAAAACTACTTAAAACGGATAACCTCCACAATAACAAGTGCATTAAGAAAAAATCCAAGAACCCAAAGAATTTCAGTTCCAGCCATGCAAAAAAACAGATGACTAACAAAGTATAAACTTAATCCGCCTGCATCAATATACAACTAGAACGCTTACTACTACCACATAACACTAACTTAAACTACATAATGACTGAAAAGTAACCCACAAACCAGCGTGCAACATGTAAAGGGTGAAAAATAATAGTATGTCCATGCCTGATACTTTTCTTGCATTTCCCTAACAGAGACTGAAAATTCGGTCATGGTCCAGCTAAGTGTATTAAATAGACGGTTTAGAAAAGCTGAGAATAATCCTTCATCATCAATGCAAGCATCTTTAAGCAACCTCTGCATTAAATCAAAATGCACCAACAAAAAGATAGCTCTGATTAGAACCAACCTGAGGAAAAAAATTACCAAGTACAAGACATCAGGATGTTGTTACATACCTGGAAAAGCACTGATGATGAAGATGATTCCCCATTCTTTGAAGAACTGAAACCAGAACCTTTGCACAATCGCAGAAGTATGTTGGTCACAGGGATCCATGATCTGTTGTCAAATGATGACAGTAATGCTTTTGGCATCCTATGGGTAGCAGCTTCATTGCTCTCAAAAGCAGCCAGATACTCCCTGTACTGAACCAGTACGGAAATAGACTGAAGAAGAAGATCCCTAAGATCAGCATTTGCTATTCTTGGATCATTGAAATGGGTAACAACAAAGGTGACCTGGTAAAAAGCATATCATACATGTAACTCAAGAATCCACCATGAGAAACAGCCAACAATCTTATTAAACCAGGGGTGCAAGCAAGCCATACCATAATTGATAATTGATTTGTCTAAACACTATTTACATTCACAACACACAAATTTCATAATTATTTATAGCCATTTAAAACTACTCAATCATTTGACAATCACACTAGACAAAGCAAAAAAAATGGGGGAAAAAAATCACCAACAATCCATATCTTATCGGTTATCATTAGACAAGAGAATCCCAACCAAGATATACTTTAATACAAATGCTCAACTCTTAAATATACTCAATGCTTCCTGATGCTTGTTCATATTTTTAATATTAAAAATGCTCAATCCTTCCTGCTAGTTGTACTGTTTTCCTAGTCCACTTTAGATGAACTATTTTACGTGGTATAATTGCCATTTTCAGAATGACCAACACCACCTAAAGCCGTACCTCCACAGCCAAGTACCAGGTCCAAATCAAATTAATTATGCCACCAAGAATTGCCAAAATTCTTCCGATAAGAAACATCCATTGGTCTACTACTTAGGGAGTGTTGAGCAGGGGAAATCCTTTCTATATCAGTTGATCAACACAAGAATATCAAGAAATACAAATAGGTTACTACAGATATCATAAAATACCCAATGCTTACTTTAAAAATAATAGTATCAAATTATTCTATATAACAGTGTTAAGCATTTACCACTCATGGAATTAAATCTTTCACGAAGTTTTTTGATAGACAATTTTTACAAAGATTTCAAGCTCAGTAACAGTTAATTAGGCGTGTTCCTGATCTGGTTTAATGCTATTTAAGGGTCAATCTCCTAAAAAACCAGCCTTCATCATTCATTAATTTCAGAACCCTAATAAATCGAGGGTTCTAATAGAAGCACCCAAACAAAACCACCATTCTCATCTAATTACATTTCAATATGTAAACCGAACTAAGTCATAGTTCACCAGTGTTTCAATATGTGAACGATTGACTTGTTACATTTCAAAAGGTAAAGTATACTGAACTCGGTCTCATATTCACACTATCCTGTAGCAGTGGTTTGTGCATGTATCACACACCCTGAGAACTCGAGGTATAGCAAAATAACAGTTTTAAAAGTGTGGATGCGCACATCGAGGCATGGCCATGAAAAAATATATTTATAAATGAATTGGTTCAGTTCAAATGGGTCATTTCATGCCCCACAGCAATTTGGTTTAGTTCCTTGAACACCCATAGATAATCAACTTCAACTGAAGAAAACTGTGTGTCCAGCAAAAAGAAGGAACAAGAGTTAAATATATTAGAGGTAGAAAAATAAAAAACAGATTACACGTACAAATGAAGCAAGTCCTTGCTTGATGAAAATTGTTGAAGGAACAAATGGAGGATCACTTTTCCGCAATGCGTGAAAGCAATCAACCTGTATGAGGGACAACATTAATGAATAATAATAAAAGGAAGTATAAAAAAAATAATAATAATAATAACCAACATGTTACTTGGAAGCATTTTAATTCAGGCAGCTTAGATCTGTGCAAATTGCAAAACTGCAAACCCACTACTGAAATAAAACCATATCAATCTTTATGCATTTTAAGAGGCCCTCTCCAACTATAAACACTCAGAGGCGCACACATACAACACTTGAGTATACAACACCTAAGTCCAACCCTTCAAGGGCATGAAACAATAATAGTCAAAGACCCATTTTAATTCATTTGACATGCAGCGGGAAAATAAAGGGTGAAGGAGAACCGCTAAATGAATAATATTTCTCTGCAACAAAGTGAATCAAATTTATTGTAAAATTTCAACCAGTAAAATTACCAGAGCTTCCAGATAATATTCAGGTACATAAACAAAGACCGAATCCATTTTGCTAAGAACCAGCAGCAGCTGGACAACCCACATGCACATAGCATACATTCCTCTCTGCTTCCATCGAGAAAATAGAGAGATTCGATACCTGTATAGCATGAGAATATGAACAGAGGTAACCAAAAATGTGAGAAAAACAACAGTAATAAGAGAACTCAAGATTATCAAATTTGAGATTTCTACACTAAAATGTTCAAGGATGCTATCATGTGAGAAGCATTTAGAAGACAAAGAATGCAAGATCACAGCATTTAGTACTATATTATATTCATCATTTTATCATTAACACAAAATTTAATTCCAAAATAAAATAAAATTAAATAACAAAATTTAATTGTAACATGCACCACAAGCATAGTAATAATAATAATTTAAAATAAAAAATAATAATAGAAAAGTCTTAGAAAGTGCTTACAATACAGCTAAAACTTCTTTAAGGCTCTCTATGGCTTATTATTTATGAGTCCTGAGAAACATCAAACTACCCCAGTGAAATAAAAGCATACTAATGTTCTGGTCTTAAAAGATTTAAATAGTATATGATTATCCTAGTAACAACTTCATGAAGCTCTCCTTACCTCACAATCTAAGTCAGGCTAATGAGCATTTACCCTCGACAAGGGGCTAAGACTACAAGGACTCAACCAGACTGAACTAATCCAACATGATAAGTCAAAGTAGAAGTTTAAAGTAGATAAACTGTCTACTGGAGTTATCTATTCAAACTGGATTGCAAGTTATTATAGCGAGTTAACAATAAGACCAAATGAACACAAATCACATCGACTACTATTAACCATTACTTTAGAAAATTGTCAAGCTAATACTGTTTGGAGCAGATAGTTTAAAAGAATAAAAAGGACAGGGAAAACAGATAAAACAAGAACGAGTTGAGAGGTTCTCTGAATGATCATATTACCAAGCACAATGTCTAACACAATCCATAACCTCCTCCCGATATTCATTACGTGCTTCTTTCAGTTTCTTCAATTGCTCACTGCAAGCTCTATCTCTAATTTGTTTATCAGCTTCTTCAAGGAGGGAGATTGACTGTGACTGATGATTCAAGTAGTATGATGCCTACGAAACCAGATTAAAAATTCACATTAAATGCTGAGATGACCACCAGAAAATAAGATTCTTCCCAAGCCCCACTTCCTCCTCCACACTAGGAAATCAGCAAACATTGTTTCATGTTCTACTGGGGAGGACAAAGCCATAGAGAAAGCAATTATAAAAGAGTCAAGAGCTCAATAGAAAAGCTTGTTCAATTTCAGTTGACACAGAAATCTTGGACATTGACCCTTAGAAAATGAAGAAATTAACTATCAGCAAGGTATACCTAGTTACTTTGGGCATGAACAAAAGGGGAATAGGACGGATGCACCCCATAATAAATCCCAACATTTCCTCCTCAATTGATAAAGTTAAGGCATTTTGGACAAATCCAAGACCCTTACCACTGAAACTTGGAGAAATTTCAGTAATGAAGTCAAGTGACACATAAACACAATAAATTGTGTAATCTAATAAAAATTTTCCAGCACCATCTATATTCACCTGCTTAAAGTTTGTGGTAAGACCAACATGATATAACCACAGCAACACATCAAGTAGTTCTTCTTCTAGTAGCATAGCTGTAGAAATATCACTCTCCTTCAGTACACTCTTCATACGATGCACATGGCGATAATTATACTCAGGTTCAGATTGATCGCTAGTGCTAGGTTTATCTGTTATCTCATCATCCAAACTCCGGTCACTACATTCTGCAGTGACATGAGCAGGTCTTTCTGGAATAGAGCTGCAATGGCCACGAGAACCTTTGGCCATGTATTTGATTGGATCCTTTGAGATTCTAGTGAAATCAGCATCATAACTTGAACAGCAGCAGGGCTTCTGCCTCAATGTATGAGTTACTCTGCATTCTTCATCATCCATGCAACCTTCATCCCAGCGAACTACTTCAGTCTCATGATCAATTGCAGGGTGGAGTTTAAATAAATGAGTATAAGATCCCCCAAGCCTGGAAATGTCAGTCTTATGTGGATCATTTTTTAGGAATAGTCCTACAGGAAAACTTTGTTGACCGCCTTTATGAAGAAAACCAATATCCGAGCCATCAGATTTGCAGCTCTTCAACCAAACACAGATCTCACCCAAGCCAAATCCTTCAGATAGAAAATGGAGCACAACTGTATAAACTGAAACAAGAACAGAATTATTTGAAACTCCAGGAGGTGGGACATTTCGATCTGCTCCCCTGTTCTTCAATAGAAGACTATGTAAGAATGCCCTAAACACTGCCCCAGGTAACTGGCGAGGCAACGTAGGTGGTATGAATTGTATCACAAGGCGACAGAGGTCCCTATGTTTCTCCTCAATCTGCTTGCAGTAAAGGTATATTCAGAGGAAAAAAAAGAAAGGTATGGCAGGAGAATAAAAAGAAGAAAAATATGGTCTGTGTAACTATGCCAGGATTTCATCTTCCTCACATAATATTCTTAAGGAATATGATTTATCATGAGCCATGGGCCCCAATTCTCAGTCAGGCCCAAAGCGGATGGAACTATTAATGATTAGATATTATCAAATAAAAGCAAAAATAACTTCATGATTACAAAAATAATGATATAAGATAACCATATAGATCCATTTTGCTCAATGTAGCATTTATTGACAAAGGAATTCCTACAAATATTCACTTATAAACATTAATTATATTACATGATTCGTCAAGCAGAAATTTTAGATAGAGAAATTTTTTGGCCTCATTGTCAAGAGTAAAATTAACTAATTTTTCTCAGTTGTTTAGCTTCACGAATGCATGACACAACCAATGTGTCCACATTTCTTGATGGACACTAAGGTAGAAACACCAGCAATGATAGCACAGCAGTATGTGTGTCAAGAAAAGGGATCCTAACTCCATCAATCGAGGTAAGTGCAAAAAAATCAAAACAATCCTATTGCATGTTTCTCATTAAATGTCAACCTTTTCACATTTCCAATTAATCATAACATATAGATTACTCTTAATATGTTGGTACAACAATTCCATAATAATATTGTTTATGTATTCAAACTTTTCATTGGTTACCCTTTGTTTGCTCACTGCATCTTCAAAGTTACAA
The DNA here is from genome assembly GCF_029017545.1 of Prosopis cineraria. NCBI lineage: Eukaryota > Viridiplantae > Streptophyta > Magnoliopsida > Fabales > Fabaceae > Prosopis > Prosopis cineraria. Next base: position 35,669,479 of record NW_026555335.1, on the reverse strand, counting down.
AGTAAGCATCAGGAGACGGCAAAGAAAAATTCAATTAAGATATTAACTGAAATAAAGCTATATCAATGAGAAAATCTAACCTTGCTGATTGCTTCAGACAAAGCTGTGGTTGTCAATATCATATTACCTTCGTAAGATGCATCTTCGCATGAACCAGGCCACCAAACAGTTGGCATCATAGACTCAAGGTCATGTTTGTTTGGACTCTTTTGAGACAAAAAGCCTTCATACAAGAATTCAAAATCTGCTGACTTCCACCAAAGAACCATGAGTTCTTCTCGTCTTAATAGATGACAGAGCAAAGCAAGGTAAGAATATGATCCAGAGTAAGGGCAGTCTGTTAAAACTAATGATGCAGTTTTGCAACCAAATGAAAGGGCATTTATGATGTGTTCAAACAGCACATGTGATCCTCGCAATTCTAAAAGTGCATCCACAACTTTATCCAAGCTTGAATAATCATGCGGTGCATGCAATCCAAAAACTTCAAACATGAAAGACAGTAGTGGGCCCCAAACCATATATTCTGTGTTCCCAGCATCTGCTTCAAGTACAGAGAAAAGCTCCTCACATATAGCATGGGAAACAGGATGAAAAAACTCTTCTAATGAATCAAACCTCTTCATCCTTCTCAATTTCTGAACTAATGAATGCTCGTTCCGTTCCATAGAATGCATGCTCAAAAGCCTTGACCAACACTGCAGCAAATGGGTGACAAAATAGCAATTTGAAGGAGGGGCTTGAAGAGGAAGATAACCTTTGATTGGATACTTAAAGGGACGGGCCCCAAAGTTTAACTCACATCTTTCACCTTGAGAAAGAGAAACTGCCGGGTAATAACCAAAACCAGGCCCCATTTTTCGAATTCCATGAAATGCCACCCCTAGTGAACTACCATTCCTAAAGAAAAGTATTTCATCACGATCAAGATCTATGCAACATCCTATGACATCGCCAACAACCCACGACTGACCATATGTTTCATCTTTCTTATTCCACTTCCTAACTCTTCTACCATCATATGCATATGAATCTTCATCATCACCAACACCTTTATGTTCAGTAAAAGGGCAAGAGAGAGTGGCCCAACCAAGCTGCTGTATGCCAGAAGTTTCTAACAAAACTTCATACATCCATTTTCCTTTCCAAACACAAGCATTAGCCCTAGCACTACTAAACATTGCCAAGCTCTCTATAAGTAATGGTGGCTTGATGATTCTTATGTCACCACAGATACTATATTCTTCTAGGCCAACAACCTCACGTCCAGAACCAGTCTCCATAATACAAATTCCATCTCTTTCGCGAAATGAATCGCCCAATTTTACATGAAATCGAGAGAAATTGTTCCGAATGATAGAGCAAATTATATTGCTATCAACTGGACCAGTCAATGGACTGAGTGATCTATTGGGGAGGCCAAACACGTATTCAAGGGTTCGCTCCACAGATTCGCGACCTGATTCATCACAACATGATAGAAGCCGGGTTTTTGGCAAATTTTCTTTACTGTCCTCCCCGTTCAATATAACTGCCAGACCAGCTGAAAGTCCACTAATGCGCAGGCCGTCTTCACCCATCGATGATTCAGAAGAAGTTATGCCTCGCCTAGCCTGACGCCAGCTGAAGCTTTCAAATGTCCTTGGACTACAATTATACTTCGAAGACGGTCATGATCCATGAGCGGAATCTTCAACAGCGCATGAAAACAGTTTAGGGGTAAAATTTAAAAATGGACAGAACCAAAAAAAAAAAAAAAGAATTTACAAGTAAGCGTAAATTGCTGAAAAAATTAACAAGGAAAGGGGAAAAAATGGAAAGTTCACAAATCATGGCGAATTCCCACATCAATTTCGACAAAATAAAAACAAACAAAATGAAGAAATTGGATGGAAGCTCCAAGAATTGAATTGCCAATGAAAATTATATATCTTGTCAGAATTCAATGCCGAGAACCAAAAGTCATCGCGTCGCTATTCCAAGAAGAAGGCATTTCAAGTTAGCATTGATCAATACAAAACAAATACTTACAGATGAGATTCATATTCGGTACGAACAAGAGGCGGCGTATGGTGGCTAGGGTTTTGAAGGAGCAATTGATCACAAACTTGCTGAGTTACCACCACCTCAGAAGGAGAGAAATTTTTTTTTTGGACCGAGAAAAAGAATAATTTTATTATTATAATTACTTTACTATTACTACTAATATTAGTAGTAGTATTACATGAATTACGAAATGATGATACCTCTGAGTTTGTCTATTTTTTGCCAAAAAGGTTGGGGGAAGAAAAGAAGGAAGCAGAGGCTAAGACAGAGATGATCCCGCTCAAAGGACGTGCGCGCTGACCCTAACCCTACAATTGGAAAATGAACTGACACGTGTCGTTTTGTGGTTGAGAAAAATATTGTCTGGTGGAGATTTTAAATGCATTTATAATAATATCGTGACCAGCTTGGTCTCGAGGGGGGAAAAATCGTGACCTGACCCCTTTTTTGCCTTTTTGTTTTTTGGGAATCTCAGCCGGCGGCGAACAGTGTCATCTCCTGCGCGGCGTGGCGGCGACTATTTCCGGGTCAATGACCCGTTTCACCGTTCCTCGGGAACTTATTCCCCCTGGTGGTACTCAACTGTGGAAAAATAAAAGGATGCTCCTTGGATACCCATGACTGCTTTATCCTCAGAAATATTCTACATTGTGGACTGACTGGTAACCAGATGCTTATAAATTTCATATTATGCTTCAGTTCTTTTTAAATTGCAAAATGTAAACTTTGGGGAAAAAAATTTAATTTAATTTCAAGATAAACATATCATAATTAATCTTAACATTTCATAAAATCCCTTATAAATTAAAAGCTATAAATTAAAAGTTATAATAGTAAATGGAGTACTCCCTCCATCCAAATTATAAAGCACTTGTAAAGGAATTTTTTCATCTCAAAATATAAAACACTTTAAATAAATTAAGGTTTTATTAAATACATTAATTTTAATATTATACTTTCTTTTTTTTATAATTAATTTCTGTCTCTTCTTTTTTAATATATTTAATAATGATATTTTTGAAAGTTTATTTTTTTTGAAAAAATAAGGTTATTAAATGTATTTAATGAGATTTATTAGTATGTAAAATTTTTTTAAAGTATCTTATAATTTACGATGGAGGAAGTATTATTTTTCTAATCATATTAATATTATCAATTATTAATTATTAATAATACTAATTTTATAAGTAAATCAAATGCATCATTGATTACTAAAATAAATTGTAGATATTTTAGGAAAGTTAAAAAAGAATTCTAACACATTACTTATAAAGCAAAATACAGTGACATTCCTTTTGTTTTACAAAAATTACATAAACTTTTCCTCTATTTCCAAGACATACACTTTAATCCAATTCTTAGCACTGTCAAAAATATTTTTTAGAGATAAAAAATATTTAATTTTTTATTTGTAACTATGTTAAATTTTTAAAATTAAATTTGTCCTCATGATCTAATTGTCCTACTTTCTCTCCCAACCTTAAAAACTTTAAATAATTGAGATTCTCGATGAAATTAAAAAATAAACATAATTGAGTAATTTATGATATTAAATCCTTTGGTAAATTATTTCCTAAATTTTTGAACTGCATGCTTGAATATCATCTTAAAAAATTACTAAATAAATACATTTACATAATAAGAAATTTAAAGTATAAATGAAAAAATATAAACGCATTAAATTTTTTAATAATTTTTAGACAATATATATTTAATGAGAGCTATTTTGGTCAAATACATAAAACTTAACTGTCAACTAATAGTTGGGTGTATAAAAATAAAATATTAAAAAAAAAGAGAAAATGTCTTTGTTTTGTAATTATTCACATCATAAAAGGTTCATGTAGGTTTCAAAAACAAAAAAAAAGTATACATAATTAAGATAAAATAGAAGAGATATCAAAGTATTTTACTCTTCATTATATTACTTAATATATGCATTAGAAACCGTTGGTAAAAACAAAAAATCTATGCATTAGAACCCTAACCTCATTTGATATATAATTTGGAAGGAAATAAGAAATATAATTTTTAGATGGAAGCGAGTTTTTTAGCTTTGACTGAATCAATAATGTTGATTTTTTAATTTCAATAACTTTAAACACACAATTTTTTAATTATTTATTTAAATATTGACAATCTTAATTATTTAAAATTTTTTAAAATTGGGGGGGAGAGAGTAGACAGCTAGATCATAAGGACAAGTTAATAATTTTATTTTGTTAACATAATTGCAAATAAAAAATTAAACATTTTAGAATTTTTAATAGAACATTCCTGACAATTAAGGATTAGCCTAAGTGTAGGTTTTGAAAATAAAAAGTGGAGGTTTCTATAATTTTAGTAAAACAGAAATGAGACCGTTGCATTTTACTTTAATTAATAAGCTTCTGGACTACATGGACCGATTGCGTGGAGATAATAATGTGCCAAGGGGGAGAAAAGAGACAGACACTATCTTTCATGGCAAAGCTTGATTCACCATATGCTGGTGTCAAGGAGTTGAAGTTGAAGAGCAGACACATGAGGGATTAATTGGAAGCTGAAAAATGAAAGAAGAAAGTTTGAAATTACGCGGTGACATCATTGATCTTGTCATGGCTATTGTTTGTCTATTGTAAAATTATGTAATTAAGTTACCTAGTGAAGACAATGAAATTAACTTGTATATGAGATTATTGAATCTGAATTGAACCCTTAATGAAATTATCTTATTTATAAGTTGAACCCTTGTGTGTGGTGTGTGTGTGTGTATGGGTATTATTATATTGTTCGAATATTATATTCTTTTGGTCTGACTGAACCGAGATCTCATGAGTTAGAAGACCTGTTCAAATGAGAAAAACGAAATTTCTCCAAAAGAGAAGTGTGCTATCTGAGCAATCAAGAAAGTGCCATCAAGGCATATATGTTAGAAGATCTGTATTTCCACTGAATTAATAGAAAAAAATGAACAACGTATGAATAGGTGAGAAGACCTGACAACCTTTTCAGCATATATATCATTGAAGCAATTATTTGCGGCCTTAATGCCCAAACGCATTAAGAAAAAAAAAAAAGAGGGTGCATATCTTTTATATAGATATTTGTCAAAAAATTTAATGAACATGAAGAAACATGAGAGAAGAGAGGATTTAAGTGGGGAAATCAAAGAGTATTTGCATCTACTTAGGAGGAGGGATTTAATGATTCCAAATATTTTTTCATGTATTATTAGGGAATTTTGGATTCAATTTAGAGTCATTTAATTAATTTTGAGAGAAAATGAAAATATTATTGAGAAAAATGAAAGAAAAGTGTTTGGAATATGAGAAGAGAGAATTGGCATGTCTTGTTGAAATGATGGATTACTTGAATTAAAATTACATTAATAATGTTATATTCGTGTAGGGTAATTTAAATTAAGAGTCAAAATGATATATGTAAATAAAGACTAAAGATAGAGAAAATTTAAGATTTATATCACGCATAATTCATTGATGGTGGCAGTGGTAGTAAGTGACAATAGGATTTATGCCGCAACATAACCTAATTATGCTATGTATAAGCATCAATTACTGAAATGTACAGCTTCATAAAAAAAAAATGATATTTTTAGTGCTTTAAACATTCTTGCTTGGCATTTTTCTTCTTTGCTCATCTCCAACAGCTCTAAACTGACTAGAGAAGAGGGGAAAACACCATGAATGGTTGGAGTTGAGAACTTGAATTTTATGAAAAATTAGTGATTTTCATCCAAATCACCTCGATTAAAATTTTCTTCTCCTTCTATTTTGTTTTGATGTATTTTCTATTTAGTTTTGCAATTTCCAAACTTATGCGTGGCTAAATCTCTTAAACTAAGAGAAACTATGAACTTATTGATGGATTAAACTCATTTTATCTATTAGTTATGCTTAATGTTAATTTGGCTACTCAATCTTGTGCTTTAATGTATATTTGATGTTTGGTCAACATTAAATGTGATTTTGGGTGTTGGAATTTTTCTTTAGCAAAGGAAAATCTCATTTAAACCACAAATTGAATAATATGAAATTAGATTTATCTAATTTGTAATAAGGATAAACATATGGATAATTGCCCCATATAATTATTGTAGAATGTTCTTAGGTTGAGTTGCCTCTTGAATAATTGTGTTATAAATAATATAATTAATTTAAAAGAGGGTGTTAGTAAATTGAAAAGACCCTAATAGCTATTAAAACTCTCGATTAACAAAATTAACTTTAAAATTAATTAATTAGGTTAAAATGGAGTCTGAGAAATTAATGGGAGATTACTGACTTTAAATTGCTTTTACTGATGGGTGTTGGATTTTTTTAAGCATTTTGTTAAATTTTTATTAGATTTAATTTTAATTTTGATTAATTAACTAATTCCAATTAGTTTTACTTAACGTAAACAAAAATAAAAACTTATTATTTAATCATTATTCTACTTGATACCTTATGAGATTGAACTTAAAATGCTAATATATTACATTTCGATCCATACACTTGCAATGATACATTTTTTTTGTGCATCAGGATGTTGAAAGATTTGAAACGATTGGTTTTAAACAAAGATAAATACATTGTTAACTATAATTAATTAAAGTTGAATATAAATGATAGAGGCTTTTGTTATTTAAGTAAGCAAGTAGCTGGATATTCAAACCTCAGCTCTTATATATATAACGTCTTAATTACGAGAGATTATGTCCTTTATTCTTAATACGCAGATGGAAATAATCTGTATGGACCTTAAAGGTGGTAAGTTATTTATGATTTTTTTTTTAAAAAAGTATTGAAAGGTGATTTTTTTACGATAATAAAAAGTTGCTGGAGATTGGAATCATATAGAATATACTTTGCCGATAACATAACTAATCTTCCTCAAAATACTAAGAGTAAAAGATAAACACTTCTAATTAAGTTGTTACAATGCATACACAAAAAACGTTCTAGACATTCGATAACTCTCACAACCTAAATTGATAAATAGTTTAATTTGTTTTTTTTTTTTCACTCAACCTCACTTTTTTTGTCCTGTGGAAGTAGTAATTGTCAAGCAGTGATCTAGAGGGTCCTGGGGTGGACAGATTAATACATGACTTATTATTTTTTAAAATTGTGTGTAATATTACAGGGACCAGCATAGTCTTAACTCTTCAAGTGTTAATGGTGGGAATATGAAATTATAATGACCTTGATTATATGAGTTGGCTCATTTTTTTAAAAGGAAAATAGATTGAGTTTGGTTAAATCCATTTTATGTGGGAGAATTCGCAACCCCACCTAAACCCCAAAGATTGGTGGATTAAATAGACTAAATAATCAACTTGTTAATTTTTAAAGAATTATACTTAAATAATACATGCCATTATTTCATACAACGTAAAATTCATATCATAACAAAAATATAATTATCCATCATATTTAGGATTGCCACAATCTCAAATAATAAACTATATTATTTGTTAAAAACTTTACTTCACTTGCTAATTTCTTTAACGAGTGTTTACTAAGTAATGAACAAGTTTTTTTTTAAAAAAAACTACTGGTTCACATGTTAGTTGCCAAATACATACTAAAAGAAAATTATTTTGGTCGTTTTGTTACAGAATTTTATTTCAATTAAAACCCAAAATCTTGCGGTGGGATTTTACAGTGGGTTGGACCTGATATGTAAATAGTCACAATCTATTATACTTAGATAAAATTCTCTCTTGTTAACCTGAATTATATAACTTGGTTGGACAGAGAATCATATAAGAAGTTTTTTTTTTTTCTAGCCACTGATATCTCTTTTATTAAAAGTAATCATATTTGAGACATTATCAGGTAATAAATTAGGAAATTAGGGTTTTAATTTAAGAAATTTTTTTCTATGAGCCTATATAAATTAGGCATGTTCCCTATTGTAAACAACACAAAAGTTGAATGAAATTATTCATTTTAGAGTTTATAACTCTTGTGAGCCTTAGTGCTTTGTGGTGGTATCCCGTGTGAGAAACAGACGTGATTAAGAGCATGATCAACTCTTGTGGTGTCTTCGAAGGTTGAGGTTCCTAAGGCAGGTGCTCTAGAGGATCTTCACCTTGATCATTTCCTATTGTTTACTTCATACCTTTCTTTATTTCCGTCATAAATTTTGTCCATTTCTTTTTGTTCTTGTGTTTTTTGTTGTTTCAGGGTTCTGTCCCTAAACTAACACGATTCTGCTCCGCGTCCCTATCACATAGGCACTTATCTTAACAAAAAATCAAACATTAATTATGAGTCACTGATTGTTTTCATTAAACCCACCCTTGTCAGTTGATATACCCATCTCTAACACATGGGCAGCACTGTGACAAACCGACAATATTAACATTAAACAGTGCGGCGTGGGCACTACAGTTGGTAGCTGTGGAGCACTGAGGCAGTGAGGCTTGAGGGATTCGAGTGCGCCTATTTGCTTTTTCTTCACTTTTTTTACGAATCACCAAAATGCGGTGATGCTCACTTGCACTTGCACAATACGTTTGCCAATTTCGTTAACCATCTTTTCGTCTAATTTTTTTGTCTTGTTAATCATTGTTCCTCGCTTGACTTCTCGCTTTTTCTTTCCCCACTAATTCGAGTCACACTCATTTGTCAACTCTTAATTGGCTAATTCATCACGGATATTCGGCAGTTTGATTGCTGAGAAAAATAGAATGAAATGGATTAGATAATTAAAAACAAAAATAAACTAATTACGCTATCTTTATAATAAATATAATAAAATTTAATAATATATAATATAAATGTGATAGTCACTACACCCTCCACAATTCTTAGTGCCTATTTGGTTAAGCAAAATGATCAATTTTTTCAGTATAAAAAAAATCAATTAACCAAAAAAATACCTAAACGCATGATTTTCGTTTAATTGATTTTTTTAGGTTAAAATTGATTTTTCTCAAAAGCTGGCAATTCAAGCTTTTGCACAAAATTGATCAAAAAGCACTGGAGAAATTTACAGAAAAAGATCCAAGAAAAAATTATAAAAAAACCTAAAATTTAATAAAAATAAAATCAATAATATATTTTACTTCTTAAATAAAATATACTAACTTTAATAATATTAAATACAAATTTATCAATAATTTAATTTTAAAATGTAATGTCTTTTATGATAATTTATATAATTAAAATTAATTTTGAATAAATTATCCAAACATATTCAATTTTGTTAAAATCAATTTTAGAAAATAAATATTTAAACAGATTGTGTTATAACATAATCAATTATAATTAAAATCTATTACTTATTAATATTTTTATAATATATTATATCTAACTAAAATTTAAACGAACACTTAATTAAATTATCATTTTTCCCTCGTGAACATATTTCAACTTATCTTCCATCACATCTTAATCATGCTATTGGTCAACATATTAGCTAATATACTATATGATGGTTATAAAGGTTGATTACTCAGTGAATTGGATATCCAAAATTCAAATCAAAATCCAGAAGTAAATCATAAAAAATTACATGATTCAACTTAACTAATGAATCTATGCATGTGTTCGGCTTCATGTTGGAAAGTTGATTTTAATTCTTTCTAACAGTAAATCAAGCATGCTTGCATATTTAATCTCAAGTGTTTTTTTTAATATTTTTCACCAATATTATAAGATTCAATTTGATCTTGCCAATTGCCATCACTATAATGCCAAGACTGACCTCTTTGTTTTTCTTTGTTTTTCAATTTTTTATATCTATATAGAAGTATTTCCTAGGGTACTAGTATAATTTAGCTTGGTTTGGTTCAAATATAACATATCGAATCCAGTGTGATTTAATCAAACTTTAAAAGATTAAATGACAACTTAGGTTTTTAAATTATAAATCCTGAATTGTTTGGGACCCCAAAAATATTTTTGTGTGATGTCTTCCTTCAACTTTTGAAAAGCTGCAAACTTTTAGCAAAAATTAATTTTGACTATTAGTTAACCAAAAAATAATATAAAAATATCAAAAAATTATAAAAAAAATGATCTAAAAATTACAGATAATGCAAACAAAATTATAAAAAAGGATTAAGAAATTTTATTGGTCATCTTTTGTGACTTTTGAAGTCTTTTTTGTAATTGCTTGGTCAATTAATAGTTAAATTTAATATTTATTAACAGTGGAGGCCATATTACATCATTTTGAAATGTTGAAGGAAAACATTGCGCCCAAGACAAGTTTATCTCATATGCTTCTAAACTTATAATTTGTTGGTAATAGCAGGTAAAATCATAATTTGAATCATGTTTAATGACATTAAATTTTCTATCCCTTCTTAAGACTTGGAAAAATACTAGAATGCATTGATCAAAAATTGAGCAAAAGCTTTTAAAGATTTTCATAGTCTTCATGGATGGTGTATTCATTACAGGTACATTTGATGAAAACGTCTATATAAATGTGGAGTGAGAATACTCCTATGAGATTGTGGTGAAATCTCTATAACATTTGTTTAAACCAAGTACCATGGCGAATAAAAGTGCAAAATTGTCGTTAACAATGAAGACTATAAAGATATAACCCAACTAATAAGGCTTTTAGTATACTCCCAAGATTTACTTGTTCATAAAAACATGGTTTAACTAATATTTCTATATATTAAGTTTTATTAGTCAAGGTCTGGCTCATAGTCAAAAGACATTATATTCAAAATGGTTGTATTCCATATAAATACTCATATAATAATGATCTTTTTGACACATGCATGTAGGGGATTATTGTAATTGTTGCATAAGTGTGTCAAAAGGAGAAGTTCCATATTGCTCACACTAAGAGAGCTCCAAGCATATATATGCTGAGGAATGAAATAGGCAAGTATATGGATTTAAAAGAGAAGTGGGCTCTTGTGCATTAGACTAGCCTACACAAGGCAATTGCAATTGAAAATAACTGATTTGCCCCTGACCCGAGTTAAAGAGGTATTGATTTTTTTTATTGGGTTTATTTTTGCAAAATTGTACAATTAATTTTGCAAAACATGCTTATCTAGAAATCTCTCCTCCTCCTCCATGATTTGTTATGTTGTCTAAGTTTATTTTTGCTAGCTTATGTTGTTTCGTGTCCCTATTACTCTTTGCAGGATGGATTTGTTTTATCTTAGGGAGCCTGCCATGCAAACAAACCAATGTGATGAAATAGCTCTTAAAAAAATGTCCTCTAAGATGATTCAGACTTAAAAACTAACCACTGTTTCTAACAAATTTGGCATTATTAGTGTTTATATTCACCAATATTATCCATTTCATCATATGTTTATTCAAATGTGCCCCAACACCTAATTTTGTTCACATATAAACATCATAGAAACCCACTCCAAACCACTATAGGTTTAGTATAACTAAACAAAATTAACTTGTGGAAATAGCTCTTAAAATTGTTGGCAACGACGAATAAAATTATATTCCAAGTCGTGAGTAGAAACACTATCGTTAAGGGCTATATTGCTTCAATGGGTTAATCATATGGCTGCTCCCTATAATTAAGCAGATTCTTTCTAAAAAAATGAACAGGACACAAAACAATAAAAATTTACAAAATAACTTAGGAAAAAGCATGATAGAGAGGAGGAGAGAAGAGTGCATGAAAGCTTGGGACGGTTCTCTCAACTATGCAGATTGCTCTGCCTTTTATAGGCAATGACCACATGAACATTGGGCGATAAAATACCCAGTAATAATACCTTAATTATAATTTAAAAGACAGTTCCAAGTAATAATGAGTTTTAATATCCTTAAATAATGTTTAATGTTATTGATGAAAAATAATTATTCCTTTTGAAATACCAATATATTTTTAAAATATCTATAAATAATAGGGGTCAATTAATCATTTAACCTGGCATTAAATCTTATATAGAGATTCAAAATGGGCTTGAATTAGTCTTTGCCGATTTTTTTTTATCTGTTTCCTTTAGTTCAATCTAATTGGCGTCGCTCCTTTTAAAATCCCTCAATAGTATAAAATATTATATTTATATTCATAGCTCATAGGCAACATAGTAATTCCTAGTAACGAATCAGACATCAGAAAAGGTTTGGGTTTTTTGGAGGTGAACGTTTTGGCTGATCGACGTGATTCCCAATGGATCGGATACCGTGAGGATAACTGTGGGCAAGAAGAAAATAGAAAGGCGTTTTTATGTGCGAAGTTTGAAGAAGAACGTTAACGTTGCATTTGCAAAGAACAAATTTGATACTTCTTTTCTAAATGGCATTTCTTGAGAAGTGAAAAGGAATCCAAAACCTGCCATGTGCGTGACAACATATAGGATTCTGATCACCTTCACACACTTGACAGTTCATATCAATCTTAATTAGGATGCGTTTGGACACAAGGAGAAGCCTCAAGAACTGAGTTTTAATTTGGTTAATGCATATTAAACCAAAGTATGTTTAAGCACATGTTGATGGGAGATGTGACATGGCGTGACACATGTGGAGGGATCAGATTGACGTGGCACATGAATTATTAAATTTCATTATTTATAAAATATTAACTAATATTGACAATAAAAATAACAAGAATTTCATCTATCAGTTAAATTTTAGTAAGAAAATAACTTGTTTCTTGCTCTATGACTGTTTTTTAGTTGTATGACATAGATTAATTTTAATGGAAAGATAAACTTATATAAAGCATTGATACTATTACTTTTTTTTACCAAAATAACCAAACTCCATAAAACAACTTTTACATTCCTATTGGCTCCTTCTCATTTATGAAATTCCTTTTAATAAATATAATGCTATAACTGCTACAATTGAAAAGTCTGTTTTTTTTTAAATCATAATTCATTGAATTCAATGTGTTTCAACATCAATTTAATTTTTCCACTTGACATTAAATTTCATATTATTTATTTTAATTTTAAATTTAATTCCATGTTCCATAATTCATCAGTTCTCTGTATGTTATGTAAACTGTGCAATGCAGGTGATTCACTTACAATTTAATAATAAAACCACTTTCATCCACTTGATGAACGTGTACGACTGGTGAAAAAAACAATAAACATACAGGCAATAATTTCGTAATTTTTTTTTTGGCCAGCAATATCATAAGAAATTTAATTCACTTGTAGAATGCCGACATATCATTTTGAAGATGATTTTTTTTTTTAAATTCAATTTCCAGTAGGCATGTAACTGTAATGGCGGAACTATGATGTGGGGAAAAATGACAGAATGTTAAATGCTTCATGACAATATTTATTACCGTAAAAAAGCATAGAAAAACAAGTTAACATCAATTTTAGTGAGTGAGATAGGTCAAACGTATATTCATGGCATATCCCCCAATAGGAGGAAGCATGGATACATTGATGAAGAAGACAACCAAGAAATGGCAACGTACATTGGAAAAAAATAAAATTAAACCAATATTTCATTACATTATTACGATTTACTCTCTCAAGTGCTTAATATGAAACAAATATAATCAACTTCAGGCTTATTATGAAATGATAGTTATAATTGAGGGGTGTTTAATTTAACTGTTTAAAAGTGTTAAATCAATTTATCATAAAATTTCAAGCTTGAATCCATACCAAAAAAAAGGGCTTGGATTAATTTGATGGGATATGGTAATATCCTCATGTGCAATGAGATAGAAGAAGAAGAAGAAATGACTATTATATCTTTAAAATTATCAAAAAATATGTAACTTTTAATTTTATCATTCTTTGCAATTAATAGCTATGATAAGTTGTTATCAAGAAATTCAAGTAATAATAAATAAATCAACAAAAGGTAAAATTTAAGAAAATATTAATTACTTTAACTTTACTAGGATAAAAAAAGTTTAAAAAAATATAACTTTGAGTCTCTGTACTTTGCTCGCATTTTATTATAAGTCTTTAAACTTTTTTTAATAGTCTAAGTCCCTATACTTTCATTTTTTAGTGTTATAGATTTCTAAATGAATAAAGTATATGGATCTTAGAAGAACTTAAAATGCTGAAAAATAAAAGTGCAGAGATATATACCAAAATGCAAGTAAAGTGCAAGAACTCTAAATTATATTTTTTCAAAAAGTTTTTAGAATTTATTTTGTATTAAGTATCAGAAGGAATATTATTGTTAATAAGTAAATTAGGAGACTGATTATAATTTTTTTTAAATTATAATTTTGTCAAATTTATATCGAATTTAAAAGTATAACATCCTATATCATCAAGACTCACATCAAATTGATTATGCATTGCTATTGGCCTATTGCTAGGCATGCTTTAATCAAATTCAAGGGGCGATTTGGCTTGGACTACATGTTGTTTCGATGTTTTGGCCTTATCACTATCGGAGTAGTTTTGAAAAATTTATAAATTTTAAGGGTAAGTGGTAATATTTTTTGTATTTAATAGTAAACATCTTAATCTTTTTAAAAGTCTTCGCTCATTAATAATTGATGAAACCAGGCCCAGAAAATTGTTAGGTTTTGCTTTGTGTCAAGAAGAGATTAACAATGACCAATGAATATTTGGCCACTGCGAAACGACAAAATGTTTTCATGAAATCGTTGAAAAACATTACAGAACCTCACAAGCAGGTACAAACCTTAGAAGCTGACTTTGAATAGATTTTAAATGTTTCAGTAAAGTTAGTTTATTTAATATGTATTATGCAGTAACGTTAAACGCTTGATTTGACAATTTTCAAGGGAAGATTATAACTCAAGTAGAAACCAGTTTTGATGCTCATTGGCCTGGACCGTTTAGGTTAAAATTGGACGATCTAGATTTAATGCAATTCTTGTTTATATTTTAAATAAATTATTGTTTTAATATATGAATAATTTAAAATAAATATAATCTTATAATTGTCATTCCACCAAAAAATAATTTTTATATAAAATTATGAATTTTAATATTTAAATTTAAATCATTAAAATCAGTTTTGAATAGCTCAAATCTTATTTTGTATAGGCAATGCGATTAGAGTTTTGATCTCCCACATCTCTTGTGGAAATGTTCTCCTTGTGTCACTTTCAGCAAATCTGGGACATGTTGTGACCATTCTCACAATGGACATGCATTGTGCCTATCATTGGGCTTGGGCCCTTTCGGCTCGGGTAATAGACTAATAGGGCTTGTAATTTTTGCTTTTTATTATATTTTTGATAAGATTTTAATTTTTATTATTGTATATACAAGGATAATAATGATTGTGATATTTGGATTTGTGGATGATATTGATGGATTATGCTTTTGATAATGTGGAAAAGCCATCTTATTGATATTGTATATAATTGGGTTGGGGTGATTTTTATGATAATTATTGTTTAATAACTTTTTTGATGTTGAATTTTTCTCAAGACAGACGCTGAGCCTGTGATCTTATTGTCTAGAATAATGCATGTAATTTAGTCCTTCCTCAATCTTATCAACACATAATAAATATCATGTTGCACATACTTTCTCAATTTGTGTATGTCATCTTTGTGAAGGGACCATGCTAATCTTTTTTGTATCTCTTAGTTTTATCAAATGTCCCTAAAGGGACTCATGCTTTCAAACACAAGCACACACAAATTAGACACAGTAGTGAAGATAAAACTTGTAAAGCCCTTGCACTGATCATTAAGATTCAAGAATCTTAAAAAAAAAATTAAAATCAAGCAGCCCAAAAAAGTGGGAGAGCTGATCAATATCACTGGCTCCAACCTTCCGATGTAATTTTAAATGTATAAATGTAAATTACAATTAGTAAGTTAATAGACAGAATACAGATCTTGTGCTCTCGCAAAATTTGAGATAAATCACACTATTAATAGCTTATAGATAATGGTACTTGCCATAAAATTGATAGCAATGCTGGAGACCAAGTATTTTCAAAGAATAATTAGATTTCTATCAAACAAAAAGTGTTCTTGAAATCCCTTATCACAATTTCCCCATATGCGATATAAATATAAAGGCGAACAAAAAATGCTGGTATTGAAGGTTGAGGGTAATGAAGAGCTTCTGATGGATGATCCATCAGTGGGGAGAGTTTATGGTGCATGCTTTGTGTCCTTTCTTTGCCTCCCACAAGTTTAATTATAGGTATTGGCTGGGGCACGTTACATTGCAAGCCTTTTAAAACTTGGAGCTAGTTTGTCACACTGCTGTATTTTCATCCACTCTCTCGAGCCTTGCCTCTCATTGTTAATGATTGTTTGTGTGATTGTGGCTCTGTTTCACCTTTTCATAAGTCATATTTTTTTTTGAGTTTTTCAAATCACGTATTCATGTGTATCTTTATTCCTTACAATGTCACTTTGCAACCTTACTCACTTTTTGGCTTAAATAGTAACTTAAGTTTTGCACCATAAATAGACTAAATAAAATTATTACCGCCATTAATATATGGATATATAAAAATAGACATGAATTAAAAATAAATAAATTTGGGGCATTCACCTTGATTATACTGGAAAGAATGGTAATTATTTTTCAAAAGACAATTCAATCACAGTTAAGTTTTGAAATAATATGCTATTAGAAATTATCAAAAAGCAATCGCATATTATATTTTTCAAATTTAAGTAAGGACAATTGTGTCTTTTTACCTAAAATATATTTGTAAAAACTTTGTATGGAAATCCGGATCGAACCGGCCAGCCATTGAAACGGTGTGACCGGAGATCAATCCAAGATAATTTGGTTATAGGATTACTGGGTCAATCGGGTCACTTTTTTTGTTTTTATTTTTTTAAAATTGTAAAAACTAAATAAAAAATAAAAAATTCAGTTTGAAAATTAAAAAGGCGAAGCAATGGAGGCAAGACAATTAAACTAGATTCTACTTTCTGTAGTTTGAACTTCTAGTAGAGGATTTTAATTGTAAGTTTGAACTGAAAGATTCAGTATTCTTTTAACTTAATTGTGCTTTAATTATTTTATTCTTTCTTTATTTACTGTTGTTTATTTGTCTGATTGTTGTTTAGCATTTATGAATTGTGACTTTTATTGTTGATAATTTTAGTGTTAGTGATGATTAGTTTTAAAATTTTTTAATGATTAAAGGGTTATAAATTGTAATTATAAGAATGAATATTTAAAAAGTTATATTTTATTATTATTAGACTTTTGGGTGGTTGTAGTTCTATAATTATTGTTGTATTTATATCTTGTATTGGAGATTAATCCTGGATTTGGTTGAATATTTTCATGATTGATGTCTTTTTATTTAAATTATATTATTTTACTCATGATCGATTTACTCTTCAGGTTAACCTTCAATTTAACTCAGGTTAAATCACTAACCCATAACATGTTGACTTTACTGGTACAATGATTAGTTTAATTTTTAGTATTTTAGTAAAAAAGTTCTTCAAACTTGTAGAATAATTTTATAATGCATTGGGCATAAAGTGTAATATTTTTTTCTCTAGAGCCATAGGTGTGATTTTCACTAAAAAAATATTAGTCATTTTGAAATTTAATTATTCATGAGTTAATTTTTTGGACCTAATATATCATTCCCCACCCATCCATCCTAATCGCATTTAAAAAGGGCATATACCGCCAATTCTATCCTGAGGTGTCATGAGGTGATTGGCCAAGCATGTAACTCTATATACAGTGAAATGAATAAGCATCCCCCAACCGAGCCACATGTTTCGTTTATCTCTTCATCTGGCCCACGCTGTCCATAGTCGTTGTTGTTGTGGTTAACATGTTATTGTTATTACTGCTGTTGGTGGTTTTGGTAATAATCGGAGTTTTTATTTTTATTTTTATTTTATTTTAAAACGTGTCTCTGGCCTTGGGGCATCAAATTTGAAACCTTTCATTCAATTTCCATGTAACAAAACAAAGCCCTCTAGAAAACCAACCGCGCCTCTAGAAAACACACAACACAACACACTCTGTTTCTCTCTCTTCAAGTTTGGACCATCTGCGTTGATCTCACGCCTAAATTCTTCCTCTCTTTCTCTCTCTACCTACATTTGAATCCGGATCCTTCGCTTTCGAGTCCCGCCACAAACCCTATTCCTATTTCTCTGTCATCCATTTCTTTTTTCTCTCTAGATTTTCTGATTTCCGTCACACAACTGTGCGGACAATGAGGAAAGGAACTAAGAGGAAGACGAGGCAGAAAGAAGAAGCTGCCCAACCAGAGGAAGCGAACAAGAAACAATTGACAAAGACAACTCGAGCTAAACGAGCTAGGACCTCCAAGCCAGAGACCGAACCCGAGTACTTTGAGGATCAACGCAACTTGGTATATCTTCGGAGTTGCTAAACTGATAATCTGTGGATTCCGGATTACTGTCGAACGCATTTAGAATTTTATTTGGCTCTGTGTCTTGTACGCGCACATTGTGGATTATTTAGGTCTCTTTTCGTTGTTTGTTTATTTTTTTTTTAAGTTTTTTATCTGGCATTGCTTACGTGAGGTACAATGCTTTTAATCGCCGAAACCAAGTTGCAAACTGAAGGTCATTCAGTTTATTGATATTGATGTTAGCTGGGCCTCGAAGAAGCACTCGATAGTGGTTATTGAGGCTATGGTTTAATTTAGCTTTGTGTCAATGTGCTGTGTGTACGAATATGCGGGAAAAAACAGTCAATTATAGCTTAGCTCTCCTTTGTCTACTAAAGCTGTGTCAACTTCGTTTTCCTGGTAAACTAGGCAGTTGGCACATCAATATCAGCGGACAACTGAAACTTGGCTATAGCTTTTTTGGCTATTTCCATTGACCGAGCATGCAGCTGTTCTTATAATGGATAGATAATTGCAACATTTCTGTTTTCTTCAAACATGACATAAATTTATACAAACATGACATAATTTAGGCAATAGCGTGCCTAAACTATTGCGTATTTCTTATACTACCGTCTCTCGGTTTTAGCTCACTGCTTTTCATGTAAGAAGTTAGTGGGTCCGGTGAGAAATGTTGCGAACTCTCACCATTCCAATAGATAAGGGGTTGGGGCATGTTCTTAATGGATGAAAGCATTCTTTTGATGTTATTTTGACCTTAATAAATAATAATGCAATTTTTTGCTGTAAAAGTATCCAAAAGGTGATGCATTGGCGTTCAAGTCATTCAGTGTGACTAAATGTTACGTTTATTGACAATATTTGTCAACGTGCATTGTGTAGGAAGACTTATGGAAGGAAACATTCCCTGTTGGAACAGAGGTTTGTAAAACTAGTAGCTTTTTTCTATCTGACATATTGATAATTGTTCGTTAATTTTCTTACTTCCTCATTTAATTTATTGCCAGTGGGACCAATTGGATTCTGTCTATCAATTCAAGTGGAATTTCTCCAATTTAGAAGTGAGAAACTAGCACATATTTTCCTTTTAAATTTTAATTGATTACTTTTAGTTGAAGTTTAATCTCTTGCTTAAGAAGTTAGCTAGACGATTGAATGATGGATAAAATGATCAAATGTGTTCAGAATTCATTTGAAGAGGGTGGAGCTCTACATGGTAAAAAGGTTTACCTCTTTGGTTGCACTGAGCGTAAGTGGTTTGCAAGCTTCAAATTTTCATCATCTTAAAAGCTGGCAAGTTGATTGCAAGCCAATCCTCTTATATAATCATGATTAATAGATCCAAATATCCTATCCGTTTTAATATATGCAGCTCAACTGGTCCGTTTCAAGATGAAAACAAAGTTATCTGCATACCTGTTGTGGTGGCTGTAAGTTTTCAAACTCTGTTCTGTATGCCTATGTACAAATAAAGAGATATGCGGTGGTTAATTGATTATTGTTGAATTAAAATTGATTAAACTTGAAAATGTGCAATTATATCAGCATGCTTGCTATGATTACTGCGTTTTTTTCCTTTTCCTGGTACTTTTTATTGGAATTAGACTAAAAACTAGTAATATTTAATTTTTTGTGTGCTGAATTGTCAATCGGAAATGTTGGTACTTATAATATGCTTCAACAGTGTCACTTGTAAACGTGCCAAACCTGACAGTTTGGAATTTTAATTTGTCCACTTTTGTAATAATAGTTTGAATTCTCTTTTCTATATAGGTTGTATTATCTTTTCCACCATCTGTTAAAATTGGGATTAGTAATTATAATATGCTTCAACAGTGTCACTTGTATATGTGTCAAGCCTGAGAGCTTGGAATTTTAATTTGTCCAGTTTTTTAATAATAGTTTGAATTTGAATTCCCTTTTGTATATAGGTTGTATCACCTTTTCCACCATCTGATAAGATCGGGATTAATTCAGTTCAGAGAGAGGCTGAAGAAATTATTCCTATGAAACAAATGAAAATGGATTGGGTTCCATATATCCCATTGGAGGATCGGTATTTATCCCAATTGGCCGTTGTTTTTGAGATTTTCATATTAAGCATTGCTTTGTGGTCATTTCTGAATTCTACTATTTATGTTTGATGATTTAATGACTTCAACAGCGAAAGTCAAGTTGATAGAGTGAAGTCCCAAATATATATCTTGAGATGCACCCAAAGAAGGTATTGCCATCTATCTCCACTTTTTCTTGCTGTGTGTATCATAAGTCTGTTCCATACTTTCTGGTCCCATGAGTATTCGCAGTTTGATAGAAAGTGTTGATGCATTTTAAGTTAACACTCTTTTATTTCATATATTATATTTGATATTTTCCCTCTCACCCCTCCCTCATTTGTTAAGTGTTTTGCTTTGAGAAACATTTACCTTCACATTGCAAGGGTTGCTGGCCATTTCCCCCCACTGTAAAATAGCTGCTATTGTTTATCAATTTCAGGTGCTGAATTTTATGGGCTATTTGTTGGTCACCATGTTTGCTGTGCATATCCGTCAGTGCATTTTTTTATTGTTTAACCGATACAACCTTATTTTTGGGCATAGCAATATGTCAATAACGAGATTGTTTCTTTAGTTTTGGTATTTCTCATTCTCCTTGCTTTAATCATTTAGATGAGGAAATAGATTCCACCTCACAGTGTCACTTAACATATACTGACTTCAATACCCACAACAAATCATGTTTTGATCTTTGGAGAGTAAATATTAGATGTTCTAAGATGTTCTATCTTATGAAATGAAGGTGTGTGCATATGTTGATACTTAATGGAACTGTTGGTTACAAATACAATAATTAGGGGAAGCCGTAGTGCTTTGTCATTTTCTACCATCTGAGAAAGTGTTTGGTTACCTGGTTTCATGTGCACCGCTTGATGAAATTTATTTATTTATCATATTAGTTGTTGGGTTGCATGTAAATGTTTATGAACAGACTTGTATTTTATATGTGTGATTAATCTATTATGTACAGGTCTGCTTTAAAGCATCTGAAGTTGGACAGGGTAAAGAAATATAGTACTGCTTACCTTGTGAGTCTTCTGCCTTTAGAATTTTGTAATTTATTTGTTTGCATGCCTTGTAAGTTTTTCTAATATCAGGGAAAGTCAAACCTTTTCATAATTTGGCCATTACTATGGGATTGGATTAAAACATTATATAATGTTATTGTTAGATTTAGAATGTGGTGGAAAAATCAGGACTGTATTATTTGATTGATGGCTGATGTTAATTATTGGTAGTTAAATTTGTTATAGTATAGGGTCTTGATATCATGTTACGGCTAAAGCACTTGTTCAGATAGTTATATATGACAACTATGCGTTTCACAGATTTCTACCAGCCTTTTAGGAGATGAACTTGAACAGAGCACTGAGGTTCAGATTATTTTTCCTGCAGAGCCTAAGCCGGTAAATGTGATGTAGAACACTTGGATGTGTTTGTTCTACATTTAGTTTTCAATGAGTTCACTTATTTTGGCTTGATGCAGGTATTCTGTGAATTTGATTGGGAGTTAGATGAACTTGAGGTAATAAGTTAACTGTGTTTTCTTTGTAATTCAGAAAATGTCAGATTAGGCAGCTTAGAAATGGTCGGGTGGAGTTTAATTTATCCATATTTCCTTTTTGTTTTTTCCAGACTATCAATCATGTAAGTCCACTTGTCACAGTATGTGGCATTATTCTGCAGGAATTTTAATGTTTTTTCGCTTATCATTTTGCGATCATTTATGCTTAACGCAACTGGCAGCCTGTGAGTAATTGAGTACTGAACTGAAGATATTAAACACATCAGCATTAAGGCTTGGGTGCTGTGAAGGCCTTTGGCTTCTAATTGTATCTGCTGTCTATACATCTACTCCTTGTGGCTGTTGGAATGAATAGATAGGAGTTAAATATTCAAATTTTGAAAAATAGATGACTTCAGGCAAGGAACTCATGTGCTAATTTATTATGTGCTCTGCAGGAGTTCACAGATAATCTCATCAAGGAGGAGGAGTTATCAGAAGATCAGAAGGATGCCTTCAAAATATGGTTTCATGCTTTTCATATATCTAATGCATCAATGTATGCTGATCCTCTTATGGTTATAGGATTTGTAAAGGAAAAAGTTCGTGAAGCAAAAAAAGCAAATAGAGAGGTACTATGGTTGTTGCAATTGGTTCTGCACATCTAGTATTGCTTCCTGCTCTCTTACCCATTTCTTTTGTTGTAGGCAAGGGAAGCTCGAAAAAAAGCCATTGAAGAAATGAGTGAGGAAACTAAAGCTGCATTCGAAAGTATGAGATTTTATAAGTTCTACCCTGTGCAAACACCAGATTCACCTGATGTGTCTAAAGTTAAGGTAGGTGCTTAGGCATTCTTACAAGACTCTTTGGCATTTCAAATTTGGCAAACATTCTGATTTTAGTTCAAGAGTTAATTCATTAGTTTATGCCCTGAAAATTGTCAGTCCCTTTCCTTCCTTCTTTCTTTCTTTAATAGAATTGTTACCTTCTGTCATAGCAATAACAAGTTATAGTTCTTTCCAGAGGATGGGGATCCTCTTGATTTAATTGAGAAATTGTCTGCGGTCAATTTCTTAATCCCAGACATAAAACTGAAAAAAGCCTTGTATCAATGGTTTGTGAGGTCATTTCAATACCCCATATTTCACCACTTTGCTTCATTCATTCTTTAATAGATTTGTTAGTTTCTGTCGTAGCAATAACAAGTTATAGTTATTTCTATAGGATGGGGATCCACTGGATTTAATTGAGAAATTGTCAGGGTCAATTTCCCAATCCCAGCTATAAAACTGAAAAATAGCCTTGCACGTATGGTTTATGTGAGGTCGTTTCAGTGCCCCAAATTTCACCACTTTGCTCCAAAAATTAAAGTATATATAACCAAACATTTTGGAAAAACGGCCTCAATAAGATAATAAGTATCCAAAAATCAAACCCTCGAATGCTTGAATTTTAAAATAAATCAATTCTTAGCAAAGTTTGGGTCTAAGGTTTATCCTAAGATATATAAAAAATATCTTGATATGGTTAATGAAAATTATATCAGTCAATGTTGATTGTCCAAGAACGAGTCAATCAAGTGTCTAGCAATAACCTTATTGGTGTTTATTTGTGTCTCTTGTAGTGCAAGCTACAATCACGCAAGCTCAGCTTATTCTGTCTAACTGTAACAAACCTATATCGAGGTTGCATCACTACTGGTGCTATTGCACAAGCAATAGCATCCTAGAAGATTACTTGAGTGTAAACATGGCATTTGGGGCTGTATTTTCCTTGTTAACCAGTTGATATGGGATAAGGTTGGGAGAGAAAACTAGGCTTTTGATAGGAGAATAAAAAAACCAAAGGGGAAGCCCAGTCATCAGGTTTCTGTAAAATTTACACAGGTTGACAAAAAGCGAGATTAAGTACAGTTGGCCCATTTTCTTGACATAAACTTTGTAAACTTGTTACGAGTTAAATTGCAAGTTTGACAACCATTTAATTTGGGAAAAAGCTATGCCTTGGTCTGTCTTGTTCAACTTGAGCTGGTTCAATTGGTTGAAAGAATTTGGACTATGGGTTTGCCTTTTTATATATGAATGTTTGACTCCACATTTCTACTGGTAATCTTGCTTGGTGGTCAATCCTCCTTGTATGATTCCTCAACGGCCAAGGAATAGTTGAGTAGCCTTCTCTAGGGATCAAAGATCTTCTGGGAGATAACTTTTTGGATTGAGCCTTTGCTTGCTCTTGTAGGATCTTAAACATGCCATTTGCACTTTGAATAGTAATCTTAGTGCATGTTTGGTATACGGAAAAATATTTTCTTGCAAGGAATTGGAGAATGTATCTAGAAAGAGAATAGGATAGGTGCATTTATCATTTTCTTGCTAGAAAACACTTTTCTACCTACCAAACATTGCATTAGAGACTTATCTACTCACCCAACATTGCATTAGATGTTGCTCGATTATCTTCTTTGATTCCACTGATTTTTGTGGCTGTGCTGCTTATTTTAAATTATAGCCCTTTTTGGTTAGAACCCGGAAAATAATTCCTTTTCCATTGCATGACAATTGGGATGTGAAATATGTATGATATCCCTGCAATTATTACTTGACAACAATTTCTTTAGTATTAATTTTCATTTAGGGACACATGACACTTCACATGTATAAAGTTATATGTTTCATTCCACTCCCCTTTCCCCAGAAATTCTGTCAAGCTTTAGTTGGTTTATGGCCCAATTGTTCGTTGGGACAAATGTTTGGGTAAAGAGCATAGCATTTTCAGAAAATAGATTATAGTAAAAGGTCTGGAATAACTGCAATTTGTTTTTACACTTTCCTGTCACGAAATTCTTGTTCCCGTTCAGAATGCTATATTCTTGGTCTTATGACGTACAATTATGTTGCAGTCCCCATTCATAAACAGGTATTACGGAAAGGCTCATGAGGTTCTGTGATCCGCCCCAAGACGAAAATGGCAAAAAAGTTTGCTGGCTTGTCTTGCCTGCCTCAGGAGAGATTTTAATTTTTATGAAGTTCAGCAGGTGGCATCCAATTTTTCCGCGTGACAGCAGGTTTCTCAAGGAAAATGCGATGCAACGATGTAACCTTAGAACCTAGTGAAGAAAAGTAAGAGACTAAGATAGTGGGAATATGAGATCTGTTTGTAGAAAAGTTCTTTGATTCTCAGGGGCTTCAATTTCAGTGGCTCTTGCCTATCCTTGTTACGTTAGAGATCATTCTAAGAGACTTTTATGAGATCCCATTCCTAGCATGTTGTACGACGTTTGTTTAGAAGCTAGAAAAAAAAAAAGGGGAAAGGATTTATTTCCTATTCAATTATTTTGTTGATCTTTTGAGCACTACTGGACTTTGTCATGTAATGGATAGGGCATATGACAGCCTGAGCTTTTGAAGGAGCTACAATTTCCCTTGACGCAAGTGAATTGGTAAAGCATTTTCAATGGTCGAGTTTCATCATGTTCACATCCAAGTCATGCGTGCTTCGCAGAATTATGTACTTAAATTTGTAACGGAATGAATGATGTGAACGAAATACATAGATGACCTTGTGGTAGATATGATTGACTGACAAGAAGATTGCAATACTCATTATAACAAGGATAAAAAATTTTGGTCCGCGAATTTTTCTTCAAATATCAATTTCAGTCATTTTAAATAACTCAGTCTTTTCATTTAGTGTTTTTAACTTGTACAAATCAATTTCTATAATTTTTAATCAAAAACAAGTAGGGGTATTCATGGAGTTTCAATAGGCCAATTTTCAGCTCAATCATGTGATGATCATTGGGGTATTCCATTTTGTTCCAAATATATATAAATTTTATTTGGGTAAATATAATTTTTAATTCCTGTATTTTATTTGCATTTTGTTTTTGGTCTCTATACTCTTTTTTTTATTGTATTTTAAGTTATTGCATTTTTGTTTTTCATTATTTTCCATTCCTTTAGAAGCAAAGTATAGAAACTTTAGAAGTATTTGAAATAATGAAAAACAAAAGTGAAGAAACTTAAAATATAAAAAAAGTATAGGAATAAAAAAAAAACGTAAGTAAAGTATAGGGATTAAAAATTATGTTTACCCAACTTTATAAGATTCATGTTTCTTATTAGTTCTCTATCATATCAAGCAATGTTTTAAAACCTGAATCGGACAGCGAACTGAAAATTTCAGTGGGTCACAAGTCTCATGGTTCAATCGGTCAAATTGGTGGTTGGATAGGCAACCTAATAATTAAATAAAAAATATTATATATATATATATATATATAAAAGAAATAAGCTAGCAAACATACAACATTAGATTCTTGAATGCATAAGGCTTTAGGCATAATTACTTGAAAAAAAATAAAATCTCTATTTGCAATAAACAACTCTTAGACAATAAAAATAGATTCATCTTCATCCACAATCCTTCATTTTGCAATAAACAACTCAGACAATAAAAAACAAATTCATTTTCATCCATTCAGCAATCCTCCATTTTGTAATAAACAACTCAGATAATAAAAAGCAAGCTTATCTATTAGCATTCATTCTATTCCATTTAGAACCATGGAAATTAGATTAAATTGGATAGAGAGAGAAATGAGGGAGAAAGAAAATCTCACCAGGACTAAGAGAGAGAGCAATCGACGAAGAAGATGAAGAATGAAGAAAGGGGTCGAGCTCGACGCCATCTGACTGTCTTTGACAGCTGCATGCTTGCATTAAAGTTAACCAAGAATGTGAAATTGCAAACCTAAATGAAGAAAGTGAAGTAAAGATGAAGAATGAAGAAGCATCTGAAATTTGAGAGAGTTTGAGATGGTCGAAGTTGAATGGTGAAGATAGCGAAGGGCGAACACAGAACCCAAATGGTTGAGAAGGTGAGTCCAAGATGGCTGAACAGCGAAGAGTTTTTTATTTTTTAAAATATCAAATTTGTCCTTTTTTTGTAATCTGCTTTTGCTCGATAAAACTCACTTTGAGTTCTAGGTTTTTCTCGAGTTTTTAAAAACCATTCGGTTTTAGACAGGCCAACTCGAGCCAACTGCTAATACGGGTTAATTAGTTTAACCAACCTATTTTCTTCAACGGGCGATGGTTCGATCGGTTTGACCGTCTAGGTCGGTCCGAATCTTAAAACATTGATATCAAGTATATTTCAATTTGTGATTTTAGTATATTAATTTTTGAGCTTACACAATAACATTTTATGTTAGATTAATTAGAATTTTCATTATTTTATATCTTGAGAAGATTGTTGAATGAAGATACTTTAAAATAAATGAATTTTTATTGCAGGAAAGTGAGAAAATGCACTTAATTGCTTACAATTTGAGGATACTCTCTTTTTTACTGGGGATTTCTGGTCTTGTCTCAATCCTAAATAAGACAAGACCACTTTTGAGATAAGATATAAGACTAAAATTTAATCCAGTGCACACCCTAAAGAACAATTCTGACATTGCAATTTCTTAACTCAACAATTTAACCTCTATAATCCCTCGAGGTAATAAACTACAAAAATCAAATTACAATGAATCAAAATTCAAAAAATCAACAATAGAGAAAAATTCTAAAAACTAAAATCATATTTTCCTATAAATAATATTGTACTTACGTTTTATAAAAAGACATTTCCGCTAATGTTAGTAGAAAAATTTGTCATTAGAATACGCAGCCAAAGTCAAACGGTATAAGATGGGTCACCACATCATGCAATAGCAAGAACAAGTAAGGTGGTGTGACATGACACAAGCGATGATTTTCATAATAAAATTCAGAAACCATCTCACTGAATTTTACATTACAGCCTTTCTCTTAGAACATTCGACAAATAAATAAATTAATTTATCACCACTATGAACTGTTGCTCAGAAGAGGACTTCTTTAAACTTATACACGACACTCCAAAGAAAAAAAATAGCAATACATGCACTAATATCACAGCCTTGATCAAAGACATGTCCGCTTGACTCACTACCATCTATTCAGCTCCGAATCAGGCAAAAACATGCCCATACGAGAAAGAACTAGCTCTTTACTAACTAGAATCTGTTAAATACTTAGTCATCTTTAACAAAAAATGATCTTTCCAAAGAGCAAAGCCAGCGAAAGGCAAGAGACCACAAAATAGTGGCAGAAATACCAGCAAAGAAGAGTAGAACAGACATCTTCGGATCCAATAAGGAAATTTTGTATTGCCCTTCGTTGTTTGTGGTGCAGTGACAGGTCCATTGAGGATCTGGAACAAAGCTGACGTGCAAACAATGGACAAGAAATGGAGCAAGCATAAAATCTCCCAGTACAAGAGCCAGGTATAACCATTCCCTCCCAATGTGTCCACACACAGCTTGCCAAAATAGCCACAAACAACTCCTAACAACAACAGGATGAAAGTTACTGGCATTGTCTGTGTTGTCGATGTTGTTGACCGCCAGATGAGCAAATATGCAACAGCATAGATCATTAAGAAACCAAATGCCATTCTACTCAAGACTTGAACTTGACACCACAAAATATTCAACTTCGAATTGAAAGAGGACACTGACTTGGGAGTCCACCAGGAGTGTGATTCCTAAATAGAGAAAAGAAAATATCGTCAATATTTTCTGAACATGAAAACATACAGCTATTATATGCAGCTAAGATCACTATAGTTTTGTGCTATTTACATCTTGCTTCATATTGATGATTTATATTATCCTTATGCTTGTAAGAACCATAGATTACAAGAGGCAAAGATGATATCGTGAGTCTTCCACTATTAGACATATTAACCTAAGAAATAAAAAAAAAAAAACTAATCAAATCAATTTTAAAAAAAAACCATCGCTGCTCGGAAGAAAATCATAGAACAACACTTCTCATGATTATTAATGCAATGATTAGTGGTTACCAGCTAGGCAGCTAGTATGTATCCCAGAAATGCCTCATTGAGCATTCATGAAAGGCTATCAGACATATGACTTGAGAACCCATATGGAAAGAAATTGTACTATCTCCCATGAATGCTATACTAGAGCATCAAGAATCTCAAAAATCAATACGCATGCATTAAGGCGACCAAAGCCAGAACAAAGGACATAGAAATAGTAATCAATACTTGCCTCAATTAAAGGTGTACATGATGCAGTAGCTTCGGCAATCCGTTGATAGGAATAAACATAAGCACCATACAAAAGTGACAATGACATAACAAGCAGACCTGCAATAAGACAGTCAATGCACTTCTTATTTAGCTCACCATGTCTCTGATCTTCTACCTGATTCTTAAACTTTTCAGCTTTAAAAGCTGCTTTTGATATTCCCATAGCAAGCTTTGATCTCTCTAGATGATTTAAATCTGAGCCAAGGACCAATTGTGTCTCTTTTAGTTTCAATTTTTTCATCATAAGGCCAAGTTCCACTGCCTTGAGGTCATTGGAACGACTTTGTTCCATAACAGATTTCTCAAAAGAACTAATATTGGAATTATTTATTATCGACCCTGAGGAAATTGGAGGAAAACGTGCCACTTGGTTTAATTGTTCAGGCACAATTAGACTACGACTAACTAAATCCATAGGAATGCCCGCCTTGACCTCTTCACTACTATTTGATTGATCTCGGATTCCAACATGCATGATTGACTCGGAACAAGCATCTTCTTGGACAACATCCCTTTTGCAATCTCCTTTGTCAAGAGTCAATTCAGAGTTTAGAATTTCTCTCCTTGAAGTATCAAATTCACTTCCTTTCTTGCCCGTAGTTGATTCATAAATTAATCTAAGAGTATTCAGAGTGCTATCAAATGATTGTTCGAAGTTCCTTGTTAGACCATCCAGCTTGTCTCCAAAAACCTGACGCCAGATAGATACGCATCACAATAAGTGGCATGCAGCATTACTTGGCCAAATGGCCGAGCTTAATTTTAACAAATAAGTAAAACAGCCATAGAAGGGTGAATCAGCAATAAACATGTAGCTTACATTGGCTAAAGATTCTCTGACAGCAGATGTGCACATCTGCAAGGTTCACAAATAACAGTCAAGGTTCAAATCAAAATCTGATAAAATTAATTAACATGCATCAAAATGGCAAAATAAAGGTCCATGCTGTTCACGTCCCAACATGCTACTTTAATTTATCCATCCATAAGAATAACATGTGTTGCTGAGATATTACTAGATTGACGAATTTTATAGCTAGTACTGTATTTCAGACATCACGATGTAGATCTAAATAACACTGAGTCATCTGTAATAATGCTTTCTAAATGAAAATGCCACGACCACTGAGAGCATAGACCCCAAAATTGGAGCTGAAGTTTATCATTAATTACTCTAGTTCATGGAAGAAATGGACAAGAAAATTACCAATGAAAGATGTTCTGGAGACATCCTTTCAGCAGCTCTATCTCTTCTATACAACACCTAAAACAAAACATATCAAAGGCACAATTCTAGGTCTCAACCATAAAATCTATAACAATCATAGTAATTTATTATATTAAGCATTATCACACAGTGAAATAAGTACACTGCAGGAGTTTTTATAAGCCCCATCTCATTGAAGGGAAAGGCCAACCACTAAATGGGGCTTTTGATAGAAAAGGGGGAGCTGAAGCAATATTCTATCAGAATAATCAAGAAATACAAGGCAAGAGTTTACATAGCAAAGAGCAAGGCACTTAAATTATTCAATGCTTAAAACAAGAATGATAAACATGTGAACCAGTTTTCCTAGATCAGACAATATTAGCAAAAGCATACAAAATAATATCAAAAAGGGAAGAACAGACAGCTTTGCATAAAAAGCTACTCCAGAATATCCATGTGTGAGTGACAGATGGAATGGACTGAATGCTGTTACAAATGCCAAGGATATTATGTCATTGAGATGTCCTTTTTTTTTTTTTTGACCAAACATTGAAATGTCCTTCAAAAGGCATAAAGTCCAAAACTAGAGCATGAAGCAAAAATGAAATCACCCCAGCTACAACATACAAAGACCTTTCTTCAATTTCAAATACGAAGCATCACATGCCCCCTACTAAAGGCACATATAAATGACTTAGTTGCTGATCACCAGCACCACATCCACATTCAAACAACGAAACAACCAACCAATTATCTTTCACTGGAGTAAAATCATCGTTTCTACTCCAACATGCTATCATGAGGCATTGACATATTCATTGGTAGGTTGCAGTAAGCCTACTAACCCTCTTTTGCACTGACAAACATTAAATAATAACACAGATTTCATGGAATACAGTCACAGTTTGATTATTTTTAAGAGGTTAAACAGTGGAACGCAAGCTCTTGTTAAAGGACTGAGCTATAGAATGTGCTAAGTAACTTAGACACCTCGTATGTTCCTAATTTTGTATCAAACAGTCTTTGATAAAGGAAGGATAGGTATAATTTCCAAAAAATGTACCAAGACTTTCCATGAGGGATTTCTGGCGATGAAGAGTATTTATTCAAAAGCAAATGCAGACTGATGAAGTGAAATAAGAACTGAAAGGAGATAGACACACCAGTTAGGGTACGTTGGAACTGGAATTGGTAGTGACGGAGATGGTACAGTGACAAATTTTACAGCTGATGGATTAGTTTGTTACAGTTTGAGAACTAGATCAGATATATCTTGATAGCTGAGACATCAAACGCATGTTCCATTTAGATCAAGTTCTTTGAATTTAATTTCATGTCCTCCAGATGCTGTCTAGCGTCAAGGACCCCAGGTGAGGAAAGTAAAGTGCAGCTGCTGTACCAAGCAAGATTAACTATTTTTAAAATTATAGCTAATAAGTAACAACTACGTTAGTTACTTGAAATAAGCGTGCACTTCGAGGTTAGACAGATGAATGCATGGGAGAGCTCAGACGAGAGTAATTTTTTAACCAGGAAATTAGCTAGAGTAATTTACTCGGCCATGCAGTGAAAGTAGACTTTCATGGTGAGCAATGAGGGGAAGAAAAAGAACAAAAAAGTACAAACCTGAAGCTCTTTTAAATGCGTTGTTTACTCGTGTGACAAATCAACTTCCCCAGAAGGATAGATACCACAATGGTTAATCACCGAACATTCAAAACTTGAACTTGGACTTCTGGAGAAGTCCAACTAATGTGGCAGATGGGTCAAAGGAATAGCCTTAAAGTAGCTGAAGGACTGGTGGACGTCCTCCTGTGACCCGAGAAAGATAAAGGGAACAGTCGTCCGTAATCGAAGCAGACATCAACATTCAGAACTTCAAAAATGAAGAGAAGAAAATTGAAGGTACAATAACATCTATAACTCTCACGTGGAAACAGAATAGTCATACCCAAGATCATCTTTAATAGCTTTACTTTGTCAATATAGACAACATTCAATCATCAAAATCATAAATTTCTTCAAATTCCATAGCCACATATTACAGAGACCTTGCAAGAGACAAAGCACAATATATAGAAAGAAAGAAAGAAAGAAAGAAAATAGCACCTGAGCAATAACAGCCGCAAAAGACATTCCAAGAGGAAACCCGATCGCAGCCACATCGCCCCTATTGCGGCGAACCAGGACTCTAGGGTTTCGCCGTTGACATGCAACCGCAAACCCCTTTGCGATGAAACCGCAGAAGAAAAATAACGACTTGATGACGAAGATGGTGATTCAGAATTATCTAATGCCACACTCTTCTTTAAAGTTCTCTTCTTGCATCTATTACTGTGTTTAAGCTCGCTGTCGATGGGTCCTAGGGGATAATTCTGGACCATGGGATGCGAGCAATGGCTGTTGGAGTCAGCGACGACGATGCCCTCACCGTCTCTGTGATAGGTGTGGGGTTGCAGAGAGGAAGAAGAGGAAAGAGTATCCATGAGACAAAAGTCAAGGGGTTAGAAAAAACGAAAGCCAAAATTCTAATGTCACCAACTTATAGAAAACGTACGAGGCCGGAAAATGAAAGAGCGGGTGCCGCTGAAAACCTTCCTTGTCCTTGCTACGGAAATTCCAAGTCCATGCTTGATGCTTACTGAGTTCCCGGCGGGAAAAATAGGCGATTCTTGCCTTCAAGTCTTCAATTCCATCCCTCTCAGACATATTTTTCTCGAAATTTGAATTTTTTTTTACTTCTATTATATATATATACACACATATATATTAATATACTTTCTCACACCATCGCAAAATGTAGGCCATTATTAAGTCACTTTTAGAATCGAAGCTTGAGGTTGACATGGTTCCTTGACAGACGCCTTAATGCAACTTCGTATTGCGCCACATCCCTACGTATCATATCCTATAAATCATGTATAGACTAAACTAAAAGATTACTACTATGAATAGAAGGAAAATGAAAATGAAAATCATCTTTCATATTGCGCCACATCTCTACAGATCATCTTTAAAAGGAACAAAAACTCAAAATAAATTGGAAGGACAATGAGAGACATTCAAGGTTTTAGAAGACGAAAAATACAAAAATTTTGGGCAATGTTCTGAGGCATAGCAACTAACGCAGATGAGCATAGGAAAGTGAACTAACAAGTAGAGAGCATACACACGCACACTTAAGTCTTGTTAAATATTTAAGTATTTCTTTCACCATTTATAACTCAGAATGAAGGGTACTAGTTGCTTTGCATTTTCAAAATTCATAAATCATTACATTGGCGCTAACAATCTCTTACGCAAATTTAAAGCATATGCATTTGATCCTACAAATTTGGTTTTTGTTTTCACAACACGGTCAGAGCTCGGCAAAATGAACTACGTGGCAGTATAACCTTTTTCTTTTTCTCTTTGCCCAAACCAGAAATAACTTCCAGCAACAATCTCGACAGGGTTGTTCTTCGCTAAAGATCAATCATGACCAGTGATGTCAACAAATATTCAAGGCAAGGGAAAAACAATTACTTGTTCATCCACTATCCAATGGCTATCGAGGGCCAAACATAACCCTCCCCTTTTATTTAAGTTTGGAGCTGGCTATAAATCTTTCTTATCCAAAGACTAGGCTGCTAATGGAGCACCATAACGTTATCCAATTTATGTAATTGACCTCATTCAATGCGATAAGACTTATTGTTGTTGTCATTGTTATTTATCCACTGTGCGCTAATAACTTTAAATGCTTGACCAATGATAGTGGACATTATCCTTCTGTGATGGCTTCAATTCCATTCAAGTTCAGAAATCTCCTCTGAATGAGTCCATATCCTTCTTTTACAATGCAAGGTCAAAACATCTAACACATCATATACATACAAGGCTTGAGGGTGATCTCTATCTCCAACTGTGAACATACTAGATTTTCCATTCACTTGAACTATGCTTTGTCCTGGAGACTTTTTCACGTTAAGATGTTTCATCTTCCTCCTCACAGCAGCAACTCCATCCCAAATTTCAGCAGAAGCATATGTGTTAGCCATCTCCACATAAGGAACAGCCCGCTGAGCATCCATTTCGCAGAGCTGTTCAAACACATACTGGGCCATTGCCGGATTACGATGAAGCTTGCAAGCACCGAGCAATGCACTCCAAATTCCAGCATCAGGTTCAAAAGGCATGGTCTTGATAATTTCCAGAGCTTCCTTCAGTTGTCCTCTACGACCGAGAAGATCAACCATACATGAATAGTGATCTATACCAGGGGATATGCCATAGTTGTGAGTCATCAAAGTGAAGCATTCCAATCCTTCATCAAGTAAACCTCCATGTGCACAAGCTTGAAGAATGGCAAGAAATGATATGTGATTTGGTTTCATTCCCATGTCCACCATCACAGCAAAAAAATCCAGAGCCTCATTAACATTTCCATTTAGAGCACAAGCAGTAATCATAGTTGTCCAGGAGACCAAAGTTTTGTCAGTCAAGTTATGAAAAACCTCTCGAGCATCATCGATACTTCCACATTTGGCATACATGTCAATTAGTGCATTACAAACCACAACATTATCTTTCAATCCCTTGGAAATGGAATAAGCGTGAGTCCATCTTCCAAGGTCTAGAGCTCCTGTTCGGCCGCAACCTGAGATCAAAGCAAGCACAGTGACAAGATCGGGTTTTTCACCAGTTGCTTCCATTTTATAGAACAAGGCCAATCCTTCATCCATATATCCTTTCTCAATGTACCCATTGATCATAGCAGTCCATGAAACACAAGTTCTGTAAGACATGGCATCAAACAAAAATCTTGCAGAATGAATGTCTCCACACTTGGAATACATAGAAATAAGTGTGTTAACAACACATATGTCGGAATCACAGCCTAACTTGATGGCATGAGAATGAATCAACATACCTTGAAGAAGTGCTTTGGGATGCACAGAAGATGAAAGCAAATTGAGAATGGTGCTAATATCTGGAGAAAACCCACCATCTAGCATCCTTCTGTAACAACTTAGAGCCTCGTCATGTTTTTCAAAATTTGAATATGCCGCAATCATGGAATTCCAGGAGACAACAGACCTTAAACCAATATCAGTTTCATCAAACATTGTCTCTGCTGAGACCAAGTCATCACATTTAGCATATGCAGCAATCAAAGTATTAGCCACTGACACATCAATTAGAGTTCCAATCCGAATTCCAAAAGAATGAATAGCACCAACAAATCTAGGATTTTTCGTAGTCAAAACAGCATGACTCAGAGCCAAAACAGTTATGGAGTCAGGTTGAGCTCCAGAAACCCTCATCTGATGCAGAAGACAAGAAACCTGTTCAAGGAAACCCGCCTGAGCAAAACCCAACAATACAACATTCCAAGAAGCGACATCCCTCATGGGCATTTCAACAAAGACATTGTATGCGTCTTCAAGTTGGTGGCATTTAATGTACATGTCAACCATTGCAGTTTGCACAAAAACATTTGATTGAAACCATGATTTCATGGCAAGGGCATGGATGATTTGGGATTGTTTGGTATCTAAGAGTCTGGCGCAAGCTTTGGCTATAAAGGGGAACGTGGAATTGTTGGGTTGGACACCCTTTTGCTTCATCTGACGGAAAAGAAAAAGGGCCTTCTCCGCATGGCCTTGGTTCACAGCTTCCCTTATGTAGGAGTTCCACTGACAAAGGGTATAGAAATTGCAGAAATGTTTCAGGCATGCCGTAACAGAGAATCTGACTCTGACCATTTCTCATTGTTGTGCATATAGAATATCTTGAAGACAAGACTAACTCAAGCCTCTTATAGGCTGCTTAGAGCAAGTTCGAACTTGCTGGTTATAGTGTCAAATATGATAATTCAGTTTTCCAATGCAGAAATGGCAATTATCTCCATTAGATTGGGCACACAATAAGGATGAACTAGAATCATCCCTGTACTATGGGGTATTTAGTAATGGAACGAAAAGTAATATACTCCAAATTTCTTTTCAAAAGTTCAGCTTGCTTCAAATTTCCCAAATTGCAAAAGTCTGTAAATGGCCATAATCTTTCTTGTGAATCCAAGGTACCATTCCCTTTTCAAGTTGCTCATCTATCCAGTTACTCTCGTATCCATAATTGCATCCAATGGAGGCGCATCAGCAAAAATCCAGATATGGTGAAGAACATCACCCAACATTATCTGAAGTTTTCAAACTGTAAAACACAAATTTAAAATGATACGCATAAAAAAAAGACAAACTTCCATCATAGCCAAACATTATAATAAAGCAACAAATTTCAACATGCATATCCCTTCCAGTAAGCAAACTCGACCACAGCTGAACAAAAAGCAATGGATTTATCACACAGCACGTGTCACAAGTAAGCAAACTCCATCACATCCAAACAAAAAGAAATGAAAATAAAATACAGAATAGCAAAGGGATAGATCGATTTTAGAATCTTCAACAATGTTAATGAATGAAGCAAAATGAGCAAAGTAATATAACAAGTTGAATCACTAACACTTCTTTCCTGCCAAAATAAAATGGTTATTCAAGTGCTGAAGAAAAATCACTCACTTGCATTATCTCTCAGCTTAAATTTAGCTACGTAACAATCTAGTCTCACTAGTCATTGTTCAATTTATTAACTTGCAACCAATAACAGAGGAATAAAAGCAAAGAATTACATGTCATTGTTTAACCTAATGAGACAGAAAAGGAAGAGCTAAAAACATGCTAGCATCTCATATGGCTTTTATAAAATAAACTCAAAATTGGAAAGAGTTACTTTAAAGCATGCAAAGGAAATATTAGTGTACAAAACACAGAATCTAAGACTTACTTTAAACAATATGGTGCAATCAAAGCCAACTATTAAGAGTGGAAGAAATAAGAAACTAATAACTATCACACTGCTAAATCTCTTCATGTAAACTGATGCTATTAAAAAAAATGAAAACTTTCAGTCACCATAAAAAATAAATGTTGGCATGTAGCATAACGCTATGTATCATAAATTTACAATGATATTGAGAATATAAGATTAGGTTATAGATTTGACTATGAAAATGTACTGCAACCATCTACTATGCGAAAAGCAGGATTTTTTGAAGTAAATCTATATGATACTCCAAACATAGAGTAGAGCAGTATCCTTTCAAATTCCCATAAGCCATATGGGAACAATTTTTTATTTTTCTTTTACATAACTGAAAATTTGAAATCTGTTATTTGAACAATGGAAAAGGTTAAAAAATTTAGAAATAAGAAAGGATAAATATTAAAGTAGGATTTCAAAACATTAAAAAAATTAAAATGTGAAAGTTTAAAACATCTTACAAATTTGTAAATCATGAAAAACTCTCAAGAAGAGACAATCAATTTGTTTAGCGTGTGGCTGAAGGAATATCTGATGAGTAGTGCGTGGTAAAGGCTCATAAAGCATCCCCCTACTCTGGCACATCCCGAAAAACTGTTCCCATTCAGTTACCTGACATTCAGGCTAACATTCAAAAAGCAAGAAGGTTTCAAATCTATTTATCAACTCAAATTTCAAACCATTGGTACAAATTTAAATATAAATGATAACCTATGAAATTGAATATACATTTCAAAAGGTACAAAATTGCATATAACATGGATAAACAACAATATAGAAGAAGATATAAAAAAACCAAAATATAGAAGAGGAGTAACAAATTAAATGTGAAAAAAAATTAGAAAACCATTTGGTCTGCGTGAGTTTGATAGGAGAGAAAAATAGGGCATTGAAAAGGTCAAAACTGCACATTCAACGAAAATTTAATGAAGAAGATTACCTGAGAAAAAAATAATTGCATCTCTTCATCCACTCCAAGTCCGATGTTTCTCCTTGAAATAGGAAAGCAGAATGCCAATGAATCAAGAACAATAAGCATGATATTTTTAAAAGAGAACTAGAAATTATATCAACAATCAGTGTGGGAGAATGAGAAGCTAAGAATAAAGGCTGGGACAATGACATATGGTCCATTGCTGGTTAAGAAAAATTAAAATCCAATCATTTTATAAAATTCAAATTCAACCAGTTTATTTTTACACAACGAATTTCAATTCTTTTTACACAACACCATTTTCCATCCCTTAAATAACCACTATGATTTCAACAGTCCCGTGATGCATGAAATTGCGTTCAGCAAGGTTTTGAAATATTCTCTATCAATTGGCTACCAACATCTTGGTTAGGATATGCTTTTGTGGCAAGATGTGCTCTTAACCCCTATCTTGGTTAAAAAACGTTTCGTTTCATAATGAAATTAGCAAGGGTTCCATAAAGCTGTCTTCTATACAACATTTAAGCCATTTTTCAATCTGCCAGAATCATCTTTTCCGTCAAAACAATTATTAAATTGAGTTTTATCAATATGAAGAAGAACAAAACTAATGAACTAACCATCAATTTCACGAAATAGGGGGAAAAAAAAAAGTACCATTAGGAAGGAAGCATCTTCCTCTGATTTTCCAATGATGTCCACTAGACCCATCCTTTCACCTTAAATCCAATCATCTGAACAGTAATTATTTACTGCACAAACATAAACATCGAGAGAGCAAATAAGGGAAAAAAAATTTGAAACAGAGCAATTTCAGATGAAATGAGAAGAAAATAAGACATGGTGATGGAGGCTTCAACTCGAAATAAAAAATGAGAAAAGCTGATTTAAGAAAAGCAAATAAGGGAAAAAATTTGAAACAGAGCAATTTGAGGTGAAATGAGAAGAAAATAAGACATGGAGGCTTCAATTCGAAATCAAAAATGAGAAAAACTGATTTAAAAAACGCAAATGATGCAAGATTTCCAGTCGAAGGGGAAAAAATCTATGTTCCACTAGCAAGTTAAACTTCAAAAGCTTGTGCTCATCGAAGTTTGAATTCTTTGGGTGATAAGTTGCACAATCTTCAAGAGGCTTTTGTAATGATAAAAAGGAAAAGAAAAAGAGAGCAAATGACAACAATAGGCGTAAAAATTTGGGATCGAAGCAAATGAAAGAAATTTGTAACAGTAAACCAATCACATATCAAGAAAACAGTTAACTGACTACCTGGAAATGAAACCCCCAAATGTGATACATTACATACAATTCCATTTTACTTAAAAGATTGGTCATTTGAATAAGCCGCATAATGTTATACAGCACACTGAATTGAAGGAAACGTCCAAGCTCAAAAAAACAGAGGCTCATATTGCAGGAAGCATTCAAGTTAAAAAAATAGATCTTGATTCAGCAAACATTTAAGTTGCTAAAGCGACTAAAAAAGAATAGAAGATAAGTTAAAATCAGATTCCACTTCTAACTCTCGATGTGAATGACAATGTTAAAGAAAATAATAAAGAATTCTGAGTTTGGTAGCTGTCAAGTGATACAATCAAAACTGTTATCACAAACATGGCGCCCATTTTTGCGCCTGCATGTCACTGAATTATATGCAATCAATGAACATCCCACACGGTATCTTGAAGCTTCCACATTCTTCATTCATTTTTCACTATGGGTCTCACACTCACTTTTTTCACCATGGACCTTCCAATTTTCCAACTTCTTAAGAAGATTTAAAGATTAAAGATTAACAATAAGCAAAAACATCGAGTAGAGAATATCAAACAGAGCACGGATAAGGCTTAACTCAACAAACCGAACGAACACATGGAACAACAGGGAAGATCAAATAAGGACCGTCGCTTACCTCCGTCGCCGTGGGCGCGTGCGATTGTCGTCTCATAATGCCGCTTGGCCCGTGCCGGTGTCTCGCCCTTGGTGTGTCAAGGGCTTGAGATTGACTTGCTTGAGCCACATGAAAATGAAATGGGCTTCCCCTATCCAGTAGCCCAAAATCATTAAACGGGCCATCTGATGCGATCTGCCTTCTTTGCTTGCAGTCTCACTCTTACAAACTCCAATAATCAACAGTCGTCTTCATTCTGTAAGCTCTGGCTTCAATTCTTTCTTGAAGGCTCACTTTTTGCGTCGAAACCAGTGCGCCTGCACTGTTTTTACTTCTTGGCTACGGAATTGAATAGAATTCACGTTATTTGTATTGACTTCAATACTTTAAACGAGTTCTTTCACTTTAATCCGCTAGTGAAGTGGTTAATTTTCTCCTCCTAATCGATAATATCTTTCCCGCTAATTTTTGTTCAAAGCTTTAATTTATGCGTCCAGCGCCTTCTTCCAGCCTCTCTCCATCTGTGAGCTCGGCCGTTGGCGCAATAGTTTTGTCGGGTTCCGTATCTACAAAATGAAAGAACATTTCAACAAGTACGATTCTCTCTCATGATCAATGGTTTAAAACTTGTTTTTCGATTTGATTCTTGCTTCAAATATGTTTTTGTTTTCGATGAATCTTCCTAGGCTGGTTTAAACTAGCAGCGAGGGCCTTCTACGATGATCTGACAAGCAAAGGAGATAATCAGCCTAAAACGGGTAGGAGTGATAACAGAGGCATTGCTGTAGTGGTGCTCGATGCACTCACGAGGTTCGGCCTTTGTTATTGTCTCTGTGTTTATCTGCTTTTAATGCTGTGCGTTCTGTTTCCTTTGTGAAAATAGTACAGCAGCGAGTATGCCTATGATTTTTTTTTTTTTAAGGATAAAAGCAAACAAAATAAAATAACAGGATGTGAAAAGTGAACCTAAATCAACTGAAATGAAACGATAACAACAAACTGGAGGAGTGGCAGTGTTTGTGTGGGCCAATGCTGGTATATTTTCTAGGATCATTGGATAGCGGACAGCTTGTTTGGTTTGCTAAATATCAAATAAAGGTCTTAGTCTTTGTTGGGTGTTGAATCTTTGGTGCATTACTGCATTTTGGGTTGGCAGTGAATTACAGAACACAATATTGGTTGAACTTTGACTTATGTAGCTAAAGGATAGAAGGCATGTTCTTGGTCCTTTGGTTAAGTGTGTTGATCTTTTTCTCCAGACGACAATGGGTTAGAGAAGAAGACTTGGCAAAGGACCTTAAATTGCACACAAAACAACTTCGTCGTACTCTGCGGTTTTTTGAAGAGGAGAAGTTCATTACTCGGGATCATAGAAAAGAGGTATCATCTTGCTTGATAGATAAGATTCTGAGTCTATGCACACCATTACTATTTTATTTTCCATCACCGTCAGCGATTTTAAATTCCAATACATGTTTAGATATCATAGGTTCTTTTCTTTTTTTTTTTTTTTTGCATGTCTAGCCATGTTGTTTATTCATCTCCGTGTCTTAATATGATTATATTTTTCTTTTGTAACAAGTAATCTACACTGATCAGGTTCCTATATTGCAGAGTCAATTTTCAATAGCTTATTTTAAAGTACAGCATATCGTTTCATTGCTTAGATTTTCAGCTGAAGACTAATGAGTGACAAGTATAATTTATTATTTTATTAATCTTTAGAAAAGCTGTAAGGATACTACAGAAGGCCATATATAAGGGGAAAAGCTTTAGACCAATAGTTTGCTATTCTCTTTTCAGCGTTAATTTCATATTCATCTTGAACATTCCCTACATCAAAATATGAAGGCATAGACTAGGCAGGACTAATTTAGATAATAAGTATCGAGAACAGAGCAATAAGTCTCTATCAACAGTGTGGTCAAAGGATCCAGCCATCTGACTTTATGCTAAAATATTAATTTATGAGGAATAGGACATTAAGGATCCAACTCCTTGTCAATTGTGGGCTTTGGTAATCGACCACTTCATCCTGGAAGAATAAGCTATTAAGTGAATGCCCTTGAACCATGAATGATTTTATTAATATACCTAAAACAACTCAAGTTACCATTCTTTTGTGCACCGTTAACACCCACCAAAGTCACACACAATTGTTAACTTATAATAGTATCAACAATCTAGATTCTTATCCTCATCCTATAGCATTCCAGTTTTGTTTTTATCAATTTTCAGGCAGCTGAAATTTCTACCAATCTCTGTGAAGTCTATGAAATGCCTATTATTTGTTGCTTATCCATTCATTCGATCTCTTTGTTCCTGTCGTCAGACATGATGGACCCAGTCACATCACACAGATGCATCTATTCTTTTCTAATTCATTTGATTCACTATGCAGTTGTTTGTCTTGCTTGAATTGCTCTTCTGCTGGATGTAGTTGGCCATCTTACTCATTGGTCTGCTTATTAGACATTTTAGATCTTGAAGAATAACTAGGTTTGTTAAGCTTTGAAGAAAAACTAGTTTCTCTTCGTTATCTGCTAGAATTCTTTCTTTTTATTCCAACTCTACACAATGTGTTAAAAATGCAGTATATAATTTTAAACTTCCTATTTGACGACAAAAAAATTTGAAACTTCCCCAGTTCCTTCTGATGGTGCAGGAAGAGTTTTATTATTTGTCATCTTTAGTTTTGCAAAAGTATCAATTATCAATGATTTTATAAAGTCATGTACTCATTTACCTACGTACGTCATATCTTGTTTGGTTTTCTATTAGACTGTGAAAGGTGCAAAAATGTACAGTGCTTCTGTAGCTGCTACAACTGATGGTTCACTGGCACCAAAAGAGGGAGAAGAAAAGGTCAAGCTGCACACACATTCTTACTGTTGTCTGGATTATGCACAGGTCTGTTACTTTTTCCTTGAATGTTTCTTTTTTTGGGTTATATGTGGGGGCTTTTACTGCTGAGGGAGGGGGGAATCAAAATTATTTTTCCCTTTCCTTTGACAATATTTTAAAATTACTTGCTCGTCAAATCCTCACTTTTCTATTTATTGACACTGTCATGATGAAATTTGTTGCAGATATATGATGTGGTTAGGTACAGATTGCATCGCATGAAGAAGAAATTGAAAGATGAATTGGAGAACAAGAACACAGTTCAAGAATATCTATGTCCCAGCTGTGGAAAAAGGTTTTGGATGTTCATTGTAATTGCATTATCATAATTCTAATCATACTTGTTAATATGAAGTTTTTCGTCATAATATTTGAGAATTTGAATTATTTTAGATATAATGCCTTGGATGCTCTACGCTTGATATCTTTTGAAGATGAAGACTTCCATTGTGAAAGTTGTAATGGAAAACTTGAGGTAGAAATTGACAAGTTAGCTGCACAAGAAGGGGGAGATGCAGATGACAATGCAAGAAGCCGCCGCCGTGAGAAGTTAAAGGACATGCTTCAAAATATGGAGGTTCTGTTATAGTTTTATTGTGGTGCTTATTTGTATACTTTTCATCATATGATGTGCCTGATAGAGCATAGTGATGCAGAATGGGAAGGAGAAATAGAGGAAATCAATAAATCTTACATTTGAAGGATCAATTCGGTATTTCAATAATCAAGGGGAGCAACTACAACTGACAAAACGGATAGACACATTTAATGGAATATATGTGATATTCTAACCCTAGATCTAGCATGCTGTTACAAAACTAAGCATAAGGTTTTATTCGAATGCCTTATTAAATTCTAAGTCAGCCCAACTGCCCCAAATTACGAATCCTAGCTGCTAAAATAATTATCAAATCTTTACATGATAAAATAATATTAAAAATACTTAATATTTAAAAAGATATTTAGAATTAGAATAGTGGAGACATTGGAATTGTACCTTCTTATGTGCAAGTCATGACAGATAACAGAAGTTTTTATCTTTTGTGAGTTCGCACAAGTCTCTTGTACCTTTCATGACAAGTGAATTTTATGACATTTCCACATCACTTGCCTAGATTCATCGGTGTTCCTCACCTAGGTATAGTTGTAATGAATGTTTCTTGACTATGGCACTGCTGGTGCACCATGTTACCTGGTTTCTGTCTAGATGCAGCCATTCATCATGAAACTGCATGTCAATGTCAGCTGATTTAACATATATGAAATGGATTGCAGGTACAGCTCAAGCCTTTGATGGACCAACTCATTCGTGTGAAAGACTTGCCTGTTCCAGAATTTGGCAGTCTTCAAGCATGGGAGGCTAGAGCTAGAGCTTCTGGGCTTGCAGCCAATGGAGACAACAGTATTGGTGATTCTAACATTTCTCATGGTCTGGGATATGGTGGGACGCCGATGCCTTACAGTGGAGATACTAAGGTAACATTTTCATGTTTGAGTTTGAGCGATATATCT
The DNA here is from genome assembly GCF_029017545.1 of Prosopis cineraria. Taxonomy (NCBI): domain Eukaryota; kingdom Viridiplantae; phylum Streptophyta; class Magnoliopsida; order Fabales; family Fabaceae; genus Prosopis; species Prosopis cineraria. Next base: position 35,625,179 of record NW_026555335.1, on the reverse strand, counting down.
TTTCATTTCACTTGGTTTTATTTTGTAAAAGGATGTGTCTTGTTATGGTTGCCCTGGTTTAAATTCTAGCATATATAACTATCAGTTCATAAATAGTGTTAATATGAGTAGTTTTGAAATTTAGTGGGAGCATTGATGATCAAGCATTTGGTAGTTAGACTACTGCTTGATTTTTATTATTCCAAATGGGCATGCAAAGCTTTTTTTTTTTTTTTTTTAAATTTGGCCATCCGAAGCTTTAATAAACTTTAAGATAGCTGTTATGGTTGCCCTGGTTTAAATTGTAGTTTTTAATATAATTTTGATAATTGAATCTTTCAGTTCATAAATATGCGACTAGGTAGAGTGTTGATATAGGTAGTTTTGAAATTTATCGGGAACATGGATGATCGTTTGGTAGTTAGACTACAGCTTGCTTTTTATCACCTCACATTCACATGGGAGTGTAAAAAATTGAGATAATAGTATAAACATGGTGAAAGAGTTGCTTGCATATGCGTAGAACTCATGCACATTGTGATAGCCCCTCCCTCCTCTTCTATTTATAATAATTTTAAGATAGAATTTAATTACTCTGGATAAAGATAAGGGATATTATCCATTATGGTTTTAGCCAGTTACAAATAAAACCACAAAAGGGAAACATATCAAGGCTGGTACACATAAATATTGTACCCAATTTAAAATGAAAAATACCTATGTACAGCATTGTGGCTCACAACTCACAAGGTTGCTCTCTTGGTCTTGCACTCCGTGACTCAAGGAACTTCATAGCAACTAGTACTTTTATCGACAATGTCCTTGATAGAGAAAAATAGCAAGTTCCATAATATTATGACTTGCCTCCCATGAGTTGACCCTTAACATTCTCCCAATTTCTCTTCTCGGCCATGTTGTCTAATCATTTTAGGTCCAATATGTCTTGTATATACTTTTCCTGCGTAGTTCCTTTTGCTTTCTCTCAAGTCTTCACTGCTTGGGTTGCTCACTGGGCACCCAATGCGAACGCAGCTTGAATGCTGAAATACTGAAGGCTTTGGTTCACTGCTTTTTTTTTTTTAAATGGTCAAACAACGATCAAGGACAAGTGTTTGCTGAAGAAATTTTCCTGGTTTGTCAAAGTATGTTTAATTCATCAGAAAAGGGGTGGACATGACAGACTTGTTATGCATAACTTACATTCTTATATTGTCCTATGAAAAGGATATTTAATACCAATGGCTTTCTTTATTTGTAGTAGTAGGTTTTGTGTGTAATACTTTGTCAATTTAGTATGGTGTGACCGATTTTAGAAGATTTATGCGTTGTAGCAGAAAACTCATCTTTTAATGACCACTGTATCATATTGTCATGGTCAGACTTCCTTCTGTTGATTTTGGACTTGGACAATTTAAGTTCGACCTACTTTTTAGCAATCATTAAGATCTGATGTGCATTCAAATTGCGCAACATAGTGCAATTTCGGTGTAGTTTGGTTTCAACATTTGATAAACATTATGACTAGTGAATAAATCTGAATCACAACGCCTAGGTTTTTCTCAAGTTATTTCATTGTTATTTCTATGACATTGTTCAGTTTGTGAAATCCTGATTCTGATAATTTGATTGCTAAGCAATCTATTACTGGATGTGACAGGTTGTAGTTGACTTTAATGGAGCGGAAGGCAAAGGAGAGGATATTAAGTCTGTAGCTGAAAGTACATCTCTAAAGGTTTTACCACCGTGGATGATAAAGCAAGGGATGAGTCTTACAAGAGAACAGCGTGGACAAGTGAAGCAGGAGACAAAGATAGATAGGGCTTCAACTTCCACTACAGCACAGTATTCAGATGACAAAAAGTCATCAGTTGAACAGGATGCTAAAAAAAGCTTACAGGCTCGTGCAATCAATTTAATGTTATTTTTGTTGATGTTATAGTTGGTTGTCACTTAATGTCTCTACCTCTGCCCCAAGAAAGTGTTAAGAATGACGATTCTTACTGTGATCTGTTTTTTGTCTAGTTATAGGATGAATACATCAAGGCTTATTATGCAGCATTACTCAGAAAACAACAAGAATTGGAAGAGGCTGCAAAAGCAAAAGAGCCATCATCAAGTACATATGCGTTTGAGGATCCTCTTGGTGGTACTTCACACCGTCAGGTCGGGATGAAATCAAAACGTGAGGAAGATGATGATACTGAATGGGAGGAGGCTCCAATTTCAGGTAACCATCAGTGTTTCTGATTTGATTAGGACCAAAATTTGAATGCTGACTTGAAATCTGACATAAATTATGGATACATCAACTGCTGATTTTTGCCCCCCAAAAAATGGTGCCCCTCCAAAGAAACAACCTGACAAATATATTAATTTAAATGTCACTGCTTGTATTATATTGATGAGTTTTGATTATAAATTGTTTTATGGCATTGGGTGGTGAAAATTTGGTTGTCCTCTTGGTAATCTGAGGAGTCTTAATGTGAGAAATAACTCTACATAGTATGCACTGGAAGAACTATTATGTTTGGCACAGAGATTGGTAGAGTGTCATTATGGTAATGACGGTGGTAGCTGCAGTTTTTAGGTCACGTGGCACAATAGCAGTGGGTGCTGCTTGTTATGAGCTGATGGATTTCTATGATAATGGTAGGATAGGAAAAACTCAATATATTGTAGAAATTTTGGAGGGTATAATTCTTTTGTTGAGGATCTAAATAACCTATGGAACGGGTGAGTGAGATATTCCCATATCGAATAATCATTAGAATCATGTTTGGAACTATTGACTAAATTATTGATCACTATGGCACCTGTGGGAGGATTCATCCACCTTAGTGATGGACCACACATAAAGTGTGGCTCACATAAAGAGAAAGAGGGCGTGCTTAAGGCCCAAAAGAAGCTAGTAGGCATGCCAAGCCTAAAGGGATTCCACGAGTTCAAGTCTAATATGCTCAAGGATCCATTACAAAGCATAAGAGGCTCAATGACAAGCCCGGACCAAAGCTATGAAAGAGGCCTTAATTGATCTCATTAAAGAGTCCAAGAGCTTGAGCCCATGTTCTTTAATAAGCTTCATACATCCAAAAAATCTAATGAACAGGGTCTACACTTGCTTACAACATTAACAATTCATGTCCATGAAGATGCAAGCCCAATTGGTGACGATCCAAGCCTATTTAATTCACGATGTGTTAAAATAAGCTCGAGGGGTATTTTGGTCAAGAATGGGGCACCATTTATGATCTGATTTGAAGAGGAGAAGGCTCCATTTATGATCATAAATGAGGAGAGAGAAGGTGTGATTTTCATCATCTTTAAGCCTTCAATGCGAATTTGAATTGCTTCCTACTTTAGCCTAAGTTTGAATTTTAAGACTTATTGTTTTCTTTTTTTATTTTTAGCTTTAATTCTGATTCCTTTTTATTATTATGGCTTTATTAGGTGATTTGACTTAGGGAGTAAGACTTTAGTTATTAGGAAAATTTTTGAATTCTCTCATCTAACCATTATTGCTGAATCTCCAAGAAATAAGAAATCTTCTTTTTTTGTCAAGGAGATGGTGTCATTATGTAGGGAGTCATCCAAGGTTAGGAATTCTAGAGTCTTCTATTGTCTTGCCTATAAATAGGCCCCCTTATGTACTCTTCTAACCAAGTATGAATGAGAACTTTCTCTTGAGTTTGATAAAACTCTGTGTGAGCTGTGCTTGCTTATGGGAATCCTGAGGTATATTGGCGTGATCAAGAGTTTAATCAACTCTTGTGGTGTCTCGAAGGCTAAGTTGCTAGAAGCAGGTGTTCTAATTTTCCTTTTCCTTGATCGTTATCTTTCATTGTCTTCATCTCTACATTTCTTTGTTCCAATTTTTATTTCTTATTTGTGTTTTGGGTTCTATCCCAAACTAGCATGATCTTGCTTCCGCCACCTTATCACTTAGCATTTGATAATATTAGATTTTCCACCTCATAGCCCCTCCTCCCCTCTACGTGGGTATATTATAGGATCTGGATTTGTGATATACATTTTTATGGATGTGCATTTTTTATACATTTATTTGGGTTGTCTCTAGTTTTGAATTTGACGGATCTTTTCGTAGTTAAATATTAAGCCATCAGTTTTGTTAATATTTAAAGGATTGTTGCTATTTTTGAATTTTTCGTTTTTAAAATTTAACATATACATGCCTTAGAAGAGCCACATTATACGCCGTTTGCAAGTGGTGCAGTTCTCTGCCGTTTTTATATTTTATATTAATCTAATAAAAAAAAAATAAGATATGGATCTTTCAAATCAAATTATAAAATAGTTTAGATAAATATGCGCATCTTAGGGATATGCACCGGAACCAGATGTGTATATCATATTGAGATTTTGGTGAGACCGCGTAACTTGTCCTGTCCATCACCAGTCAGTCCGGGTGGATCTTTTGCCCCTTGAACTGTGTCTGTCATGAGAAATTTGGAATTTGCATTAAACAATATATTGATGGTCCCTTTCTGAATTTTTCGGGTAAATTTTTCTCCTCTCTCCCATGCCTTCCTCTTTCCCTATATTTGTTTTAGAAATGAGAGACAAGTCCTTGACAAAAATTTTTGAAAAATAAATTGTAAATATTGATACAGACAATTGTAAATAGGAATCCTAATTAAAAATTGAGTCTTACGTTTAAAATTTAAATGATTAATTTGCAGTTGGAACTCTTGAATTTTCATCTATTTGAATTGATATTTGCAATTTTTTTTCAAAAAATTTTATTAAAGATCTAGTTATCGTTATTTCTATCTTCCGGAACTTAATTGTCATTCTTTCTATGTTTTAGTGGCTATCTTTCTGAGCCTAATAACGTGTGTTTGGGGCTGGATTTTAAAGGCAATGCAAATGAGAATTACAAGGTCAATGACTTGAATGTGGAAGCCGAGGCGACAGCAGATGACGAAGAGGACGATGATGTAGACTGGGAGGAAGGTTGATGTAAGTATCATGGTTAGCCTGAAATCACTTGTGGTCCTCCACTCATTTTGTGAAATCAGAGCTTATATTTAGCTGCTCTTGCGATGAAAATCCCAGAGCAATTGCCTCTCCGCCACCCTCCCCCTCAATGAAATGCTGATGCTTTCTTTTTGTGCGTTGCCTTGAATTTGGTTTATCATTTTTTTTTTATAAATATTTGGTTTATCATTTTACCTTTGTGGTGTGTTGTAAAATAAAATATGTGTTTGGTTTTCAATTTGTTCAAAGTTTACTCCCTCCATTTAAAAATATAAGGCATTTTTTTAGGAGTTAGATGTTAAAAAATATAAGGTATTTTAAATTTTTTAAGATATAATCATTGTCTTTTTTAAAAAAAAATGCCCTTATTGATAGTGACTTTATATTTATTATAAAGTGTTTAATGGAGGTAAATATGAAAAGATAGGGTTAGTTTGAAAGTAGGTAATTACTTTATTGAAAAATGAGATACGGTTAAAAATATCTTATATTTTTAAACAGAAAAAGTATTTAGTAAAAGTTGAAAGTTAGTTGTTATAATGATATTTATATTTGGATATATTTTTTTAAAAATCAATTTGATCAATTGAAAAACTGTTTAGATTATATATAGTAAAATGTATTTTTAAATATATAATTTTAAAGAAATTAATTTATAATGATTTGTACTTTTTGTTATACAAATATATATATATATATATTAAAAATGTGATAAAAAATTTAAATAACATAATAATATAAATTTTTTATTTTGAATAATATATAATAAAAATGTATAAAATAATGTGAAATTAAAAAAAGTTGTGAAAACATGTATAATAAAATAATGATAAATAATAGAAAACATTTGCTAAAGAAATGAGCTTTAAAGTAAAATGATGTCTAGTTTTGTCAACTAGTTGGGCAAAAGTTCATTTAATCAAGGTTAAAAGCGAGTATGGGTTATATTGGCTAACTGGATTTTCAAGGATGTTTTAAATGTGATTCAAATGTACTTCTAATTTAATGATATTTTATCTAAACAACATTCTACATTTCCCAATGTTGGAAGTCACAAAACTAAATGGGTCCAAAATTTAGGACTATTTGCATTTTAGCATGGAGAAAGCATCGAGGAAGTATCGTCATAGCTTTGTTATGTTCATTTTTTTTTTTTAGCAAAGTCATTTGGCTATGCATCGTGGCAAATTGTAACAAGTTCTTCTGTACTGGGAGCCATATATGGACATTTTGTAATAAACCGCCAAAAGCAATTTTTCTTTAGGTTCTAAAATGAAAACATGTGAATTAGTTTTTACTGAAGAGTCAGTAATAAATGCTGAGATTGTAGTGGATTTAAACATTTAATATATCTATTTTCAAGAATCTAGTATTGTTGAACAAGAAGCTCAACCTGTTATGATCGTCTATACTTTCTCTTGGCTGTGGGTGGTCTGTTGGTGGGCGTTTGATTACTGGAAGTCAGCTGCTATTCATCAGATCTCATATTGGGTGTGGATCAATGTGACTTGGCCATGAAAACAGATGTCCAAGGATAGTAGTTAGTTTTTTTTCAAACTTGGCATGGAATAGAGATGTTCAAGTTGTTTCATATATATATATATATATATATATATAAGAGATGTTCAAGTTAAAGCATGGTGCTAATTTTACTGTGATAAGTTTAAGGTTTTAGTGTCGTTTTGTTGTTATGGTAGCCCTTATTTGTCATTATCCCATGTATAGTCAACCCTCTATGTACGCACAATAATATTCTCTCCAGTCTCTATCTACTCCTCTGGTTCTATTCACATTAAAGGAGGGATTAATTTTAATTTTATTTATAGGACATTTTACTTTTTTTTTTTGGTTTCTTTTTACCTTTGTACTATTATTAAATGCTAGGAAAAATAGTAAAGATAACTTTTTTTTTGTTTTTATTAGAGATAAAAGGAAAAACTTATTAAATTTTAATATAAAGTTAATAAGATTTAATATTTTTCTTAATTTTGGTGAAACATCCTAAAAGTAAATTATAAATAGGATTAGGGAGAGTACAAGAGAATTGTTGGACTTATTTTATATCAAAATATCAGAAAATTAGAAGAAATTATATTTTTCCTTTCATTAAATTATTATGAATTAATTAAGGTGTGATATAAAGAAGCACTCTATTTCAAAAATGAAAATATTAAAAATAGTGATATATAAAATTTTATTGAATTAAATTGATGCAATTTTATTAGACAAAGTATGCATGATATGATGTACTAGATTCATATAAAAATTTCTCCCTTGTTCATTGTCACAACAAATTGACAATCAAAAGAAACATGATTAGTATTTAATAATGCAGCATTAAAATTTGTGAGAACAAAAGGAAGAAAGAGCCCAGAGGGCATGTGAATGACAGAAACAGATGGCTTTTGCATGAAGTTCGCATAAATCAGAACAATAATACATTAATTTTTTTTAATTTGGAAGACGGTAGATCATAAAGTGTAATTGCAGTAAGTGTTTTGTCCAATGCAACTTTCCTGCATTTTGGATTTACCTCCTCTGGTATATAATGTAAGGTATTTTTTAAAAATCTTGTTTAATCCAAAATATAAAATATTAAGTAATTTTTATAATTTTTTTTAGAATCTCGGTTAAGGATCGCAATAGAGACTCAGTTACAAGTAAATTTAAAAAAAATTTAAAATTTTAATTTAATTCAAGAGAGAAAAGTCAAAATAATTTTGACAGTAAAAAGACCAAGATACCTTTTATTTATCATGCAAAATTATTAGTTGCTAATTTTCTTACTCCATTTGTTAATCTACACATATGAGTTACAAATTATATGAGTTGGTATGTCAATAGTTATATAAAACTTGGCATTAGTTATTCAATCATAAGTAACAATATTATTTGTCAAATTACTAACTTTACTTGTTAATTTACTAACATAAAGTGTAAAGTACTGACATGTCTTATGATTTATTAATATCAATTATAAATTACTGACAGGTTCTGTAATTGACAATTAATATTAGTAAATTAATAAGTAAAGTTAAAAATTAAAAACTAATGTTATTAATTGTGTGACTAACAGATGTAATTTAGAAGTAATATAGGTAAATTAATAAGTGCAATAAGAAAACTAACAACTAGTGATTTTGTATATCAAGTGAAGGGTATTTTGATCTTTTCACTATTAAAAGTCTTTTGACTTTTTTCCTTTGAATTAAACTGAAATTTCAAAAAAAATTTGGACTCACCTGAAATTAAGTCTCCACAATGGCCCTTAATTGAAATTCTCCCTTTTCTAACTATACCCTTGGTCAATTTTTTTTTTTTGGAAAAAAATTAAATCAAGCTTATCAAGTTTTTGGAGGTGGGCTCAACCCACTAATTAGCCAAATTGTGGTGAGTTGGGTTGGCAAAAATGGACTTATTTAAATGCAGGTTTATTTTAGTTCACATGGCATAATCCAAACTCATAGCAGGTTAACTTGTGAATTAGAAGGTTAGCTTGCTTATTTTTTTTGTTTTACTCCATCTTATCTTACCTAGCTAATTAAAAAAAGGTTGTTGATTATTAAAACCAAATAAATATTTATGTTTAATGAGCTTATTTTTTATTGATGAAAGCTCTCAAACTTACTTAGCCGTTATCTAAATTTGAGCAAGTTCACTTTAAGCTATGCTTTAGATTTATTAAGTTTGCATGTTTTTCTAGTTAAAAAATAATTTTTAATCAATACAAATTATAAAAAATGGTAACATAAAATAATGAAATAAAACTTGAAGAACAGGGGTAGCTGGTCCCAGATACATCCTAAATGATAAAGTTAAGATTATTAAATATTTTAAATAGAAAACCTTGCATCCTGTGATGTTTGTAAAACAGCTTTAATTGTGGCAAAAAAAAAAAAAAAAGAAACAACTTTAAGGTAAGGTGACAGTTTGTGATTATCAGCTTCAATCATTAATTGGCCACATGTACGAGATGTATTATTTAGAGGGTGAGGGCTTTAGAATAAACTTGTATTATGTGATGTGTGGATTTTAAATACTAAACTTTTTGTTATATTTATTGATTGTGGCAGATATTTGATTATATTTGAAATTTGTAACATGTTTTAATAATTTAGAAGTAGTTTTATTTTTATTTGAAACATGTTACTTGATAGATTTGCTTTTTTTAAAAAAAATAATTATATTACTGGTGAGTTGACTTGCCAATGTTGGGGAAGTACCAACTTGTTAGGAAGCAAGTTTTTTCAACTTACACTCGTGACAAGCCAACTCACAACCTGCAAGTTAATTTATATTAACAGTTTTACAAGTTTTTTTTAACCTGAATGCATGCTTGTTGCAACAAGATCAACATTTGGTATAATTTTTCATAGGTGATGGACTTGTTGCATCAAGCATACATTCATATATTGACAAGTAATTATAAGTAATTAACAAGTGGCAGTTCAAGATTCCTTCTAATAGGGTTTTTTTTTTGTTTTTTTTAAATCTTATTTTCATTTAGGTCCTTTGGGTGTCTTGAGAGAATTCAAAATTTTAGGATCCCTTTTTGCTCATAATGTGTTCTAGATAGGGCCCTTGAGTGTGATTTTCTCTATTTAATAAGAATATAATTGAAAAGATGTATTATTTTTAAAATATTAAAATTTCAACTAATTTTTTTTATAATCTGAAATAATTACTATTGTCCTATATTGTGTACCAGATACATTAGTTAATTGACTATTAATGTGATGAAGCACCCATGCCAAGTGCTAACTTCACAAGTTTGTGTTGTTTATTTTCAAATAGTAAGGTCCCCCCGGACTTCCAAAATGAACATTCAACGTCAAGCCAAGTTCCTCACCCTCTCCCTCTTTCTTACAAGCTTTCCATAATGGTCATAATCAATGCAATTTTAACACTTTTTTCTTACAAAACTCTGAAAACAATAAAAATAACTCATTTATCTTTTCATAAAGATCCCAGCAATATCCTCACTGGATAAACTCTCTCTAGGTTATTTTAATGCCTAACTTGTCAAGAATTTAAACATAGGCTAGTCCTTGTTCTGGTCAAATGGTCATAATAATGTGTGTGCGTGTGCATTGGTTGACTTTGACAAAATGATACTTGCTCGAATGCAAAGGAAGCATCGTTGGAAGAAAAATTCTGGACAATTTTCCCCTCTCCGCAAATAAAACCTTTATTAGCGCATATATATATATATATATATATATATATCAGAATCAAATTTTCAAGCTTCAGAGTCTTGAGGAAGCAAAGCTAGCTTCTCCCGCCCCCATATGTCTCATAAGGCAATATAACAACAACAATAATAAATATTATTATTATTAACCTCTAATACCTTGCCTTATTATTATTATTTTATATAATGTCTCAATTTCTCAATTTTTTTCTTTTGATCAATAGATTTTATATAAAATGAAAGGTATCTTTCAGTGATTAAATCGTACAGTTTTAATTTGTTAACAGTTTTCTCAAAAAAAAAAAATCAAAACGGCACAATTTTAGTGTGTGTGGGTTTTTTTTAATACATTGTTTCATTATCTTAAAATATTAAAATGTCTCATTTTATATATAATCTAATAATAAAAAATAACTGGGGGGACGCGATGTTGGAGAGTAGAGCATTGGAGACCTAAAGACCAATAATATTCTTAATTATACATTAGCATTCGCAAATCTTAGTTCCTCTTCTTATTTCTGCAAAGCAAAAGTCTCTTGTTTCCATGTCCTTGGATGGCCATGGCGATGAGACTCCCATGTTCTGCTTCGTCTCATTCTTCTCTATCTTTCCCCCGTCTTCTTCTTCGTCTTCTTCTTCTTCATTACTTCTCATGTCTCCTTCATCACTCTCACTTCAAACTTGTCTTTGCCTCCCGACAGGAACTTGATCGCTTCCACATTTGACTTCGCCCCTTTCCTCCGCCGCCGCTGCCACCACCGTCTCTGTCACTCTCACTTGCCAGGCGGTACTGAAAATGATCAGCAACGCCTCGTTCACACCAGTCCCAATTCCTTTCATCACTGATCATATATATATATATATATATATAAGGGAAAACACAATGATAGGTCCTGTAGTTTCATGTCATTTTGATTTTGATCTCTAAAGTTTGTTTTCGTTATTCCTGATCCCTATAGTTTTATATCACTTTGGTTTTAGTCCTCAAAGTTTGTTTTTGTTGTTCCTAATCCTCATAATTTAGCCGTCCAAAACTTTAGTCCCTCCCATCATTAACATTGTCAAAAATGTTGAGTGTTATTAACATTGTTAATTATTATACAGAGATGTTATTCTTATACTTAGTTGGCACATACTTGTGATTAAGAAACCTCACACAATCAGTCGTCGCAGCATCTCCTCTACCCTGCCCATCCTCTCTGCATCCCAAGTTCACTGACCATATCTCCTCATTACGTCTTCCAATCGAAGCAACCAAGTGTCCATCTTTGAAGCAGCCCTTCGCTGACGTCTGTAGTTTATCTTATGGGCTAGGGAAAATAAAAACCTAATAACTAATAACTCATATTGCCAACAAAACATAAGAATAACACCTCTGCATAATAATTAACGGTGTTAATTACATCTCAGCATTTTTGACAATATTAATGATGGGAGGGATTAAAGTTTTGGACAGCAGAAATTATAGGTACCAGCACAACAAAAACAAACTTCAAGGACTAAAACCAAAATGACATGAAACTATAAAGACCAGAAAAAATGAAAACAAACTTCAAGGATTACAACTAAAACGACATGAAATTATAGGGACCTATCATAATGTTTTTCCTATATATAATAAAGGTTCCTTTTATTCTGTGCTTCTCCATTTCCCTTTTTTATATATCTTCATCATCGTGTAATGTGAAATATGATTCATTTAATTTATCTAGCTATTACCTCCTTTACAAACTCAGAATTGAGTTATCTTTTTGCGCCACTTGGTTGCCAAAAAGGATACAACTAAACTTGTAATTTGGCACAGTTTCGTTTGTTCAATAGCTGCGTTTGCAAAGCTCCCTAGCAACAATTGTAAAAAAAACGCGACTACATCAATCGTGGGAAGAATCTAACCATGGTTTTTAAAAAAAAAACGTGGCTAAAAACCATAGTTTCTGTCAAAATCATGGCTATTGTTCATATCTGACAACTTGTAAGACTTCAGCAATAGCCAAAAAAAATGTGGCTCAAAGCCATGTTTCTATAAAAAAAAAAAAAAACATGGCTACTGGCTTATATTTTAAAAAATAGCAATTTTTTTGATAATTTTAATATTTCAAAAAAATTTTCAGTGATTTAAATATTATATATTATTATATTAAAATCAATTTTTTCTGAAAAACGTGGCTACTGGCTTATATTAGTAAATAAAATTTAGCAAATTTTTTTAGTAATTTAAATATTTCAAAAAAAATTTCAGATATTTAAATATTACAAATTATTATATTCTATTATTATTTTTCTGCAATATTTAAAAAATATTTGCACAATTTAATTTTAAAATAATTTTTAATAACTAAATTTTATTTATTTTATCATCAAATTATTAATACAATTTATTTACAATATTAGTACATATTTATCCAAAAGATTAATCCGTTGCTGGTTGATGTAGAAGTATATATTTATGTTTCTACTTATAAAATTTATGGTTTAAAATATTTTTAGTCAATATTTTAAATATCATATTAATATCAAACATTTTCAACCTATAAAAAAATAAAAATATAATTAAAAAATTTAAATCAAACGAAGAACTGTAACTAAGGGAAAAACTACTGACATGAAATTATGATAACTTGTGAACTTACTAAAAAAAATTAACATGATATTTAATGAAAAATGAGAACACACAGGTAAAATAAGAAACACGAATAGAATAAGAAATGAGATAAAGAAGAAAAAGAATGAATTGTAAATAACGTACATGAAGAAATGATGTCAAAGATTGAAGAGAGCCAGAGAAGAGATCAAAAGAAATGACACGAAGAAGCAATGAGAAGATGAGCAAACAAATGAAGGCAAAAACATCCCACTTATAAACAAAAATCAGGATTATAGCCATGTTTTGTCCAAAAACATGGCTGATGCCATTATTTTAATAAAAACCAAGCCACATTTTTAGACAGAGACGTGGTTTGGTTCCAGTAATCAGCCACATTTTTGGACAAAAACGTGATTGATTTCATTACTTTAATAAAAAACAAAGTCACGTTTTTGGACAAAAACGCCGATTGGATCTAGTCACGTTTTTGTACAAAATTGTGGCTGATGCCATTATTTTAATAAAAAAAGGACACCCATTTATTAGTTTTTGAAAATAATTGAAGTTAATTATTTTAATTTTCATTTTATACTAACAAAATGAAATAATTTTATTAATGATTGGGAATAATTGAATTGTCCTAATAAAAAAATTATTACATAATTAACTGTATTTTTCATGCAAATTAATTGCTAAATAAAATTTATAGTATTAATTTTAACCCATTAATTAATTTCTAAAAAATTAAATTGTTTGTCTTAATAATTAAATTAAATTGTTTTGTATGATACTATATAACAATAAAAAATAACATATTTGTATTAATGATTGCAGATGAATTATTCTAATAACATAATCATTATATAATTAACTATATTTTATTATGCAAATTTATTGCTAAATAAAATGCATAGTATTAATTTTAACCAAAAAATAATTATATAATAATAATTATATTATATCTCTAATAAATATGTTTTTATTTGTTAAATAAAATTTAAGTTTAAGTTAATGAAAGTTAAGTTATGAATTTTAATACAAATAATTTATATATTATTAATAAGCTATCACACCCATGAAGAAAATATTATTAATTGGAAAATAACTTGATGTGAAATTGTTTATCAAAGTTTTAACAAAGTTAAGCATAAGGGAAACAAAAGAAACAAATATTCATTAGTTCATTATAAATAATAATTTCAAGTAAAAAAATCATCCATAAAAAGAGCCTAGAGAATTGTTCAAATTCATACTTGTCCTACTGTTTGGACTAGCATTACAAGATGAATCCTGCAAATAAAAACAAATATGTAGCATTAGAAAATATAGGATGGAAAAAATATAAATGAAACAAGTTGAGCATATTTATTGAATTAAAGTGTCACATTTGCCATTTCACCTCTTCCATCAACCACATTAATTTTTCTTCCATTTCCTTTTGCATAGCCAAAAATCGTTCCTCCCTTTTTCTTTTCAGAGTCATTCTTTCTCTTTCTGGAGCCAACTCTTCTTGCAATTTCTTGTTTTGGTCCTCCACTTGTGACACCCTTACTCTCATTTGATCAAGTTCATTTCTATAAAGGGATTTGATCTACCTTGACTTGAATGAGAACGTCTGAATACTTGTATCAATGTTGGATCTAATACCAATCCCCTCACACGTTCATAGTGATTTGAGCCGTTGTATTAAAATATCATTACCAAGACTAGAATATGATGAATGCTGACTTTCATATTCTTTTTGTTTTTCCTAATTAGAAAAAGAGAAATTAGAAAAAGTTTGAATTGTTAATTTAATTTTTTAATTATTTTTTAAGCAAATAATTATTATCTTACAATGGCTACAACTATTTTTCATTAAAAGGATTACCTTTTATTTAAATGAGTTGCTTTATAAAGCTCCACAAAGCTCACTTATCATCCATCTTCTTCTCCTATGAAAAAAATATCTTGTTATTGAATAAAAATATTTAAAGTGAAAAATTAAAAAAATACCATATAACCCCCTCTCCTGGCGAAATTGAGAATTTCACTCATATAGTAAATTTTTAAATAACCCCTAATTATTGTATTTTTACATGAAATCATCTATAAAAATAATTATTATTAATAAATGAATTTTATTTTGAGAAAAAAATTATTTAAAAACAAAATCTTACTTTCATGTTAGGATTTGCATGATAATCAACAAATGTTGCCCAATCCTCTGTAGAGACACGATTTAACACAGCATTCTTCTATTGATTTAGTATTATCTTGATTTTTTTTGTAAAATTACATTTTGATTCTTTTCACTTTTTTTCCCATTGCTTTTAGAATAAATTTTTTGTGCTCGAAATCATCAACTGAAAAATGACCCTGCATAAGATATAAAATATATTAATTATAGTTAATGAAAATTATGAAAAGAAACATCATTTTTCTTCTAATTACCTTGACAATATTTTTATAAACATGATCCTTCATTATGTCAGGAACCCTGTGTTAATCAAGATATCTTAATGAAAAATTATTGTGATTAATCACAAGAATTCCTAAAAAACTTGTCAAGAGCCTGTTGGTATATCTAACTGGTTGATTGAGTGTATTTTATTCCATGTGAATTTTTCACTATTTTGAAGCAAAAACACATCTTTTGCTTTTAAGCATTGAGTGAAAGTATTTTCACTTTCATCTAAAAACAGATTATCATAAAAAAAATTAAGAAAATGTACACAAAATAAAATATTAACTTTAAATTCCATAACAATAACTTAAAATCCTCTTTTTTAGCACCTTGTCTATAACGAGTGTGCCTTTGTCTTTGTATAGGTTCTTATTCTCTAAACTCTTCTTGTTGCATGGATGTCTCCTCTTACTGTACGGGTGTCCCTTCTTAGCTTTGGTTTAAGTATTCATTAAAAGCATCCAACATTACTCTATCATTAGAAGGTGACACCGTTTTTTTACCATGTAAACCCCCCCCCCCCCCCACAAACACACATAGAGAAAGGAGGAACATTTCATTTTTTAAAAAACAAATTATTTTACCCTCAACACCATTATTAGCAAAAGCAAAATTTAAAAATTCTTCCAAAACCATTCATATATTCTCTTGCGTTGTGAAGTTTAGATATCCAATATTTATCTATTTTCTATATAAAAAGAATATTTACAACTTATTATATTTAAGCATAAAATCTAAATATATTTTTTATTATTTAAATAAATATAAACAATGTAAAAATAAAAATCTCAACATTTACAGCATAAATTTAAGCAAATCAAAAAAATTATTTAAACATAATTTAAAAATGTAAATTATTCAATATATAAAATAAAAATATGAAATAAAAATTTAAATTTAATAAAATATAACTATGTAAATTCATGTCATATTTCATCCTAAAAGATCAAATATTTAATTAATAATTATCCCATCCATAAACATCAAATGTATATTAAAAACAAACAAACTAAGAGCTATACATGATATTTTATATATTCAAACATTTAAATATAACATTAATAAAAAATAAATTACTTTAAGTGTGAAATGCCAAATATTTGTAATAAGTTAAAGAAATTTATCAAGTGCCTGAAAATATATGAAAACATATAGTAAAAATATTAAATATAAGAGAAATACTTAAATAGCTCGGATGCACTACATCATTTATAGTTTATTCAATAAAAATCATATTTAAATAAAATTAAATATAAATTAATTTTGATATCAATGATAATAGAGAGAGAAAATATAAAAATCAAATGTATATTCTATTATAACCATAAAATTAATTAAAAAAATGTTATATAAAATTTTATTTAAATTATTTGAAATATTTTAATTTGATAGAATTAAATAATATGATTATTTAGTCTACTTAAATATTTTTTTAAATATAAAAATATGACTTAAAAATAGAAAAAAAAAAAATAAGCAAAACTAGCATGCACCTGAGAGGAGAAGAGAGAGCGCGCCTTGTGAAAACTGAAATGAAAGACGAGAATATAAAATAACTCAGTAACAGCCACAGTTTCCAAAAAACCGTGGCTCATTAAGTGGCGAGCCACATTTTTTTTCACGGTTTTTCCAAAAAAAGTGGCTCACTTTTTAATTGAAAAAAATGTGGATCCGTGAGCCTTGGTTTTCTCATTAAAAAAAAAGTGATTTTCATTCATTCAAAAAAACAATGTTATACTCACGGTTTTTTTTTTCCAAAAGACATAAGATTAATCATGATTTAAAAAAACTGTGGTTATTCCGTAGCTATTGCAATATTTTTCTGTGGTATGAATTGAATGGGCAAAAGAAATAAAAATAAAATAAAATAATTAAAATGAAAAGAGGTCAACCATGTTCACGACAGAAAAGAGAAAAATTAATTTATAAAATTGAGAGTTATAATTTATAACATTTATGAAGATGTAATGATGTTTATATTATAACATGTAATATCAAATTATTTATATTTATAAAGTAATTTAATTTTTTTATTTTAATTTTTTAATACATTTCATTCATATCATATCTTCATGTGATAAGATTGTTCTGAACAAAGCATTATACGTTGCCTATAATAATAATAATAATATATATATATATATATATATATATCTCTCTCTCTCTCGCTCTCTCTCTCTCTCGAGATAATATCCATGAATATAATAATATCAACTCTAACTGCTTTTCAAGTCAAGATAGTTTATGGAACAAATTATTAATTTTGCCTTGCCTTAAATTTTGTAGGCAGCGTTGTTTTTAACTACTCTTCCGCCTTTATATATAAAAAAAATTAAACATTTTTTATTTATAAATATAAAAAATTTATTAATATATTTTTTTAATGAATAGTTTTATTGTACTCTTATTAAATTAAAAAATAAATATTCTTATTAATTTACTTTAAAAAGAGATTCATTTTGTATTTACAATAATGAGAGGTAAAATTGACATGTTACTATACTTTTAATTAAATAACTATTTTTATTGTTTTATATTATTTGATTAAAACATCTTATATATAGGGACGAAAAAAATAATTAAAAATTACCTAGTTAAGATTACCGTTATTGAAGGTTTTCAATTATCCCTAGTTCGGCAGAAGTGAAATTTTGCAGCCACGTAGTGCAATATACTTGAATTTACATGGAACATTGTACTTGTCAACAATTTTAGTTTAATATATTTAATGTAAAATTTTATAGCAATCTAAAGCTATAATACTCATTACAATAAGTCATAATAAAGACTGTATTTATTTTTCAAAATCTATGCAATATGTAGGTAGTGGAGGAGAGCTAGTTAATTCCTCATAATATACTAAATTTAAATTTAATTTTTTGCTAAAAAAGTATTTATATTTAATGTTATCTCAAATAGAATTGTCTCAACAAAAAAGAATGGAACAAAATTTATAAGTCAAGTTGAGATTATAGCAAGTTTATCGACTTTTTCTTTCTTTCTTTTAAAGATGTGAGAATAATGTTTGAAGTCTCACACAAAATGTTTTATTAATAATTTTAGTTCAATTATTATAGTAATTTACTTTTTTTATATGGAACTTGTATGTAATTATCTGTTCAAAGATTACATTTCCTTTTATTTTAACTAAATTTGGGGTGAAAAAAGACATTTTCAAAAAGTTACTTATTATTTACGCAAGAGTGTCCCTCGACAGTGGATCCGTGGCGCAATGGTAGCGAGCGCGTCTGACTCCAGATCAGAAGGTTGCGTGTTCGATTCACGTCGGGTTTCAATTCCCATTATTTTTGTCCTTATCGATCATTTGATTTAACCACAAGGAGAGGATGCGTGACTCTGCCGCATCTTTTTTCATTAGGACAGCTCTTCGCTAATTTAATTTTCTATTTATAATTAGCTCTCCTCTAATTTGTGGATCCTTTTACTACTACGATGTTTTCAATTTTAATTATAAGCTAGCGTTATATGCGAGAAATGCAATTATTAACTTAATATCACAAAATTATCAGACAAAGTTTGAACTTCAACTTTCTAACATTTCAAAAGTACTTTTTCACTTTTGAAACGTGGGAGGTTATTTGATTGTTTGGTTTACATTTTCTCTTCAAAAGTTCATTCTAAAAATGTTTAAATGTACTTTCATATTCAATTTAAAAAAATTAAAACATTTTCATCTTAAATGTGACAGATGGGCATTAATGAGTGAGTCAAAACTTATTAGGGGGAATGACATTAAAGATATTAAAAGAAAAAATTATTACAATAAAAACTTATAAATTTTGCATCAATATTATATTGTGTAAAAAAGAACTATTGTAAAAATCTGAATCTTAACTTATATTTTTTGTTAGTTTTTTCTCATAAATTTAACAAGTTAAATGCTCAATTTTCACAACAATATGTTCGTGTTTTCACAACACTATATTTGATACAAAATTGATAGGCTTTTATTATAATAATTTTTCTTTTTAAAGCCTCCAATGTCATTCTCCTTATATTATTTTTCCATTTACCCTTAAAACACCACAAGCCACACGATGTGGATGCCTTCTTTCTTTTAGCATGACTTATCCACCTCCAATCACTACCCCTCTTCTTCTCAACTTGGTGCTAATTGTAGGTGCTCATTTTTTAAACTTTATATTATTTTTTAGTTGTTGATTATTATACATTTGGTCTCTCTATAGCTATTTGTAAGTGCCAATTTTTAAAACTCATATTATTTTTTATTTTTATTATTTAACATATCAAATTTTATATTATTTAAAATTTTTATTACATTTTTTAAACATTTCTAACATAATATAATAAAAATTATAAATAATCATAAAGCAATATGGTAATTGCACATACACAAACATATTTCACTATATATAATCCAAATAATTTTTAGTTTACAAACTCATTTTTTAAAAAATATATTTAAATATAAATTTTGTTATAATAAATAACTTTTATTAAATTAATTTTTATCAAATGAACTTTTAATAAATTAATTTTTAACCAATGAAAAGGCGAAACACGCGTGCTTAGAGGCTTAGGGCAATTACTAATACATACCTCATGTTTATTTTTCATGTTGCCTTTCAGATCTATAAGAGTAACTAGAATAGTCAGTTATCTTAGTTATTTTTTAAGTTAGAGTATCATAACGCAATCAGAAAACCACCATTTTAAATCAAAGATTTTACACACACGCACACACCAAAGAACTATTCTTTATCTTTGTCATTTTTGAGTTAGAATATCACAAGGCAATCAGAAAACCACAATTTTGGATCAAAGATTTCACACACACACACACACACACAAGATCTACAAATTTCCCCAGATTGATAGTATATAGGTGATTGTCCCAAAAAAAAAAATGATATTACATAGGCTAATGGTAGAGTATTTCAATTTCTCAATTAAGATACCCCACCGTGCAAGCATCATCTTAATTTTACATTTTAGTGTGCATTTGATTCTGATTTACAAGAGACTTTATATCATTACACTTTTTGTGATTACCCCTACACAAGAACTATATATCGTTTGGCTCATTATCCATTTATTCCTCAAACATCTCTACCCATGGTCTTGTCTTCTAGATCTTACAGATTTCTAAATCTTTGTTCAAGAATCAAAAGTTTTAGAATGTGGAACACACTTACCTTCATTTTTCACTTGATCTGGTATAATATAAATCAAGCTCTCAATGCAAGGAAGATAATTCTAGCTATGCAGGTTATTCACTACTTTAATGACAATATTTCTTTTTAAAAGGTGCATGCAGATATACAATAATGGGTGGCAATATAAAAAAGCTATAAACTACATGGTCACAAAAGAAAGATCTTCACTTTCTTTTGCCAACCTTCGATTGATTTCAGTTTATAAGTTAGGAAATTCAATTTACTATCTTTAAAGAAAAGAAAAAAGAATTTACAGTGTTGTCTCTTATTACTCAACTATGAGAGATAGATTGAATTGCTTCTTTGCAAATTTAAAGCTATTTCCCTATATCACTTCTTAGCTTTTTATGTTTGCAACCTCTTGTTCTAGATCAAAAACTTCTTCTCTTTAATTTGAATCATCTTGGAAACTTTGCAAGTTAAGGAAAATTTGAAGATTAAACATAATAAGGGAGTTTGCTTTATCCTAATCGACAACCCCTCATAAATCAAAACATTTCCAAGCTTTTGCACAACTTTAACAACTCCAGCCTTCAGAAATGTAATCTCAATTTTTTCTCTATATTCTTTTCCTCATTATTTTAATAAACTTGTATATTAATGCTTACTTTGTGGACTTCTTTTTTCTTTTATTAATATATTTACCTTTTTACTATAACAATTGTAGAGAAGGATGTATGTTAAAAATAGTAAAATAACACTAATTATTACAAAGAATTTAAATGTAAATTCAATGAATGAAAGTTTTGATTAGTAAAAAGAATTAGTGCATCATAAGGTAATGAAACAAGTTCAAATTCTCATTAAAAAATACTCATATTTAGTTCCTAATTATGTTTTAAATATTATTTTTTTAATAAAGAGGATATGTATGAGTAAAAAAAATAATATAGATTCAAAATATCAAGGGCTTGTTTGATTTCTGTTTTCATTTTTTATTTTTAAAACTATTTATAATACAGTTTTTAATTATTTTTTTAAAATAAAATAAAATAAAATTTGTTTGGTTATATCAATTTAAAATAATTTTAAAATTAAAAATAGATAATAATACTGGTTATAGGTGTGTTAGGTCGTGGTAATAAATAATATAATTAGTCAAGATAATTAATAATTTTTAATAATTAAATGCAATATTTTTAAAATAAAAAAAATAAAACGAAAATAACTTGAATTTATTTTTAATGAAAACAGTTTTAAAAATAAACTAAATGAAAAATATTTATTTAACGATTTTTGAATTTTTTTTTTTTAAAACATACCATTTGAAAACAGACAACAAACAGGCCCCAAGTTACCCCGTGTCACTGAATCTGGGAATTTCAATTTGTTTTAGATATTATTTTGTCGCAAAACGCGTCGTCCGTTTTTTTTTTTTTTTTAATCGGCAACGCTCAACCTATCTTCTCGTTCCTCTTCATATGCGCTACAAGCCTACGACTACAAGGCACACGCATCCTCATGGCTTGTATCAGTAAATATTCTGGAAAATTAGGAATGGCTTCGAATCCATTTCAATGCCACTCTTTGCAGCTTTCCCAAATTCCCACGTCTTCTCTTTCTTATCCATTGCCCAATTGCAGGCGAATCCAGCCATCACGGTTTCAACTGGCTACACCCACAATCCGAATTTCATGCGTTTCCGTCAGTCACAAGAGTAAATCCAGTGACAAATCCGAAGCTCAAGAGCTGGTTCGCTTGCTTATGGGCAAGTTTAGTGACAGAGAGCCGATATTGAAGACATTGAACAAGTATGTGAAGCTGGTAAGAACCGAGCACTGCTTTCTGCTGTTTGAAGAGCTTGGAAAGCATGATAATTGGCTGCAATGCCTTGAGGTTAGTTTCGTTCTTTCAATCTTAGACAATATCTCGGTAATATAAATTAGTTGGTTCTGCTTTATCTGTACCTTTGTCGATAACTGATAATGAGATTATCTGATTGGTATTTCTCTGCTACCATATCTCCAAGATTGGTAGTGCCGAAATATTCAGTCAGTGGGACTGGGAGATAACCCGAATTTGTAGGGTTTTTAAACTTGGACATCAATTTTCTTTTCATGCGAATGATTGAACAGTTCAGTTTACTATATGTTTCCAGCAAAGTTTTAGGAGTCACATTTGCCAGACATGGTTTTAACAGAAATTCACCACATCACTCTACTGATGTGTTTCTTTGGTTCATGACGTAGTTGGCTGATGCATTATGTACTTAATAAGCTACTCCATATCACCATTTAGCACATGCTGGGTATTAAAAGTAAAAAGGAGCACAGAAAAATAGCTATGATATTTTACAATTTCAGCAGCTATATGTTTGTCTCAAAGTGTTTAATATTCAGGTTTTCAGATGGATGCAGAAGCAACGCTGGTATGTTGCTGATAATGGGGTTTACTCAAAATTAATATCAGTAATGGGAAAGAAAGGACAAACGAGACTGGCTATGTGGCTTTTTACGGAGATGCGCAATACTGGCTGCCGCCCAGATACTTCAGTCTATAATGCACTCATCACAGCCCATCTTCATTCACGGGATAAAACAAAGGCTTTAGCCAAAGCTCTTGGTTACTTTGAGAAGATGAAAGGAATGGAACGATGTAAACCCAACATTGTAACATACAACATTCTGTTGAGAGCTTTTGCCCAAGCTCGGGATGTGGATCGAGTAAATTTCTTGTTTAAAGACCTCAATGAGAGCATTGTTTCACCTGACATTTACACTTTTAATGGTGTCATGGATGCTTACGGAAAAAATGGGATGATCCGAGAAATGGAAGCTGTACTCTCTCAAATGAAAAGTAACCAGTGTAAGCCTGACATAATCACCTTTAATCTGCTTATTGATTCATATGGGAAAAGGCAGCAATTTGATAAGATGGAACAGGTTTTCAAGAGTTTATTACGCTCCAAAGAGAAACCAACTCTGCCTACATTTAATTCAATGATTTTGAACTATGGGAGGGCACGTCTTAGGGATAAAGCAGAAAATGCTTATAAAAAGATGACTGAGATGGGTTACAAACCTAGCTTTGTCACTTATGAGAGTCTAATCTATATGTATGGTCTATGTGATTGCATTTCCAGAGCCAGAGAGTTATTTGATGGGCTGATTGAGTCAAAAGTTGAGATAAAAGTTTCAACCCTAAATGCAATGCTCGATGTTTACTGCATGAATGGTTTGCCCATGGAAGCTGATGCTCTTTTTGAGGGGGCAAGAAGTATACAAGTTTTTCCAGATTCATCAACGTATAAACTTCTTTATGGGGCTTATACTAAAGCCAGTTTGAAGGAGCATCTAGCTAAATTGCTAAAGCATATGGATAAAGATGGTATTGTCCCTAATAAGAGATTCTTCTTGGATGCTTTGGCTGCTGTTGGGTCTCTACCAGCAACTTCAAAATCAGAAAATGCTAGTGCTGATTCAAGCAAACTACAAGATCTTGCTAAGGGTCAGCTATAAAGGTAGTTGGCAGTTCATGCGAATGAAACTCCTAATGAATATATCTACTGGAGACTTGCATAAAAGAGAATAGCTCCCTTGTAAGGTGGTACGTCGATCTCTTTGCTGCCACTTTCAGCTCACTCTAATCTGCATGGAAAGATTCTTCTGAAGAACCGATTTTCAATTGATGCACATTTGACCTATATCAGTATTTTTGTTTTCCTTAACTTTGTAGAAAATATTTTTCCTTGAAACTAAATAGCTTATCTCATAATAGGGCTTCTCTTTATCATGCTAACTTGCAAACTCATAGGTTTGCTGTTGGTTTTAACAGTAACCAACGCCTTGAAGATTTTGCTTCAAAACATGCAGATTAAAACTTAAGAAAGTAAGAAACAATGGGCAGTGAGAATAATTTTGTCCCCTGATGTGCCTGAAATTTCTTGTTCCATAAATATTAATCTGACCTAGAACCTTTTGTAAATTTAGTCATCTAAATGCAACAATTAGAGCTGGGAAAACCTTGGGAAGTTTCAGATGACTAGGAAAAATTGACTTTGGGAGCTGAAAGTTAGTTATCTAAGAACAAAAAACTGAGGATGTGTTAATATTCATAAATTATACTATCTCAGCGTTAAGTTAATTGGGTGTGTTTTTAACAATGACGAAGTTTCTAAACAGTCTCAATGAGAAACTTTTGTTTCTTAGCAGCCTTCCTGTAACAGTTTCCGTAACTTTTATCTACTTGTGGACTGAATTTAATATTTTCGCTGCTGCATTTGCCATACTAGTCATATTTCTTGTATTTCATTGTATATTAATGACAGTTTTTCTTTCTGTTTTTCAGGATCTGCTAACCTTCAATACTCTGATCCTTTTACTTGCATGCTCAACAACGCCGAATCATGATTTTTTGCAAAGAAATTTTGTGAGAACGTTGAGTGCATTTTCGCTTGATAGTTTAAAGCACTCCGATCATTACTGCTGGGGGAGTTTTCAGGCCTATTTGCTTCTTGGGAATCGACTATTGTTACATGAACTCCATTCCTCTTTCCCCTCGTTTATTTATGATATTTAATAGGATGATGTAAACTAAAGACTTTATTTAGATGAAATTTTATTTTAGGTAGAGCTGTGGTCTGTGGATGGGACTGTCACAAGAGTGAAACACTGAATTTTTTTTAATAGGATCTTCATAAACGGAAACATGAACATAAACCCTAAACCCTGTTTCTAAGCTTGGCTTATGTTTTAACTTATTCCATCCATTTTGTTCTTGTCTAAGGCAACTAATGTTCCCTTATTGGTGATGTTAGTATTGAACATCGAATGAGATGACAGCGAGAATGATGCTTCTTATAATGCCTTGTGAAAGAATGAAAATTTTTATTTGATCTTTTTTATTAGTATACTGGGATATGTCTGCGGAAAGGTTTAAGCATGTGTGAATAGATTAGACTTGGTGTGGAGAGAAGTTTCACTTCAAATAGAGTTAGGTTAAAGAAGAAATATATGATAAAAAATAATTAATACCTTCATTTTGAGTTAAAATGTGATGGTGTTTATTTTTGTGTTTTCTTGAAATTATTGATAAAACATAGTACAAAGGTGATGAAAAAAGAGTCTAAGACGTGTTATTAGGTTGAATTATTACATGGTAACATTGGTAAATTGTTGAGGTAATAAGAAGACCATGTTTTATGATTAATGGTAAACTCACTTAAATGAAAGATTGTTGAAATGCCAAGTGTAAGTGAATTTAACTTGATGTGAAAAAAATCTCACTTCAAATAAATTTTGATTGGATAAGAGGTATATAAGTGAGAAAGACTTGTAAATTCAATGCTTTGAGATTTGAAATTAAGATATGCTATCATCCTCATTTCTATATATCTTCTTGGAATCATCAACCCAGCTATATTCTCCGTTCTAAATCCTCATGGTTAGGTTTAATTTTATTCACTGCATGGGTCTTTGAAGGGAGTTTGCAACCCTGCTGCTGCAACGTCTCATGACTTTCATGGGTCTTTGAAGAGAGTTTGTCCTCATTGGAATACCATGGGTGACAAAGTGATGTATCAAACCTGACAACCGCCAAAGCTAGTGAATTATCGGCACCAAATCTAAAAAACCAAATTTATATAAACAATTTATTTGCTTACATATATATTAAGCTAAAATGTTAAGCTTCACCTAAAAATTGCATGAACCAATCCATTTAATCCAAAGTCAGCTAAATCAACACTGACTACCTAAGAATAGGAAAAAATTAATTATTTTATCATGAATTCAGTCCATAAGGACTGGGTATACAATCTATGAATTTTTCATGATACAAACCCCATACAAAACGTCAGACAATATACTCCACTATCAAGAACTCTTGGCCTCCATGGCAGGACTGAACTCGTCCTCATCATTGCCAAATCCTTGGAAGCTGGAAGACCCAACATTGTTACATTTAGTCAATCTACTTTGCTGTCATGGGAAAATCTGCAAGTCTGGAAAAGTGGGGGGGACATGGCAAATCATTATTATGTATGGAGCCCTCATTTATAATAATATATGAAATGCGGTTGATTTGTACACATTGAGATATTCACAACTCACTTTGCTTCTGAAGCACCAATTAAAGAGTTATAGTAGGAACTCAACCCTCTTCTGACTCTGCACATTAAAATGGATATCAGAACAGAAGAACTTGCAGTATCACATAACAGAAGTGAACACTCAGCGTCTGGAAGGAAAACCATCAAGGTTGGTACTTGGGACTTCAGAGAAATAAGCAAATGTTAGTCGAAAAGCAAAAACACCTCCTTTTTGCAATATGGAAACAATACCATGAAAAATTATGCATATACAAAAGCTCGATACAACATCCTTCTTACCATGTATGGCATCCATGTTATTCTCCTTGTAAACACCAAGGGGTGATCCATGGACTGAGAGGAGCATCTCGCCAGGTTTCGGAAGCCTAAGTGTTTTGGGTGTCATACCAACAGACAACCTTTGACTACTCACCTGCATAAATCAAACAAACTAATTTCTCCAGCTTTAAGAGAAAAATGCCTATCTGGAAATCCCTTCAGCTTCTATTGATAGCCAACAAATATGAGTTTGTAATGAATTCCAAGCTGCTTCTTTATCTTGATTCCCATGAAATCAATTTCTCCAGGTTTGCTACTAAGATTATTGTAGGTTGTTGACCAGATTTTCAGGGATATGTTCGATTAATAACTAAAAAATGCAGCTTACTCTTTCAAGCATTAATGCATGGGACTATGAGTAATGTATTCCTTCACGGACTTCATATCCTAGCTTACAGTCATTACATGATTTTCTGAAGATCTGGGTGCAGACCAATTGGCATTTGGAAGTTAACATGCATCAACTAAACTAATTTTGTGCCATAGAGCTCAGTTATATGGCATGCAGAGAACTGCAAATTATTTGTGCATTTTGACAAAATTATATGAAAATTCTGTATTTGAATTAATGATGCAAACATTTAATCTCGTTCTAAACATTGCCTAGGGTCAATGACTACTTACAACTTGAAAATAAAGAAGCCTGACAAAAAATAATAGCGCAGAAGCAAAGCCCAGAAATAAAACAAGAGGAAGATGATACAAAATACAAACCCCAGGAGTCCGAAGAGCTTCTTGCATTGCAAGAGCCTGAGCTTCTGATGGCTCCTCCATACTCTAAATAACAGGCATGTCATATAATTAGCAAAGAACAAGTTTAATCAAATGTTTAACCAAAATAAGTTTCAGCTTCTGGCATAAAATTAAAGCATAAGCGGAACTTACAAAATCCTTAATATACAAGTTATCAGAACCAAGAAAACTTGTTCTTCCTGCCAATAATCAAATAACTATAGTCAGGTAAAATCTATACGAAAAAGAAAAGAAAGGGTTCAATTATGAAGAAAATAAAGAAATTACCAGCCTTGCTAGAGTATTCAAAGCCATCCAAAGGAGGCATTGCAGAAGAGAAGTCAGGAAAAGCCATGGACAGTCTTTGCAGAAGAGAAGCATGTACATCTCTTCCTCCAGCACAGCTCATGGACATCCTCTTGTCATTATCATTCCATCTCAATTCAAACTTCTTATTCTCTTTGTCACTTACAACAGAAAGATTTGGGAGAATTTCTTTGAAAATTTGTTGCACCGGAGTCTGGAGCTGTTCCTCGCTAAAATACGATCGAAGTAAACGCAACTCTGTCAGCAAATGTTCAACCTCCACATTACGCACAGCCCTAATGGCAGTAGCTTGTCGCTCAACTGGTAAACAGAAATCGTTAAAGTTAGAATTTAAAACTTAAAGGTACCAAACGATGTGGAGATCTGCTGATCTGGAGAGCAGCAATTCAATGGAGTCCAGTCCACAAATTCGAAGGCATAAAATTTCGCCTTTTCACATATAAATAGGCTTCAAAACCTAATTAGGTACTATACTAATTTTCACAATTAGAAAGCACAAAAGGGACGAAAAAAGCACACAGAAAAATATACCCTCGAGGTCTATGAATTGAGCTTGTTGCGGTTTAATTTGACTCTCCTTGGGCTCGTTCTTGCCGTTTCTATTGGCTTCAGGTGACGATTCGGTCTTTTGAACGGTTCTCTTGACTCTACGTCTAGCCATTTTCACACTAACGAAGCAAATCGCTCACTGATCCAACGGCTTCCGCGGGAAAAGCGCATCACCAGTCAAAAGGCAAAACTGCTGAACATGAAACACACTGCAGACTACAAATCAGAGAAATGCAGTTAGGGTTACAGAGTTCTTACTGTGGAAGCATGAGCACCGAACGATGATATCACAATTTTGTGAGGGAAAAGAGACTGCGGGAGGAAGAACCGAACCACAGATTGAATTTTTTGAACGTTAGGGCAGGACGAATCGAATTCTTTGTTTTACATCTACATTGAAATCGTCAGAGGAAAAAAATCCTTTCAAAATGAAAATTATGGAGACTTCTGGGCCATAAGAAGACCTTTGGTGGCCCAGAAGAACATTGTAAATTAACATGGCCCAACAACATACTGGGCTCTGATCAGATTATGGAATGTGCCTATGTTGGGCATCTCGTTGATCCATTTTACGTGACACATCTAAAACTAGACAACGTAATTGACAAGGAAATCCAGACCAAGCCCTAATCTAAATAGCTTAATCTGAATACCAGGATTCTTTATTATTATTAATTATTAATAAAATGAAATTAATCTTTACCTTAGATTTCACTTAGTGCTAACAAACCCTCTTCCCAACTCCACTTTGCACATTTTGTATGTTTTAATGTTCTGGTAATTATTTGTTTTGAATATTGTTCTTGAAAATATTTAGGAGGTTAATTTATATATTTTCATTTTTACTCTTTTAAAGCTTGCCCATCTCATCCAAATGCATATGGAATCTGGGGAGTGAATGCGGATAAGAATGAAGAAAATGGGCCCTTTGATATCTCATTTATTTTGTACAGATGACATTATAATATTTGCATAAGCTTCTTACATCAAGCTAATGTGATTATGAAATGCATTAACAATTTCTGTACGTGTTCAGGGTTGAAAGTCAGCTCTACAAAAACTAGAATCTTCTACTCTAGAAATGTGAACCGTAATAGATGCAATGAGATCAATTATGTGCTTGGATTTACCTAGATTGCTAATTTGGAGAAATATTTAGGGGTTACTCTACATCATTCACGGGTTAAAAATGATGCTTTTAAGGAGGTGGTTGAAAACATCAAGAAGAGACTTGCAAGTTAGAAAGTGAATTTGCTATCTTTGGCTGGCAAATGCATACTAATCACCTCTGTCTCTTCAGCCATATCTAGTCATGTGATGTAGACCTCATTATTTCTAGTGAATACTTGTGAACGTTAATAAAGGATTCTTGTGGGGTACCACTAAGCAACAATGGAAGGTTCACCTAATTGCTTGGCGATGACATCCACTTCTTACCCGGAGATTGAAACTCAACTACTTAATAGCTTGTCACAAATGTTTGATACTGTGGAAATTAGAAGGGTGATTTTTGATATGGGGCCACTCAAGTCACCTAGACAGGATGGGTTAAATGCCCTCTTTTTCCAAAGTCAATAGAATATTTTTGGGCCATCAGTTGTGTCAGCGGTGCAAAAATGCTATGGGGAGCCTCCTTTAATCGTCAATATTTAATAGTACCTTCATTGTTCTTATTTCAAAGAAAGACAATCCAAAGAATATCTAGGATTTTCGGCTGATTAGCTTGTGTAATGTGGTGTATAAGGTTATTATGAAGCTGACTGCTAGGCCAAAAAAATAGGTTAAGCCCATCAATCCAGCCCGTTTTAACCCATATAATACTGTAGGGTTGGGCGTGCAAATATTACCCTAAAATGATAAATTGGGCTTAAACAAGTTAGCCCATTTAAGCTCATTTAATTTAGGACTTGAAAAAAAAAATTAAACTAAATCTTATTCTACATTACATGTCAACCCATATCTATCGAGGAGGGAAAGCAAAAAAAAAAAAGAAGAAGAAGAAGAAGAAGGAAAAATAGCAATGAAGGATTGCTAATTAAAATTTATATCAGTTAAGGATCATTTGTTGTCAAAATCTGAGTGGATACTTGTAGATTCAGGTTAGTCTTTATTAACAAGTTTTCATTTGGATTTTAATGACAATTCATTCTAAATTAACAGCTCATTCTAGCTTGTTTTTCATTCAGGTTTTAACAATAACTAGTCTTTAATTAATATAGATTTCATATAGAAATCCGTGGTTACTATTTTCCAAAAAAAATACGACCCTAAATCCCTTAATTCATCTAGATTCACAATAATGATTCATTCAATTTAACATTTACTCTTCTTTCTTCAATATGCTTCTCTTCTTTTTGCTATTGCAAGTTGTCCTCGTTCTTCAGCAAGTCATTGCGTTGCTGTCTCTGTCCCTGTCATCACAACTCACAAGTCATCCTTGCTTCTGCTTTTGCTCACTCTTCAGTCGTTCCTATTGCTGACTTTGATAGTGCTCCCTCCCAAGAATCAAGTCTCAACAATACTTGACTAGTAGATGCTTGCTGCCATCAATCCCTAAGTCCTCCTATCACTTATCATGCCCGTGCATTCATGACTCATAAGTTAAGCTTTATTTGATGAATGCGTGTGTGCTCTTTGTTTTTCTCTATCTCCTAGTCCCATATCTCAGTCCCTCAATCTCATCTAGTCTCAATTGAGTGTTTCTTGGCTTGGTCAATCCATTGCTTATTGCCTTTCTATCATTTCATTTGTGTTTTTAGTTCATTTAGATGTTATTTAGTTAGTTTTTTCATAGCTTTCTTAATTAGGTATTATATTGGAATGAAGAATTTTTTGTTTGATTAAAAAATTTAAAATCATAATAAAAATAGTTAAAAGGGCCTAAAGCCTATAGGGCCAGCCCTAAGCCCACAATATTGAAGGCCGAGCTTTGCATATCAAGGTCTTAAAGGGAATTTAGACTTAAATGGACTAGCCCTTTTAGGCTTGAGCTCACTTGTTTTTCCAGCTCTAGTGACTATTAATAGAATTAAGAATATAATGCCTTATATCATTGCTCCTAATCAGTGTAGCTTTATGCTTGGTAGGGAGAGCTCAGATAATACCATAGGTGTAACCTCCCTGAGGTTAAACCACAATTTACTCCAAATCATAGTTATCCAAGATTTTAAAAGGAGAATTTTTTAAAATTATTTCAAAGGAATTCCAATTTTTCATTTCAAATCTCAAATATAATTTAAAGATTCCAAATCAAAGTCTTAAAAAAAAAGCGGAAGCTTAGAAATCAATTGGAACCCAAATAATGAGTTTTAAAACTTAAAAATTATTTCTGTGTAGAAAATGACACGTGTGCTGTGGCTTACGGCTTATGCACTGCGGCGTGTCTTCTCTGTGCCATGCGCCGTGGTGCATTACATGAAATTTGATATATTAGTGTTGTCATTTGACAGCACAGGGAGTAAACTTTCGATACATCTTAAATCTCCGTCCAATGTTCGATTGAGGTAGTTTTTAGTGTCTACATGAAGCTTTCTCCTAGCTCTAGCTAATGGCACCGGTTTCATACTTAAATTCATTTTCTATCAAAAGTTAGACACCAAAACCTATTTTAACACATTTTTACAAAATTTCTCAAATGGGGTGTTCCAACGCAACCACACATTCCAATAGCCTACACCAACCCTCTAACCACACTCAATGAACTCTTTTAAGGACTCGTGCAACACACCACACGCAATCAAATACACTTATTTCACAAAATCACCACTCAACCTCAATTTTCACAAAATATAGAGGGGGAGGAAAAGTTGCATAAATTTAACCATTTTATTCGTATTTCTTAAAAATACATATGTTCTTACTTGCACAAGTATTTTGACCCTATTCACGGGTCTACAACAAAACTTACTAACCCAGGGTATAAAATATACTAGTTAAACACAAAATCATGTAAGTAGTGCACCAATCATGACAATTAATCCTAGTTAGCAATTACCTTGATAAATACACATGTAAATAGCAAAAGAGAGGCATATAGAGGATTTACTCCATCAATCCTAAGCCTCAGTATGTTTTTCTCGACTCGAATCCAATGAGCTAGGTCCTAAAAATAGTCAAAATTTAGGGTTGAGTATAATCACTCAGTAACCAAGTTTCACTTAATCCTTATAGTTACATATTAATTGTAAATAGATACAATTAGGCATATAAACTCATATATCACATAGCATTAGGCCACGGTTCATAAAACTAATAACCATGTGACCGGGCTTGCCACAAAACACCATATCATGTTATTTTCAAAAACATAACTCAGGGTTGTAAAATAACAACCATGCACCCTTAAAACGTGCTAGACCACAAAACTAACAACTATATGACCGGACTTATATATATAATCATATGCCAACCTTATATCTTCTTGTTACCTCTAACACAAAACACGTGGCTATCACGTGGTTACGTTCTTCACGGACTAACCCAGCCTTCCACTTGTGAGAAGCTACCAAGTTAGAGTTAAGTCACTCACTTATATAATCTGGTTTCCCTAAATACTCACAACCATAGGGTGTCGTACCCCTAATCTAGCCTCCTCATGAGCCGGTGAAGACTAGTTAGGTTCGAGTCCCTCGTAGAACAAGTAAGACAGTCCCGATTCAACCATGGGACAAGGGCTACGTCCCCATTCCAATGGTCAGTGTCAAGGTTAGTTCTCAATTTCAACGGTTAATGCCAATACCATGTGGATTTCAACCAATCTACTCTTTTCCCTAGGCGAACTCCCACCCATGATCATGCTATGTACATTTCACACATAATATGCATTTCAACAATCATTTCTCAACACATGAACTCACATAACACATATACTCTACACTTTAACACATATTTCATCACAATTCTCCACCCCTATTAACAAATCACAATTAATTTCATAAAACATCAAGGGTGGTAGAATCAAGGTTTTCTTTCAAAAGAAACCATTTCACAAATCAACACTTGCTAATACGCATTATCAATTTATTCCACAAATCACATTTTACAAACACAATTAATATTTAACTATAAAAATTAAGTTTTCTCTAGTTATCTCAAACCTTTGAGAGGTCAAAGGTTTACCTCTCACTATATCAACTTCCCAAAGCTTTAACAAGCTCGAAAGGTATTAAGATGAACCTCTCTACAATCAAATCATAAGGATATCATCATCATCTAGCTCTTTAAGCTTTATCAACATAAAACTCCTCATACACTATTTTACCAACTTATAATCACTACCCATTTATACCTAATGGGCTTATTAGATTCCATTAATGCACATTATTATTAACAACACCTCAAACCATCATTATTTTATATTAACCTCTCCCAACTACCTCATAAATACTAATTTTCAGACATTTAATGCTCCCATAGACCAACTACTTTCAAAATCATCAATGTGATGTTCCACTACATTAAAAAACTTCCATATAACTTATTTTAACTAATGGAATTAGACCTATACTCTTATGGATCGAAAATCCATCTCTCAACTCAAACCCTATTATAAACAATCATAAATGAGTAAGGGAAAGGAAGAAGAAGACACCATGATTTTACCTTGAGTGTTTGGGAGGCCTAATCTATTAACAATGGGAATAAATATCGTGCCCTAACAGAGCCAAAACCAAGCTCTTCATTTTCCTCCTTTTCTCTCTTCTGTTTTCACGCAGCTCACGAGCTAAACTGCTGCCCTCCACCATAGTGCATGGCACAGAGAAGCCTGTTACGTTTAAATTGCATCTGTGAGTCGTAATGGACCAACCACAAGCCACGGTGTA
Organism: Prosopis cineraria; assembly: GCF_029017545.1. Lineage (NCBI taxonomy): Eukaryota > Viridiplantae > Streptophyta > Magnoliopsida > Fabales > Fabaceae > Prosopis > Prosopis cineraria. The sequence continues at coordinate 35,590,989 of NW_026555335.1, read as the reverse complement.
TGGCACAAAACACAACTCTTTATTTTTTCAACCTCTTTCCTTGCTTGAGTGGCCCGCCATCGATCCAGACTTACTTTTAGGGCTGAAATTACATCAATTATGCCAAGTTAAACTCCTCTGACTACATACCTCATTAACTCACCAACTACCCTAATTAAGTTAATAAATCAAGGTTAAAATTTTTTGAATGTTACAATAGGAGGTGATTCATTCTATGCGTACTATGAAAGGGAAAAAAGATTTATGACCATTAAAATAGATCTCAAAAAGGCTTATGATCGTGTTCAATGGTCTGTTGTGCAAGATTGTCTTGAAGAATTGAGGTTTCCTGGAGAAATGGTGAATATTATTTTTAGCTGCCTGAAATCTTCCAAGATGCAAATTCTTTAGGAAGGGAACAAGACGAAGGAATTTTTACCTTCTTGTGGACTCCAATAAGGTGACCCAATTTCTCCTTATCTCTTTATAATTTTTATCGAAAAACTTGCTCATATGACACAGGATGAGATACAAAAAGGTGCCTGGCAACCAATTTGGCTAACTAAGAATAGGCTTACTCTATCACACCTATTCTTTACAGACAATCTAATTATATTTTCAAAGGTTAATGTGGACCAAGTAAAAGTGATTAAAAGATACTTGGATAAATTCTATGTAGTGTCAAAATAGAAAGTGAATCAAGATAAGTCTTACAATTTTTTTCTTGACTAATATTAATCACACCATAATTGCCTAACTCTTGACCTTATTAGGCTTTTCTAGCACTGCAGATTTAGGAAAGTACCTGGGAGTACCGATGTAGCACAAACGAATGACTAAGGATACTTATATGTATGTGGCAGATAAGGTTAAAAGTAGGTTGAATAATTGAAAGATGACTAACCTTTCTCCTGCTGGAAGGAATACGCTAGTAACTTTTGTCTTAACCACTATACCACAATATTTCATGCAAATAGCTATGCTACCATCAGCAGTATGTAAGGAATTAGAAAAAAATTCTAGATCATTTCTTTAGGGCTCAAAGCAAGATCACAAAAAAGTTCATTTAGTGGTATGGGAGAATATGTGTCATAACAAGGATTGAGGTAGACTTGGAATCAAAAAGCTTAATGCATAAAATGAAGCTTTCTTGATGAAAAAAAGGTGGGGTCTTATACATAAGAAGGACTCACTATGGGCAAGTTTCATTCGTTCTAAATATATATGTGGTTAGGACTTATTACCCATGATCAAGAGAGATAGACCTAAGTCATGTTTTTAGAGCAGAATCAAGCAGACTTAAGATCTTTTTGAGACTAGCTTACAGTATGCTTAGCTCTCGAATAGGCAAGATATAGTTAGATGGAAGTATGAGAAAGAATGGATCCTTCTCTATTAAGTTGGCTTATGATTTGTGTAGGGAAGATGATAAAACTCCTTCATCCTTAAGTAAGCAACTATGGAAGCCTAAGTTGTGATTAGTTAAATAAAACTTATGATCATTACTTGTAATTTCCAACATTTGTAGCAATAGCATAAATTTGACATGTGAACTTGTGATTTCTGTTGTAGTATTGTAAATATAAGAAGAAAAGTTGTGATTATTTAAATAAAACTTGTGATCATTTTATTTTCAATAAGGGCAATTTGATCATTTATATAAATTCATTAATGATAGAAAAGCCCCTAAAGACTTCAATGGAATTATAAAATTTTGAGGAATCAAATTATCATTTATATAATTCATAGGATTTTATTGCTATTTTTCCATTCCTGTTGGCAAAAAAAAAAGATGACAACAATTCCTAACCCTCCATTATCAAACATAATTTTCATCCTAAATAAAGAAAAGCAATGACAACGATTCTAAATTTGAGGCTTTTTATAATTCCCTATTAGTCCAACAAAATAGTTGACATTTCTCCTTTATGATTTTCTAATTTTAAAACTAATTACTAATTAAGAAAAAATTAGTAATTGGTGAGTGATTAGGATTTTGGATGAAGGTTTGATCTTTGGACTCTTTGGAATGTTGGATGAATAGATGCGAGTGCAAAGATTGTGTTTTAGATGAAAACGTGTGCGTGTAGTGAAGATTTTTTTCACTATCCCACACGTCACAACTAATGCTGCTTATACCACAGCACATGACATAGAAAGTTGCCTTAAATGATGCAGGAAGCTCGTGAATACAGAGTAGTGAAAGAAGGAAAAAGCATGGAGAAGAGACGAAGGAGAGCTTCACTCTGCTAGGGCATCAAGTATTAGAGCAGCAAGAGAAATTTTTTACTGATAGCTTATCGAGTAACTTTCATACCGCATTTAGCTTCAATTCTACTACAATTTTTCCAAGTATAAGTTATAAAGAAAATAAATGGGAAAAATTTAAGGGGTTTCTTCCTTACTCTTTTGAAATAAAAAGGTTATCCCGAATTAAAGTAAGGCTTTGCGATTGGTTAAATGATAAAGTTTTGAATTTATAAGCTTAAATTAACCTTAAGCATGAAGAAAAAGGAGTGAAATTTTGAGTAAAGATGTGATGGGGTCTATAGAGGTGATAGAAAGGAGTGATTGGGAGGTAATGAGCCTAAATTGATCAAGTGAAAGGAGAGAAATAACTAAATGTGGTTTTTAGTGATAATTAGTACTTTGTGTCAATTTGATTAATTGATTAATAGTGTTAATTGTGTGTAGATTGGTGTGTTGTGCGTGTAGATTAAGAGAAGAAGAGTGCAGGGAAACATTAGTTGTTGAGACATCCACGGTTAACCTTTCTTATAACAGAAGAGTTGAGATAACTAAATACTTACTCTATTTGACTATCTAATGTAACTGTTTAAGATTATTATCACTATTGCATGAAATTGTTTTAAATTGTGCATGTTTTGAGATAATGCGTGAATGTTGCATGAAAAGGATTTCAATTAAACAAATATAAATTATATACTATTTATATGCAGTTTTAAACACAAACAAGTGATTGGTATGAAAGCATGATCATATAGGTGGGAGTTCACCCATAGGGAGAAGTAGTGAGAGTTCTATGAAATCATTCTCCTTAGTGCCCAATAAAGTGTAGTATTAAAGAATTTCATTTCCTTAGTGCCTATTAAGGTGCGATGTTGGGAATTATCTCTTTAGTGCCCATATAGGATGTGGTATTGGAGATTTGAGCTCTTTAACATCTATGTGATGTGGTGCTAAAGTAATGACACCCCAATTAATGTATGATAAAGGAAAATCGTAGTCCAAAAATGTGATAAAACACCTTTGGCCAATTGATTCTACTACTGAGGGTATGCTCAACTCAATGAGTGTGTATTAGCCTATTAAGAGCCTATGATTTTAGTCAGGGTGATATGGAGGTTCGGATAGTAGTTGATCATGCTAATACTGGTGATGGTTTGTTATGAAAATGTTTTTATAGTGTGGAACTATGTTATATGCTATGTTCGAATGTATATATATGTAATATTTACTTATAGTTACTTATGATAGTTAATAGTAGCGAGTCATTTTATTACTAAGATTATTATTTCACCTCGTGATTATATTTTTATGGGTCAAAGTAGTGAGTTAGGAAAAGGAAAGGACGTTAGACTGCATAGTAGAGTTATCGCCATGAGATCTCAGAGTTTGTATAATGAACTTAATACATTGTTCATTTGTATACAAATAAGTTGCCAAAGGATGCCATATGTATGTTTAAAACTGTAACTTATAGTGATTTTGAGAATTTTAGCCTAATGCGTGTGAAAATATGATACATGCAGTGAATCATGTGATATGGGCTAAGATTTAATTGAAATTATATGGTGAAAGAGTACGAGGTGATTTTTATGGTGAAATATGTTGGTTTTTGTGAATTTTAGCCCAATTGTGTTAAAAAGTGATAAAATGTGATTGTGGGCTGACATGGCTTTATGTGTATATTTGAATATGTTAGCAGTGGTGAACTTGTGTTGAAATTATGAATAAATGGCCAAGAACACATTATTGTGTTCAGTTGTAAAAACAATTTTTATTGTGAAAAGGAGCGAATGAATGGACAAAACTTGATTTATGTGCATATGTATTGTAATTGTTATTCAATCAGGTGTGTTGGGTCCTTTTGGACTTAGTTCTAAGTCCAAAATGGCTTAATGAGATGAAGTATGCGAACTTAATACTTTGGTTCATGAATTTTTGTTAGAAAAAGTGACTTTTTACACTCGACTATCTAAATTTAGATTGAACCATTAGATCGTGTTCAAACTTATCTCATTAGCTAGCTCATGAAACAAACTTCATGTGGATGCTTGAATCACTTTAATCGGACAACGTATGTGAAAACGGCGCACGTAAGAAATTTGCCTCAGCAAATTGTCATATGACAGTAAACTTTTGTCATGTACACCATGGTGCATAGCACAGAATAGAAGTCTGTGGCTCTGTGGTGCACGCCGCGACACATTGCCCTATTTCTAGCCTTGTTTCTTCTATTTTAAGCTATACATTTACAGTGATAAATGCATGTATATGTCTTTCACTGTGCAATGTGTAATATGTGTTTGATTTCAAATAATTTTATTAAAGAAGTCTTGGGTTCTCAAGCGCTTTCAAATAAATTTTACTTGATTTCAGTTTGGTGTAGTGATATGGTGATTAAATTAACCCTTCTTTATATCGAATATGTAGCGAGACTACAATTTGGTATAGGGAGAGGTTACAAAAAGTACCAATGCTACAAGTCCAAATCCCAAAAGAAAGTTCATTTCAAAATACTTACATGTTAGGTGGAGAGCCCCTTGAATTTATTGTTGTAATGATTGTGTGAGTGTTTCAAAAGATAATTCCTCCATTGCCTACATGAGAGGAGGGATCACAACAGTTTTTTTGTGAAATTATTTTTGACAAGAATTAAAAACATTTATCATAGAGGAGTTTTACTGGAAATCCTTATTTTTTCCATTTTTAAATTTGAACTCCAAACCATGGTTTTATTTTGCATTAACTGCACTTTATTTTTCTTAATGATTGAAACCTATTTGCTTCCATTGAATTTTCAAATGGTGGTTTTATTTATTTTAATAGGAAATTAAGTTTTCTCCAATGTCCAGAAACGTTCTTCTCCAATGATATTTTATTCTGTTAAAATGATGGAATGATATTTTATTAAAACAATGGAGTGATGATAATTTATTTGCTTAATAATGGTGCAGGTGGAATGATATTTTATTGTGGAGTGAAGGTGATTTATTTACTTAGTAACGGTGCTTCAAATGGTATTGTTCAATGTGTGGCTATATATATCAGAGTGTGTGCATCAGACAGATGTTAAGCCTTTGAGTTTTTGGACAACTCTCTTCCTCTCTACACTCTATTTTCTAAGTTTAATTTTCCATCTGAATCATTTCTACTATTCTGTTACCTTGTTTATTTTTATAGAAGGGTTTCACTTAATCCTAGGGAGCTCCAACAATTGTGTTAGAATTGCTCTTAATAACAATGTCCTTGGACACAATTTGGATCAAATTTTACATTGCTACCATAAACCCTACTTTATTTGTGAGGCTTTTCGACAATATATATAAAGGTGTGAGTCCAACCATGGAAGAAAAAAGGGAAAAGGATACAAAAAGAGAAAGTTCGTTCAGTTCAGATAAATATTATCTAACACTCCCAAATCAAGTATGTCCATGAAACACAGCTTTGCTATATACAAGTACTATGCACCTTCCATTTACATGTTCAGCTCCCGCAAAATCACTAATACAAGAGATTATAAAGAACTCGCTAACAACAAAAAATATACACTGAACCTTCCAAATGAAAGTGTCTTTTATTCACAGATTAAGACTTTCTGTTCATAAAATGGCCAGACATGTGTACAACTTCATGACAGAAGACTGCTGGGAAAATTTTGAGCAACAGTCCACAAATGGTACAAGGTTCTGATGTTTCATGGGGCATTGGCTATGGTCATCTTGTTCAACTTCCAAGCTTGTGTTCTCGATGAAAGACTAAGCTGGCTCCTGTGGGCGATTAGCCAAAAGTGAGCTCAAGGCTCGTAGGCGTTGGAAATATTCACCTAGAGTAAGCAGGTATCGAGCCGCCTGACGGATTGTTAGGATTCGAAACATTTGCTGCAATGTTTCCTGACGAAGATGATCAGCCTGTTTGACATAAAAGCTCAAGTTTACTAATACAACAACAATAATAATAAACAGTCTTATCCCACCGGGTAAATTCAGTTACATGAAAAAATAAGGAGAAAAAATAAGTTTACAAATAGCAAAGCTAAAATAATATAACGAGGAGAAAAAATAAATTTACTAATAGCAAAGCTAAAATAACATACACACACACACACACACATTGCAGCAAGTTAGGTGGAAATTAATGATCAATAATGACATTCATTATCCATACGTTGAGTCATTATGGGTAAATGAACATCAGTGTGCTTTATGATCTAATATCTATATGGTGTAAAGTTTTGAAATGCTCCCAATATTTGATTAGTTCTCAACCACAGCACTGTGTTCACAAAACATAATGCCTATTGTTACATGACTTGGCACCAGAAGGACTTTGAATGGCTCTATTAGAACACATGCTGATAAAAAAATTGCTAAGATTTTTTATTCTCTAAATTATTCAACTAAAAAGAATAAATACTACAAGACTTGGACCTGTTTAGTTGATGCCTTTAGCATCAACTCAAAGTCACTTCAACCCTCTAAGTAGAATTAACATGATTTAGCCATTTATTTTCTATTATAAATGTGAACAAAATTATGTCATATGTGCATTTAAACATGCAAAGAAACAATTTTTCCACACTTTTCCTGAACTTGGTGTTGGTAGAACTGATTCACATAGGACAAAGGAAGCAAGACTAAATATTACAAAGTGGCTTACCCAATACAAACAGGTTGAGCTTACATGCAAGAGTTTAAATGGAAAAATACAAATGCTTTCGACAGAATTTTCATTGGCAAAATGGGATGTGAATCACATTCTTTCTTTTTACCTACCAGTAATGACATTAAAAGTAGTGGTGGGATGCAGAGAGTATGTACATTAATGAATGCAGTTATTTGCTCCATTTAACATACTTTAGAGCCCTAATCAAGATCATTTCAGCTTGGATTAATTGCATAGATTTCATGTGCTTTTCCTCAATTATCTTTTCAAGACCCTATGTTGACCAATACAAACCAAAAGGGGGGAAAATCCAGGGATAAAACTGTGCCTGAACTTGCGCCGATTTATTTATATGCAGCAGACATACATGCAAAGTACAACTAGACTAGTGTTTTCCTGAGAAACACGACATGTCGTGAAAGCTGAAGAGAAATTTTGACAAAACATGGAAAGTAAAGGACATTGAGAAAGTGGAGTTCATTACCTGGTTTACAAAGCTCACAAGAGCTTCCATTTTCTCCATTGCAGCAGCCATCTGAGGAATATAAGTTCCTTCAACTAGTGGTCCAGCCGTTATAGTATCGCCAAGTGTTTGCTGGAGTTTATCCATGCCTTGAGAAAGGGCATCTTCTGCTTGCTGGCAAGATTGTTCGAGGTTAGAGATATCAAACCGTTGTTGCTCTGTCAAGGGTTCAATCAGAGGGACAATGACCTGCAGTAAAAATTGTTTGCTTTTATGACTTATAATCTTTAGCTTCATGAAACAGGGTGAAGTTATTAAGGCATCCAAATTACACAGTTGTTTAAATTCCAACTGCAGGTGTGCTGCTACAATTCTTTACCAAGGCATGAAATCAAAAATTTGGATCATTTGAAGCTGGTGAAGTTTAATGCAGAGTACTAGCACTCTATTTTTACCTTTTTTTAATATACACAAGACAAAATTTATTGAACTTCACCAATTCCAGAAACTAAAACTTCAAAGGATCTAGATCCATAATTGAGACGATTCTTAAATATCAGCTGGACCATGCTCTTTTTGACAGTAAATAAGGGTATGCTTCACTGAGGGGAGGGGATGAGAAGAAAAGTGAATTTTAACTTGAACGGTTTCTGTGACTTAAGTTTAAATCCAATACTTTTTCCTCAGGTTATGTCTGAATTCATATAATGAATAAGCAATATCTAAAGGCTCCTAACCACTAGCAAGGTATTCCTAAGAAATATCCAGATAGTATAATCAAGAGAAAAATAATGAAAACACCCCTGTAGGCATGATATATAATGCAACAGAAATATATATACTAAATAGTACATGGTTAAGCTTTCGAAGTGAGAGAAGAAAATGCAAAGAGAAGAATAAATGTTAAACTGCTAAGAACCACCCAGGGAGATGTAAAAGATTCTTCTTGAAGAAAAAAATGAAGGATCCAACTATGTCAAGGGAAAGTGGCAGTGACAACAACAATGTTTATTTATTGCTTGAAGCATTTATGATCATTAAGTGGTGACTTGGTGCTTCTTCTTTAGATAAAAATGTTGGTAAGAACTTTAAAATCAAGCAAGGTAAAGATTAAGCATTTGGGTACACAAAAAAGCACAAGTATAGTAAGCAATCAAATCATATTTTCAAAGGAATAACATATGTAGACAGATGCTATGAAGATATTCTTAACTTCGTTAATAAATCAGATATGAGATCTACCTTTAGAAGCTTAGAGGGGCGAAAGCCTCCAATCCACATGAAAAATCGCTCAGCTGTAGTTTTCCACATACCAAACATCACATAGAAAACATCTGCTTTTGAAGCAGCAGACTTCTTTTGATAGAGTTCAAAATAGTGATTCATTATGCTATCTACAAGCATCCTGAGCTCCATGTCGCTAATATGAGCATTTAAAGCACCTCTTAGTTCACAGATTAGTCTATTTTGCTTTTCAAGCCAGTGTCCATACTCCATCTCAAAGGTCGTAATACCTACAAAATTGTTAGGTTGCTTGATTTTAGAATGCAAGAACTAATTGAAAAAAGGAGGGGAATATGAGATGAGAAACCTACTCAAGGAAATCCAAGAATCAATACTATATCAACCAAAATGAACCATGTGGAGTATAAATCATAAGGCTTACACAAAAAATTTCCTAATCAATTTTAGAGTTGAACTTGAATTTCAATAAAATTGTTCCAAGGCTACATGTAAGACTTACATCTGGGACATATATAACTTGCAGATACTTTGTACCTATTTAATTGGCAATTTATAAGGGCATTAGTAGAGTCGTGCACAATATTTGAACAATGTAAGAATACAAAGGAAAAGAAGGGACTTTAACAAAAAAACATTAAATATTTTGGAATATGAGAATGGGATCAGATAATCTAGATTCAGCAGTGATTATCATATTGAATAAATCATAGACTCATAACTCTGGCTACAGTACATAGAGACGGTGAAATTTGAACTTGCAGCCATTGTCTAGAAATCTAGAAAATAAAGTGCTAGTTCAAAGCTTCAAAATTGGTTGTGTTCCAAAATTGGTTATGGCTTACACTAATAGGACACAGAGATATGTGGATACTTTAGGAGGATAGTTCCTACAATGAAAATTCAATGATTAATTTGGCATGTAAGTGATTTCACAAATGAATAAATAAAGAGACCATTAGAGCATCATATCACTAACCAAGATGTGGAATAATAACAACAAAATTTAAGGGCAAACCTGAATTAACAGTTCCAGCAAAACCCAGATTATCAGAATCTAATGCCCCGCCCATATATAAACCCTGCAATTTTATTCCATGAAAACTTTGAAAATAGTAGAAAACATATAATGAGCAATGTAAAATAATATCCTGAAAAAAAAAAAAAATTCAAGTGATATTCCTCTTTGCACCTGTTGTCTTGCATGGTTGAGCTCTTGCTCTAACTGGATCAGCTTCAAACGACTTGATTCTAATTGCTGCACATAGGCCTGCAAGGGAATATCAAAAACCACAGAAAAATTGGCATATCAAAACAATTGTTAGCCATATGACTATCCTTCAATGCACAACGCTTCCAACCTTCTTCCGTATACGACTCTTACGAGCAGCCTCTCTATTTTGTGCAAGACGTCTTTGTATCTGCATGTTTTCACAACATCACATTCCTACTTTTCTCAAAATATATGCATCAAATGGATATAAAAAGGCATGAATGCATGACAGACGTCTGAAAATGGAGCCATTATAGATTCCCGAGAGAGAGAGAGTCTGAAAGGGTCAGTAATAACATGATTTCCCTTGTTGTCGTTACAATATCCATAAAGCTAAAGACGAAGATAAGAGAAAATAGAAAGTGGGTGCCTTCCCCCATTTAGGGATATCCTCCCCTCCATTTGGTGGCCTAGTTTAGGAGGCTCCACATGGCACTTTTCCCTACTCTTGATTTATGCCTAGAATTCACTCATCCTTATCAATCAACATTGCTAGGGTTGACAACAATAGCAATCACATTAAACGACTAGTCAGATTGAGCAATAGAACTTCTAAGTGACATTATATACAATAACAGAATTAGTTATTATGACATTTGCATTCAAAGACTAGTTTGATTGAATGTTACACTTGCTGGAAGTATTAAATGTACAATATAGTTCAGCATTCCAACTGCTCCCGAAAACATGACCCTTTTTCACTTTTCAGTTGTCGGAGTTCAAAGAGGAAGGTAAGGGATAGGCAATGGGTTTTCATAACATTCTCTCACCTTATCAATAGGCTTATTAGCTTCTTGTCCATACATCTGGGACGTACCCAATGCGTTATGAGAAGCATCCTCTGGCTAGGTGTTAACAAAAAAAATGAATTTGCTCAGTAGGCAGGATAGGCATTCTCATTTTCCATCCCCCCAAAAAAAAAAAAAAAAACAAAAACAAAACAAAACAGAGCATAAACTTTGTAAAGTTTTACCTGATTAATTAACTTTCCACCTGCTTCACCAATTAAGGCATTTAAATTACCATTACTTTTGAAACTTTCTCCCCACATATTAATCTGTTGGATTGGATCATACACACCCATCCTTCTTGGGGAAACAAACTGTGTGGATGGAGAATTCATGTTCAATGGATTGGTCAGCCCAGTATTTCAATCAGCATTCCTATAATACACAAAAATAACAACCTGCTGTTCAGAAAACAGAAAATCATTTCCAGATGAAAAATAATACTTATCAGAATGAAGCAAACTAGGACGAGGTAAACCATGAATGAGATTGACTAGAGTAGAAGAAATGTCAAGTCATATGTTAAAACCAATCTAGAAATAGAAGTTATGATACTAAATAAAATGCACGTACAGAATGGATGCACTTTAAGAATCATATTTCTCATATAAAAAAGTTAATACTGACTCTACAGAAGTATAATCGGCACTAACATACGTTCCATGGGGATCAACACCTGATAAAAATCTAACTGTGCCCAAGAATTGTAGTTATGTTACTTGCAGGCACTCTACAAGACCATCGCAGCAAAAAAAAAAAAAATGAAGAGATGGCATCAAACAAGGTTAAGAAACTTAATACCAGAAGATCTACCATGAGGTTAGATGAAAATTTTGTGGTTAAGAGATAATAAAACAGTAGGCCTTTGAGAGGGAATGGATAGAAGTGCCGACAAACCAAGCCTGATCGTGTGGCACTAATTGATCAGAGGAAGAAAACAGATACAGCAAATATATTGGATTTATCTAATCCCTGATTTTGTTTATTCATTCATCTCAGCCATGCTTCAACAACCATGAATAAAGTGTTCAACGGCCTCTGCAAAAATCATTTTTGAAGCTTGGATTCATCAAAAGCCAAATAACAGTATTTAGTATAGGAAAGAGAAAGACAACAAAAACTGAAGAAGATACAAGAGGAACGTACCAGTAATCATTACAATATCAAATAGATGAGCTTAAATGGAAAGCACACGAGTAAACACTACTTCAAGACAAAAGCATCCAGTTCATATGTCATTGGAAAATTCCATTAGATTTTATATTTCCATGATGATTCTACCCACCTTCTCATTTTTCCTTGGCAGTTAAAGGGAATTCAATTTCTTGAGAATAGAAATTAAAAAAAAAAAAAAGAAGGGAATAGAAGTCGAACCTTTGAAAGCTACTTTCAGAAGCTTTTCCCGCTCAAATCATGCCACCTTGGTGACCACGAAAACCAGAACGAAATTCCCCGAGCCCCAATGAAACCCTATCTCTTCCCAGTTACAAAAACCGGAGCTCCCATCATTTCGATGAAGAATCGAACGATGCCCACGACAGCTTAAAAGAGACCCTCAAACTTTTAGTTTAACTTCTCTGGCGTTGATATTACATTAATCATTATTATAACATGACGCTTTGCAATTTTATATCATTTTTATTATAAAAATTCGAGAAACCCATTTTGCTGTTGTTTTTTTCTGCCCGTCATTGGGTGTGGTTGTGCGCTACAGAGTCAAAGATTTCACACTAAGCTAAACGTCGCAGTCATCTCATCCTTCCACTGCCCCATACATGCGCACCAGGTAGATCCAGTTCATGGTTCACACGCTCTTTCTCACTTCTCGGTGATTGGGTGACGGCAGATGCCGATTGTCCAGTGGCCGGGGACTTGTGGGTCACCGGCGAACGGAGGAGAAGAAGCGAGGACCCAGAAAATGGGGTCTGGTTTAGTGTGATTATATCATCATTCAGCAGTGAATTTTGAGTGATACGCGCGGGGATAGGTCGTTTACGAATCGAATGTGATTTTACAACTCAGAGTTACGCGGCAGCGAAATGCGTGGTTGACGCGTGGCATTGAGTTTGCGGTGCGTTTCTTTCACTCGCTTTGCTGCGAATTGAGTATAGCCTGCGATGTATTTTATGGATAATGTTAACCGCCAAAGGTGGTTATTTACGAGTTTCGAGATTCGATACCTTCTTGGGAACGGAGTATTCCCACCCCCCCAATCTTATGAGTAATTCTCTCTCCGTTAAAGCATCTCCAGTTCAAAAATAAAAAATGTTTTTAATTAAATTTTATTAATACCTCTTAATAGTTACTTTTTTATTAAAAAATAAAAAATATTTTAAATATTTTAAAATATTTTCCTTCATTTAAAGATATAAAATATTTTTTATTAAATCTTATTTTTTAATAAAATAATTATTTATTTTTAAACTAACCATATCTTTTTATATTTATTTTTATTAAATATTTTACAATAAATATAAATCATTCATTAATAGGGGCACTTTTAAAAAAAGATATTGATTACATCTCAAAAGATTAAAAATACTTTATATTTTTAAACACTCAACTTTTCAAAAAATATCTTATATTTTTTAATAAAAAGAGTAATCATTATTTTTAAAAAAATATTTTATTGAATATATGGCTTTATTTTTTTAAAATATTTAATAAAGATAAATATAAAAAGATATAATTAATTAAAAAAATAATTACTTTATTGAGAGGTGAGATTCGATTAAAAATATCTTATATTTTTTAATAGAGAGAGTATTTAGCTTTAAACTAAGATCTTTTTTTATATTTATCTTTATTTAATAAAGTGTGTGTTTTACTCTAAAATAAATATAAAATTATTTATTTATTAGAGAAAATTTTAAAAAAATATAATAATTATAACTTGAAACATTAAAAATACCTTATATTCTTAAATATTCAATCTCTTAAAAAATATCTTATATTTTTTAATGGAGAGAGTATAAAATATTTTTAAAAAGATTGAATATTAAAAAATATAAAGCACTTTTAATATTTTAAAATATAATTAATATTTTTTAAAAAAATATTTATGACAAATAACTTATTTTATATTTATTTTTAATTAAAGCATCATATTAAATAAGAGTAAATATAGAAATATAAAAAATAATATTAATTTAAAAATAATTAACTAATTTATTGGAGTAAAATTTAATTAAAAATGACTTACATATTTTAATAAAAAATAAATTTTATTTATATTAATATAAATTTAATAAAATACGTTTTTTAAAATTTAATTAAATTACATATTTTAATAATATATTTTTATTAATATTTTTTCACATTTATATTTAATACGAATAACATGATAAAATTTGTAATAAAATGCCAATTACTTCATCTAATAAACAAACTAAAAAATCATTCTCCTGCTTTGAAAAAGGATTAGAGAATTCTTCATTCTAATTCTTAAATATAGTACTCATTTTCACTTTGTCCCCCTTAAAGATAGGACTATTTACAGAATGTGATGTGATATTTATTAATCACTACCGAATATTCCTCTATTCTTTTCTTCCTGCTCTAAAAAGTACACTCCTATCCAATTCATATAAAAGTATGAAAATAGAATCTAAAAAAATTATTTTACTTTTTTCTAGCAAAATTAAATGAGGGTAATTTTATTTTTATTAGTTTTTGGCCAAAAGAGTAATTTTATTTTTTTTTGTGAGCTGTGCTTATAAAAGATAAAATACTTCTATATGTAGCCTCTTTTATATTTAAGATGATTATTTTTAATTAAATTAAGAAGTGTGAATTTTATATGTTTTATTTATTATATAACAACCTCTTCTTATTAATATTATTAACACAATAAATTTTCTTGTTTTGATTTAATTGAATAAAAATGTATTAAGTGTATAATATTAATTATCTAAGTCTTTTACTAAAAAAATAAGCCTATAATGGAGGAATTTTAAGTTTTGTGAGCATGTGAAGCAGCGTAAAATGTCTGCTACATGTAATACTCCCTCCTCTAGTTTCTTTTAACATAGTTATTGATTATGAAAATAGTTAAAATTATAAAATTACATATTTTTTAATAATTTTAAGAATATAATTATAATTTATTAGCAAGAGCAATGTTACTTAAGTTTGTTTCATATTAAAAATTGGAAGGAGTGCAAACGGCATATATTTACTCATTCATTATAAATTAATACAATCATTTTCAGTTAAGTAGTGAGCACTTAAACAATTTTTTTTTTTTGCCAGAATTTAACAATGAATGAAATTAGTTGAAATTATTTGTTTAAATCCCAATGCCAAAGTTTATTCTCTTCTTTGTCGTTGACTTGATTAAAGGATGGAAT
Organism: Prosopis cineraria; assembly: GCF_029017545.1. Lineage (NCBI taxonomy): Eukaryota > Viridiplantae > Streptophyta > Magnoliopsida > Fabales > Fabaceae > Prosopis > Prosopis cineraria. Next base: position 35,575,986 of record NW_026555335.1, on the reverse strand, counting down.
ACTTCTTTTATTTTAAAAAAGATATATTTAATCGAAAACTATAAATTAAAACAAATTTATATAATATGCTTGTCACTGTACAATATTTTAAAACGTAACTTTTTTATTAGTTTACAGGATACTCCAATATAAATAATACTTTAAATTTCAAAAATAAATTGTCCATTTTCTATTTGGAAACAGAAATAGAAGAGGATAGTAATAAAATTTCCATTAGCAAAGACATTAGCTTAACTTTAGCATCATGTAAGAATGCAATATTCTAAGAATGAAATGATACATCAAGGTTCTCTCTAAGTGAAAGTCCATCCTAGTCTCTCTGAGGGTGGGACCCACTCCACATTGTGGGGGCAAGAGAGATTAGGATGTGTCCGCATTCAATGCTCATTGCAATGACAAGCACCGCGTGCTTATTAAGGTTATAAACAATTTTGACCATCTATTTTAATCTTATTTGATCCCTGCTGTTTATTTAAATTAAATTTTAAATATTTTTAATATGATATTTATTAAAATAAAAAACATTAAAAATTTTAATATTAAATTTGAACTACCTAGAGTACATATAAATGGTTAATTTATAAAATTTATAAATTTTTTAATATTAAATTAGGTCATCTAAATTATACCTAAACTGTACAAAGTTTATTTATATAGTTAAATTATAAAATTATAATTCTTAAATATTAAATTGGACTGTCAAATTAAATTTGTATTGACAAGATTGGTAATAAATAGATAGATTAAAATTTTAAAATTTTTTACATTTTTTATATTAATAAATATAATATTTAAAAAAATTAAAAAAATTAATTTAAATAAACAATAGGGATAAAAAAGACTGAAATAAAGGACCAAAATCTCTCCTAACCCGATGAGCACATGGTGCCCATCATAGATAACCAGCACCGAATACAATTTTGATTAGGATGGGCTCTCACTAGGAGAGAACTCATCCCCTGAAATGACAAGTTGAAGAATCTCAATTATAGAGAATTTGAATTTTGAAATGCAGATTATTTATTTGGCCAAAGAAACACAGAATATTTTTATAATTTTAAAGTGCAAAAGTACTATGCATCTTACTTCACTTTTAACTGTTTACTTACCCACTCCCATGTTCCAAAAGCATGACGCCCCAAATTCCAAATGAAATCATAACTAAAAAAAAATAAAGGTTAGACTATTTTTTTTAATAAGACTGTGGGAACTAGATCTATGGATTCATTCAAGCAAGTAGTTAAGGCCAGCTCATTTTTTTAATTTTTTTTAGTTGGGAAAAAAGGTTGAGCCATTTAAATGGAGGGTCAATTTTTAATTTTGGGTGCATTAAGGTTTAATCAAGTTTAAATGAGTTAGCGTTAATGGAATAAAAAAAAATAAGCAGGCCAATCCACTATGGCCAAGGGCTAGCCCGTATATACATTATTGTTAAAAATTATTGATATTTAATAAATGAGAAGGGAGAAAATTTCAAATGTGAAATTTAAAAATGAAAAAAAATAAAAAAAAACTATCCTAAATAAAAAAGACAATCTTGATATTTGTCATTGAAGAACTAACTCAGAGTGAAACACAATCAAATATTATTAATATTAAAGATGATAGTGACAAAGATGATAATAGTACTAGTGTTATTGTTTTATTGATATTTTGAGAATACTTGTTTGGTTTATTTAGCATTGTTTGATTTGATTTTGGGAATTTAAAAAATAAATTGATATTTTAATTGATTAATATTTAGTTATTTATGGTTAAATTTATTTTATTTTCATATATTTATTTTAAAAAAATTAAAAGGGCCTAAAGCTTTTAAAGCCAACCCTAAGCCTGTTAGCTTAAGAGCTAGCTTTGCAAACAATAATATTTTTTTTTGAAAAGGTGGTGAAGCTCAAAAGCTTGTTAGTTGAAGCTTTAAAAGGGCTAGGACCGTCAAGGGTAGGGCAGGCCAGTTTTGGTTTGTAAAAGTGATGATAAAATTTCATCAAAATATATAAATGACAACCAAATTTATTGAAATGTAATAATTCCCCTTAAGTTCTTAGATACATTTTTAATATTAATGACTTTACATTAACTAATTAAATACCCCCTTGTCTAAAAAATATCATGTGAAAAATTGTGATTTCTTATTCAATATTTACAATTTACATAATAAAAGTGATGATTGCTTGAGCAAAAATTGTAACTAATTATTTTCATAACTTGAATTTCAATGATAAAAAAATTCACATAAAAAGTTATGATTTTTTATTTAATGTTTATTATTTACAAAATAAAAGTTGTGATTACTTAAATAAAAATTGTGATTAGGGTTGATTATTTTAAATAAGGGGCAACTTAGTTATTTAATTTAAAATCATTAATATCATAAAAGTATTTAAAGATTTAAAAAAAATTGTGACATTTTGAATGACTTGATTATTATTTATATATTTTAACAAAATTTTATTGTCATTTTTTCTTTTGGTTTTCCCACCTTTATTTTTGATAGGTTGGATTTAGAAAATAAGGGAAGGAGAAAAAGGTTATCAAATTCGAGTTTAAAAACTTAAAACTCTAAACAAATTAAACAAGCTAAGATTAGGTTGGCTCTTAAATCTAATCCTAACTAATTTTATTGTCTGCATAAGTTCTAATGATATGAGGATAATTATTTTTCTAATAATTTTTTTCATTATTTTAAAATATTTTAAAAAAATCGTGTTGAACCAAACCCTATACAAATAATCGAGCACTGAGTTGGCTCAAACTGCACATTTGTTCGGAAAATAGGTTTGGGTGATCCGACTCGTGATGCCGCTGGCGTCTAGCACACTCTGCCTCTCATGTTGTAACAATTTCGCCACTCGTTGACTCTCATGCTCACATCTCTCAACTTTTTTTTTTTTTCCTTTCCAAAAAGTAATTAACAATTGTCATTTTTATTGTTTTTTGATTCAAAATTATTTTTTATTTTATTTTGTAAGCCAACTAAAATCTAAGCAAGTTCGACCTTTATTCAACGACCTCTAGTGAGATCATTAGCCTTTCATGAACACATTGGACAACAAGATCATTAGTTTCCATTTCCATCTTTGTGCATGAAAAAATATTTTTTTTAAAAAAAAGTGGTACCTAAACTTGTCAGATAGGAGGGCCTTGGTGGGGGAAATGAGAAATCATTTTTAAAACGATTGAATAGGTCATATGGCACCAAAACAATTAAGAATACCATGGATATGGTCTAACACATGAATTAAAAAGTGAAAAAGCACATATTAGGCAGATTATTCTTTAACTTTATAACAAAGCTTCTAATTACAAAAGGTTTTGGGGTTCAGAAATTATATATACTTTTTATGCAAATGTTTCTTTGTGTATCACCTTGGAACAAACTTTTGATTAGGAATCCAAATATCTTTTGCATTCCTTTTGCCTTTACCATATCTGCATTCACCAAATAAGCTAATCTTCCTCCAAGCCCACATTTTGCACTTCCTTTATTTTTTTCTCTCTCCTCGTAATAACAAGTTTATGCCCATTATTTAAGATTAATTCGATTTTGAGCCAAATAAAAGTCCAAAACATAACTTCTCATAATATTGGAATTTGAAACCTTATTTAAAAAATATATATTAAGCCTATTATATTTCTCCAACACCAAACAACAAATAAGAATTTAGATTTAACATTTAATATTATATAAAATCTATACAAAACCCTATTATTTATAAATTACAGGAAGTGTGGTTCATTCCTAATATGTGGTATAACAAAGGAAGTGGCAATAGTATATTAAAAATAGCAAGAAAACCAATCCATGTAGATTTAGTAGAATAAATATAACTGTTTTAATCGAGGTCTTGAGTTTGAGTTTATTTGAATGTGAAAAACGTTTTTTAAAAAAATATTTATAATTTACCTTGACAATACTCAAACATGATCAAATTAGATAATTATATAAAAAATTAAAAATAATTATAAATAAAATAATCACACGTGTGGAAAAGCATTCAATCAAATCAACATAGAAATAGAAGCATCAGAATTTCACACGTTCGTCTATCCCTGTTATGATAGGTTAGCAACTTAGCAATAAATGGAAAAAGCACTTGCAGATGTCATGGAGTTAGGGGCTGACATTGTTCTTACAGCATGATTTTGGAGAGAAATTAAGTGTACGAAACTTTGAACTATCCAAATTTGTCTAACTAATTAAGAATACTTTTTCTTGTCAGCTATCCCTTGTGCTTATTTCAAGCAGCTATCAACAATTTTATATGGATTAAAGAATAATGTGATTAATTAAACCAATGAGAGTTGAGTTTAGTAAAATCAAATATGCTAGTATTGCATGATGTGACAAATTAATATTTGAATCCCTATTAAGATAATTACTCACATTTAATATCTAATCATGTACCGAATAAGATTGCTTATAATATAAGAATATATGTGAGTAATTAAAAAAATATGACTAAAAATAATTAATATTTATAAAATTCACAACTTGTTATCAATGTAAGGATATTATTAGAAGGCAATTCATAAGCATTTCTGCGAGCGAGAATCCAACTTACCTAATTTTCTTTATAAAATAAAGTATCAATAAAGTTCATGAATAATCAAAGAAGAATTGTTCAGTTAGTTAGAAATATCAAAGCAAAGGAAATTTAGGAAAATATAATATAAATAAAACTGATCTATTTTTGTTATGTTTTTACATTTCTCCCACCTAAAACGCATATTAATTAACGTGCGCTGCACAAATTAATGATTAATTAGATCACCCTGTATTAGTATGACAGCACAAGTGGTAGAAAAATCTTGGGTGTCAGTTCATCATTGATTTGTTTATTTTGTATTAAAATAATTTATCTGTTTGATAAGAATAAGCTATACGCAAGCTGGATTCTTTTAAAAATAAACAAGAACAAAGTTTTGTTCATGTCATCATCATATACAGTGGATTATGATTTTTTTAAGCAAAAGAGGGAATAATTGAGAAGTTATTAGAGAGATAAAGGATAAATTAAACTAGTTGTATAAAATTAGGTATGGTGTAAAAAGGAATTGGTTTTTTTTTTTTTTTCTAAATTTCCTCTTCTCTCCCTTGCCAACCCCTTGATAGAGCTAGTAATAGGGTGGCCATGAGTCATGCAGTGCATGTTGGATAACTCTCATCTTGGCGGGTTGATATTTACCAACCTGAGATTGATAGAAAATATTTTTTTAATTTTTTTCAGTTTTTGAAAATTGCAAATCCACACCATTTTATTAAAAATTAATTATCTAAATAACAATAAAATTATTTTTAAATCATTAAAAAACACATTACAAATTCAAAATATAATCAAAACATCAAATATCCACTCCATCACAATCCAGAAACATAAAAAGTTTAATCTAAAGTACCAACTTAATTTTTTAAAATATGTCTCCTAATCAATGATAATGTTTGAAGTATTCCAGGAACAAAAAATTATGACAACGAGAACAAAAAAAAAAAGTTAATTGGAGGCAAGCTCGAGGTCAACAGTGCAGGCCCAATCAGAATCATCTAAATGAACCTTGTTTTTGTCAACCCAAACCGCCACCATTTGGTAAGCCGGTCACTCATATTACTGACCGTACCATTTAATGAGTGTCCGTCTAAGTTAAAAAATTAGAGTTTTTATAAAAGCTTAGGGAAAGAAAAAATTGAATTAAATTTAAATAAAAATTAAAAGATTCGAAAACCTAAGATAAGGATCAAAGATCCTTAAGTCAATTGGTTTACAGATTTTTTGCTCTCATTCTATAATTTTCAACCAGAAAAAAAAAGAATTTGCAAGTTAAATACATTAATTTGTAAAGGAAAAATTCGTCAAACATGTCATCACTTGTAATGATTTGTTACTGTACTATTCTTATTTACAACCCTCAAAACACAAATTTGCAATTCATTAATTTGTGAAGGAAAATAATTTTCAAGTAATGATATTTTAATAATTCTTTTTATAAATTACCAAAACTCACTTGCATAATTTTGTTTTGAGGATTGCAAATTATAGAATTTTTAAATCTTTTAATTCTTATTTAATTTTTTGCTCAGAAATTCTTATTTAAGTTTAATTCTATCTTTTGATACTTTATTTTCATTCCTTTAGAATTTAAACGGACCTACTTTACTCTTATAAATAACAGCTGCCTTGGGAGTCACCTTTTATATGACATTATCAAAAATATTAGAGATTTTATTTTGAGAGATTGAGTGATTAACTTTGACCATGTCAAAAGAAAAGAAAATAGATGTACTGATCTCTTTGCTCACCAAACAATATGTAACAATTTTGATATTCAAATATTTGATGAACCACTACAAAATTGTAGAAATTTTTTGACTTTAAACATGATTAAATTTTAATCTTTTTATATAGTTTTTTGTGGCCTTGTATTCAAAACAAAAACGGACTTACTTTATCTTTCGTGCGAGAGCATTATGTATCAGTGTACATTTGCAAGCATCCAACAAAGCTTCGCAGTTTCCTGCATCCAATAGATTTGTAGCAGCCAACACATATTCGCAGCATGCTTTATTTCCACTTTGCAGCACCTAGTAGATCCAAAACCTTGTTGCTCCAATATTTTTCATCTTAGTTCCTCTGTCATTTCTATTATAGTATTACCAACATCGTGTCCATTTCTAACCCACAAATATTAAATTTCTCTTTGTCACTTTTTCTCCTCTTCTTGTTTTTTTTTTTGGGATCACTTGTGGTCGAGAAATTATGGCAAAGGATCAACATCACTAGAATTTGTCGTTTGATTGAGAAGTCAATTTTGATTTTATTGCATAGATTGAAAATTAATTCCTTGACATGCCTTCCAAGTTCAAGCTAAAAAACTACAGACGAAAGTTTTTCCCCCAAACAAGAAAGAAAATTATATCGACAAACTCAAAATAATGCAAAAAATAAGGTAACCAGTCATTTAATGATTAAGATACTGGTTTAAAATTAATGATTAAAACTGCAATCTAATTGTGATTAGATTGACTTTAAACAAACCATTTAATTCATCAATTGATCGGTTCAAATTGACCATATTGACCTAATTTTTCATACTATGATAACAAATAATGGTGAGTGCTTGGGAATGGTAGGTCCATGACTTAGTGACTTCCCTTTTTTTTTTAAAAAAAAAAAAATATATTCTCAATTTGCTTGAGTTGCCAGCAACTTGAATAGTTAATGAAGCAAATGAAACGTCACGCAAGCACCCACTTTCCCTTCTTGATGATGCTTTTATTCTACATGCAATTATCTAATGCTGGTGGGTCCTTCCTCACTCTTTATTAACATTTTTCTTTTTTCACATGATAACATTTTTTCTTTTTATCAACAAAAATCCAAAGGTTTCTTTTTTCTTTTTGCCAACAATAAAAGTCCAAGTCTTCCCTTCATATATAATTGTAACACGCTATAATGTACGATTTACCTAAAAAAAGAAAAAGAGACACGCTATAATGTATGTGTGTATAAAATTCAAAATGACTGGTTATACGATTTTTTAAAAGTAGTATTTTTTAAAATATAATTTTATTAATGTATTAATCAAATTTATAGTAAATAATTATCCGTATATGAAAAACGTATCTAATTATCACACCACTGTATATGCTAATATGAAAAAAAAAACGGGTGTAGATAAATTGGTCCAAGAAGTCATATTATTACACTTCTATTTTTTTTACCTGTTTATAAAACGTAAAAAAGGTGACTTTATAAATTTTAGATGCTTATTTCCAATCAAATTAAGCCATGTAAATTTTTTTATATATTATTAATAAACTATTGTTATTAACCCTTGAATGATTTAAGATCTCATTGTTCTAGTTTGATTGCACAAAACCATATAAAGCATACTCTCTTCATTTAAAAATATAAATTATTTTTAATCAAATCTCACCCCTCAATAAAATAGTTACCTATTTTTAACTAACCCTATTCTTTTATGTTTACCCCTATTGAACACCCTATAATAAATATAAATGCATTATCAATAGGGGTACTTTTGAAAAAAAGGCAATGATTACCAATGTTATGAGAACCGGACCGGTTATTGAACTGATTGAGCTACTGGTTCACGGTTCAATGGTTGAATCGCGAACTGCGGTTCAACCGGTCATAAATAAATTAATATATTTTAAATATTATATATTTAAAATATAAAGGAATAATCACATATAGTAACAAAAAAGAATGTCTAAATTTCAAACAAAATAATATACAACAAAAAATATAACATCCATTAATATTACATAATTTTCATCCAAAATATATATAAGTATTTCATAATTCATAATTTATAACTTTAAAATATATACACATATGCATAATTCATACATCTTTTTTGCATTTTTTATTTCATAATGCTTATTAGGTATAAACATGTATAAATTATAATTTAAAAATATGAATTAAAATACAAAAAAATAAAAAATAACATAACCAGTTTTGGCTGATTTTCCCGGTTTTTGGCCAATTCTGCCTATTTTTGACTGGTTTTTGAAATTTCTAATTTTTGGTGATGACCGGACCGGACTGGGGACCGATTCCTAGTTGAACTGGTTGAACCGGCTGGTCCGGTTCGATTCTAATAACAGTGATAATCACACTTCGAAAGACTAAAAATACCTTATACTTTTGAACATCCAACTCCTCAAAAAATGTATTATATTTTTGAATGAAAGGAGTATATAAGATTAAGTATCCAAGTCTTCTCCTTACATAAAAATTATGTGTAATGGCGTAAGAGAATATCTTCAAATATTTTAATAAAAATATGTGAAATTCCAACTATGAAGATGCACATCTTGACTGACAATAAAATTAGGGCAAGTTGGGAGGTAATAGTCTTATGTATTATTATTTGAATCATAAGATTACAAATTGAACTTTCAAAAATATACGCTCATACTAAGTTTTAAATAATATAATAAAATAAAAAATATTTGTATATATTGCCATATCTTAATTTTAAAGGAACAACTATAAGTATTTAAGAAGGAAGTACGAGAAGAGAGGATTGTTTTGTCGCGTCAGATAACTTTTTTTTTGTTATGATTTTGATTTTTGATGTTCAGATTACTAGATTAAGTTTTGCCAATTCTGTAAACAATACTAGGGTCCATCAATTTTTCTAATTAAAGCATATTTGAACATATATCATAAAGACGACCTAATATAATTGCAGGCACGTCTCCATGAAAGCAACTTGTCTCTTTTGAACACGATGGCCGATTATTATCCAATGTAACTCATCAAAAAGTCCAAAAAAAGGTTGCGTATGATATTGAGAAAGAAAAGTGTACATATACCTTTTAGTTTTTACATGCAAACATGGTAGTATATTGGTTACTTTTCACATCCATATATAATATTTAAAAAAAAGTTAGTAAAAAAAGTAAAAAAATATCTATATATTTATATACCCATACAATCTCATGCAGACGTGAAAATTTTTTTCTTTTCCCTTTTCTTTTGGCTTTCTCTATAATTTGTTATTCATAAGCCAAATCAACAATTCAGCGTGCATCTATAAATTAAAGCATAGCGCTTGCATCAGTCTCTTTATTTTATCACTATTATATCTTTAGCTTCTCTATTTTTTATTATTTAAATTTGAGTTTAAATTATTTACCTAAAATCTTGGCTTATTAAGTCATTAAGACGAAATTCATAAGCTAAAAGGCGTGACTCAGCAATTAGTTATGTACTTTATGTATACATGTGATAGCAAGACTAGAAGTACGTCGATATAATAATTCATGCATGGAGTTTACGAAAGTTAAATTTTTCAATTTACATTTACAGTTAATAAATAACATGTATTTTTTTTTTATAAAATGGACTGCTATATATTATACAAGAAGGTTAGTGCATAAATCTCATATCACATGCATGCATGCTGATATCAACTTTAGAAAATACTTTTAGAAGGCTACTTTAAATTGAATTGACAATACTTGAATCTAGTTCAGTCATATAACCATATAAAAGAATTGATTGGATTGCATTTAATTTGCAGAGTAGTGATAAATTATAATCTGTAAAAATGGTCACATGCATGCATTGAATTTCTCATACATCCTAGTCAGTTCATAATTCCACATCTACAGAAAATCAGAAATAAAAAAGGTGAAGTATCTATTATTGGAGGAGCCAAAATCAGTGTTTGAAGTTATGTGACGCTTATAGTATTTGTGGGCTGCATGAAGATAAAGGAGTTGACACAGGTATTGATCTAATCTATTGACAAAGAATGGTAGATATGCCGATACGCACGGGCATGTGAAGAAAGCAATGGACACTAATTTAGTTAGGTATATTTCCAGCATGGGTGGCACAATTACATCTGATTAGATCCAATTTCCAGCATGGGTGGCCCAATTATACATCCTGATTGGGGTCCAGCTGTTGGTAAGGTTTTGATCCATAACTTATAGGTTATAAGATTAAATTTTATTGTTGATGTGAGAATTGTATTAGTAAACAGACATTTATAAATAACTTTATGAGCGTTCTTTAAACATTCGAAACAAGTCCTAATCTTTATAAGGAATAATTAGTAAATCTTTTTTCAAGACAAAAGAAAAAAGAGATAATGATTTTTTTTGTCCATCAAGTTTGCCTTAATTATCAATTTAGTTTTAGAAATTTAATTTTTATCAATTAAGTTTCTAAAATTTAATAATCATACTGTTGGATTTGTTTTAGGATTCAAGTTTGGAGTGTCACGCCCCTTAAGGGTTTGCAAGGCATGTCAAAAGAGTAGATCCTTCAGATGAATAGTTAGATCAAACGATTACATTGGTTCTCAACGTCCTTTAACACAATTTCCTTTGAGTGTTGAAATGAAGTGAAAAAATTAACAGTGCACTGAATGATGCAAGGATTTAACTTGTGTTAATAATGTGTAAGTACAATGAGTGCTCAATTAAGTGGAAGTGAAGATCAAGTAAAAGTAGCTTAGGGAAGCCTACTCCAAATTGACGAAGAGAGTCATGTTAGAATTCTAGTGATGCAGGGTTAGGGTTTGAGTGTTATGTTGGGCAAGTTGATTTGATTGTATAGAGTAACAAGAGACCTCATTTACGTGCTGTGTAATATTCTCACTCTACTAAATATAATTAACCAATATAATTTATGATAATCAAAGACTTAATTCAAAAAGTGATTACCAAGCTTTAGTTCAAATTCAAGAGATCTCAAATTTTTTAAATAAAAATGAGTTTAAATTAATCAAAATCCTTTATATCAGAGTAAAAATAAGTTATGAAAACATGGGATACCTTGGAGGAGTAACAGAAATCAAAAACAAGTGAAAAATGACTCTTATAATGTGTGACAGAGAAGTACACCACGACTTGTGCACACTATGCCGTAACGTGTTGCTCTCTATGCCATGCACCATGACTCAGGCACTATGCACCGTAACATGTTGCATGAAAATTCAACTAATTTTGCTATCGTTCAACAGCAAAATTGGGGAACTTTCGACGCGCCCCGATTCTTAGTCCGACGTCCGAATGACGTGATCTAAGTATCTATGGAAAGCTCTTTACATGAACTAGCTAATGGCATAGGTTTCACTTTCAAAACAAGTCACGTTGAGAAGTTAGATACCTAAACATATTTTAACCATTTTTCACAACTTTCACACAAAATGGGTGTCCAAAACCCTCAATAAGTGCTAAAAGTTTTTTTCTAATACCTGGACTATGTCCATTGAACCTAAGACTACTAATATAACACGTCACAAGCACTAAAACAATGGTATAACAAAAATTCACTCCTCAACCCCATTTTATCAAAAATAGAGGGGGAGATAAATTATCATTACTTTGCATCCAAATCAATCTAAACATGTTTAAATCATCATTTCTACACTTGCACTAATATTTTGACCCTACAAACATATATATTTCAACATACACAAATACTCAGACTTTAAAATACAAATTTAACATTTGCAATAACAAAATAGTGCAAGTATGATGGTATGCATTTTAGAATTGGCATTTATATACAATTACACAAAATAAATCTAAGCTAGAGGCATATAGTAGAAATATGCTAATTCCTAACCTCTAGAGCCTTCTCCCTCTGCATCAAAGTTAGAGCATAAAAAATGTTAAATGAAAGAAGTGAGTTTAGTCACTCAGTCACTAAGATAAAGCCGACCCTATATAGTTATATATCAATTATAAGACAAGCACATGCATAAGAAACTAAGTAAGTAAAACATACTCACACATATCATAACTTATTATTTATCATTTAATAACTTCTTTAACTTACATATACTAAGTGCATTGTCATCATATTCTCAGATATGTGACCTTGACCCATTATTCACGCAACTTACCACAATTTAGCACGTGTGACACGTCATATGTTTAATTAGACAATGATCAAATAACCTTATATCCTCTTTATTTCTTCAGACTGAAATTGTAGGTTATGACATTGAATAGGACTTCGTCCGTATGACTGAACTACCCAAACTCACTAATCGTGAGGTATGACTCAGCCAAAGATCACAAGACTCACTCTCAGACCACGGCTTTCTCCATTCTTGAATCCCTAGGGTGTCTTATACCTTAGGCTATTTTTCTCATTGAACAAGTAAAGATAGCTAGGTTCTAGTTCCTCAACAAACTATGGGACAAGACTATACCCCTGTGCACCGAAAGCAACCCAAATACCATATGAATTTTTTTTACTTTCAATCCCTAGGCGAACTTCCGCCACTGATTATACCATAATCAATACTAACTCATTTTCACACTTTTATTTTGATTTACTCATTATCACCACAATCACGTTGGGCTCACGATCGTGCGCTATCCAAGTGCACATCAATTTCTTATTTTTCGCTTATAACACTTACACTTATTTTTTAATTACAATTTCTCATTTACAACACATCATTTCATTTATTTTTCTAAAGACATATGCATGTTTATATTCAAAACATCTTAATTAGGCATTTGCATTTCAAGCCATAATAACTTTATGCACATTCAATTTTTTATATACTCATCGAAACTAGCATATGTTTTTCACATTGAAAATCAACCCATGCATGCCACACTCACAATAGAAATTAATTCACAATCAATTAATATATAACTATTTAAAGTAGAGTTTTCCTTGGTTACCTCAAACCTTTGAGAGGTCAAAGATTTACCCCTCAATCTAAGAGCCTCCAAGCTTAAATTTCCAAGCTAAATGGGTGACCAAGAGCCAAAAACTACGACCAACCAAGTTGAGTTTCATTAACATTGTCAACTCAAGCATTAAACCCTCAATCCTCTACTTCTAAATTGCCTAACATTCACTCTACAAGAATTTAAGCCTATCCTTTAGGTTTATTAATTATTTTTAGTCCCCAATAACATTAATGAATCATTAAATTTTCATTAATGGCATCACAATCTTGCAGCCACTCATAATAAAATGAGATTTTCGGATATTAATGGTGTCCAACAACTTAAGATATCAAAAATTCATTATACTAGCTTTAGATACTCTAATCTACTCCCATTAACTCCATTTGAGTCAATAAATTCAGACATAATTATAGGGACCAAAAATCCACTTCCACTATCAAACCCTAACTTTAAATTCATAAATGTGAAAGAAATGTGAAGATTAATGAGTGTGATACTTACCTTGAGTGTTTGTAGCTTCCAAAATATATTGTCCACAAGCAAAATCTAGTAAAGCTTTGGCACATCTCTCCATTTTCTTTTTTCTCTTCTTTCTTTTTTTGTCTCATTTTTGCAATTAATATCTGCAAAAAATGGCCATGTGCGACAGTGGACGCACAATGCACTATGGCGCATGGCATAGAGAGGTCCTTCCTCATATCAAAAGTGTCTGTGTGCCACGGTGGACGATCTCCATGCCGCGGCATGTGGTATAGCAACATCAACTCTTCCTTTTCTTCTTCTTTTGATGCCTAGGTGGCCTGACTTAGTACTAGACCCATAATTTAGGCTAAAATACAATCAAATATGCTTATTAAACCTCCCTGACTACACACTACTTCAACTTATTTAATTATCCTAATTAGGTTTAATAAATTAGGCCATTAAAAACTAAGATGTTACATGTTGCTTGTATATTTATTAAAAAAATGGTAATGGTATGCTCCTTTAAATTTGAATTTTGCTGCCAAAAGGAGTAAATAATTATCAACACTGTTAGATTAGCAATGGTGCACTCTATTGTGCAGAGAGACATGTGTGAGTGTATTGTATACTTTGGGTAGTGGGGAAAATAGATGAGAATGGGTTGCAAGCTCTCTAAATACACCTTTCCATTTAGCTTTGTCAAGGCTAACTATTAGATGGGCTCATATTTCATAGAAATGGATTAAGCTTTGACCAATATCTCTCTGCTGAGCCCACCAAAACCAATCCAAACACATATCCCCTCTGTTAAAAATATATGACATTTTTAACTGAATTTCACCCCAATAAAGTAATTACCTACTTTCAAACTAACCCTATCTTTTCATATTTACCTCTATTAAATACTCTACAATAAATATAAAGTCATTTATCAATAGGGACACTTTTGAAAAAGGAAGAAGCAATGATTACACCTTAAAAGATAAAAAATATCTCATATTTTTAAATATCAAACTCCTTAAAAAATACCTTATATTTTATAATGGAGGGAATATATAATTAGTTTTTATGATACTACTTTTCCTTCAAACAAAAAGGACTGGCTATGTATAGTTATGAAACTTTATAGACTTGATTGATAAAAATTAAATTTCAAAAATCAACGTAATAAGTAAACCAAACTTAAGAGATCAAAAATTTATTATCCTAAACAAATCAATATTTAATAAAGCCTTTTATCTTTATTTAAAAAAATAGTTTGTTGGACTTTTTCAATTGTGTTGAAATAGTATCTAGCCGTTTAAAATTTCAATTAATTTCTACTACTAAACTAGAACTTTTTTATTAGAGAAAAATGAATGCATCTGGATTTTGAAATTTCTAAGTCAGATTATAAAGTGTAATAATATAAAAAATATAATTTGTTTTGCCATTATCAAAAATAGAAATCGAGTCATATCATTTATATCTTATAAACAATAATTTCGTTTGTGTGTGTTTCGAGACGAAGGATAGATAATTGATGAATATAATTCTAAATAAAAAATAAAGGGAAGAAAATATTTTTTATGAAGAATAAAATAACTTTAAGTTATTTTTTGAAAAAATATAACCTCAGGTCCTTACACTTTACTTAAATTTTGCTATAAATATCTACATTTTTTTTATATTTTAGATCTCTATAACACTATTCATGGAAGGACTTATAAAAAAAATAAAAGTTTAGGGATCTAATATATAAGAAAAAAAAATATAAGGATATGTAGCAAAACTCAAATAAAGTGTTGTTATCTAAAGTTATTTTTTTTTCATAAAAAGTAAAAGAAAATGAACATCTCAGTATAGGCACAAGAGAAATGTGGAAAAGAAATGAGGTGAGAATTTTTATTCACAAATCATGGACGCGTGTACAATTTTTTTGTTAGGCTACTATTTATTAGACTTCAACTTTAGATAACATCCAAGAGTTACTGCTACACAAAAATAATTAAATTTCATAATTGTACAATATATAACTATTTGAAAATTAGATATATTAATCATATAAAACTCTCGAGAAACAATTTACTTTGGAGTTATAAAAGAAATCTAAAATACTTTTTTATGGACATCCACACATATTATAATATTAATAATATTCGTGTTTTTTGACACATATTTTCGAAGTTAATGAAATAATATATTTCCATAAAATTACCACAAAATTTGATATATAATAACAACAATAAGTGAATGACTAGTAAACAGTTTATCATGCAATGTTTGATATCTTTGAACCTCAAGCCTCAGGCTTGCCTTTCCATTAAAAAAAGAAAGAAGAAAGTTTAATATCTTCATATGGATGTGGGTGATCAGGCCCAAAATTGTCCATGGCCCAAAAAAATCCATACTAAAAAAAAAACACTGATGGGGCAGTTGGCAAAAAAAATTAAAAAATAAAATAAAATTATAATCGGGGCAGTCCCGAACCCATCCTCCGATCCTCTCCCTCACTGATGTCGCTGCCCGTCCAGCCCGATACTTGGCTGAGAAATTACGGGCATTCGGTCTTCACTATCTCTCCCTCCCTCTCACTGACCTCGCTGATATTCTACGCCTTGCTTCTCTGCGTTTCAACGATCAGGATCGGACGGTCCAGAATGAATGGAGCTTATTCTGCTCGTTTTGCTCAGTTTTAGAGCTCGAAACCCTCAGATCTAGCCTATCAGTCCTCGGATCTTCCTTCCTGGTATGCTCTCTCTACCTTTCTCTTCTACGCTTCTCTCCAATTCAAAGCATCTTCTTCGTTCTTTGCAATTTCTTGTTGTATGCCTTCTGTGCTTCAGTTCTTTCTTGATGGTTCAATTTTTGCGTTGAATTCTCCACTGGCTTTGCCTCTTGGCTCCAGATTAGGTAGTTAGGTAGAACTTACCGAATTTGTTTGAACTCTGACAATTTCGACTAGTTATTTCATAGAAGCTTTCATACGATTTTCTATATCTGATTTTCTCAGAAATTCATCCGCAAGTCTTTAGCTGAAGGTGCTTAATCCTTCCTTGTGACCGACAAAGTAAGTTTGTTCCAAGATTTTAATATATTTATGAAGCATTATTTTTCTGGTTTGTGCAGGTATCTGACTGAGACTGAGTTGCGGCACGAAATGGATGCAAATTACAGTTCGGTAACGGTCCCGCTTAATTACGGCGTGCTAACATGCGCCGTGGGAGCCTTGGCGAGTTCTCTGGTGGTTGCTCTCGTCAGAACCCAACTTTTGGCCCCGGTGAGTCACTGACTCGAAATCTTCGAAACTAATAGTAGCGTCGTCAAAAGAATTAGCCTAGATCTACCACTTCTGCCTTGAGCTATCTCTATCATTTGAAAAGAATTTGCCGTCTCTTGTTCTTTCAACTTGAATTTTGCAGTTTAGTTGGTCGTAGGTATCGTTGTAGCCTTTGAATGCGATATTTTTGTCCGTGCTAACGTGCGCCCCCTCTCCCGTTCCAATTCTATGGAGGTTTGTGTGTGTGGGGTTTTGACCTTTCGTGGGCGCACTGCGGTCGGCTTCGGTGCGCGGCGCTTTGCTAAGGTGCGCCGGATAGTAATCAGGGACGGGCCCGACTTTTCTCCATTTCTCCTCTCTCTGTCTCTTTTTTCATTTTCTCTCCACTTTTCATCTTAACCGTTAAATTAATTTATTAATAATTAAATTTTAATTATTTAACTTTTCAAAAATTAAAATTTAAATAATTGAAATGGAATGTGAAGAGAAAATGAAAAGAAAAAAAAAAAAAAAGGAGTGAAGCCAACTCCAAGGACCGGAGAGATTTTTGGTTTAATTTAGGCCCTGATATTGTGCCACGTGGAACCGTGCTTCTGGATGCGTGTCTTTGTATTATTTTATTATTATTATTGTTTTAATCGTACAAGAGAAAAGGTCAAAAGTCAAGATGGTGAGGGAGCGGTATTGGATTCGATTTGGAGATGGATTTTTTTTTTTTTTTTGGGCGACGATTTGAAGATGGATTATTCCTTAGAAGATGCTCATATTTATGACTCTATGAGGCACTAACACTGACACGTGTCGGTTCGTTTGTTGTTCCGGGTATCTCCGCGAGCTAGGGGTGGGATATAGTACGATGGGTCACATTACATCGCGTAGTCACCAGTGATGTATAGTCCGTTGTCGTTGGGTCGACAATGACAGGTAGACCTCAGGTCTTCAATTCGACATCGTCTTGCTGCATTGCGCTTTTGTTTTAGGCCCCTTCCTCAAATGAAAAATATAGATTACGCATACAATTATTTTTTGAAAAATGGTATTAATTTTTTAAAAATTATCTGGCCGAAAAAATAAAAAATCTATTTTTTAATTTTCAGTGCAAGCTGTAAGGTATGTTAGAGTTTTATATATTTTTTATATTATATACATATTTATTATTTAAATTTTTTTGTTAAATTAACACTTATAATACTAAAATTTATGATGCAAATTGAATATAAATATTTTTTTAAATTATGTCATTGGTTATAATTTTAAATTTAGAACTCATTTTTTGTGATTTTTTAATAATTTTTCTAATGATTTTTAATTTTCTAAATTTAAAATCTTGATTTATTTATTGTGGTCATATATATAATACAATACTTGTTATATTATATAAGTAATAGATAAATGATATTTTGGTGTGAAACTCAAATTTATTTTTTATTGTATGGTGGGTAGTTATGTTATATATATATATATATATATATATTTCAAGGAAGTAGCTGGAGTTGAAATTTTCATTTTTAAAAACTAAAGCGATAATTGTGTAGTTTTCTAAATCTTTCGAAACTTGAAAGAGGGGCACGGATCTATCCTAAAGTTGATTTTATAAGCTAAAAGGCACGTTGTTATTCTCTGATGTTTGAACATATATGAAAACTTAAGTCTGCGAATTAAATAGCCAGATTCTCCTCTGCGGCTTGTGCAGCTTTCAAGTTTATGATTCTTATTTTCTTTTTCTTATTTCATAGTTAATTTCTTCTGTTTCAATTGCTGGATTTATAGTTCCATCACAATGTGTCCAGCTTAAAGCATCATTCTATGTGATCTGGATAAATTAAATGATTGCAGGATCACCTTGGCCTCCTAATAGCTAACACGACTGGAGTCAAGGGGGATCACAATACTGAAAGCTCGGACAAACAAGTTGATGCAGACGGAGATGACGACAACGAAGATGAAGGTGAGAATGAGGATGGAGATAATGGAGCTGGGGAGGGCGAGGAGGACGTGTCTGAAGAAGGAGGTGGGCATGACAAAAGTTCCAACGGCAAGAGCAACCCGAAGAAGCTGGCTCCAGAAGGTGGTGCTGGTGGTGCTGAAGAGAATGGAGAAGAGGAAGAGGAAGGTGATGAAGATGATGACCAGGATGATGATGGCGATGAAGACGAGGACGAGGACGATGATGATGAAGAGGATGACGGTGGGGAGGAAGATGAAGAGGAGGTCGTTGAAGAAGAGGAGAACGAAGAGGATGAGGAAGAAGATGAGGAGGACGAGGAAGACGAGGAGGCACTGCAGCCCCCAAAGAAAAGGAAGAAGTAAAAGAAGCGTTTTCAAGGCTTATAATATTAATTTGTGTTGTAACGAATGTGGCTTCTAACTTGGGATGTTTCTGTTTAGTTCATAAGGAGGCCTACTTTAGGACATGGTTTAACTGGTATCTGTGTTTCCCATTGCTTAATTAGAGAACTACATTTTTAAGCGGGCCGATGTTGATTTAGAAAGAAAAAAAAAATGTTGCAATTTACTATTTCCTTTTCCAAATGCATGGCTTTGGAATTCCATTCCCTTCCCTGTTCTCTTCTATGTTTATTTTTTTGTTGGGGATTCAAGAATCTCACCAGCGGAAGCATCCTGGCTCTGTAGATTTGCATGAAGTTTGAGATAAACTGCATTAGGCTACCTTATACTTTATATAATTGATCGTTTTAATCTTCATTTCTCTTAGGCTTATGCCTAAAGAAAAGAAGGAGATTAAATCTGTGGAGATGAGCAATTTTTTTAAGATTACGAGGCCACAACAAAGCTATGCATATTATAAAGAATTAAGTAAAATCATTAGACTGGACTTGTTTGCAACTGGGGGGTTGATTATTCAAAATTACAGTTTTGAGGCCGTCCTTGTGCATTTAATCAGCAAGCCAGGCACGAGGGAATGAGCAATTTGACTTCATGGGCACAAAATTCTAGTTTTGAGGCTGTCCTTGTGCATTTAATGAGTAAGCCAGTCACTAGGAAATGAGCAATTTGACTCCATGGGCCAATAGCTCATTTAATGCGGTTTGAACCCATGGTTGGAAATCCCAGCCATGAAAGAACCCTAGGCATTTAGGCATTTTTCCTTGAAGAATTAGTTCCAAGAAATGATTAGAGGGTAAATAATGGGTTAAGGAAAGGTATCTTAATGATTTAGGGCTCCAAAAATATGTGAAATCATTGCCTCTACCAAACCCTAATAGAGAGCTTTTCATTCGCACCGCCGAACACTCTCTCTCTTGTTTTTTGTGTTTTATGTGGTGCATGGTATATAGGCACAAATCTAGCATCTAACCCATGTTGTTGGGCCTAATACAAGCTCAACACTTCATTTGGGGCTCCTACACTTTAGGTAATCAATCCTAGGCTCAATTTAAAATCAAATTATCAAATTTAATCATTTAATTTATGCAACATCCTGAAAATTAGCTTCCTAATTAATTAAGTTGATAAAAGATAAGTAGGCAAATTTAAGTAAATTAAAGTAGCATTGGGTTAGTGTATGATTAGAGAGGGTTAACAAACTTATTGAGTTGTGATGATAGCCTTTAAATCAAATATAGAGTAGAATTGGGCCACTTGGGCCCTTAATGGAGGGAAAAATGAAAATTTACCCTCTTTGTACCATCCGTTTTGGTGCAAGAGCATGTGAGACAAAAAGCAAAGGAGAAACAAAAGAATGCCAGGAGATTTGCATTTGGCTTTACTAGGGCATGACTTCTTGATTTGTCAATGAATGATATGAGCATTTAATCACTTATAGTAAGCTTCCCTTTCTCACCTCTCCCTCTTTAGCTAATTTTTGAGTTAGGGTTTGTTGTGAAAGAATGATTTTTGGACATATAGGGCATTGGGTCCAAATTTATTGGTTTAAATGGAACTACAAAGAGTTGTTCGAGATATTTAAACTAAAGTTTGAGAATTTAACGCTCTCTGTAACAGCCCTCTGGGTCACCCCGCCTCCCCGAGGTCTTTTCCCAACGCTGGACACTCTCCCCTTAGGCCCCACAACAGGGCGACCCCACCCCTTACGGTGAGCATCAGGAGACGAAGGCTGACAGGATTATTCAATTGACTCAATGGTACCAGGTTCAGCCTCAACTTTGTTATGTAGGAGAGGTTGGAGGATCGAACCTGGGGAGGCTCTCCGCAAGGGGAATAATCCTACACACTACTGCGGGGAAGCCTTCGTCTCCTGATGCTCACCGTAAGGGGTGGGGTCGCCCTGTTGTGGGGCCTGGGGGGAGAGAGTGTCCAGCGCCACAAAAGACCTCGGGTAGGCGGGGTGAGCGGAGGGCTGTTACACTCTCATTCATTAATCGATGAAAATTTACATTTATTATGTTGGTCGAAGATTTTGAAAGCTATTAATTATGATTAATGAGCTTAAAGAAGTTATTTAAGGCCAATGGGAGTTATTATGCCTAATAGTTATGCTTAAACCCAAGATTTGGGAGTTATAGGTGTTTAAAATATTTATGATGTTATTAATGATGATTAATATGATTAACTGTAGATTAATTATTTTGTGTACCATTCTAACTTGGAAATAACATTGAAAATGAGTTGTGTTTTAGGGGTAAGTATTTGACCTCTCAAATGTTTAAAATAAATAAGAAAGAAATCCAGTTTATGCATTTTCTTGTCAATTGATTGAAGAGTTTTGTAAATATATTTCTTTAATATGTGAAATCAAGTTTATAATTGCTAAATATGGAATATGTTTTTTTAAAAAAAAATGAATGCAAGCATGGAATTGAAATTGTTGATTGATGTGAGGTTGAGTAGAATGTAATTTAATGAGGTTATAGGTTAAAGAGCTTTGATTATCAGAATAACTTATAACAATGTAAAATTTATACGTGTTAATATTATTTTCTTGAATTGGAAGTTGATGATGATTATGATAGTGAAAGAGGATATGATAATGAAATTGAGATATGTGGCATGTAAATGCTTCGAGCATGATGTTATATTGATTTCATGTTATTTGAAATAATGAGCATGTCAAATTATGTTGTGAAATATGCTAAATTGAGTTTGAGTATATGGCATGAAATAGTGCCATGCTTTATGTGTGTGAGCATGTTTATTGTATGATCATGATTGAAGGGATTTTATCTATAAAGGGGAGTAGATATAAATCTAGGTGATATGATTGTCTTTTAGTAACCGAAGGTTAGCTTTTATCCCGCAATTTGTCGAGATACTTAAACCTAGCATGTCTCAACCTGTTCTTAAAGGAGACTAACTTAGCGACAATGACACCTTAAGAATTCGAGAATGAGAGAAATCATGGTCTGAGAGTGAGTGTAATGACCTTTGGCTAGGTTGTTTATCATAATTAGTGAGTTTGGGGTAATCCATTCATATGAGCATAGCTCTATTTGATTTAAGAGCTCACAGTTTCAATCGAAAGTATTAAGATATTATAAGGGAGGTGTTGATCATACATATCATTGGTATTTGTCATATGCTTGCTAAATTTGTGACAATGATAGCTTGTGATGGTACATGATAGCTTGAGCTATGATTAGATGCATATATGATGTTATTACATGTTATGTGCACATTTTGCCTGTTTTATAATCAATTGACTTGCAATTTATAGATTAGATATACCTTAATTACTAAGTGACTATATTTACTTCTCTTCTTAACATTTTACAAGGATTAGCTCAAGACAAGATAAGGGAAAGCACCAGAAGCATAATATTATGGTTCCTATTGTAGGCTTTATGTGTAATTAAGATTTGACATTACCAACTAAGATTATATATTTTAATTCATACATTTACTTGCACCATTTACTTGTTAAATCGATAAATTGTATTTTGGGCCCTAATATTATGTGACGTGAATGAGTCATTTGTTTAAGGCCAAAATATTGGTGTAAGTATAATAGTAGATATGTGTAAGATTGTAAATGCATGTGATTGGTACATTCATAGATTTATGGAAAATATCTCCCCTTAATATTTCTGAGATCAAGGGGTTGAGAAAATGAGTTACAAGAGTGACATGATTGTTTTGGTATGTTGCAGAAGTTGTCTTGAGTTTAAAAAGTATGATCTAGATATAGATTTAAGTTTTTGGCAAGTTGGTTAGGTTTTAGGCACCCTTATTGTTATCAAATGTGAATAAGTGATTTCTTTGTGTTTGAATGTCTAACTTTTTAATGTGAATTAATTTGTAGCTAAACATGTACTATTAACTAGTTCAAAGAATGAGTTTTCTGTGGACACCTAAATCATTTCATTTAAATGTTAGATAGAAATGTGAGGCATGTCAAAAGTTTAGCCCTTGTGTTGTTAAATGACAGCATTAACAACATAATACAATCATAATCTGTGCAATGCACCATGGTGCATGGTAATGAGAGGACAAGTTGTGATGCATTCCCCTATTCTATTTCTTCTTGGTATTTTTAACCTATTTTCAAGTATTTAAGTATCAATTGATATTCCATACTTTCAAAAATGCATATAATTTGATATATATTAGTTTTACTTGGCTTTATGTTTTTTTATTTATAGAAAACTTGGGATCCAATCTTTATATCTTTTATGGTTTTAGAGATTAAAAATTGGAAAGAAAGATGAATAATTGACTTGGTCTGATTGAATTTTCTCTTATACTATGGTTTTTTTTATTTTAACTATAGTCAATTTGTTTTCAAATGAGTTATGATAATCTCTTTGAGTTAGTCTTATAATTATAATGGTGATTTTGGTTAAGTGTTGAAGGAAAAAGTGCGAGCTTACAATTTAACCCTAATCAACCTCAATTAGCATGATCCTCAAATTGATTTTGAAAAATAAAAATTAGGATGTTACAAGGAATAGTTAGGATTTTTTTTTTAATGCAATGTTTTCCTTCAATAATTGAAAATAATGCAATATTGACTCTGCTGTTAACAAAAACTAATTTTAACCGTTAGTTAACCAAAAATTACAAAAAAACTAAGAAAATTATTATTGATTAAATCTCTTCATTTAAAAATATAAAGTTTTTTTTAATTAAATCTCATATCAAATAAATTAGTTAATTGTCTTCAAACTAACACTATTTTTCATATTTATTCATATTTAATAGTGTTTTACTTTAGAGTAAATATTAAGTGATTTATTTATTATGAATAAATTTAAAAAAAAACATAATAGTTACATCTTGAAACATTAAAAATGCCTTACATTTTTGAATTAAGGAAATATATTTATTTTAATAATATTTTATTAAAAAATTACTATTTCATTAAATAAAAATTTAAATATTATTATTTACAAAATTTCACGAAACAATTTACAAGTTAACTTTTGAAATTTATAAATTCTCCAAAAATTACAACTTAACTAATATATTTGTGATTTAACAGTGAATATGTTTTCATATTAATTGTAAATTTTTGAAGGACTTACAAATTTGGGTTGAAAATTTATAATATTATACTATTTTAATTTACAACAAAGCTAGCATGATAACACATTTTCATTTATAAATTTCAAATACACTAGTTAAGTTGTTGAATTTTTTAAAAAATATTTATAAATAAAAATATTTAAATTATTCAATATTAAAGTTTTAATATTTAAGGATATATTATTCAAACAAGTTGTAAGCTAAGAGTGGGGTCGGGGCAAAATATGTTGGCGTGGAAAGATCCTTGGACTACTAGCGTGTTTGATTACAAAGCTATCAAAAGGGACGACATCAACATTCATAAAAACTCTATAAGGGGTCCGACCTCATTTGTGTCCCATGCCATGACCACTGAAACGATTTCTTGTACTGAGAATATCTTGATTCCTCGTAATGTTCTATCTGATACTTTTATTTGGAGTATTGTTAAGAATGGGCGTTATACCTCAAAGTTAGGATACGCATTGATCTATCCAAGAGACCCCATTGTGAGTGCCGTTGATGTGACAACCTCGAGTCCTCTCTCTTGTGAAATTTAGAATTGTATTTGGAAGCTCAAGATTTTTCCCAAAGTCAAGCGTTTCATGTGGATGGCTTTTCATAGGGTCCCAGCAACTAAGGAGGCTATTCATGCCCACAACTGCTCTCTAGAACTGACATGTCCCATTTATAAATATGCCCTTCGACATTTGTTGCTCCCTTGCTATTAGGTAAAAAAGGCTTGGTTTGGCTACCTGAAACACCCAACTTTATTGACTAACAACTTAACTAAATATCATGATAATAAAAAAAATTAAATTAAAAAAATAATTACTATAGTATAAATATTTAAAATTAATTCTTAAATTTATTTTATAAAGATGATCACAATAAAAAGAGTTAATATATATTTTATGAAACTATCATGGTTACCAAAATTTCATCTACTAAATAGATATTTAAAATTTAACCTTGGTAAAAATAATTAAATTTGTTAAAAAAGTTATAAAGGTTATAAAAGTTTTCACTTACTATTTAAAATCATAAATAACACCTTACCATTATGGATAGAAAATAGCTTAAAATAAATAAGTATTATATTCAATAAAAATTTAGGCTTATTAAAGCCTAACGACATTCATGCATGTCACATCTCACAATAAATATTCAAATATTTATTTCAATAAATGTCTTGACACTTAAAATTTTATATTTAAAATATTTACTCCAAATAAATTTATTAAGCAACTTCTATGACTTTAGACCTCAACTAACAACACCCTTTCCAGTCATTAATAAATAATAAATAATTTCAAAACTCAACTTAAATGACAAATGAGTCCTATATTGGCAATTGATTGTTCTACAAACTAAAATGGAACTTAAAACTTACTCAACCTAAGCCCCAAGCTCCCAGATGCTTCCCCTTTGCTTCGTCAAGCTTACCTAAAATGTTGAAGAGAGGGGAGAGTACTAAGTTTTAGTAATCCAAAATTTAATCATATATGCACAAACTACAACCACATAATTATACAACAATTATATAAATGTTCATGAGAATCATTCAGTAATGGCATAAAAAATTTCATAAGACATAACTCATAATATGCTAATATGCAATACCAATAATCTCCCTTATTACTCCATCTATTCTTATTTCGTTGACTGGAACCATAGGCTTGCATATGGTCTGACCCACATGTTAGACTGACCTTGCTTTTCCAGTGCTCAAGATATACCCAGCTAGAGGCACAGAGCCTAAGCCCAGACTATAGCTTCCTTCCTTAAAGACCCCAATAGGAGGTGTCACTATTCCATATTCACCTTTTACAAACCTAGCAGGTAAGTATTGAGGAGCGAGGCTTTGAAAGAGGCTAGCTATTGTGTGCATAGTGGAGGCAAACCATGTGGTCACACATTCATAGACACATCAACATCATCATCTCCTCATCAATCTATCCCCAATGCATGCCTCACATGTACAACATTTACATCGCATATAAGCATGCTTAAAAGAAATGAACTATTTTTAAGTAACATACAATTTCCATCAAATAAACATCATTAATTTGCACTCACAAGGATGCTTAAAAAGAAACACCAATAATAATAATATATAACCAAGCTGCAAGCATACTTGACAGGATTCAAGTAATATATGAATTTCTCACAATTAAATTTATGATTATACGTATTTGTTATTAAATATAGAGTTTGTACACATATGAAAAGACCCCAAGTTACCTGTTCTTCTAAGTTTACAAGTAGTCACATAGCAAGTCCAAATAAGAGCTATTAGTTAGAGTCTACAAGAATTACACACATATAATAATATTAAGTTATAATTCAATGCTGTTAAAACTAACCCAAAGCTCCTATAAAGTTATTCTAAATTTACTCTAGGATCTTAAAGTTATTTTAGAGAATCCAAAATTCTCTTGTAAATCTATGTTCTTTTTATATAAACCTAGCTTCTCAATGTCTATGACTCTAGTGGATTGTCCTTTTTTTTTCAATAGTCAAAATTATTTACTTAAAGCCTCTATACATTTGGAATATTTTTTTAAGCCCTAAACCTTAATCTAAGAGTCCTTTGATCCAATAGAAAATTTATATCTAGATGTTGAATGTCCCAAAAATCTTGAAATAGATGAAGCTATATTATTAGAGTAATCTTCTATTAACAAAAAAACTCAAAAATTCTAAATAGATTACTTTCTTAGATTTTTCAACCTTAAAAATCTATAAACTAATGAGATAGACAGATAAAATAAAAATTTTAAAATACTTATTCAGTTTTAAAAAGTCATAAATTACCTTAAAATATGTTTTTAGCATCCATAATCCAAAATTCGCCTCTGCTCTACGATGCTAGCATTCTCTCTCTCTCTCTCATTTGCTCCCTGTGTGTGCTGTGCCTGACAAATTGTGGCTATGTGTGTTTAGGTGATGAGAGCTAGGAAAACGGGTTAAGTTTGCGGGCTAACCCGTTTAACCTGTACAATTTAATGAATTGGGTTAAAGAAATTGATCCATTTTTTAAAACAAGTTAGGTTAGCCCAACCCGTAAAAATAGCAGGCTAAAACGGGCTGGCCCGCGGGCTAGCATATTTTTAAAAAATAATTTTTTATTTTTTAATTATATTATATCTTTTTATAAATCTAAAATAATGATAATATTTTTTAAATATATAATTTATGACTTTCAAATATGTTCTTTACATTTGAAATATAGTGTAAATCTTTTTTACAATTTGTAAATAAAATTTTTGTTATAGTTTGTGAAGATGATTTATTAATTTTTATAGAAATGTTTTGAATACATATTATTTATTAATTTCATAAGATCTATTGATCGAAATTATAGATATGAATTCACTAAGAAAAATAATATGAATTTATATTCAAATTTTTTTCTTAATGACAAAGATAGCACACCTAGGTGAGAAAATAATTGATAGTAAAATCTAGCAAAATGAATTTTCTTAGTTGAATTCTATGTTTATTTTATTTATTTACAAGTTTTTTAATTGTTAATTTGCTTTAAAATATGAAATAAATATATATGCTTATATTATATAAATTTTAAATTATTAAAAAAAATTTTGATAATTTTTTGTGAACCGGCCCGTGAGTTGGCTAGCCCGCTAGAAAATGGATTGGCTTGAATTTTTTAACTCATTTTATCTGATAGGCTGATCCAACCCAACCTGCAAAAATATCAAGTTGGCCCATAACTCATTTGGCTAGTATTAAGTGATGGGGTGCTTAGGTGTAATAATGAATGGTATGATCTATGGGTTGTGGCTCACGCCCAATTCCTCCTCCTTCTACCTTTTTTTGTTTACTTTTATATAATACATATTATGTTATAAATAAATACATATACACGCGTAAATGTTTGTGTATATATTCATGGATTTGCTTTTAATCATTTGTTGTTTCTCTTATATTTATATATATATATATATATAACAATTTAATTTTATTATTATTATTTTGTTTAGAATTAAATTCTTATGATTTATTTTATTTTGCATAAATTCTTTATTTTAAATTAATTAACTTATTTCTAAATTCTAACCCTCTAATAATAACTAATTTTATACACTTCAAAATTTGTTATGCCTCACAATTGCTTATAATTAATTCATTATTTAGTAAATAAAATTCAGGATGTTACAATATCTACTTTCCATCACCATTGATTTTGAAGCTTACTTCTTTTAAGAGTGGAGATCTTTCTTTTTTGTTAGACAATAGCCCTCTGGATGATTTTGTTAAGGCTTACATTGCCTGCTTATGCTGGACTATTCGAAAAACCAGGTCTGCCAAGGTTTTCTTGGCTGTTGAGATTACCATGTCCTTGTTACTGGCTTAACAAATGCTACTATAAATGAATTCTAGCGAATCCTAATTCACTTATTACTAAGCTGCAGGTACAATGGAAACCACCCCTATAGGTAAATTCAAATTTAATTGTGATAGTGCATACTCTATTATCTCAAAAAGGGCTATGATAGGAATTTTATGGCCTGCCCACAGGGAAAACTTTTTTAAGAGTTGGCAAGAACTTGTTGCTGCCTCTTCTAGCTTTATGATGGAATTTATTGCACTTAAGAAAGTTGTCCGAATTGCTGTAAATTGTCATATCATTGAGGCTGTCTTTGAATTAGATTGCTTAGAGCTGTACGGTGTGGTTTCTCTCTCGATCTCTTTCATTGTCATTGGTCTCATTACAGCCCACTTGAGGATTTCTTTGCCACTATCCATTTGTACTTAGCTTTTCCTTTTTCCTTTGTCAAAAGAGAAGAAGACTCTGTTGCTGATCAGTTGGCAGCATCTTCACTAAAAGGAGTGGAACCTTTAGGCCATATTTGATAATATTAAATTTATTAGGCCATATTTGATAACATTTGATAAGGTGAAAATGAAATTAAAGATGAAATTTTAATTTAAACATGATTGGTATGCAAGAGTTGTAATTCTTAAGAATTCTAATTCCACCAAAAATGCTAGAATCCAATTCCATCATATTGACTATAAAATTGCTTCAATTCCTTTGAATTCAATTTGAAGACCTTATCATCCTCATCTTTTTTGTTCATTTATAATAAGATAGGTCTTTTTAATTTAAAAAAAGGACAATTTAGTCTTTTCCTATTTTAAGTACATATATAAATTAATATTATATTAAAATTCTATCTTCATACCAAATACACTTTTAAAACTTAATTTTATTCCGATTCCGATTCCGATTCCAATTCTGATTTCATTAAAAACTCTTTCATCATATCAAACGTATGAGTTCTTTGCCTTCACTCCTTCTTTCAGATATCTTAGCTCATGACTCAGGTGGCGCAGCTCGTGGTTTTATGCAACCAATGATTTCCAGAGATTGAGAAGGAATAGTCTGACTTAATGCTATTTCCGTTAATTTTTACTTATACTTTTTGCCTTATTGGCTTATGGCTTGTTTTTTTCCGTGTTCCTTTGTATTAAGCTTTAGCTCTCTCTTGGAATATATTTTCCTTTCTAGTAAATAAAAAAAAGTTGTAAGCGTGTTATTTTTTTAGCTATTCACCGATGTTATCAATAATGATGATTGGATAATCAACCTTTTAATCTTCCACATGAAAAAGAAACAACATTTGTTTTTTGATATTTATTTAGAGTTTAATGAACTTGGTTTTAATTTTTTTATAGGATACTCATTAATAATTTTTTTGTTATTTTTTGTATTTTTGAATATATTTTTTTGGTAAGTTCTTGGTCAACTAATAACAGTATGAACAATATTATATCATTTTTAATTATTAGAGGGGAACATACATACTAGTTGCACCACAAATTTTAAAACCTCATACGCTTAGGGTTTTCTGGTTTTAAAAATAAAAAAAAAATCTGAATAAATATTTTAAATTTAATTACTTTCAAAACTATTCACATCTATTATTTTTAAAAATAAAAAAATGAAAATATCTTAAAGTTCTTATCATTTTATTTTTTAAAATATACTACATTTACTATTGAAAAATATAGCTAGTTTGACTAATTTTTATTATAGATTACTACCATCTATTGTTGGCAAAAATCATTATCATTCTATTTTTTTAATTTTAATTATTTTTAGATTAACACAACTAAACTTATTTTTATTTTATTTTAAAAATAATTCTGAATATTATATTATAAAATAATTTTTAAAAACAAAAAATTGTTGGTAGGAAAATTTAAATTTGATTTTAGATTTTACCCACTTAATTCCGCGAATTTCGCTGGTGCATCCTAATTCTTGGTAAAAAGTTGAAGTCAAGAGAACAGAGTTAGCGAGTGCGCGTGTGGAGGCAACTCAACTCCACATTCAAAGAGAAGTGGGAGTCTGAATTCTGAAATCAGATTATGTGATCACGATTCACGAATTCATGGTTTCAGACTCATTCCTCCAAAATTCATTCAATTTGAACTCTTATTTCTCCTCTTCCCTTTCTTCTACTTTCTTTGTATTTTAATTTAATGGCGGATCGCTCTGACGATTCGCCTCTAATCCCTCCAACGCCTATCACTGACCCTTGCGAGATCGACCTAGAAGCAGGTCCCAGTGAACAAATTCAATGCCGGATTTGTCTCGAGACTGATGGTAATTTTACTTTTATATCCAATTCCGGGTTAGGGCAAATGGCATTTCAATTCTCATTTGGTGATTGCGATGAGAAGTAAAGGTGGAGTAATTCAGAATTACTTGCGTTTAATTGATTCTTTTTTGAAATTCAATGCCTTTTTTTCACACTGCGAGGTTCGTTTGGCTGCAATTGTGCCTGCATAACTATATTGTCCTATACTTGTTCTAAATATTCTTAGTGGGAGGCCACGAAACTTTATCCCCATGTTGGGTTCAGTTTCTAAAGTATGTTTAAGGCAAGTATGTAATCTACTCATTGCCAGGGAACCTGTGTGATTTGTAATGATCTTCAAGAATGTTTTTGTTGTGGATACCTTAATTTTCATGGCACTGCGTGCGGGAATATTGTTAATATTTATGGGGAATATTGAGGTTATATATTAATCTGCTGGAGATACTTGCAAGTTTCGTTCTGAGCACATATTCTGGTTTTAGGATGTATGATTATCAATTGTTAACTATTTTTCAGGTAGGGACTTCATAGCGCCTTGCAAGTGCAAAGGAACATCAAAATATGTACATCGAGAATGTTTGGATCATTGGCGAGCTGTTAAGGTAAGGATGTTGTCTCCAATGTTGTAATTAGGATAATTAGAGTATATTATACTTATATTAAAGCCATGGCTGAACATCACGTGCCAGTGATCTTAGTGTCGCTACTGTTTGATGAAGTGATGATTGCCAGACAGTAGATAGGGCAACGGCTGTATTTGTAACACTGACCATGTTTAGGTCTGAAACTGTCCTTTTGCAATCAATCAATTAAAGGAATCGGTTACTACTCTTGTCCTGTTTATAGGACAGAGAGAGAAGATTAATTTTAGTTCTATTTATAGGATACAACAACAACAACAACAACAAGCCTTTATCCCACTAGGTGGGGTCGGCTACATGGATTGCAAGACGTCATTGTGCTCTATCATTTATTAAGCTTTTAGAAATATTATTAATTAAGAGATCACGTTCAACAACTTCCAAGAGTGTTCTCTTAGGCCTTCCTCTACCTCTCTTAATCGGACTCAAAGTTATATGTTCCACTCTTCTCACTGGTGCCTCCCTTGGTCTTCTTTGTACATGCCCAAACCATCTCAACCGATTTTCTACCATTTTTTCCTCAATAGGTGCCACCCTCACTTTTTCACGTATGTGCTCATTTCGAATTTTATCTTTACGTGTATGTCCGCACATCCATCGTAACATTCTCATCTCTGCTACTCCAACTTTATGCTCTTGCTGTCCCGTTAGAGCCCAGCATTCACTACTATATAACATTGCCGGTCTGATAGCAGTACGATAAAACTTTCCTTTAAGTTTATTAGGCACCTTACGGTTACAAATAACTCCTTTAGCTTTTCTCCAATTAAACCACCCAGCTTGAATTCTATGTGAAATATCTCCACTGATTTCGCCATCATTTTGAATAATGGCTCCCAAATATCTAAACTTTTCCACTTGAGGTATAATTTGATCTCCCAATTTCACTTCCAAATTATTTTCGAATAGTCCTTTACCAAATTTACAATATAAATATTCCGTCTTACTTCTACTCAGACGAAAACCTTTCGACTCCAATGTCCTCCTCCATAACTCAAGTTTGCAATTAACCTCTTCTCTTGTCTCTGCTATAAGAACTATATCATCCGCGAAGAGCATACATTTCGGGATTTCCTCTTGAATATGTTCCGTCAAAACATTTAAAATCAAGTTGAACAAATAAGGATTCAGAGATGATCCCTGATGTAGTCCAATCTTTATAGGAAAATCCTTTGTTTGACCACTAGGCGTTCTTATACTAGTTTTTACCCCCTCATACATATCTTGTATGGCTTTAATATAAGCAATTCGTACTCCCTTTTTTTCCAACGCTTTCTAAAGCACTTCTCTTGGTATACGGTCATAAGCTTTTTCCAAATCAATAAAAACCATGTGTAGATATTTATCTTTACAACGATACTTTTCCATTAATCCCCTTAGTAGATAAATCGCCTCTGTAGTTGATCTACCTGGCATAAAACCAAATTGATTCTCAGAAATACTTGTCTCCAATCTCAACCTGTGCTCAATTATTTTCTCCCACAATTTCATTGTGTGGCTCATGAGTTTAATTCCTCTATAGTTAGTACAATTCTGAATATCTCCTTTATTTTTATAAATAGGAATTAATGTACTTCTCCTCCACTCATCAGGCATTTTCTTGGACCGTAAAATCACATTAAATAACTTAGTTAACCATCTCACCCCTTCTTCACCTAAACATTTCCACGCTTCGATAGATATACAATCAGGTCCGTTAGCTCTACCATTTGCCATTTTCTTAAGAGCTTCCTTTACCTCCTTATCACGTATTTTTCGATAGAATGACAAATTTTGTTCTCCTTCACCAGTTACTAAATCCTCCAAGTTACTAGATGAATCCTCTCCATCATTGAAAAGTTTAGAAAAATAAGTCTCCCATCTATTTTTAATTTCATCATCTGTATTCCCTCTTCATCCTTAATACACCTTACCTGTTCTAGATCTCTTGATTTTCTTTCCCTACTCTTGGCAATCTTATAAATATTTTGCTCTCCTTCCTTCGTCTCAAGGTTCTTATAAAATTCTTCAAAAGCTTTGGAATGAGCTTCACCCACAGCTCTCTTAGTTTCCTTCTTAGCCATACGGTACCTCTCCCAATTTTCTTCATTGTTACACAAATGTATGGCTTTAAAACAGTTCTTCTTATACTTGATTTTGTCCTGTACACTATTATTCCACCACCAAGACTCCTTATCTCTCGGACCAGAACCTTTCGATTCTCCCAAAACTACTTTTGCAACCTCCCGTATCTTTTTAGCCATATCCTCCCATATGATGTTAGCACTTCCCTGAGAATCCCAAATTCCTTTATCCAAAAGATTTCGCTTGAAAATATCTTGCTTCTCACCTTTTAATTGCCACCACCTAATCCTTGGTGTTACTACTTGTCGACGTTTTTGGATTTTACTCATAATACACACATCAAAGACTAGGACCCTATGTTGTGTCGTTACAGCATCTCCAGGGATCACCTTACAATTTTTACAAAGTTTTCTATCTGTGTTCCTAACCAAAAGAAAATCAATCTGCGACCTTGAGGTTCCACTTTTGTAAGTGATGAGATGCTCATCTCTCTTCTTGAAACAAGTGTTGGCAATCTTAAAATCATACGCCAATGAGAAATCAAGAAGAGTTTGCCCTTCATTGTTTAGCTCTCCAAAACCAAAACCACCATGCACCCTCGCATACTGACCAGCTTCCCTCCCGACATGCCCATTAAAGTCTCCTCCAATAAAAATCTTTTCACTCTATGGTATGTGTCGAATCAACCCCTCCAGATCCTCCCAAAATAATTCCTTAAGACTGGCTTCTGTCCCGACTTGCGGCGCATAAGCGCTAACAATATTAACAGTCTCACGTCCAATTATCATTTTTATAGAAATAATTCTGTCTCCAATTCTGCTAACTTCTACAACGTTCTTCTCCCACTCCTTATCTATAATGATGCCTACTCCATTGCGTGCACTTACTTTTCCTGTATACCAAAGTTTGAAACCTTGAATATCCTTAGCTCCTTCTCCACGCCATTTTGTTTCTTGCAAGCAAAGGATATTGATTTTCCTTTGAATCATAACCCCTACAACCTCTACAGATTTACAATTTAATGTCCCAACATTCCAAATACCAAATCTAATTTTGCTCTTATGGACTAACTTCTTTAGCCGCGTGCGTCCAGAATGATGCGGTAGCCCTTGCTCATTTAACACTACATCCGGGCGCCGATGCAGCGGCTCTAACTCACTTATCACTGTACTCGAGCCATGCAGCGCGTTACTTACGGGCAACGACCTAGCATTAACATTATAACGTCTATTGTCCATGTTCATGATAGATTCAACAAATTTTTACATTGGCTGTTGATGGCCTAACACAACCCTCCTCCTTTACCCGAGCTTGGGACCGGCTATAAACATAGTTCTATTTATAGGATACTTCACTATTTTCTATATTCATCTTTAATTTTTTGCCCTTATTATATATTTGGAAAAATTATTAAAAGTAGTTCCTTTTGTCCTTGTTAGGGAGGTAGAGGTGGAAACTTATTAGATTTTAAGACAAAGTAATAAGATTTAAGGTTTTCCTTGATTATAGTAAAATATACTGGAAGTGACTTATAAATAGGACCACAAAAAGTACATTCTCAGTTGTCAATGATAAAATTTCTGTCGTTTATTGAAAAGAAAAAGTCATTTCCTTTTGGTGATCACACTAACTCCTTTGTGTAAAATAATCTTATATTTGATTGTATCATAAAATAAATGATTCAATAAATAACCCTCACAATCTATTAGTAACTCCATGTTACTAGAAAATCAGTTCTTATGCACGTGCATATAACTTGATAGCAACATATTGTGTCTCTTAACAAATTACACTGTTCTCATGAGCTTGACTTTATTGTGAGAAATATATTCTCTTGTTGTTATAAATAAAACATTAACACACATTTGTCATTGAAAGTATCATTTCTGAATCAGAAGACTTGTGTTCAAATTGAACGCATAATTAAAGACACTAGAAAGCTGAGACATATATTCTACATGGATTCGCACTACCTGGCAACAAGCATGTGTTAAGATAACATGTAGCAAAAGTTCAAACACACACGCAAGCGTGCGCATGTGCACTCTCTTAAGGAAATGCATTACATTCAGCTGTGATTGCATTACCATTGCAATTGAAAGCCTTCTTTCAACACAATCTTGCAAAATGAGAAGTACCACCATTTTTGCTAGTTTTCTGGTCACATCCTTTGCTTCAATTTTTTCTCCTTTCTTGGCAAAATGCATTTATAGAAGCTTGGTTACAATTAGCCTTTTTGTTATTCAAATTTAAATTTTTGTAAAAGAAGTTTTGGCACGTTAAGTGACAAAAAATCATGATTATTAATATATGACAGTCAGTAAGGAGTGATCACCAAAAAATTAATGTTGTTTTTCAATTAACGAAGGTCTTTAAGCACTGAAAGTTCCTCCGCAGAAATAAGTATATTATTAAATAATGTCATGTCATATATAAGCTTATATCTGTGCATGAGCAGAGTGAGCAAAATTTGAGGGAATAGTTTGTGTTTTATTTTATTTTATTTTATTTTTTGAATAGGACTTTTTTCAGACCTATATACTTTTTTATATGTTCCTTTGGCTATTTACCAAGCTCTATTTCATTTGTCCTTGCAATACTATTGACATTGGTTCTGTAACATCCATATTGGATAAAGCGTTACTATGAAACTTATCATGGTTGTGTAGCGATCTACCTATCTCTGGATGAATTTTTTACTTTACCTAATGCTAGAAGGAATCTGGGAATGTCAACAAACTTTCCTGCGCTGTACTAAGAGTTGCACTTTACAGTGCTTTATGCTGTACTAAGAGTTGCACTTTACAGTGCTTTCTGTATTCTTTACATAATGAATATGAATATCTTGATAAATTCTTGCAGGAAGGATTTGCATTTGCTCATTGCACGACGTGCAAGGCTCCTTATTATTTGCGTGTTCATGTTGCTGCTGATAGGAAATGGCGAACCTTGAAATTTCGGTTCTTTGTCACTAGAGACATTTTGTTCATATTTCTGACTGTCCAGCTTGTAGGTTTATTTTTTCCATTGTCTGAATGATTTGGATGCTTATATATTTTTTTCTACATATAAATAAATTTTGACTTAACACCCTATTTCCTTTGCTTTTAGGTCATTGCTTCACTGGCTTATTTGGTTTATCTAATGGATGGTTACCAGCAATACTGGCTTCGTCATATTTGGGGTTTTGATAGTGAGCTTAGCTTTTACTACATATGCGGTAAGCTGTTAAGAGCTTAGGCAGTATTCTTCATTATGCTTCTTTCAATTTCTTTTGGCAATCTGTAGGCTTTTTGTTTTTGGTGAGTTTGCAAATTGCTTTGTTCATCTATAAAAAGATGCTGATTTTGGTTTTGGTTTCATGTTGATACTGTCAAATGCAGGGGCTTTATTGTTTTTTGCTTTGCTTGGCCTGTCTGGCTGCTTCATTACTTGTTATGATCGAAGAGTTCGCAATGATTTAGCTCAGCCTTGCCGGGAATTATGTCTTTGTTGTTGTCAACCAGGGTAGTAACTCTACTTTGATATATTGAATCTTTAACATGGAGGGTTTCTATTTTCTAAGTCTACTCTTAAGATCTACTTGAGGCATATTGATAATGAATTATTACTCTGAATTTCTGACATCTATATTACGCTGTGAATTTTGAGAATTAATTTGCTATTTTAACCATTATTCTCATTGAGGAAGTCAAATTGAAAAATTTAGCCTTCTAGGTATACATCTTTGCATGTGCGACTTTTTTGAAGTGTATCAATGTATTGTGTGAGAATAGGTAGACTGACATTCCTTTTTGCGGTTTATGCCACTGTTGTAGGGTCTGTGCAGACTGTCATTTGCCAGGAACTCTCTGCATGTGGACTGATTGCACCACTTGCTTTGAGAGTTGTGGAACCATGGCTACTGAATGTGGTGGATGCCTTGGAGGTGCTGGGGAAGCAGGACTACCTCTACTGTTTATAATGGCTCTGATTGTTCTGGGACTTTTTACTGTAATTGGGATATTTTACAGTGTATTGGTGGCTACCATGGTAGGACAGCGAATTTGGCAGCGACATTACCACATACTTGCAAAAAGAATGCTAACAAAGGTACATCCAGTTCACCTTCTTGGCTTTTGTCCATTTGGTGCGGTGCGATGAAGCATAAACTATGGGTGCACCACAGCACCTAAGTCCACCTAAGCATTTGACTTATCTGGAGGTTTTTCTCATACAGCTATCCATGTTCCCCCCCCCCCTTTTTGGCTAATAGCCGTTGCTGGTTTGATTATAAGAATTTCCTTGAAATTTCTATGGTAAATTATGATAAGAAACCCCTTTTTATTTATTTTGCATTTCACCACGAGACAATTTCTTACCACCTTACTAGAGCAGACTTTTATTAGAGGAATGATGATAGCAAATCCCCTCTAGGATTTTTGTCTCCCTTTGTTCTACTGACTGGACTTTCAAGCATGAAATCATGTTTTACCTTTTGGAATGGTATATGGTATTAGATATTAAAGTATACCATGGAATAGCATGCGTTGTTTTATGCTGTGCCTGTTTTACTTTAAAATGATCTCGCCCGATATGAAGCAACGAGGGCCACTTTTTGCCTTCATTTTTCAATGTTCGTGTAAAACTGACACTCGAACAATTTAATGTTTGGTACATGAAAAAATATTTTCGTTTCCTTTCTAGAAAATATTTTTCTACCTACCAAACATTGCATAAGATTTGTTATCCTTCATACTGATATTCCCATGTCCTGGCTCAACTGCATGTGTTGTGTGTACTGAAGCGGGTCTCAAATAGGTTGACTTCATCTTGTATTATGTAATAAGCAAAAAAATAGTAGTTAGTTAAAAGAGATTAACAGGTAGTTAGGGATTATGTTCTATAAAAGGGCACAAGATGGGTTATTATAAGCAGCTTTTGGAGTGATAGATCTGAATCTCTCTCTGTTTCTCTCTTCCTTGATTATGAAAATATATTCTTGTCATGATAGGAGTACGTTGTTGAGGACGTTGATGGGGAAATGACGGGATCTGATTGGTGCCCACCACCTCTGCCCCCTGAGCACGTTCAGCAGCTAAAAACACTCGGCCTCTTATGAATTGTCCTCTATTCGCTGACGAGAGTTACTTAAATATATGCAGAGACGTGTTTGGCCCCAGGTTTTGATTGGCCATTCCTTTTTACACAGATATGCCACTTATTGATAAGGTTGACATAGCAATTTGGTTAAATTTGTACAATTATACTTATGTATGAAATTTATAAAATCGTGTTTCGCCTGTTTATGTGATGTGAAGAACGGAAAAGGATAAAACTTCGAGCATCCCATTACACGTAGTTTTATTCTCATTGTAATTCTAACCTGTGTTCTCGTTTTGATGTTCGTCTGCCAGTTTTTGAAGGTCTGATAATTAAGTTACTAGATTTAGTTCTGTTGATGGTTTTAACTAGTATTTATTAATATGGATTATGGGGGAAAAAAAACCTTATCAAATGTTTTTATAGGATTAGTGTGGCTTTAGTTCAGATTTTCGTCAATAAGAGCAGAAGAACTGCTTTTCTTTCTCTGTATTTTTTTTCGTTTTTTGGTTTTTATTTTAAATTAGGGGTTAGTTTCCGGAATATCACCCCACTCCAGTTTCCATGTAAGGTGGCATTAGGTGAAAAATGGAGGAATACGATAATTTCTCAGAGTTATAATGTATTTTATAAGTTGGAAGGTTACTTTTTTTTTTTTTTTAAGGTTGTAGATGGGTATGACGTTCATTAGTGTGGCATATTTTATATATTCTATTTAATTTAAAATGAAAACCAAATGGTTTAAATTTCCTCAGTCACCGTGATGGAATCCAATGTATTGCATGATCGATTATGTAATTTCTAATGTACAGTGGTTAACGTTGGTTGATATGAGATTTTTACTCTGGATATCATCAATTTAAGAAAAATATATGAAAAATACCAGAGGTAATATGTCCTCTCGAGAAAGATCTAGTGACGGTGATGTGGAAGCGGCTCAGGAATAAAGATCTAGTGACGTAAATGTTTTACGTCATTTTATCTGTTTCATCACCGACCAATGAGAAATAATTCATTGAACCGAAAGTAGATCGATTCGACTGCGAATTTTCCCCATACCCCGAACCACCCCTTAGTAGCCAGGGAAAAAAAAAAATCAAATTTTTAATTATTATTATTAGCATGACAACACCAAAACTGCTAATAATTTATTTTCCACGAATAATAAGAAATTAGTTTAAAAAATATAAAAAATAAATAATGCCACAGATCAATCACGACAGATTACTTGCTGATCAAGCTAAGAAAAGCTACTGGCATTCAAATTTTTAACTGAAAAAGTCGTAATTAAATTAGTTACCACTTTTAAATTACTCTATATTCCAATTTATAAAAGACATTTACACATAATTTCATTTATCTTCTCTAATTCTTATTATAAAACATTTTTAATAATTTTAGACCTATTAAAAAAGTTAGGTTTTTTTATATCATAAAATAATGAGATATACTTTTATTTTTACCCTTAACTTTAAATTATGACAAAACTAAATTAAATACCTTCAAGCTAACTAAGAAATGATAAAAGTAAAAAAAAGTAATTTAATTATTATAAAATGTCCTACATTTCAAACCAAAATTTATTTTATAAGGTGTCCTATAAATAGAATAAGATGGAGTACTAATAAAACTCATTACTCTTGTAGCCCTATTTATAAAGCACTTAACTATTTTTTTAATACGGCTTCACCTTTCTATTCTCATTAAACACTATGAAAAATTAGCAAAAATATTCTTTTTTGTTCTTACTAGAGGTAGAGTTTAAAACTTATTAAATTTTAAAAGAGTTAATAAAATTTAAATTTTTACTTAATTTTGATCAAATATGTTAAAAGTGACTTATAAATATAATTAAAGAAAGTGAAAACTCTTTATAACTTTATATTTTTATTTTAAAAATATAATTTTTTTAAAATATTGTTCATTTAATATTTAATTTGTAAAAAAAGAAAAAATATAATAAAAAGAGTAATATTTAAAAAATATAATTAATAAAATTTTATTTTTATTAAAATATCATATATTTTAAAATATCATATCTTCTCCAAAATGTTTTATAATTTCTGACACGGATTATCAAATAGTAAACCACTAGACACGTGCACGTTGCATGTGGATCAGTCCCTATCAAGCCACATTTCCACATAGTACAATGCAAACCCATTATCCCCACTTGTGATACTAACCGAAAAAAGTTAATACAATGGGCGCCTCCACTTGTCTGTAAAAGAAATTAAAAAATACCACACAAGTCACCAACAAAAACATGTTGAGTTCTGGTTTTTGATTTGCAACCCGCGTCTCTTTTTCTCAATCATCCCCACTAACCCATGTCCCACCCAATTTTCCCACTTTTAAAATAATAAAACCTCGCATCGCAACATCATTTATATTTTAGGAAATATGACATTTAAGGACCCTCCAGAAATCCTATTTGTAATTAAGAGCCTTGAAAATTTGAAATTCTAAAAACAAACCATAGTATTCCTTAATTGGAATTATTTTTTTTTAAGTTTTAGTACTCACTTTTAACACTTTCAGTATCCAATTTTTCAATAATCATCTTGGATATTTTCACTTTTCAATATTCAACTTTTATGTTTTCATTGTTGAAAATCACTTATCTCTAATTTTTTCTAATATTGAAATCATGAAATATAAATATTGGAAACATATGAAGTGACTTTTGAAAAAAAATAAAAAATTGAGTACCAAAAATATTAAAAATAACTATTGAAAATGT
Organism: Prosopis cineraria; assembly: GCF_029017545.1. Lineage (NCBI taxonomy): Eukaryota > Viridiplantae > Streptophyta > Magnoliopsida > Fabales > Fabaceae > Prosopis > Prosopis cineraria. The sequence continues at coordinate 35,534,474 of NW_026555335.1, read as the reverse complement.
CAAAGATGTATATTAAAAATATGGAAGGTGAGCAGGGGAAAAAAAATGGGGTCAGAAAAATCTCAATTCTAACTAACAACTATGGTCTTTTTCTAACATTTCATAAGATTAGAGTCTTCTGTTATAATTATTATTTGTAGAAGGTCTTTAAATATTATTTTCTCTTTATTTTAATAAAACCGATCCCACCTCCGTTGCTGCCCCCTCGCCCTTATCCATATCTCTCCACTTTCTGCTACCTTCTAGCTTCTACCTATAAAAACCCCCTCCTGTTTGCGAGAATCCAAACCAATCAACAATTATTATTATCACTCTTAAAAGTTTCAAGCTTTCAAGTTTCAAGGATCAATGGCTGATATAGCGATGTTGGTGGCTGAAGAGTATGAGAGGAGAATCAAGAACGCAAAGAAGGCTCCTGCTGTTGGTGGTGGTTCTGGTGGGTCTGGCTCTGACGAACGGCGTCGTTTGGAGGTGGTTCATTCGGTGGCTCAGGGGCTGAAGCACATGTTTGATGAAGAGAAGAGACAATTTCTGAGTTATAATTGGGTTTCTGAACCCAGAACCCAGATTGGTGTTGCTGCTTCTCATAGCTTCTTCTCTGCTTGAATTCATCCCTTTCGTCAAAATCTGGTGTTTGGATTTCAGTTCTGTCATGCTCTGCATTTTCTGATCCTTCCCCAGAATTCTTGCATATACTTATAGTTCCAATCAAAGTCAAATTTTACATTTCCAAGTATGATTACATGAGAATCATTCAATCTGTGTCTTTCTCTCTGTTTTCGCAGTGTCCAAGTGTTTGATTCTTAATTAGATTGGTAAAAGTGTGAAAAATTCACTAGTCAAAGTGATCTTACTGATCTTTTTTTTTTTCTTTTTTTTTGTTTGACCGAAAGTGAATTTGTTTATCAAAAGTTGGAAATTAATAGCTCACGTCCACGTCTCAAAAGTGAAAGGCTAGTAAAGGTGTTTGCAAAATATGCTTTCAATTGGATTTTCATATAAGCATAATAAATGCCTTGATAACATTTACACTCTTTTGAATGCAAAAAGCTGGATTCAAACAGACCATAATCAAATAATTAAAGCTCATGGTTACAACGGGACCAACAAAAATTCTCATAGGGTTGACAGATTGGGAGAATTGGGGAAAAAGATGAGAGAAATGAAGGAATTTTTTTTAGACTTTGTGGGACTTACATTAGTTATTTGTTTTTAAATATTATTTTGGCGTGGCTTTTTCATGCTCTGTGGGACTAATCCAGAGCTCATCATTATTTGTGTTTTGTTTTCTTCCTCACCTCTTGTTCTCCCAATTTTGAATTTTAATTTTCTTTTTCTTCATAGAGATTTAGAATTTTGATTCTCTTATTTCGACAATCATTCGAAACTTAATTTAATCTTCCTCGTTATTTCAAGTATATATTTGGCATTTTAATTTATTTAATTTTAAAATAATATATCTTCATTTACTCGTTCCTTTCAAATTGTCTTTTTTTACCCCCTCGTTCTTTACCCGATTCTTTTCTTCCATTTATAATGTTCACATCTTTTTATTTGGACATTCACTAATAGGATATCTGAAAAAGTAAAGTATATTTTTAAGAGGAAATGATAATAAAGTTTGATCCTTAAAATGATATATTTTTCATTCATTAATAAATTTATTTAAATTATTAAATTATTTTTATTAAAAATAAATAATTCAAAATTTTTATTTAAATATTAATAATTTTTTCTTATATTCAAAATAATATAATAATAAATTATAAATTTGATAATTTTTATTTATTGTTATACTCTTACAAGTGTAAGAAAGAAAGTTATAAATATTTAAATAAAATTTATGAATTATTTTTTTAACAATGATAACTTGATAATTTATTTAAATTTATTAATGATAAAAAATTTATTAACAATTTCAAGAAAATTATAATAATTTAAGATTAAATTATTATTTATATATTTAAGAGGAATTTTATTATCAATTTTTTATTTTTAATAAAAAAATGTTGAATAATAGCAATGTTTTGATTGGATGGAGGAAAAGCAATACTCTAGCAAAAAGGTAAGTTGGATGCTTGCAATTTGCATTGAGGCTGCACAATAATTTTCCATTTGAAAGGAGATGAGAGAGAGAGAGGATAATTTGGGTCTTAGGCCCATCAGTTTTATATTGGATTCTTTTTTTAATAACAAATTGCAATGCCAATATTGGAAGCTAAGCTAAATTCTCTCTCTCTCTCTCACTTACACCTCCCTCTCTCTCTCTCTCTCTCTCTCTCACGCATATTGGGAGCCCATCAGTTTTATATTGGATCCTTTTTTTTTGGGGGGGGGGGGGGGTTTGACTGTGCAGAAATGGAATAACAATCTACGGAAGACTTCGGAGACTCACGTTGTAAGTTGCAATGCCAATATTGGGGGCTAAGCTAAATTCTTACATATATATAAATTGGGAGCTAAATCTGACCATTTATACAAGACTTGTTTTTTCGGGAGGGATTTTTTATTTTTTTTTTACCATCATTTTCGGAGGGGATTGACAAGGGCAAAGAATTAAGAAAGAATGACAAATGAGGACACATGAAAAATATCAAAGATATTTTAATATCGAGTTTATAACTCAAACTTCAATATTTACAACTAATGTAAATATAAATAAGCGACACATCCAATATAAAAGTGGTAGGCCATCAGACTTGAATGAACATGGGAGGTCGCTTATCGTACAAAGGTGTTAATAATTAATACTCCCTCTATTGAATTAATTTATAAGGTATTTTTAAACAAACTCATGCATATCAATTAGATTTATTAAATATAATTTACAACCTTACCTTTTTAAAACAAAAAATATAAATTTTTAAAAATATTATTAATTTAATACTTTCTTCATGAAAAAATATTAAAAAATATATGAAAATGATAATATTAACAAAGTATCATTAATGAAATTTTATTTTTATTAATATCTCTTATATTTTGGGATATTAAATTTTTACAATATTCTTTTTATAATTTGAAAAGAACGGAGTGCGTAATAAAATGAAATGATTCATAATATCTCTTGCCCAAAAGAGATCGTTTTGATATTGCAGGCCAATATAATATACATGTCTAAAGTTCAAAATGAAATTGGTCTTAATTGAGTTCACGAGGACTTGTGTGAGCATTACACTGCTTAAAGTTCATAAAAAATCTCAGGTAAAATAATCTATAAACTTGAACCTCATGCAGTGTTGTTTCATTACAATTGGTCGCTCATTTGTTCTCTTCACTTAAACAATCGTTCCCTGTTCCTAACAGGAAGTAATGAATGGGTTAAGAATCACAGGACACTTGAAAGAGCAAAGGAAAGATCACTTGATTAATCAAAATGTACGTTGGCCTGTGGATTTTCCAAGCACTTGTAATTCGGATTCTCAATCAAATTTTAAAGCTCCTGGCCATTTCTTTCAGACACAGTGAATTTTTTTTTTTTTACTTTGTTTCATTACATGCCACCTTTATTATTGTCCCCATTTAACTCTTCCAATCTTGTTTGGCTCATTTTTTACTTGATGATTTGACCCTTGCTTCAAATTTAAAATGCATCAATTGCACTTATAACATAAATGAATTACCCACATCTTAGCAAAACATGTATAAGAAGTCATTATACACTATTAAGTAGATGAATTTTTATCTTTAATTAATAATTATTTGTTATTTATCCTCTAGTGATTAAAAAATATTGATTAATCATTACTTAATTGTTAATTATTAGTTAATCCATACGCTTCCTGATTTATTACTTAATCGTTACAATTTATTATAATTTTTAACACTTTCTACGATTATTCACTAACCATTTCACATTCAAATAATTACTTAATTATTAGCAATTTTTTTATAACATTTATTAAAGGTGTTTGCTTACAAATCCAGGGAGTTTAAAACATGATCTGATAGTTGAGATGCCTAATGGAGTAATAGTTAAGGAAAAATTAATTTAAGAGAAGCCTAGTTCACGTAGTTGATTGTGACTCAAAAATCAAGTCCAAATAGTTTATTATCAATTATATGGCAATGTTATTATATTATTACAACTAGTCATTACATCAACTTCATTTTTTAAGGGAACAAATGGCTAAGGTTGCAACAAAAAATATCACATATTAACTCAACTTAAATGTTTAAGTTGATATGTCCTTTTACACACACACACACACACACACACACACACACACACACACACACACACACACACACACACACATATCAAAACTAACTTTATATGTATTTTCAATTATATAATATATATATATATATATATATGTGATCTATTAAACTCAATTTTTTCTAATATAAAACTTTTCACCACAACTCCATTTTTTTTCCCCTGAAACACCCCAACTCAAGTCCATTCATATTTGAATATATTAATAATTTCTCCTTCTAATAAAAAAGTTTATTATCTCTCTCACATTAAAGATACTTCAAACATCAAGTCTTTATTAAACCAATGTGTTCATTTTTTAGGTTTTAAATAGTGTGGTATGTACAATTTCTTTTTTTTTTTGGGGTAAAACGTACAAGCTCATGTTGCTGTAACTAAGATCAATTCTTTTCCATGGGCTTCAAATGAGTGCAAATGATATTATGCAAGTCTTAGATGAAACCAATGAAACCAATCTTTGACATCACTGATTACCAACTACAAAAACTACAAATATATGAAACAAATTAAAGAGAAGCAAAAATATAAGAAATGATAAACAAAATTTAAAAATTAAAAAAGAGCTTGAAAATTGAAAATTAAAAATTAAAAATAGAATTGAGTTTAAACATGAGAACTAAAAGTGGGCTTCTAAAACATTATCACTCTCAGTCAGTTTTAAGCTTTAAGCCCATTCTTTTTCACCCGAAGTTTTAGCCCATCCTTACATTGGATAAGATAGGGTGGTGTTGAATTATGTTTGATACTTTTTAAAAAGTTCGTGATTTTCTCCCTTTCAATGTATTTTTATTGGTGAATTTAAATTCTTGCATTTTATGTTTTCAAAATATGGATTTAATTAACTATCTTCACTATCATATGATTCATATTAAATATAAAATCACCAAAAAAATGTTGCACAAAAATTATATTTTATTAACAAATGGACAGATACATTTATTTCTTCATACATAGAAATATTAGAGGGTTTGTGTGTGTGTTTATATATGTGTGTATATATATGTATATAGCTTTAAAACAAAATGATTGTCAGTTACTGATTACAATAATATAACTAAATCTCAAAAAATACAAATATAATGTAATCTAAATTTTTTTGAAACATGTCCACAATCTTGTCTAAATAATTTTATGATACAAATACAAGATAAATATAATCATATATATGATCTGAGTTTTCAATAATTTTTACAGTTACTTTATATCATTTCAAACAATAATAATAGTACGAATTTCAAAATATGTTACAATTCCAACATGGCAGAATTTTATTAAAGTTTGTTGGATGTGCCATAGTTTTAATTAGGTTCCAAAAAATTCTGAAATTTTACTGTAGGCCCATAACACTGAAATGAAATAAATTTTCTTACTTGAATGGCCAAAATACCCTTTAATTATAATTAGTGTTATAGAGATAATAAGTTAAGTTACATTTTTTACAATTAATATATTAACATAATGACAAATTAAGTTACGAGATTTATAAGTAACGTTAATGGAATAAATTTAACTTCTTTTTATTGTTATAATATTATTTATAAAAATAATAACTTAACTTATTATTATGGAAATATTATTTGTAAAATTTGTAACTTAACTTATTATTTTACTAATCTTACTTGTAAAAATTGTAACTTGATCTATTATTTCAGTTATATTACTTATAAAAATCATATCTTGACTTGTTGTTATTATAATACTGTTATTTATAAAAAGCATAACTTTACTTGTTATTCTAGTAATATTAATTATAAAAATCACAACTTGACTTATTATTTCAATAATGTTAATTATAATTGAAGGGTATTTTAGTCATCAAGCAAGAAAATTTATTTTATTTCAATGCTTCCGGCTTACAGTAAAATTTTAGAATTTTTTGAGACTTAATTGAAATTATATCATATTCAAGGGACTTTAAATAAAATGCTTCCCTCCAACAAAGTGTGATGCGGATTGCGCGTATCACTGTATTGTATTGGTTAGTATCCAAGAGCTATATTTTGATTTTATCATTTATGAGGGCAAAAAATCAACTGTGAAAGTCCAAAATGTGGTTTTCTTATGAGCTTGATTTATAAGCGCGATTTTGGACAAAGTTGATTTAATCAGAATTCAGAATGCAGTAGCATGTGGGAGTTGTTTTTTTTTAAAAAAAAATCACATTTTGGGCTTTCAAGTATAATTGATTTAATCAAAATATGGAAGTTTCGATAAACTTGTTTGAAAAAAGTTTTTAGAAAACCACATTTTGAACATTCATGATTAATCTTTGAGAAAATGACAATTAAGAACTCTTAAGAATATTAATCCTAATTAAGGATCATAAAATTTTTTATTCCAATTAAGACAAACTATATTTTTTTTATCTTATGGTCTTTACTTGAGATTTCAAAATTTTATTATTTTTAATAGGGATTAATATCCTTAAAATCCTTAATTGTCATTTTTCCTTAATCTTTTGAGCTATGCAAGTAGGCACTTGACCCCATTGTTGTTAAACTTTCGTTTGACAAACAAATTATAACAGTGACTATGAACGAGATTAATTTTTATTTTTTGAAAAATTTGCTTCTAAACTATTTTTTATGCATATATGTACATTATAACTTATAAGAAGAAAGAAAGATTAGTGAGAAAATGTGCAAGAAATATGTGTGTGTTTTACATAAAACTATATTTTTGGAGATATATAATAATATTTTTGCTAATTTAAAGAGAAGGCCAAAAAAAAAAAGAAAAAGAGAAGGCAGCCTCCTCACCTTCTCAACTTCCAATTTTTAAATGCTAATAAAATGTTATTTAAAAATAAAAATTATTTAAATTCATCCCATAAATTAAATTTTATGAAATATTTTTCTAAAAGATGTTAACCCCAATGTTACATTTAAAAATAAAATTCATAATATATTGAATTAATCATGACCGCTTTGAACACAGTTCAACTATAATTTAATTAAAAAAATTTATATACTTAAAATATTTATTTTTAATTAAATTAATATATTTATATCTTTTATAAATTATTTAATTTATAATAAATTATTATTATTAATATTATTAATATATTAAAATTTATATGTGTTAATTTAATTGAATAAAAATATATTAAATATACAAGACTAACTATTTAAATCTTGTCCATTCAACTATTAACTCTAATGTTGTTGAAATTGGACCGGAGTGCCGACCAATTCTATAAAGAATTGGCCTATGGCCAGGTGAAAATTGGCGGAAATCGACCAGGCCAAAATTGGTTTTTGTATTTTTTTTTTTGAAGAAATCACGACAACCCAAAAGCGTGTTTTTTTGTATTTTAATTTGTCAGTGGATGGTTTTTCTTCAGTCTCATATATATGTTTGATAATATATTAATGATTATAATTAATATTAAAGGCTCACGTTGGTTTAATTAGACAATTACCATGACATACTTGATAATGTTAATTATTTGATAATAAATTGTTTTATTATATTGTTGATGCAATTAACTATAAATTTAATATTTATGATGAGAATATAATTAAATACTCCCCCACTTTTCTATTGTTAGATAAATTACTATTTTTTACGTGTATTTTTTCATAAGAAAAATCACTCATTACAATAAACGTTTATTATGCATTTCATAAATTACCTTTTATAATTTATGTTAACGAGAAACAATTAATATATGCTTATGTTAATTAATAAAAAATATTTTTATCTACTTTTTTATTTTCTTAAATTATATGATACAATTTTTTTATATATATAGAAACAGAGAGAGTATTATTTAAAATATTTTTATTTTACTTTTCATACATAATCTTAAAATTTTTATTATTTAAATTGAGACCGATTAAATAACAATCTAACTACAATTCTCTCTGCCTCAAATTATAAGGTACTTTTAAAAAAAAATTTCAACACTTTGAATAGATTAAGATTTTATTAATATACTAATTTTAATATTATTTTTTCTCTATCTATAATCAATTTTCATCTCTTTTCTTTTTAACATATTAAATGATGGGTATTTTTAAAAGTTTATATTTTTATTTTGGAAAGATAAAATCGTTAGATATATTTAATGAAATTTATTAATATATAAAATTTTATTTAAAAGTGTTTTATAATTTGAAATAAAGGGAGTAGTAAATTAATATTTTCAACAGTTTAATACGTGGTTCAGTTCTGACAATATTAATTAACTCTTCAATCACTGTCCCGTCCAATCTAATAATATGTCCGACGTTTAAAATGCAGGATTTTAAGATTAGACGAGGGAACAGCTTTTTAAACATTGGCCCGACACTGATCCAAAATGATCTCAACAACCAAGGAACGTGGTCCCTCAATGTCATAACTCAATAAGCGAGGAGAAAAGAATATTCATTCGAAATAAAGCGTCCTTTTCAAAGCAGTTACGATTAGCAAAAGCAATTTGAAGACCTGGATGGTTTTTCTTCATAGACTTGAGGAAGGCAATACAAAGATCTAATTAGAAAATTAGGAAGATCAAAATCTTTATTTACAAGGATTTTATCTTTCCCAACTTCAGAAAAAATAGTTTTTCAATTCAAAGCAAACCTTTGATATTTTTTTTTAAAGAAGTTCAGATCTACTGTTAAACAGTTTACTAACTTAGATAATTTTGATTCACATGCTTTTATGGATATTACTTGTGCTCTCAACAATTTGAAGATTATTAAAAGTATTCTTGATGGAAGAAATTCAGATCCTGAGATTTTGATGTTCAAAATTGATTTAGATCATCTATTAAATCTTTTCAAAAGTCACTGGGGAAAAGAATTTACAAACAATTGAAAGCAATGATTAAAAAAAAAAGATAATTGTAACCTTTCATCTGTTAATTTTTATTTTCTTGTATGATTTTTATTTGCGGTTGTTCCTATTAATTAAATAAAATCTCAATACGTGAGTTTGACGAGACATTATAACAACCAATAATAATTGATATGAAAATTTGCTTTAAAAACAGAGAGAATGACAATAAAATTCCAAAACATAAAATTCATGACAGTAAAATCTTTGATAAAAATTTAAAAAAATAAATTATAAATATTAATTCAAACTGTTATAAATAGAAATTTTAACTGCAATAAATTGAGAGTTACATTTAAAATTCAAATGTCTTATTTTTAATTAAATTTCTGAATTTATAACTATATCTTTTAGAAAATTTTGTGAAGACCTAATTATAATAAATTCATTATTTTTAGATTATTTTAATATTATTCTCCCTTAAAAGGTTTAGCTAGCTAAATCAATCAAGTTGACTCAAAAGTCTGGCAATTAATTTGATTTCTTAACTTCCTTTCAGCGTAGGACCATCTTTTAGGTGTTATTTAATGATATAAATGTGGGAGAAATTAGCACTTGACTCTCATGTTTGACTTTTGGATTAAAGAAAAAAAATATGCAAAAAAAAAAAAAAATTTGTCAAAATCATCTATCTAATATTTTTAAATCAGGTGCATTAGTACTCATTATTTTTTTTTTTTTAATTTAACGAGTGCATCTTTCTCCAAACCTTTAAAATAGCTTAGCATCTATTAACGTAAAAGCGAGATGTTCAGTCAAGTAGAAAAAATTACAATAAAGCAATCATTTATTGAACTTTAAAAAAAAAAACACAGAAAAAAGAGTAAATCATGTTGATGGGCATCGTCGTTTGCTTTTGTGTTGGACCATCACAATGCAGTTTCATTTGGATTAACTTTGAAAATATACATCTTTGAGAAAAGAAAAGCAAACCACCCACCAATTTCTTTTGGGAGAATGGCAAATGAACTTTTTTAAAATTAGAAAATGATAATTTGACCTCTAAAAATGTGATATAATAACAGCAAGATTTTAAGAGACTTCTTTAATATTAAATTTTTGTATAAAATTATTTTAATACTCATCTATAACTAATTTTATTTAATTTATAAGTTTGGTATAAGTACTCATAATTTTGATTTCATCAGTGTCGAAAATAATTTAAAAAATTATAATTTCTATCAATAATTTTTTTCATTCAGTTAAGTCAAACTAATTTTATATGATTTATAAGTGTAATATAAGTATTTGTGAGTTGGGATTCACCAATAATTAAAATGATTTAGAAAATTATAAATTTTTAAATAGTAGAGGAGTACTAAAATAATTTCATACAAAAATTTAATCTAAAAAAAAATCCCTTCTAACCTCACTATTGTTATCTCATTTTGCAAAATCAAATTATTATTATTTTATTTCAGGGAGATTTATATATCATTTTTTTTTTCATTTTTTGAAACATAATCAAACGAGCACAATCCAATACAAGTCTTTAGACACACTAGCAAGGGTTTGTTCTAGTTTAAGGAAAAGTTTGTAATTCAAGTCCTACGTGTGCAATAGCAATTAATTTGTCAATAAAAAACAAGTCCTCGTATAGGTGCGTGCAAAATTATTGATTAAATTAATTTGGGTCAAAGATTTAAGATACTATAACTCATGAAAAATAAAAGAAAATAAAAGATGTCGATCTCAAATGTTTTTACATACATTTACTCTTTTCAATCCTTTTTATAAATTACTTTTAATATATTTTATTAAAACTAAAAAAAAGTTTTAAAACTTGTTATCTCTATATAAAAATTTAATAATTTTACCTGTATTAAATGTACTACATACTTTATAACATTTACACACTTTTTCTTTTTAATATTTAATGGGAATAAAAAATTGTGATAAAAAGTTAAAAGACATGTTTCATAAATAAAAACAAAAAAAAATCATTTCTTCTCCACCTTATAAATAGTTCTGGAGAGTATGTTTTAGAGGAAGGTACTCTCTCTAATCCTTTTTATAAATTATTTTTAGTATGTTTTGCTAAAATTAAAAAAATTTAAAATTTATTAAATATCTTAAAATTTAACAAGTTTTTATATTTACTCTTAATAAATATTTTTAAATTTCATTGTCGATATTTTTATTTAAAATATTTAATAAGGATAAAAATATAAAGAAAATCACTGAAAATTAAAAAATATCTTATAAATAGAATTAAATTTTTTTTTCCTTATCTTATAAATAGGATTAGAGAAGTAGTATAAAATAACTAGATTAATTTGTATCATGTTGATATTTATGTGGAAGCAGTTTGTTGAACATTCTGTTTACTATGACTGACCAAATTAATGAAGCAATATGGGGTCAGAGATTAATTACATGTCTATCTGATTGATAATTAATGACTCGGAGCTCACGTGGATGAGAATCGACTAAAGTTGCATTGAATGGTCATTCATTCAACTGTTGATCTTCCTTTCCTAAACCAATAAACAATTTGATTTTTTTTAAAAAAAGGAATATAATGAGATCCTTATCTATGAACAAGCCAAGTAGAATTTATCTATGGTTTGATAAATTGTATCATTAATAGTTCCACATATAAGCAAGAATTTAGGGAGAAAAAGTAACAAAAAGAAAATTAATGTCCTTTTTTAAGTTTAATAGTTTAAGTAAGTTGATTCCCTATCTAGTAAGTCTATATTGTCTAGCCTAATGGAGAGTAATTTTTTCAAGATTTAAACCCGAGGTATCATATTTAAACGGTTATAATCCTTTTTAATATATATATATATATATATTATATATAAATTCTTGTTGGATAAAGATGTCACTAGCTTTCTTGAATGGGATGTTTTATTCAATGCATATTACTCAACACCTGAGTTTTGAAATGGATGATAGTAATTGTACAATAAATTAAATTGCTATTACAAGTTTTTGGATTTGAATTAAATTTTTTATTTGGATACATAAAAATTTATGAATTTAAATTTAATCCATGTCTTATAACTTTGTTGTAATTTCAAATTTTTTATATCCTTGTTACTTAAAATTTTAACAACTTCAATCCTACCATTTTCTTTGTATTTTTACTACTTGTTGCATTTGTAACTCTTATTTCTTTTCTTATTTATAGTTATTGTCTCTCACTCATCAAAGATTAGATACAAGTTTATCACTTTAAATCCTTCGTTTTGTCCAAAAAAATGGGGCCAATTTGTTTAAAATAAAAAAAGTAATTTTGATAAATTCAACAGAGATTTATATTTAGTAAGTGACATAAATCCACTCACTTGGTAAGTATCTTAATTACAATCATTAAACTTCACAAACACTTAAAAATTATCAGTATATGTTTTCCTAAAAGAATTTCAAAACAATTCTCATGATCACAATATTCATTATGTAAGATGTCCTCTGAAAAATTTAAGATTTAATACTTTTTGAGTTTTATATGATAAAATTTATGACAATTGTTTGATTAAATTAAATGAATGTTATTGTGTTATGTGAGATTGATATTTGTGGAGTGAATAAATTTAGGCCACTGACCACATCCAAATTTAAAAGAAAATAATCATAGCTTGAATTAATTAAAAAAATTGTTTTCAACTTATACAAGTTATTTAAATTAACTTTTTAAGAAAATTATTATTTTAAAAAGCTAACCTGATTAACATATATATTAAAATAAGCCTTTTCAAACGATGGTTACACATCATGTTTAGCTTATCAAAATTACTTTTTCCCTTAATCTTAAACAGACGGATCCTATTCTTTTTAACATTTTTATTATTTATGTTTTTCCAAACTGAATAAAATCATTTTAATATTTCATCCAGCCGCTTAGAGGACTTGAACTATGGACAGCAGCCCCTCAGGCCTGCCTCTTTTGAGATTATAATTATATTATTCAATCCAATTAAAAAAATATTACTCCCCTAATCCTAAATTATGGGAAAACTTTAAAGGATTATCGTTATTTTAAAACATAAAATAATTTAATAAAAAATATTTTATTATTAACTCAAAAGTAAAGAGGAAATTGAAATATAAGTTTAAAATTATGTTAAATAAAAGTATTTTTAAAAGTTTATATTTTAATTAAAAAAATAAAATTATAAAATATTATTATCAAATTTTATTAGTATACGTCAATTTTGTCTTAGATTATACGATTTGGGACAGAGGAGGTATTTTTAGAGCCGGTAATTCGGGCGGGTCGGGCTTATTCGAGCCGGGCTCAATTCGGGTCGGGCTTATTTGGATCGGACTTAAAGTATCCTACCCCTTCTAAAAAGCCCATATAGCCAAGCCCGGCTCTAACACCTTCGGGCTTCGGGCTTATTCGGGCTGGCCCGAATACTTGAAACTTTTTAAAAATATTTTTTCTATATTTTTTGAACCAATTTTAATTTTTAAACAATTCTATTAATCATAAAATATTATCTTAATTTTAAAAGAATAAAATAAAAAATAATTTATTAACTTTGTATTTAAGTAGCTCTGTTATTATTTTGTTGTATTATGTATAATTTATTCATGAATGTTTCCTTTACTTGTAAATTAATATTTTAGTTGTTTAAATATTTCTCTTATCATAGTCATATATAAATATTTTATATATTTTAATTAAATTATATTATTTTAATTATGATTAAGTTGATCCTAATTCAATCACAGTTACACTACTAACTTAAAATTATTATTTCAATTAGTTTAAAGTTTTTAATAACTTTTAAGTAAATTGTACTTTTCATTTTTATGAATATAAAAAAATTACCATCATTATATTATATAAAAAAATTATTTAATTATTAGTAAAATATTATTTTTTTTAAAATTATTTTTCTTTAACTTTTTATATTGTTTAACTCTTATATAAAAGGGATTCTTATTCTAGTTTACTCTTAATTTTTAACCAAATCTAGCATGGACAATAACCAAGTAATTATTCAAGAATATTATTCTATTTATTATGTTTATCTAGTAGTAGAGTCAGAAATTTATACATGCCTAAATTTTATTTTTAAAATTATTTTCAATTTTATTTTTACTTTAAAATTAATTATCTTAATTTATAAAAAATATAAAATTATTTTTTTACATGCAAATGATTTATAGGACTCAAAAATTTTTTTAACAAAAACTAGGTCTTAAAATATTAAAATCAATATTAAAATATATTTTAAATATTATTTTGAGATATTTTATTGATTAAAAATAATAAAAATATGAAATATAAATATTTTAATTTTTTTTTAAAAAATAACTACATTAAAACACTTATATATATAGTATTTTGATATAAAATAATATAAAATTTAAAAAATTAATTAATATTTATCATATTTTATATATTTTTTAAAAAATTATTTTTTATTCGGGTATTCGGGCCAAATCCGAACCCGATCGGGCTTGGCCTGAATTTCCTCGAGCCTATTCGGGCGGCCCGAATAGGCCCGAGCAATAAAAAAATAATATTTTTTTGGGCTTAGTCCTAAATTTTTCGGGCGGGTTCGGGCTGGCCTGTCGGGCTCGACTCAAATTATCGGCTCTAGATATTTTGGTAAAACAGTGTAAAAATGCAGAATTGACAGCTCGGAAAAGTCAACAAGCAAGACCAATCTTGTTAAAAGATAAATGTTGCCACCTGCCACTCAAAGAATTAAGAGTGAAAATGACATTTTGGGAGAAAAAAAAGAAAATGACATTTTGGGAGAAAAGTGATCCGATTTAAAATAGAAAAAATTAATCATTTATTTTTTTACTCAAGCTGAATTTTAATTCATGATAACTGGTTACTTATAATTTTAACTTGATCATAATTTAATCTTTAAACCTTAATTTAATACAATTCAATTTTTTTTAATTTAAAATATTTAAATATTAGTCTTCATATTTTAAAAATAAAATTCTAAAAATTAAAATTATTTTAAAATTTAAAAAATAATATTTTAAATTACTAAAAATTATATTCTTTATAATTTTAATTTAAAAAAATTAATCTTTTAGTCCTTTAATGTTTAACACACATGTGACTTATTCCCCCAACTATAACTTGTTGTAACTCAATCCCTCAACTATGACTAAGTTTCTCAATTTTTGACTTGCTTATAATTCAGTTCAATAATTTTTGTAAATTTTTTTCATGTTAACTTAGATTCCATATCAAAGAGCAAAAGAAAGGTATTTTAAAGCACTATATGATCATTTCTTTTATTCCTCTTATTTGATAAGGATAATTTTTTAAAAAAATTTTAAAAATAAAAATTGAATTATAAGTGAGTCAAAAGTTAAAAAACTGAGTCACAGCAAGTCATAGTTGAGGGATCGAGTTACAAGTGAGTTAAAAGTTGAATGATTAAAATATTAATTTTCTTTTTTTATTTTCCAAAATATAGGGATTAATTTTTAATTCCTAAAATTATTGCAATTGAGTTGCACTGAGTTAAATTTTAAAAATTAAATTATGATCGAGCTAAAACTATAAGGACGATTATAATGAATCAATTGAGGGACAAATTATAAGAATCAAATGATGAATTTTCTCTTTAAAATATAACATTGACTTAGGGCTTGCTTAATTTGGATAACCTTAATAACAAATTTTAGAGGTCAAAATCATGATTTTGTAAAAATATATCTAAATATTCATGTTACATGTCAAAATTAATTATGAATCCAAAATCATGTTTTCCTTAAAAATATTCAAATATTCATTACACATGATAAAATTAATTATAAACCCAAAACTATAGTTTTCTTAAAAACATCCAAGCACTACTATATATTCCCTTCATTAAAAAATGTAAGGTATTTTTTAAGAAGTTGAATGTTAAAAAATATAATACATTTTTAGTCTTTTGAGGTGTAATCATTATTTTTTTAAAAAAAGTACCCCTATTAATAATGACTTTATATTTATTGTATGGTATTTAATAGGAGTAACTATAGAAATATAGAGTTAGTTTGAAAGTAAGTAACTATTTTATTGAGGGTGAGATTCGGTTAAAAATATTTTATATTTTTAAACAGAAGGAGTATATGTTAAAATCAATTGTCAACCGAAAAATGTACTAATTTGATTAGAAGCAAGTAATTTAAGTATAAGATTAAGCACCTTTGTTTTCTCCTTAATTAAAATAATATGAGTTCTTAACATAAAAATAAGGGAAAATTACATTCAAGTTATACTCAATACAATTAATGACTTTTAGGTCTATTAACAACTGAGCTTAGAAAAATGAAAGTACAAACTCAATTACTAATGAATTTGAAAGTAATTAATTTTATTGAATGGAACCTTAAAGTAATTCTCCCTAAAAGTAAATGAGAATATTGTTATACTTTTTGCTTGAATAAAATTAATATAAAAATAAAATTCAATGAGTTCGCGAAGTTTAATTTTTATCATTTTAGCCTTTTATATATTTTTTTAAAAAATTATTACATCTGTTCTTTAGGTTTTGAAATATAGATTGTCTCTCAAATTAATCAAATGTATAAAATATGTTAATGACTTAACATATATTTGTCTATTAACAACTGAGCTTAGGAAAATGAAAGTACAAACTCAATTACCAATGAACTTGAAAGTAATTAATTTTATTGAATGGGACCTTAAAGTAATTCTCTCTAAAAATAAATAAGAATATTGTTATACTTTTTGCCTGAATAAAATTAATATAAAAATAAAATTCAATGAGTTCGCAAAGTTTAATTTTTATCATTTTAGCCTTTTATATATTTTTTTAAAAAATTATTACATCTGTTCTTTAGGTTTTGAAATATAGATTGTCTCTCAAATTAATCAAATGTATAAAATATGTTAATGACTTAACATATATTTGTCTATTAACAACTGAGCTTAGGAAAATGAAAGTACAAACTCAATTACCAATGAACTTGAAAGTAATTAATTTTATTGAATGGGACCTTAAAGTAATTCTCTCTAAAAATAAATAAGAATATTGTTATACTTTTTGCCTGAATAAAATTAATATAAAAATAAAATTCAATGAGTTCGCAAAGTTTAATTTTTATCATTTTAGCCTTTTATATATTTTTTTAAAAAATTATTACATCTGTTCTTTAGGTTTTGAAATATAGATTGTCTCTCAAATTAATCAAATGTATAAAATATGTTAATGACTTAACATATATTTGTCTATTAACAACTGAGCTTAGAAAAATGAAAGTACAAACTCAATTACCAATAAACTTGAAAGTAATTAATTTTATTGAATGGGACCTTAAAGTAATTCTTCATAAAAATAAATGAGAATATTGTTATACTTTTTGCATGAATAAAATTAATATAAAAATAAAATTCAATGAGTTGGCGAAGTTTAATTTTTATTATTTTAGCCTTTTACATATTTTTTTAAAAAATTATTACATCTATTCTTTAGGTTTTGAAATATAGATTGTCTCTCAAATTAATCAAAAGTATAAAATATGTTAATGACTTGACATATATTTGTGATTAAATGATAACAAATTGACCATTAAATCGAATTAACATTTATCAATTTACTTCTTTATGTTACATTTGGTTCTGTTGTTTTTAAAAAATTGAGTATATTTTCTATTTTTTTCCTTTTTAAATAATTATATTAATTTTTATTAATTTACATGGCTTCCAACTAAATATTTTATTATTCACAATAACAAAATTTTAACAATATTAACTTTTCAGAATAATAAAGATCAAATTAATAATTAAAATAAACTGAAAATATTAAATTAATAAAAATTAAATTTAAAGTATCAAAGAGAAGTAAAAAACAAATGTAAGTTTCACTATCCCAAATAATTATACATAAAAATTCCAATTTCTAGTTGTACAAATATTTTCAAACATTCAAAAAATATACCGACAACTGTTAATAAAAACCAATCAAATCTTAAGCCTCCCTCCTCCTCTCTCCTCCTCCTAAAAGGAAAGAAAAACAAATCAATCAGAAAGTGGTTGAACGAATCTGCACCGTGAGTATCAACAAGGGACTACGTCGGTCCAAGAATGGCCACACTTTTTCTTGCTATAATACGATTCCAACGCTCCAATCAAACTTTTGTGGAAACTTACTATTCCTTTTACTTTTCGAAGAAGACGCGTGCATGATCCAGACACCACCGTCAACACTCAACACCAATTATAGAGTACGACATTTGAATTTTGATATTGATTTTTCACGCATGCTCTTGGACCATTAACATTAAATACGTTCATCTACCTTTGTGCCTTGTCATTAAACATTGATACCCATATTTGCTTTGTGATCTATCTCTAATTGCCAAAAGTAGTTACTCCCTCCCGTCCCTATTATATAGTAGTACCTTCTAAAAAAAATTCTTGGATTTACTTTGCAAGAATTTGTATAACATTAATTTCTTTATTCCAAATATGTTATTCTTTCTCAGCTTCTGATGAAGATAAAAAAAATATTATCAATCGCTTTTTTATGTCAAAAAAATTGTTCTTAAAATGCATGGTATTTATTAAGATGGAAATGAAGATCAAAGTAATTTTTAGACAATTTCAATGATACAACTAATTTTTGTCGGTTCTTGTGACTTACTTATAAGTAACTTAAAATAAGCAACGGATGGAGTATTTCCATAAGGCATAGTACTTAACTTATTGAACTCTGATTATTCATGCACTTCACAGAAGCCATTAAGACAATTACAGAGTTACTAGTTACTAAGAATTTTGGGAGACAATGTAACTTTACAAGGGAAGCAATATTAAAAAAAAAAAGAGAAAATTTTAGATCAGTTCTATAGTTGTAATGATTGCCTGTAAATTCTTCAGGAGAGATTCAAATTCCAGAAAACAAACAGATTGCAAAGAAAAGGGAAGAGTATCTAACCCTGAATGCTATTGATGGCTTGATGGTTTTTGTCTAAAATGAGAGAAACCATTACAAATCCTGATTTTCTGAGTTGCATGACCTCCTCTTTCTTAGCTTCGCAAATTTAGTACCCTACCCTACATGTCTCTCCTTCGAGCTGTACGAGAACTAAATCGTTATCTGTTTCAGGCCACGCCATTCTGGTTTGTGGGCAAATTTTCATTCTGCAGAACAAAGTGCTTTGAGCATCAAGCTTTTTCTAACTATACCTAACATTTTCAGGAGGGTCCTCTTAGAATTACTACCTACTTCACTGCCATGTACTTGTAGCTGACCTGTCATCTGTGCTCAAGAATCAAGTTGAGCATCCTTCATGATGAAAATCCACACAGATTACAGTCCTTTCACAGGAAATTAATCATCAAAAGGATGGTTGTGCAGATGGGTTTCTCACAAAAAATATCTGCCTGAGATTTTTCACTTCTGATGTGGACTCCAGAATTAATTAAAACCTCTACCTTTTTCAAAATATCCCCGATGACTCGTCTCCTTCTCTACAAAATTCCAACCGTAAGCTCAAATAAGAACAGTGTCATGGGAATATGCAGCAGACTATGAAATTTGACATCGTTCTTCTATCATAATCTCAAACAAGAAACAAGTGCACATACATATATACGCACATACCGCCGAGGGTACATCCAAATTATTCAGCAAGATCCCAAAAGGAGAAGACGTAGTCCCTCTGTACAAAATACAAGAAACTAGAGTTTAATTTGGTTCTTATCTTGAGGACAAGTTTTAAAGAAATCTGTTCAAAGAACTTCCTCCACGTAACGCAGATAACAAGAACATAATCTGCTCATCATTCCCATCAGATTCTACCTGATTCTGAAGCTCACGATACTTGGCCACAACATCATCTGGAAGAACTTGGTTCCTGCAAAGAGGGCAGGTAGCCCAATATTGCTGCAACCATTTGTCCAAGCAATCTCTGTGAAATGTGTGTTTACATTTCAAGTTCCTCACTTTTTCCCCTTCCTGGAATTCAGATAAGCACACCCTGCACTCTGCACCTTCTTGCCTCAATCTCTTGGTGAAACAAATTGTGGGGTTCTTCTGTTCGATGAGTTTGAGATATTGGGTGGTGGTGACCGGACGCGGATCTGACCTGAGCTTCTTTACGAGGAGCATGAGTTGTATCAGCAGCAGAGCCAACAGGACTACGGCCTTGGTGCAAAGTTGAGAGAAGATCTCAGAGAGAGCCATCGTGGCTTCTGGTAAGGAATTCCTAAAAGCAATATGATATTTTATAAGAAAACAGTCAGTGGTACTATAGGGCGTTCATCTTCCAAAATCTTTTCCATTGGAGGCATATATTAATGCCAGGAAATAGTGTCTATTAGCTATTACTCATATCAAGTCAAGAAGGTAAAGATGCAGGGAAATAGTGTTATCAGTTATTAATTAATGCAACAGAATATTGATGCCGCCTCTCCCATATCAAGTCAAGCAGGTAAAGAAGGACAATTCTTATATAGCCAGTTTTTTAAAATTGAGAATTCAAAGTTGGAAACTCACTAATGAATATTGGTAAATAGAAGAAAATCATAGAATTATGCAAAAAGATTTCACGATCCAGTTAACAAGACTAGAAGGTGGCCAAAAAGGAGAATGAAATAATATTATAATTATTAGTCAGTGACGGCTAGTATTTGAAAGCAGGGCGGCTGGCTGTTATACCAATTAAGAAACTAGTGATGTCTATTCAGTCAAAGAGGTAAGAAATGAATGGCTCGTTAGTTGGACCGGTAAAAATTAGGGCATGCACAATAGTTGATTTGAAATTTCCTTTTTATTGGGAGACATAATCAAAATTATTTTTCCACGCTGATGGAAACTGGCATGAGAAAATTCTCACAGACAAAGTCAAAGCATCTTCCTGTGAGGGAGGCCTCGAGGTTGCTTCCATCCACCTTCTACAAAGAAAACAAATCGCGGCAAGAAGGTTTGGTGAACTTATTTGACTCACCCATGTGAGCTGCCAAACGAGGAAACAAAATGGATTAAATACAAAATCATCAAATAAGTAAAAACTTCAATCTCAACTGTTTATAACAATGGCAACAAATCCAATTCTGCATTCCATTATTGAACAGCATGACATCAATGAATCCAGAATATGAATACCTAAACTAAATGGCTATCATTGAGTGTGAGTCTTACTGTTTATAATATCACAGAGCAGAAGAAACAAAGCATATCGTGAGTACGGAGCGATGCAGAATAGGAGATGCAGCAACTAGTTAATTCATCGAATCGAACAGATTATTGGTCCTCCGATAAATCAGAAGTGACTGGGAAAGAAACCCTCATAGTAGAAGAAGATTAAAAAATTCAAAAAATAAAATAAGTGGTGGCGCCGCCTCGCCGAATATACAGTTCATCTATCACAGGAAAATAAAAAACGATCCACGTTAGGCGTTCCAGGACCTTTCTAAATATATGAAAGGCCGAAGTTGGGCCGCGTAGGCCTAAGAGACCCATTTTAGGTTAGGACCGACATGTACATTTTTTTAGGCTGTTAAAAGTACTTTCTCCGTGTAAAATTTGAAAGACAATTTTTTTTTTGGAAATAACATGTTACACAAAATGTAAAATATTTTTTAAGATGTATTATCCCATCTAAAATATATAAGATATTTTTTATTCTTTAATGTGTTACTAATGATTTTTTTTTTAAAATATCTTTTAATAAAGAAACTATTCAATCGTTCAACTTTAAGTAAAATGCCTCATTAAATGAGAATAGATATAGAAAGAAGATATTTATTTAAAGACAAGTAATTAATTTATTGGAGATACAGTTCAATTAAAAAATTTTCATATTTTTTAATGAAAAGAATAATTAATAAGTTTTTTTTTAAATATCTTCAATTACAGTGTAATTAATAAGGTTTTTTAATTGAAATATCATATTAAATAAAAATAAATATAATATATAGTTTTAAATATCACTGACTGACTAATTAAAAGCTGTAAATTAGTGAAGTGTGCTTTATAATTTTGAGCAAAGGGATTGCTTTTTTTTTTTTAAGGTACTTGTAACAAGTAGTTTTGATTTAATTTAAGTTATAATTTATATTTGATTTCTAATTTAAATTTTTAAAAAATAACATAAATAATTTATTTGATGAGTTTTAAAAAATAATTTCTTTATATAAATATACTTCCTCCAGTGTTATTTTTAAATTATTTCTAACAACTTTATTAATAGCAATACAACAAAAGTATAAAGAATAAAATTTTATAAAATTACAAACATAACTATCAAAAAGTAAATAAATTATATAATATTATTTTTTGTTTCTCTCTCTCTTACTTTTTAAAGATAGTTTATATATTTTATTTAAAATAAAACATCATTAACAATACAATGACTTATAAAGTAGACCATTTTATTCTTTTAAAAGGTGACTTATAAAGTGGAACGAAGGGAGTATATAATAAAATTTAAACCGTTTATATATGACACAAAAACTGGTCACCACATCCCCATCTTTAAAAATAAAAATCTACAAAGACGTTTTGAAACCGCTCCGAAAATGATTGATGTTTTAGGAGTTAGGGCAAATCTCATTTTCAGAGTTGTTTTCTATGAGTAGGCTATACATTTTGAGAAAGTCCCTCTATTAAACACACCGAAGCTAGAGTTTTAAAAAAGATCAAACAATTAATCCCCCTGGCCAAGGGGAAATTTAAATCCACAACCTCTAGGTCACCAAAATTATTAATAGACACCAAGTTGCCAATATTTCTTTATCATATAATACACAAATATATATATATATATATATATATTGTCAACTTGATTCACTTTCCAAACCAATGCTTGCCATTTCATAAATACATACTTATTAAATTATTTACGTGGACTTACACTTGTTTTTATTGCCAAAAATTTTCTTGTCAAAAGTTTATGTAAACTTATTATTTTAGTAAAATTTGCTTGTTAAAATTAACTTTTTTAATGACATCGTGTTTAATACATCATTTTCATTGTATCCCATGAAATTCTAGAATATTAATGCTTTTAAGTGAATAGTTGAAAGGAAAAAAAAACCCTTTAACCCAAAAAAATTGAATTTAGCATCCTTTAATTTTTTATAAAAATCACATAGGGGGTTATATACACAGAGTTTTTAGATATATTATAATTTTCTTAAATGTATCTAATTTATATCTTCATAACCCATATTTTCAATTACCTCGTTAACTAGTTTTGAATGGTATTCATCAATCTTTAATTTACTTAATTAATTAAAGCATGAGAATTTTACATTTTGTTTATAAGAAAAATTTGAAATATATAGATTTGGTCCCCCAATCACAGGCCCTAGATCTGTCTTCATTAAAATTTTTTTAAATAAACCAAATTTATTATATAAAATAAAAAGATTAAAGTATAATGACATTGTTAGAGGCATAAGGTGAAAAGCTAAATTTCAAATCTTTTTTTTTTTTTTTGTATGAGGAATAGGTTTCACTGAAGAGAATATCTTTCCCGAGGTACTAATTAAGAGCAAACAATGATAGACTTTTCTCAACTAAATTATTACATGCACAAGAAAATAGTTCTCATTTAAACCCTGATATAATGATAGTGATCATTGTTTTTAAAACCGGACCGGACCGGCCGGTTCGATCGGTGAACCGGCCATGTGTCCGGTCCGGTTTTCTTTTTATTGTATTTTAAGTTAACCTGGGTTAATCCTGGGTGACCCGGGATTAACCCGAATTAACCCGCCCAACCCCTCGGTTCAGGCTGGTTGGGCGATTTGAAATTTAAAAAAAAAACTTGATAATGATTAACCAAGGTGCATATTTATTTTTGACATGATAATGATTAATGATAGGTCAATAGAAGTCATAGGGTAAAAAAATATACTTATGTCAGATGAGGGGACGGAAGAAGCAAAAAGAAATCAAAAAGTATAAATATATATTATATTATATTATTTTTTAATTTGAATTATTTAATTAAATAATTTTTAAAATATATCACTTTCATTTATTATCTTTTATTTTAAAATAAATTTTTATTTCTATTATTTTAACTCATTGAAATTTTTTTATCATTTAGTTAACCTTATTTTAAAAAAATATAGAAATGTTGTTATACTTTATTATTGTTAGAATTATTGTTATATGTTATATGAGGTATTAAGACTTGGATATATATGAACGTATTGAGAATTAATACATTTTTTATTTAAATTATATTATTTTATTATGACCGGTTTGACTCCGATTTGACCCCCGGTTGAACCCATAACCCCTGACTCCTGAGTTTGGCCGGTTCAATGACCGGTCCGGTTTTCAGTACCTTGATAGTGATGGAAGCAATTAAACGGGCAAGAAGTATGTTTAGCCACCACATCAATATTCCAGTAGTGATAAACCTGATCCTTCCTAATAAGCTTGTATGGAAACTTAACACTCAAATAAGTCCATAGTTAAGGCAGGAATCAATGCTCCATGTCTAGATACTAGCCAAGTTGTTGATAGCATGCCATTTTGTGTGCTGTTTGGATAGCACTTGGTTTCTTTACTCTAACAAGGTCTTGTATTGATAAGAGAAAACAATGACCATGTGAAACTCTAGGTAGGCCCACATGGATGTTACATTATTACTTGCTTTTTATAAGGAGAGAGAAACATACATAAAAGTTCGCATAAATTTCAATTGAGTATAATTGATTATAAAAATAATTAATTAATATAATTAATTTTTATTATAATTAATTATATTATAATACAATTTATTTGAATATTATTTTTTTAAAATTAATTTTAACATAACTGAAGATGTTTAAATGATCTGGTTAGAATCAATTTTAGTTGTATAAATTATCATAAAGTACGTTGCATTTTAAAATTAAATTATTAATAAAGTGACATCTAAATATTATTAAATTTGTTAACTTTTATTTAAAAAGTAAAATATATTATTTAACTTATATATCTAATTAATTTTAGAAATTTAAATTATATTAATATTAACAATTTAATATACGTAAATAAATAATTCAATATTAGATACAACGGTGTAATTGGCAAGTAAGGGAATTATGACAAATTATTTATTATTCTAACAATGTAATTGATTAACAAAAGGGGCAACTTAATTCAAAATGTGATTTAAGCCTCATTAATCGATTACCTGATATTGTGCTATTTGGGTAATTTATGCTCCAAAAACGTGGTTTAAGCCTCATCAATCGACTATGAAGGCAAACCAAACAGGCACTAAATCAACCTTGTCTTGTTGGTTTGATGGCCTAAAAATCTTTTTTCCTTTTTTGTCATTTTTATTTTTATTTTTATTTTTTTGCATCGGATTGGATTGAGTCAAATTGTTTTAGTGAGAAATTATCTCTCTCTCTCTCTCTCACACACACACACCAAGTTCAATAACACCATGATTTTAAAACGTGACCTGGTTAGTGAAATTAGTGAACTCGTCTCTTGGTCAGTTCGATCAAGAGATTCTAGACAAGTTGGTCAGGTTAGATTTTGGAATTTTTTTTTTCTCCCTTTGTTAAGCCTAAGATGACAAGGTTTTGACTTTTGAGTTTGAAAAACACAAGAAAAATTAGCAGTCCATCAAAATTGTGATTTAGTAATTTTGCTTTGTCGGATTATGTGTGGTTTTGTACACATGAATGTTCTATTTAATCTTAGACTAATGCCTTTTTATTTTAAATATTACTCTTTTCAAGATTATATATGTGTGAATATTTTTGTATGTTTTAATTGAATTCTATTATTTTAATCATGATTAAGTGGGTCTCAATTTAATCATGATTTGACTATTAACCATCGAACCATTATCAATTAATCCAATAGTCAGTCTAATTTTCATTACCTTAAATAATACCAACCATTGTTATCTCTTATTAATTTTCTAATTACTTGGCCCAATTTCACCGATGTTGAATGTGGCGAGTCAATGCATAACCCTAACTTCAAGCCACACCACAAAAGAGCAAAAGAGATGCGTGGTGATTCGATTGAATAGAAGTAATTTTATTTTATTTTTTGGAAAAAAATAAGGTTTCAAGTTTGAATCATATATATATATATATATATATATTACCTCGATAGAGTTACTTCCAACCATGCTAGCACTTGATCACTTAATTGATAGTATCAATATATATTAACAATTAACAATTAACAAATATATTAACAAATCTTATAGGAGGACTCTGATTGGTTAGCTCTCATTCAATCCCATTGGTTAATTTATTAGGGTCTTAATTCAATTCTCTTACGCACTCAGTTCACTTGTTCTTGCATCATTTCTTCTATCTTTCCTATTTTCATCAATCCTCCTATTTATTTCAACCATTTCTCTAGCTTCATTTATGCTATGTTCTATTCCCAATGGTTCTTCTAATAATCCTCCATTTGTTCCGCTTTGTTTGTTTACTCCCCTAAAAAATCTTCAAGTAGGTGCTTGAGATGATGTTGTTCGCGTTTGCCTTGTTTGCAGAGATGTTTTATTTCAGAACCATTATTGATTCTTTACCCATCAATGTTCTCTTTTCCACATATGTTTTATTTTAAAAATTATTTGGTAGGTTTTGTTATCACTGAGCAAGTTTTGTTTGACCAGTTTAGAAAATAATAGAATCAAGTCAAAGAGCTGTGAAATCTTACTTGAAGTTGCAATTGATAGATTCTACTACATCGGATGAAGAGCATAAGAACTCAATTGTAAAACAAAAGGTATGATTTTTGTTTTAATAGTTTTTTCTTGCTCAACTTGCACGAATTGAAAAAATTGCAGCATTTCAAATTTCTTTTTTATGTTGCTTCTCTCATTTTAAATTTAAAATCCTCTATTAAAATCTGAATGTGAAAACCACCTAATAATAGTCAATTATCGAAAATTGGAACTTGAACAACCACACTCCCACTATAACTTTGTTAGATTTGTCTTTGTTTATATTATTACACATCCTCTTTTTTACAAAGATAATTATTATAACTAACTCATTAAGGTTAATTATTCCATATTTCATTCACACATTCTCCCATCACTCAATTAATGAACTTTTATGGTCAAGTGTGCAAAATATGTAAAATACCAGCTTCAATGTTGGACAATAAAAATTAAATTCCAATCACTTAGATTTTTGGGAAAGATTAAATTTTAAATATTCAAATTCTCAATTATCTCATTGGAATATTGCTTGACGTTAAAAATTAAATCCTAGTCACTTTGAATATTGAAAAGATTAAATTTTAAATTCTAAATATTTAAATTCTTGATTATCTCATTGGAACCTGCAAACCATTTTCCTAATATTTTACTATTAAATTGATATATGTTTTAATTTGAATCCCTCCAACCACTCCTACTACTAGAATTGATTTTTCAACCAAAAGTCTCTCCTTGTAGTGGTTCTTCAGACATTGAATCCATTCAAGATTAATGCACTCAAAAGTTGCGTGTTTGCAAGTGGTTGACAAAGAAGCCTTTAACAGACCTTAGTTTTCCTCAAGTAATTCATTTTACAAATATCAAGATAAAAATTTTTTCTCTAAATTATTCTTGAAGTGAATGACAATAGTAAAGAAAGAAGAATATGGTCAAAGAAAAAACTTATAACTGTTATGCTTTAGTTTTCCAACTTCTTATTTTCATAGAGATATAATTAATTTTTTGACAAAATTTTATTCATATATGACATTTTATTTTGTAATCGATTTCACCCCATAAGCAAGACCATCAACCCATAGCATATTGCCGCCACAAACAAAACTTTATATTTTTCTTAGAGAATCTCCTAATTGTTTTAGAGCAATTAGAATGAGATTTTTTAACCAGAAATAATTTAGTTCATATGTAGGATACCTATTCAAAAATTTTTACAACTCAACTATGTATGATGGAAGCATAAAAAATTTGACTTTTTCAAACTCTTTTTGTAACTCACTATAAGCTCAAGAAACAAAAAGAAGATGTATGTGAACGAAATATCTAAGAAGAAGATAAATGATTGAATAAAGAAACGCTTGAAAATTTAGTGATATCAAATGTGTTAGTATCAATTTTATCCCTGATAATTGTTTCAAATTCCCTAAATCCAACCCGTGCACGGGATATTGTCTGATTGGATGCTATATATTGTATGTTTTGAAAATAACTAATAGGGGACACACTTCTTTTGGCGAGGGAATTAAATTCATTATCCCGTAAATACCTCATAAAGAAATGAAGTTTTAAAAATTACTGGCTTGCATTATTAATCTATTTATCGTTTTCTAAAGATGGACATGGTTGTATGTGGCCAATGCTACACGCCCAATACTTGTCTTTTAAATGTTATTAATATGTGGCATCCAATGTATTTTGGACAGTTAAGTTGACCCCATAGTTCGAATATTAGAATATATTATACTCTAACAATTAACCCCACTGGAAAAAGGAAGAGGCTAAAATTAATTACAATATCTTATACGCAATCCATAGCCATGCAAGCGACAGGGCTAAAGGTGGCATATAAAGCTGTTTTCATGTATCAAGACAACCATTTGTTCTTCAAACAATTGGCTGAATCTAAACACGGTTGCATTACGCACTTTCATGATCAACCACAGAGCAAAGAAAAGCCCACAGGCAGTTATTACTTATTGGCTATAATTGCTTTTGATGCATTTCCAATTCCTAATATATATAAAATACATAAATATTTATAATTATTCCCTCCGGCCTAAAATATACTCTTTCAAATTTAAAATATAAGCAGTTTTTGGAGAAAAAATATACAAACCAATAAAGTCTTCATTCTCATAAAAATATTTATTATTTTTCTTTTTTTTTTTGCCTCTAGTCTCAATTACCAATACACTCTACAATAAGTGAGAGATACATTTACACAAATATCTAAGTTAATAAATATAAAGAGTAAAATTGATTTTTTTTACATGTACAAGGTTGCTTATATTTTGAAATGCTTGTGTTTTGGAATGGAGGGAGTAAGCATTTTTTCTTATCTAATCTGGGTTCAAAATATAAACAACCTGGTGCATGTAAATTTTTTCCTATTTTACCACCCTTTTTATTTATTAACCTAGATCTTTGTGCAACATTGTCTCTCACTCATCATAAAGTGCATTGATAATTGAGGCTATGGGTAAAAATGAAAAACAATATATATTTTCACAGGTATATACTCATGTGGTCATATTTATAAATCACTTTTAACATATTTTATCGAAATCAAGAGAAATTTGCCTCTATTTTCACAATTGTAAGCTTATTAATTTTGTCTAAAAATTTAATTTCTCAACTTTATTAAATATACATGCTTTAATAACATATTTTTTTCTCTCCAATGTTAAGAAAAATTTTTAATAAAAATTTATAATGTGACTTATAAATAGGACACAAAAAATCTTCTCTTCCTACCTTATAAATAAGACCTGAGGGAGTCTTATTTATAGGGGTAGCAAGAAGGTATTTAGTTTAGTTATATTTATAGGGTATCTTAATGATTATTATTTTTATTTTTATCCTTTGGCTCTTATTAAATCTTGAAAAAATTATTAAATAGTATGTATATTTAAAAGTAGTAAAGTTGAACACTTGTTAAAATTTTAAACAAGATTAATGAGGTTTAATGTTTTTTTTATTTTGATGATGAAAATGCTAAAAGTAACTTATAAAAATGAGTAGAGAGAGTATTTATATATTTAGTATTGGTGAACATTAATATCAATATAAAATATCTGCTACATAATATCAATATAAAATATACAATTTATAGGTGGCATATTGTTAATGAAAATGAATTTGATGTACTTTTTTATTTCTTACAACAAGTATATTATTAATCCTTTAACTTCCTATAAAGTTTTAATTTGGTTTTTTAATTTTATAAAGTGTTTTTCAATCATCCAATCCTAACACTATTAATTTTATTAACAAAAAATATTGACATTAAATTTTTAAATTTTATAAAACATTATCAAGTGTTAACATATAAAATTTTAAATTTTTAAAATAATAATTATTGGAAAAAAATCATTTGAAACTAATGTCAAAAGTGTGACTTTTGATGTTGACTTTGACTATTGCTATTGATAGTTGGACTTTCGTGACAATTAATAGTAACTATATATTATCATTATAATTTTTTATTTTTTGTTTAATCCAATATTTAACATTGTAAGACATTATTTTGTTATATTACTATAATTTTTTGATGAATAAATAAAATAATGTAATGAGTTTTCATTTAATATATTTTATAGTTAAATTGATACATTTTGAGATAAGGTTAAGGTATTATTTAATGTTCATGAGCTAGATTAAAAAATCAAGCCAAATTGTATTTTTTCATGTCCATTGTTTTTATCAAGTAATATTCAATTTGATTCGGTTTAACTATTTAAGCTAGTTTGATTCATTAGTTTTGGTCAATTAATATCAAATCTAATTGAATTGATCAATTCACACCCTTATATAAAGTAATGAATTCATTTAAAAAACATGTTATTTTAATATTTTAATTTGGAATGCATATAATATGGTAATGAGTCTCTGTTTTCAAATGTTTTATGATTAAATTGATATTTTAAATAATAACACTAATAATTAGACATGTGATAGTTGAATTTATTCATCCATAGAATGATATGTCAATTAATCCAATTTTTTAATTTAAATTCTACATTTAATATTGGAAATTTTAACGCTTGATGCTAGTTTTGAGATTCCCAATTCGATGGCTAATGATAGGAAAGAGGAAGATGAAAAAAAGAGAAATGAAATATTCTAAAATTATACTTTTAATTTTTAGAATATATAAAATATATCTATGTATGTGATGCTATTGTATGTAATGCTATATTATCTAAGAGTTATTGTTAATTAGAAGTAAAAATAAAATTTTAATTAAAACTAGTTAGAAAAATAAATAATTATGATCTAATGTATAATAATCTATATTTTTATTACTTATTCTTAGATTTTTTTTCTATTATAATTAGGGTTAATAACTATCCTAGACCCTAAATTATTATGCAAATAGTATCCTAGACCTTGAACTCATTAAATGTGTGAAAACTTCCATCAACTTCTAAATTCTAAGTGCTTAAAACCTAATCATTAAGTTGGAGAAAATGGTCATTATTTTTGTAGTTATAAGGCCCAGTTGCATGTTGATGTAGCATTTATTTTGACCTTTAAAAATAACGACCATTTTCTCCAACTTAATGGTGATGTTTTAAATACTCAGAATTTATAAATCAAGGGAAGCTTTTGCACATTTCAAGAGTTCAGAGTCTAAGATGCTTGTAACACCCCAACATTTCTTTAAGGGTCAAATTAATTAATTACATGATTTGATTAATTGATTGGGATAATTTAAGACTTAATGTTTTAGTTTGGATGGCCATTTAAGCCTATTAGACTTAGAATGAGGCTCAATAGGGTTTTGGGCCAAGTTGAGCCTAGATTTTTTGGGCTTAAGTGAAGTTGCCCATTCTAAGCTCTTTGCTGAGGCGAGCATGATGCAATCTTAAATCACACTTCTGTCATGTGATTTGACAAATTTAAAGAATTTGAGTAAGATTTTGAGGGTTTTGGACAATACTCTTCTAAGGTTCCTACTTGGAGGCGTTTTGGAGTGGTTTGAAGCCTCTAAATCATTTAAATCATTAGGTAAGCCCTAAATACTCCTTCTCCACCTTCTTTTATTTGTTTTTTCTTTGTGTTTTAGTACTATGGTAATGATAATTTGAAACTATAAATAAGCTACATTAATTCTTGACTTAAATGAAGTCTATAGATCTTAATAAATGCTTTTAACATTAAGTTTAGGTAGTTGGTAGCATAAAATGGCATTAATAAGGGTTTTAGAGTAAATCTTAACCTTAAATAATTAAGTTTAAGCCAATTATAGTTAATAACAGTGATTATTAAGCCTAATATGAGTTAAATAAAACAATGGGAATTAGTTTTAGGGTTATTTAAGCTTAATCATGATTAATCGAAGGTTCAGGCCTTAATCATGATTAAGAGTTAATTAACAACAATTAGTCATTAATGCTGTCTTGTGAACTTGGTCGTATACAGATTTTGCTCGGAGTGTACGTTCAGAATAGCTCTTTTAGAAAATTCAAATTTAACTTTTAGGGTAGTAACTTAAGAATAGAGGTAATTGAAAATCTTATTATTATATATCATTATCAAATTAAAGAGATGCGCGCCAAGTACATTTCCTACTATTTACATCTAATAAATATTAGAAAAAATTACACCTAGATCCTATAGAAGAGATTTAATTATCAAGTGGTCCTATAAAATGCATAAAATATTTTTAAATCTTAAATCTTGTACATTTATAAATTGGCAAAAGGCATTTACAATTGGATAACTGGTATTTGCAACTTACAATTTTAATTATATATAATTTAAAAATTTATTACTTTAAATTTTGACATCATTTTTATAAAAAAATTATTTTAAATAACTATAATTATTATTTTTGGTTAATAAATTTATTTTTATATTTTAAAATTATTTTTAAAATAAAATTTGGGCATCGGGCAGCCTAATACCCAAATATGTACATATGACCCAATATTAAGTGAGGGTAGAATCCATCCCAACTTGACCCATGTGTAACCCCTAGTTTAAACATTAAAAAAATAGATATACTTTTTGAAAAATTTTAAATCATAATCTTTTATGTACGAGAAAAATAATTCTATTTTTATTAGAAAACCAATATAGCACAAAAAAAAAAAAACAATATAGCACAAAAGCTGTACAATATGACCTGTTATGTCTCGCCCACAAATAGCGCATGGTACTTTTTTTTTTCCTTTTGCTACATTATACAAATAGTGGATACTATTTAATTAAAGTTCCACCTTCATATATGTTGTTAATCATGTCATATTGTGTGTGTGTTTGTGGCTATTAATTGATGATAATATGTCAAGTCCTATAAGTTATATTAGTTATTAGTTGATTACTGAAATGGTCGACATTATTTAATGCTCCTCCTCTAATCCATGCTCAACCTTATTGTAATTGTCAAATTATAATTAATTAACTTGCCACTATAATTTTCATCATTATATGGACCACGGTTGTACATAATATATTTATATAGAACATAATTATCTAATTAATAATCCAATTTAGAAATTTAATTTGCTTGTTAGTGTTAGTGATGTGTTGAAAGTTATAAATAAGTTAAATATATAAGAGTGTAACAAGTTCAAGTTTCATGTGAAAATTGTAGATCTTCAAATTCTGCTATAAGTTTGCAATGCAAGATATATAATGTATTGTTTTCTGGTGTATGTATTATTATTTGTTGCACAATGATTTAAATTTGAATGAAGAAAAATCAAAATCTCAACAAAAGACCATATTCACAAGAAAGTAAAAGATGAACAATATAATGCACCAATTTTCTACTTGAGTACTTGTAATTAACTCTGAGAAAATTGTGTCTCCTCTTCTCCAATATATTTGCATGATTGGGAATATTCAACAAATTGGTTTATTATTCTAGAGAGAGTTAATAAAAATAAAAAAGGATGAATTTATTAAGGATTTTTTTTTGCCAAAATTTTATTAAGGAATTTAAAACTTTCATTTTAATTGGTAAAAGGGTGCACTTACGAATGTGTTCCATTTAATTGGATTTAATTAATATCTAATTGGTCAGTCCATTAAGGATTAATTAGGAGATAAGTATAATTAATATTTATAAATTAGAAAACATTAAATACAATTGGAAGTGACTTGGCAATAATAATGGTTTGGGCCAAAAGAGCACCATCATCACATTGATAATTTAGAAGAACCACTTCCTCTTTTATGTGTTTTATCATAAACCATGGCCTGCGCACCACTACATATAATCCTGTGTACTGTACTAAACCACTTTTCTTTTTGTATTAAAAAAAATATCACTCTCTTTTAATACAATAAACCAACTTGATTAGTTCAGTTGGTAATTATCGGTCCAATCTTCATTAGAGATTGTTTAAATTTTGTGAAAATATAACTTTTAGTTATTGATTTTTTTTTTCAATTATTGATTCAGCATTAGAATGACTGAATCCTTATAATTTATTGACTCAAAATAACTTTTTTTTATAATATTTTGACTTGTTATGAGTCATTTCTTACAATTTTTAAATAAATAAATTACAAAGACTGAAATGTACTAATCAAAATTCAAAAACTAAATTAATAATTAAAGAATTAGAGATTAAAAGTTATATTATGTCTAAATTTTGTTATGAAACTTGATTTCTCATTAATTTTTATTACAATATTTTTAAAATGTTCAAATCAAATTTTGACAATAAATATTAATATATAGTTTTAAAATTTATCAATACAAGTCATCATATTTAATCTACCAACGGTCTACAATTATAGCGATCTCTCTATTAATAAGACTTTATAATCTCTACTAATACGCCATTTCCTATCAATACAGAGATTTATTAGTAACGACATCCTGACTCTGATGAACTCTTTAAATATAAAACATTTCATTTGTCTTTTGCTAAGAGTAATTAAAAATAATATAATGAATACGCAACTTGTGTGGTTGGAGTTTTGGGAAATTATATATAAACAAGTAGTTGTATACAGATCAAACTTTTTCCTAAAGTAGGCTGAGGAAGAAGATGACATTTTCTAATCTCATTTTGCTGATAGTTGGTGTAAAGCCACTAACACACAAGCACGCACTATGGAATATAACAGCGATGGCTTCTCAGCGGCGACGTGTATATAAATAGCCTCGTTTAGGAATCTAAGTTCCAAGAGCATTTCTGATATCAGTCAAACAAAAACAAAACAAATTATTAGTTCGTGAAGAACAATAAATAATGTTTTCCATTGGAGCAAGCTCAGCTGCAGTTGTAGTGATGGAGAAGAGAGCGAAGGAGAAGAACATGAAGAGAAATAAGGAAGAGAAGCGAGAAGCAAAGGGCTACAAGGTTGGTAGTTCAGGTGTAGGAAACAGAGGGAATCACAAGGTTTATCCAAGTGGAGATCAACTGCTCATGACACCCAATAAGGTTAACCCTGCACAGTCTTTGCAGGAATTTTGAAAATCTAAAATAATTCTAAGTAAAATGGGGAGAGAGAGAGAGAGAGAGAAACACGTAATCACCGGTTCCATAAAACTTAGTGGATCCAATAATCATTCCGTGTCTGTCTTTTTCTTCACTTCATCTAAAGTCACTTAAAAACCGTACGTGTTATTATTTACGTGTTGTGTTGTGATTCTAGTTCGTAGTGTTTCTTGTTTAGGGATATGTATTTCTGTGTACTTGTGTTGTATTTGAATGGAATCAATGTGTGTGTAGTTATTGTATGGGTGTGATTCAATCTCGCAATGTTAGTGAAGATATAATGTTTGCTACTGATGTACTAATAAACTGATGTTTTCAAGTGCATGCATGTGCGTCAACATTCTCTTATACTTTTTTGTCAAGTTTTGATATATTTGCATTCTTGAGTTGTTTAAGAAAGCATGCCTCGTCCTTTGAATAATATACCCAAGAGATATATATATATATATATATAATCTATTGGCCTATAAATATAATATGCATATGGTACTTATAAATATGAACGTGTCCAGAATGCTTTGGACTGGTTGAGTCACTCCAACTTTGAAGAAAAATATGATGACCTTTTGGAATTTTACTTTTTTTTTTTTTGGGAGCGAGTTCAAGTTCGTAAGGCATTATCAGAGATAACGCTGAATGATATTGGCACATTTTGAATTCTAATTTAACGAGTTTATAAAATCATCACACTGATTTGTGAGTCCACGAGATTATAAAATTATCATTAATTATTAAAAATTTGGATCAAATTTACGAATAATAATTCATTAATAAATTTATAATATTGATCACACTGATTATTAATGATCTTAAATATGATATTCCACCTTGTCTAAAATATATGATACTTTTAAATGAATTCACAAGGATTAAAGAAAGTCCTCCAGACTACAATATAAAACATCTTATAAAAACCTTACCTAATCTAAAATATAAAACATTAGATAGCTTTTATATTTGTTTTTTCATCTATGCCCCTACTTTATTTATTACTCTTTTTTTTAAAAAAAATCATGCATTGAAATTTTTACTATTATCAAGGTTCTTATATAGGTTATTTAATGAGAGTATAAATGAAAAGATGTGGACATTTTTTAAAATTTAATGTTTCAACTAACATAGTTTGTAAAATGTGAATTGATTAATTATGATTTATATTGTGGTAGTGCATAGGGAGTAATAGTTAATTAAAGTGATTTGTATCATTAAAATCGTAAAAAATTATCACTGCTTCCCAAGATTACTCTCCAATTAAATCCATTTTATTTTAATTACCTTTAATTTCTTCCTTATATAATCTCTTTCTACAATATAATTAATAAGGATATTTATGGAAAAGAAAAATTTAATTATATTGAATTTTTATAAAATATCTTATATTTTGGACCAATACTAATTGATAGAAAATATTCTATATTTTGGATTGGAAGGGGTAACAATTACTCTCTCTGTTCAAAATTTTATAATTTTTATTTTAATAAATATATAATAAAATTGGTAAAACTGGACTATCCAGACCAAATTGCTCATCATAGTCTTTATTGCTTTATGACAAGTTGAATTTGCTAATGTATATACAACTTTGTTTAATTTTGTTATCAAGTTGGTAAAATTGTGATGAGTGAGACACTGTATAAGTAAAATGGCTGCTAATCTTTTTACTTGTCCGCCCTAGATGTGTGTTTTCTTCTTTGTGAAGCTTTGTCCTTTGTGCGTTATAGGATTATGATTTAACGTTCTGCATCTTTTTCTGTCTTCTACTCAATTTTTTTTTCACACAACTTATCATAATTTTAATAATTCAACACAACAAGTAACATAGTTTATGTACATGTTAACCACAGGTAAGTACTTATAATCATATTTAAAAATATAGAGACAACTAACATTGTAAATAGATAAAACTTAAGGGACTTGAAACAATAAAAAAAATTATAGGAACTAATACTTTTTATGTGGCAAAAAATGTAAGAACTAATATTAAAACACGCTAAAAGTGTAGGGACTAACAAATATATTTTAATAAATATATAATAATAAACTTGATGAGCACTGAAATTGAATGCCAAAGACAAGAGAGCCGCTAGTTTTTTTTTCCCCATTATGTCAAATAAGTGATTTCATAAGACAATAATACTTATGATTCTATTTAATTTGAAAAATAAATATGAAGAATAATAAATAAATTTTTATTTTAAATATATTTTTGTGTATTTCTCTGTAGTTACATATAAAACGTTAGGGACTATTCAAGGATTTAAATCCTTTGAAGTTAGTGTTAGTAATTTTTTGTAAAGTTTTTCTTTTTAAGAAAGAAAGAGAAAATTTTATATTTCATAAAAAAAATAATAATATGAGAGAAAAAACTAAAAAAAAAAATTTTACCTAAATTCACAATCCCAGTTTTAGAGGATTTAAATATTTCTATCCATATGTATAAATATATTCTATGAACTGATGGGCTCTAATTAGTCTAATGCATGTTTGTATGGGCCAGGATTTCAAATGATTGAATGGGACTCGGTTAATTTCTTCCTAGACCTGAAGGGTATGCTTCATGACATATTAACACTGGTTCATTGTGGGTAAAGCCTGCACTTATCAAGACACAGCATCCTTGTAACTGTTTGTTTTACTGCGTACACGCCTTCATTTTTAGTCAGGAAAAGACAAGTACGACAAATTAATTGAAATTAAATGCCTTTGATCATGATCATATATGAGAACCTAATTAAGAACTTGGTGTGATTAAATGAACTGAGGTGTTCGGGCTGGTCAGCCAATATGTCAGGTTCTACTGCGGTTAATCCATTGCGAGGATTTGGATCCGTAAGTAATTTAAGTCAACTCATTTAATAACTATCTATTATGACACAACAACAACCATTCAGTTTAATTGAACGACTGTAAAAGACTTTGTCACATAATACTTAAAAAATATTAAATTTTAAATTTTTAAAGGAGACTAACATAAGTAAGAAGTGTCTTAAATTCTTTGAGGGAATTGTATCTTGATAATTTTCAAGTATTAATGTAAACCAATAGTTATAATTTTGAGACTCTTACTGAATGATCAATGAATTTAAACCATTCATCAGATGCAAATCTCTTTGAGCAATTGCCGTAATAATGTTTTTATTGGATTGGGGCAAACCTATACTTTAGGGTGCTGGTGATTGAAAGCTGTTATATATATATATATATATATATATCTACCATCAAAGTTATTTGGGTAATTCAAAGTGCTGTCTCTCTCTCTCTCTCTCTATATATATATATATATTCAAAGACAATATTTTACTGTACTTTACAACTTATTAATGGTAAGATGGGATTAGCAAAATATCAAAACGTTACTGATGATCAAACGATACTTTATCTGAAACGATATTATTGTCATCGATATAAGCATTGTACTTAGACTAATATATCCCCAGCTTTTGTTCTGTTTTGTTTTCTTTTAAATGAAGTCTACGCCAAGATGAAGATACAATGAAACAAGGAACCGGGAAAGAAGACCTTAGAGAAACTAAACCCTGTCTACTCCAACTACTAATTAACATCACCGTCCCCGACAACAAACACATAGACCATATCCTCGGCGACACACACTCAAATAACGGCGTTCATCAGTTCCTAATGTTTGGTCTTTTTTCCACGCGCTGTTGCAGCGTCAGAAGCATGAGCTGCCTCTGATGACGATCTTTCTTTCTCCTTGCCATTGTTATTATTACTATTATCATCATCGCCAATCGCAGTTTTCACAGTCACCATTTGCAGTTCACGCTCACTAGCAGATTCCAATCCTTGAACACAAGTCGTAAGACCCATCTGATTCAGCCTCCAGACTCTGAATCCAGGATAACGATAACGAGTCTTAAGAGGAGGATTCAAATCCAGAACAGCCAGAGGCACTCCCACGGAATACATCCAAGCTGCTTCAACAGAATCCACCAGACAAGTGAAGACACTGATTGAAGGAGTCGCCGGCCTCGTCGATCCGCCGCCGTCGTTGGTGCCTTTCACGGTGTAGTGAATGCGTCTTAGGGTTCCTGAAACGTGGGCATTTACGATAGCTTTGGTCGCTGCCGACATTCTAGAGGCTCTGGCGTAGCACGAGATCATCATGTGAGGTAACATATTGACGACCCTTCCTGGCTCGTACCCGAAATGAAGAAGGACTTCACGTGCCTTGGGTTCTGCCAATGGCCTCACAATGTTCCATAACCCTGGTTCATTGTCGGCACAAGGATAACCTGCACTTATCAGACCAAGCTTGGTTTTATATATGTATGTATGTATGTATGTATGTTTACCATAATCATCAAACTGATGCATCAAACTCGTTTTTTCTTTATGTCTTAAGAGTTTAGACTCAGGAATAATAAAGACTCAGAATTCAACAGTCATCGTCACCTTTGAATAGAAAAAGACAAGACATTAATTCGTTTTATTGAATATTGAATATATACTCTATTGACCATACGAGAATTCAATTCAAGTGGTTGACAATATAAGCAATTTGGATCCAGTGAGTGCTCTTAGCCCATTCACTCTATGATTGTTTTATGTAATACGATAATAATTGTTAGATTTAATTAGATGGTTATAAGAGATTTTGTCCTAGCAGTAAAAAAGTATTAAATCTCAAATTTTTGGAGGTGACAACATATAATTTGGATTTGCTGAGTGGCTTAAGTTCACTAACTCAATGTGTCTCAATTATGACCATTAAATTTTATCAATATTTGAAAATTATGAAGATATATTTCTCTCAAAAAATTTAAAACAATAATCATGACTAAAACACTCTTCACATTGGTTGTCCTGTCCAAAAATCTGGTATTTAATACTTTTTTAATATTATATAACAAAATTTTTGACAATTGTTCAATTAAATCGTACAATTTTATTGTACCATGCCATACACTCATTGAGCGAGTGGAGCTAAGTCACTCACTGAATTTAAATCCGAACAACATATGTGAGGAATAATTTGATTATGAAAATTGTTTTGAATTTTTGAAAAGATAATAATTTTTAATTATTAATGAAATTTAATAACTATGATTCAGAATTTCATTGAGAGAGTGGATTTGTGCCACTAAATCCAAATCCAAATCCGAGTCTTTAATATGATCAGAACCTAAAAACTTGGTGATGTTAAATGAACTGAATCAAGTGAAACTAAGAAGGGGTGGGGGAGAGAGGTGTACCGGGCCCACCAGTTGCAGGGTCACCGAAATTCTTGTAGTGACCAAATTTCATGAACGCTCTTTCGAGAGAATCAATGTGAATGTCTGCGCAAACCGAAGGGAACTGAAGAGCGTACAAGAGGCCAGGGAAGCCGAAGATGAAAGAGCGCTTGCATATTCTGATGATCGGCGCGTCCTTCGCCAATGGCCACTGGAAACCGTTAACGGAGCAGTACGTCGTCAGAATCGGCGGCGCCGTCGTCTGCACGACAAGTTTCACATGAAATACCCCAAGCCCGAGCAACCTCACCGTCTTCGCCTCGTCATGATCAAGCAGCATCACGGCGGCCGTCGGGAAATGGAAAAGCTCCGTTATGGTGCCGTCCGGAAACCTTTGAAGGTTGCCTGAAGAACTCGCCATGCCTGCACGTAAGTGATGCCTGCGGCTTAGATATTAATTACCACAACAAACAGAAAGTTTTACAAACAGCAAAACAATGGACGATCTGCAAATCTGTGAATCAGTCTAGAGAGAGAGAGAGAGACCTGAAAGCTTAGTGGAAAGGGTTGAGAGATGGTGAGGGGATCGATGAGGAAGGAGTGAGAGAGAAGCGTTATATATAAGAGAGAGAGGGGGGGAAGGGCTAAGGGAGGTGCATGATGAATCTGCTGTTTCATTTTGTATTTTATCACTTACCAAATTACAGGCTACAACCAGTAACTCACTTTGCTTACTAATTTTTTTTTTTTTTTTGCCTTTGTTTTCAGAATATACAGATAAGCTACTACTGTACACATTAGCGTTTTAGGTGGGCAAAAGGAAATTAATTAACGTTCATTTGAGGAGGATTCTTATTTCAAATTAACTTATACAATGTATTCTCTCTGATCCTATTTGGCTATTTATAATGCAAAGAGAGACTTTTTTTTAATCTTATTGATAAGTCATGCTATCAAATTTTTATTTTAAATTTTTTTACCTTCCATTAAATGTCGGTGAGAAAAATATATTATTAAAATTAACATAACTAAGTTAGGTCTAACAAAAAAAATTAGTCTCTTATAATATGACAAAACAAAGTTTAAATCTCTTATTGAGAAAAGTACTCACTTTTAATACGTGATCTTGTTTTGAATAGGATCGTCTCTAATAGAAGGATGCCAATGAGCAATAAAAAAAATATGTATAATTAATATAGGAGTTTTAAAGTTTTTCTGTGTTCCTGTTGATGAAACATGTAGAAGGGAGTATATATTTATCATCCCTTTTAAAACTTTAGAGATCGTTTGTAAAAATATTTTATTTTTGAAAACTAAACAATATACTTTCAAAATAATAATCTTTAGATTTTAGAATTAAAAACTAAAAAAAAAAATCATGCATGCGCAGCACGCAGTGCACTGCAGATAACCTGTTGGTTTTGAACTGAAAATAATTTTCTAAAGACATACAACAGAAAAGTTTTTAGCTCCCTGATTTTTGGGCATGGGAACCACGTAGTGAAATCAACAAAAAAATTCCTGGCCGTTCAGTAACGATGGTTTGTTTGTTTCTTTTGAATGTCATCATGAATACAGCTTATTGGCCGAATTAATTAAACTGTCAATGAATTTTCACTTGGAAATTAAATTAGAACCATTTGGTCATCTCCGTTGCGTGTTTTCATAGCTATGTTGTTGCTTGGGAACTGAGATTTACTTTCAGAGGCTAGCTAGCCATGATCCATTGTCTGTTACGTTGCAACCTATTATAAGAATTTCTTTTTTATTTTTCGAATCGTAACAGCCCGATCATAAGAATTGAACTGAAAGTGATGAGTAAAACTTTAGGTTCCCTTTAATAGAATGAAATTAATTAAAAAAAAAGATGATAATTTAAATGTGAAGAAGGATAGGTGAATCATATTCATAAAAGAGAATAATAATTTAGTTTATGGGGTTGAGAATTATGATTTTATAAAGCTTTTAGAGAGTATGACAATTCTCATATTTATGATATATAATATTGAGTTTTATTTTGTCTATTACGAGGAAAAAAGATGATTTAATTTATTTTTATTTTGATTTTTTTTCAAATTCATTCCATTATCATTATTTTAGTAACTAAATGGAACTTTAATTATCAACCAATTATAGTGGACGTAAATGATAAGAGATCTCGTCACTTGAACAAGTGATTTGAGGTTTGAATCTTAGTCCTTATGCATGTATCAACTTAGTTAATAGATATTTATCATTTAGCTGCCAGATCTGATGGGAGATAATCTCTACAGTTGATAGAATATACTCCTTCTAATATAAAAAAAAACTTAATTATCAATTTGGAATTAAAGAGAGGAAAAAGAAATTCGTTGAAAGGATTTTTTTACGTGTTAACATATATACCGTGTCCTTGCTTCTTGTATCTCTCATTTTCTCACGGAGGAGAATTTAATTACTTGGAATGAAGTTCAACTAGTACCTTAGTTCTTTCTATCTATTCGTGTTTTGTTCCCACTGATCTTGGAACTTCTTTAATATTGAACAAATTACAAATATACATACATACATACATATTATATTGAGTCAATTACATGCATGGACATGTTTATGTTTAGGTGGGACAATCATGTGCCATTTAAACAGATGTTTTAATGAATAGTAATCTTGAAAGATTTAGCCTTAAATTGATATTGTTTTAATAAATAGTAAATGAATGATGACATATGAATTTAATTTAATTTTGTAAACTGCATCAATTAATTGCTTTTTTAATAAGACATTTAGTAGCCCACTAGTATTTAATCGATATCCTGAGATGGCTAATATTATATACAGGTGATTTGTATGTACATGAAATAAAATTTTCAACAGTAAATTGCTGGCTTAAAACACAAATCGCTAGTTATAGTAACCAAATTAGACAAGAATAGCAGAGCAAATACGTGATAGTATTTCTCTTGATTCGGCCCAATTATATGCCCACAACTCCATTCAATCCTCTTGAAATTTCAAAATATTTTTAGATTAATTATATTAGTTCTATTTTTGACCTCAAACTATTTTTAAATGAGCACCCCATATCATAAACTCCTAAATATAGCAATGTCACCCTTAAAATATTTAAAATGTAGCAATATAATTTATGTAACATCTTGAAAGTGAAATTCCACATTATCTTTAGTGTGAATTTGATTTTCAATTTACTAAAAATATATTTGGCAAGAGTTCATTTGACAAAAATCATTTTAATAAAAGTTAATTGTTGTAATAAAATTTATTTTTAATATACTTTTTTAAAAATTAGTTTGTTACACTGAAAATTGTTTGGATTATGATAGTAGAATATGCTTTTGAATGTATAATTATAAAAAAAAAATTAATTCATAATGATTTGTAATTTTTATTATACAAATATAAATATATTTAAAATATTTAAAAATTATGATAAAAATTTTAAATAACATAAAATTTGATCTATAATTCTAAAAACTTGATCTCTAGTTATTTGTACTTTTTAATTTATAATTTCAAAAAATGTGATAAATATTGGTAATTTTTATTATACAATAATGCTAAAAATTAACATGAATTTATAATGCTAAAAGCTTGATACCTAATTATTATTATTGAAATGATAATTATATTTTTAATAAATTATTTATTTTTTTAAAAAAAATAAGAAATTAAATTTAAGGTAATATAGTCAAATAATATTATACTTTTCAACAGCTTCAAATAGTTATATTTTTTAAATTTACTTTTAGCCACTATTTAGATTTGCTTTTCCTACAAAATGTTTTAACCAAACAACTTTTAATATTTTAGAAATGAAATTTTGCTTTCTGAATGTGAAACTAAGAGTATTCAAATGGATCCTAAGCTTTGGTGTCTAATTACTAGATTGTCCTTTAAATCTTCCTCTTCCATATTCAAAACACATACACACTCTCTCCATCATTGTTTCCATGAAAAATGATGTCCTTAGCTTTGTGCTTCTGGCTCCAGCGAATGATGTCCCCCGTGCTTCTGGTCTTTCAATCCCTCATCTTTCTTATGAAATTTGTTCTTTATATTTTTTTCATAGATCATGAGAATTTGTTAATTATTGTTTGATTTTTTTTGAACATTCAATAAGGATGGCTTCATTTTCGTGAGATTGTATGATGAATCGTGAGGAAGATGGTGTGTGAGATTCTGGATTTGATGGCCGAAGGGCTAAACATGTTTAGCAGGGGAGAGAGAGAGAAACTTTCGAATACCAAAAGAAGAAGATTCAGAGCGCAATTTAGTAAGGCAACAAAACTTATTTATCCC
Source organism: Prosopis cineraria (assembly GCF_029017545.1). Taxonomy (NCBI): domain Eukaryota; kingdom Viridiplantae; phylum Streptophyta; class Magnoliopsida; order Fabales; family Fabaceae; genus Prosopis; species Prosopis cineraria. The sequence continues at coordinate 35,489,889 of NW_026555335.1, read as the reverse complement.
AAAGTTCCTTGGCAATTCAAATTAATTTTTTCATTTCATGAAAACTTTATGTAATTAAAATATTTTTATGGGACTTAGGGCCTCTTTGGATACACTTTTAAAGTCAATTATGAGTTTAAAGTCATGGTTTTAATTTAAAAATTGTTATCCAAAAACTTCAATTTTTCCAAGCCTGATCTGACTTTCAAAACTCTACTTAGGATAAGCTGAAATTTGTTCAATTTGAAAAATCAATTTTGAGCGTTATTGACTTGCTATTTTGAATAATATAATTACCCACTTAAAATTGATTATACAAAATTATCCAAACATTTTTAATTTTATCAAAATCAATCTTTGAAAATTTATTCAAATGTCATCATATTTTAATAATCAATTTTTTCTATAATTAATTTTTTTCATAATCCAAACATACATTTAATAGTGATTTTTCTAGAACTTTTCTCACCAACTTACACTATTCCCAAGGATTTTTTCACAAGCTCATTAAAAATAGTTGAATTAAAAGGTAAAAATATTCTAAAAGTTCTATGAAAGAAACATTGGGTATCTTCATTTTAGAAAGATATATGTCACCGCAAATTTTTTTTTTTTTTTGAAAAATGGCAATTTCACCCTATTGACAGTTTACTTGCCACGTTGGCTTCCACTTGATATCTTTTACAAAATAAAAAAACACATCCAGGTGAACAAGTGAACATCTTCTTCTGCCATTTCTCTTCTTTCGCTAGGTATCACAAGGGAGATTAAAAGCAAGGAACATGGCAAATTGGAAATGTTAGACCTTGGCGGTGTAGATTGACAGCAAAGAGGGAGCAAACTCGACATCTTCGAGCTGGTCTTTGAGAGATCAATGGCATTGAACTACACGACTCGGTGACATGATGAGCAAGTTTCGACGAAAGCAATACACATAAAGATGGGCTGGGCTTGACGGCAACTTCAAGCGATGAACGGACAAGCTTGCGTGGTGAGGAGAGAACTAAATCGTGGGGGGTTTGCTAGACTGCTCAATCTCTAATGGTGGGGGTCCATCGATTATTAAAAAGGGTCGGGATTCGATTGACTTAGGGATTGAACAGAAGGTAGTGAGAAGAGAGCAGATCGAGGAAGAAAGGGGACGGAGACGATGGTGGATTCTTCATCGAAGGTATTGTTGCACTCAAGCACTCTTCTTCTACTTGTGCACCTTGTGTCTGTGATTGCTCTTCTAAACCCGTCCTCTCTACACCCCAAGGTAGTTCTTTTAATTCTGCAAATTATTGTGTAGTAGCCTGTGATTTGATTTAGATTAAATCTTTTTTGCTCTTAGTTTATGGAAAATTTCCTCCAATAAAAGAGGATGATGATAGGTATTATTGGCTGGGATGGAGATCTGACTTACACCCTCTTTCTGTTTCGAGATTTTGGGATAGAAGAACACATCATCCATGATTTGGGTTTAATTTAATTTTCCCTCCTGGTATTCACTGTGATTCATTGTAATTTTGCTATGGCTTTTGTTTTCGGTAACATGAAAGAAAGCTACCATTTCACAGAGAGAGAGAGAGAGAGAGAGAGAGAATTAGTGGAGCAGGAGGAGGAGGAGGGAGGCCGAAACCACGTGCGGATATTCTTTAATTTAAATGCTAGGTGGCTACCACTTGGGCAAAGAGTCAAAAATAATGGTCAACAAACGATCACACTAATGACAAGATAAAAATCTTGTCCCTTTTTTAAAGTTTCACAAAAAAAAAAAAATGGCTCCAACTAAAAATATAAGAATATTCAGTGCTTTTTTCCAAAAGACATCTCGAGTATTTTGTTCCCTTAACCCAAGAGAGTTCTCAAGACATGATTTATTATGCCAACAAAATTTATACACTCGACCTTACTCTGGAATAGTGGCCCAAAAAAACTTACCCTGGAATAATTTAGTTATTTTCGCTTGATTTCGCTAGTGTTAGTTTTTTTTTTTTTCCATAGCTTATATTACCATCTGGTATTCTGTATTATTGCGTTAGATTTGAATATCATCAAGTTCAATTTAATTAACATTTCTAATATGTGTACTAAAAAAAAGTTAACATTTCCAATACAATTTTTTATCCATATATAGAATTCAAATCTCCATCTCTAGTTTCATGAGAATTGAGTCCCTTTTAATCAATGATCTAATCACTGTTTATAACCAGCTTTCTTTAATTTCATTCTTTTCCTCTCCTTTTTCCCCGAACTGTTGGTAACCAACTTTGGTTTTCCTTTTCAATGTTGGACACAAATAATACACGACTTTAGCTGAACAAGTTTAACAACTTTAGCTGCTGCTGCTTCTTTTTTCTGGTGCGGAGGCTATTAGCAATTTTTTGGGTAAAGACTATTATAGCTTTTGTTTTTTGTGACTATATGATCGGACCATATTTGAATATTATTAGGTTCAATTAAAAGTAACTTTTTTAAAGATATTTTTTATATTCACTTAAAACTTAAACTTAAACTCAAGATTTCGTGCTTAAATAATAATAGCTTATTTTACTGAAACCAACAAATGCCAGGGGCTATTAGCCATTATGTTGAGGGCCATGTAATGATATTTTCGTGGGGCTGAAGAAGTTGGGGAACATGCTTTGGGTTGGCACATATTTCTGATTGAAAGCATTGATTCATGATGCTAGGCCCATTCTCGTCTTGGTCCAGTTAGGCGTTGATAAGTTATAGCATTGGTATAGGGAGAATTGCATACCAAAGACACACATCAAATAATATTTTATTGACAACTAAAGTTTACTAAAATAATAATTTTTTTAAATTTGATGGTCATAATGGAATTGGATATTCATAATTAATCAAATTTAAATTATATATTATTTAAAATATATTATTTTTTGTATGATCTATTCAATTTCGATAATTCAACTACAATCTAATTATTGAACATTGGATAATAATCAATCTAATGTTCATAATGTTAGCCACAAGTGAAATTATAGTTATCTTTATTCAAAATATTAGTTATTATTTATTATACTCCTGCTTGCAAATGTGCTCTAGCACTTAAAACCAAATTTGTATCCATAAAAAATAATTCTTATGATTGAATCAGTGTAACTTCTATTAGAATATTTATTTATAGATTTACATTAATTAACAAGCCCAAACAGATTAGTTTTTATAATCTTATGTGGACAGTGATAGGTTGACTACACATGTGAGCCCAATAGGTAGAGACCCAACCTACAACTTTGTAGCTGTTCGTTATTCCTTATCTCTTAACTGACTGAGTCAAAGATAATGAAATATAATTAATTATTAATTAATTAATTATAGACATTATTGATATGGTCCATAAGTCAATTAGTCGATAACCACAAACACACAATAGTTTTCACTTTATTTATTATCTCTAAACTCTCTGCAAAACTACGAGGGTCCTATAGGTTGTACATTAGTATATACTCGAAGTAATTAAGGTCTCTCAAGTGATCATGAATTCTTCAGATTCATACACATTACTCTATTTAATTTTATTTAATACATGAATTGAGATATAAAGTTGACACGTAGCATTAGAGTTAAATTACAAATATTAAATTATATATCTCAGTTCTTTTTATGCGTATGATAATATATTGATAGAAATTCATGGTGATATGTTAATAATTCTCCTTATATCCTTATTATTTTAGAAGAGTATGAATATGAGATTTGAGTTTGAGAATTTTGGTTTATATCTTGTAATGTTTGTGAAGAAGCCATGGAGCATGATCCTTAGATATTTTGTGTATATGAATTTGTTTTTCCGTGAATTTCTATCATTCTTCTTCTTTTTTTTTCTCCTTGACCTCATTGTTATCGAAGTTTACTGGAAACATGTTCTGAATGAACTTTCACCTTCTTTGCTGCGAGTTGTTGCCGCTGTCAGACCTTTGCTGTCGCTAGTATTGACTGAGTTTGCCATTGTCAGTTGCCAGAAGTTGCCACCAGAGATGAGTAGATGTGTTGTCGTTAGAAGCTTTTTAGTTTGCAGCGCCACTCTCCTGGCCTCATAGGTCATGCTGCAATGTCTGGTTTGCATCGTTCGAAAAGGCTGCAAATTCGTTGGAGATGGCTATAGACAGAGAGAGCTCTAGGACCGTTGGAGATGGATGCTGGCGCGTCGTCGGCACCGTCCGTCCATCAATGTCCGGTGCCTTCTACTTCTGGTTTGTGCTTTTACAGTCCGATGGCTGGAGAAGAAGCAGGAATTGCGTCAGAGAAGTGGATCCTGGGGATCTATTTCTTTAAGACAGGCTAGTTTTTTTGTTTTGTTTGGGCTTGGCACATTAAAAAAAAACCGCCCAACGTGTGAAATTTTTACTCAAGTGAGATGCAATTGGGCTTTACCTCAGCCCAGTACAATATATAATTAAAAAAAATCAAGTTTTGTAAATCACATTTTGGCCGAGACCAAAATTACCTCCTGGGCCCATAATTATTTATATTTATGTCTTGACCCCAAATAATTTTTATCAATTACATATTAGTCCCTTAACTTTTAAAATTGCATTCTGACCCAATTCTCTTCTAGAATTACCAATTTACCCCTGAATACCTTTTAAAAAAATCCAAGTAAGTCCCAGATTTATTTTCTAATTACTAAAAAGACCCTAAGGACTTTTGAAATTATTTTGTTTTCTCCAAAGGTCATAAAGCTTATAATTTTGTGAATTATTGGTGATGCTTAAGATCTTGAAGCATTGATAATGAACATACCCCATAGGTGTGATATTATTAATGTGATTTTGATGGTTAGCTTTGAGAATAGGTAAATAGCATTTTTTTATGTATTAGATATTCATTATACCCCATAGGTATGAAAATATTTAATACATATTTTTTAGTACAGACTTTTGTGTGAGCTAAATCTGTGTGGTATGAGAGCCTTCTTAGTGCATGATAATAGTTGCATAACTGAAATTTGCTTGTTAGGAATTTTGTACTATAATTATGTTATGTACGCATAATGATTTCTCATATTCTATTTTACGATTTCAGTTTCTGTGTTTTGAGCAACTATTTTTTGTTAAGGCCCTTTATAGGACTTGATGCATGATAATAGTTACATAATTGAAATTCGCTTGCTAGAAATTATGTACTATAATTATGTTATGCATGCATAATTATCATTTCCCATATTATATTTTGTGATTTTAGTTTCTGTTTTGAGCAATTATTTTTTATAAAGGCTCTTTATAGGACTCATTATGATCATTTGTGAGAGTCCTTAAATATGTACCTTACCACTTTGAGAATTAGTTAGCTCTAAAATAACCCAAACCAAAGGATTTCTCTTGACAGTCTAATTCTTTTAACAAGACCTATCATAAATAGTTGTCTAAGTCCAATCAGATCTGTTTGATGGTAATTGAATTCACCGTTAAGGAAAGTAATTAGGGACAACATTTTTGGTGACATACATTATGTGATGCTTGATAGCATTCAATTATGGTGGGACATTTGGTGTTGAAGGGAAGTATGTCTTGAATTTGTATGGAGTTAACCTTGGAGTATTCCTTGGCTTATAGAATTATTACAACTTAATCATAAATTCTTGACATCTTCTTACCTCACGTAAGAAAGGGGAGAGATTGAAGGATCATACAATATTAATAGTAGCCTATAGTAACTTCCAATATGAGGGGTGAAGTGTTTCAAATTTGAAACATTTAAGTAGAGTTGCTAGATTATTATCCTTTTATTTGAAATTTCCATTTCCATCCACATGCTTAGGGCATTTATGAATAAACTATTGATATATTTTGAATGATATTGCAAGAGTCATTTATATTTAGTGATTGTATGCTCACCCATAGTGAGTCAAATTATGATAGTGTATTATTTGAAATTATATTTCAAGATATCATGTTGACAAAGAATTTTACCCTATACGTATGTCATTTTTGTGTTTTTAAAATTTTGGAATTATCTCTAAATATTATATTGGTAAAGGACGCTTATAGGTAAAATAAGGATTACTATTGTTAGTAGTTGGGCCTTTATTTTGACAGGTTTACAAATAAGGATTTTAATATTTTGATGTTTTTTATACTCTATAAGTATGGTGACATTAAAGACATTTTATTATAATCCTTTTGATAAAGTCCTTAATTCATATTTGAATTGGATGCCTAATAATTTAGTGTCCAAAATAATATAAGGTAAATTATTTGTATTAAGTTGGAAATCATTAGTGAGATTTTAAGTTGAAGAAGCTTAATCTCAAAATCTATTAAGGGATTCCTTACTTACTATTGCATAAGATCAAGAAATGTGCCAATTTTGTTACTCACTATCAAGTTAACCAAATTTAAATTTTACTTTTAAATAAATAGTGAGAGTTTAAGCCTAAATTACTGGCCTACTTGTTAAGAGCACCACCTTTACCTAAGCATGTTTATTAATCAACTTCATTTGATGAGGATGAGGTTGTCAAGAATCCACTTAGCTTGTTAAAATAAAACAATCTATGATATATACTAAGCAATTGATTTTATTCAAGTGTTCTCACAGAGTTGGTATACTTGTAATACTTAGTTGAAAGTAATCATTTATAATTATCTCAAATAAATAGAGACTTGAGGGAAGGAATTAAAATACCTTAATAAACTAATTTTGTAGAATTTAGTTGGGAACATTTAATGTGCAATTATCTAAAACCATCTTTGAAAATAAGCAAGTCTTTAGGTTGTAACATCTGAAGTTTGATGAGAATATTAGCTCCTTTTAATTTTACTTAGAATGCTTCAGATTTGTGCATATTTGTTAAATGTTTGAGAAAAGAAGTCTTTTGCTTCTTATGCTCCTTGTTAGTAGCTAGTCACTAGCTAGTGATCAAATAAATGAGACAACATACTTATGGTCGTGCCACCTTGATATAAAATCTTCTGTTTGACATATTTCATTCAAAGATTAACATCCATTTTAATATATCTAATTGCAACCTTGATTTGTCTCAAGCAACCTATTTTAAATTGAATGTTTAGAAATCCAATGTACACTTCTAGTTTGATACTTGTTTAAGGGATGTAAGGTTGCTTAAGTTTTTACATCCTTAAAATTAATGTTGAGGAGGACCATTTTAAAATTTGCATATAAAGAATTTTGTACGCTTTCGTTATGAATGATTTTGAGGATGCTAAAATATATGTTGGTCTTTGATCTAGATTTTACTTTGAATACCCTCTAGTAAATACTTGTAAAATCATCGTAAGAAATTATTGAATAATCCTTTGAAAAAATTCTTGTGTGTCGAGAGATTGACACCTAATGTTAGTTGTTAAAAATTTGATCCTCTTTAAATTTATGATTATGAGGATTTAGAATGTGTATCATATTATTTCATAATACATAGAGGAGCTGTCTTATAAAAATGAATGTATTATAGATACTTGTAGCTAGCTACCTCAATTTAGAATATTGAATATATATATATATATATATATATCGCTTCTTATAAAGCCTTTCATTAGATTATATATAGTTGAGGAAATTATTATTAGACATGTATGTTTTGTTTCCTCCAACTATAAATGTAATATTTTGTCTACCTTAAGCTTCTCTCAAAGATTTTGTTGGAGAGCATTAGACATTTAGACTTATTTAGTTCACTTATGTGGTGAATGTATGCTTATACATTGGCATGACTAAAGGCTTATTGGACATGTGGGTTTCATTGTTCTTTTTAAGATAGCCTTGGTTTAGTAGGAGTTTGAGTTGTGTCCTTGTAAGGACATTTGATGATTTAAGGCCATTCTGCTATTATGCTCAGTTCTTGTTTTAGAAATAATGAAATGTTTTATATTGTTTGTTTCCTTATAGGATTTAATGATTCGTGTTTATGCATCTTGTATCACTTGTTTCCTCCTGGAATTCAATGATCTTGTATTGTTTTTATACTGAGTTTCAATCTAGATTTAGAGATGTTGCGGTGCTTTATATCATTTGTTTTTCTATAGAATTCAATGATTTGTGTTAATGCACCTTTATGTCACTTGTTTTCTTATAGGATATAGTGACTTTGTGTCATCTCTTTACTGAGTTATGGTCAGAAGACCAATTCTATGTTCAGTTCAGTTAGATGCATCTATATTATTTGTATTCCCATAGGATTTAATGATTCTGTTATGGTATGACATACATGTCACTTGTTTCCCCATAGGAATCAATGATTTTATGTTGTCATTTTACTGAACAGTGTTTGGAATAAAAATTTTGTATTTTGTTCAATTCAAATTATGAGACATTATATCACTTGTTTCCCAATAAGGTCCAATGATTTTGTGAAGTTTCATCTTTTAAATTTTGTTTGTTGCTTGTTTATATAAATTGCTTAATTAATGCAATTCAAGTCAAAGATTGTTAGAATATTTATTTATGAAATTACATTAATTAATAAGCCCAAACAGATTAATTTTTATGATCTTGTGTGGATCATGATAGGTAGATTATACAAGTGAGTCTAATGGATAAAGGCCCAACCTACAACCTTATAACCGTCGATTATTCCCTATTTTTTAAGTGACTAAGTCAGAGATAATAAAATATAATTAATTTATTTATTTATTATAGTAGTTATTGATATGGTCCACATAAGTCAATCAGTCGATAACCACAAATACACGATAGTTTTCACTTTCTCCATTATCTCTAAACTCTCTGCAAAACTACAGGGGTCTTATAGATTGTGTATCTGTTTATACTCGAGATAATTGAGGTATCTTAAGCGATCATGGATTCTTCAAATACACACACATTACTCTATTCAATCTTATTCAATACATGAATTGAGATATAAAATTAACAATTTCAAATTACGCGTAATATGATAATCTGATAAGGAAAGTTAATATCAAAAAAGGACTTAGGGACTCCAATGCAATTATTTCATTTCGTGGGACTTATATGTCAATATCCCATAGTGATCCTCACGTGTCATTTTCCCTAAATATTTTCCCACGAAGGCCCTTCAACGTAGTTTTTTCTAGATATATCTCCACTTTGGATTGCATTTAGCTCCAACTCTAAACCACGTGGCATTTGTTGATGCAAAGCGTGTACTGATGCACAAATTGCCACTCGTCTTCCCGTTCGGTGAACCGGTGGTTGCGTTTCTTCTTCATCAATGAATTTGGGGCTTGACCCCAAAACAAATTTCGAGCTATATTTTAAGTTTTTTAAAAAAAGAGAAATTTCACGCCACAAATGTAGGGCCTGGCGAGGTTTACATTACATGACTTGCAAGTTGCAATGAGTGAAGTGTGAGTTTGCAGCTTCTCTCTTTTTGGGCGTAGTTAGAGCTCTGGAATCATGAAGAATCCTGAAGAATTGGAACTCCTAGAGCAACCGGTGGTTCTCATCACTGGCTGTTCTCAGGGAGGAATTGGACACGCGCTGGCACGCGCATTCGCCGCCAACAAGTGTACGGTGGTTGCCACGAGCAGGTCGCGGTCATCCATGGCGGAGCTGGAGCAAGATCCCAGGCTTTTCTTGCAGGAGCTCGATGTTCAGTCGGAACAGAGCGTTCAACGAGCTGTGAAGAACGTTCTGGACAAGTATGGCCGGGTCGATGTGCTGGTGAATAATGCTGGAATTCAATGCGTCGGTCCACTTGCCGAGGTTCCTCTCTCCGCCGTCCAGCAAACTTTTGATACCAATGTTTATGGTTCGTGTCAATTTCCTCATCTTTCTCCATTTTAACCGTCCTCTGGTTTTGTTGATTCGGAATTTAGATACTATGCATCATCAATTTCACAGCGACATTGACAAATGAACTGGACAAATTTCAATTACTTATCCTTCCTGTAATCAGAATTAGGGATTTGACGTAATTTTGGTAATTGTTGTTACTTGTTACTGTTTATTTTCTTCTCACGGGATTGAAGAACTATACTAAAGAAGGAAGCTATTCGATGAATCTTCTGGCGTTCCATGCAAACGTCTGGATATGTTGCTCAAAAAGGAGAATCAATTGGTTTTACTGAATTGCGTAGTTACCAAGATTTTGTATGTTTCACTAAATAAACAAACGCAGGTTCATTGAGGATGGTTCAAGCTGTTGTTCCACACATGGCGAATAGGAAAAGGGGGAAGATTGTAAACGTTGGAAGTGTTGCTGCTATGGCTCCTGGACCATGGTCAGGCACTTACACTGCTTCCAAAGCTGCTCTTCATGCTTTGACTGATACTCTCAGGTTTGCATACTCTTCAAATCTGCAATCTTACTCTGAGAATTGTTCCCCATTTCTTGCATGAAATTAGTGACAATTGTATTGGTGAGTGGTGACAGAAAACCACATTTCATGTAGTTATGTGCACGCTTTCAGTCGTTGCTAAAAGTTTTCTAGACTTCATGAGGGTTTAAGGAAACTGCAATCTTTCCCATAAAAAAATAGTGACAAAGTGTTAGTGACAGTAAACTAATCAAAAGCGATTAGTTTCTTATGACATAACAAATTAAGGTTTGAATCCATGCTAGGAGAATTGTCCACATTTAGTATACGATAGTGGCTCAAGTAAAGTTGCCTCTAATAAAAAAAAAAATACATATCAGCAAAAAAAAAAAAAAAAAACTACTGTGTCCACGCTTTTAGTTGTTCATAAAGTTGTTCCTAGACTATCCCCAACAAAAAGAACAAAGAAAAAAAATGAAGTTTCCTCCTAGACTTTATCAGGGTTTAAGGAAACTGCAACCTTAATTATTCAAGAAAAGCTGTACTCTTTGAGGGACTAAGATCTCTTTGGTTATTAAAAAGGATTGGAATAGAATGGATTGAAAAAATAATGGTAAAAAGAAAATGGTCAAAAGAGATAAGTGAACTGCATTTATAAGGGAGATAGGTAATTGGTTCATGGGGTTAGAAATAATAATTTATAAGATTTTTGGAGGATGTGATGATTTCAATATATTAATGAGTTTTACCATACTTACTACGAGGAAAAATGGTGATGTAATTCATTTTTTTTTTAATTTTTTTTAATCCATTCCATTCCAATAAACAAACAGGACCTAAGTGATGCCACCTGCATACATATTCAGCACTTTTCTTTGATCCACATGTTAAACTATTGTTCCTTGACTTATGTGAGTTTTGCATTTTCTGCTTGCCATTTGTTTATTCGAAATATGTACAGATTGGAACTGAGTCATTTTGGGATTGATGTTGTGAATGTTGTGCCTGGAGCTATCAAGTCAAATATTGGGAATTCTGCAGTAGCCAGCTACAACCGAATGCCTGAATGGAACTTGTTTAAACCATTTGAAGCAGCAATCCGGGAGAGAGCTTATTTTTCTCAAAGATCCAAGTCCACTCCTACGGATGAGTTTGCTAAAAAGACTGTGGCTGCCATCCTCAAGAAGAACCCACCTGCATGGTTCGCTTCTGGTCATTACTCAACCATCATGGGTATTATGTATCATATGCCAATCTGTGTTAAGGATTTCTTTTTGAGGAAAGTAATGAATTGTTGAGGGAGGTACACGTTGCTTTTATTATTGAAAAGAACATTACTAAAGAAAAAAAAGTTGATGGAGAAGATGTAATAAATTTTAGGTTTATAGGTTATTTTTGTCCCTAAATTATTTCTATAAGATCTGCAGGTATCCTGAACTCGGGAGCAAAAGTGACTCTTAACCACATATTTTATTATAAAAAATACAAAAAATGGTTGAACCCACTCCATCAAAAATAAACATTAGGGCATGTTAATGGTGGGGTGATAAGGCAACGGATTTTGAACATTTAGAAACAAAAATAACCCAATATTGAGTTTAGAGTATTGCAAACTCTAAAGAAAAAGTTTAAGAATAAAAATAATTTTAACCCTAAATTTTATTGAATTAAAATTTAGAATTAGAAAGTAATAGAAAGTGCTTTTGATGACATAGACTTTATTGAAGCCACTTTTGTTTCTCATAAACTTGATTAGCTATTTTTTTTAGATATTTATACTTATTACCAAAAATTTATACTTATTTTGAATTTAATTTTATTTAAATACAAATTAGACAATTTGTTTATAACAAAGTTTAGGTAAATTGGACTCTAAAAACTCATTAAAATTAGGATATATCTTTAGGTTCAAAGAATGTTTGAAGATGTACTTATGTTTTGCTTACCAATATTATCCTTACATTGTCAATAAAATTTGAACTTATATCCTAATGCATGGATCTAGAGCTTGGTAATTGGGAGAGCCAAACTAAAAAAAAAATAAAAAATGGGGGACCAAAATTTAATTTAAACTAGGGTTAAGGGTCATTTTTGTCCCTGAACTATACACGAAATGTCACAAATATTCATAAATTCAAGTATGAGTTAATTGTGTCCCTCAATTTTAAAAATTTCGTCGGTCATCACTCTGACATTAAAAAAACTTAATGTTCATTTAGGGGTGTTCACGGGACGGGACGAGATCGGGACACCCCCATCCCGTGTCCCGTCCCGAAAAAAAGATCGGGACTGAATTTTGGTCCTGTGTCCCGTCCCGACCCGAAATTCGTCCCGTTCCGTTAAGAGTCGAGACGAGACCGGGACAAGATCAGGACGTCCCGCCGTCCCGATAAATGGAATAATATCAAAAAAAGATCTGAACAATAACGTTCATTAAAATTTTAAATCATATAATTTATTAAGTTTAAAATCAAAACAACACAAGCACATAAATAACAATAATTTAAGATCAGTTATTGAATTATATTAATCACAACTACATATTATAATAACAAATACAAGTAATCTTTATGCTATAAGATTAGCAACAACAGGCAAGTCAAATACAACATCAAATCATTGTTCTTCTACTTTAGTGAAGATGTATTAAACTAATTACTCTTTTAAAAATAAGCAAGAAATATATTATAAATAAAATTTATTAAATAGATAGATATAAGAATAAATTATATTAATATAATTAATATATTATAAAGAAAGATATCACCATGTTTACTTCATGCCATTAAAATTATCAATATAAAAAAACTTTAGTTTTAAATAAGAATTGCAAGTATTAAAATTATAATTGATATAAGTATAAATTATATTAATATAATTAATATATTTAAAATCAAAAATAATATATATAATATTCGGGACAGGACGGGACGTCCCGATAATAATCCCGTGTCCCGTCCTGTCCCGAATCCCTTTCCTGTCCCGTTCCATAAAGTCCCGTCCCGATTATTTTTGGGCCGGGACAAGACCTGTTCCGATATGATCGGGACGATACCGGACCAGTCGGGACGGGTCTAAACTGAACACTCCTATGTTCATTAATCATTAGTGAATCCCACTATCTTTTTAATATTTTTTGTCAATTTAAGAATCAATTTTGTCTTTCAACTTCTATTCAAAGGGTTATTTTTATCCCTCAGTTCAAATATTTTATAATAAAAAATATAGTGTGAAGCCTACTAACGGTTAACTAATAGTGAGAAAATGGCCAGGTGATAAGGAAGGAAATTTTTAAAGTTAAAGAACAGAATTGATTCATAGTTGAGTTTAGAAATATTTGTAACCTTTCATGTACAGTTCAGGGATAAAAATAATTCTACCCTTCAAACTATTTTATAAATAAGAAAGTAATTTTTACTAAAAGGTCAATAATGCATGGGGGCAAGATCCATCACTGCATATCCTTATAAATTATACATTAAATCTTTATCAACTAGATTAATATCTATTGGCTAGATTATACAATTTTTAAAATTTGTTACAATCACATTCAACAATTGAAATTAATCTTATTTTATTAGGTGGGTATTCCCATTACTAATTAATATAATTCTAAAAACTGGATTAATGAGAAATTTATGGTTTGGAGCTTAGGGAGAAGTTCCCCTAGCACTATTTTAAGTTCAATTTATAAGATTGGACTTCTAATCAAGTCTCTATGATAATAAATTAAATTAATTACAGGTATTCATTGTATTATGATAATAATAAATTAACTGATTATATTTGTGAGAGTTGAATGTGATTTTTAAACTTTTAAAATGAAGTTAAATGAAACCTAAGTTAAAGTTGAGAAAAGTTTTGCATGTTGTGATTTTTGACCTCAATCTTTTTCAATCATATGAGATAGTAATTAATTTATAGGAAAAATATCTACCAAGGATTGTTAGAGAAAATGTTTATTAGCTTTCTTAATCCTTGACTAATATTATCATTTACAAGAAATGACCGAATTGCCTATAAAATTTAAAATGGTGCCAGCCACCTGTGACACTTTTAATGAAAGATGATAATTGATAAATTACAGGTGGTTAGGGGAGGATTTAATTTTATGACCTCTTAACCACCTAAAAACCTTTGTGGCCTCCCATTTAATTGTATATAGCAATATATATATAGTAACTCAAGCTTTTAAACCAATTTCATGTTTTAACATAATAGGGTGTTGTTAATTTCTTAACAATACTTATTATTTTACTAATGTTTCTTATTAATTTGACATGGACAATTATAAATTATAAGCTTTAAAACTTCATGCACTTTATTTATTAAAAGTCTAAATGTATTGTTAATCATGAATGGTTCGTTGTCAAAACCCGAATAAATACTTGTTGATAAACAACTAACATGTATAATTAAGCTCATCCTATCAGATTTTTCAACTTATAAAAACCCGAATGAATTGTTGTTAATTTTAAATAAGTTGTTATCAAAATATAAATGAATAATTATTGATGAAGGACTAACACTTGTATAATTATACTCATCCTTTCTATTTTTATAACTTGTTAAAGCTTGAATGGATTATTGTTGTTTTTGAATATGAAGTTGTTAAAATTTAGGTGGATACTTGTTGATAAAAAATATCCTATCCATTTTTCTAACCTGTTAAAGCTTGAGTGGCTTCTTGTTAATTTTGAATTAATTATTTTTAAAATGAAAAAATTACATTCAGCCCCCTTCTAAAGAAATTAATTATAGATAAGTACCAATGCAAAATAAATTATTGTTAAAATGAGAATATGAATTGTTTTTTCTCAAATGGGACTTCTTGTTGGTCCTTATCTGTAACTAATTTCCTTGGGAAGGGGTTGAATGTGATTCTCCCTTTTAAAATCTAAATGGCTTGTTATTTATACACTTGTCAAAACTTGAATGCATTGTTTAAACATGTGCTTTTAATTATCACATTAAGTATTTATTCGGATTTTGACAACACCATATTCAAAATTAACAAAAATCTATTCAAACTTTAACAAATTAGAAAAACAAATATGATAGGCATTATTGTACATGTTAATTTTTCATTAACGAGTATCTATTCAAGTTTTAACAATACATTTGAAATTAACAACAATCCATTCAAACTTTAACAAGTTAAAAAAAACAAATAGGATGTGCATAATTGTATGTATTAGTTTTTTATCAACAAATATTCATTCAAATTTTAACAACTCCTCATTCAAAGCTAACAATAATTCATTTGAGTTTTAACAAGTTATAAAAATAGATATGATAAGCATAAATGTACAAGTGTTAGTCATTCATCAACAAATATTCATTTAAGTTTTGAAAATAATTCATTTGAAATTAATAACAATCTATTTTGATTTTTACAAGTTAGAAATATGATAAGATGGATTTAATTGTATATGTTAGTCTTTCATTAACATATATTCATTTGAGTTTTGACAACTCCTCATTCATAATTAACAATACATTTGGACTTTTTCAACAAATAAAATGCATGAAATTTTAAAACTCCTAATTTATAATTATCTATGTCATATTAACAAGTAGCATTAATAAAATAATAAATTTCGTTCAAAAATTAACAATACACTATTATGTTAAAATATGAAAGTGGTTTAAAAACTTGTGTTATTATTTGCTATATATAAAATTAAATAAGCTTGATGACCTTTTAAATAGCCAAGGAATCATGAAATCAAACCTTCCTTTGATCACCTTTAATTTACCAATTATCATCCTTCAATAAAATATCACCGATGCCAAAGCTTAAGTGACTAACCATTGGCAATCCCACATGCAGCAAGGGCTTCAATGACAAGCGCTAGAAACAATGAGAGTAGCCTTTTTTTAATTTAAATTTTTGGAACAATTTGATCACTTTACATAAAAATTAATATTAGTCAAGAATTAAAAGACTACAGTACAATCAAAATCTATTGATCCTCATCTGATATAAATTTCTTCCAATAATCCTTAATTGATATTTTTCCTAATTTATATTTGTTTGTATATTACGTCGTCTACAAGTATTTTACATCAACATTATCAACCTAACCATTGCCATGCAAGTTGATGATATGATATCATTAACATGTAAGATCCCCTTGTAATGAAATCTATACAGAATAAATATCTCAGACAAAATAAAAATTCTTCCCAAGCTTTTGAGACAAAAATTCTTCTATTTCTTTGCCTTTTTTTTTTTTTTTTGAGTTTAACACTTCAGATATTGTGAACTCTTCGCACTCACCCTACTGAATTCATCTATTTAAAATCTTTATAATGGGCTAGTCCTTTGTTTTTGGTCCGTCCCATGTAAGCTCAATTTCAGGCACCACCATTGGCATACATAAAATTCCAAAATCTCCAGAAATTGCTTTTAATCTAAACATGGTCATTTTAATTAACCTACCCTCTGTAAACCTCATGAATGATGGTGATTACCATAGTATACCATTCCCGGTGGCTGGAGAGGCCGGAAACTGGGAGGTACTGGGGCTTGCTGCGCCATTGTTATTGGTTGGTGCTGGTTTATAGGCGCCGGCTGATGCTGGCTTATTTGTAGCGTCTGATGCACCATAGGTGGCCCCACCATGTGAGGCGGAGGCAGCGGTGGTGGTGGTCCGGGAGGTAAGGGAGGGATGTTTCCATAACCATAACCAGGGATTACTCCTGTTGATTGCGCATACTGCTGGGAGGTTGGATTACCAAGCAAATGATATTGACCTTGTGATGCAGGGGCTTGATTCTGCATTGTTGGTTGAGCCACCAAAACTGAAGGAAATGAATGACTTGGTCCAGGAATCATTTGCTGTGTAGACCTAAAAACATTGGGATCTGATACAGGCGTGGGTTTGTCAGGGTTTGAGGATGATGCAGAAGCTAGACCAGCATTTTTTGCCTCTTCGGCAGCAAATGTCGAGAGAACAGAAGTCATGATCAATTGGGATGAGGAAGAAGCCGCAAGCTTATCTGCAACCTCCGCCGCAATTGCCGCAGCTGATTTCTTCGTCGGTGCTTCGGATTTTGTGGTTGCATCAGTTGCCAAAGTGGATGCTTTCTGCACCAAGTCGTCATCATCTAGCCGTTTCCTCATATTGCTAGCCTCCTCAACTTGTGCTTCTGCTACCTTCACATTAGTTGAGATGTATCAGCACACAGTGAATACTGTATATGTTAGCATCAATAGCAGCAAAAGCATCTCAAGCTCGAAGCAACAATGAAAGCAAGATCAACAAGTTACAAGTGGCATCAAAATGTTATTAGAATTGAGTTATTTCAGACTTAGATCCACAAAAAACTGATGTTTGTCAAGCCTTGTGAGTAAAATCTTGAATGAATCATGGACATATGCAGTTGTAATGCGGTTAAGGATATCCTCAATTAATATCAAATGGAAAGAAAGGCAAGCAATTATGTAGTTTTCTTCAGACAATCAAATTTAATCAACCATGCTTATCAATTAACTCAAGATACAAAAATCTATAGAGAGAGAAACTCAATGTCTTGAATAACGTTGCTTCATAAAACTCAATCTCCTGGCTCCATTCTGAAGATCACTACATAATTATCTAGGCAACTACCAATCCTCTACAATGATTCTTCAGAGCATTTTCAACCAAAACTAAAATAAGAGACTGATCAAAAGAGGACAGCCTTTTGTAAAAAGAAATAATGTCACATACCTGCACTTGAGTACGGATATTCTCCAGTTCAGATTCCTGAGACAAACACACAAAGGATTATAAGAAATTACCGTTTAGAATTCTGTCAACCAGAAACCAGGAGAGTTTGGATCCCACAAAGGAATTTAAGCAGAAGAACGTGATAACAAACCTGCTCATGCAAAGCTTCTTTTAACTGCGATACAAGTGCTACTCTACTTGCTTCAACTAATTTAAGTTTTTCTATGCACTGTCTCAAGATATTTTCTTCCTCCTCCACTCCCTTTGCCAAAGTTTTTCGCTTTGGATCCTTTGCTGAAAAAGAAAGCAAGATTAGAATCATAAACTTCACAATGTAGATTTACTTTAATCCTATGAGCTTACCAATAGTACATGCAATATCAACATCTTTTTCCATTTTTCTTACACGCTGAACAGCAGACTTGCATTTTTTCATCTCTGCATCTTCATTCGTTTGTTCACTGAGCACCAAATGAAATGCAGAAACTATTTTCTCAGCTGCACCCCCAATGGACAATTTCTGGCTTCCAAAAAAATAAATTGTGAGATCAAGAAGCAATAAAATATTTGAATATAAAAATAGAAATTGGATGAAGAAGAAGCCACAAAGGTCCAAAGTCTAACCGTTCTAATGGAGCGAGAATCCCTTTTCATAATTCTTACGGATCGAGATCGCTTTTTGTTGAATTCCAATGGTGGAGGTGCTTCTTCTCCAAGCATTACATCTCTAAGATTACGTGCCCGAGATCCAAAAACCCTCCTTTGCTCCCATATATCAACCTAAATGTTGAATGAGCACCCGATTAACCAATCAAACAGCTTGACATCATAATAATGGTATGCAAATCCTTTTGTCAACATTCATAAGACATATCTAAAATTATAGCCCATGCATAACTAATTAATTACATGCCTGCAAACTCTTTAGGTTCAAATCTCCCCCACACACATTCCTTTTGATTGATTGTGAATGTTGTATATACTTGAAAATAATTACTTCAAACCGTAGAAAACAGACTTACCAGTCTAGATACCACTTTCTTTCCATGATCATCACCTTTCTCACTTACATCTTTAAGTGCAGCAGGAAGAACCTTCCAAAACTCGGCAACAAATTCATTTCCTTTCCGCTTGCTGTTCTGCAAAATATCATTTGCAAGATATAGAAGGGGCACCCTTTGAACCATCTCTGAATTGTGAAATTGTTTATTCCAAGTTTCAACAACCAATTCTGCTTTGCTCCGGTGAAATATGCACCAATGTGATAAAGCTAAGATAAAAAGTTAAAGATAACAGACTGTGTAACATCAGCATCAAATAATTAAAATGCACCCATTTACATTTCAACAAGCAACAAGTCAGTCTTCAAACAGAAACAAGTCTGACAACAAAATTTGATGCTACAAAAAATCTTCAATCTATCAATCAGTTCAAGAACCAAAAATAATACTTCCAGTCTCCAAGAACTAGGATTGCACCAGTAAATCTTATCTCCCCTTAGGACATTGGATGATATTCTTAAATCTGACAAACAGTGGGACTTGTTCAGGTCTAAATCAAGTATATTTAAAAAGAAAGAAAACAAAGAGCAATACACAAAAAAGCACGGGAAAGAAGAAATGGCAATAGAAAGATGATGAAGAACTATTTTTTTTATAGGTCCAGGATAGGGAAAGATTCCATAGAACTTCACAGCTCATACATGAAAGAAATGAATAGACAGGATTACCCTCATCACATAAAACATAATGAACTTGTCATTAACAGATTAAATCTCCTTAGAATATGGATCATTAATCACTACGAGTGTTATCTAAGTCAGCAATTTCAATGATATTATAAAAGTTTCCACCATAACTCAGTCTCAACTTGAGCAACACCCATTATATTCTACTCATTTGTATTATATAAGACACATAAATATATGTCTCCTACTATAGTTGCATTGCCATTTCAGCATGTGACAAGAATTTCTCTGGTGGTTTTATGCCTCATAAATTTGTTTTCTGCTCCAATTGCCCACCAAAAAAAAAAAGGCCTTGGAAGCTAGCATGGCAACATTAACCATCACCTGCAGTGTTTGTGGGGCTTGCCATTCTATGCCATCAACAACAATGACTAATATCAAAATTGTTTGCCAAAGTAATCTACCGGCATGATGGGCCAACAACACGCTTTTTAGACTCATGAATCATGATTGCAATTTTGAACTGCCAACCTAGCATGTTTATATATTCCACGTTGTTCCACAAACAATAACAATATGTGTAAGAAATTAATTAAACCATATAATACTCCACAAGAGAATGATTCAGGGAAAAAACCTAAACCAACAAAAAGAAAAAGATACAGGGGCACCACAGCAGTTTCTATGGCTATGGTGGCCATTTTCTATTGTGCTCATGAGGTATGCCACTAGAGGCCATTGACAGCACTGATTTAAACCAAAATTGTTCACCAAATTAATATAAAGGCATGACAGGGCCGAATCACAATCCTTAGACTTAGCATTGCAATTTTGGAACTGCCAGCTAAGTGCAATTATAAATGCCACATGTTTCTATAAACAACTTCGATATATATATATAGAAAACTAATTAAACCATAAGAAATCAGAAAACACTTCCAAATCCTAAGATTATACGTGCCAGATTGGTTAGGCGATGCGCAGGACCATAAAAGCAGTCTACTAAAAAAATTATCAAGAACAAGGAAGTCAATAACAGGATACTTTCAATACACTGCTGGGTGCTGTTAAGCTTCGACAGCTTGTCCGCAAGAATCTGCTCGCTGAACACGCTATTCATCCCAACTCCAGAGGGTTCCCAATCTACCTTCCACAAACAGTATAAGTCAAACCCTACGGAAACGAGCATAAATTATGGGAAAACAGAAAAGAAAATTTTGATTTTGGGACCATACAACCCTAGAACAGAATTGAAACAAAGCAAAGAATAAGGAAGTTACTTGAAGCATACCTTAGCAAGTTTCAATGACCAAACCAGGAGAAACTTTGGCACAAAGCCAACGAATCCCAAAAATTGAGCAAATGCGGAGCATGGAGAACAAATTGAGCAAAAATACAAAACTTCAACAATGTTAGAAAATTAGAGCGGACAGAAACTACCACATTATTGACAAAGCACAGAAACTCTAAGACGAAACAAAGGTAAAGAGCTATTCTGGTGAGTTATGGTGAATTTAGACGAAAGGAGGTCGATTTAGGAAAACCCTACAAAAAGATTATTAATTTACACGAGAAAAAATAGGAGAGACGCAAAACAAGACCCAAGAAGAGATGAACAGAAAAAGAAGTCCAAGAGGAAAAGAACAGAGAAACAAGAGCACCAAGGAAGTGCAAGTGCGAGGTTTGAGTTTTCTCCCGTTTGGCGCAAACCAAGCAAGTTGCCTCAACGGGGCAGGATAAATAGACAGCACCGACTCTATGCTACTAACAGGTAATAGGGAGAAGAATCATAACAATTAATACTACAAGGTCAATTAAGCATGGAAAATTGACAATTAAAGATGTCATTTTTTTTTTGTTAAGTTGTTATCTTATATATTTAAATATATAGTGTGAAATTTATATACAATTCTCCCATTTTTTCCACTGTAAAAGAAAAATGGAGACAAATAAAGCTTGTTTATTTATTTATTATTTAATATTATAATAATAATTTTATAATATATTAAATCACGTTTACTTACCAGAATAAAATGAAATGAAATAGATTAAAAAAATAAATATAAAAATAAGATAATCAAAAAAATAGGTAAACACATTTATAAAAAGAAGGGGTAATTTAGATCATGAAATTAGGAATCATAATTTATGAAATTTTTAGGAGGTATGATAATTTTTACACTTATAGTACATATCAATGAATTTTATAATGCTTACTATGAGGGGAAGGGTGATTTAGTTCACTTTTGTCTTAATTTTTTTTAATCAATTTCATTTTATTTTATTCTAAGAAGCAAATGTGACCTAATTCTTTATACATTAAAATTGAGATCTAATAAGTGGGGAAGGTAGGAGGTGGTAAGTCTTTAAGACAACTTGTATCGATCAAAGAGTAGGAGTACACGGTAAAGGAAAATCATCACAATAAAATACTTGAAAAGTGACAACCACATAGATAAATGCCCTAGTGAATCATAAAGCACGGATTATTCTTCGAAAAACTGCTTGAACAAACTAGATTTTTTCTATGATATTGGATAAACAATCTTGTGCATCTGTTATTTGAGGAGTCCTTGGTAGAGATGATCCAATGAAAAACCATTTTAAGAGCTAAAAGTGTTGGATTGTGGATCTTCTTGTTGGGGGTGATAAACTCACTTAAAAACTCTCGGGGGATAATTCCCAAAAGAAGCAATGGAAAGAAGCCAAGTTTTTTCTCTCTCTTTTGTTTATAGATAAGCAAGTTCCAGTCTAAGTTGTGAGGGGCAGCTAGCATTAGTGGTCTTGATGAAATGGTGGATGAATTAGGAATGGAGTCATTGGTTTGAAGGTTACTTTATGGGCAAAGTTGAAGATGAAGTTATGGATGGAGATAATGGATTTAATGGTGGCTAATGGATTGGGGGTTTAAATGGGTATTGGAGTGGATGATTTCATTTCTTCTTGTCTAGATTGTATGAGCAATGATAATGATAAGGCTTAAAAATTGAGAATCATCTGAAGGTGTGGACAACAAATTGATTAGCCATTTAAAAAAAAAATCAAAAGTTTGAATGCCATCCATTCCAAGAGAGAAGATGCCAAACTAAAGAGCCCTTGCAAAGCTACAATGAATGAATTGGTGATTTATAGAGTCTACAGAGTCCCAAAAACACTATTATTGTTAGCAAGATGATGAAGGTTCAAAGTATCTCCACCAGGTGCATTTATGAATGAGCTTCCAAGTGAATAAAATGTATTTGGATGGCAAGAGAAGTTTTCCAAAGGTGTTCCCGATTAAGGTTAAAAGTGTTGGACATAATAGTTTACGATATTATATTTAACTTAAATTTTAATAATGATAAATATTAGAGAAATTAATTGTATCTATACTTTTGCATATTTGTTTTCACACACACACACACACACACACATATATATATAGTAGTTAACTATAAATATAGAATAAATGTTTTAAAGTGTTTTTTACCTATATTGTTTCATATTATATGAGATTTGAAAAAATGGCTAATGTGTATAAAAGTTATTTTATACTATCATATTTTTTCTTATCTAAAAATAATTATATATCCAAGGGTGTTTGAAGTATTATTTTTATAACTTGGATATTTACATATACAAGACTTTCATATTCATGACATGATACCTTTTATATTTATTCTCATACATATTGATATTTGGATTAATCACCTTGTTCATGACCTATCATTGAAGGTTGTTCAAAATAAAAATGAGAGTGAGCATGAAGAGGAAACAACCAAAGTTATCATTACCATGCTACACTTGACATTAAAAGAAAATAAAGAGAAGGATGATTCAAGAAGAGTTTAAGAAAAATAAAGACATACAAATTTTGATGCATCATAACATTGGATTTGATAAGCATAATATCCTTATACTAGAAAAATTTATGTTAAACCCATTGATTCAAATATTTAGTATTGGCTCAAGATATTTCAAATCAAAACATACATTTTAGTTCTTAAAAGAAATGGTAGGATATAATTTTTTATAATCATGGTTTTAATCTTTGGTCATCTACATCTCACAAGCTTTGAAATGTTTTAATTATTGACTTCATAAGGCTTTCAAATATGTTCTATTTACTTAAATGAAGTTAATTTAAAAAAGTTATAAATACTTGAAATCTAAGATTTAAAATATGAATTGTGCATAAAATCATATTTAACTTTTGGTCACGTTTTTACTCATATATCTCACTATACATATCATTTTAATGAGAAACATATCTTATTTGAAAGAATACTGCAACAGCTTTTCAATTATAGTTAAGTTATTCAAAATGGAGTTATATTAAGAAAGATATAACTTTTTGAAATTGACCACTGAGATATTGATTCTATACAATATTCAGTTTTGATCTTTGGTCACTCTTTTGATCATATCTCACAAAACATGTTGAATTTAGTGATGAAACTTGTTTTATTAAAAACTCGACTTCAAGATATTTTTGATGGTATGTAAGTTTCTAAATTTGAAATTATATTAAGTGAGTTATACCCTTCAAAAGTTTTATGCCGTAATGTCTATCATACAGGTGTCTAAGAATAGACATGTGCATGTTTCAGCCTTAAAATGCATTGTAGGATTTAGTTTGATCTAATTCTTGCATGTGTTAGAACTAGAATCGCTTGGTTTAGAATATAGAAGCATTTCCTTTTACTGACCTTTATTAGACGCTTGTCTCAGAAGTGACACTGGCTTGTCTTGGTAATTGTTCTAAGTTGCCTAGAACTCACTTATCTCAAAATGGACACATGTAACATATAGTGCTCACTCAAGAACCTGCTTCAGAGTTCCATCTCATGCTTGAGTTGATCATTACGCACACAAGTCTTAGTATAACATCCAAAAAATTAACCCCTGATTAACTAAGTTAAATGAGGATAATTAAGAAAATTAATGTGCTGTTTGATTAGAGAATGGTTAAAGAGCACCAACGGGTCTATTAGGTTGTAGTTGCAATCTAAAGATTGAATTCAAAGTAGAGTTAGGCCATTTGGGCCCTAAAAGAGGAAGAAAACTTACAAGGTATGTTTTTACACCACGCATCGCAGCAAATGCAGTGGCCATCACGATGCATAGATCACAAAGCTAGGAGAACTGCTCTCTATACCACATGCCGCGGTGCATAGCCAAAAATTTTAATATAGAACACATGTTTTAGTTTGAAAAATAGAAAGAGAAAAGGAGAGTTAAGCAAGATAATGAAGAAGTACAAGTTTGCCTATGCTAGAGCTTCCATTTCTAGGGGCTTGAGGACAATTCGGATCTTCCTCTTCTATTTTCTAAAGTCGGTGAAGTTAGGGTTTTCTTAGGAAGTGATTTTTAAACCTTTAAGACTATAAGTCTGAACTTATTAATTTAAATAGAGTTAATAAAAGTTGTTTAGATTATTTAAGTTTAATGTTTATTACTTTATAAGTGTTTGGTGGATGGAGGCCATTAGCGGCCGAAAATCATCACTAGTGAGGTTTTTTAATGCCATTAATGGTAGTTCTAGAGTTTAATAGATCTAATAAGAGCTAACAGGAGTTAATAAACTCAATGGGTATGTTTAAATGCAAGGAGATTGTAATTTTAAGTGATGAATGTGTTGATTTGAGGGTTGTAAATTCATTAATGGTGAAATTAATGATTTTAAGTATTATTAATTGTAGATTAATCTTCAACTGGAACCATTCAAGCTTGGAATAGCTTTGGAAGTTATTGGTATTAAAGGATAAAATTTTTAACCTCTAAAAAAATTTAGTTTTTGTAGTTTCTTGTTTAATTAATTATAAGCATTTAAGAGCTTGTTTGAGAATCATTTGATGCTTGTAAATTTGCTTGATGCAAGTGTGTGGTAATTTTGATAAAGAGATCATAACATCCTAAGTTTTTTTAATCCAGAAGCTAATTACTAATTAAGGGTAACCTAATAAATTAGTGGATTAAGTAATTTAATCATGATTTTGGATTGTAAATTTACATTTTGGGTCATTAGACAATTGTAAAGTCAAGGTAGGATGGAATTTTGAGTGGATTTTCAAATGATAAAGCTAAAATGAGAAGTATCTCACTCTACAATGCGCCGTGATGTATGGTGTAAAAAGTTGATTATTAAGTTAATGGTCAAACATGAAAGCAAAGAGAAAAGAAGGAAAAGAACGACAGAGAAGGGAGAAGAAGAGGAGCTCTGTTAGGCCATGCCATCACAGGCACCTGAGAGTTAGTTTCAACATATCTCCTTTCGAGTAAGCTTGGTATTTCCCTACTCTCTTGTTCTACCATATTTTATCTTGGTTGATATATGAAGAAATTAGATTTTTGAGATAATGAGCGATTATTGTTAGGCCTAAAGATTGTTAAAGGGTTATTGAAAGTGAAATTAAAGGTTTACAACTAGTTGGGTAGTTATTGATTGAGTTTTGTGGATTAAGCTTAATTTTATCCTCAATTGAAAGACTTTAAATTGTGAAAACTTTAGATTGATATTAATGGAGTTAATAGAAGTTGTAAGGAGTTGTGGAAGGTGGTCTGCACATAAAATAGTCCAAAGAAAAGGATTGGAAGTTTATGTTAGTTTAATTGTTTTAGCAAGAGATTAAGCTTAGAAATCACTAAGTTATGAAATTTGTGTTCTTATCACTCTTGCTTTATGAAAGTCTTGTTTTTGAGCTAATATCTTTTATATCTTCATCATTTAAATATAATTACTTAATTGTAATAATTCTACTCTCAAAGAAAATGAAGGAGAGATATTCCTTATAATAAAAGAAGATTGTTCTCTTAGGAAGAAACCTCACCAGTGTAGTGTGTGGTCATAACAGCTCACAAACAACTAGTTTAAACTTGTTGAAAATAGTGAATAAATCTCATGTGGTTGCTTGGATTTTAGGTATTTAAATCATTTTAAGAAAACATGTTAGTTTCTATACAATATGTTACTCCTTTACCTACTTCACTTATTCATTATCCTACTTCACTTGTTCATTACTCTATTTCACTTGATTTCATTTCAGGAAAATAAACAAATGAAGTAGGGCAAATAACAACATTCCATAAACAAATGAATAAGAAAAGTAGGGCAATTTTTATGTTAATTTAAATGAGGAGTAATTTTATCATTTTTCTCATAAAGTTAATATCAAATCAATACCCCTAGACTGTAGTGAAATTTTAAAAATTTAGAGGCTTACAATTTAAATAAGTATGGTCTAAAAGTCCTTATTGAAATTCTCTCTTAAATTTAATGTAGATGATTCAATTTAGTATTTAATTTTTATATATTGACTATTTAGATATACTCTTCACAGTTCAGATTTAAAATTTTTAACTTGTAATTTTTAAAAATTATTTTTTAAAAATGTCAATTTTATATATTTTAATTTTTAATATTATATTTATCAAAATAAAAATTATGAAAAAATTTAATATTAAATATGAACTATATAAAATACATCTGAATAGTCAATATATAACAATTATAGAAAATTTAATATTAAATTAAACTCTTCAAATTAAATCTAGGCTAGATTAATGATGAAAAAATTTATTAAAATTTTTAATAATTTTCACAATTTTTTATCATAAAATAATATTTTAAATTTAAACTATTCAAATTTCTCAGTATATCGATGAGCATGATAGTGCTCATTAGTGTGATAAGCACTAATCATGAATCCTTCGACCATAAGCTGAGTTGGAAATTAGGCCAACAAATAGTTTAGATTGGCCCATGAACTCATATCAAATCAAATTAACATTAATTTAACTTTTTTATATGAAAACACAGAACTCAAAAGTGTCTTGTATAAAAAAAATGATTATTTAGATGGTAAGACAATTAAGTTTATAAGAACTTCTCAATTTTTTGAACTTTTATTGGTGATGAGTTAACTACTCATAGAGAGACCAGTTTTGTGATGCAGATTAGTTTATTAATCTCCAAAAGTAATTACCTATTGTCATACAATAACCCTATATTATCCTTTTGGACTATTCAACTAATTTAATAAGTCGTTTTACCAAAAAAGATGCTACTCAAGAAGCTCAAAGGATCAAGAGTTTTTTCTCTAAACTTTGCAACACTCATTTTTCTCTAGATGTTGGTCCACTGAACTAAATTAGACTCATTTATCTTAATTACATAACCCTTCATAATGTAATTCTAATTCTAATAAAATATATAGGATGCCTATATTAAAGCCTATTATTAAAATAACCTCTCATCCTCATGAACCAAAAATCCAAAGTCTTTAATGAAAGTTAGCTCAACCATTTAATCTTTTGAAGTCCATCTTAAAACTAGTGCTTTTGCAATTTTCTTCCAACATGCTTTCCCAGATCATCACTTGCCAATCATCAGCCAATAAAACTCACAACACTTCCGTCACCTAAACACCATCCTTGAAAGGTGTTATCCTTTGAATGGAGTATTTGGCACCTACATCTCCTTATGTTCCCGTAAGAGTCTTTGCCAGTTGACTTTTCTTGTGTTTGAGTCCTTGCTACATTTTTTGCGTTCCATATGATGTAAAGCTAATCCTGCAATGGAAGAGAGAAGAATAAATTTTGATTTGAGCGCTTAACCAACTAACACCAAACTTTTGTGGCATTAGGGCAATCCCTAGGAATATATAGAGCGGAATTAGGGAAATTGAAACCAAAAGAGCAAGCTCTCCTGCAAACTCCATTCCCTTATCATAAGGAAAATCTTCTAAGAGAGAAATAGGTCTCATCTCTGTTATACCGAACATAAAAGTGAGATTGACTCATCTATTTTTATATTTCTCCAGCTTGATCTCTTCAAAGTATTTTGAAGAATGCAAGTCTCCTCTTATCATTATTTCACCCACGTGCACTGCCCAGCCGATGGCTCTCTGCCAGAGTATATTGCTTTCTTGAGCCTTTACAGGGGTTTCTCCTCCAATCTTGCCCCTCTCTATCTCTGATGAATAAATTGACTTATACACTTACTCAGCTCTTGTATGATTACGAGCCCTTTTCGGCTAAACCTGCATTGAGAAATAGCAGAAGAGAGTTTTCAACTCCATTGCCTTCCAAAAGAGATAACATTTTCCTCAACAAAAGCCTTACTTTCTTCGGGTTTTTGTTTTTCATAAAACAGAATTTCAATGCCACGTCGAAGCATCTTTTTTCCCTCGAGGACTCTTGAAAATTGGGATACATTGATCTCCTTTGCCAGCCCGTAAAATCAACGATTAATAACTGTATAGAAAGTGGGCCTGAGCCCTGAAGTAACATGGTCTTCATAACTAGGTCATGCTTCAACAAGGGATTGATTTATCATTTTTAACAAGGACACTTGATTTAAACTATTATTTCTTCCCTCATGGCCTTCTTGCATTCCCATCAATCATTTAGTTGAAGTAATGAAATGCTTTTTTATGGAGCTAGACCACAGCAGGCTAAATGCCTGTTCAGTAGCAAGGTAAGAAAATTAAAAAAAAAAAAAAACTAAAAGCGTTCAGGCAGATGTTCAAGCCAAATGAAAAATCTACGGAATCAAGATCAACAAGCTCTTGGTTTTTGCTGGTTCCAACACTGGATGTATATAAGTTCAACAAATAGATCAACTGGGAAAACTCCAAATCCATCAAAAGCCAAATACAGATACTAGCACTGGCAAATCCCAATTCCCTCCCAAGATAAACCTGCAAAGCAGCCAACATACAGCCACAAATGTACTTTCCATGCCATCAACTAGAACAATGGCCAAGGAAAAGCATCTCATCAAAAGCAGCAAGGGGAGAATTCTTCCTACTGCTTAGTAGTTTTACCCTGAGCTTCAAGTTTTGCGGCAACTTGCTCCTCAGATAAAGGTAAATAGTATATACGAGGAGTTGCTTTGGTCTTGCGAAAGAGATCATCCAGAGTAACAATAGGTGGGTCAACTTTTTCTGGAAGGGGTGGTGGGGATGGAAGCCGTTCTCTAGCTGCCGCTGGTGGTTTTGACAAAGGTGGTGGAGGGGGAAGAGTAACAGGAACTGGCCGCTGCTCCTGGTGCCGACGGGGGGAAGGCTCTGGCTGTGAGGTAGGTGGGGTGGGAGGAACTACAGGGCCACTACTGACAGAGGCAGCCTGAACAGGAGGAGCCTCTACCTTCATTTTCACTTCTTCAGGTTCAACAAACTCAGCAACCAAGAGGCGCCCGCCATTAGGCGGCCATTGGAGGTTATACACAGCATTCCGAGTCTCAATGGCTTCGTCCACTGATGAGTACTGCATCAACAGGAAACAACCGCAAATTACTCAACTGTATCATGAAGTAAACCTACAGGGTCAGAAGAGAAATGGAGGGATAAGAAAGAAGAACAAAGTCATACAGTGACATAGCAATGGGTCTTGATCTGATCCATCCAGAAACTGGCAACTTTTCCAGTCTTACCAAGAAGCTCATGCACAGCTTTCAGAGTAAATGGACGAAGGAACCGATCAATTCTTAGGGAATTAGTTGGGGACCTTTGTGGTGGTGGAACTGCCAAAGATCAAAGCTGAACTATTTAGAACGAAGAACAACATCACACATAGGCCTCACAAACATTGCAGCACACAAAACAGAATCAAGTAAATAGGAACAGGTATGACTAATAAAGGAACAAGTGCTTATTCAACTTTGAGTAAAAATATTCAGGAGATGAGCTCAATAAGCATCCAGTTGAAATATGTTAGAATGGTGATAGAAAAGTGTGCTTTGAGATGCATCCAGAATTGAAATACGGAAACATCCAGCTGAAAAATAACATTTGTTAATCTAACAATAGAAAAGTACAATTTGTACAAATTAAACAGAACAAGTCAATCACAATTATCACATCCAACCAACATCTGTTCCCACTAACCAATGCGCTCCTTTGGTGGTTCGTCAACTGCTGAAGAATTAGACAGAGAGAAGTTGCGCTTCAAAACAACCGGTTCATCCTTGGGAGTAGTAGCAGAAGTGAGACCGGTGCTTTGTGGAGCTGGACCTTTGACAACATCAGTGTTCCACCTGCGTAGCCTTTTAGCAGGCTCATTATTGCCAGGTAATGCATGATCTGTGACACAATGTTCAAAATAAAACTAAACCTCTGTACTGAAGAAAAAAATTAAGGAAGTTCGTTTGTCATTTAAATGCCAATAAAGGCATCATCTGAGGTGGCAAAATATGTTCCACATACAGTAACATGATTTCAATTAACACGAGAACAATAGTGTAATTGGGAGACAGGAAAACAGAAAATTTAGCGCTGCTAGCCTCACATGAACCTCCCAAAGCATATATTGAAATCATATATGAATTTGGATGCTCAGAAGCAGAAAACTAAATCAATATAGTATGAAAGTTGAGACCAAGGATTGATCTCCATATGGAATCAAAAGATATTACTCTTCTCAATTAAACATAATACAAAATTAAAATGTAAGACCAAAAAAGAGCAGAAGAACAATGGTCAGAATTTCAGCGTGAATTATAAATTTAAGAACAAAGATCAAGATAAAAAGCTTACCAGTAAATTTTCTTTTTTCAACAGAGGCAGGAGGATGAATATCACTGTCTTGGTGGGTAAAACTTTTTCCTGCAGATACAACACCTCCTACAACTTTACTATCACTTTCCTCCTTCACTTCACTATTCTCCCTCTTGTTTCTAAGTTCCATATCATGTAACTTAGAATCAAATTGCTTACTCTCCGGCAAATCCTCTTCCATGGAATCTTCGCCAGAACTTCTGTCTAAGTTTAACTTTTCTAGATACCCAACATCTTCAATGCCATTGGTCTTGTTTAAGTCTGAACTGGTAATATTATCGCTCTTCTCTTCAGGGGATGTCTTTTTCTCGTGTGGGTCTCCAACATCCATAGGATGTGTCTCATCATAAACAGGGACAAAATTGTTGGATGATGATTCCAACACCTCTGGCCTAACATTATCTTGTTCTAATTTAACATTATCAGCAATTATATTATCCTTTAGTTCATTCTTTTCATTAATTGACACAGAATCACTAGAAATAGAATCAGATTTTACTTGAGACCCTAAACTAGGGTTGACCTCAGATACCTGATTTTTTGGAGCAGAAGAGGGCGCCATAAGATCCATGCTTTGGGGCTCTTTGTCACAATCCAGCTGAGATTTCTGATCTTCATACTCTAGCCGAGCATTTGACACCTCATTCTCCAGCTTGGTTGCCGAATCCCCATTCTCCTTCTGTGTTTCTGTGCTATAAGAATCCTGACCACTAGCCACTACTTCTGTTAAGACACTCCCACTGACAGTAATACTAGGCTCCACAGTAGAACCAGGAATGACTTGCTCCTCATCCCCACTCTTAGATCCTCCACCAGTAGGCAAGCCCTTATGTTCAACTTCTTCTTGATCCATGACTGGCGCACTAACATTGGCATCAATTGGGGTGGAAACACCGTCCAGTTTTTCATTCTCGTTGCAATCAATACCCCCAACCTCAGTAATCTTTTCATTGGTCTCCCTTTCAATTGGCTCAGTTATACCAATATTTCCCCTTGCATCAATTGGGGTGGAAACACCATCCAGTTTTTCATTCTCGTTGCAATCAATATCCACGACCTCAGTAATCTTTTCATTGGTCTCCCTTTCAATTGGCTCAGTTATACCAATATTTCCCCTTCCAGCAGTTTCAACTGCTTCATTACTTCCTGTTTCAATTGTATTAACTACTTCTGCAACTAGAGTCCCAGTCTGTGGCTCTTCTGCCCCACCTACTGGTTGAGGATCAAGATCAGCTCCATCGGCATCATCCTTTTCAGATGCCTCAGCAGCCTCGGCGGCCTCAGCAGCCTCCCTGCTAATGTCTTCATCCAAACGCCTAATCAAATCATCTTTCAAACCTTTAATTGGCAGTTTCCTTCTCTTCAGCTCCTCTTTCAGCTCTGTAACCTTCCACTGATCAATGGGTCGATTGTCAAGAACTGGATATCTTGAGGACATTATATCCAAATACAACTCACCTTCACTAACCTGTAGTCAGAAATAAAATTTCATACACAATCAACTACAGGAAACCAGCCAATGGAAATTTTTTGTTACAAGAACTTAGGCTAAAAAGAGAATATGTAATTTCCTAAATAGAAGACATTGAAATTACCAGGAGATTGTCATCATGAGCATGCAACAAAATCCAGAGAAATCAAATCATCATATACATTATCACAGACACGCCAGACACTCAATGATTAAAACCATTTTTTCAGAAATTGACTTCGACGCTGAACCTAACATTGCTATTGGCAACCCAGTACGTTCTAGAGCAACAATCCAACTAAAGACAGAATGTTCTACATTTACATTCCATTTTTCTTGACAGATTTTTCCAGCTTTCCTTATTCAGATCCACCCCAAGTCAAAGTATGTATTAAAAAGGAAAATATACGCCGGTACACACTGCAAGATGTTGCCAAAATATTAACTAGAGAAACCTAAAACTCATAGTGTGAAAGCGTCAAGAATGAACAGAATAAAACAGATCACTAAACAATTATCATGCAGATGAAAATTTCGCTGCCACTTCGCAGTATCAGGAAATGCATAACATTTAATATGGACAAGATTTGTGTATCGCACAAAGCAATTGTAGACGTAATAACAAAGCATTTTATACAACCAAGAATAAAAAATTAGAAACCAAGATCCTGAGGGGATTGTGGAAATACTTACAATGACAGTTTTGTTGCAAGCGCAAGGGTCACACTTGGCGTATGGAGGGAAAAGAGTAGATATATGAGAAACCCTAATTTCAGAACACAAAACCCATCATAAGCGGAGAAGAAACTGAGACGTAAAAAGAAACCGACGAAGATACACGGTGAGATTAGACTCCCCAAAACAAATGCTCTACTCGACCCCTAACTCGCTTCGTCGCCTGAAAACAGCCAAACAGAAAATCTAAAACAGAGGAGCTACCGAAACATTAACAGAATTAAATGAACAGCCACAGTGATTTGTCGAAAAAAAGGAGAGAAGAAAAATGAAAACAACAAAAGATGGAGAAAGACGGCAATTATTCTCTTCGTTATTGTTTCGGAAGGGAGCACTAAAAAACTGGCTATCTAGGGTTCTTTCTCTCCCCAGGAAATTTTCGCTCCGCTATCACGTACTCTACCCAGAGCGTTTTTTGGGAAAAAAGAATGGCTTGAAAAGCGATAAATGAAATTAAGATTTTGTCAAGCAGAATGTCAAAAATACCATTAGTACACGTGGCAGCAGGGTGATTTCGTTCTCGGGTGCTACGTAATTCATTACTCATGGCCCAAATTCCTTTCGTCAGACAAGGGGGCATTAAAACAAAAACAAAAACAAAAAATTGCACCAACGTCTCCTATAATTTGACGGGGAGAATGACAAGAAAAAATAAATAAAAATATTCTGAAAATATACTAAAGGTAAAAGAAGTAATGTGAAATGTGATAATTATTATATACTCCCTTTAGTCATATTTATAAGTTATTTTTATTAACTTTATCAATACCAATATAATAAAAATATAAAAAATAAAAATAAGTAAAATTCTAAACATAATCCTTAAGTAAAAAATAAAAAGTAAGTCAATCATATAATATTATTTTTATATCTTTCTCTCTCTTACTTTTTTAATAACAATTTAGAAATTTTAATTTAAAATAAAATAATCTCATCAACAAATGACTTATAAAATAGATCAGATTATGCTTCTAAAAAGTGATTGAAGTGGAGGAGTAATTTATATAGACTTGTTTAGTATATTAATTTTTGAGAAAACAACAAGTTTTTCATCAATTTAAAATTTAAAAAAAAATATATGAACAATTGTGACTCTTAGAAAAAAAATGATAACTTCTGTTAAGTAAATGACCAAAATCTAGTCGCAAATTACAAGTACTTTTCTACCATTTTCTTCATTAAAAAAATATTATATACAGAAGACAGTGACTGCTTAAAAATATGAAACGACGACTTCTCTTATCCAAACAACTCGAGCCTAATAATAAATTATATGTAACTTTCTGTTATTTTTAAAATCGGTAAAATGTAGTGACTATTTAAGATAGGAAATGGCAGCTTTGATACAAGTGGCTAAAACCTAATAACAAATTACAAATACTTTTTTACCTTTATGTTAAGGTAAAATGCAATAAATGAGAAACAACTACTACTTAAAAATGACAACTTATCTTGAACAAATGATTAAAACCTAATAGCAAATTTCAAATACTTTTTATCATTTTTTTATCCGTAAAATGCAATACATGCATCATGGTGATTGCTTGAGAATTGGGAATAACAACTTTTCTTGTACAAGTAACAACTTCTATTGTACACATGACAGAAAAATATAGTAAAAAATCTCTTATACTGTGGATGGGAGGGAGTATCATTTATGATTTATGAATAATATAAATGTAAATTTTATAAATAATATGAGATTTATGGTTTAAAAAACAATAATGAGTTGTTATATTTTAATAGATTATAATGATGAAATTGATTTTTAAATAATAATCATGTATTCTGAAATTTGAATAATAAATTAATAAACATTGTTACCAACATAAATTAATAGGCATTAATTTATATAAAACATAAAATTTTTAATAAGTTGTTCTAAAACATACTATTTTTAAAAGTCGAGACATAATTTAGCAAGCTTTGAAGTCTCCCTCATCTTATTTATAAAAAATTAAATATTTAATATTTTTGGATACAATAATTTAATAAAAAAATTCAAGTGTGTATATGTTTGTTTATTCAAATAACTATGTAATTGATTGATGCATTTGAGAAAAAATCAAGATACTAAAAACTGAATCGATTATTAAATGGTCAATGCACTAATTTAAGGATTAATGGTCAAAACTATAATTAAATCGTTATTAAACTAATTAAAAACAAAATATTAAATTAAATAGGTTAAGACACTATTTAATGATTTATAGGTCCAATCAAACGAGTTAATCTCTGTTTCCATACTATGAAAAAATTAGATAGATAAATTTTGTAGGGACAAAAAAAGATAGATGAATTTATTTCAAAACATACTAAGCACACAAGTGCTTTATAATATGCGTAAAAAAAAAAATTAGATCTAAACGCGTGCAAGGGCTTCTGTTATCCAAAATTTAAAGCATGGAGTGATGATTATATGCGAAATGCATGTTGCACAAGCCATTTGTTGCCACCATTGGTTCAAATCTCATTATCAATGTGAGTATTTTATTTATAAAAATAATTTATAAATAATTTTATAAGTATTATTTTAGTTTGAAAGCATGTGCCTTGACCTTAGTGAGTCCCTAAAATCTAATTCCTCTAAACTTTATGTTAATAAAAAAAACCAACATATATAGTAAAATTAGATTAGTTGATATGCACAAATCTTTTTAATTTTTAACTGTAAAGAAATAATTATTAATATTTAAAATGTAACAATAATTCCTTGCAAGTTTCAATTAAAATTATATGTAATTAATTAACTCCTCATTCATAGGTTTCCACTATTGTCATGTGTAACATTCAAAAAATTGTCTCATTAATTAATTAAGCTAATGAAAGGTGATTTTATAAATTTAAATATACTTGAGTTTAAGGATGGTTAGAGACAGCTAACAGACATATCGAGTTTAACTTTTAGCATTGGATTGAGTTTGAAAGTGAATTGGGCCACCTAGGCTCAAATTAAAAAAGAAAAATTAGCATTTAGCCCATTATGTTTTATGCTGCAACATAATGCATTTACACTGCAGCATAATATCAAAAATCAAACTTAAGAAGGCATCTGCATGTACAAAAATAGAAAAGGAAAAAGAGGAAAATGAAGGAGCTCGTGACTCTCTCTACTAGGATATGATTTTGTTGATGTTTTTGGGAGATTTAGAGCTTTTAATCAGTAAGATAAGCCTCCTCTACCATTTCTCTTTCTTTCTACACCATTTTTAAGTTAGGGCTCGTAGTTGGATAATCATTTTCAAACTTTGAGAGCTTTGAATCCAAACCCGTTGACTTAAATAAAGTTAATGAGAGTAATTTGAGTTATCTAAGCCTAGAGATAGTAGTTTATGCATCCATGGAGTGGGTTCTTAATTATGGACGAATTTGTAAATTAAAATGCCATTAGTGATAAAGGTTGGGGTTGTTGGATGCCACTAATGATGGTAGATGGATTTAATGAAGTTAATTAGAATTAATGAGAGTTAATAAATTTAACGTGGTAATTAAACTAAAGAGTTGAGAGTTTTGAGCGATTAAAGTGTTGAAATTTGAGGGTTGAAAATGAGTAATTTGTGACAATAATAATAATTTTGGATTGTTAGATGATATATTAGTGATTATTTAAGTTGTTGAAAGCTAAATAAAGTTAATGAGAGTTAATAAACTTATTAGATGTGAAGTTGATTTTGTAGTTGATAAATTTGATTATTAAAGTATGAAATTAAATGTTGAAAATAGTAATTTTGATGATTATTAGTTATGGATGTTACCTCTCAAGAGTTTGATGTAATTGAGGAAAATCTTACTTTTACTTTTTCATGTTAATTAGCTACTCGGTTTTTATAAACTATTGTTAGAGTATTTGAAAAATCATATATTATGATTTATGAGATATTGAAAATAAATGTGTGTGAACTTTTCAATCGAAAGGTTGTTGTGATATAGAGTAATTTAAGCAAAACTTGTACTTATTTCATGTCTCAAATGAGTAATACGGGATGGTGGTAAATTGATGAGTTATATGGAGTTATGTAAAGAAAATTATAAGTAAGTGTTAAGTTATGTGCTAATTTGTGATGCTAGAAACATATGACAATTGCGTTATGATACTAATTATGATGATTATATGCATGGTATAATCATTTATGGTGAGAGTTCACCTAAGGAGAAAAGTAGTGATAAATCCATGCGGTATTGTCAGCTTGCCATTGGAATCAAAGCTAGCTAGACTACCAATATTTAGAATTAGGAAATAGTCATTATCTCATTATTATATAAGGACTACCCCACTTGTTTTTCAAAAAATTTGAACCTAACTAGTCTTTACCGGTTTATAAGAAGGCTAGTTTAGAGGTGCAACACCTCATAGTTGTTAGTATTGGAGAAAACCACGACTCACAAGTAAATATAGTAGCCTTGGCCAAGTAACTCCTCACAAAATGAAAGGCTTGGGTAGTCTTGTGACAAGGATGAATCTCACTATATAGCCACCAATTTCATATCGAATGTGTCATGAGGGTATAAGGTTAGCATTGATCATACATATCATTATATGGCCACATGGTTATTATTTAAGTCTTACACTTTTTATAAAAGGTACATAATTGTTGGTATTGTGACTCTTGCACGCTAAATAATCTAATGTTACATAATTGTTAGTTTTGTGACTATATGAATTAGGTGATTTAATATGTGAATATATTTCATTTGAATATATCATCTGTATCATTATGATTAATTAACATGCATTAATATATTTTTGACGTATATTGATTATTAAATAGTTGTACTTACATCTCATTTAACATTTTATAGGTGCTAGTTTGGGTCAGGATAAAAGTAAAGCACCAAAGGCTTATGAACCTTGTTTCCTACTATAAGCCTCTTTATTTTGGTTTTTATATGTGTAACTAATTTGATAATGCTAACTAGAAAAATGCATATTTTAATATTTCTTGCACCATGTAATTGTTTATATTGATTGGTCATATCTTGGGCCAAGAATAATGTATTATGATTTGAGAAGTCTGGATACGGCCTAAAATATTGGTGTAAATATGGCTTTTGAGTTTAAGATCATCATAATTGAAGAGTATGAGTTTGATGTTAAAATACCTCTCACTTTGCTTTTGATTAGTTTAAGGTTGAGGGTTAAATTTGTGAAACATATCATATTTGATTGCTATAGTGCGTTACATAGATTGTTCTAAGCCTATTAAACATGATCTAGGTATTAGGTTGTGCTTTTAACACTTAATGTGAATTTTGGACACCTAATTTGTGGTTTAAGAGTAACAATGTATTAGTTTGCATTTGTGGTATCCAATTTGTGATTGGGTTAGAGTTTGGAAATGCAACTAGTTCCATTAGTTAAAATCTTGAAAGAGCTTTCTGTGAACACCTAAATCACCTCAATCAAACAAAGATTGGAGGCATATCAAAAATTTAGTTAGAAAGTCTACTATAACAACATGTGGCTCTCATATGTCCTACATGTTACACCATAGTGTAAAATGTTGTGCGCGCAATGTAATTCCAAACTTCCTTAAAGTATACTTATTGTGCCTTATGTCGCGGTGTATTTGCATTATGCCAAGTGTATTGTGCCAAAAATGTTGTTTTAACTCTTTTGATCCTGAATTAATTTGTTACCTCATGTGATATGATTTTCACGCTTCGGTATATGTTTCTACTATATTTTAAATTAATTTATATTTTATTTCAAAGTTTAAGTTATTAAACTTAGGATCCCAACTTTAAAAGATTTATATTTTCAAATGAAGTTGTTCTTAGATTGTGAAGTGAATATTCTGATACTTGATTTGAAACTTTTTAAACTATAATTGACCTTTGATTTGTCTTTTACTTCTTACTATAGTTCGTCTTCTAATAAGTATTTAAAGTCTACAACCATGATTTGATAATTATATGATTTAATCTATACTTACTATGGAGGTTTTGACTAAATGTTGGGATAATAAGGATAACGTTACATTATGCATCAAGGATTATTGAAGGAGAAATAAGATTCTTCATCATGCTTTGATTTGTTTTAATGCATATTATTATTATTATTATTATTATTATTATTATTATTATTTGATTGACGTACCACAACCTTTTGAGACATAAATAGTAGAAGGAAGACATAATTTATTTAACTTGGGTGAGCCATGAAGCTCCGTTGAAAACAATCATCTGGTCCTTGATATAAAAGTGGAAGATCTTGTCAAACAATGTGCTTTGACAAGGAAATTACGATTCCTCCCACTTGGTCCTCGGATGACATTTTCTGTGCACAATTGAAAAGGAAATATTTTGATTGACTTATAGCTTATTTTGTTGAGAGCAAGATTAATATAAATAGTTATAATGCATATTGACTTGGTAGAAATTTTAGTTTAACATTAATTGACAGAGGTCACATTATTGTGAAAAAAATAGTTGAAAATAATACAAAACAGTTTGAATATATTTAAAGAAAACTAGTGAATATATTGATGAAAAGAATGAAACAAACAATTTTCAGTTATGTAAAGAGAGATAGAGAAAAATTAAAGAGAACATTAAATAAAATTATTGAAAGGAATTTTCTAGTGCCCAAAGATTTGGTAATTGTTAATAGAGTGTAATAACATCATATAATTTATGTAACTGACTCCACCTACTAAAATGTTAATCTCATTTTGTTTAACATACTCATCGTATTAACACAATTTTCAACATTGTTGATACTTGTTGGACTGTAGGAATATTTGTAGAATGAGCATGCCTAATAGCTTAGCACTCTTAGCATTCACCTCTATTTTGAACAACTTGCTCTATTAAAAAAAATAAAATATATAATTATCAATCACCACTATAAAATTGCTCATATGTAACACCATATATTAAATAGTTATATACACAATCGTTCAATAAAAAGAGGTAGAGATATATATTGGACGAATAGAAAAGCAATCGTCCAATATATATTTATATATTGAATGATTTTTTTAAAATCATTTAATATATGTTTAAAATTTTTAATTTATTTTAAAATTTTACAATACTAAATACATATTGGACAGTGATCTGCAAACCGTCCAATATGTATTTAATGAATTAGACCGTTATATTTAATAATCGTCCAATATAATTTCAAAAATCCTGCATCAGATTTATCGGTCGCATAGGTCATTTTCTTCTTCATCCCTTCTCCGTTCCAGTGGTTGTGCGTGGGTAGTTCTCACAGATAGGTAATTTCTTCTTCTTCCCTCGTCGTTCTCGCAGATAGCCGACAAGGGACACGTACGGCTCTTGATTTCTGGTTGTTGTGCGTGGCGGCTCCGTTCCTTTTTGCTAGGGCTTGAAAAGTTAAAGCATTGGGATTATCTTCTGCGGCAGCCTAAGCAGTACATGAATAGGTGAGGAGGTTTTAATTACCCAGGCATCGATAGATTAAATATGTTTTTGATGTATGTTAGGTATCTAATCTCCTACCTACTCTTCTAGTTTATATTAAATAATAGCCTTGTTTTTTTGGAGCCAGTTGGATTTTAGCTTGCACAAAATTGATTGAGTGAAAGAACCTTGAATTTCATTCGTAATATGGCCACAGAAACATCTGTTGGTAAATCTACTATACTTTCGTTTCTTTTTATCTGTGGTTTAAGGTTTATAGATTAAAAATACAATTAGTTATTAGACTTCCTTTTAAATTATTTAGTATTTGTGTCTTCCTTTTTAGAGGTTGCCAAGTAAGCACCGATCATCACTACTCTATTTATGGAATTTGTTAGTTTGAGACGTGCTGTTGAGAGGGGGGCACAGGTAATATTTTTTTTTTTTTAAATTTTGCGTAGCATATGATTGTGGGATTCACATGCATATTTATTGGAAAGAATGCAGAGAAGAAGCTTAGCCATAATTGATAGAAAGTGTACTAAAAGATTATGCAAGCAAAAGAGTCATATGTTCTAATTGTGTTGAGTTTTCATGAATATGTTTTTAAATTGCTTTTTATGACTTGAAATTGAGCTATAAGAATGTTGAGTCATCTGATGCAGAGCTCTGAAATAAAGGTGATATGCATATTTGGATCATTGGAATTTTGTCTTTTAGTATTGGAATTTTGAGGAGACTTGTGAATCTTATGCTTCTGCAAGCTAATTTTTTATTTGGCTTAGGAATTAGTTGAAGTTGTATGTAAATATTGGGCTAGAACTCATGCCATTAAATTGAGCTGGAAACAAAACTTGGTCTTATGGTTTTATCTTAAAATCATACTTTTTGAAGATTTTGTGTATACTTGTGTTGATTTACTTTGGAAATCAAACTTCTGAGACATAGTGGAATCATATAGAAAATCATTCGTGAAGACCTTGGAAATGTTAGTTACTCTGCTATTGGAGCGCTTTCAAACGAGATTCAGGAGCTTAGGGAATCAATAGAAATGCCTTTAATGAATCCTTGGCTATTTCTAGTGGCTGGCATCAAACCACCCAAGTGATGGTGATGCTGGATGAATAGCATAGTACACGGTTAAAGAATAAGAATTGATTTTTATGTAGGGTGTTCTTCTTTATGGACCTCTTGGAATTGGAAAGACATTAATAACTAGAGCAATAGCAAGCAATATAGATGCTAACCTTTTGAAGTTTTTGACTTTGTTCTCTTTGCTGTGTATGTACAAAATGCTTTATATGTGGCCTTCTAATAAAACTTGTACTGTCAATTGAAAATTTATTGCCACTGTCATTGGATATGCACACAATTATCAGATAAAAACTCTCATCGAATTAAACATGCTTCATTAGATGCCTCTATTAAATTGACTTTAAATTATACGATCTTTTTTGTTTAGCCTTGCATCATTTTTATGGATGAGATTGATATCACTTGTGGACGCTGATTCAGTGAGGGAACAGGTGCCTTGGAACTAGTAAGCTCTAAAGAACAAGCCCTTGGGTGTCTTGGAGACTTTGATGATGCTGTTGGTTTTCTCATCCATAAATGCTGTGATATTAGAAAAGTTCTTATGGCAAAGTCTATTTGCAATTCACAATGCTACGGTCATTTTTTACGGTCTTTATTGTCTTTTGTATATAATTTTAATTTATCAAATTAACATGTCCAAAAATGTTCAGATTTTTCTTTATCATTAATGCTCCATGTATATGGGTGTTGTATTATTGGAGCTCCAATTCAAAAAAATACCCCACAACTTTATAAAATAAAAATTTATAGTAGTATATTAACTCAAAATTTATAATAAATAATCAAGTAAAGTCTCCATAAATATTACCAATCCAAAAAAAAATGCCCTTATTTTTTTTTAAAGAATGTCACCCTATATTGGACGATTATTGCTTCAACTGTCCAATATTTGGTCCTCTAATCCAAAAAAATGGCCATTTTTTTTAAATGTCACTTAATATTGAATAGTTATTACTACAACTGTCCAATATTGGGCTCCAAGTATTGAATGGTTCTTATAACCATTTAATATTTGTTTTGCAAATATATGATGGTAGCATGTTGGGCGGTTCAAAATTGTCCAACATGAGTTAAAAGAACCATCCAATATGTTCTATTTTATAGTAGTGAGTTTTTATATTTTCAACGTGTTTTGGTATTATTTTTCTATATTTGTTGTTGCTTCAAATGATCCCTTAAGTTTCATCTTTTTACAATGTTACTTCTTAACGACTATCATGAATTCAAGTTAAATGGGGCAACACAAATATTATTATATTCAGTATAGTAGCTACTGATAAGGCTGAAGCATTAATTACAAAAGCATTAAATAAGCAGTATAGAAAAGGGAAAATACAGAGAAGAAAGGTTCAGAAGAGGAAGAAAGCAAACAGAAAGAAAGGTTCACAAAATAATCCACACCATGTTGCTTCGTCCTCTTCCTCTTTATAGTTAAAGAGTTGCTCACACCATTCACGCATCTCTTCTTTCATCCAATCATTTCTCCTAACAAGCTTTGCCACACCATCCCTTAATATGTTCACACTTCATATCATGACATCAACACCGACGGAGTTAATTCTATTGATTTGTACATACTTACGTTAATTTTATTGCTAAATTAGTAAAAATAGGGTGAGTTAGACATTTTGTGAGCAAAACGACTATTAATTAACTTTTTTTCTATCTATCTACGTTTACTTTCTTCTCACTTCTTCCATTGCGCACATAAGAATTTGATTTGATGTCAATTTTTTTTTTTTTGGCCTTCTACTTATTTTTATACAATTTATTGTAATTTCAACAAGTTAGCATCAGAAGTAACATACTTTATGTACAAGTTAAACACTGTTAACCCCTTATGGTCATATTTAAAATATAAGGACTAATAATGCAAACAGGTGAAATTTAAGAAACTTGGAATAACAAAAAAAAATAATCCTAAAACATGTTAAAAAATATAGAAATTAAAGTTATATTGTTCCTAAGAAAACAAAGGAGAGAAAGTAGTGAGAAAAGAGTGCCCAGTTAGCGGCAATCCAAATGATGAGAATTTAGAAACGGGTGAAGGTGAAGCTGAATATCAGGAAATAAGGATAGGCGTGGCCGGGTGGAAACAAAAAGGGGATCTGAACACTCATCCAAGATTTGAGAACAAGTGATGCAGACACTAACTAAAGAGAGTAGGGGTGTTCATCGGAACGGGATTGGGATACCTCCATCTCATATCTTGTTCCCAAAAAAAGATCGAGATTGAATTTTCATTCCGTGTCCCGTCTCGTCCCAAAAGTCGTCTCGTCTCGTTAAGAGT
Organism: Prosopis cineraria; assembly: GCF_029017545.1. Classification (NCBI taxonomy): domain Eukaryota; kingdom Viridiplantae; phylum Streptophyta; class Magnoliopsida; order Fabales; family Fabaceae; genus Prosopis; species Prosopis cineraria. Next base: position 35,445,801 of record NW_026555335.1, on the reverse strand, counting down.
CGGGACGGGACAGGGACAAGATCGGGACGTCCCGCCATCCCGATAAATGAAATAATATCGAAAAAAGATCTGAATAATAATATTTATTAAAATTTTAAATCATATAATTTATTAATTTTAAAATCAAAACAACACAAGTACATAAATAATAATAATTTAAAATTAATTATTGAATTATATTAATTACAACTACACATTATAATAACAAATACAAGTGATCTTTATGCTATAAGATTAGCAACAACAGACAAGTCAAACACAACATCAAATCATTGTTTTTCTACTTTAGTGAAGATGTGCTAAGCTAGTTACTCTTCTAAAAATAAAGCAAGAAATACGTTATAAATAAAAGTTATTAAATAGATAGATATAAAAATAAATTATATTAATATAATTAATATATTATAAAGAAAGATATTGCCATGTTTACTCCATGCCATTAAAATTATCAATATAAAAAAATTTAGTTTTAAATAAGAATTGCAAGTATTAAATTATAATTGATATAATTAATATAAGTATAAATTATATTAATATAATTAATATATTTAAAATAAAAAATAATATATATAATATTCGAGACGGGACGGGACGTCCCGATGATAATCCCGTGTTACGTTCCACCCCAAACTCCTTTCCTATCTCGTCCCGTAAAGTCCTGTCTCGATTATTTTCGAGTCGAGATAAGACCCATCCTGATATGATCGGGATGATATCGGGCCAATAAGTATGGGTTCACACTGAGCACCCCTAAAAGAGAGCCATGTATGGCCCACATGAAGTTGTCTCTTTCTTCTATTTAATTTGTTGCACATCCCAAAGGTCTCTCGTGCACACCAATACTCTTATCTACTTATAATTATTTCGCTTGATATTATTTGAAATAGAAATATTTTTTTGATTTATTCTTATTCATTACATCATTTTTAAAAGTAATTTTTAAAAGATTAGAAAGAACGAAAGTAATTAATTATTCATCTTTTTATACAAGATAATTGATTTTTTTTTAAGGTAACTTATATATTCAGACTGCATGGAATATTCCCAGATAAAACGCACCTTGCCGCCTCATGCATGAATAGAACCAACTCAATGCATGATAAACTGATAGGAGCCGTTATCTAGCAATTTACATGCAATAAAGGGAGAATCTCATTTTAAGTCCTTTCTCACCTACGTCAGTTAAGCCTGTGGACTATAATAATGTAAATTTTTTTAAAAACTTTGGGCATGATCTAATCCTAATACAATTTGGTTTAAATAGAATTTCGCTCCATGCAAAAAGGAAATATTGGATGATAAAACTTTTAATTTAGACCCTTAAATTCACCTCATTTATTAATTTGGTCTCACAAATCTATTTATTTTTGGATGTAGTCCCTTATATTTTTTTTAAAATTCTTATAGTTTTTTGTAAGTTTTAAAACACGAGTTACAGTTCCTATCTAATTTGTCCTTTTAGAATGGGATAAAAAATTCCTCACTAAATTCTCTCTATAAATTATATTTTTCTAGTAGCATACGTCGAGTCAACTTATAAAGCGTATGCCATCCATGAAATGGTGAAAGTGCGAGTGTGATTGTTGCGTAGTGTGTGCCTTGTAAAATTTAACGTTATTTTATTTATTTTGTAAATCAATTGCCCTTCTTTTTGGACCCAAAGCTTGCGCAGAGGGTCAATTCAAGCAAAAGACATCATCAAGTGGAGAGTTTAATTGGAGTAGCACATCTGTTAAAAGTAACACAAGTGTCTTAAAATTAGCTCAATGAAAACAGAAATTTCACATGAAACAAAAGAATTAAATTGGATTTTTTTTATAAATATCAATAAGTTTTCTAACAGCCACTAATCATTGTGTACAAAGGATTGGAGGCCACAATACATATACATATATATAAAAATATATATAAAAATAGTGATGAAGGATCACTAAAAAAAATTTATATAAATTAAAAATTAATTATTGTCAAAATTTAAATGAAAAAAGCTTGAATTGACAATTGTTAATTTAAATAAATTATTATTAAAATTTAAATAGATATTTATTGATGAAAGATTAAATAAAAATGATAAATATGTATTTAAATTTAAATAATAAATAATCATTAATTAATATAAATTTTTTTTTAACGGTGATTGATTGATATTTTTCTCGCACACACATATATATCCTTTTCATAATGTGGGGACCAATCCGTCTTAACCTGCATACGACTGTGAGAGTATCCCATGGTTTATGTTTTGATTATCTCCGCAAAAGCATGCAACGAGACAAATATACACTTGACGTGTCGAATCATCCTAGCTATGATTCCTATGATGTGGGTCTTATTCTTTTCACCCGATGCTACATTATACGGGCCATTATATCACTCCAATTATATCACTAAAAATATACGTTTTAAATTTATTTTTTAATTAAACTTTAATTATAATCAAGGATATATAACAACTAAATCTCACCTTTTTTTTAAAAAAAAGTTAAACTTAATTAAACCATATATATATATATATAGAGAGAGAGAGCAAACATTATCTGCCATAGACATGAGACAGTTTCTCAATCCAAATCGCAAGGGTTGAAATATCAACTTCTTGGAGTCAGCCTTGTAGCCATAAGATGCGAAGACGGCTCTTTGATTTTTTTTTAATATAAAAATATTCGTTCAACTGTCCATTATATCACTCCAATTATATCACTAAAAATATACGTTTTAAATTTATTTTTTAATTAAACTTTAATTATAATCAAGGATATATAACAACTAAATCTCACCTTTTTTTTTTAAAAAAAAGTTAAACTTAATTAAACCATATATATATATATATAGAGAGAGAGAGCAAACATTATCTGCCATAGACATGAGACAGTTTCTCAATCCAAATCGCAAGGGTTGAAATATCAACTTCTTGGAGTCAGCCTTGTAGCCATAAGATGCGAAGACGGCTCTTTGATTTTTTTTTAATATAAAAATATTCGTTCAACTGTGGAACAATAATAAAGGTACAGAGTCTCAAATTCTCTATCATCGTTGTCATAACAGCACATGCTTGCTGGTCTAAATAATAATAATATTAACAATAATAATTATAATATGTAAACTAATCGTGTAGTCTGCTTGTTTAAAGCTAATGCCATTAACAAAATCCTGTTATTAATCGGGATATGACAATTTTAAAGTGGTTGTTATCGAACAAAATCAATTATCACTATTCACTATATGACTTTTAATTTCTTTGAACATACTAAGTAACAAGGGGATTTCTTTGGTGAAAATTGTGCGCGCGCGCGCGCACTGCTTTAGCCAACTAAGCATACATTTATAGATTATTATTCTTTATGGTCTTTTGGCTGCTCGTGTTTCAATCATGAACACTCCTTGTCTCTTTCGAGTACTCAATTATTATTGACTGTTGTATGGTTATGATCTTATTTAAAGTTGTGTTTATATTAATGAGAATTTGAATGTGGATTAAAATTGCTATTTGGACTCATGAAAATTTATAGATTTGGATCAATACATTTTTTAGGATAATTTCTTTATAATTTTAATTTTTTTATATTATAGTTATTTAAAATGCTAGCCATTCTTACTCTTATTCTTTTCACATTTTTACTGTTAGCATTTTTATTATTCACACATCTTCTTTTATTCCTTGTTCTCTTGTATCACCAAGTAAAAAATATAGGTAGTTTCATTGCTCTCAATCTTCTGCTTTTGCTTTGAGATTTTAAATGTAAAATCTAAATAAAAATTCATCAATTCAAACATAATCTTTTTTTTTTGTTGATAAAATTCAAACATAATCTAAATTATTTTGAAACCATTACCCTAACGTATCACCAATTTTAAATTTAAATATTATGTTTAAGGGAATGAAATAAATGTTAAATGATGTTTGAAGCAAGACACGTGCTTCATGATTTATATGTATATTCATTTTTTTTTTTTCCTGAAAACATATTGTCTGCTATACAATGTCATTTATGTATGACGATTGATGACACTGATACATTAATTTGATATTCTTTTTGATTTTATTTATAAGTTATTGTTAATATTTTTATTATAATTATTAAAAACTTTAAATTTCATTAACTTTACTTAAAAATTTAACAAATTTTTAACTTTACTCCTATTAAATATATATATTTTAATAATAAAATACTTTCACATTTAATAATATTTTTAAGATTTAATAGGGGCAAAAAGATAAAGATTGACACAATAATCATTGAGATGCTTCATTAAAAGAATGAAAACAAATACTCTTTCTATTCTATAAATAGGACCAAAGGAGTAATTTGATTTTTTTTTTCTGATAATGATGTTTTAATAAGATAGTTTTATTCCCTCTCTATTTTGTATGAAAATTTATGATAATTAATTTTGAAAAAAAACATAACTTTTGATCCTTATAACTTTATCTTATTTTATTATTGATTTCAATGTCACTTTACTTTTTTTAATATTTTGAGTCCCTTTAACTTTTTCTATACACAGTATTAATCCCTCTACTTTTAAATACTTTTAAAGGGATGATAATATAGCATCAATGATATTAAATTATTTGATATGTAATTAAAGATATTAAATCTTTTGCTGAATATTAAATAAATAAGGATGAGGTGACCATCTAATCAGTAAATGAAAAAAGGAGGGGGGAAGGCAAATGACAAAAACACCATATGCAGAACTTACAGGCCATTTAACTTGGCTAAAAAAATTGATTAGGACATTTAATATATGAAAATAAAAGGCTTGACACATAATATAAAGTAACTAAAAGCTTAAGGGTATGTTTAGTTAGAGGGTTCGGAAGAGGGAAAATTATCCCCACCCCTTATTTGATAGAAAATTTTTGGAGAAGAGGTCCCTCCAATTTAGGAGTTTTTTGAAGGAAAGCTAAATTTTTTGACTATATTGTCATCTATTTTTTTATTTATATTTCATAAATGTTCTTGTGTTAAAAAAAACAAAAATCCTTCTCTTCTAACATGTGACTGGTTTTCACTTTTAGCCACCACCATTGAACTCATAAAAAATGGTTGCCACACCACTGCTCAGCAAGCCACATGTGAAACAGCCACAACCTTCTCCCACTAAACCCACTTTGTTATGTTGTTGAGATTGAACGAAGGTGAAACCCACCTTATTACTGTCATTCATCAGCCAATTGGATCTCCATCCTCGCATTAGCAGCTATGTGGGGGGTTTTCTTACGGTAATAAATCAATTAATCCCAAGGCAAGCTTACTCCCTTATTTCTTTGTTTCGTTTGCTTAATAATATAAAACTAATATTTAATCAATATCAATATATAATAATTAATATAAAATTTATTAATAATTCAAAAATTTAAAAATTATAATTTAATTAAGGTGAAAAAATATTTTATAAGAGGAACAATTTTTAAAAAATAAGTTAATACATAGGGATATAATGATAAATTAATTACTATCTCCCCCTCCCCTCCCTCATAACAAAACCAAACAAAGTATTATTAAAATTCTCCCTTCTCCTTCTTGAATCAAACACAACCTTAAAATCACCTCTTGATGTTGACAAACATTATTGTCAGAATAGTTTTCATCAGAAAGTAATTATTAACTCATTTATTTTGATTTAAACATATCAAAATTTTCATTAACATTGTTAGTCATTCGTCAAATAATTTAATACAATTAATGCCACATTATCATCTTTCTAGAAATATTCAAAAAATAGAAGGACTAACATTTATACTGAAAAAATAGAGGGACTTGAAAGGAAAAAAAATACAAAAATCAATAATAAAACATGATAAAACTATGAGGATTAATAATTATATTTTTTTTAATTTTTTGCCTATGAGAATTTATGGTACGAATCAATTTCTAGATTGCTATTTTAATAGAAGTAGTTTTTTTTAAAAAAAAAGAAAAGTACAGTAGTTTCAATATATAAAATAAATTTATATGAAATTATGCTTATAATAAAATTTATTAAATATACTTTACAACTTTTTTAAATAAAAATATATTTTTTTTAAAATACCATTCATTTAATATAACCTTAAATGATTAAAGAAGATAGAAAATAATAAGGAGGAAATGATATCATAAAAAAAGTATAATATTTAATAAAACTTAGTTTTTTTTATCAACTTATCTTATATTTTGAGACTCTAGATAACCTTCAATCAAAATTATCTTATAATTTAAAAATTAGAATAGAATGATGAAGGTATTATTTTGCAAAAGTGAATCATGGCCAGAGACAAAATATAATTGCAGGCAAAAAATTTAAATTGCTACTGTTCCTATTTAACATCAGATTGTTACCGACTTACAGTTTGATTAACTTTATTACAGCTGGCCAAAAAATACAATTTTTTTTTTTTTACATATGATAAAACTGTTATTAAAGTCTTTTTTTCCATCTGCTAGCGTAAACTTTACATCGAGCCGAAGCCGAGCTGTTTAGCTTCGAGCTTCGACTTGTCGTCGTTGTCGGTGGTTCTTACTGTGGAGTGACGGCTACGACTGTGAAGCGCCCGACGTTTCCTTTCGTCCCCTCACTGAGACTCTGCACTAAAGAAAATGAAAAAGTAACAGTCAAATAAGGAAAATACAAAGAATAAGCAAATCGAAGCTCACTATTTCTCCTACCCAGGCGAACATCCTGATCTTGTCATCTCTCTCTTCCTTTATCTTCTGCTTCTTCGGGTTCCCTTCTCTTGCACGAAACCATTTGATGCATTTTAGCGCTTCTTCATTTCTCTGCGTCTGAAGGTCTTGCTCCTTCTCTCTTCTCATTCGTTTCTTTTAGCTCCTTGCATTGATTAAAATTGATGTACCCTGTGAGTTTCATGCATTTATGTCCCTGATTCGTGCATTCCTGGCATAAATTGGATAGTGTTTTCATCTTCCATTAACTAAACAGAATGGGGTTTTGACTTTGATTTTTCGGTAATTGATCTACTATCTTTTCTCCAAAACTCGTTGACTGTCACTGCAATTTGTACGGAGGTTCCATTTTTGGGCGATTTGGTTGCATTTCGCTCTATTTGTTTGCTGAGGAAACCTAGATGCAAACTTATAGTCCTCAATTTCGTCATCATTGAAGTGTCAATTCAGAGGCTAATTTGTATTGCTTATGGTGATAATAAGATAAATGATTTTGGAATATTCGTGGAATGCTGCAGCAATTTATCCGTTCTTTTTGGTTTTCTTCTCGTGGGCTAGGTCGATCATCAGCATTTAAATTGTGAAAGTATTAGCGCAGGATCGGGTTGTTGCATTATAAATATCCCCCCAATCCCCAGTTATCATTGAGATTTGCAGTTGGCTTTGATTTTTATTCGTTGAAGTTATAATTACTCGGCAGGGGGCTTTGATGTTCTGGCTGTCTCTCCAGTATAGATCTGGAGGGGAGCTGGGTGCTGAATCGATCTACTTGGGTGTCTTGACGTGAACTGAATATGACGACTACACTTGCCTGGAGGTTTGGTTCCAACAATGGTGGCAGCCTTGCTGCTAATGATATGGTGCATTTTCAAATCAATGTTAATTTTTCATTCGTTGCCAGTATTCCAACATAAATAATAATCTTATGCAATCATAACCAGCCAATTGGATAAAATGATTGTTAGACTTGTATTAGCGTGTAATATTTCATAAATCACTTTCAATTGGTGCATCTAGAATTTTGAAAATTGATATAAAATTTAAGTTGCTACTGTCTTGTCTGAGCCAAGATATTGTCAACGCTCTCCTCTTGCACTACTACCTAGAGTATCTAGAAAGTTTAATGTGGCACATAAAGAAGTTACAACTTTCTGCTGTCTGTTTCTTCCCTTTATCACTAAAAACACGTTACACTTACACTTCATACTTAAGACACGTACAAGTTAAATCCAGAAAATCTCTTGAGTATTCAAATTTACTTGGCTGATGCTATATTAATGTAGTGACCTTTTATGCTGCATGAATACTGCCATAGATACACTCATCTTGGTATTAAACATTTGATGCAGGCAAAGCTAGAAAAAAGGAAAAGAAAAGGATAGTTATTGAATAGTCTTTCTGTTTTATCAATGCGGTAATCAAAAGTTATAACTATCCTATTGGTTAGTTAATATTTCTGCTCTCTAGAAGAAAGTATAGTTGTCGAGAGTACAGTTCTTTGCTGACACAATATAGTATGTCCCTACAATATTATATTCCTTTCCAATTTTCCATCTGTTTGGCTCAACAGACGCAATGGGTCAGTTGGAATTAAATCTGTTAGTAATTTGGTTCTTACATTTTACTGAGAAGGAATATAATCAAGCTGTGGTATATTGTTATTGGATCTCATTTTTTCCTTTTTTTCCTTTTTCATAGAACTTAGTTTTCCCAAGCTTCTTGTTTTTAAGAAGCAAGTGTAAAGTTCACACTGGAATGAAATGAGCAATTAAAAATTTGAAAGAGTAAAAATGCCACCAATGCCCTTAGAATGATTTATATTTATGGAGTATCAAATTTGTTAGTCCCTGGTTTTTTGTTATTTTTGTTCTTTTCTGACGTGGCCATGCCAGTTGTCATTCTTCAGTCTTCACTATTGATCTATTGATTGCAGGAAAGAAATGGCGAGGGTAATATTCCAGATTCAGAGCCCCCTACTCCACATTCTGTTTTGAAGATGGGATTGAGGTTAGCTAAATCATAATATTTCCTAGATATTTTGCAATACAGGAACAATTTACTACCTGACATGATTATAGACTCAAAATTCTCATCTGTTTCAAAATCTAAACATAAAAAGGAATTGTGTTTACATAAAAATACTCATATCATGCAATATCTAAAGCGGGGGCCTCTTTGATAATTTGGTATATTTGTCATCTGAATCAAGAATTCCTTTCCCCTGAATTGATTATCTAAATTTCATGGCAATGGAAATTTGAAATTTGAGTAGAAATCTGACTTCAGCTGTCCAACTCAAGCTCCTTACATCCTTAACTGGTTGCAGAGAGCGCAGCAGCAGCATGGAGGATCCAGATGGGACATTAGCAAGTGTTGCCCAATGCATCGAGCAGCTGCGACAGAGCTCATCCTCTGCACAAGAGAAGGAATACTCCTTAAGGCAGTTATCGGAGCTTATTGATGTGCGTGAAAATGCATTTAGCGCTGTTGGATCTCATTCTCAGGCAGTGCCAGTGCTTGTTTCTCTTCTCCGATCAGGTTCAGTGAGTGTGAAGATTGAGGCAGCGACTGTTTTGGGCTCCCTTTGTAAAGAAAATGAGCTAAGAGTGAAAGTGTTACTTGGAGGATGCATTCCTCCATTGCTTGGTCTACTTAAATCCAGTTCAGCTGATGGTCAAGTAGCTGCTGCGAAGACTATTTACGCTGTCTCTCAAGGTGGCTCAAAAGACCACGTTGGATCAAAAATTTTTTCAACTGAGGGAGTGGTACCTGTGCTGTGGGAGCAGCTTCAGAAAGGGCTGAAGACTGGAAATGTAGTTGATGGTTTATTGACCGGAGCCTTGAAAAATCTCTCTAGCAATACGGAGGGATTCTGGAATGCAACAATACAAGCTGGAGGAGTGGACGTGTTAATGAAGTTATTGACAGCAGGTCATCCTAGCACTTTAGCTAATGTGTGCTTCCTACTTGCCAGCATGATGATTGAGGATGCGTCTGTTTGTTCTAAGGTGTTGGCTTCAGAGGCGACAAAACAGCTCCTAAAATTATTGGGCCCTGGTAATGACGCCCCTATTAGAGCTGAAGCAGCCGGTGCTCTGAAATCCTTGTCTTCTCAGTGCAAAGAAGCAAGGCGGGAGATAGCTAATTCTAATGGCATTCCTGCTCTGATCAATGCTACCATAGCTCCTTCGAAAGAGTTCATGCAGGGCGAGCATGCTCAAGCATTGCAGGAAAATGCCATGTGCGCGCTGGCTAACATCTCTGGTGGTTTGTCTTATGTCATCTCCAGCCTTGGTCAAAGCCTTGAATCGTGCACCTCAGCTACTCAAATTGCTGACACATTGGGGGCTTTAGCTTCAGCTCTTATGATATATGATAGCAAGGCTGAAGCTACTAGAACATCAGATCCGTTGGTAGTGGAGCAAACATTGCTCAAGCAATTCAAACCTCAATCACCTTTTCTTGTGAAGGAACGAACCATTGAAGCCCTGGCTAGTTTGTATGGCAATCCCGTACTGTCAGTTAAGCTTGCAAATTCAGATGCAAAACACCTGCTTGTCGGATTAATAACGATGGCTGTCAATGAAGTGCAAGATGATCTTTTAAGATCTCTCCTTACATTGTGCAGCAATGAAGGCAGTCTGTGGCGTGCCCTTCAGGGCCGTGAAGGAGTTCAGCTGTTGATATCCCTTCTCGGGCTTTCATCAGAACAACAGCAAGAATGTGCAGTCGCTCTGCTATGCCTTCTATCTAATGAAAATGATGAAAGTAAATGGGCCATTACTGCTGCCGGTGGTATACCTCCTTTAGTTCAAATTTTGGAGACAGGATCCACAAAAGCAAAAGAAGACTCGGCAAAAATCCTTACAAACCTGTGCAATCACAGCGAAGATATACGTGCTTGTGTGGAGAGTGCTAATGCTGTTCCTGCATTGTTGTGGCTATTGAAGAATGGAAGCCCAAATGGGAAGGAGATAGCAGCAAAAACCTTAAATCACTTGATTCATAAATCTGATACTACCACAATCAGTCAGCTTACAGCCTTATTGACAAGCGATCTGCCTGAATCGAAGGTCTATGTTTTGGATGCTTTGAAGAGCATGCTGTCAGTTGCCCCTCTCGGTGACATTCAACGAGAAGGTAGTGCTGCAAGTGATGCAATTGATACAATGATAAAATTAATGAGCTCTACGAAAGAAGAAACTCAAGCTAAGTCAGCATCAGCTCTGGCAGGCATCTTTGAAATGAGGAAAGATGTGCGTGAAAGCAGTATTGCTGTTAAAACTCTTTTGTCAGCCATGAAGTTGCTTAATGTTGAATCTGAAAGTATCCAAATAGAGTCTTCAAGGTGCCTTGCAGCAATATTTCTTTCCATCAAAGAGAACAGGGATGTAGCTTCTGTTGGTAGAGATGCATTTCTCCACCTAATTACACTAGCAAATTCTTCTGATTTGGATGTTGTAGAGTTGGCAACATGTGCTGTGGCTAATCTTATTTTAGATAGTGAGATTTCAGAGAAGGCTGTTGCTGAGGAAGTTATCATGCCGGCTACCAGAGTATTACGTGAAGGCACAATTTCTGGAAAAGTTCATGCAGCAGCAGCAATTGCTCGCCTCATACATTCTCGACAAGTTGATTATTCTATAACTGAATGTGTGAATCGTGCTGGGACTGTGCTTGCTTTGGTTTCCTTCCTGGATTCTGCTATTAATGGATCAGTTTCTACCTCTGAGGCTATAGAAGCACTTGCTGTTCTGTCCAGGTTGGACCAGAATAGTGAACATGTTAAACCAGCATGGGCTGTATTGGCTGAATTCCCTGAAAGCATAAACCCAATAGTGCTGTCTATCGCTGAATCAACACCAATGTTTCAGGATAAAGCTATCGAGATATTATCCCAGTTATGCAGGGATCAGCCCGTTGTTCTTGGAAACAATGTTGTTTCAGCCAATGGATGCTTGAGTTCGTTGGCTAAAAGGGTAATTGGTACTAAAAATGTAAAGGTCAAAATTGGGGGAGCTGCACTTATTAGTTGTGCTGCCAAAGTAAGCCACCAGAGAGTGTTGGAGGAACTCAACCAATCAAACTTGTGTGTTGATCTTGTTCAATCTCTTGTTAATATGCTTTCTTCTGCATTGCCTTTGTCATACCAAGGTGAAGGAAACAAGGAATTCATTAGCATTTTCATACATAGAAAAGAAGACGCCAATGGTTGTAAATCCAGCACTGGCACCATTATATCTGATGCTAAGCTAGCTATATGGTTATTATCTATTCTTGCTTGTCATGATGAACAATGTAAAATTGCAATAATGGAGGCTGGAGCAATTGACATTCTCACTGAAAAAATATCAGACTGTTACTCGCAATATAGCCAGGTATTAAAGAAGGCCATTTTATTTTGCAGTCAATCAGAAAGAAATATGACATGTATTAGGCTCTGGTTGGTCCAGAAATTTGCATATTTGCACATAAAAACAACCTTACCTGTCAAACATTGTTTCTAAGTAATGTCTCATCTCTCTGGCATGCACGAATGTTATTGGTTAGAAATTCATTTGTGATTATTGTTATATATATATATATATATGAACCTTTGTCCTTTTGGTGTCATTGCAGATTGATTATAAAGAAGATAGTAGCATGTGGATTTGTGCATTATTGTTGGCTGTATTATTTCAAGATAGAGATATCATCAGAGCACATGCTACCATGAAATCTGTACCAGCTATTGCCAGTTTATTGAGGTCAGAGGAATTAGATAACAGATATTTTGCGGCACAATCAATAGCTAGCCTAGTCTGTAATGGAAGTAGGGGTACACTACTGTCTGTTGCAAACTCAGGGGCTGCAAGTGGGCTAATCTCCCTACTTGGCTGTGCTGATGTTGATATACAGGACCTTCTGGACCTGTCAGAGGAGTTCTCCTTGGTTCGTTATCCTGATCAAGTTGCTCTTGAGAGGTTGTTCAGAGTTGATGACATTAGGGTTGGTGCCACTTCACGGAAGGCAATACCTGCCCTTGTTGATCTGCTCAAACCAATTCCAGATCGCCCAGGAGCACCGTTTTTAGCTCTTGGGCTTCTAACTCAGCTCGCCAGAGATTGCCCATCCAATAAGATTGTAATGGTAGAATCTGGGGCCTTGGAGGCACTTACGAAGTATCTTTCACTGGGTCCCCAAGATGCAACCGAAGAAGCTGCTACTGATCTGTTAGGAATTCTGTTTGACTGTGCTGATATCCGGAGACATGAGGCAGCGTTTGGTGCTGTTACTCAACTTGTAGCTGTCTTACGTTTAGGGGGGAGAGGTGCGAGGTACAGTGCTGCCAAAGCCCTGGAAAACTTGTTCTCTGCTGATCAGATTAGGAATGCAGAAACATCTCGACAAGCTGTTCAACCCTTGGTGGAGATTCTTAATACTGGTTTGGAGAAGGAGCAGCATGCTGCAATAGCTACGCTCATTAGGCTCCTAAGTGAAAATCCATCTAGAGCGCTAGCAGTTGTTGATGTTGAAATGAATGCAGTTGATGTGCTTTGTAGGATCCTTTCATCGAATTGTTCATTGGACCTCAAAGGGGATGCTGCGGAATTATGTTGTGTCCTGTTTGGAAATACACGGATTAGGTCCTCAATGGCTGCTGCACGCTGTGTTGAACCTCTAGTTTCTCTCCTTGTAAGTGAGATTAGTGCTGCTCAGCATTCGGTTGTCCGCGCACTGGATAGGCTTGTTGATGACGAGCAATTGGCTGAACTAGTTGCTGCTCATGGTGCCATTATTCCTCTTGTTGGTCTTCTCTATGGCAGGAACTTTTTGCTCCATGAGGCTATTTCTAGAACTCTGGTTAAACTAGGGAAAGACAGACCTGCTTGTAAAATGGAAATGGTCAAAGCTGGAGTTATTGAAAGCATACTTGACATTCTTCATGAAGCACCTGATTATCTATGCGCTGCATTTGCTGAATTGCTGCGTATATTGACTAACAATGCTAGCATAGCTAAAGGGCAGTCTGCTTCTAAAGTGGTTGAACCCCTATTTTTGTTGCTGACAAGACATGAATTTGGGCCTGACGGACAGCACAGTGCATTGCAGGTTTTGGTTAATATCTTGGAACATCCACTATGTCGTGCTGATTATACGTTGACATCTCACCAAGCTATTGAACCACTTATCCCCTTGCTTGATTCTCCGATACCGGCAGTGCAGCAGTTGGCTGCTGAGCTTCTCTCACATCTACTTTTGGAAGAACACCTTCAGAAAGATCCAGCTACACAGCTGGTAATTGGTCCTCTTATTCGAGTTCTTGGCTCTGGTATCCACATATTGCAGCAGAGAGCTGTGAAAGCCCTAGTTAGTCTTGCACTGATATGGCCAAATGAAATTGCAAAAGAGGGTGGTGTTGTTGAACTTTCGAAAGTAATATTGCATGCTGACCCTTCACTTCCGCATGCTTTATGGGAATCTGCTGCTTCTGTTTTGTCAAGTATTCTGCAGTTCAGTTCTGAATTCTACTTGGAAGTGCCTATTGCTGTGTTGGTAAGATTGCTTCGTGCTGGTTCAGAGAGCACAGTTATTGGTGCATTAAATGCTCTTCTAGTGTTGGAAAGTGATGATGGCACTAGTGCAGAAGCAATGGCTGAAAGTGGTGCGATAGAGGCTCTCTTAGAGCTTCTAAGGTCTCATCAGTGTGAGGAAACTGCTGCTAGACTACTGGAAGTATTGCTAAACAATGTCAAGATTAGAGAAACAAAAGCTACCAGATCAGCCATTGTGCCGTTATCGCAGTACCTCTTGGACCCACAAACCCAAGGACAGCAGGCAAGGTTACTGGCAATTTTGGCTCTTGGTGATCTATTTCAGAATGAGAGTCTTGCTCGAACAAGTGATGCAGTTTCAGCGTGTCGTGCTTTGGTGAATGTGCTTGAAGATCAGCCAACAGAGGAAATGAAAGTTGTTGCTATATGTGCTCTGCAGAACCTTGTGATGCATAGTCGATCAAATAAAAGAGCAGTTGCTGAGGCTGGTGGTGTACAGGTTGTATTGGATCTGATAGGTTCTAGTGATCCAGAAACATCAGTTCAGGCTGCAATGTTCGTTAAACTTCTCTTCTCTAATAACACAATTCAAGAATATGCTTCAAGTGAAACGGTCAGAGCAATAACTGGTGAGTTTTTATCTGCTGCTTGTGCAGTATTTACTGCTTGCTAAATGATCTTTTTACAATTCATTTTTATTCTGAACAGCTGAAGAAACACATTATCATTTTTTTACTTGTATAAGAAAAGGCATAATTGTTTCAATAGGGTTGGGAACTTTTGGCACAGATTTTGTTCTCGTATCATCTGTTAATTGAGCAATCATGGTAATTTGTGTTTAGATTACTTTTAAAAGGCAAGGAGATAACTTGATTTTCAACTAAATTTACAATAGCAGAGATTTACAATGTTGCAGTGAGTATATTATGTTATTCTCTTGCGGCTGACATAGTATAAATTGAACTTAAAATCCCATGGCATATGAAAGAACGTGCTGTTTTTGATGTGGGGTAATGATGTTTTTCAGTTCAAGACCTCAAACTGTTTAGCCTTGCATACAGCCACAGTCTGATATCTGTGTCTGTATTTGCGCATGCCCTGGTGCACTTGTTAAATTGATTATTGATTTTTCACGGTGATGCAGCTGCTATTGAAAAGGATTTATGGGCTACTGGAAGTGTGAATGATGAGTATCTGAGAGCCTTAAATGCTCTTTTTAGCAACTTCCCACGACTGAGAGCCAGTGAGCCAGCAACACTTAGCATTCCCCATCTGGTTACATCATTGAAAACAGGTTCTGAGGCCACTCAAGAAGCTGCCTTGGACACACTTTTTCTTCTCAGGCAAGCTTGGTCAGCATGTCCGGCAGAAGTCTCAAGAGCTCAGTCAATAGCAGCTGCAGATGCTATTCCTTTGCTACAGTATTTAATCCAGTCTGGTCCTCCTCGGTTTCAAGAGAAGGCTGAATTTCTACTGCAGTGTTTGCCTGGGACATTAGTTGTGATTATAAAACGCGGTAACTACATGAAGCAGTCAGTTGGTAATCCAAGTGTTTACTGTAAGCTTACACTTGGCAACACTCCTCCAAGGCAAACCACGGTATAATGTTTTATTTAAGACTTGCTTATCTCCAAACTGCAATCTTTTTATTTTTCCTTTTTTGTTTTTGGTCCATCTTTGTCCCCAAAAAAATGTGGGGGGTTGGGGGTGGAGAGAAGAGGTTAAAATGGGCCTAGTTTCTCTCTACGTGCGCTAGGATGTGATGAAAATGGTGCACTAGACTAGATGTAGATCCAAGTAATGCACTACGATTTGTTGAGCTGGTTTGTTATTAGAGAGTTTATGCTATTTCTTGAGGAAATTATGGCAAAAAATTTTTTCTCAATTAAATGATGTGCACTCTTGGGTTTGCTGCCTCGAAAAAAATTCCAGTTGACCTCCATGTATATGCCATAGTTCTGCAGCTATTCCAGTTGAGCAGGTCAATTTAGGATTTGGTGAAAGCTAATCCCATGACTCTGTTTGCATGTGAAACTTCAGTTTTTTTTTTTTTAAATTTATATTTTATTTGTTTCAAAATTCTGAGCAGTTAAACTTTTTGTTTGATTTCACAAGTTGATAACATTTTATATGGAAGCAGCTATTTATTAGAGGGGATTATTTGGCCGATTATCAGAGCCGAAGTGGTTAGTTTGCAATCTGGTTTTTTATTTTGGTGTGCTTGCAGTTTAGATAATTTGAATTAATTTGTGATTTGCTTCTTTGTAGATGTGGAAGTATCCCCCCTAGCTGTATAACCACCCCAAGTCCTAGACTATTTTGCATTTAATATTCAACCACAAGTGTGATTTGTCCCCAAATTGTGATTGTACTATGATTTAAGCCTAGGACATTGTGTTTTTTGCTTGCTACAATGTTTAATACATTTAATCACCCCCCCTTGCTTATAGTGATCCCTTTTGTATTTACTCTGATCAGGTGGTCTCAACTGGCCCAAATCCGGAATGGGATGAGAGCTTTTCATGGTCCTTTGAGAGCCCTCCAAAAGGCCAGAAGCTTCATATTTCTTGCAAAAATAAGAGCAAAATGGGAAAGGTAAGTTGGGGAAAACATAGATTTCAAGATAAAAAAGGTGTATTCATTCATCTTCTTAGTTTTATTCTCTTTTCCTTCTCCACTGTCATTCGACATTTTATTGTAATATGATGACAGAGTTCATTTGGGAAAGTGACGATCCAAATTGATCGCGTCGTGATGCTCGGATCTGTTGCCGGCGAGTACACTCTACTACCAGAAAGTAAAAGCGGTCCCTCGAGGAATTTAGAGATAGAATTCCAGTGGTCTAACAAGTGATGCCCGTTAGAGTTTAACTTCAAGCTTCAGATTTGGTGGTCATAGGAAATGCCTGGAGAGAAATTTTTGTTGTGTTATTTATCATGTTAATGTACATAAGGCAACATTTGCTTTACTTTTGGCCTACACACCCATACCTGTATTCTTTTGTAAAATTTGCTTGTATTCTTTTATTTTTGGATTACATTTGGATCCAAAGTTCAACCAACTCTTTCGAGTTTCTTTTGTAATTCTTGCTTCTTGTCAATTTATACTTGAGAGGGCAATGCGATTGTTTATACTTTTGGGTTGTAGACATTTTTTTCCTCCACGAGGGATGAAATACCATCAGTGGAGTTTATCATATGCTGGAATCAATAATTAGTCACTTTTTTTTTTTTCCGGATGATGAAATTTTTAGTGTTTGAAGTTTGCTTCGATCCTCAGCTATCTTTGTGGTCTTTTAAGTTTATTTTTTTTAATTCTTACAATTTTTTTTTAAATTATCATGTTAATTCTTTAAGTTTTAAAATATAAATTAACTTTTAAATTAATCTAATGTATAAAATGTATTAACGATTTGATATGTATGTATAATTAAATGAAAACAAATTAGTTTTTAAATTGTTTTAATTTTTATCAATTTAATCAGTTATGTTGTGTGTTTTTCAATAAACCAATTATGTTGTGTTTTATTTTTTCATATAAATAATTGTACTCTCTTTGTTAAAAAATATAAGATATTTTTTGAAGGGTTGGATATTCAACAATACATAACATTTAAGGTGTAATCATTGTGTTTTTTTAAGTGCTCCTAATGAATAAATTACTTTATATTTATTTTAGAGTGAAACACTTTATTAAATAGAAGTAAATGTAAAAAGATAATGTTAGTTTGAAGACAAGTAACTATTTTATTAAAGATAAAATTTAATTAAAAATACCTTATATTTTTTAACGGAGTGAGTATTTCATTTTATTAATCTACACAGCTGTTATCTTTAAATAAAAAGAATCAAACTGATAATTGATGCAAATTTAAGGGATTAAATTAAAAAAATTAAATTTAAAAAACTAAATTGATAATTGAGATAAATTTAAGAGAATAAAAATTTTATTTTTTTTTAAATATTTGTTTAGTTGGAAAGAAAGGACATACAAAATGAAATATATACAATTTCATTTATAAATATCTTCCTCATAAATACACAATCTCGTTTGAAATAAGTCTGACATTAAATGCAATTATCTCTTCTACAAGGAATTCGAACTTTAATCCCTCATATTGTGAGGGTTATTTTTTTTTTTTTTAATTAGACCCAACTCTCACTAGTTAGCCCATTATTCTTTTTGTGATGAATATTTTTAATCCATTTTTCTTCTGTTTGGATGTTGATGAAATAAATAAGATTGTATTAATCTTGAAAATTTCTAAATTATTAGCAGACATTTTGACATCAATGGTCTTGATTTAGTTTCATAATTGAAAATAGCGAGAGAAAAAATAAATCATTACTCCATGGAAATACAAAACAACATCATCAAATTGGATTCTTCTAAAAATATATGCATTGTTTATAGAATATTATTATTATTATTGACAACACTTGTTAGGATTCCTATTGCCTGATATTTTTAAATTAAAATTGCTTAAACTGAATATGATATTAACTTTGTTAAAAGATAGACTGAACAAATTAAGCATTTTCTATATTTAGAGTGACATATTAAAACTATTTTACTATGAGGGCTAAAGTACAAATTTATCCTCAATCTACAAGACGGCACGCTAGCAACCATGGCAACAAAAATCACAGCCAACTATCTTTCTCCACATAAAATGAAAATCACAGGCAAACATAGCTAATTTATACTTCGATCTAAGAATGCTATCCAGATTAAACCCATCGTTGTTCACCCAGAAAATTATAAAAAAAAAAAAAAAATCAAACCCTAGAAACCCGTTGAACCTAGAAATCCAATGCAAATTAATTTCTGGAGAACACGTTGGATCCAAAGGAGAAATCAAGCACTAAACAATAAAGCCCAAAAGAGAAATCAAACACAAAATCATCCAAAAAAAAAAAAAAGAATTCAAAGAAGAAAAGCACAAAATCCAGGACCAAAAGATTAAGCCTTGTGAATGAAGGCAGAACTAGATGGAGATGGTGCGATCGTTGGAGTCGAAATAGGTGTGGGGCCTTCAATAGAGTAGCCAAGCTCTGATCAATCTTATTCCCAGTTGCGACCCAGACGACGAATCAAGGTTGAATTGCTAGTGTTCAATGAATCAGCCTAGTAAAAATCGCTCATATTCTGAGGAGAGGAATCGAGGTTGATGGAGCTGGATCGAGGTCCCAGGAGCACTTTGTCGACTCTTCGGACAAGATTCCGAAGGTACGGGACCTAGAAGAAGAATGAAGAAGACAAAGAAGTACTGAGAAGAACAAAGAAGAATGACAAAAAGCACACATCATACACCATTTGAAGCATAACTGGAAGAAGAATGGAGAGGAATGAGAGAGATGGGTCTTTTCTTATACTCATCAAGAACCCAAAAACCATGAATTGAAGGTGCCGAACCACACGTTCTTCAATCACCGTCTTTATTGGCGCAGCTGCTCTACCTTTCCTCATGATCTAAACCAATAGAAACCACGATCTAGTCTTCATATCAAATGAGCAGATAGACGATTTGGGTCTTGGGGTTTTCGGAGCTTAGATTTGGGAAGATGATGAAGGTGGAAAGGAAGAGATATGGAAGGGAGTACTGAGGGTGGCCTCCTTTGTCTATCCATTCACGTAGAGATAAATCTGGATGTTTAGATTTAATATTTTTAATTTATATTTTAAAAAAATATACTAATCAATATGAAAATTTAAATTTAATATAAATAATTTAAACTTAATATTAAAATTTTAAATTATTTTTTAATATATTATGAATAGTATAAATATATTTTAAACAGAGCAATAAATTTATTAAAAAAATTTAATATTAAATTTAAACTTCCAGACTAATAAGTTTATTTATTAATTTTTTTAATAATTTTTTATATATTTTTATTTTTAAAAAATAAATATTAAATATTAAATATTAAATTTAATTAATTTAAATTAAACCTCTACATAGAGAAGTCTTTTTTTTTTTTTTTTTTAATTTTAATGGAAGGAAGCCAACTCCGAGACAGAAGAGCTGGAGAGGCAGAGCAATGGGATAATTAGAGAGGCAGAGGCGCAGAGCCAATGGTATTACTACGTGGCTGTGAAGAAGAAAAACAATAAAATGATTTATGTCGGACATTGACTTCACGTAACAGTCAAGGAGGGGATTTAACAGCGAAAATTACTAAAGTAACAGTCAAACTGACGGTGGAACAAAATTGTTTCAAATTTAAAAACGTTATGATTACATTGCACCAAAAAAAAACTTGAAAATATCAGATGCACTTGTGTAAAAATTTTAAGAATAAATTTATACTTTAGCTATTACTATAAAAAAGAAACATATGGGAATGGATGGATTATATAATCATAATTTTTTTAAATGAGTTAAGTTTCAAAAACTCATTAAAACTAAAACATAAATGAATGAATTATATTATAGCATTAAGATACATTTTCACCCTATTTGATTTGAGGCGCACTTGAATAAAAAAAAACACAATATCATCATTCTAAGTATTAAAAATAGTAGAATATCATTCCTTCATTTAATAGTCTACTAGTTTGATTAAGAGCTATCAAAATGAGTTAACTTTTATAAATTGTGGATTGAATAGACTAACTCATTCAACTTACATTAGTTTAATATGTTGAATATCAAAACTTAACTCATCAAGCAAGTTATACGAGCCAACTCACTTAATTTGTATAGAATTTTGAAATAAATAGAAAATCAAAATTACATTTATTCAACATTTAGCATTCATCATCATCAACATTTTAATTTGTAGATTCCATGCTAATAATTTTTGAAAAAAGGAAAAAGAAAATCAGGTATAATTATCTAAAATTCTCTTTGTATTCTTCCAAAACATTTTTCATATGAATAGCGAACT
This sequence comes from Prosopis cineraria, assembly GCF_029017545.1. Classification (NCBI taxonomy): domain Eukaryota; kingdom Viridiplantae; phylum Streptophyta; class Magnoliopsida; order Fabales; family Fabaceae; genus Prosopis; species Prosopis cineraria. The sequence goes on along the minus strand of NW_026555335.1, from coordinate 35,424,702 downwards.
ATAATATAAATATAATAACGTAACTCAACTTCCGTACCCCCTGCTAATTTACTTTCACCCAACTTTTCTTTCAACATCCGTTATGTATCTTTTACTATACCAATATTTTATGAAGGGAAAATCTCACTCAAAGACTCTGGCATCATATAATTCACGAAAAATAAATTCTGAAATTTCTATGTGGTCCTTGAGGTCTGTTCTACAAATAAGATTCAAGAGAAAAAGATTATAATATCCTTTTTTTTTAAAAAAATTCACTTTCTCCTTTATTATCGGCGTTGGCCGTTGGATTGCTAGCCGTTAAGGCTGTCAGATTCAATGATCAATTAAATCCTCTAGGTGATTAAAGGGTCTTGGATTCAAGGGATGCTTGAACTTTAGTTATGTAGCACAAAATCTAATATATATTGTCAATTTAATTTTTTTTAGTTTTCAAACTATTTACTTATTTAAACAAGCATGCATTCATTACCTAAGAAATATTCATATGCATTTAACAAGTAGAGACATGCATTAATTATCAAATTCAAAAATTTAATAGACCTATTGTGGGAAGAAATTAGTGTAGGACTTGTTTGTTTCAATAAATGTACATTCATTTTTAATTTTATAACTTTAAATCTCTGCATTTTACTCACCTTTTTGTTATAGGTTTTTGTATTTTTTTTTGTGTTTTAAATTTTTAAATAAATAAAGTGTAGATACCTTAGAGAGACCTAAAATACTAAAAAATAAAAGTGTAAAAATTTAAAATACTGAAAAAAAGTATAGGAATTTATAGCAAAGTGCAGGAATTTAAAGTTATATTTTTCTTAATTTTATGTCTTTTTCTCCTAAATTAAAAAGGAAAAAAGGCATAAAAGTTAAAAAAAAAAAATATCTAGACACGACCAATATTCTTTGCCATGAATAACTTCTAAGTCACAAGCGCTGCGACATCAACTTCTTATGAGTCAATCTTTTATAGCTTAGCCATAAGATCAAACAAAAGCAGAAGGAATTAAGAGACAGAGAGAGAGCAAAGATGACTGAGAATACATCACTTGTCCCAAATTTGAAGAATAAATAAAGGGTCAAGAAATAGCAGCTGGTAACGAAGGTATAGAGTCTCAATCTCAATCATCGTTATCATACCAGCAAATGCTTGCTGGTGCAACTAATAATAATACATAAATAATTAAATCATATGTGTAGCCTCTTTGTCTTCTCTCGCAGCCAATTAAACATAGAGTTTATTATTTTATTACAATAACAATAATGCAAAGTCACGTTATTAGCATAAGATATTTTATTGGTGTGTTATCACTGTGGCTAAATGAGAATTAGTTGTGTATTTTATGTTATCATCATCATCTCTTGTACATGTTTCAAAGTTCAAAAAACAAAATTATAGTTTGTTTACTAACAAAATTCTCACTGCAACCTTGTGAAATAAAAGTTAAATCTCTGTTGTCATGGTAATTGTTGTTATTATTAATATTTACTTATTTATTTATTTATGGTTTTCTAGCTTTACATGCCTCAAGCCCTTCTTTGTCACTGCCAAAGTTGTTTCTTTGGAGTTTATTTAGGGAGAATGACAGATAGATTTTAAGAAATCAATTGATTTAAATTAAGTCTTAAGTGTCAAATTTTAAAAATTTACAAATTTGACTTTCAATTATACAATTTCATTGTGATAAATTTGTAATTTATGTTCTAAATTTTAGTAAGGAAAACAAATTTAATTATTCTTTAACTATGTTAAAATTTAAAAAAAAAAGTTACAAATTTATCACAATAAAATTATAGAATTGAGAGCCAAACTTGCAAATTGCTAGAGTTTGGCACTTAAAAATTAATTAACATTAATTAGTCCTTTTGAGACTTATCTATTATTCTCCTATTTGCTTATGGCTTATTATTGTATTATATTAGTTGTATTGTACACGATAGTTTTAAAATTAAAACCAATGTAGGTATAATTTTAACATTAATTTGGTACTCTTTCAATCTTAAATTATAAAATATTTTTGAATAAAATCTCACATATATACAACTTCATTAGATATATTTGACAAATTTATTTTTTCAAAACAAAAATATAAATTTACAAAAAAAATTTTTATTTAATATATTGAAAAAGAAAGGGAGGTAAATTAAATAGGGAAAGAAAGAATAATATTAAAATAAACCTATTTAATAAAATATTAATTTTCTCACAATGTATTATATCTTAAAATGTCAAACTTCTCCTAAAAATGTATTCCAGTTTGGGATGGAGGAGTATCATTCAAATTCACACCTACTGTACTTAAAAGTTTGACCAATTTTGAGTCATTTAGTAGAATGTTTTGAATGATAAGAAATTCAATTTTTCTTTATCAACATTTTAAATCCGAATGAAATAAATGATCCTTTGGAGGGTGATAGAAGCTAAAATAAACAATGTATGAAGTTTGCCTGTGAATTTATGCAAAAGATAAAATAAGTAGTATTATATATAAACAATGTATGAACATTACTGCAAATTAATCATATAATTATATATATATATATATATATAATAAAAGTAATTATTAATTAAGATAGACTAATTTTAATTAGAGGCAATATCAGCAAGTAGTGATAAAGTTTTACTATTACAGACATTTTTACTATTTTTTTAAATAAACGTTTTTTTTTTAAATTTTATACCTAACCTAGCCCAACCTTTCCCTTTAAAAAAAGGGAAATACACGTATAGACAGGTATATAGACATGTCAATACTTGGTTTGAATTTAGGAGGCATGACCTTAAAAGGAAGGTAACGCTACTGCTGAAATAACTAGCCGTTAATTTTTGAAGAAGTGGTTAAAATGTTTGAGAACGGGTATATTTTCATTGTTTAAAATTATAAAAATGACATTATAATTGTATTTTCTAAAATTTAGAATTATGAAATTTTTTGGGGCAACGAAAATTTTTCAAATTGACGTGCATGATCTGGAATCTGGAAAAATCCAAAACGAAAGTTGCATTATTGAGCATCCACTTAGTGGCAGTAACATTGCACTAAGCCGAAGTAGTTGTTGAAGCTTCGAGCTTCCTTGTCGGTGTACTGTGAAGTGACGGAGACAACTGTAAATGCGCTCAAAGTTCCTCAGTCTTTTCCTCACCGAGACTGTGTGTTCATGAAAATGAGAAGAACGTAAAACAAAAATTTAACGTTGCAAAATAAATAAATAAATAATTACATAAATCGAATCACACTATTTCTCCTACCGAACGTTCGAACCTCCCAATCTCCTGCCTCTTCTTTTCTCTTTCTTTTATCTTCTGCTTTTTCTTGTTCCCTTCTGTTTCACGAAACCGTTAGATGCATCAAAGCGCTTTCTCATTTCTCTGCCTCTGAAGGTCTGTAACTGCTCACTTCTCTTGAGTATCTTTGAGCTGCTTGTATTTATTAAAACTGATGAATTCTGCGAATTTGATGTATGAGTCTTGCTGACTCGTGCATTCCCAGCATAGATTCCATAATGTTTTCATCTTCCATTGACTAGACAGAATGTGTTTCTGACTTTGATTTTTCGGTGATTGATCTGTTATCTTTTCTTAAAAACTCGTTGATTTTCACTGCAATTTGTTCGAGGATTCGTTTTTTGGGATGATTTGGGTGCATTTCACTCTATTTGTTTGCTGAGGAACCCGAGATGCAGTCTCACTTTTTTCAATTTCGTCACAAGTGAAAGTCTCAATTTAGAGGCTGATTTGTATTGCTCATGCATGATGAAAACATTAACCATTTCGGGATGCTCGTGTGATGGTGCAGTAAATTATCCGTTCTTTTCAATTTTCTTCTCCTTTGCTGGGTCGATCATTAGCATTTGGATCATTCGAATTGTTTCCGTTAGCAAGCTTCACGTCCTTTTAAATTGTGAAAGTATTAGTACATGATTGGGGCATTGGAAATTTTTGTCTACTTATCTGAGATTCCTAGCCGGCTTTGATTTTTATTCCCACATCGTTGAAGTTATTTCTAACTCATGCTTATTATTATTTGGCAGGAGGCTTTGATGTTCTGTCTGTCTCTCCAGTTTAGATCTGGAGAGAAGCAGCGTGCTGGATCGATATACTTTGGGGTGTCTTGAACCGAAATCAGTATGGCGGCTACTCTTGCTTGGAGGTTCGGTTCCGATAATGGTGGCAGCCTTGCTGCTAATGATATGGTACTTTTCAAATCTATGCTAATTTTTCATGTACTGCCAGCATTCTTGCATAAAAAATAACCCTAAGCAATTGTGACACCGAATTAGGTAAAATGATTGAGATCTGTAGTTGCGTGCGATATTCTGGAAATCATTTTCCGTTGGTGTATCTTTAATTCTATAAAGTGATGTAAAATCCAAGTTTCTTGGCTGACCCTGAACATGCTCTCTTCTTGCACGATAACAGGTTCTAGAAAGTTTTATTTGGCACGTAAAGACAGTGCAATTTTCTGCTATCTGTTAAAGACGTTTGATTATGTTCTCAATTGGGAGTTCAGACTTGTAAAAGTTCAGGAGTATTCAAACTTATGTACAGAAACAATATATTATGTCCGTACAATTTGGTTGATTGGTCTTCAAGCATATTCTTTCTTCTAGTTATAAGATTTTATAAAATCCAGAAAACCTTAAGAAGCAATCAAATTTAGTTGGAGATGTTATATCAACTACTCACTGCACCTTTCATGCTCTGTGCTCTGTGCTACTGTAATAAGAGAGTCAATTCATTGTCTTTCTCTGTCTTCTATGTGGCAATAATAAGTCATTACTATTTATCTTCATTGGTCAGTTAAGATTTTTGTTCCATAGAAGAAAGTATTGTTGTCCAAAGTCCAGTTCTTTGCTGACATAATGCCTACAATTTTGATTTCCTTTCGAAATTTTCCTCTGTTTTGCCAAGCCCAATGCATTGTGTCAATTGAAATTTTGGCAAATTCTCTCTAATTAATTTGGATTTTACATTTTCTTGAGCAGGAATATAATCAAGCTGTGATATATTGTGATTGAAACTCACATTTCTTTTTTCTTTGTTCCTTTTTAATAGAACTTAGCTTTTCCAAGTTTCTTGTTAAAGGCAAGTGTAAAGTAAACATTGGACATGCCATTTATCATTCCTCAGTTTTCACTGTTGATATGTTGATTGCAGGAAATAAATGGTGAGAGAAACAATCCAGATTCAGAGCTCCCAACTCCACATTCTGTTTTGAAGATGGGATTGAGGTCAGTTAAATCATAATTCATAACATTCACAAAAATTTTCATCTGGTTCTAAATATAAAGATAAAAAGGTTTTGTGTTCTCATAAAAATTCTCATATGATGTGATTTCTAAAGCAGAGGAATCTTTGATAATTTGGCATATTTATCATCTGAATTAAGAATTTCTTTCCCCTGAATCGATTCTCTGAATTTAATGGCAATGGAAATTTGAGATTTCAGTAGGAAATCTCATACTTCAGCTATCCAACTTAAGTTCCTTGCATCCTTAACTTGTTGCAGAGAGCGCAGCAGTAGCATGGAGGATCCAGATGGGACATTGGCAAGTGTTGCCCAATGCATCGAGCAGCTGCGACAGAGCTCATCCTCTGCACAAGAGAAGGAATACTCCTTAAGGAAGTTATCGGAGCTTATTGATGGGCGTGAAAATGCATTTAGCGCTGTTGGATCTCATTCTCAGGCAGTGCCAGTGCTTGTTTCTCTTCTCCGATCAGGTTCAGTGAGTGTGAAGATTCAGGCAGCGACGGTTTTGGGCTCCCTTTGTAAAGAAAATGAGCTTAGAGTGAAAGTGTTACTTGGAGGATGCATTCCTCCATTGCTTGGTCTACTTAAATCCAGTTCAGCTGAAGGTCAAGTAGCTGCTGCGAAGACTATTTACGCTGTCTCTCAAGGTGGCTCAAAAGACCATGTTGGATCAAAAATTTTTTCAACTGAAGGAGTGGTACCTGTGCTGTGGGAGCAGCTTCAGAAAGGGCTGAAGACTGGAAATGTAGTTGATGGTTTATTGACTGGAGCCTTGAAAAATCTCTCTAGCAATACGGAGGGATTCTGGAATGCAACAATACAAGCTGGAGGAGTGGACGTGTTAATGAAGTTATTGGCAACAGGGCATCCTAGCACTTTAGCTAATGTGTGCTTCCTACTTGCCAGCATGATGATTGAGGATGCGTCTGTTTGTTCTAAGGTGTTGGCTTCAGAGGCGACAAAACAGCTCCTAAAATTATTGGGCCCTGGTAATGACGCCCCTATTAGAGCTGAAGCAGCCGGTGCTCTGAAATCCTTGTCTTCTCAGTGCAAAGAAGCAAGGCGGGAGATAGCTAATTCTAATGGCATTCCTGCTCTGATCAATGCTACCATAGCTCCTTCGAAAGAGTTCATGCAGGGCGAGCATGCTCAAGCATTGCAGGAAAATGCTATGTGTGCACTAGCTAACATCTCTGGTGGTTTGTCTTATGTCATCTCCAGCCTTGGTCAAAGCCTTGAATCGTGCACCGCAGCTACTCAAATTGCTGACACATTGGGGGCTTTAGCTTCAGCTCTTATGATATATGATAGCAAGGCTGAAGCTACTAGAACATCAGATCCGTTGGTAGTGGAGCAAACATTGCTCAAGCAATTCAAACCTCAATCACCTTTTCTTGTGAAGGAACGAACCATTGAAGCCCTGGCTAGTTTGTATGGCAATCCCGTACTGTCAGTTAAGCTTGCAAATTCAGATGCAAAACACCTGCTTGTCGGATTAATAACGATGGCTGTCAATGAAGTGCAAGATGATCTTATAAGATCTCTCCTTACATTGTGCAGCAATGAAGGCAGTCTGTGGCGTGCCCTTCAGGGCCGGGAAGGAGTTCAGCTGTTGATATCCCTTCTCGGGCTTTCATCAGAACAACAGCAAGAATGTGCAGTCGCTCTGCTATGGCTTCTATCTAATGAAAATGATGAAAGTAAATGGGCCATTACTGCTGCCGGTGGTATACCTCCTTTAGTTCAAATTTTGGAGACGGGATCCACAAAAGCAAAAGAAGACTCGGCAAAAATCCTTACAAACCTGTGCAATCACAGCGAAGATATACGTGCTTGTGTGGAGAGTGCTAATGCTGTTCCTGCGTTGTTGTGGCTATTGAAGAATGGAAGCCCAAATGGGAAGGAGATAGCAGCGAAAACCTTAAATCACTTGATTCATAAATCTGATACTACCACAATCAGTCAGCTTACAGCCTTATTGACAAGCGATCTACCTGAATCGAAGGTCTATGTTTTGGATGCTTTGAAGAGCATGCTGTCAGTTGCCCCTCTCGGTGACATTCAACGAGAAGGTAGTGCTGCAAGTGATGCAATTGATACAATGATAAAATTAATGAGCACTACGAAAGAAGAAACTCAAGCTAAGTCAGCATCAGCTCTGGCAGGAATATTTGAAATGAGGAAAGATGTGCGTGAAAGCAGCATTGCTGTTAAATCTCTTTCGTCAGCCATGAAGTTGCTTAATTTTGAATCTGAAAGTATCCTAATAGAGTCTTCACGGTGCCTTGCAGCAATATTTCTTTCCATCAAGGAGAACAGGGATGTAGCTGCTGTTGCTAGAGATGCATTACCCCCCTTAGTTGCACTTGCAAATTCTTCTACTTTGGAAGTTGCAGAGTTGGCAACGTGTGCTTTGGCTAATCTTATTTTAGATAGTGAGATTTCAGAGAAGGCTGTTGCTGAGGAAGTTATCGTGCCAGCTTCCAGAGTATTACGTGAAGGCACAATGTCTGGAAAAACCCATGCAGCAGCTGCAATTGCTCGCCTCATACATTCTCGACAAGTTGATTATTCTATAGCTGAATGTGTGAATCGTGCTGGGACTGTGCTTGGTTTGATTTCCTTCCTGGATTCTGCTATTGATGGATCATTTTCCACATCTGAGGCTATAGAAGCACTTGCTGTTCTGTCCAGGTTGGACCAGAACAGCGCACATGTTAAACCAGCATGGGCTGTATTGGCTGAATTCCCTGAAAGCATAAACCCAATAGTGCTGTCTATTGCTGAATCAACACCAATGTTTCAGGATAAAGCTATCGAGATATTATCCCAGTTATGCGGGTATCAGCCTCTTGTTCTTGGAAACAATGTTGTTGCGGCCTCTGGATGCATGTGTTCATTGGCCAAAAGGATAATTGGTACCAAAAATGTAATTGTCAAAATTGGGGGAGCTGCACTTCTTACTTGTGTTGCCAAAGTAAACCACCAGAGACTGGTGGAGGAACTCAACCAATCAAACTTGTGTGTTGATCTTGTTCAGTCCCTTGTTAATATGCTTTCTTCTGCGCTGCCTTTGTCAAACCAGGATGAAGAAATTAAGGAATTCATTAGCATTTTCATACATAGAAAAGAAGATGCCAACGGTGATAAATCCAACACAGGCACTGCCATTATATCTGATTCCAACTTAGCTGTATGGTTATTGTCTATTCTTGCTTGTCATGATGAAAAATGCAAAATTGCAATAATGGAGGCTGGAGCAATTGACATTCTCACTGAAAAAATTTCAGATTGTTACTCACAATATACCCAGGTATTAAGCACCTTCATCCATTTTATTTCTGTTCAATCAGAAAGATGTAGCATGAATTAGATTCTGCTTGGTCTAAACATTTGCATAAAAAAACAACCTTAGCTGTCAAACAGGAAGGACCAAGGTTAAATGAATTTGGGGCAGTCACCCTCCTCAGAATTTGTGATGATTTATGTATCATATATGCATTTTGATGGGTACTTCCTTGTTGATACCACGACAGGCATTGAAGCAGCTGAAAGGGACGGAGTGGGTTAACATGAATTTTTGGAGTTCTTGTCTGTGCTGTGTTTGATGTTTGACTGGCTGTTTTTATTTTTTCTTAGGGTGACTTGTTCATTAATTCTTTTTTCTTGTACAAGATTTTTTGTATTATTAACTGTGGCTGCTTTGTGGTTTTCTAGGCTAGTTTTTGGATTCTTTTAGAGTTTATGGATTATGCTTGTTTGGGCTTTGTATGTATTTCTTTGGTTAACGCAATATTCATTTCATAGAACCATACTTTAAAAAATAGTTATATCTTATATTGATAATAAATATAAATTTTATCAAACAAATCAAATAAATTAAAATTTTTAGTTTTTTATATCCCCATTCTTTCAAAATGATTAATGTGCGCGTGCGCACGCTGTTTACTCTCCATCATTTTTGAACAAAATTTCTTTCTTTTTATTTTTTAACTATACTTTTTACTCACAATAATATAGTTAATTTTTGAACAAAATTAACTATATTATTGTATTGATCAGTAATTTGTAAAGAATTTTGCTATATAATATATTATAAATATTTTTTCTCAGTTAAAAAGTGATTTTAATGTATATTATTTATTAATTACTATAATTTAAATTCTTAGATTCTGGCCATTATATTTATTGTAATATTATTTTTTATTATTGTATTAATTTAATGAACATTTAAGCTATATTTTTAACGATTATTAATAACAGTATACAGGTTGGCCCCCTATTGATGATTTCTGGTTCCACCCTTGCGGTCAAACATTGTTTCTAATCGTGTTCCATCTCCTTGGCATGTATGAATGGTATCGTTAGATGGTTAAACAAATGTTCGTATGATTATTACTTATATATATATATATATATATATTTATTTATTTATTTATTTATTAACTTCGTCCTTTTTGGTGACCATGCAGATTGATTATAAAGAAGATAGTAGCATGTGGATTTACGCATTGTTATTGGCCGTATTATTTCAAGATAGAGATATCATCAGAGCACATGCAACCATGAAATCTATACCAGCTGTTGCCAGTTTATTGAAGTCAGAGGAATTAGCTAACAGATATTTTGCAGCACAATCAATAGCTAGCCTAGTCTGTAATGGTAGCAGAGGGACACTACTGTCTGTTGCAAACTCAGGGGCTGCAAGTGGGCTAATCTCTCTACTTGGCTGCGCTGACATTGATATACAGGACCTTCTGGATTTGTCAGAGGAATTCTCTTTGGTTCGATATCCTGATCAAGTTGCTCTTGAGAGGTTGTTCAGAGTTGATGACATTAGGGCTGGTGCCACTTCGCGGAAGGCAATACCTTCTCTTGTTGATCTGCTTAAGCCAATTCCAGATCGCCCAGGAGCACCGTTTTTAGCTCTTGGGCTTCTAACTCAGATCGCCAGAGATTGCCCATCCAATAAGATTGTAATGGTAGAATGTGGGGCCTTAGAGGCACTTACAAAGTATCTTTCGCTGGGTCCTCAAGATGCAACCGAAGAAGCTGCCACTGATCTGTTGGGAATTCTGTTTGACAGTGCTGAGATACGGAGACATGAGGCAGCGTTTGGTGCTGTTACTCAACTTGTAGCTGTCTTACGTTTAGGGGGGAGAGGTGCGAGGTACAGTGCTGCCAAAGCCCTGGAAAACTTGTTCTCTGCTGATCAGATTAGGAATGCAGAAACATCTCGACAAGCTGTTCAACCCTTGGTGGAGATTCTTAATACTGGTTTGGAGAAGGAGCAGCATGCTGCAATAGCTACGCTAATTAGGCTCCTAAGTGAAAATCCATCTAGAGCGCTAGCAGTTGTTGATGTTGAAATGAATGCAGTTGATGTGCTTTGTAGGATCCTTTCATCGAATTGTTCATTGGACCTCAAAGGGGATGCTGCTGAATTATGTTGTGTTCTGTTTGGAAATACACGGATTAGGTCCTCAATGGCTGCTGCACGCTGTGTTGAACCTCTAGTTTCCCTCCTTGTAAGTGAGTTTAGTATTGCCCAGCATTCGGTTGTCCGCGCGCTGGATAGGCTTGTTGATGACGAGCAATTGGCTGAACTAGTTGCTGCTCATGGTGCCATTATTCCTCTTGTTGGTCTTCTCTATGGCAGGAACTTTTTGCTCCATGAGGCTATTTCTAGAGCTCTGGTTAAGCTAGGGAAAGACAGACCTGCTTGTAAAATGGAAATGGTCAAAGCTGGGGTTATTGAAAGCATACTTGACATTCTTCATGAAGCACCTGATTATCTGTGTGCCGCATTTGCTGAATTGTTGCGCATATTGACTAATAATGCTAGCATAGCTAAAGGGCAGTCTGCTTCTAAAGTTGTTGAGCCCCTATTTTTGTTGCTGACAAGAGATGAATTTGGGCCTGATGGGCAGCACAGTGCGTTGCAGGTTTTGGTTAATATCTTGGAACATCCACAATGTCGTGCTGACTATACATTGACATCCCACCAAGCTATTGATCCGCTTATCCCCTTGCTCGATTCTCCAATACCGGCAGTGCAGCAGTTGGCTGCTGAGCTTCTCTCACATCTACTTTTGGATGAACAGCTTCAGAAAGATCCAGCTACACAGCAAGTAATTGGTCCTCTTATTCGAGTTCTTGGTTCTGGTATCCACATATTGCAGCAGAGAGCTGTGAAAGCCCTAGTTAGTATTGCACTGATTTGGCCAAATGAAATTGCAAAAGAGGGTGGCGTTGTTGAACTTTCAAGAGTGATATTACATGCTGATCCTTCCCTTCCTCATGCTTTATGGGAATCTGCTGCTTCCGTTTTGTCAAGCATTCTGCAGTTCAGTTCTGAATTCTACTTGGAAGTGCCAATTGCAGTGTTGGTAAGGTTGCTTCGTGCTGGCTCGGAGAGCACCATTATTGGTGCATTAAATGCTCTTCTAGTGTTGGAAAGTGACGATGGCACTAGTGCTGAAGGAATGGCTGAAAGTGGTGCCATAGAGGCTCTCTTAGAGCTTCTAAGATCTCATCAGTGTGAGGAAACTGCTGCTAGACTACTGGAAGTATTGCTAAACAACGTCAAGATTAGAGAAACAAAAGCTACCAGATCAGCCATTGTACCATTATCCCGGTACCTTCTGGATCCACAAACCCAAGGACAGCAGGCAAGGTTACTGGCAACTTTGGCTCTTGGCGATCTATTTCAGAATGAGAGTCTTGCTCGAACAAGTGATGCAGTTTCAGCTTGTCGTGCTTTGGTGAATGTGCTTGAAGATCAACCAACAGAAGAAATGAAAGTTGTTGCTATATGTGCTCTGCAGAACCTTGTGATGCATAGTCGATCAAATAAAAGAGCAGTTGCTGAGGCAGGTGGTGTACAGGTCGTATTGGATCTGATAGGTTCTAGTGATCCAGAAACATCAGTTCAGGCTGCAATGTTCGTTAAACTTCTCTTCTCTAATAATACAATTCAAGAATATGCTTCAAGTGAAACGGTCAGAGCAATAACTGGTGAGTTTTTCTTTGCTTCTTGTGAAGTATTTACTGCTTGGCTTACTGATCTTTGCATTTTGTTTTATTCTGAACAACTGAAGAATTTCGTATCATTATTGTTACTTATATAAAAAAAGCTGCTGATTCATTACTTTTCTGTTGGGTGCTTTTGGCCTAAATTTTGTTCTCATATAATTTAATTGAGCAATCAGGGTAATTGGTTTTTTATTACTTCTATAAGACATTGAGATAATTTGATTTCAACTAAATTTATAATAAAATGGGATATTGCATGTCAATAACATTACCTATGAAGAAGCTGATGGAGATTTGAAAAATAGCAGAGCTAATCTTCTATAGTTATTGATCGCCTTACTGGTCATTGAACCTTTCTTCTTCATCATCCTGGGTTTGTACACATCAATTATTGCTGCATTACTTGAACAGCTTGATTTATTTTTGCAATGTGACTTTTTGTAGCGTAGATCAACCACATTTCAATGAGTATATTAAATTGTTGTCATGTGTCTGACAAAGTACGCATCTAATATTTACCAAATTTTGTAGGAAGGCATTTAAGCTGTTTACTATTCCTAAGGTCACAAAATTAGCTTTTCTCTGGGCACTGTGCCATTATTTCTTTTATTTTCAAATTTGAAATTTAAACTTTCCCTCCTCTTTCTTTATTTTCATCTAACTCCTCTTTTTTAATTTGATTGCATCTAATTTTTTGTATCTTGTGCATACAGGCACACCTATGTACATTTCTGTGTGGGTGGGTGTGCTCACATGTGCATGTTAAATTGGTTATTGATGTAAAATATTTTTTTCGGTGATGCAGCTGCTATTGAAAAGGATTTATGGGCTACTGGAAGTGTGAATGATGAGTATTTGAGAGCCTTGAATGCTCTCTTTAGCAACTTCCCACGACTGAGAGCAACTGAGCCAGCAACACTAAGCATACCTCATCTGGTTACATCATTAAAGACAGGCTCAGAGGCTACCCAAGAAGCTGCTTTGGATGCACTTTTTCTTCTCAGGCAAGCTTGGTCAGCATGCCCAGCAGAAGTCTCAAGAGCTCAGTCAGTAGCAGCTGCAGATGCTATTCCTTTACTACAGTACCTAATTCAGTCTGGTCCTCCTCGGTTTCAAGAGAAGTCTGAATTCTTATTGCAGTGTTTGCCTGGGACATTAGTTGTGATTATAAAACGTGGTAACAACATGAAGCAGTCAGTTGGAAACCCAAGTGTTTACTGTAAGCTCACACTTGGCAACACTCCTCCGAGGCAAACCGCGGTAAAATGTTTTATGACTTCATGCTTATCTGCAAACTGCAATCTTGTGATTTTTCCCTTTTCTTTTTTGGTTCATCTCTGTCCCAAGAAAGAAAAAACAAAAGAAAAGAAAGAGGGAGATGGATTATCCAGGAGAGAAGAGGTTAACCTTTTTGTGTCTCTCTGGGTTTGGCCAGACTAGATTTAGATACTTATAGATGATTGTTTGTCTGTGTTGATCGTGCAAAATTTTATTCTGTGAATTTTGTTAGTTGAACTTACTAGTCCTCTGAGAACTTAATATTATTTGCTATTTCTAGAGGAAGTCACTAGGTTTCTCAATTCAATGATACGCACTCTATGGTATGCTGCCTAAAAATAATTCCAGTTGACCTCCACTTATACTGCCAATTGCCATAGTTCTGCTGCCATTCCAGTTAAACCATATCAATTAAGGATTTGGTGAAAGAGGGGATTATTTGACCGATGATTAGAGTTGAAGCGTATAGCTCGCAATTTGGATCCTTTTTTTTGGGGTGCTGCTGTGATAGTTTGAATTAGTTTGTGATTTGTTTCTTTATAGAACATATGGTTTCCAGATTCTGGCGTCCCTCTCCTGCCAACCAATTAAAGTCCTAGACTTCTTTTGAATTTTAAGCACAAGTATGATTTGCCCCACATTGCGGTTGTATGCTGTTAAGCCAGGGACATCGTGTTTTTTCCCCCCTTCGCACATGAATTTTTTTTTCCCTGCTTCTAACGAAGCCATTTGTACTTGCACTGATCAGGTGGTCTCTTCTGGCCCTAATCCAGAGTGGGATGAGAGCTTTTCATGGTCCTTTGAGAGCCCTCCGAAAGGCCAGAAGCTTCATATTTCTTGCAAAAACAAGAGCAAAGTGGGAAAGGTAAGTCTGGGAAACATAGATTACATGGTAAAAAAGGTGTTTTTCATCTTCTTAGTTTTCTTTTTTCCCCCCTTCTCCACTGTTCATAAGCATTTGACATTGTCGTTGTAATCCGATGACAGAGTTCGTTCGGGAAAGTGACGATCCAAATTGATCGCGTGGTAATGCTAGGATCTGTAGCCGGAGAATACACTTTACTGCCTCAAAGTAAGAGTGGTCCCTCGAGGAATTTAGAGATAGAATTCCAGTGGTCTAACAAGTAATACCTGTTAGTGAGTTCATTCTCAAGCCTCAGATATTCCATCATAGAAAATGCTTGGTGCGAAATTTTTGATCTGTTATTTATCATGATGTATATAGCAGCAATTGTTTTATTTTTGGTCTTTAGTTCCATATCTAGCAGATTCTTGTGCCTGTATTCTTTTGTAATTTGATCCTTAAATTCCTACCATAAACACTGGGGATGCAAAGATCAACTCTATTTCGAGTTGCTTTGTACAATTCTTGTGAGTTGTCAGATTTGTAAGGAAAGATAATGAGCTTGTTGCTTGTTTTTGTTTTGTAGTAGACTTTTTTCCTCCCTTTCTTTTCACGAGAGTCCTGTACGAGTATATAATATCATTTTTTTTTTGTTTTTTTTTATTGAGTATTTGTCACATGCTCTTGTTAATCGCTGGAAAATCATAGAGCCAATTTGTTGTTGTTATTATTTTTGGAAAGAAATTTCATATAAGACGAAATATATGCGCTATAAGATAAAAAATAAAGTAATCATTTACTCTCTGTTTTTTCCCCCAAAGTAATCACTACTCTCTCCATTGCATATAAAAATGTGTGGCAAAGCAAATTTTTTTAATATAGACCAAGAAAATCATAAAATAATTGAAGTTAATCTAATACTTTTCTAAATTGCTCTTAATGTTCTCTAAATAATAAAAAGCAAAACAGAAGTTAATCTTAATATCTTTTTTAAATTTGAAAATAAAATAATTAAAATGCAAAAATTAAAATAATATTTTCTCTTTTTAATATAATACTAAACGAATAATAAAGACTTGGACCCCACACAACACCAGATGAACCCCACCACCAATGGAAACTCGTTGTTTTGTCTGACACGTAAAGATAAGGGTGGGGCCACCCGCGTGGCGTCCCCTCGCGGCGTAGTCAGAGTCACAATCATTAACCTTTCAAATTCGTAAATGCTAATCATAATAATAAAATTTCCTTCCCGAAATCACTTTTTCCTTACTTTACATTAAGTAAATTAATTAAATCAATATAATTAATTCCATTGTTGGATTTTATTATCTTTGTGTTTTATATTTTATTTTCTTGATACAACGCAGAGCACCCCCCATCGGCCCATCCTAAACTTCTCGGCCCCCCTTGCCAAGTGCCAATGATAGTACCATTACCAAACCAACACCAAAAGCTTTACTTATAATGTGTCTCTTCTATACTCTGTAGTCTGTACCTCCTTCATCCATAAAATCTTCCGACCAATATTCTATTCTCTCTCAGCTCTAACTTGTGACTTCGATTCAGTTCTGTTATCTCTGGAAGACTTGAAGGCCGATCGAGGTATCGGACTTGTCTTAGATCTCGGCCTACGAGGCTCTTCCTGATCCCTCGCCATGGCCCCTCAGTGGCTGTTGGTCTGGGTAATGGCGTCCTTTCTCCATGCGAATGCAATGCCGATCACTTTTTCTGCGAGGCTGATTCATCGTTTCTCCCAAGAAATGAAGGCGCTCCGGGTTCCGAGTGGTGGTGGTCGTAATATGTCTGGTGGCTGGCCGGAGAGGAGGAGTATGGAATACTACGAGATGCTTGTTGGCGGCGACTTTCTTAGGCACAAGATGAAGCTTCGAGCACCGCATCAGTTGCTTTTCCCCTCTCATGGCAGCAAAACGATGTCGCTTGGAAACGACTTTGGCTGGTAAGCTTCTGCTTTTTCCCTGGTGTAAAGTGTTGTATTCGTGTCTTTTTCTTTAAATTAATTAAAAAGATTATTGTAAATTGTTCATTGATGTCCAATCGTTGATAGAGATAGTGTACTAAACTTTCAGGCCGCCTTGATTACTATATTCAGATAGAAAACACAAAACTGTTTTTTGTTGCGAAAAACGATTAGAAATTTTGACTCTCAGATCAAAGCTGAGAAATACAAGGGAAGTATATCTCACTCTTCTAGTCATGGAAATTATTCTCTTGGCCCCAAAAAAACAACGATAAATTATTCGGTCTGTTTTTGTGGCCGAGTGGAAATTCTTCCGTTTGAGGATATCATTTTGTTCCTGTTTTGTTTTTTGAAACAAAAATTTCGCCCAAAAGTTTACATCCTTGTTAATGAATACTTCAAGTGGAAAATATTAAATTTTCAACAAAGGTTGCTGAATAGTACTAGTCTTTATTTCTTTAGGAGCCGGAACCTGCTAGGTACGGCACTGTCTTTTGTATTGACGAAGATTTAGACAGAAGCATTCAAGATTTTTAAATGGAAAAAGTTACAACAAACTTTTTTTTTTGAATGAATGTCTCAAGATATTTCTAAATACAATTCCCCTCTGGAGCTTTCCTATCGCTATGCCAGTGGCAGTGGGGAAGATGTTAAGCTGAATAAATGTAAATCTTGTGATATTTTTTATTGATTCTTTGTCTCCTCATGTTTCGCCTTTGTCTAAAGGCACCTTGTCTTTGCTCATTGCTTGTTTAGTATACCTATTCTTTTTTAAAATAATGATTTGGCATATAGCATTGTTTTCATCTGTTTGCAAAGTTCTCAATTTTCCTTGTGCCATTTCTTAGGTTACATTACACATGGATTGATCTGGGGACACCAAGTACTTCATTCCTTGTAGCACTGGATGCTGGGAGTGATCTGCTTTGGGTTCCATGTGATTGCATACAGTGTGCTCCTCTATCTGCTAGTTATTATGCCAATCTGGTAGGCAAATCATCTTATGTTTTAATTCTCTTTTGTTGAGTAACATATTATCTTCTTCTATTATCATCGTTTTTTTCCCCTCCCTTTTGCATGGGAACTTTTTCTCCCTTTTATTGTTCTTGAGGTGCTTTTGTTTGATATTGTAATGCCAATGCTTTTATTTTCTTTGGGAGGACGTCTTTCCTATTTTTCCTTCTGAAATTTTCCTAAAGAATTTCATTGCCCCATTATTTCAATATGATTGCGATGCATCTTTCCCCTATGATGTTTACTATATTAGTAATAGGATAAAAACCAAATGTTCCTACTTCCAAGCAATTGAATATTGATTTAAGGGAGAATTACATTGAAGTCTTACATAAGGAAATTAATTATTGCAAGGTTCGTTGATAGCTGAACTAAATTGTATTGACAACACAACCAGCTGTCAATGCAGCTTAGTTCAGTTATCAATGGACCTTGCAATAATCAATTTCCCTATGTGGGACCTAGTTGTAATTCTCCCATGATTTAATGGCCTCATTCAATCAGTTGGTCTAAAGTGAATATTTGAGAAATTTGTGATCGCAAAGAACTCCAAGACTGCATATTATTCACTTTCTTATTTGTGATAGCATAAAACTTTTTTCCATAGGTCTTAGAGTTAGGAAGAGTGTATGCTGAAGTCCCACAAGAATTCTGTATCATTTAAATTTGAAGCTCAGACATGAGACTCGAGTGTAGCCAGTTGAATGTGTTATCTTTTGTGACACTGGTGTAAGATTCCAGCCTCTTAACAAAATTTGTTTGTCTAGTGATCAATGGCCTGCGGTGTAACAAAATTTTGTGCTCTTGATCGAGCCAATCTTCATGCTGAATGTATAGTAACCTGGGAGAACACTTCCTTAATCTCTCTGCATATTTCTCAATGGAATTGTGAAGTCAAAGCTAAGACTTGGTAACCGGTTTTGCACTTATTTCCAATAATTGATTGGCAGGTGCTCCCTCATATACGGGGCATGTATTATGCAGGATAGAGATCTGAATGAGTATAGTCCATCTCGATCAACATCCAGCAAGAACCTATCTTGCAGCCACCAGTTATGTGAGACGGGTTCCAACTGTAAAAGTTCCAGGCAACAGTGTCCTTACACTGTCAATTACGTCTCAGAGAATACCTCAAGTTCTGGATTTTTAGTAGAGGACATCTTGCATCTTGCGTCAAGTGGTGATGGTGAATCCAACTCTACAGTTCAGGCTCCAGTCGTTATAGGGTGTGGCTGACAGATCTATTGCTTCTCACTTAAGTGTTTTCCTGATGAATTGTTTTTAAAATTGTAGAGGATACCTTACACATTTTATGTTCAATGTATGTATTAATAAATGCAGATGCGGCATGAAGCAGAGTGGTGGTTATTTGGATGGGGTTGCTCCAGATGGTCTTCTGGGTTTGGGAACGGGGGAAATTTCAGTTCCAAGTTTGCTTGCCAAATCAGGATTAATCCACAATTCTTTCTCAATGTGCTTTGACGATGATGATTCTGGTAGAATATTCTTTGGGGACCTTGGATCATCCATTCAACAGTCTACTGCATTCTTGCCACTGGATGAAACATAGTATGGAACTCTGTACTCTAATTCAATTTACTATTATTCACAACATTTAAACTATTTACAAAGTTACAATCTTGTTATTTATTATTGATTTCTTTGCCTAGTTCAACTTATATTATTGGAGTGGAAGCATGTTGTATCAAGGATTCATGTCTTAAGATGACTAGCTTCGAAGCACAGGTTGATAGTGGAACATCTTTTACATTTCTTCCAGGCCATGTGTATGATGCAATTGCCGAGGAGGTACCTATGTTTTGTGAGCTGTCCAAGACTGTAAAATTTCTTGTCAGCTATTTAATATGATTTCTTTTGTGGCAGTTTGACCAACAAGTGAATGCTTCGAGATCTACCTTTGAAGGATCCCCATGGGACTATTGTTATGCATCTAGGTGAATTTAACAGCTGCTTCTGTCTTTTTTTCTTTTTTTTGCCCCCTCTCCCCTTTCATTATCTGTTTAGTGTATAATATTTCCTTGAACTGTACCATTTTCATGCCTTTATGAAGACTTATTATTATTATTATTATTATTTTGGATACAGATCACCTGAGTTGCCCAGGGTTCCCTCCCTCACATTTACGTTCCAACAGAATAGCAGCTTTGTGGTCCATAACCCTGTATTTGTATTTTCTGACAATCAGGTAGGTAGCAACTAACTTTCCATTACTTGATCCTTTTCACTTGTCAACGATAACTAGGGGTCTCAACTTAAAGGAAGTAAAAGACTTAATGATAACAGGGCATAGGCTTTTGATCAGTCAGATAACTAATATCAGTGCATCCCTAATTCTGATTCTGGACAGCATAATTTGTTCTCACCCATCTATTGGTGTGTTTTGGCCCTAAGGCTCTCGTAATCCTTTTCTTGCTGTTCTTGGTTACTGCCAATCTGTCCCAATCTTCCTGTTTTCATCTTACTTCCATACTCTCTGGCCCATAGTGTTTGATCTGCTTAGCTCTTTTTCCTTGACATTGTAGTTATTGTCACTCCTCGCTGCTGATGTGGAAATGCAATTCATAGTTTTCTTTTTCTTCCAGGTTTATCTGTTTCAGTAAGTTCTATGAAGCATGGACACTACAAAATAAAAGGGGGGGGGGGGGAGAAATCGTGTCCATGTCCATTACATGTTAAAAAACTCAAATTAGACTTGACTTCTAAATTGCACTCATGCATTTAAGATTTGTCATATTTTGACGTCTGTGTAATGTCTTGTGTCTGTGTCTGCTTCCTGGAGCAAGAGTGTGTAAATTTGTCGCAGAACTGAGCTTTAGCAAACTTAGTTGTCTTTTCTTCCACGCACAAATTTCTTTCCAAATACATTGGGTTTTGCATAATTGCAACCAACTATATAAATTTCAAATTTTTTCAGCAAAAAGCAAAAAAAAGGGGGGGGTGGGAATGCAAGAAATGAAGAACGTTTGTAATTTTTTTCTTGGTATAAGAGCATTACTGGCCTTTTTTGTGCAGGGAGTTATTGGATTTTGTTTAGCCATACAGCCAACAGATGGAGATATGGGAACAATTGGACGTAAGATTGAATATTTTCTTCAGCAGCCTGCCATTTCCCTCTACTTCCCTAGGCTCTGAAAATCCATCTTTGATCATTAATCTGATATTAACCTTTTTGCAGAGAACTTCATGACAGGCTATAGGATGGTGTTTGATAGGGAAAACATGAAACTGTCCTGGTCACCCTCAAGTTGTGAGTTTATTGTACTTCTCTATGAATTTTATATACTACCACCTATGAGCATAGCTTCATGTTGTGCGCATCAAGCCAAACCTCAATAATAGGCGAATGAAGGTTCGAATCGTTGACCTATTTCTGCTTGCTTTTTGTAGGTCAGGATCTTGCTGGTAAGAGCATGCCCTTGTCCCCTCCAAATAAGACGCCACCAAAACCCTTGCCTACGAATGAGCAGCAGAGAACCAATGGGCATGCCATCGCCCCAGCCGTTGCCGGAAGAGCTCCTCACAAACCATCAACTGCTTCATCTCGGATGATGTCATGCCGACAACTTCATTGGCACATTTGTTTGTTTCTTCTTCTCCAGCTTGTAGTAGTAGCCTCTTTAAGGCTCTAAGGGTTACATCGGCATGCCATCTTGTATTGTCTAGGTAGTATTACATGTATATCCATTTTGTCCCCACTTTTTGCCCCTTAGTTCTGTAAGTATTTTAGATGTCTTTATTATCATCTGATGCTGCTATTTTTACCATACCAGGCATTAGATTGATTGCAGCTAGTGAAGGATCATATTTTTTAGCGTCCTCCCTTGATGAGTTTGGGGCTGTATAATTTTATTTGTTTGTTTTTATCCTTCTGAGTTAGACTTTGTCGTACCAAGAACTCTATTGTGCAGTTTGTGCACACTTTACACAATATGGTGCTTTGCACCAAAAGTACAGTCCCACAATTTAAAGTTAAAAGGCCATAGATTTTGGGGGGAAAAAAAAAAAGCAACCGAGGATTTGTCAACTTCAAAGGAAAAGTTCGTTCTAAAAGATTAGTTTGTCTGAATGAGAGTTTTCCGAACTTATAAATTCTAATTTTCTCACTAGATTTGCTGCGTATGAAGTGACTTCGCGATTTCTGGATTTTAGTTATAAATGATAAATGAAGCTACTACTTTTTCAATTTATTCTTAGGATGTTGGGTCATGTATTTTGTACCGGAAAATTGAGGTAGTTATTTATGTATGAGGTAAAAATTATATAATAAAAATGATACAATTTTTAAAATTACATATATTTTTTCTGAATCACAATACCAAACATCTTCCAGAAATCCTATTTGGTATAGAATATGTGGCATTAGACATAGTTAGTTTATATAATTGTTTTTTTAATTATGTCGCTATCACATTTATTTTTTTTTTTGAAAAAGATAATGTATTGAAATTTCAATTGTCATTATTAAAATATTTATATAAGATGTTTAGTATAATTATAAAGATGTAAATTTGTTTTTTAAGAGATTAGGATTTCACCAAAAAATTTTGGGAGACATGAGGCAGTTATTATTACATTATATTGTAGTCAAGGGGGCAAAATATATTTGAATATAGATCCAAAACTGACGGTGTGATGTAATCAGATGCCAGCGCCCAGCTGTATATGAAAACAGATTTAGGTGAGCGTTTTCAAATGCTCATGAGGAAATATTGTACAGGTTGACGTAGCCACGTAGATGCGCTTCATGACAAAAATATCGAGTAATATACCAAACATAATAAAATGTTAATAATTGAGAAGAATTGGTCTTAGGAAAGGCCAATGGCATGAGGGCTTATATCGAAATAAAAGATTGCGTTACAATATAATCTCACCTAATCCTGTTCGTATGGATGCCAGCTGATGAAGTTGACAAATTTTACTTCGAATAAAAACAGCTTTTTGAGTCCCAACTTGAATGTGATAACCTAAAGGCAAGAACACGTTGTGGGCCGAGTGCTGAATCTTTTTGCAAGCTTTTTAATTACTTTTCAGCCAAATGAAATTTTAGTTGTGTGACGAAGAGAGCAACAGAACTGTCAATTATTGGAATGGCGAAGGAGAGAGAGATTTTTTTTTTTTTTGAGCATTCGGTATCCTGGATTTGCTCAACGTCGAGCTGAGAGAAATTTAATGAAGCTAAGACTAATCTCGATCAAATTGGGTTAAGACACTTTCAAGTGAAAGCTCTGTTATCAACACCATTGCATTATTAGAATTCAAACTCAAGATTCTTGATTAAGTTGATATAACTTCCTTACAAATTGAACCAAACTTCCAATCTAATGGTTGGGAAAGGAAGCGTATTAAGGTTTAGTTTTCACTTTCTCGGCTCATCTTCGAGCGAAAGTTCTTTTGTTCGATGAACAAAAAGAATCTGGCATGCATGCATGTTAAAGCAAAAGGGAAAGTGTAAAAAAGACGACAATCCGGTGCCCTTTAACCGTGACTTTTATGGAAAACAAACAAGAATTCATGTGTCCCCCACAGATTTCCAAGAGCAGCAAATAGCAATATATACGTATGTATGTATATTGCTTTTCGACCCAAGAACAAAAATAGCAATTAATATTGGGAGAATTGTTAATAAATCCTTCATTGGGGTCAAAATTGTGATAGAGGATAAAAAGATTAGGATGCAAGCAAATTGACTTAGGGTGCATGCAGATAGGCTTGGGATTTCATGGCTATTTGTTTGCATCCTAGTCCTTTGGTCCTTCAACACAATTTCAATTTCAATGAGAGATTTACTAATAATTTTCTCTTAATACTTTTCATACTAATAATTTTCTCTTAATACTTTTCAAATTGAAGTGGCTCTCTGTGGGTATGTAATCCATTTATAAACAAATATATAAGTATTTTATGTACTTTTTTTATTGAAATCTATTTCTTTTATTTATAATAGTGTGTGTAGTTAATTATGAGCAACACAATTAGGCACGGGTCCATATCTCCCTGAATTAATTTGTGATGGGTAAAATTATTTGCGGCATATCTTCTAAGTTGAGTCTTTGTTAATATTTTCAACATGTCATTGACATCTCTTACACAATAGAAATGGGAGTGTATCTCCTTCTCATATATGTATAAATACATACATTTGTTAATTGTGACTCAACAAACCCCTACATTTAAAGGAAGTGCAAGTACCAATCACCTTACAACTTAGTGCCATGTAAGTTTTGTTATAAATAAGAGATCACAGGTCTCATGTTTGTAACTCTATGCCGTTAGTGTCTACTTTTTAGGCCTTGTTTGGCATGTAAGTTTCCCTTTAGAGGAATTGGGAATAAGGGTGAGAATGAATCTCTAAAATTATGCTTTGTATAGAGTAAGATTTGTAAGGAATAGTTATTTTTATTTTTTTTACAATTAAACATAAATTATGAAAGGATTATAATATTACTTAAAATTAAAAAAAAATAATTGTAACTCTCTTTCTCCCCCAAACAATGTCAGTGGTAGCGCAACTCATTCCACAGCCTATCCTCATCGTCTTCTTCTTTCTTCTTCCTATTGCTCTTCCACTTCTATTCATACTTGTGTTGGAGTCTTCCATGGAGGGAGGCTCATCTATCATCTTCATTATTGCGCCTTCCAACTAGAAATGATGGAGAGGAATGATGATGAAGAACCTAAAAGAAAATGATAGAGATGAAGGTGACTTGTCGCTCAACCTTGCTCATTGTCAACTGTTTTAGGGTTAGCTTCTGCTCATCACTCGATTTTGATTGAGATTTGCTCGTTGCTTGTCTTCATCATTTGATTTCAAATCGCTCGATTCTATTTGATTATGATCTAGATTTGCTCATCACTCCCCTTCATCGTCTACTTCTACTCATCGTTGTCTAATTGCACATGAGCAGGGTGGAGAAGAGAGGTTGGAAGGGCATTTTTTTCCTAGAAAAATCAATCCCAAAATTGATTTTGCAATACTAGGGATGGTGGTATTGAGTAATTCCATGTGAAGTGAGATTGGTTCTAAAGCTAAGTATTCATTGCAGCATATCAAATATGAAAAGTTAGGATTGTTCAATCCTCATGTCAGTCCTTCCCCCCTATCCCAAATAACAATTAGGGCCTTAAATAGTTTAAAATAAAAAGTTTTTTTTATAAGTGGAAGGTCACGACTTTAATATTACTTATAACCTCATGCCATCATCAATGCCTACCCTTTAGATAGTTAAAAAAGGGAGGGTTAATTAGAGCTAATGACCTTATGAGTCAAGTGAAAAACGAATAATGACCCCAACAAGATCATAAGCAGATATAGCAAGGTTGTTACCACTGACCTTTGGGGCACTTCAAAAGTTGCTAAAGTGGTGACATCACTGTCTGCAATTTCACTTCACATGGTTCATGGAATGGCTTCCAGCGTGCTACAAAGCAAACCACTTGTGATCTAATTTATATTTCCTTCAATAAAGCCTTCACAGATATTTCTTCATTGTGATGCGTGCTTCTCACCCACTTCTCTTGTTCTCTCTATTCGTTATGTTCAATTTTTTAAAACCTTTTGGCCCTACTTTTTTAAAAAGCGACTGTAAATAGGAAAAAGGTTTATGCTAGCCCTGCAGGTTAATTAACTTGCATCATTGTTTTAATTGTTTCATTTGGTTTTTCTTTATGAAATATCTCTGAAATGGATAGATGATGAAGAACGGCAAGTGTTCATAAAAGGAAATCTATTTGTCGTCTAACACCTTCATTCACATGAAACACTAAAACCATGGTCTTAGAGATAGAGAACCTCCATTCTTTTTCTTCGATCGGAATTCAGTTTCTTGAGAAGAAAGAACGGTGGTTTTGATGGTGAAAATAAGTAATTAATCAAGATTATCTCACTTGTCCAGTTAGTGTAATTTGACAGAGATATGCGTACATGGTGATAAATCCTAGATGTCAAGATTAATTTATGTCAAATATGCTAAAGGATTCTTTTCACCAAAATAACTTCGACTATTTGGGATGAACATATCCTAAGATTTATATATATATATATATATATATTGCATATTTTATAATTACTATATGTGGGATTTTTTCTCTAATATTTCCTTTGCTATTTTTTAAAATTTTTTCTTAGGTATCTTAGGTCTATTACTCTCTACTCTCCCCCCTTATGTTTTTTCTTCTTCATCTTTCATTCTTTTTTTATTGCTTTTTTTTTGTGGAAAAATATCATTTAAGGACTATTGAGAAGATTTAATATCAAACAATAATCAAAAGATTATGAAATATTACTTCAAAATCAAGGGTTTGATTTGAAAATAAATTTAGATAAGAAAATACTATAATATCTCTACTTTTTTTTTTAAACTTGTCGATTAGCGAATAACTTTTTATTAAATACGAATAGGTACTTATTAATTAATGAATGACTATTTATTGAAGCGTATCTAAACTTATTCTTTCCTACAATCAAGCTCTTTTAGATTATTGAATTTGTTAATTAGTGAATATCTTATTGTTAAATATGAAAAAGTAATTGTTAATTAATGAATTATTACTTATTAAAACATAGTTTACACTTGTCACTTCTCACAATTAAACTCTTTTAGATTTTTAAACTTATCAATTAACAAGTGGCTTATTATTAAATACGAATAGGTACTTGTTAATTAACAAATGACTTTGTTAATTAAAAAAATAAAAGCAAGGGTATTATAATATTTTTTCATATAAAATTATTTTCAAATTAGTTTCTTAATCCTATAGTGATATTTTAAAATCTCATGATTCTTGTTTAATATTAATATTCTCAACCATCCTTGAATGATATTTTTTCCCTTTTTTCTCAGTATTTTTTCATTAGATCGGATGGCTTTTAATATCATGTCAAGTTATTATATTAAGTATGCTTAAGGATTGCATATTTCACTAAAATAGTTTAACCACTTTGTTAGACATATTCTAAGCTTTATATATCCTTAATTTTTTTAATTATTAGATGTGAGACTTCTTTCTCTAATGCTTAATTTTTTTTTTTGTTGGCTAGGTTTAGGCGATAACTTTGACCTCATAAAGATAGAAATGAATCTCTAAAGAGAATGGGTGAATTTCATGAAATTTATCTTTTTTGAGAAAGAGGTAGAATATTTTTATATTTTATAAAAAAATAAAAAATGAGAAAATGTCAAAAATAAAAAATTCATGGGAATTTAGATAATAAACTTATTAATTTTATTTTATTAGTTTGTTTTATAGATAATAAACTTATTTTAATTTATTTTTCCTAAAATTAAAATTTCTACTATTTTCATTTTTTTATATTTTATTACTTGTAATTTATGGTTGTTTATTTTTGTTATTTTCGACTTATAAGTTATTTAATTTAATAAATATCATGTTGAACTTAAGTTATATTTTTTTTATTATGGTTATGCTAGTTTTATTGCTTGCGTTATAAGATTCATTTTAGCTAATAGTTCTATATATCAATGGTATTTCAACTTGTAATTTAAGGTAAAATATTGATTTTTGAGTTTACAAGATATTATATTTTATGTCACATTTCTAAGAATTCTTATTATTTTACATCTTGAATTGATTGTTGAACGATAATGCTTAAAAACAAATAGATTTTTATTGGAAAAAAATAAGAAAAAAAGTGTGCTTAATTACTTTGAATTTGCAAACATGAATGTTGTCAAAGAGATTAGTTGATTAATCCTTACTTTTTCATATCTTCTATTTTAATTTCATTCTCTCTCTTTTGCTGTGATTTCTCAATCTTGTTTTGATCTCAAATGAGACGAAACAATTTTTGAGACAAAATATGACATGAAACTAAAATTCAATCTTAGTTCTTTCTTGAAATGAAGTATAAGATAAGGCTATCATAGTCTCATCTAGTCCCATGCATATGCCTATTAGAAGAAGACTTAGCCTTAAGGCTTAAGTATCAACATATTTATATGGAAGAATGATATTGAAGGCCCTCTTAAAAAAATTTATTGCAATAAGGATCCATCAATTTTGCATGGGGTATTGTCTTGTAAAATCATGTATATGTCATTGTTGAATCTTAACTAGTTAAATTTTTAAGGAAACCCTAATAAAAAATACAAGTTAAGGTTCAAGCTTTAACAATTATATGTATGTATTTGTAGAAGACAATATTTAATGCAAAAATGATGGGCTTTTATTGCTATAAATTCTCTTAAGAGAGCCTTAAATGTCATTCTTTCTATTTATATTTAACAAGAATTGATCGTGGGATAAAGAGAGATATATTATTTATAATTTATAAATAGTATTTCCTCTAATTTTTAATTATGAGAGACAATTACCTAATTCATATATATAAATTATTTAATTTTTAGAAATTTATTTATTTTAGTTTCGCCCTCTATTGATTGTGATCATTTTTAGATGGGCTAGCTCATCTTATTTATATAAATGGACACTAAAGTAAACCCCTCCAAAATTATCTCTTATGAATGGAGTATGACATTCTATATATGTTATATATAAATGTATGTTGATGATATAGTAATAAGTGACATCAAGAGTACCAATTAAAGCGTTAAAGGTATATGGAGTATATACTTGCGATCGTAAAATTGTTTAAACTAAATCAGCTTGCTTTATTAAGTGTCACCAAGTATAAAATTTAATTTGAATATTTCAATCAGTTAAATCAACTTGCATGTGTTATTTTTATTGCTTTAATATTTTTCTTCTAATAAAAAAAGTGAAATAATTAACTACTAAATGAGCAAACTGTCGTTTTACATTGCCCCGATCATATCCTAACATGAATTAAAGTGCAAGTTGTACATTTACGACTCAAAAGAAACTTGAATTTGGTGTAAGAGTAGGTAGATATGATGAGTTTAAACTATATATGCCAGAGTACTCACTCCAAGGATGAGGACTAAATGTTTTTAGGAGTATTAGATAATTAATTATTCATAATTTCTAAATAGTGAAATATAATTCATACTTCAATGTGTTTTTATTGCACCGTTCGATTTTGATTTTTTTTTTAAATAGCATCCATAAAATATATACAATCATGGCAAAAGTGCACTGTTTTTTTTTTTTTTTATAGTGGAAGAGGGATTCACTGCCAATAAATAACACAAAGAATATATACAGTAACCCCAACAAACGATCAAGGGGAATGATCAAAAAAAACAAGGGAAATAGAAACAAATTAAAGAAAAGTTACATTGGAGCAACAAATTATTCCGTTAGACTACAATATAACACAATGATAAATATTTCACGGTTCTAAAAAAATATTAGGTGAAACTTTAATTTTATAACAAAATTACATATTTTTCATTATACTTTTATTAAATATTATATATAAGTGTTTTAATAATGACAATTAAAATTCCAATGCATTATTTTTCAAAAAGAGTAATAAATTAAATATGAATATAGTTGAGAAAAATAATTATAAATACTATATACTGCCATATATGTTAGAGATCAAGCAAAACTTTTAAAAGATACTCTACATTGTGTTGTGAAGGATTCTGCTATCAATGATGGTGTGTGATGAACAGAGTTGAGCGTTGGATTTCTTGAGAGGTGAAGCTCCTTTTATTGCTTGCAATAGGATTCGTTTGCGGGTTTATGTTCTGTTGGATACACTGTTTCAATGGTTTGCTTGGTATCAAGTATGAGAAGTTTTAAAAAATATTTTTTTAATCTTCGAGCTAGTTTAACATCATTCGAAGCCGTTTGATTATCGAAAAGAACGAGAATATAATAAATTAAATAAATAAAAATAAATTAATTACCCTCCCTTTCATGATAAACAAGATAAAATTAAATACCATATAACACAAATGCGATAAACATTACTTCCTTCACAAATTTCATAAATTGTAACTTTTAATTTCATAAACTAAATTATTCTTCGTTTTCATTAACATGATTGAGTTATCTTCCCTCCATATCCTCATCATTCTATTTTTGTTTTTATTTCTTTAACTCATTCCATCATCTTCCTTGCCAATAACTAAACAGGCATTTAATTTCACCAATTGAAACATTCTAAAATGACATATTATATTTAATTTTAAAAAAATAAAAATGATTGGATTAAAATATTATCATTTGATAATTGTTTATTAGTATTTAAATTTTAGAGTTAATATTTTTTTTAATAAAATTAAAAATATTAAAATTAAATGGTTAAAAAAACACTTTAATTTGGTGGGGAGTGATAATACCCTGAGCTTCCCAGGACACTAAGAGATGAAAAAAAAAAAGGAACCAAACTGAAATTTTGTGTAAAATTATAAAAATAAAAGTATATTTTGCTTACGGTCATTGATGTACGTTATTATTAAATCATATATATGGATCCAGCATAATGGAAAGTAACTTTTCTAAAATAATTTTTTTAATCTATAATTGGATGGCTTTTTTAAATTTATATGACATGAATTTAAAATCCAAATGGGGCTAAAATTAGGCTAAATTAAAGGCAGAGAGCAAGGTGTCCGTACAACTATAAGCAGCTAACCCTCTGTACTCCTCTCTCCCACTTTTACCCTTTTCTTCATTTCGTTTCCAAATCTCATAAATTGTTTTTCCCCATTAAGTTAAAGGAATTGACGATGAAGTGAATGAACCCCGTGTGTCTATCTTTCTTCTCACGACGCAGTGTTGCTATAATAATCAATGTTAAGAAAATTATACTAGTCATTAAATCAATTAAAGTATTGGTTTATTACATAATAGTTAGACTATGATTTAAAGTGTGATTCAATCAGTTATAAATAAATTGATATATTTTAAATCATATATATTTAAAATAAAAAGAAATAATTATGTATAATAATAAAAATGAATTTTTAAATTTCAATCGAGATAATATAAAATAAAATAAGTAATATCCAGTAATATTCCATCATTTAAATATAACACACATACACACTCTTATTTCATAATTTATAATTTATAATTTTAAAATATATACATATATACATATTCTATACATATATTTCTTGCATATTTATTCATTTTTTTCATTTATCAATGCTTATTAGGTATACATATGTATAAATTGTAGTTTATATTTTTTATATATATATATATATATGAATTCAAATTTTAAAAAATAAAAAATTAAAAAAATTAAAAAAATTGTTTCAACTAGATTTTTCACTAGTTCTACTAGTTTAAGACTGATTATCAGATTGATCGATTCTCAATTGCGACCAAACCAGACTTAGAATCGATTCAACTAGTGGAACCTGGTTTGAGTTTAATAGCACTAGTAATAACAAAACAATAATTATACAAAAATGAAATATATATGGATATCACTTAGATGCACCTTTAATTTTTAAATTTTATGCAAGATTTTATTTTAATATATTAATCTTATAAAATATCCTTTCAGTTTTTTAACCCTAATACTATTAGTTTCGTTAATGAAATATTTTATATTGAAATTTTAAATATTAACATTAAATTCTTAAATTTTTTTTGTTAGCAAAAATATTTTTAAATATTAACATATTAAATTTAATATTTTAAAATAACATTAATCGGCATGAAAAATAATTATTTAAAACTAATGACATTAAAGTTGAGGAAATGAAAAAATATTTTATAAAATTAAGAGATTAAACTGAAATCTTATATACATTATAAGACCAAAGGTACACTTTAGCATATGAATATTTATTGACAGGTCATATTTATAAATAAATACTCAGTCATGAAGATATTTATTTATAAGGACCAAAATATGGTCATTTTTATCATAATTAATTTTTTTAAAAAAAATTAATTGAACACTAATTATTAATTAAAGGGCAAAAGTAGGGTTTCAGAGGACTTTTTTTAAATTGTGGGGGCCACGACCTTTCCACTGTGGGAAACTGATGAGAAAAAGCGTCTCTATATAAGAAGGGCTGTGTCCTGTGATGTGCTAAAGATCTCTGAAACCAACTAAAGAAACGAAAGTTCTTCACCACATCACACACACAAAGCAATACTTATCTACCTTTACATCATCTTTTATTGATTATTCCCCGGTAAGCAAGGAATCCTATTTCCCCCCTGCGTTTCTTCTTCTTCTTCTTCTTCTTTAGTATGTTTTCAAAATAAATTATATAACTGAATTATAAGTTCCATCTCTCAACATCTTCTGATACACACACACACACTCTCTCTCTCTCTCTCTCTCTCTCTCTCTTTTCTGTAAAGCTGTTTGGTTCTGAACACAGAAATGGGCGTTGGAGGCACTCTCGAGTACTTATCTGATCTAATGGGAAGTGGAAACCACCATCACCAGCACCGCCATTACAACAAGATGATGAAGAAGAAGCCATTTCAGACTGTGGAGCTCAAAGTCAGAATGGACTGTGAAGGCTGTGAACTTAAGGTCAAGAAAGCCCTCTCTTCCTTAAGTGGTGAGACTTCAATTTCTGTGGTTTAAGGTCACTGAAATAAATATGAAATTGATGATTAATGGGATGGTCAATGGTTAATTGATGTAGGGGTGAGATCGGTGGAGATAAACAGGAAGATGCAGAAAGTGACAGTGACAGGGCATGTGGAAGCAAGCAAAGTGTTGAAGAAGGCGAAATCAACAGGGAAGAGAGCAGAGATATGGCCTTACGTGCCTTACAATTTGGTGGCTCATCCTTATGCTGCTCCTGCTTATGACAAGAAGCTCCTCCTGGTTTTGTCAGAAACGTTGAGCCTTCTTCTTCTTCCTCCATTGCAGCCCTCTCTGCAACAAGATATGAAGATTCCTTACATTCTTGTTCTTCCTCTTCATGACAACCCCAATTCTTGCTCTGATATGAAGATTCTTACATCTCCTTCTTCAGTGATGACAACCCCAATTCTTGCTCTGTTATGTAATTATTGTTCTTTCAATGTTTTTGGAGGGAAGAGAAGATTTTAAATAAGGTAATAATCATGCCTGTTTTGGCTCACACTCCCTCCAATGGCCTTCCTTCTCCTCTGTACTTGTGGTTTTGCAGGAATAGTTTTTTTTTCTGGTTTTTACTGTAGTACCAAAGGAAATGATTATATATATATAAGATATATAATATAATATAATATATAAGTAGTACTAGGTTCAAAACTTATGTAACGCTTAAGCTGAGTTTGAAAACTAAGGACGCAATATTATTCAGGTCTTACACGTTAATCATATTTTGTTTCATTTCAGTTGTTTAGCATCCTTTCTGATTTGAAAAATGCTCATAAGGACAATGAACTAAACCAGTGATGTCTATTTTGCTGACATGGACTTAATATTGCTAAATATGTAATAATTGGAAGATGCTGTTTGGGCCAGATGAAATATAAATTGTGTTAAGTCACATGTCACCAAATAAGTACAATTTATGGTCCTTATGAGTATTTTTTTTATCCTTTATTTTTAAACCAAAATGACTACATTGCAGTAGACCAAGTAGAAAAAAAATATAAAGAGATGGAGAACAATGAAAATAAATTACAAAGACTAAAAATTAAAACATTTAGAGTATAGGGACTGTGTTTTTCTCAAAACTAAAAAAACCTTAGTACTTGGTAAAATATTGTTGAGATTGGCCTGCCAAAGCAGAGATCACAAGTGATGCTGAGGGAAAGCATATCCTTTTCTCACGATGAACGTGAACCAACGGGAATGACCTTTACGTAGTTTGTGTATTTGTTTATTTTTTGCTTTTTGGACCCTCTCAGCCAGCCTTTACCAGATCCTAAGAAAGTGTAAAGGCATAGCATATGTTTTCCGCCAGCACGTAGGGTTCCACACATAATTAATCACGCCAACGTTACCATTGATTAATTAATTATTACAAATTATTAGAGTGAGTAAGTGAGACTGTGGCAGATACGTTTTCCAAGTCCTAACACAGTAGAAATAAATAATACTCTCTCTGTCCTAATCTATAAAACATTTTAAACAAAATTATTAAATATATTTAACAACTTTAACAAAAATATGAAATTTTAAAAAAATTCTCTTAATTTGATAATATTAAAAAAATGTTATTAATAAAATTTATTTTTATCATAATGTCTTATATTTTAAAATATAATGTCTTTTGAAATAATATTTTATAAATTAAGATGAGAGAGTATATATAGCATCTTCTCATTTACCATTGCTTAAGAATAGACAAAATCTCACTCATTACTTGAAAAAGTTGCTGTGGTTTTAGTTAAAATGAAATTATCCAACTTCCTATGATTTATAAATGATATGGATATCGATTACTATAAATTTTATATTATATATATATATATATATATAATGGACATCTTGATCTATCATGGCTTGACTACTGTACTTAAATGTAATTTCATTATTTAAATAGATAAGTGGCTTGCGATTTGGGTTTAGAGTTGTATTCATCAATTTCGAGCCTCGCACAATTGTCAATTTTTCGGGCCAAATATTTATCCGTTTCAATTATTGAAATTACAGATTTATCCCTCTCTTTTGAAGATTCGTTGGCCATAGACCAAAATATCCCTTGTTAATTCAAAAAGTTGACAATAGTATTTTTTTTGTTGGAGAATGACAATTAAGGACTTTCTAAAAGTATTAGTCTCAACTACGGATCGTAAAATTTTAAAATCTCAGTTAAAGATCATGGTCCTTAATTGTGATAAAAAATATAGTTTGTGAGGTGGAATTCAATATTACCACTTAGAAATTCACTAACCCAACTTGAGAAAATTTGTAATGTACATTGTGAAAATATGAAACCCCACTTAAAAATTAATTGTTTAACAAAAACCGCCACTTAAGAATTCACTAACTCGACTTGAAAAAATTTTTAACGTATATTATAAAAACATGAAACTCCACTTGAGAATCGATTGTTTAATAAAAAACACCAATTTGGACAAGTCACTTTTTATTAATGATTCTCAAGTAGGGTTTCATTTTTTCACAACATATGTTAGAAATTTTGTCAAGTCTAGTTAGTGAATTCTCAAGTGACGTTTTTTGTTAAACATTCTATTTTTAAATGGGGTTTCATGTTTGTACAATATATGTTAGTAATTTTTTTAAATTGAATTAGTGAATTTACAAGTTGCATTAGTAAATCCCACCTCACAAATTACATTTTTTATCACAATTAAAGACCATAGTCCTTAACTGAAATTTCAAAATTTTACAATCTGTAATTAGAATTAATGATCTTAGAAGGTCCTTAATTATTATTCTCCCTTTTTTTAAATTGAATTATCCAACTTAAAAATGGAGATAACTGTATGTGATGAGAATGTATCTTCTAAAGTTGAGAATGTATGTTTTAAAGTTGAGAATCTGTAAATTTAATAAATTTATCTTTTAAAAATATAGAAAAATTGATATTTTATAAAAATAATAAAATGAGAAAAATATTTACAAAATTTTACATGAATTATAAATATCAAATTTTGAGGATTTAAATTCGTATGTGATGTGAAGAGGAAGTAGAAGTTTCTTTTTCTTTTTTTTTTTTAAATGTAAGTAGAACTATTTGTTTTGTCCCCGGCAGGCAGTGCAAGTGGGCTCGGGCTTTTGGGTTCAAAACAGGATTCGAGAATGAAGGCCCTCTAACAATTTCCCCCATTAAATTTTGAAATTACGGAATTGTCCTTTTCAAGTTTCTTCATATTCCTTTGGTTTTCAGTTTTCCCGCCAAATGCAGCTAAATCTCATAACCACCCATGCGCGCGTCAGCTTCATCTAACGACCTCATAACCGCTTCCTCACTATTTCACGCATAAATTCTTTCGCACTCACTCGCTTCTTTCATTGTGGTTCGCATTCTCTCTGAAATTTCGAAACAGTTCTCTGATTCCTTTTCTCTCTCCGTCATGGATACTTCTCTGCAACTCTCATTGCTCTGTGCCGTTTCGATCGTTGCAATGCTTTGCTCACCCACGGTGACCGCTATTGAAGGACTGCAAGGAAGCTTCACGCCTCCAACCGTACCGTTAACACCACCGCCGGCTCCACAAGAACTCCAAGAACACTCATTCTTCTCACACACAGCACTCCTCCCTCCGATCTTGTCTCATCTTGGCTTCCACGAGCTGGCCACGGCGGCTCCTTTACTCTCTGACTCAACCTCCTCCGCTGCCTCTTCCTGGACTGGTCCTTCTACGATCTTTGCTGCGTCAGATGCCTCCCTTCGCACCTGTTTCTCTTGCTCTGTTCCTAATCTTCTTCGCGAGCACATCGTTCCTGGATACTTTACCATTGATTATCTGCGGAAACTTGCCTTCGGAACCAAGATCGAAACCTTGAGTCCAGGTCGTTGCATTACTCTCACGTCTGATTCGGTCCACAGAAACTCCAGCACTGCTGGTGAAGTGAAGGTGTTTGTCGGAGGGATGGAGATCACGCAGCCGGAGTTATTCAACAATGGTATGGTTGTTATTCATGGCATTCAAGGC
The DNA here is from genome assembly GCF_029017545.1 of Prosopis cineraria. Lineage (NCBI taxonomy): Eukaryota > Viridiplantae > Streptophyta > Magnoliopsida > Fabales > Fabaceae > Prosopis > Prosopis cineraria. Next base: position 35,388,848 of record NW_026555335.1, on the reverse strand, counting down.
TTTGTCTCACCACTGTCTCCGTTTTCTTGCGAAGTGGAGAGGATGTCTTCGCCCTCGTATCCTTACCATCTAGACCATCGTTCCGGTCACCACACCACGTCCGGCTCAATGCAGACAGCCATCACGCGCCTGATGATCAGAGACGCGATTCTCCGACTACGTAACAATGGCTTCAGCATCCTAGCCCTTGCTATGAAGGTGAAGTACTCCGAGCTGGTCACACTCAATAACATGACGATATTCGCCGTTGACGATCTCTCCATCTTCTCCGGTTCACATTCTTATATCAGCAATGTGAGGTTTCACATCGTGCCGAACCATTACTTGACATTTACGGACCTGGAGAAGCTACCGGTAGGAACGCCTCTGCCGACTCTGGAACGTGGCCAAACGCTGCTTATCACTACCTCAAGTGGAGGCTTGACTTCAGCGCCGATGAGGATTAACTATGTGAGGGTTAAGGTGCCGGACGTTATCCGCAATATCAAGATAGTGGTGCACAGTGTTTACTTGCCATTTCCACATATTAGCCCTGTCGCTGCGGCTTACGACAGCATACTTGGAGGTGAAGGAGCGGCTCATGCGTCTTCAGATCAGATGATGGAAGGAACCTGTGCTGCTATGGATGGGAATGGAAATTGCAGCGGGCAGCCAATACCTCAGGCCAAGCCAATGGTGGAGATCGAAGATCACCATGGTCTGTGATTTGAGAGTTCGAGTGTCTTGTGACACGCATCTAGTTGTCTGTCTTTCATGGTTAGTGCGCTGTTTCTAGTTCCCTGTTAGTTCGTTGCCGCTTGAGTGGAGTCTTAAACTGAGTCAATCCAAGAGGTTTTTCTTCATCCATTTCTTCAGTTTTAGCTTATGGTGTATACGGCAACACTCTGTTACACCTTAGTAAAAGTTTGTTGATTCTGAGCTTTCTTGATATGTTTCTTGTTCTTGTATTTTCTTAAAGAATGATATTCTTGACTTGTTTCCCTTTGCTGATGATATTGACTAACGGGATATATATATATATATATATATCGTGCACCTACTTTCAGAAAATGAGAAAATATTTTCATTAATTTCGCTATTACTGCATTTCTTGGGTAAAGAAGTTGCAAGACTGATTTCACTTGAGTTTAGACTGTTTTGTTTGGATTCGAATAACTTCAATAAAGTTTGATCCCCTAAGCTATGCACATTAAAATTAGTGATTCAATAGTAACATTAACTGGCGGCATATTTTTTCAATTTGAAGAAAGAGTTTCTGACATGGTAATGACATTCAAGGGTTCACAAACTCCGGGAAAAATAATCATATGGACCTCTGTTTTTAAAAGTAAATATCGTCAACGTTAACAAATAATTGAGATGAATACAGTCAAATCTGTTTGGCCAGAGTATCCAAACAATATAAGTTTCTCTTTCCCACTATCACTCTGTTCTCAAGACCTTCATGCTGGTGAAATAGAATGAGTGTTGTCAGTCAGTAATGAAACGGTATAAAGTTGAATCAAGGCGTGTGAGAAACTCTGGTTTTACCACAACCCATGATGGAAGAAGGCAGCTTGCCCACCCTCTCAATTCCTTCTTCAAAAACCACACCCATCCCCATGTAGAAATGAGCTTCTATATGACAATGGAATGCCCACACTCCTGGATTCTCCGTCCTAAACCTCAAAGCTGTCCATCCATTCGGATGTACTGCCACCGTGTTCTTCATCATCGGATTCACCAAATTGTATTTCTTTGGGTCTCTGTTTCCATCAAACTTACCCTTACCATATCCCAGAACCCAAAAGTCGTGCCCGTGAAGATGCCATGGATGCGTCTCACTGTTATTTTTGTTCATGGTGTTGGCATTCTGAAGTACAATATCAACCGTCGTGTTGAACTTTAGCCTGTAAATCCCATTACTAGAAGTGGCATTCGTGTTGTTTTGCACTTTGAAGATGTCGTAGCCAAGAGAATCGTAGCTGTCAGGAGGTGGGGTCTGATCGAAAGCGTCGGTGATGTTTTGTTTCAAGGCAACGAGGTAAGGGGTGTGAGGAAGAGTGAACGACACATTGTTCACCGACCAACGTCGATAACCGTCTATGGTGTTTTGCGTGTTGAGCAACACTATGACTCTATCTGAGGTTGAGGGAGGCTGGATTACATACCCTGAGCGAGCTTTAATGGCGAGGCTTTGAGCCAACCGGGGCTCAACGTCATCCCAAGCCGGGGGAGTCGGTGGAGTTGACGGAGGGGACCGCCGTGGATGGTTGGGATAGTAATTGAAAATGCCCAGACCAGGTGGGGTGGTTCTGTTTCTGCTAACAACATTGGAAGTGATCCAGTAATTCCTGGAACGGTCTCGATCTGCTTTCACAAGAACAGAGTATGTCTCCCCGGAATACAAGAACAGGTTTTGAACCACGAAAGGCTCAACATAGTGGCCATCTGCTTCAACCACAGTCATGTTGTGGCCCTGCGTGTTAAAATACTCTGTCAGTAAATAGTCTTAAGGCCGATTTGCTGGGGAAATTATAAGACGCTGAGGGGGAAAAAAAAAAGACCTCAATTTGAAAACTGAGTGCTGATAAAGCAGTCAAGCTAGCAACTCTGAGTCGATATGTTTTTCCAGGGACCACTGTTTGCACATAAGGAGAACATTCAGGGTTTGATGTGTTGCAAACTCCGGCGTCTAAGCTTGGAGTTGTGAGTATAGAGCAATTGAATCTTCCTCTTCCTTGAATCAGAAGAGACTGCAGAAGACAAACATGAAATCAACTCACGAGATTTGCATAGAAGTACGAAATCAAAACTAGCAGAATTTGAGTTGAACTAGTTTGGAGCATTGAAGAGCAAAGTGATTTACCTGAGGCTCTCCCACCCAGACAAAAGGATTTGACGACAATCCCGTGGCCTGTTCATAGGTACTTTTGTGGAACCAATCATTAAGAATAATGCTTCTTTCGTAGTCATAAGCAAAGGGCTCAGGATCACGAGGTGACACTTTGATCATTCCATACAGTCCAGCTTCTCTTTGCATTCCATAGTGTGAGTGGTACAGATACGTCCCAGGCTACAAATTAAACCAGCTTTCTAGATATAACAATGTTGAAGAGAAATCAACACAATGGCTCTTATTCAAACTAACATCAGATGGTTACAACTTACTCTATCAACTACAAACTGGTACTTAAATGTGTCTCCTGGCAGTATTGGACACTGAGTCACCCCTTCTGTACCATCGAACCAAGGAGTTCCAATCTGCCATGTACAGAACCACGTAAACCAAGTTAATTTGCAGAAAAAGTATGATTCAGATCAATTTTGTGTGTGGATAGGAAAAAAATCGAAGTCTGACCTGCCTAATCCCATGCCAGTGGATGGCAAGGTTTTCTGTCAACAAGCTGTTCTTAAGTTCAACAACGATGGTATCACCCCTTCCTGTGCTTGGATGGTGGGCCCAGGAGTTCCGCCATTTATGGTGATAACAAGCTTCTTAAAGCAATCAGGAGACTTGTACTCATACTTCACCTCCCATCTATAACGTCTGATTCTAGCCTCACAACTGCTTAAGTTTGTGAAACAGAGGAACAAGTACAGAGTCACAAGTGCTGGCACCATTCTTAAGCTCAAGGGAAGCTCAGCCATGGCTATGATAGTTTCTAGTAATGCAAGGCTAAATAGTAAAGTGATATGTATGAGTAAGCTGAATGGCTGCTTTGTGATTCTCTGGCGATGGAGATTACTATGGTTTGTTTGATGTCACCTTTGAAATGGCTTTACAGAAATGATTGCCTCTATTACTTGAGCTGTACAGATATAGTATCACTTTTATAGTGCAAGTCCGGGGACAGTCAAACAAGGAAGGTGTTGACGTGTTAGTTTGCTCAGAAGAACAATTCTTACAATGGAAATTTCCTTCTGATTTTTCATTTTTACGCCTTGTTGTCTGAGAATTCAGTCCTTACATTTTTTTTAAATACTAAACTATTATCTTTAAATGATTTTTTTTTTTTGACAAAGTCACCATTAAGATATTATTTTTATTTTACATTTTGTCTATTAATAGCACAACTTGTTCTTGGATTTCATATGAGAGATCTACACACTTTATAATATAATTAAATTAAATACCTCAAGCTCTATTAATGATTGAGAGTAGCAAAATCATAATTAAAGACTCCTTTAGTTGTTGAAAAGAAATGCAAGGGAGTGAAATGGGGTGATGAGGAATTAAAAAAAAAAAAAGTTATGGACTGGTGGAAAGGTACGAATGATAGAGAGAGAAGGATCATAAAATGATAGGGAGGAAGTCATGTGTGAATTAATAATCTTATTCATATCAGTCTTCATTCACAAAAAGTCATGTGTGAATTGATAATCTTATTCATGTCAGTCCTCATTCACAATTTTCTATCACTCAATTACCCTCATATTTTTATTCCTAAACATAATTTTTTCTTTTGGTTTTGTCCTGACCTACCTTGTTATATGCTTCTATACTCTTGAAGCTTTATGTGATGATAGTTTAAATTGTTATTATTGTCACTTTTTTGAGAAAGGAAATAATATATTGATAGGAAGTATGGTAATTTTTTTTCCCAAAAATTTTGTGATCATTACGTGATTTATCACTTTTATATAATAAATTAACTTGTGTCGTAACTGAAGGTTCCAGGTTATAAGCAATATATAAAATATTCTTTTATTGACTTCTTGATTTTAAGATATACACAAATTGTTATATTGACCATTATTTAAAAAATAATGAACATTCAAATAAACTCTCGCGTCATAAAAGGTGATTTTTCCTAGTAATCACCTTCAAAATTCCAAGTGGACAAAATAATTGACGTTCAAAACTCTCAAATAAAATCATCGATGTATATATAAAGAAAGTCCACAATCATTATTATTCCAAGCTGTTATTTATCAATTTATTTATTTTAGAATGCGTGTATTTTTATAATTAAAAAATGTTTATTCAATATCCAGGCAAGTGAGATTTACTCCATAAGTAAGTTACACAAGAGGATAAGAAACACGTAAATGTATTTCTTACTCATTAGGAGTGCTGAGATGAAGTTTGTTTCTTGTCATTTTATCTTAATAATCATTTATTATTTATTTTTTAATTATGTCTTCGTAATTCCATCGGAGGAGTTCCTCGAACTTTCTTGAGTAAATAATATTATAATATCTAGCGTGAAATTCAGCGATGCTTCGTTCTTGAGACCGCGTTTGGGTGAGAAAATGAGTGGTCAATGACAACGCTTTCACCGCGTAAATTTCAACATTATCTGGCATTCCAAATTGGACTTTGACAATCAAATAATTGAACTACTTTTTCATTTTATATTTTTTTGGTAATTATATGTTATCCGATACTTCTCATATGTCATTAATTCATATTAAAATTATAGCAGTAGCTTTACAATATAATTGGTCCATGAATTTTTAACATATTTTTTGTATTAATCTCTATACTTTTTTTGTGCTCTTATAATTTCTTAAATTTTATCCTTCTACAACGTTAATCCCCATATTTTTAAATATCATAAGTAGGTTCCAATCAATATAATGTTCGGCTCTATATGCTTTTTATCTGTTTAAGATTTTTTAAAAATTACTTTGCAAATTTATTTTTAAGGTAATTTCAATTCAATGTCTCTCCACACAGTTCAGCATATATTTTGATGATTCCTATTAACTTCTATAATCTGTAGACCAATAATGTTATATGGTCCTTAATGTTCAGTTATTAAAGGGACAGTAAGAATAAAAAAGAAAAAAAAATAAGAATGTCAATATACGTGTAAACAAGCTTTGAAATTTTTACAAATTAAACAAAAACAGTAATTACCAGACATTAGAAGAAAATAATACTCCCTATGATCCTAAATGAAGGAGATAATACATTAATTTAGATAGATTGAAATATTACCAAAATAATTTATACATCATATAATAATATAAATAAATATTGGAGGTAAAAGAGATTAAGATCTTATATTTAGGACTAAAGCAAACCCACCAAATAGCTCTTGCATTAGAATAGGAGGGAATAAATTAAATATGTTAGGGTTGATTAGACGTAAGTTAAGGTGATTTAGACACGTATGTAAAAACATATTTATTAGGGTTTGTTTGGTTTGGAAGGTACCTAATGGATAGAAGAGGAGGGAAGATTCTAACAAAATTGATTTTTTTAAAAAAAATGAAGAAGCGGAGTTAAAAGATTTTAATTAATTTTTCTTGCTGTTTTCATTTATATATTCTCTTTGTTAAAATGTTAGAACCCCACTTATTTATCTTTCGTAAATTGAAGTTATTAAAAACCCCCTCCCCTCCAACCTATATAACAGGGGTTAGAGATGTTAATAAAGAGAGTTGGGCAAAGTGAAGTTATGCCAAAAGAATCAACTGTATTGAACTAAATCAAGCTCAAGTGAATATCTTGTTAAAAAAGGTTTTGAATTGATTGCTTCTCAGCAAAGAAATAATTATGCTTCATTGTTGAATTTCCCTTGCTAGAAATCCCTATGGCAACTGCATTCACCTTTAAAGCACATATTATTTGTGTGGAAATTACTTCATAGAGCTCTCCCAATTAGTAACATTATCTAGGAGCATCACCTTGCTAACACCAATTTGTTTCCATTTGGTTATCGATGCGAGGAAACTATTGATTATGTCTTTACTTATTGTGCACTTGCCTAATCCCTTTGGTTTAGTGGATTGAACATCCAGATTTCAACCTTCCAAGATGTTAATTTGATATATTAGTTAATGTCCTCTTTCAAGAAACTTTGCAAGGATTCACATATTCATTCGATTCAACACATAAACATTTTAATTAATCAATTGTGGCAATTGAGAAATTTTATCATCCATCAATATTTGATTTTTGTTGTTCTTTAAAATATTTTCTAAAAACACATTACCAAATAATTTTTTTTATTTTGGAGAATTGAAAACCATTTCCAAAACATATTGCCAAACAAGCCTTGAAGCTTGAGAATACCAAGGTAAGCCCTTCCCTTCCTTTTCTTCTTCCTTTACTTACATTTCATTGTTGTTTTTTGAAAGGGTGATGATGACTTCTGTGTTGGGAGTAATTTGGACAAACCTATTGGCTTAGATGGAGACATTAGGAGTTAATTTTAGTTTCTATACCTATGGTTGGTGAGTTTATGTTGATTTGGAGTTGAGCCCTAGGGTATGGACGAACCTTGGCCTTAAATTTGCATATAAGGAGTAATGTAAATTATAAACTAGTGTTGTCTAACTTCATGGAAGCTAAACGAAGCTAATAGAATATTATTAAGGTATTGGTTTAGCCAATGACAGATTATGGGTGGCTTGATTAAGATAAGAAATGCTTATGTTATGGCTAATAATTAATACTTAGCATTTAATTATGTAGATTATAGTTGCTCGAAGCATAATCAAGCATGAGGAGGCTTGAGAAGTGTTGTAGAATCTACAAGTAACCTTTTTTAGTGACAAAAGATTTAAGATAACTGGATAACTTACTCTATTTATTGACTTGTTAAAATATATATGAGGTTTTATGAAATGTGTAATGAATAATTATATGTAATCATAGTTGTGGACAAGCATGTAGGCGTGCAATTTGGATTTGGAACTCGTGTGAAGTGTGAAAATGGGTTTGAAGCTATAATATTAAATATATTTAGATATGTTAGTTTTAACAATTTAATCCCATGCTAATGTGATGATGATCATGATTAGGTGATGTGAATCGTTGCAACATGTGGTTGCATGATCATGCATGTGAGGGTAGGAGGTTTACCTTAAGTGAAGTAGTGTAAAATCATATGATATCTATCAACAATGCATGTAGCCCCGATATTTAGTTATATTTGTTTGGAAGTCCTTGCTCATTGCATATGGTGGTAGTTAAGCATACAACACCTTGATTATTCAAAAATGGGAAAAATTATAGTCTGGAAGTAGAATAAGACCTTGACTGCGTTACCTTCCCTATTTGGTGAGCTTGGGTCCATCTAGTTACATAGACTTGGCTCGATTGTGTTAATTGCCCATGAATTTAGTTGCCAGTGCTTAGGAGGTTTGGTTGGAACCTATGGATAATGCATTATGCCTTATGGTTATTTATAAATTATGTTGTACTGTGATTATATAACTTGTGTATTATCCCACTTTGCATGCTCATTTATGTTTTGATTTGTTAATCAATAATGTAGCTTATTTAATTATTAGGACTCTATCTCATCCCTTGGTTATAATTTTACAGGTAACATTTGTAACATCCTCAACTTTAAATCAAGATTAAAAAAGTTTAAATAGACTAATTAAGTGGATTTGTGAGGTGTGTGGCTAAAGAGACCTAACAGACATGTTTGGTCTCGATTTTAGTTTTAAATGCTGGTTTAAAGGAGAATCGGGTCACCCAGGAATGAAAGAGGAAGAATTTCTGAAGGAAATGATTCTGTGCCATGCACCACAGCTTGTGGTTGGTCCATCATGGCGCATGCGTGACAACAAGCTTGGGAGAGGCTCTTTATACTGTGCGCCGTGACATATTGTGCGTCTGTCGTGATGTATAATCAGAATTTTATAGTATTAAGTCACAAACTTAAAGTAAAAGAGAAAAGAAAAACAAAGAGAATCGAGAGAGTGACGAAAGAGCTGAGTTAGGGCTTAAAGAAACTAACTTATAAGAGTGTTTTGAAGCTCATAAACACTAAAGGTAAGCTTCCTTGTTTAAATCTTCCTCTCTTCTTCTATTTTTTTAATGGTAGATGTTAGGGTTTGATTGTTAATGGTGATTTTCAGTTCATAGAAATTATGAGTTCGAACCCATTGACTTAAATAGAATTAATGGGAGTAGATTAAGTTAATTAAACTTGATATTTATAGTTTTATGATGATTGGTGGTTGGAGGACATTAAATGTTCGAAATTCTCATAAATTTGGTGGTTAAAAATAATGTGGTTGCATTAATACCCATTTAAGAGCTCAATGTTATTAATGAGAGTTAAAGGAAGCTAAGAAGCTTTATAGATACTTTTACATGAGTCAAAAATAAATTTTGAGTGTTAAGAAATGATGAAATGTCAGTGAAAATAGCTCAAAATGGATATTGATGTTTTATATGATAAATGCTTGTAGTGTAACTATCATTGGCACCATTCAAGCTTCTTGGAAGTTTCGGGAGTGAGTAGTTAAAGGGTGAAACCTTTAACCTCTCAAAGGTTTAAGGTAATCAGAAAAATTCTATCTTATACTTGTGTGTGTTTATTAGTTTATTGATTTATTATTGATCATTGAAATGTGTAAAATAAAAAGAAATGCAAGTGTGGCTTAATTTGTTAGGAAATCCACTAGATCCAATTTGTGAATTTTATGTTTTATGGTTTAACATGTCCTTAAGAACAATAGCGGTGAATTTTTATATTAATATTTATTGAGAGTTTAATGATTTTGCAAATTGAGAAGTAACATGAATCTTTGTTAAGGAAGTTCAACGATGTTTTAAAATAATAGAGTTCAATGATTTTGAAAGTGTGAAATATAATGATTATAAAGTTAGAGTTTAACAATTTATTTGTTTTGAAGTCTCATGAAATGTGATTGAAAAGTTCAATAATTGTGTAATGATCAAGTTTAACGAAAATTGATATGTAAAGTTCTATGAACTGTATATGTATGAGTTATGGCATGAAGGTGCATGGCATGATCTTGAGAGGCGAAAGTTCACCTAGAAAATGGAGTAGATGATAAAATCCACGTGGTAAGGCCCATCCGTGTGATGGTTTTTCTGGATTGATTCTATCCATATTATCCTACTTGTTCAAGAGGGACTGTCCCACTAGTTTAATGAGAGACTCGAATCTAGCTAACTATCTGTCAGTCCAACGAGGAAGCTAGTCTAGGGTGTATGACACCCCATACTGTGAGAAATGGGAAAAATCATGATCCATAAGTGAGTCAAGTGCGCCTTAACTGGGTAATCCCCTCACACGTATTTAGGCTAGTGAAGTCAAGAAATATAGATTATCCCATTAAGTTATAGCTCACAATTTTGTGTCAGAGTAATAAGGAGGATATAAGGAAAGTGTGATTATGCATATAATGAGTAAAGGCACTTGTTATCTATATTGAGTCCATAATGATGACATTTTAAGTTGAGTCTTAATTTTTTCCAATATGTTTGTCAATGATTTTTGTAACCAACTCTTTTTATTTTAAAAGTGCTAAAAAGCATTTTTTTCCAAGTAAATGCTATTATGCAAGCGGAATTGCGACTATCTAATTTCAATTGTTTCACATGGGTTAAAGTATGAATATTGACTGCCACTTGCATTTAAACTAATGAACATGTATTAATATGGGTTAGTCGAATCTTGATTATTGAGTAGTTGTACTCACTTCATCATCTTTAATATTACAAGGAATAGCTCAAGAGGTGTGGATAAAGGAAAACACTCAAAGACTTAGGATTGTGATCCCTTGTAGTAGGCCTCCTTATATTGAGTAAACTTAGGTGTATGACAATTTCAATTGCCAACTAGGATTTCTCTTTTATTACTTACTTGCATTATGTGAAATATAAATTGTAAGGGTATTTTAGGATCTAAAGAGGGAATTGATGATTATGTGTTATGGTGATAGAGCCAAAATACTAATACAAGTAAGAAGTAGAAAATATTATGTGATGATCTGAGAGAATTGATAAAAATTGTGGTAAACTCCCCCTTTTATGTTTTTGAGTTTAAGGGATGGAGTAGTGGAAATTTGATTTGAAAATATTCTTTGTGTTATGGTGTATTGCATGAGTTAGTTTTGATGATTTGTATATGGCCATATTAGTGTGGGTGACTATTGGTCCTTGGTATTTAGTTTGGACACTTGAAGTTGTGAAATTAGTTGTAAAAGTGTAAGTTTTAAAAAGGGTGTCTAATTTTTTTTAAAAAAATTACGTATGAAACTAATGTCATTAATTAGAGTATAGAAAGAACTTTTTATAGACACTTAGTTAGCATCATTCGGATGTTGGACTGAGATTTGGGGTGCATCGAAAGTTGGCCCTAATGCTATCAAAATTGACAGTAGAATTTACCATCAAAATTTGTGCAATTGTGCCGCAGCACATGGTGTCATAAGCTGCAGCGCATGTTCAATGAGTAGCGGTGCGTGCCTCAAATTTTTCAAAATTTCTCTTATTTCAAATCCTTGAACAAATACACTCCCTTATGTAATGATCCTTTGCTTCCGCGTAATTGTGAATTTTGATTTGTCTGAATATAAGACTTGAAAATGATTTTTAGTTTTATAAACTTAGGGTCCCCATTTTATTAACTAATGAGAATTTTATATTTTAAAGATTATTATAATCCCATTTCTTAATTATTTGGAACTTGAATTTAATTATGGGATTAAAAGGAGGAGGATATTACAATAATGTGGCTAAAGGCAAAGGAAAAGCTAGTCAAGTCAAAGAGTAGCCTAGCCATATTGCTTTGTAAATTCCCTTGGATTTTAGTTATACAATGTTTAAATGAATATACATACTTGATTACATTGCCAACTAAGAATATATTATTCTTTTAGATTGTACTTGCATGATTTGTGTAACCTGTTATTATGATAATTTGGTCTAGATAGTGTATCTCTTGTTGAGATTGTAATGTGTGACCAAATCACTCGTGCAAATGAATAATAGGATACATTTAATTGAATGTTTAATGATTGGTTGCTATTAGTTGGACTAGTGCCACACTTATGGAATTACTTCCTTTTTTGTGAAAGTAAAGTGAGGGTTAAATGATTTGTGTGTGTTTGAGTGGTGACATGCTTTATTTATAATGAATATTTTTTTTAAAAAAGTACATTAATTACATTTTAGAACATTAAAAAAGCTTTACATTTTTTTAAATTTTCAATCTATTAAAAAATATCTTATATTTTTAAACAAAGGATTACAATTGAAATTGGATAAATTGGCTTACTAGGAAAAAAAAATTATTGTGCCTAGAAATTATGAATTAAATTTTTAAAAATTTGAGAGTATGGCCAATTTATATTGATATATAAGAGATTTATCATTTAAAATTTAAAAATTTATAAAAAATTTATTATTGATATATCAACGATATCTCGTTAACAAATATAATAAACCGACCATAATGCAAAATATAATAATTGTTGGATTGTTTGCTCGATTTGATGTTATAACATGAATTATATCTACAAAAGCTCCACTTGAATTTTAAAAATCTAAAACATAAAAATATAACTTTAATTTTAATGTTAATTTATGTTATTAAAAATTAATTTTTTAATACAATTTTAATTTATAAAAAAATAAAAAACAATTTTCGGGCAAATTACAAAGGAAAGAGATTTGGAAAAACGGGAAAACGCGTTTTTTCTTTTTGATTAGATGTTAAAGCTTGAAAAGCCAAATGACAAGAAATTGTAGAATCAATATTGCTGAGACTTTTATAAAATATGGTTCTTTTTATCATGACAAGCGTTCTTTCTTTCTTTCAACCATTTTAAAGACAACGATATTCCTTTTTCTTTTTCTTTTTGACCTGAAGACAACTATATTCTTTGAATCACACGCTTTGGGCATTATCTTGTCGAGAATATATATATATATATATATATATATTTAATCGATATATACAATAATCTGGAAACGTTGAATGTTTCATGGGGATCAATAATTTATACATTTTGTGGCAGAGTCAATACCCATAAGCAGGGTGTGGGATAATTTAATAAAAATATTAAAATTATAATAATATAAATAGATTGATTTTTGTTTTTAAAAAAATATATTGAACAGGTTAACATGATCTTTTATATAAATATATTCTTTATATATTATATAAATCATTAAACTATTTTATATCTAATAAACTATTGAGCTTGAAAATTTTTTATTCAATATAAAAGGTGTAAAGTTGCAAAATTTAGATAAAAGATAGAGCACAATTTGTATCTTTCTTTTTTTTTTTTTTGGTTTTTTTATTTTGTCTCAACCTATATGAAGAGATCAAGATCTTAATTACAACTTGGAAATATATAAGCACGCGGACCTTGCTCATACTATTCTTAATTCTTATTTTTGACTTTGACACTTTCTTATGATGATATTTTAGTTAATTACTGATGTCATACTCTTAACAAAGATATACATATATATTACTCTTCACAAGTAATAGTGGTAAAATTTAAAAAATTAAATCGTAGAGATAGGAGGAAGAGTTATAGACAAATCTGACCTGTGAAATTCGGAAGAACATGTCAAAAAGCATATATGATGAGTTGTAAATATCGAAGTTTCACTCCAAACGCCCAAGGTCTGGAGAAACACTTGTAAATCATCATAGAAATGGAAATATCAATTTTTTTTAAAAAAATGTTGGTAAAATATTAATAACAATTCACCCCCTATATGATTCAGTTGTTTGATGGCCAATACATATGTGCTTTATTTTTCACACTAGCTCTTCAAACTTTAATGAATTTTTATTTTATTACTCACACTCTTCAAACATTATTTTGGGCCAACTGATTTTAATGTTAGAAAAATCTCAAATACCTTTCCAAGATATCATTGTGTATTGTCCTTATTTATGTGGGGAGAACATGGAAAAAAAAAAAAGATTAGTTGTAAAAAAAGTTATGAATCATCACACAAAAATGAAATCCTTGCAAAACGTTCTGATATAAAAACTGGTGAAGCAAAAGTTTAATAAAATTTGAAGAACTGACTTATAAAAGTGGGAAAAAAAATGCAATAAATCTCTAAAAATTTTGTTAAAAAAAATGAAAAATTAACACACACATATGATGACTTTGTGACAAGGGAATTCTCTTTAATTTATCTTCTTACTAGGGATCAAATAGTCATCTCCTCTTTTAAGACTTGAAATGCTAACTCCATTATTATTTCTTAAAAACTAAAAGAGAAAATATAATTTTAAGTCCTTATATTTTACTTATATTTTGCTATAAGTCCCTATACTTTTTTTAAGTATTTTAAGTTCTTACACTTTATTTTTTTCAATATTTTAGGTCTCTTCAAAATTCCTACACTTTATTTGTATAGGGACTTAAAATATTAAAAAATAAAAGTATAGGGACCAACAACAAAACACGACCAAAGTATAGGGGCCTAAAATTATGTTTTTTAAACTAAAATAATATGTCATATTTTTTATATTATTTTCTTAAGTCTTTGTAAAAGTTGTAGAATAAAATATTTTGAGAAAACCATAGACTACCTGAGGCACAGTAGTTAGAAAAATTCTTTTTGAACCTAATTTTTTATAGTAATTATTGAATGATTTAAAATTAAATTTTTAAATAAAAATAGGGGAAATAAAAAAAGCAGAAAAATAAGCTGCGTAGGAAAAAAAATGTATTTTCTTAGTGAGAGGAGAAATTTTAAAATTAAAATTATGCATGTGAGTTTGGACTTTTTTTTATTTTTTCAAATAACTTCAGTAACATTTGTTCTCCAAAGCTCCAACAAAAAGGGAATCACATGAACATTTACGTCGATGATGTCGTGTTTGGTTTAATAAGAACATTTTAACAAGAGGGAAGATATTTATAGAGAGGAGGGGATGAGAAATATTTGAAAAATTCAAACAAAATTTTGGCCAAGTTCTTCATTTTTTTTAGGCCAAACCAAATTCCTTGAAAGAGGGGATTAGGTAAGAATGTTATGAAAATAATAATAATAATAATAATAATAATAATAATAATAATAAAAAAGAGGATTGGGTGAGAAAGGAGGAAAAATTTATTAAGGCTGCTTTTGAACATATGAGAATTTAAATTTAAATTTGAATTAAATCTTTAATTTAGATACAAAAATATATTAAGATTTGATTCAATTCAAAATCTATATTTTTATTATAACCTTTTTATAATTTTAAATTCTCTCTACATAATAATTATTTCCAATTTTAGTTACTCTTATCATTTTTTTCATGGTTTTATTGTTAATGCTTTTAATACTCTCATTTTTCGTCTCATCTCTCGTCCTTTATTTCTCTTTATTTAAAAAATAAATGTAACCTTGTCACTCTTATTTTTTTTTTCTGCTTTGAATTTCAAGTTTTCAACTATAATCTCTTATCAATCTTTAAAATTTCTTACACTATCTAAACATAATTTTAAATATGTAAATTTTAAATTTAAATCTATCAATTTAGATGCTATCCAAAATATTTCTAACCAAAGAAATCGTTGCATATTTTTTTTCTTGATATGAACCTTTAGTTTTATGGATAAAACTTAAAAAAAATTACATTAAAGACCTACACTAAAAAATTAATTACTATAAAATTTATTAATAACTAAATTAAATTATATTGACAATACAATTAATTATTAATATAATTTAATTTAATTGTTAATAAATTTTATAATAATTAATTTTTTATATGATTGTAATTTTTCTTAAAACTTAATGTCGAGATTGGACAAATGACACTTCATAAAGAAAAAAGTCAAAATTGCCGACTCTTTTGTCCCTTTAGGTTTCTCTTTTCCATTATCACCCGCCCTATTATTATTCCACCTGCTTTGTTTGAAGTGTTGGAATTTGAAGATTGACGAGAGGGACTTAACGGTACACAAATTATAGTATAACCACACTCTCTATCATTCTTGGAATGCCTTCTCTACGCAGAAGAAAATCTAAATCGTTGAGATTGAATATTTTTAATTTATATTTTTTAAATAAAAATATATAAAAATTATAAAAAAAGTTAATAAATATACTTATCAATTTAACAATTTAAATTTAATATAGATGGTGCAAATTGAATATTAAAAATTTAAATTGGCTTTTTACATATATTTTGGACCGTGTGGATATTTTCTAAACAGAGCAATAAATTTATTAAAAAATTTTAATATTAAATTTAGACTATTCATATTAAATTTGAACTATCAAATTGATAAGTATATTTATTAAAAAAATTTACAAATTTTATACATTTTTATTTTAAAAACATAAATTAAAAATAAAAATAAAAAATATTAAATTTAAAATGTCTAGATTTTTTCCTACCTTAGTGGAGAGACAGAGAAGGCTTCCTTAGTGGAGGGAAGCCAACTCCATCATTCTTCGTGTTTGTTTGAGTAACACTCAAAAACATATTCAAACTATATTTGAAATGGACTTTTACCAAATCAAATAAAGAGTTAAATCCCTCAAATATATTTTTATTAAATAATAATTAAAAATCAAACATATGTCACTCTATCTCCCTCACTTTAATTTCCTCTCATTACTCAACTTCTTTACTCTCTAGCACTCTTTATTATATATAAAAATAAATTTAAATTGTTAAATTTATATATGAACAATTTAAAACTATAATTAATTTTTAAAAAAATCACTCTATAAAATATTTTAATAATAGTTTACAATTTTAAATTGTTCAAATCAATTTTTAACAGTTCAAATTTAATTATGTATTTTTATTTAAGATGATGATGATATCATAAAATATTAAACCGGAACAAAAAATGATTACATAACTGAAAGATATTATAAAATATTAAATTAAAGTAACAAGAAGAAGAGAGGGAAAAAGGAGTGGTTGCCTGCTCTCCCCATTTTATCTCCAATCCTCTCCTCTCCTCTCCTAAACTAGTTTAATATAGTTTCCTTATTAAAAAAAAAAAAAAGTTAGCCCTAAAAAAAGAAACCCTTTTTTTGATAGGGAGGAGAGATGTACATAATCGCATGCACAAATACAAATATGTCAATGCCAAATTTCACGGCTACTGCTAAGACAACTCATTGTTTACAATTAGTCTAAATTAGCTGGTGCGTCCTTCAACATGAAGTAGAATCTATCAAGGAGTATTATTACTGCGAAAGCCTCTGGTTCTACCACAGCCCATGATGGAAGAAGGCAGCTTTCCCACCCTCTCAATTCCTTCTTCAAAAATCACACCCATCCCCATATAGAAATGAGCTTCTATATGGCAATGAAATGTCCACACTCCTGGATTCTCCGTCCTAAACCTCAAAGCTGTCCATCCATACGGATGCACTGCCACCGTGTTCTTCATTATCGGATTCACCAAATTGTATTTCTTTGGGTCTCTGTTTACATCAAACTTACCCTTCCCATACCCCAGAACCCAAAAGTCGTGCCCGTGAAGATGCCATGGATGCGTCTCACTGTTATTTTTATTCATGGTGTTGGCATTCTGAAGTACAATATCAACCGTCGTGTTGAACTTTAGCCTGTAAATCCCATTGTTAGAAGTGGCGTTCGTGTTGTTAGCCACTTTGAAGATGTCATATCCAAGAGAATCGTAGCCATCAGGAGGTGGGGTCTGATCGAAAGCGTCGGTGATGTTGTGTTTGAGGGCAACGAGGAAAGGGGTGCGAGGAAGAGTGAGCGACACATTGTTCACCGACCAACGTCGATAACCATCTATTGTATTCTGCGTGTTGAGCAACACTATGACTCTATCTGAGGTTGGCGGTGGTTGGATTACGCTGCCTGAGCGAGCTTTAATGGCGAGGCTTTGAGCCAACCGGGGTTCAACGTCATCCCAAGCCGGGGGAGACGGCGGAGTTGACGGAGGGGACCGCCGTGGATGGTTGGGATAGTAATTGAAAATGCCCAGACCAGGTGGGGTGGTTCTGTTTCTGCTAACAACATTGGAAGTGATCCAGTAATTCCTGGAACGGTCTCGATCTGCTTTCACAAGAACAGAGTATGTCTCTCCAGAATACAAGAACAGGTTTTGAACGACAAAAGGCTCAACGTAGTGGCCATCCGCTTCCACTACAGTCATGTTGTGGCCCTGCATGTAAGAAACCAGTCAAAAGGCCGATATTTGAAGACGCATAGCTAGGCAATTATGAGAACCTAACCAAAAAAATGACCTCAATCTGAAAACTGAGTGCTGATAAAGCAGTCAAGCTAGCAACTCTGAGGCGATAAGTTTTTCCAGGGATCACTGTCTGTACATAGGTAGAACATTCTGGGTTTGATAAGTTGCAGAGTCCAGCGTCTAAGCTTGGAGCTGTGAGTTTAGAGCAGTCGAATCTTCCTTTTCCTTGGATCAAAAGTGACTGCAGAGAACAAAAAGTAAAATCTGAATCGGTAGATTTTGAAATGAACCAGTTTCAGGTAGTGAAAAGCTGAGTGATGTACCTGAGGATCTCCCACCCAGACAAAAGTTTTTGACGACAATCCCGTGGCTTGTTCGTTGGTACTTCGGTGATACCAATCATTAAGAATAATGCTTTGTTCATAGTCATAAGTAAAGGGTTCAGGATCACGAGGTGACACTCGGATCATTCCATACAATCCAGCTTCTCTTTGCATTCCGTAGTGTGCATGGTACAGATACGTCCCAGGCTGCAAATTAAACAATCTCTCTAGACATACATACATACATACATATATATAACAATTTTTCTTTCATTGAAGAAAAATCAATTAATGGCTCAGATTGAAATGAACTTCAGACGCCTGCAACTTACTCTGTCAACAACAAACTGGTACTTGAATGTGTCTCCAGGCAGTATAGGACACTGAGTCACCCCTTCTGTACCATCGAACCAAGGAGTTCCATGCTGCCATGTACAGAACTACGTAATTAAAGAGAAGTTAATATGAAGAAAATATGATTTAAACCGTATCAAAAGCGTTACCTGATGAATCCCGTGCCAGTGAATGGCAAGGTTTTCTGTGAACAAACTGTTGTTAAGTTGAACAATGATAGTATCACCTTCCTGAGCGAGGATGGTGGGTCCAGGAGTTCTGCCATTAATGGTGATAACAAGCTTCTTAAAGCAATCAGGAGACTTGTACTCATACTTCACATCCCATTTGTAATGTCTGATTCTGGCCTCGCATAAGCTTATATTAGCCAAACAGAGGAACAAATACAGAACCACAAGTTTTGGCACCATTCTGGTTCCGCTTAAGCTTAAAGGAAGCTCAAGCATGGCCAAAACAAAGTATACTAGCGCAGGGCCAAGTAAAATGATATGTATGGTCAAGCTGAATGGCTACATATCATTTCAAGCATTGATAAGGAGATATCTTCAAACTTTGAATTAATGACGTTTAGATTTTTGATAATTTTTTCAAGAATAAGTAACAATATCAATTTAAACAAATGTAAATTGAAAAATTTTAATTACAGAAAAAATATTTAAATTTCAATGTGAGAATTATATTTAAAATTTAAATGTTTTATATACAATTAAAATTTCTAAATTTGAAAATTATATTTACAATTTATGTTTAAAAAAATTTATTACAAACTTTAATATCATTAATTTAAAATTTTAAAACCTAACTATCATTTTCCCTGTCACTCATGTATATAATAAAGCTCGGAGAACAGTCAAACAAATTAGGCAATTAGTTTGGAAGAATAATTCGTCATACAATCTTATATCTTTAATTTTCCACACATTTTGACGACTTGATCTGATGACTAAACTTTTACGCACACTGACTAGGAATTTCGTGCCTACACCTTTTAAAACGATTCAATTATAACTCATGCATAAATTTTGACTTGTAACTCAGTTGCAATTTAATCTATAAAATTTAATTCAAAACAATTCAATTTATATAATTTTAATTATTTAAAATATTGATATTATATTTTAATAATAAAATTATAAAAATTAAAATTATTTTAAAATTTAGGACTAATATTTTAAATTATTTATACTTTTAATCTTTATAGAGATTATAAATAATTTTTTTATGGAAAAAGATTATAAATAATTTTAATCTTTACAATTTTATTTTCTAAAATATAAAGATCAATATTTTAAATGGTTAAAATTATAGAGAATAAGTTGCACCAAGTTCAAAGTTAGAGATTGAGATGCAATCGAGATAAATTATAAAAATTGACTTATAATAAGTCAAAATTGAATTATAATTAAATTAAAACTATGTGACAAAATGATTAATTTTTGGAAAAATTTCATTAAGGACCTCCTGACCGTAGATAATGAAAAAGAAGACCTTAAAAATTCTAATATCTCACTAGAAGGTTAGGACTTTGATTTGAAATTGTGAGAAAATTGTCCACAAAGAAAAAAAAATGTCTTGCAAATAGGTCTTGCGAGCATGTAGAAGACAAGGCACTTAGTGAAGTTCACAAAGTTTATGAGTGAAACCTCTATTGCCTGTCTTCTTATCTAAGAATCTCTATTGAATAAGTCACCACTAGGTCAGCCACTAGCTGCCTCTGACCTCGTAGCTTTTTTTGGTCAAGGTTGTTTTTCCCTAAACTTGGACGTAGAAGATGGTTTCATTGAGCATTTGACAGAAGAAGAACTATGGGTAGTTGCAAGATCTAATAGAAGCATGACAATGTAAGTTTAATTGTCTCTTGATTGTAATAGTCATTAGTGAAATCCTTATCTCAAATTGAGAAAAATAGTGAAAGTTAATGTCTTGATTTCTAAATCAACGAAGTTGGAATTAGTTGAGTCATGTTATTCATTGCCTGAATAGTAGTTGTTAAGTACCCTACTTGAGTTGTTCATTACCTAAATAGTAATTGTGAGCAAGTGTGGTTAGGGAGATGAACAAGTTAGGTTAGAGAAATAAACAAGAAATGTGATCAAATGAACAAGTTTAGGTATGTAAATTAACAAGTGATTGAATCATCATGAAGAAATAGGAGTTGTAAATAACCCCACCTAAGTTGTTCGTTACTCAAATAATAGTGATTAATTAGCCTACTTAGGTTGTTCATGATGAAATTTTTTGTGGAACAAAATGGTTGCTATCTTCTAAAAACTTAATTTTTTTTATAGGGCAAAGAATAGTAAGAAAGGTATTATAAGGTGGCATCTATATGTACTGAGGTTTCATGAAAGTAGAAAAGGAAAGGGGACATTTGAATGAGGCAGCTGAAGAATGGAAGAAGTTGACAAATGAGAAGAGGGAAGTATGGAGGAATAAGTATTTGGCATCTAGGCTAGAGACAAAGAAGTATTTGGCACCTTTACCACTCAGTGTTCACTTATAAAGTTTACAGAGATTGCTAAATATGTAAAAGTAGATGCTTCGTTAAAGAAAATGGTTGATGACATATTGGTTTTGGCCACTTACAAGACATAACTTGCAAGAGCATACCACATGGCATGTTTAAGAAGATCATACTTGCTTTTGACCCCCCACTAAGAAGTTGACACTAAGATGCAAATAAAGCATGTAGGCATGAACAACTTATCAAGGTTACCCTATGAAGGTGAGCAAGTTAAGGTAGCACATAAGGGGGGACAAAAAGAGAGCATGTCGAGGAAGAACTTTCATGAGAATTATAATTTAATAAAGGAGAAGATAATGTATGGAAGTGTAAGGGAGGAATTTGAGGCTTTATTCATACTTTATACGCTTGGTACTCTGCTTTATTCTATTGCTAATCTATTGCTAAGCAATAAGATGGTAGAAATATTAGAGTTCATTAGAAACATTTGGGATAAATTTGATTCGGTAACTCTTGTGTTGGATAAGCTGAGCAAAGAAATACAAAAGTACCAATAATTGTTAAAGACAAGTGATCCAAAGGGCACAAGAAACATTAGTGGTTGTGTGTACTTGTTAGTGATATGTATGAAGACTTGTTTGCTCCCCAATGTTTAGTTGTGGATCCTCTCACTACACTTGTTTATTTGGATTATTTGAATTGTTTGTGTGTATCGTTTCTTTTTTGCCAAAATTTCCCTTGCTTGAAGGGGATGAATTTTCTGATACAAAAGCAATGAAAGAGTGGACAAAGCACCGGGTTAATGATATAGTCAATTTTGAGAAAAGAAGCTCATATAGGATTTTGCAAGCCTAAACCAGTTCTAAAGCGAGCACTTTAAGACAATAGCCACAATTGGAATTCAATTTCTATAGTCGTATCAAACTCATTAGGACATCTTGCATAAGCAACTACATCTAGCAACTTCAACGCTATTTACGTTGCTAATCTTATCACCTTTCTCTTTCCCCTAGTCAATTTCAGAAACTCATTACTAAAGTTTTCCTTCATATGCCAATAATAATATGCATGTTGCTCCCTTTCAAATATAACTCTAATTGCACCTATTATAGATGAAAGTCTATCAGACACAATTGTTAAAACTGTACTACTTATTATCTCTTTTAAGTTGTGCAAAAACCATGTTCAATTATTAAGAGTTTTGCCACTAACAATCGTATAGACAAGAAGGAACAACTAATTGTTTATATCATAGGCTTGGGCTTCTAACAGAGTCCCTATGTATGGTCCACTCAAATAGCATATATCTACATAAATAATAGGTTAAGCACCTTCTAAAAACCCATGTATACAACTTCTAATGAATAGTTGCTCAAATTTATTGTCAAATGAAGCAACTTATTTGGCCACTGTAGTTGGATCGATTTGTCGCAACCTTTCACATATTTAAGGGCCTATCATATAAGAATATTTTGGAATACCATGGAAGCTTGCCAATACCCTTTGTTTTGCCTTATGGGCTTGTTAAGAGTTGAGCCTCGTCCTATAATCTCTTTCCAAGTCTTTTCATGTCTCATTAGGTGGCTTGTTAATGTTGGACCTCAACTTATTTACTATAATTCTAGAAGTCAGTTTACATCTTATTATGTGGGAAACAAGGTTGTCTTGTGTAGTATGCAGATGTTCTAGCTCATTATATGTAACCATGAATTTTCCTTACTCACCTAATTTGTTGAGATTTTTCAACAATTCTCTACCTCACACGTTACAGTTATCCTATTCCTATAGTTCTTCCTAAAGACATATGAAAAGTTATGAGTTACCTATATTTGAATAACACATCTTTAAACACATCTCCATGAGAAAATGTCTTCCTAGCCAACATAATCAAATCCTTCCACTTTAAAACATTCATCTAAGAGATCAGTATAGACAAACTTTGTTCATTTAAGCTTTTTATATTGAAGGATTTTTGCAAGCTTTAAATGCAAGTTACCGTACTTTGTAAGGGTAAGGAGTGCTTCTTGTCTTAAAATTGGGAGGACTGAATGAACCTCCCTCCTTAAGTCCTAATAACTCCATTATGCTATATTAACAAGTAACAAAGAAAATTAACAACTTAGTATATGTCAACTAGAAGGGAAATCAACAACTTCATTAAAATTGACAACTTAATTTTCTTGGAACTCCAACTATGATGTTTGTGCAAGATATACATGACCATTAGTTTCATTCTCCTCAATTAGTTTATTTACTCTAACATCATCCACAAGATCTAATAATGTATCTTTAGCTGGGATGACTTCGTACTTCAGGAAAAAATCCTTACGTTTAGGCCATATATCATTTGTTACAATACTTTTATAACTCCTTCATATGTCACCCCTTTAGTTATCCATCTTTCAAGTAGAACACCATCCTCATAAATAATATTTTCACCCACACTTTTAAGTACCCCCTATACATGAAAAATGCAGTATAGTTGATTCCCAAGTTACATGGAAGATGTAGTATACATGGAAGATTCAGGCCATAGATCATTTGCTACAATACTTCTAACTCCTTCGTACGTCACCCCTTTAGTTATCCATCTTCCAAGTATAACACCACCCTCATAAATAATATTTCCACCCATACTTTTAAATCCTCCATTTGTATAAAAGATGTAGTATAGTTGGTTCTTAAAATAACTACCCATTTATCATGAGTCTCTATACATGCACACATTCAAATTCAATTACTTAGTAGCACTTTATAATTGACATGTAAACAACTACAATAAGCATATTTACAACAACAGTATGAAAATGAATAACATAAGACACTTAAGTGAAAAGGGGTTATAATGACAGTAAACAAAATGTACATTCAGAGTTGTTCCCAACCATCTCGTCACTTAATGTAATGAAGCATAACATTTATGATTTTCATGAGCAATTCTTAATAATGAAGTTGTACCACCTCGATCATATTTAATCTTATTCCTAACCATAAAACAAGCTATAAACTACATCAAGAGGGAGAAGATTGGTCGGAGGGAGAGGAGATACGTTTGAGGAAGAGAAAACATGTCTTACCTGATCATATCTAATCATGTTTCTAACCAAAAATCAACCATATTTTCATACCGACTATAAATAGAATCACATTATAGTTTAGAGAGTGTAATGTTGGAGAAGGTGAGAGAAAGGGGGAATGAGAGGAAGAGAGCATTCCTATGCTTCGTTTGTCTTCCACTACAAACTTTAAGCTTTTCTTTTTTCTCCTTAATAAGGGAAACTTTGTCATTTAGCTTTCAAAATTAACATCAAATTAAGGTCTTAGCCTTACATTGAGATATTAGAATTTTTGAGGTCTTCTTTTTTATTATCTACAATAAGGGGGTCTTTAATGAAAATTTCCCTTAACTTTTCCTTTTAAAATTATGTTAATAGGTTTTCAAAGAAATATCAACTCAGTTTCTCACCATTTTTTAAAAGGATCAATTACAAAAACTCACACACATTTACTTACCCATCCCTCCCCTATCAGATAAGATGATGTATACAGTGTTACTGCTCACCACATCCATGATTCATATACCTACTCTTTCACCACATGGGATATAAAACATTAAGACCTACAATCTTTCACTTTAAGGAAGTGTGGATGCGGTTGAACTAAGGGCATATTTGGTAGGAAGCACTGGAGGCTTGGGACTGGGATTGGGTTTGGAAGAACCCACTAATAGTTTGTTTAGTATGATGGATTCTTCATTACTTAGGTCTGGTGAGACCCATCTATATAGGATTAATGAAACCCATGGGGAAGGTGGTATTAAAAATCTAAGCTAGGGATTGAAACTTTTTAGATTAAAATATTCCTTTCTCTACACGCAACATGCATCTTCTGCCTCTTGGTCTCCACTTTCCAGTCATCTCCATCTCATCTCCTCCTTTATCTTCCTTGTGTTCTCCTTTATCTTTAATGTCCTAACCATTGCCATTTGGATCAAACCTGTGTGACAAAAGGAGGCAAAAGTGGTGTGAGATCCAATGGCAAGAAACTTCAAGATTTAGAGGCAATGGTTGCATTGATTCAATTTCTACATCATTTCACACCTTCTTTGACCGGGTAGCGCAACCTTACTTGCAAGTTGCAACCATACCCACAAAGCCCTTCACTTAGGTGGCACAAAAGAAGAAACCCCCTACAAATTTTTTGTTTTTTAGAGTTACAAAAGATAATGGGGATGACAATACCTGAGTGGTTTGATAAGTAATTGTTCAAGCTAGTAGGTTTAGAGGTTCAAAAATGCTGAAGTAAAGCTTGTATTTTTTGAGAGATTCTTAGATTTGTCTTGTTCATAGCCATTCTACTCACCCCTTTCCAACCTCATTCTTCACAACGTGCCTCACGTTCTTGGCAGAGGGGTGGTTTATGATGGTTATTCCTCTAATTTCATGGATTGAGCATGGGAAAAGCTTGGATCTTGCAACAATTATCACCTTTTGATTTATTTTTTATTCAAAGATAAAAAAAATATGCTTGTGAAATCTAGAGAGTGAGCAATGTTCTCATTCTCGATTTGAGTCATTGGATGAGGTTTGGCAAGAAGAATGGAAGATGAGGACAATTGTGTATTTTACCTATTTTTTTGTTTGATTTGAGTCTAACATTTTTTTTTATTTTTATGCCATACCAAACATCATTTTAAAATTTATTCTCACTCTTATTTCCAATACTAACCTCAATTTCAATCCCAATCCCAGTCCTATGAAATTCAATATCTCATACCAAACAAGGCCTAAGAGATTTCTTGGCATTCAGTATCTCTCCTAGTAGTTTAAAGTAAATTATTAGGGTTTAAATATGTATTTATTTTTATTGGTAAAAGTTAATTTAGTTGATAAGAATTTGATTTATAACTTATAAAATCATATATTCAAATTATGCTGCGAATATATTTTAATTAGATGCTTAAGATTATATACCTGTGTTTTTCCTAACAAATTTAGGCCATGTGATTTTATTCATGAATTATTTATTTTATAGTTAACTTTTTATTATTAATATGATTAACTTACATTTAATTTTAAAACCCACAGTGTTTTGATTTGAGTTGACAAAACTATACAAAACATATAAGTTTAAGTATTTAATTGTTATCTATGATATACTCTATCCAAAAATGTTGGCTAAAATGGATGACATGAAATTTAATCGAGCTGTACTATTTATTACTTCCTCCAATCTCTATTGTAGAACACATTTTAAAAAGATTTTTTGGTCCTTAATATAAAATATTTGATGGGCTATTAATTGCATTTTTTCAATTTTATCCATATTTAAATCCATTAATGATGAGAAAGAATAATGTGAAAATTTAAAAAAATTCATTTAAATAGGGGTAAAATAAAAAATTTATTCTATTTTTAGACAAAATTAATAACTTAACCACTTTTTATTAATTCAATGAAATGGTTAGAGATGTGTCTTATAATAGGAACCAGATGAAGTGTTTAATTATGAATAATGTATTATCTCATGAGTATCATATAATATATAGAAACATAGATACTATTCGCCAAACTTGATGATAATAGCTCAAGTTTCAAATAATGGTATCATTAGTTTATTGGTTGGTTAGTTATGTTGAGTTAAAAGTATCAAAATAGCAGAAATATATATATATATATATATATAGTATTCAGTGGCGGGCCTCGAACTCAAGGAGCAAATGCACCCCTTGAATCTAAGGATAATTAAACGTAAGTATATGAAATGTTGATAACTTGCACGGTTGCACTGTTAATTCCAAATCTTGAATCCCTGTGCAAGAGAAAGTGAAATCAGAAGAGTTAAATGGTCTTAATTTATATCTAAATATAATTTATATAAGTAGGCTTTTTAACATATGTAACAACGAACTTAACGCATACCCAACAAACTTCAAACATAAATTTTAAACCCAATTTTATAATAAACATGCCATTATTTATTTTTCATTTTCATATATCAAATTCAACTTATTCACAACAATTTTTAAGTTATTTATTTTTATTTCATATTCAATGATTTTTAGAATACGAAATCACAATTATAAGTATGTAATTAAATTTTTTAATTATTTTCTTTATTTACTATATTGCACCCCCCACGTCTTGGTTTCGCCATTGATAGTATTCAATTCAATAGAAATATTATTCTACCTCCTTTTTTTGATAGAAAAAAGTTTAAATAAGTTGGGTTATCGAAACTTATCAAGGTAAGACATGCCTCTTGGGCTATTGGCTTAATGAGTGTTTATAAATATATTTCACTACTAAAAAGAAGAACTATGTTTGATTTATTTGCTATATATAATAGCATTAATTGTTATATGTCTAATGCTGCATAATCCAGAGAAACTAAATATCAGCTTTTAACTACTATATAGTTATGATTTATATAATGGTTATTTACAAATTATTATCAACATATGCTGAAAGTGAGATTTGATCCAATGATCTAATGACGCTATCGATCAAATTCTTAACAAATTAATCAACATTTATTTCTCACTCATATAGTCAAGGCCACTCTACGTAGTTTGTTGATCATTCTATTCAAGCATATACAGTTATTAGTTATTACATATCATTGACAATATGCTGGGAAAACCTATAAGATATAACAATAAAATTTGGAAAAGTAATTTCTTTTTTTTTTTCCCGCTTTGGAACTTGTTTTTCTTTTATTAGTTGTTAGAGCTTGAAAAGCCAAATGACAAGCAGAATGGAGACTCAATCTGCAATACAGTGTGTAAACTGCAGAGAGCCAAAGACTTTCATTAAAAAGAGGTTCTTTTTATAATGGCAAGATTTTTTTTCTTTTTGGCCATTCGAGGCTGTATTCTTTTTATAATCTTAAGCCACGCGTTTTGGCTAATATCTTGTCCAGTTAACATAGACATATTGGGTCGTTGTATTGTATCCAATCTTCACCCTTTCTTGTGAGCATATTTTAAATAATTGATAATTTTAACTTTTCGGAAATCAAAGAAAATACATTAAAGAAATGGGAAAATCACTCCAAAGTTCCCCATTAACAATTATAATTATAATTATCCTAAATTATATTACACAAATGCCTATGAGGTCCCTGGGGATTTATCAATAATTAAATTTTTATGTGAAATGATGAAAAAGCCATTGAAGGTCCCTGGGATCAGCACCAGCATCTCATTCGATTCTTCACTTTTCGCGTCTCACAAACCCTGTTTCACTCCAATCAAATGAAACCCATTTCATAAACCACATGAGCATTAATGTACCTGAAATTACCCTCTGTGGAAAAGAAAAGAACTCAAAAAATTATGGACAAATGACAATGATTCAAAAACTACATAAAAACAAAAAAAAATTATATACTTAACTTTATATACTTAATATGCTTGTTTCAATTAAATTAAAATATGTGTATCTAGTATAGATTAATTATTGTATAATAAATTCTTGTTATTAATATTATTAATATATTAAAATTCACATGTCTTGATTTGATTAGAATAAAGTATATTAAATATATAAGAGTAAGTATATAAGTCTTGCCAAAGTTAAGATATGACATCATTTTTTGTAATTTTTTATTAATTAATAGTCAAAGTTAATATTTGTTAACAGTTAGGCAGAGTCAGGACCCGAGATCGGGGGTGCAATATATTTTTAGAATAAATAATTATACAAAAATTGTATACACATATATATGATTTATAATTTAGAAGGTCTTATGTGATAAATATCTTATACTAATCACAATTTATAATGATTGAAGATTGAATACATTATGTGAAGAAAATAAAAGATTTCATGCATAAATTTTAGATGAATAATATTACTTTTACAAAAACAATTTTCTCTTATATTTGAAATACACATATTGTATAAAAGTAGAACAAGTTAGTATTGAGATCTATAATAACAATGTTCAAATGCTGATGGATGAAAAGAAAGAACAAGTCATATTACTAATTTAAACAATGATTATTTATTATTCAATAATGATCTAGTAAAAAAAATTATTCAATATTGAAACTATTTAAGGGAGGGTGCGAATTAAAGAAGAAGTAGGGGCATGAGATGAGGATTAATACCTAGATATATGTAGGTTTCAAAATTTGACGGGATGCATTTGCCCCCTTCAATTATACCTACATCCATTAGTGTTAATAGTAGAAGTACCATTGCATTATTTTTAAAAAATAAAAAAAATATTGCGTAAAAAATAAGTTTAAAATCATAAATATTTTTGAACTTATAGTTTACATTACTACACAAATAGGAATCCGCATCCCTTTTTTACATCAATTTCTTTAAAGAATGCTGGGGAAAAAAAAAAAACAGTGGCAATTTTGTAAATAAATATAAGAGTTTTTGCATCAGTGGTATTTTCGTAAATTTTGTAAATTTGCCCTTTAGCCTTCTTAAAAATAAAAGGAAAATTTGTGTTTTGTAACAATGAATTCTAAATTTTTTTTTAATAAAAATTATGGGAGAAGTTTACATAAGTTTTAAAAATGAAATGAAGATATCTATAATTAAGATAAAATAAAAGAGTGGACAATATATTTTGCTCTAATATTCAATATCCGCGTCAAATAAAAATCTGGAGATTCCTTGCGCGTGAAATCAACAACTTCCTTATTTGACCGTTGTTTACATGCATGTATCAGTGAGATGTGCCATTAAGTTAGTGGAATTATTGGGAAATTGACATTGACATGGGGTGATCACGATAAAAGAGTTTTAGATCATTGTACCAAAAAAAAAAAAAAAGAATCTTAGATCAGATCTGTATAAGACCTTTGAAAACAACCGTAAGTTTGAGCTAATCCTTTTAAATCTTACTCCCTCCATTAAAAAATATAAAATATTTTTTAAAAAACTAAATATTAAAAAATATAAGGTATTTTTAATCTTTTAAGGTGTAATAATTACCTTTTTTTAAATACCCCTATTAATGAATGACTTTATATTTATTATAGAGTATTTAATAGAAGTAAATATAAAAAAATAAGGTTAGTTTAAAAATAAGTAATTATTTTATTCAGGAGTGAGATTCAGTTAAAAATGTCTTATATTTTTTAACATAAAAAATATATTTTTTCTCTTTTTATTGTATATAGCATGTAGTTGAAATTATTGAAAATCACTTGGTTGAAATTCATAATAATGTAAAATAACATGGTTGAAATTGTTTAGTTTATATTAATTTTTGAATTAATATATAAAATGGCATAATATTTTAAATTGTGTGTTTATCATAATTTAAAACTTAAATAAAAGTATGAAAAAAATTATGCAAGCCTTTAGCCTCATCCTTGAGTTCTGTTAGTGAAAACCCGAGTTAAAAAGCATGATTAATTTGGAACATTCGCGTTGGTATTTGTGGGCATGAGTCTTTGAAGGCTGGGTGAGCACGTATTGATGATTCTAGTGATATCTAAGGTATTTATCTTCAATATTATTCAAAATGATAAATTAATAAAGTCGGGTACGAATGGTATTTGAAATGGTGGGCCTGGCCCAGTCTACGGCTCTTAAAATATTGGGCTGATAATTAAGAGGATAAGCCCTTGGGTTCCCTTCTTGTATATTGTTTTCTTTTCACTTAATTGAATGAAGTTTTCAAAGGAACTCAGTATTTAATTTAGATCATTTACTTTAACTCATCACTTCACAGGAATACAATATTATTGTTCAAGAGATCTCAGTTATATTTATTACACTTAATTCTTATTTTCTTTTTACCTCTTCTCCATTTAAAATATTCTTTATAAACCAGATTTCAAAGAATGGTTGTTGAGATGCAGTGGATTGGAATTGCTATTTTTCTTTTTCTTTTTTGATCTGTTATTCTCTCCTTGTAATTTAGGCTTAAGTGAAGTTGGGTTTAATTTTTCAAAATCCTCCAAACACGAATAGCTGCTTTTAAACCCCTTAATTATTACACAAGTATGCACAGTGAAATTGGCTTAAAACTTTCACTTGGTATTATTTAATCCTCATAGTTTATTGAGTTAAAGGATCATAAAATTTGAGTTGTACTGAGTGAAAATATATAAAGAGTTTCAAGTTAAAAAATTGTAGGGATAGGGCTGTTCTCATTTAAAATTTAGAGATTGAGTGGATGATTAAGGAAAATCTTAGAAACTAAACATTATATTTTTTTTCTATAAAAAATGAGTTGTTTATTATTCAAGAACTACTAATAATATGATTTAGTATATATGAGATCAAAAAAATGACTTAGTAACCACCATGAGTTAGGTCTAATGAAAAAGGGTTAATCCCTCACAATTTGATGAAATAAAGTTTGGATCCTTGTTAAGAGAAATACCAACATTCAGCACCTAACCATGCCTCATATAAGATTGCTTTTAATAAAAAAATTATTTGTGAGCAATTAAAAAAATGACTTAGTATATATGACTTGTTGCTTCCACAGTAACTTCCCTCCCCTTGACTCTAAGGCCTTATTTGGTATACAAGCTAGAATTTGAAATTATTGGGATTGGGAATAGAATTGAGAGTTTGAGACTTTAAAATAATGTTTGGTATGGAATAATAATTGGAGGGAATACTTTCCTTCATTTTATTTTATAATTAAATGTAAATTATTAAAAGACTATAATACCCCTTATAATTAATAAAAAAAATTAACCAAAAGGACATAAAACCCTCATCTTGTTCCTTCAACCAATGGCAAGCTCACCATATCTTGTTTTGTGCTACCTCACAGCTCACTCACCTCTCAATAATTCATCCATTCAAGCTCTCCAATTACTAGATTTGGTCCTGCGCTACCTCATAGCTTAGGGGAGCTTCTTCCTACTCCAATCTCAGTTTCTTTAGTCTCTCACTCTTGTTGCAATCACTACTAAAAAAAAGAATTTAGCGAGGGACGAATCCTTTACTAAATGTCATTTTTTGTAGCTAAATTACATTTTAATTAGGAATTTTATCTCTCGCTAAATTCAAAGCTAAAAAAGGGCTCACTAAATTTAGCAAGGAATTGTATTTCCCTTGCTAATTAGTGAGGGATTTAGCGAGGGATGTCAACTTGTAACATGTCATCAACAACCTCATGCTTTGTCAACCACTATATCCCCTACCATCTCGTGCCCTATCACCCACCACATGCGCAACAACTCATGACACGTTATTGTCCACCTTGTGCCATATTACTTACTTCTTACCATATCATATATTCATTATGTTTATGCCAAAGCCAAGATTTGAACCCTTGACCTCATACCTTCAAAGCTTTATGCTTTTCTTCTTTGTCAGTTGAACTGAAAGGCACTTGTAATCATTATATAAGAAATTAAATATGTATATACATATATATATATATATATTATTCAACTACATAAATATATCAAATAATATATTATAAAAATACACACATATACATATTAAATTTTATTTGCAATTATTAACATGTTAAAAATATTTATATTTTATTTAAATTATTCTTTATATTATATTTTTAATAAAATATTATTTTATTAATTAAAATCAACTTAAAATAAATAAAATATTAAATAATTTTATTATGAATATTTTAATTAATTTTTAAATTTAATTATTATTTTTAAATGAAAATAATTAAATGTATAATTAAAAGTCATTGTCAAAAGTTAATTTTTTTTTGTAGTAATTAGCTAGGGATAGAATCCCTCATCAAATCCCTCGCTAATTGTCTTATTTTAAAAAAGGATTGGCAATCCCTTACTATTTTCCTCGCTAATTCTCTTATTTTAAAAAGGGATTGATAGTCCCTCGTTATTTTCCCCGCTAATTCTCTTATTTTAGAGAGGGATTGACAGTCTCTCGCTAATTTTAAATCAAGCTACGAAGTCAACATTCCTCACTAATTTCCTCGCTAATGTGGTATTTTAGAGAGGAATAGACGATCCCTCGCTAAATTTTTCTCGTTAATTTGTATTTTTCTAGTAGTGAATGGATCTTCTCAAATCCACGTTGAATCGTCATGGGTCTCCTTTTTTTTTCATTCTGCACAGCTTAAGGGAGCTTGAGTGAGACAATGATGTACGGTGGCGTCGAGGAAAGCAAGGATGACATTGGATGGAGAAGGAACACTCATATGGCACCAGTGAGCTATGACAGAAGCAAGGTTGAGAGGGAGGAGAGTAGTTGATGGCTCAATGCTCACAAGGGTATAAAAGATAAAGGGAGTGCAAGGGTAATTTGGTCTTTAAAATTTTAAATTTAGGATTGATTTTTCAATACTATGGTGGTAGTATTGAGCAATCCCAACTATATGAGATTAAGACAGATATTAAATTTTTCATTCCCTCATACCAAATATGAAAAAATAGTATTGACCAGTCCTAATTTCAATCCCATTCCCTTAGTCCCTCGTACCAAATGGGGCCTAAGGTCCAATGTCCAAGTCTTGCTTTAAGTTTTGCATGTGAGTTGTAAATATGCCTTACTATATTCTAGTTCTATTTATAAGGAATAGAGAGAATTTTTTTAACCATTTATAAGACATGTCATTTATTTTTTTTATCACATATAAGTTTTTTTTGGTATTTTAAGGATAAAGAAACTTTCAGTCTTTTAATTTTGCTTCAATTATATTTGATCCCTCAAGCTTAATTTTTATTTATTTGGTCCCTTATTTTTTTAAATTATCATATTAATCCATTAAGTTTTAAAATATAAATTGACTCTTGAATTAATCTTATGTGTAAATTATATTGATAATTGATATGTATACGTAACTAGAGAAGAATAAATAAGCTCTCAAAAAAGTTTAATTTTAATTAACATAATCCCTTGAGTTACATCTTATAATTTTGTTTTGTGAAATTTCAAAACTTATCTTTTTTCTACCTAAATAATTATACTTCTTTTCATTAATCTACATGGTTGTCATTAATATTCTGTTATCTATATTGGCAGACTCTCCCCTAGATGTAATCTCAGTTAGGTAAAAAGTATATATGTTTTTCTTTTATGATGTATATTTAATATGAATAAAATTTAAAAGTTATTAATTTTTAAACAAATTTAATAACTCTTAAAAATTTTACTGTTTTGAATAAAATATATTAAAAGTAATACATAAAAATAGAATCGTGATAGTATATAATTTGTTGCAATATGTGACGTGAAGTAAAGAAGGTTGATTCTTTATATTGCACACTGATCCCCAATAATGGTGGATCAACGTGCAGACTATACATTTGCACTCACACGAGTAATTTAATTTCAAGTTCTTGTCCTCACCGCTCCTACTGATCATCCATTTCGTTTCGTCAATAACGCACTCACCACTCTGGCCTAATAAACAAGAGCCAAACAAATAATGAGAATCACATGTGTACATTGAATCTGGACGCTTTTTTTTTTTCCCTTCTTTTTTTGTGAGACTAGAATACAAAAAAGAATTGATTAAAAAGCCGACAAGGTAATCTGCATTAACTTCCATTGTCTGATGAATTTGGATGCAATTCTGGTTAGGAACATGGAGTCCATGTGAGAGAGGCACTTCAGATCCCTCTAGGCCTAACAACATAATGCTAATCAAATCAAAAATCACTTTGCTTTTACTAATATCCTTTCTTCTCCATTACTGAATGCACTCATTAGCTCTGAGTGCTCTCCCTTTTGTCTCACTGTTTTGGTTGTTAATTGTATTGGTGACCTTTTTTTATCTTAAATTTTACTCTACATAGGATACCAATACCTACCTTAGGTTTAGACTAATAAAATAAATTAAAATTAGTTAACCTAATGAGTTTGTGATTAAAATTGCCAAACCTAATATCTAAACTCACACACGCCAGAAGGCTTTTCCAGCGGCCTGGAGTGGGAGAGCAGACAGTGCGAGGGAGCAAGAGAGATTGTGAGTGAGAGAAAATAAGAACATATTTGGTTTATGTTCTCTTTTTTTTAATTATTAATACAGTTTTTAAAATTATTTTTAAAGAAAAAATAAAAATTTGTTCGGTTATGTCAAGTAAAATATAATTTTAAAATTAAAAAACAGACTGATAGTGATAGTTATAGGTAATTAATATGTGTGATTAATAATATAAATTGATCAATGTAACTATAATTTTTAATAATGAAATGTAGTATATTTTAAAACTAAGAAAAATAAAATGAAAACAACTTAAATTTTTTTTTATTTTTTTAAATAAAAAATGAAAAATGTTTTAAAAACAACTAAATGAAAAACATTTATTCAAACAAATTTTTTTAATTTTAATAAAT
This sequence comes from Prosopis cineraria, assembly GCF_029017545.1. Classification (NCBI taxonomy): domain Eukaryota; kingdom Viridiplantae; phylum Streptophyta; class Magnoliopsida; order Fabales; family Fabaceae; genus Prosopis; species Prosopis cineraria. Next base: position 35,353,575 of record NW_026555335.1, on the reverse strand, counting down.
AAAAAGTTTTTAAAAATAGAAAATAAATAAGTCCTAATTTTCATGTTCATTTGAGTGTTGTGGAGTCCCAAAAATTCATATAATATACTTTGAGAGGTTTAAAAAAATAATTAGATAAGTGATATAGCATTTTTTTCTCATTTTTCTTTTTCATATTGTTGGGTTCTGATAGGAAAAAGAAATTTAAAGTTAGATAGATTTTAAAATTTGTAGGTATTCCAGTTGACTGTTGGATTGTTAAAAGAGCTAAATATGTTAGATTGAGAACTTATCAAAATTAACGTTGCTCAAATCATTGATTTTGAGGACTGTAGGGTAGTTTTTAATGTCCTGATATACTTAAGATGAACTAATATTAATCTATTTATGATCCAATAGGCTAAAATTTTTTTCCAAAGGTTAGATCTATTTATATATAGATTGAATATAAGGATTACAGATGAAGATATGAAACTGCAAAATTGAAGGATAAACTTTAGAGGTAGAATTTGAGTTTTTTAGAAAAATCTAAGTATGATAAAATTATTATTAAATTATAGAGGTAAAAAGGAGGAAAAAATTTATATAAATTAATTTAATTTAAAGGATAAAATAGTTTAGAGATTAAAAGGGGAATGCTGATAATTATTATTAGATTATTGAAACTTATGAATAAATTAAATTAAATTTATTATCATTAATTTTTGTAGACCTGTATTTGAGTTAGTGATGTTGAGAACATTTCGGAACGCGCAATTTTAACTTGAAAAAAATGTAACAATGATTTATTCTTTCGTGTATTAGCAAGTTGTTGGTTTTTGTTATTATATATCTATGTATGAATTGTACTGGGAATGACTGTGCCCATTGAGGGCTTGTTTGGTTGCTTGGTTCTAAACTGGAATATATGGTTAAACCTTTCTAGCATGCTTGTGAAAAAGGTTTGTTCAAGCTATCTAAAAAAAACCTGAATACAAGCTATCAGTATTTTTTTTCTTTTAATTATTTAAATTGGAATGAATGGAGTAAGATATAGTGTAAACATATGCAAATAAAATCAATGATATGAAGTTTCATTAAATAACTTAACTATCTAATCGTTGATCTTAATTTTAATTTTGATTTTTCTTCAATTAATTGGGTTTACAGTATCTAGAATTCTCTAAATTGAATATCAAATTACTTATTATTACTAGTGCCCAATTAGTAATAATAAACAACCTAGTGCTATAAAGTGGATTCCATATGTGTGTCCATCTCCAAAAGAAACAAGAAGCTTGGGTGCACGTGAATTTGAACTTCAAAACTCCATCAAATAGCTTGAAGAACACCTCATGGCAGCCCTGTAATGAGAAATTCAAACGGCAAAATCTTCAGCAAACTAGAGCAAAATTCACAAGGTTTTGGTGCGAACTAAGTGAGAAAGACAATGATGAAGTCATCTGAGATTGAATGGTTAAATGTGGAGATATGGAGGAGAGAGATTGCTAAGAAAGAAGTGAGAGAGCGCGAGCGTTTTTCCGAAATGAAGAAGATGACATTGTTGTGCCAAGACCAACGGAAAAAAGGGAGAAAAACAATCAATTAAAAAAACAAAAGTGGATCCTTCGGAAATTGTACAGTGAGACAAAAAGAGTCTGAGAACATGTTTGATAAAGCTGATAAGTGACAAAAAATTGCCCTAAAGTGGTGGTGAGTGTATGTGTGTCTAAAGATATATGTGAGTATGATAAAATATTTATAAAAATTTATTTAAATGCTGAAAAAATAAAACTAATAAAGGATAAAATTAATAAATTAAAATAAGAATAAATTATATGTATGCATGATATATGATAATGCTAGTGGGAAATAGAAATTAGAAAAAAATAAAATGAAAAGTTAGGAAGATAAGCTTACCCATGGGTTTCTCTTTATTTTCTATTTGTATCTTGTAATAAAAAAAAATATCATCCAAATACCCAATTATATACAGCCCAAATTGATTTTACGTGTCAAATTAATTTTTCAAAAATTATCATTGTTTACCCGTTTATTCCAAACAATTTTAAAATTACAAATTAAGTTCAATAAATCTAAATGATTATCAAAATGCTCAAAATATCCAAAACAAGCTTCAAAAACCAAGAATAAAAGGAATAAAATGATGCAAAAAATATGATTTCTTACTGTTGCTCTTTCCAAGCATATTTATGTGTTTTGAAATCTTGTGGATGTGCAATGTACTTGTAGGGAGTACAAGGGTAAGTGTTATAATCTATGGCGGATGTGATAGGAAACTATAACTTGATTAATGCCACACAGTACACTTCCACTCGATGCATGATGGATAGTCCCTTGTTAGGGGCTATTTCCTTGGTCAGACATTGTGAGACATTAGGCACTTTCTTTGAAGGAGAGGAGTTTAGTTCTAAAGGGAATATACTTTTGATTAAGTGTATTGTCAATTCAAGCTTTAGCCAACTATAAAAGTGGATAAGGTAGGCTATAAGGGTTTGCATAAATTGTTTGATTGTCTTAATAAATAAACTTCATTATTTATTGTGAAAACATGTTTGTGAACATGTGAAAATGTGTGTGTGCGTGTGCGCGTGTGTGTATGTTAGAATATTCATTTGTTATTAAGATGTTAGAGATCTCATATGTTATTTCTTGCAATGTTCATGTGAGAGTTTCAATGTATGTGTTAGGTTAGAATATTCGTTTGTTATTGAGACGTTAGAGATCTCATATGTTACTTTTTATAATGTTCATGTGAGAGTTTTGATAAAGCATAAAGGAAGGCACCAAAAAGTTGAGTGATAGATCAATTGTTTTGAACTGTACATGTTAATAGTTTACTTTGCTTATTGCCATAGCTAAGGAATACCTATTTTTCCATCTATTTGATTTTGGGATTAATTGTGAAAATAGTTTGTAGGTTTGAAAGCTTTGGTTGTTTTATTGCGATCCCATTGTTTGTAAACTTAATTAGCAAGTTTTATTTAAAAGAAGATATTTTTTTTTGTCTATCAAATTGATGGTGTTATAGATTTGATTTGAATTTAAATCTATTTCAAATTTTAATTTTAAATTTTAAATTCTATCTAAATCCTAGTCATTTGAAATTCTAATCAATTCAAATATTTTGTTCTTTTCATATTTTTACTATTGATACCTCTACAACTCTTATATTTTTATCTCGTTAATTAAAAAATAAAAATAAATTAATCATTGTTAATTTTTTATTTTCATTTTAAATCTCAATTCATCTTTTTTTTCATTTAAAATTTTTAAACCACCCAAACAAAAGATTTTAAATAAAAGAATTTTAAATGTGGGATTTAAAATGCAAGTTTTTAAATCTAAAATGCAAATACTTCAATTCAAACGCTACCTAAATTTAATGCCCAAGAAGAAGTTCAAAACAAAATGGTAGTTTAATCATGAACATTATATATTGCAAGCTGCAGCTTTTTAATTAGACAAAGGTAGAAACTTAGCTCATTTTTGGCAAGGACAGAATAACTTATTCTGATAGATATGTCACCACCCACAAATACAAATTAAAGACAAAGCACAATGAGCCAAACAAGCATTGAAACAGACATACATAAGAAGTCAAACAAGGCCTTGAAACACACAAAAATAAGAAGTCAAAAAAGACTTGACACATACATAATAAGAACTAGTTAAAAGTCGGATTTGCATCCAATAGCTTCGCCAACAGTCAAGAACACCCTTCCACCAATTTTGCTCACAAAGTTGGCCGCCTTTAGCTTGTGGATCACTTCCCATGTAGGGCTCGCAATTGCTAACTGATGACGCATCCACCATGTATAGGTCAGCATGTGTATATATATGTTATATATATATATATATATATATATTATGTAGCAGAAAGCGATCGATAGAGATAGATGAACAATATAATATAAAATCTGTTACCTCCTTCCCCTGTGACACCAAACTTTGATGGAGTTCCTCCAGACAAGCAATTCCAGATGTATCAATGTTCACCAAATCTACCGTAAATGTTAGGAAACCACCAGAAGATGTAAATATTTTCAGTGACAGTATTGCCAGCACATTTAAAAATTGATATACGTAAGAATGTACTAACTTACTGGAGATGTCGACAATCACGAGCCGAATGGTACTTGTGGTATTTCCTTTATCGTCCTCCAATTCTTCCCGAGCAACCCATTTGATGATCCTTTTTCAAGCAAAAATTTGAAAAGTGAGTTTACTGCTCATATAAGATATATATATATATATATATATTTGGCAGAATGCTCATATTAGATTTTTGATAGTTATCTGATAATATTTTTCAAAGAATCGTGGGGTGTAATTGAAAGTGACAAATGTTATATATATACCTTTCCCTGACGAAAGTGGCATTTGCAAAGCAAAGCAAGGAAGACTTGAGACGTACGATTAGAGTGCCAGGAGGCTTGACAGCCATAGGATACTGATGCACATCGCAGAACAAATCAGTTCCTGGAAGATTTCCCAGAGTTTCTGTTCCAGGTCTGATTGAAATCCATATGATCTTCAAAAACGATATTACCACCTGCACCACATGTTTATTAATTAACACCTTCAATAATCCCTAGTTAGCTCCCTTAACCCGCCAAACTGCAATTCATTAATCCACTTTGAAACAAATTAACTGCTGTTAATCACGCGACCGTTATTAGATCCTAGTAATTAGAAACACCATTTCGAATAGAGAGTTGACTAGCACACTGTTTGTTTGGGGTAAATAATAATGATTCCCTAGATATTGGAGCTTCAATTCAGATTTCCATCCATCCTGCATCACCCATAGTGCATTATATTCAATAAAGTGCTGGGGCATATATGCTTAAATTTGTGTCCAGCCGAACATCTACACAAAAGATTCCAGTCACTCTTTTTTTGTTTTTTTTTTATTGCTTGTGCGTCCTGTATGCTTGGACCTCCCCCATGTCGAGTTTAATAGAGAAAAAACGTCTTACATCTAATAATTAAAAATTAGATATGTGTCTAACCAAGTGACTAGGTTATTTTAATGAAATAGTCAATGTTTAAGTATACTTTAAAACTAATTAAAAAGTTAGAGACTTGAGACTTCTTGAGATTAAAAGCTATTTTGATAAAATAGATAACCCTTAAACATATTTTATATAAAAATTTAGTAATGCTGAGTGGGCTTAATAAATGAAAGGTTAATTCAAATCGGGCATTAAAGTATTCTTCTGAACGGCATACTCTACTACAGTTTTGACGCTCCTATTTTTCTAAGACTTAACCTCAATACCACTAGTTAGGTGAGAATAGCTTCTCATCACCAATTGATGTGAGCCCTCGGTAGTATATTGATTAGTTTTTAAGTTGTTCAAGTGTGAATGAACTTGAGTCGATATGAAAAATTTCACATCGGATAAAGTTAAGTTTATAACTAATATATAATAAAGACAAATAATCCATGAACTTGAAAACCTTAAAATTTTCAGTTAAAATGTGGTGTATGTTCTTTCATTATTTTTGTTCTTCTTCCCACTCTTAACAAGGAAAAAGAAACAAAAAGAAAAAAGAAGGAAGTAGATGGATAGTGATGAAAGAAGTGGGAAATTAATGACATTATATACGTACCGCTAAGAGGAGAGCGATCTCAACAGAAGAGAAAAGCACGCCAAAGAAGGCAAAAGAGGAGGCGACAGAGTCAAGCTTGTCAACCTTCCAGATTTTGTAAGCTTCGGAGATATCAATGAGTCCTGGAAGAGCAGAGAGAATAATGGAAGCAAGGATCGCAGTTGGCGTGTAATACAAGAGCTTCGTCAAGAATTGCAGCGATATCAACACTGTAATCCCCATCACAATGTTCGACACCAACGTTTCACATCCCGCCGCGTAATTCACCGCCGTCCGAGAGAACGAACCTGCTTCATCACATGTATGTGTGTTACTAATTACATGCAAGTGCGAATGCGCACGCCAGTGCTACTTTTAAACCAAAGAGAAGTTACCAGTTGCAACATAGCAAGAAGTAAAAGATCCGATGATGTTGGTGAGACCTATAGACAGCATTTCCTTGTTTCCGTCAAGACGGTATCCTTTCAAGGACGCAAAAGATCGACCAACAGCAACAGATTCCTATATATATATATATATATATGAAACCAATTAATTTAATTACACGAATAATTAATTAAGGTGGAAGAAAAGATAATTAGAATTTGAAGAGGGCACTAACAGTGAGGGCAACGAGAGCAACAACGAGTCCAGTTTTGGCTACTTGAGCGATGAAGGGGCTTTTGAAGTCTAGCTGATTGATGGAGCTTGGATTCAATCCTCCTTTAACGTGTTTCACAATATTAACACCGTTCTTGTCAGCTCTTGTCACGAAAACAATCAGAGTTGAGACTATCACTGACACGAGAGGTGAGATTGCCGCAAGCCAGAACAGTTTCTTCTTCCTTTTAGCCTGCCGGAAATAGGACTTTAATTCGTGAGAAAATAAGAAAAAGATGTGACCAACCTGGTGAGGTACATCATGATTAAGAAATGCACTCACCACAAATCTGGTCGATAGAATGAAGATCAAGAACGAGGATCCCAGGTAGAAATTACGAGGATTCCACTGTGTGTTTGAACAAAGTCCAGCATTCAGTAATTATTATGCTTGATAACATCATAAACTCAAGATTAACTATTTTGAAAAACGAATCATCAGTTGAAAAGTGAATAAATTAAATAGTTTACAGGATTTTGGAATGATCTCCAGACAGCTTTGAGGACAGAGATGATGTCAGTCTTGGTGGTGAAATGAGTGATACCCAACAGTCCCTTCAACTGTTGAAGACCAATAACAATGGCGGCTCCCGCCATGAATCCAACAATAACAGCGTGGGACAGAAAATCCACAAGGAACCCCAACCTGTTAATTCAATATTGGATAATAATTAAGTGTATCTATATCTAGAAATATATATACATATACATATATATATAACAGAAGTGAAACCAAAGGAAAAGACCTTAAGAGGCCAAAGGCAGCTTGAAAGATGCCAGCAAAGAGCGTGGTAGTCAAAACAAGCTTGGTGTAACCAAGGGAATCAGAAGCAGGATCTATAAGCTTCTGAACCATGGAAGATAAAAGAAGTGAAACCACAGCCACTGGTCCAACTGCTATGTCTCTTGAACTTCCCATTACAGCATAAATCAGTGGAGGCACGACACTTGTATCTGAACACGAGCCATACAAATTAATCAATCCAAACAACAAGCTTCTCAGTACTTAAAGTAGATCAGCTCATGCCACTTACAGAGGCCATATTGAGGATCGAGGTGTGCCAAGGTCGCATACCCAATGCTCTGCAGATAATACATCATAATACAATACAAAAACTGAGTGCAAATGATGACTTGCAAGCTGATTAAAAGGAAATTATAGAGATAGATAATTCACCTGGGGAATGCAGAGACTGGCAATAGTGAGACCAGCGAGCAAGTCGCTTCTGAATTTAGTGAGAGTATAGTGACGGCCCCAATGAAGAATAGGGAAAAGTGCCTGCAAGAGCGAAAGAAGAGGCTTGGGTCCAGGCTGGTCAGTGAGAGAGGAAAGCTTTTGGCGACACTGAGTAAAAGTTTTGGTAAGGGAATCAGAAAAGTGACTCCAGAGAGAGGGAGGTTCAGGAGTATTGAGCACCCACTCGGACCTCTCAGCCGAAGTAGCCATGCTTGAAGTGTTTGGGAGAACTCGGTCTCGTCACAGAACAGAGGCCTCACTATACTCTCACGAAGCCTATTTTTTCTCAAGCTCTCTGTGATCTTTTGAAGTTGAAGATCCCCACGATTTTGAGGCATCTTAAATAGACCCAAACGCACCTTTATGTGTTTCCCTTTTTAGAAAATAAACAAGTCAAATTATTAACAGACGAAAAGGATGAGGATATATTGAGGAGCACATGTGTGTTTTCCAGAGTATTACCTGGTGTTATTACAACTTTTCTTTCTCTTGCAAGCGCTATGAGAAAATAATTTAACAACTATATGTACCAGTGTCTCTGCAAAGACTTTTGCTCCTGTTGTTCAATTAATAGTACTGTAACTGTAATCCTATGTTTGACAGGAGAGAAAAGTGAGGTAAAAAAAAGTGAGGGAATACAACATTTTCCCTTACTGCCAAGAGAAAAGCAGAGGAAGAAAAAAGTGAGAAGAAAATAACATGTGACTCCTACATGATTTTATCTCCAATTTTTCTCTTCAAATATGAGAAAATTTTATTTTTAAATTTACCCACCACTTTTTTTATTACCGGCTCTAGCTTCCCACCATTTTTATCATGCTATTTGTAATATGGTTAAATTTTGATCATTAACCTTTGTGAACAAATAATATATTTAATTTTTAGATGAATTAGATAAATGCTATTTCTAAATTTTCAAGTTAATTTTCAGTTAAGTACGTTATATTTGCTTATAGTTTCAAATTTAAGATTATTTTATATATTTAATAATTTATTAATAAAATTTTAATTTGGATGAAATAATTTTTGTCAGTATTGGATAAAATACTTTTAATTATGTTTTTGTTCAAAATATATGATAGAAAATATTATTGTTATTATATATTCCCTCCGTTAAAAAATGTAAGGTATTTTTTTGATAACTTAGATGTTAAAAAATGTAAGACATTTTTAGTCTTTCGAGTTGTGATCATTGTCTGTTTTTCAAAAGTGTTTCTATTGATAATAACTTTATATTTATTATAGAATGTTTAATAGAGTTAAATATAAAAAGATAAAGTTAGTTTGAAAGTAGGTAACTACTTTATTAGGGGTGAGATTTAGTTAAAAATGTTTTATATTTTTTAACAGAGAGAGTATATAATAAGGGTATTACTGTCCATATAAAATTAATAACTTTTCTCTCTTCCCTTTTTTTTCTCGCTTAGACTTGGCTTCTCTTCATTTTTTTCATCACTTCATTTCCTTTCTACTTTCCATCTCAATTATTAAATTCATTTTTGAATGGTTGAGATTAATGTTTCATAAAATTAATTAATTATTTTTTATAAAATTTTATATTTTAATAATAATTTTATAAAACATTAAACTACAACCACTCAAAAATGAATTCAATGGTTGAAATGAAAAGTGAAGAAGAAATAAAGAGATGCCAATCTGCTTTTGCTCAACCAAACATAATGAGAGAAAATTATATATTTTTACTTTTTTCTTTTCTTCATTTTCTCTCGTCCTATTTTCTTTCCCTCCAATTTCCTCATGTGAAGCAAGCATAACAAAAATGTGAAAACGAAGAAGGGTGTGAAAATTCATTTAAAATTTTGATACTTCTTCTTCTTCTTTTTTAATTATGTAATCTGTGTAACTATGGTGTCTCGTAAAAACCCCACTATTCAACAATCATATAAACGCACAATACCACTTTCAAAAGTATGATATATCATGTTGATAAAAAAAAATTATAGAACATTAATTGACTATCAACTTCTTCAAATTGAAAAAAAGAAAATTATAAGCTATAGTATTCATATGCGTCATGCTAATAATTAATCAATATATATTGTTCATTCAAAACCTCCAGGTTTTTCAAGATGGATTTTCTTCGGTAGCTGTTGTGAAGGTGACTTAGGTCTGAATCTAATATTCCCCAACTTTGTGTAGACAGTGCTAGAATCAATGTGATTAACTTTAAGTAACCTGAATTTGTGAAATATCTGAGTAAAAGTTTGAAAAGGTAGGGGGAGGGGGGAAAACAAAGCCTCAATTGAGGGGGCATGTGGATATAATATGTCATAGAAATTATGGAATAAGGAAAAAAGAAAAAAAAATTAAAAATGAAAAGCTCACTATTTACCAATAGAGAGAAATTGAAGAAGTTGATGTTATATAAATTAGCTTATGAATTGGTAGATTTGGTTTGAATTTTAAATTTAAAATCTTGTAGTTTAACTATCACGTTTAAAATGTATATATTTAAAATTTTTTATTTGAGTAGTTTATAAAAATAATTCAAATGAAAAATGGGCAAAATTCTCTCCTCTTCCTTCTATGAAGAAAAGAAATTAGTTGAGATTTTAAACAAAAGTTAAAAATCAGAAATAATAAGTTTAAGAGATGAAAAAAAAAAATAAGAATCAGAGACATCAATAATAAAACAAAAAAAAAAGAATGTTTGAAGTGATTGAAATTTTAAATGATTATGATATATGAAAATTTTGAAATTACAAGGAAATGTAATAATAGATGGATTTGGCCCTTAAATTTTGTTTATTCAAATGAGAGATTTGATCTAAATTTAAATTCCAATCAATTCACAATGACCAAGAGAATTATTGGATTAACTGTGGCTTCAAAATCAAGTTTGATTAGACAACAGTAACTATATGTGATAATCAGATCAAACATTTATTCAAATGAGAGATTTGATCCAAATTTAAATTCCAATCAATTCACAATGACAAAGAGAATTATTGGATTAACTGTGGTTTCAAAATCAAGTTTGATTAGACAACAGTAACTATATGTGATAATCACATCAAACATTTAGTAGGAAACTACTTGTAATAGGCACACCAATAATTATATTCGACGGTGATTAATTAGAGAGCTCTGATCTGATAATTTTAGACAATGACGGAAGCATATGCTCGCACTTCAAAAGGCTGTCCCAGTTTTAATATGCAATTTGAATGTGTTAGAGGAAAAGCCTGCCCTGAATTAAAATGATTTATGAGTAGAAATTTAACAAAAAGGAAGCCATCAGTTATAATATTTACAAAATGGCCAAGTTGTAACTTCTAAAGGTGATAAACGGTAAGCGCTTATGAGCCTGGCCCAAGTAAGTTGAGGCGTAAAAGTCAAGTTATCATAAATTTTTCGAGCTAGGCTTTCCATAAGTTTTTTTTTCAATTTCTATCATTTAAAAAAATAATTTTTACATTATAATATTACATATTTTAAAAAAAATTATAATATTCAAGAATTAAAAATAAATAATATAAATTCTAATTGAAAAATATAAACATATATTTTAAAGTATAAATTTAACTTAAAAATAAAAAATAAAATATTTTTTAAGGATAAAATAAGAAGAGGGGCCTAAACTTGAAAAAATGATAATAAAATTATTTCAAATTATATAAATAATAATTTAATCTTTTAAAATGTCATAATTCTCATGAAGTCCCTATGGACCTCTATGTCAGTAAATTTTAAAGTAAAAAAATAATTATACCTTTATTGAAAATAACAAATCGTAATCACAACTTTTGTTTAAAAAAATCATAATTTTAATTTTATAAATCACAAAAGTTGAACAATAAATTATAACTTATCAAATGTAATTTATATAATTAAAAAGTAAGCCCCAATTATAATTTTTATTTAAAGAATAACAACTTTTATTCTGTGAATCGCAAAAGTTGAATAAGAAATCACAATTTATCAAGTGTAATTTTTATTATTGAAAAATAAGTTCTCAAAATAACAAAACCCATTTACAACTTTCATTTAAAGAAATACAACTTTTATTTAAAAAATTACAAGAATTAAATAAGAAATCACAACTTGTTAATAAGAGTAAAATGATCTTTTTAATTTAAAATTTATTGAAAGAGATTCTTAAAAATTTTAGTGAAATTATAGCATTTTGATGGATCGGATTGTTTTTTTATATAATTTGAAAAAAATTTATAATCATTTTTTTTAAATTTCTTTATATATACGTGTACATAATTCAATGAAATTCAACCAACAACTTCTTTGAAGAGATTCCCCTCCATAGGATTGGAATCTTTGTAGTAAGCACAGTATAGTAGTGTGAGTCTGTGAGAGTGGCATCCAATTCTTTGGTGACAGATGCAGTATTCAGTCTTCTTTTTTTTTTTTTTCATGTTAATAAAACAAAGAACCATAATAATAGAAGCCTTATTGAGTCAACCCATTAACAACGAAGCAATCATGAATGAGCTAACCATGAAACATCTTTTTCAGTGGTCCACTAAATAAACAAGTGTCTGTGAGATCGAGCACCGCAAACCAGCGCCATATATATGTCTCTCATTTATTGAATCTTGACGCATTTCACAGGATCCCACTGTACAGACCTCATATATCGATCCTATCCAAATACTATACCAAAGTGTAGGAAAGAGAAAGAGGCACACACAATAAATGACATCATAAATCACCAAAACCCTGTATATAGTGGTACTGGAACCGACTATACAATAGAGGATGTCGCAGATTACTGCTGGATTTAGCAGTAAGCAGCGATTGAGTACGCTGATACAACGTATCTCAGTAAGTACTGGAACATGCTTATAATTATTTGTTTTTACAGCTGGATGTAGAGGAAGGCACGTTTAGTCCTCCCGAAGAAAAATTGTAATTGAAAGACATTGGTTAATCCCAAGCAAGTGACTCAATATCATGAGATTGATGAGTCTTATCATCTTTTCCTATTGATCTTAATCAGCAATAATGAAATGTGATTTATCATGGATACATGGGAGCCATTTTGGCGGTAAGACATGCTTCAACAGCCTCTCCTACAGACAGAAAAACCCTTTCTCCAATTTTGCTCACAAACTTGGCTATTCTCAGCTTGTGAATCACTTGCCACCTAGGATTGGCTATGGCCAACTGAGAAAGTAATAAGAGAATTAAACCAAGGGAGATTCATAAGTGTATATATATTAATTAATAATCTTCAAGACAAAAGTGATCGAAAGGAAATACAAGAGGCTTACCCGCAGCCCATTGGAAGCCAGACTGATATGTAGCTCCTCCAGTGAAGCAATCCCCGCTGTGTCAATATTCATCAGACCTATGATTGTGGTTAAAAATTAAAAAAAAAAAAAGATTTCAATTTTGTTTAGAGAATACGTAAAAAGACGCTAATTAAAGAGCTCGGACATGTTTAACCACCAAACATTTGATTCAACTAGCAAGGAGTTGTACAAGCTACCAAAAACCCTTTGATCTAGTGGTACCAAGTTGTGACTTTGTAGCACTAGGTTTTGTGTTTGATCTCATGCCTCTTCAGGCACTACGCCTGCGTTCTAAAAAAAAATTAAAAAAAATGGGGGATTGTACCACCTTAACTAGAAGTTTTGAGTTCAAGCTCTTGGAATACATGCATAGCAGCAATAGTGATAAAGCTTTCACTCAAAAGGGTACTAAACCAGCTCAATTTAGATTAATTTGACCATATTAAAGTCCTCTCAATTTGACGAGGGGTGGTGTGAAATATCAAATTAGAGGTAAAAAAATAGACGGACCCAACCCTTATGGGCTTAGATCCTTGAGCTTGATTTCTCAAAAAATGATCAATTTCTAAAACCCAAATCTCATTAGAAGGCTCAAGGCTGGGCACGTAATCCCATTTTATTTTTAAAAAAATTTAAAAATAAAAAATTTAATAAAATAAATAAATACAAATATAAATATAGAATCTTAATCAAGTTTTAAAATGAAGATAAAAATTTTCAATTCAAATTAACCTTATCAAATCTAATAAATAAAAAAGTTATGTATCATAGGGTACAACATTAATCAAAACCAAGAAATAGACCTTACAAAATAACTATATTTAAGAAATTAATAAAAAAATATACTTGAAATAAATGGCAAAAGAACCAACATCAATTACTTTAACAATGTTATACTTAAAAAGTCATCGATATTTTAGGGAATAGAGTTTGGAGGGTTGTTCAAGCTCGAGCCCCTTTTTTAGGACTTACTAGGGTTGGGCCTAAAAGCCCAATTTTTTCAAAAACCATCATTTTTTTAAGCCTGAACCTTTATCTAAATCGAACCTTTAAACTTGGCTCTTATTCTTTACTCTATATCAAATGCATTATGCAACAACAAAAAAACAAAAAACAAATTAAAGAGCTGGGGTATGTATTCAATGGTGCTTACTTGACATGTCAAGGACAACATATTTGAAGGTGCTTTGTGCCGTGGGATCTTCCACACCACCATCATTAATTATTCGTCTCACAATCCTTTAACACGACAGACAAAAGTGTTGTCGTCTTAGAATCTTTAGGAAAATATCCGAGCACGAAAGAAACTAACCAAATTGGGGAGAGCAAGGTAGAAAGGTAGAGACGTACCTTTCCTTAACAAGATTAGAATTTGCAAAACAAAGACAAGCAGATTTGACACGAACTATTAACACTCCTGGAATCTTGACCGCCATTGGATATTGTTCAGCATCACAAAACTCATCAGTTCCTGGAAGCCTTCCAACAATTGCTATCCCAGGTTGAATGGATATTAGGATTATTTTTGCAAATGATATGATAACCTGCATTATGTATAATTAATCTAGTAGTTCCCTTATTTCTCCTCTTCATAAGAAAACAGATGGCCCCTCTTTGAAATGCCGTATATATGTTAAATGACAATAACAAGTCTCATTTATTTATGTTTTGGTACTATATTTTAGGATATTTGTAATGCCAATATTTCTTATCTTTCGCATTCAGTTCAAAGTTAGATTATTCATGTGTTTATTTTCAAGGTTGAATTCATATTTTGGACTAAAAGTTTTGTATAAAAATTTTCAATTAAGAAGCCCAATGAATTGGACTATAAAAATCTCCCAAGCTCTTTTAGAAGATCTAGTGTAAAGTAGAGTCATAGGAGGCCCAATCCATGATAAAGAGGTGTTCAAGATCTTAAAACTTGGATTAAAAAAGTGAAGAGATAATACAACTTTAAATTCCTAACTTTAACCTTTGAATTTTAACTCGATACAATTCAATCCTTCTAATTTATTGAGTTAACAACCTATGAAAATTGAGTTGTATTGATTCAAAAAAAAAAACTAAAAGGACTAACCTGATTCAAGTTAATAAATCATAAGAATTGAATTGCTCCCAATCAAATTAAAATTTAGGAACTAAATCAATAATTGAAAAAAATAAGTAAAGGACCAAAAGTTACATTTTTCTAGAAATAAGCTATTCCACTTGCTAAATTAATATAATGATACTCATTTTTCAAACTCTTTTGCACAGCACACATGCAGTTTAGTATATGCACATCTAAATGGTGGGATCAAATCAATGTGATCAATCGGCAAACCTAGAACATCATCACTAGAATACAATCTAAGAAAGCTAGATTTTCCATATTATTTAGGGTAATAAAAAGCGAGAAAATTACCGCAGTGAGAAGACCAATTTCGACAGAGAAAAACACGATGCCGAAAAAGGCTGCAGCACAAGCCAAGAAATCGATCTTATCAACCTTCCATATGTGCATAGCTTTCTTGACGTCAATGATTCCTGGTAAAGCTGAAAGAATCATTGAAGCTAGCACTGCTGTTGGAGTTGAACGCAGCCACATTTTCAAATGTTTCAGTGAAAACATCACTGTGAGAGCCATCACTATGTTCGAAACCATTGTTTCCGCGCCACAACTATAGTTCACAGCAGTACGTGAAAATGAACCTGTACAGTTTTTCACTCTTCTTCATTGATGTTGATAATAATGTAATGAATATTAATTGCATTGAAGAAGTAATTGATTACCCGTGGCAACATAGCAAGAAGTGAAAGATCCAACAATGTTGATTAGGCCTAATGATACCATTTCTTTGTTGGGATCAAGATTGTATCCTCTTAAGGCTGCAAAAGATCGACCAACTGCAATAGCTTCCTTTAAAAATAGAAATGTCGCATGCATGAACCACAGCAGAAATCAGAAAGACCATATCAAGTAATTTATAAGTGTTATTAGAATTGATGAAGTGAATTAAATTAATCAAGTGGAGGGCCCCACCGTTAGTGAAATTATGGCAACAATAAAGCCAATCTTGACCAAACTTGCAATGAGCTTGGAATCAAAGTTTAACTGGTATAATGAACTAGGGTTGAAGCTACTTCCATCGATTTTTCCCAGGACCTCTACTTTATCTTGATGATCAGCATTAATTCTGAATACAATCAGACACGACACAATGACTGAGAGTAGAGGAGCGAATGTGGACAGCCAGAAGATTTTCTTGTGCCTTCTTCCCTGATAATATTAGAGAGAAAATGAGAATCACATAAATTAAATACCAGTACTTGTTCGAAACAGAGAAAGAGAACACATCTGCAAGAATAATGAGAGGATACCATATCTTAACTCAAAATATTAGGGTTTAAATTTATGGGTTATTTCTCTCTATTTTGTATTGGTAATTAAGCTTAACTTCATATGATATAAGACTTTCAACATCTTCTTAAGTTTATTCACACGTCAGACAACCAAATAATTAACTTTCATGACCTTTCAGAAACACTATTTACTCACCAGAAATCTGGTGATCAGAATGAAAGCCAGAAATGAGCTCCCAAGAATTAAACTAGAATAATTCCACTTCGACTGAAAAAGACCAGAGAATTAGAAAACCATTATTAATTTATAAGATAAACTTTGATTCCTATATACAGACACACCACGCCCTTTTCTAATCTTACTTGGTCACGCACAGATGTCCAAACAGCTTTCGTGACAGAAATTACATCAGTTTTGTTTGTGAAGTTCTTGATGCCAAGTAGTCCTTTCATTTGCTGTAAGCCAATGATAACAGCAGCTCCAGCCAAGAACCCCACAATCGTTGCATGGGAAAAATAATCAACCAGAAACCCTAACCTGCAAAATGTTGAGCTTTCTTGTCATATAATTAATATGAGCTCAACAGGATTCAAACAACGTACTAGCTTCAATTTAAACAGTGACCTGAAGAGTCCAAAGGAAACCTGAAAGATGCCAGTAAAGAAAGTTGCAGTGAAGACGAGTCGGGTGTAAGCAGCAGAATCTTGATGAGGATCTTTCAATTTTCTAATCATTGTGGAAAGAAGCACTGAATCCACAGATACAGGACCGATCACTATTTCCCTTGAGCTTGTGAGTAAAGAAAATATGATCGGTGGGATAATGCTTGTATCTGAAATAATTAATCATACTGCACCATTTAGATGATTTCTCACCAAAAAAAAAATGGAAATGAGAAATATTTTAAAGCTTAATTAATGCAAAACAATATGCCTCTGGGCTCTGCTAAAACAACTTAGAAGGTGATCATTCAACTTACACAGTCCATATTTAGGATTAAGCTCTGCCATAGTTGCATATCCCATACTCTGCATGTTGATTAATATAAGTATCATTGATATCAACATATCAATTAATATAAAATATGCATTTTTTTCTGACAAAAAAATATACCCTTTTTAAGCAAGTTAAGCTATTCACAAGTGTTGAATAATAATAATATGCTCATTTTTTGAATTTTGTATAATGCAATCAATGTTATCATCAGGATGACTATTATATATATATATATATATATATTTATATATATATATATATATAATATATATATATATATATAATTTGGTAATTTTATCACATTTAAACACTATTAAGATGCACTCGATCGCACCAAAAAAACTCTATTAATTATTAAATATGTCAATATTTTCAATGATTAAAAATAAAATTGTAGACAAATTTTCATAGCTCTTTTGTCATTTTATAGAAAACTCAAATGCTGACAATAATCCCTCAATAAACTATAAATTATTTATCTAAATTTATGAGTGGAAAAATACCTTATCTTAACTCAAAACCCTAAGACTCAAATTTATTAGTCCTTTCTTTATTTTATATTATTTACTAAATTCAACTTTGTCAAATGTGGGATGTTTAACATTGTTTTATATTCACTTATACTTAGACAACATAATAGTTATCAATTTTTTCTTGTTGTGCACAATTGCCATCTTATTGGAGGTAATCATATTCTAGGTTAGATTATACTAAATGACGTTACATCTTCAATTAGGTAGTGAGAAACAAACTCATTCTACTAGACCCAACTCTTACCAATAGTTTGTTATCCATTTGTTGTTATTCGAACAAATTTCAATTTACTCCCTATTATTGAAGAATTTATTCTCTCTTTTAATATAGCTAGCTAAAATCAAGTATAAATAAACTTGAAATATATGAATCATAGAGTAAAGTGGACTTGCAAGTAAAGCAATCAAAATCAAGTGATTAGATATAAATCAAGTAACGTACATTTGGAAGCGAAAATGACACTAAAATTGACAGCTATATATATATATATATATATTATATAGATGCAAATTAAATTTCAAACAATATATATGAAACATTTGACCAGATTTGGATTTTATAATATTAATAATTAGCCTCAACCTGTGCGCTTTATGTATGGGAAACATGTTTTTTAAAGCATATAAAATTTTGAAAAAGAAAAATAATTGTTTGGAAAAAAAATTAATGATCACATCACTAAATAATATAATAATGATACTTTTTCATTCTATTTTTTTATAACAACTTTTTAATCCTACTTAAATAATAGGGAGAATCTCACTTAGAGCCTTCAAAGCATAAAAATTGCCCTCTCTCTTTTCATGAATGTACAAGACAATATTCATAAAATATCAACACAATATCTTGTAATGTACAATTGGCCCAAGGGACAAAAGTGAAAATTGCCTAGTTTCAAATGTACAAGTTTTGCAAGATGAAAGAACAACAAAATGTCCATGAATGCACAACATAATATCCATAAATTTTCAACCTAATGTCCTATAATTGACAACAAAATGTCTAAGGATAAATGTATCTTTTTTTCATTAAAATATACTTTTACTTAAAGCTTTTGAGCTTGCAAAGATTTTTCAAACTATATTGGAGCCTAAATAAAAATTGTTGTGTTATCAGGGCCCTAAGTGGGATTCTCCCAAAATAATAACTAATAAAACAGTAACTAACTCAAGATCTAAAAAAAGAGTTGATGATTTTTGCCCCAATCTAACCCGCCAGGTAGTCCTAAAAATGAGATCAATAGAATATATAGAAGAAGTGAGTCAAGAAGTTGGATGTGAATAATGCATAAAATGTTTTTAAAAGAAATTATTTCAGTTGAACTTAACAATTCTCTAATGGGATTCCATTCCAAAGAAAAATGAGTTAAAAGTAAAGGTACATACCTGGGGAATGGTGAGGCTAGCAAGAGTAAGACCAGCTAATAAGTCGTTCTTAAACTTGGAGGCATTATAGTGTCTGAGAGAGTCCAAAATGGGAAAGAAGTGGTAAACCAGGGAGAGAAGATGTTTGAAGAGAGACTTGTGATTGGCACGAGAAGGCACACAAGTGTGCTTAGCTATGTTCCACAATTGAAGCCAAGGACTCGGAAGGTCTGGAGGATTCCTAACCCACTCATCTCTCTTATTGTGTTCTCCATTCCTGTCCATCTCCACCAGCTCCTCCAAACTATAGCACCATTGATCTCTCACCACCTTCCCACAAGCCATCATCATTAATTTCCACCTTTAATTCTTATTCCTCTACTACATGAAATTCCCTTTCCACCTTCAGTGCCTATTCCCTTTCAATTCTCTCTCCCTTCCTCACCTTAAGAAATAATGCAAATCGAATAAAAGGAGGAAGGGAGGCTAATAAAGGAACGTTTTTATCTGCTAGCTGCAAATTTCAGTTTTTAAGCATGCTTGCTTGTTGTCACTAGTCATGGTGTACCAGTAAGATATTAATAATATATATTGGCACTACAATTGAAGACAAAGAAAGGAATCTTAGTGAGAGTGAATCTCTTTCCCCCTAATGAGGAGGTAAGATTTTGTTTGGGAGTGTGGAAAGGGCATTTAGTGTAATTCATAATTGTGAAAGGCATAAGGGAGGTGACTCTTTAATAGTGCCAATAAGTGCTGATGTGATGTGATGTGACTTATTTAATTGGGCATGGCTATGAGGTGCCTTTATATGCTTTTGGGAAAATTACTCCTCAAAGCGAAATGAAACAAATATTTGTTTAACAAGACCTTAAATTTGGGTAATTATTTATAAGGACATTAGTATTGTAAGAAAATTAATTTTCAATACTAGATAACCAAAATGTACTAACTAAGCAAGAGTAGTTATTTTCAAGACTATCTCTAACTATTAATAAAAGATTATTTAGTAGCAATTACATAGTAACAATTTATATAAACCATTATGAAATCTGACTATTATATCAATTTTAACCCAAACCACTATAATATTGTAACAATTTAACCTTCGCATTTTAGTGAAAGATATAATAGTAATTACAGTAGCAGTTTACCTCCTATAAATCACTACAAAGATTGTAGTGGTTCTGCAAAACCACTACTAAGGAAGGTGTCGAATGGCATGAAAAGTTGATAGCGATTTGGATGGTGAAACCTACAAATCTTTTGGTAATTTTGACTTAAACCACTACTAACCTATCTCAAGTAACAAATAGTCAACTTTATAGTGGTTTGCATAGCAATTTAGTATTAAGTTGCTACCATTTTGGAAACACATTAAAGACAGTCTTACCTAGACATTAGGGCTCATGTTAATACTAAATAATAGTGGTTTTGGTGAGAACTACTACTATTGTCACGTTTATATAAACTTTCACCCTCCTTATTTTTTTACTTTTGGCAAAATTTTCTCTTACCCGTGCTTTATAAAAATCTATTGCACTCACTAGTTCAAAATGTTTCCCAAGATGCTTTCCCTCCTCCTACTAATGTTCAACTTAGATAACATATTCAACAGCAACGACCTAGAGGAGCAACCGCAATAGGAAGGTGTTAAGGGTGATTCAGAAGTTGAAAACTTGAGGGACAGGGGTTTCCTTAAAGTCCCAATCCAGATGATTGAGGAATTTTTAGACCATGAGATATTTGAGTCCTAGGGGACCAATAGCCAGACTAGCATGCAGAGGAAGGGCTACAGGCTTATAATGCAAGGTAATCAATTATTTAGATTTTATTATTTAAATTTATGTAGTTATTTAATTTAATTTATTCTTAAAAGTAATTATTAAATTTAAATATTTTTAGAGCCTAATGGCAATACCTATGAGAGGATATTGCAAGAGCAAGAGCGAGACCTATAGACCTTACCTAAAGATCATCGCATGCTGATAAGATGAAACGCAACTAGCTAGCCAGTCTGTCAGTCATGTCAACTCTACAATGTTTTCCAAATGTGACTTGAGAAAAAATACAATGTTTTTCTTATTAATCTACCCATTTAGAGGAGGGTTAGGCGACAAGCTAAGGAGAAGACTTAGGAACAAATTATAAAGGTATTTATTTATTTAATTTTAATTAATTATTTTAATAATTTATTTATATCTATGTTTATGAATAATATCTAATTATTAATTATATTTAATTAATTATAATTATATTATATTTAGTTAATTTTATTTTTTATTCTTTTGTTTATTTAATTTACTAAATATTATATTTATTTATTATAATTATATTAATTGTTTGTCATTATTTATGTAGAAAAAATTTGTAGTGATGGACAACCAAAAGTCGTACTCACTTTCTAAGATGGAACGGGTGGAAGAACGGTAGAAACAGCCTATTTTGGAAATATACTAGAAATATAATGAGGATGGGATGAAATCAATGGAGGAGATAGTGGCGAATAGCCCTCTTGAAGTGAATCCCAATTATTGGGATAATTTTGTTAAGTGGTGCTATATTCCTGCTCAGCAGGTAATTAATTTTGTTTATTAACATATATTGTTTTATTTAAATGTAAATTAATATTTTATTAATTTTTAATTTAAATTTCAATATATTTTTTTATATAATAGGAAGTCTTCAAGAAGGCTAGGAATACCAACTGCCAAATAGATGATTCACCATACTAGTGCCTAGTGGATCAAAGTGATTCGTCATTTACTACAATGATATGGTAAATTCAATTAATTAAATTTATTTTTAATGTTTATTATTTTAATTTTTTTAAACTGAATATTAGTTTTGGAGGGAAGACATAATAATGACAAGGGATGGATCTCAGAGCTTCAAAATATAGGAGATGCTTTGGTAAGGAGAAGTAAATCTCATGATTGTAGATTTTGCCATCATTGAATTGACTTCATGCCAGGCCAACTCAATAACTTTGCTCATAGCTGATTTTATTTTTGAAAGCTATACAGCTGATGATATTCTTGATTGTGGATTTGTGAATAAGAAAGCATATTTATTTTTCATAATCATTCCCAAAAGATATATGTGATTGATTTTGTCCCTTTATCAGCATGTTTTTAAAGTTCAAATATGATGTTTTACTCAAATATTGTATTTTCTTTCTTGGACAAATTGCTAATCTCCACTTTGTTTACTCTTAATAAGATTTGCTCTGTCTTAATTCTATCAATTGTAATATAGTAAATGGAACTATAAGTTAGTTATTCTAGTCTTATTAAGGGCAAATACTCAAGTCCCTTGAAAAATCTCCACATTGTTTCCTATAATTTAATGTATCTAAAAATTGTAGTTTATTCTACTAGGTTGCAAATGAATTTGTGGCTGAATTTGCATACCCAAGTAGTAATGCTTCATCTCCTAATCAAGTTGTAGGCAACAACAATAAGATGAAAAAAGACAAAGAGATATATTAGTAAAGTTGACAATTGGGAATGCATGCATTCTATTCTACTCCCTCCTGTCTTCTCTTGCTATTGAGCAAATATGACTTACACTTGGCCTTCAAATTAATTGCTTTCGTGCTCAATTACAAATCCAGGCAACTAGAATATAGATTAGGATTCTTGTATTTATGTATCCATTTTCTAGAAATATATTGTAGTTGGTGTCAAAAAGATATAAAAGAGAACTTTTATTAGACATAATCTGTTACCTAGTGATTTATGAGATGTACAAAGAGAACATTATGTTCACTAGTCTTCACTAAGTTGCAAGGGATGCCATTGAAGAGATCATCTAATTAAAGCAAATGAATGACTAGTTGGAGAGAAATATGAAGGCTCAAGAATGAACACTACATCACTTTTTGTATTATCTTATTGTAATGTAATTGTCATATATTATCTTGTTATAATGTGGTTATGTTTTCAAGTGATATCAAAACTTGTTATAGTTTAATAATAAATAAATTTGTTAGTGTTCAATTATTTTTCTTGATACTTTATATGGGTGTAGTTAAACTTTACATATAACAATCATTACCATTGGTATTTTTTTGAAAGATTTAAAAGTTTTCAACATTCTCATTTGTATTTTCAAAATATCCATAAGTGTTTTCAAGAAAGTGAGAAAATTTTTAAAATATCCATTTACATTTTCATAAAAAATAAGTAAATTTTAGAATATCTTAAATCATTATCATGAAAAGTGAAGAATATCCATTCATAACAAGTACTTTTTTTAAAAAAAATATTCATGAATATATCTTGAAAATTTATCAAATAGAAGCTATGCTAAAATCAGCAACCTTATTTTTCAAGATATTGCAAATGGTATTCATGAAAAAAAATACTCTTATTTGAATATGCATAAAACATATCATGAAAAATGATATGACGAATGCATAAAACATTTACAATTCATATGTAAAGACCTTTTAGCTAACTGCAAAACTATTTCATCATATGCAAAACTCTTTCATTATATGCAACACTCTCCTATCACATGCAACACTTTTCCATAGATGTAGATTTCTTTCACTATATGCAACATTTCTCCCATGACATGCAACACTCTCCAGCATATGGAACACTCTCCCATCATATGCAATATTCTCCTGCAAATGTAGATTTCTTTCATGATATGTAATGTTTCCTTCATTGTATGCAACATTCCCTTGTCATATGCAAGACTCTTTTATAGATGCAAATTTCTTTCACAATATGTAATGTTTCTTCTTTCACATGCAACATTCTCTCGCATATACAACACTTTTCTATCATATGCAACATTCTCTTGCAGATGTAGACTTTTTTCATAATATGCAACATTTCTTTCCTCACATGTGACACTCTCCCACATATGCAACATTCTCCCATAGCTATAGATTTCTTCCATGATATGCAATATTTCTTTTGTCATATGCAACACTTTGCAAATGCAAATTTATTCCATCATATTCAACATTCTCTGATAGATGTAGATTTCTTCCAAAATATGTAATGTTTCTTTTGTCATATACAAAACTCTTCTATTATATGCAAGCAACTTCTATGGGCACCCATTGGGTGTAGACATATTGACACTGAAGAACCTTATTTGACATATTAACGTCAAAGGACCTTATTTGACATATTGACACCAAAATTATTAATAGCAAAGGACCTTGCTCAAATTTTCCTTTTTTTTAATCATTTAGGACATTTATGTCATTCAACCTTGAGGAATTAATGACAGTGAAGGACCTCATTTCAAAAACAATCCCAAAGCCTTCTAAGCAATTGAATTTCCGATCAAGTCCTTTTTAGCAATTTTTCCTTAAGAAATAAACCTCAATGACCTTAGCTAGCGTTGATGGAAACTATAAGAATGACAAAAACCTTTATTTTCCCAATCACTTAATATAGAATATCTATATTTTTTATTATGAATATATAAAAATAATTTCAATTACTATAATAAAGTTAACAAGAAAATTTTTTGAATATTTTTACATCTAATATTATGTGGGAATATTTATTTTTTAAGACAAAATATAATTCAATATATATATATATATATATTGCTTGTGTACTTAACAAATGAACTCTAAGCAGTAAGAAATAGCAAATAAATTATAAATAATTTAATTTTAATGAGGTGAAAAAAGTAAATTTTATTGAACTTAAACAGTGAAAGGCTATATGATGTGAAATTGAGTTGTAAATTCTATTTGATTAGTTGTAATAATGATCAGTTGTTCATGATTTGTAAATTAATTAAATTCTATAAAATAAATGAAATCACACAAATGTTTTTGAATTTTTTATATTGATTCTAAAGAAATAATTAATATATATCTATATCTATATCTATATCTATATATGGACACACTGATTTTAAATTCATAGGTTTCATTATCATTATATTCCCACCAAAGGACCTATATGATGCTTTTTTTTTTCTCTTAATAGTTAACTATTAATAGATAATTCTTTGTTTTTACTTAGTACTTGATTCTTATTTAAGCTTGGGAGAAATACAATTTTTGGTACTTATACTTTTAACTTCTTTGGCATTAGTCTCTATATTTTTAGTTCATTATTTCAAATTTCTTAAATTTTATGTGTCTGCAATGTTAGTCTCAATCATCACTAGCGGAGTTAAATATACTAATGTGTACATAACTATATTTAATTTTATTGACAAGTCGATAAAATTATAATAAGTTGGACATTGTAAAAGCAAAATGTCTATTAATCTTTATGCTTGTTTGTCTTAACTGTGTGTTTTCTTCTTTATAAAGCTTCATCTATTGTGCGTTTAAAGGATTCTAATTTAATGTCCTACTTGTTTTTTTTTTTGGTCTTCTATACTCTTTTTTTATATAACTCCTCATAATTTTAACAAGTTAATACAAGAAGTAATAGAGTTTATGCATGTGTTAGTCACAACTAAGTCCTTATAGTTATATTTATAATATAGGGATTAATATTGTAGACAAATGAAACTTAAGGGACTTGAAACAATAAAACAAAAACATAAGAACTAATACCCAAATATGCTAAGAGTATAGAAATCAAAAGTTATATTTTCCCTTTAAATTTTATTGATTGTAAAAATACATAATTATTATTATATATAACAGTATACTCATTGGTCAAAAAAAATATATCAGTATATTCAATTCGATATACGATATTTTTTATTCAATTGCAATAAAAGTCAGATTCTTTCAATATTTTAATTATATAATTCAAAAATTTTAAATCCCTTAGGAATTTAAGAAGGTCATTAGGTACTTTTACGTAGCAAATACATATATTCTGCTTGACCTTTTTTTTTTCTTTTTCGTGCTGTCGATGATTGAGAAGTTAATTATAAAAATTAATTATAACTCCGCTTGCGGTCCTATGGGTCATTGTTTTCTAGAAGCTTACATTTGTTTTCCTTGCCATTATTGAGGCCTGCATTAAATGAACCGTGGAAGATTCATTATTAAATTGTATATATTTTATAGTAAATTTTACTATTCATAAGTCATCATTACAATAAGCTTCTCCTGTCTTAAATTATGGGGTAAGATATTTTTTAATAAAATAAAAGCACAAACTTGACATGAAATCTGTATAAAATTTTATTCACAATTTATGCGTGAACTTACTTTAGCCTTCCTTGATGCTTATTTAAAAACTTATTTAAAAGTAAGTATTTTAGATAGACTTATATATTAATTTTAAATATTTTAAATATATTTTAGGATTATTAAATTTTATATTTATATAACATGATTTCTCAATTTTAATATATAATAATTAAGATGGCTTGCCAACTTTAATAAAATAATAAAGTAATAACATTAAAATTAATATATAAGTTCAATCTGATTGAAAATATAATTAAAAATAAAAAAATAGATTGATTAAAAATTAAATTATGAAATTAATATATATGTAATATATTATAATATATATATATATATATATATAAAATAGGCGAGCTTGTTATACTGTAAGTTAAGTCTTGTAAAAATACACTTGATATGTTTAACTAAATAGACATAATTAAAAGTTTGAACTTGATCTAAGCTTATTTAATAAATAAGTTAGGTTAAGCTTGAAATAAGCCAAGCTATAGACCCCTAATAAAAGCATGACCTATTTCCATGGGTACTTACATCTCTTGGAGAAGTTATCTAACTTCAAATATGTTATAAAATTCCTCAGTAATATACCCTCATTAATTTTATCATTACATGACATAAGTTTATAATTTATGTTGAATAACTATAATGGTTTTTATAATCATATAATTTTTATTGTAAATTGCACAAATATATATATATATATATATATTAATAAAATTGTTGTATTTAAATTTTGTTTAAATAAGTATTTATTTTTAAACTAATTATTTAAGATGTTCAAAGATTTTTTTTATAAAAAAATGAAAACCAATGTCAATCAATTAATATAAAATAAAAATTGAGGAAGTTGTACAATTTACAATTCATCAATACTACAACTTATTCATATCATGAACATGTATAGAACTAATTCTATTTTTTATTTTATCAAACAGGACTATTCCTACTTAAACAAAAATACAAAATAATTATTATTAAAAAACGACTAATCCTATTTTATTTTTACATACAAATAGTTTAATTATTCTTATTAAATTTTGATGCGAAATTACTTTACATTTTAAATGTGAATTAAATATTTTTAAAAAAAATGTTTACGATAAAAGTACCTCATCAATTTATCAAAATTTCTTTCAATAGAAATGTTTAAATAGAGGAATATGATCCATAATTTGGGGAAAAAAGCACTTGAATTTGCATAATTGCACACGCCTTTGTAATATTTAATTAATAATTAATTAATTAACATTAATTGATTGATTAATTAATGCCCACACTCCATTTGTTAGATCGCTATAGTGGATAGTGATTAATTAATCCCCCTCCCCCCTTTCAGACACACGCCTTTGATTATCAAGAAAGCAGGAAGGAGAGAAACGTGTGAGTGTAGGCTTTAGTAGTGCGTCTTCAAATTTATAAAGTACTTTTAAATAAAATTATATATATTAATAAAGTTTATTAAATATATTTTATAATTTTATTTTTTTAAAGACAAAAATATAAATTTTCAAAACTATAATTCATTTAATACTTCATTAATAACAAAATATTAAAGAGATAAAATATATGAGAAGGATAATAATAAAAAAGTATCATTAATAAAACCTTATTTTTATCAAAATATTTTATATTTTGAGATGTCAAATCTTTTTCAAAAGTATCTTATAATTTAAGAGAAAATGAGTATATTATATGGGAGAATTTCACTTAAGGCCCTCAGAGCACAAAAATTTGCATTTAAGGCCTAATAGAATCTGAAAATGTATTGCAGGTCTGACCGTCATTCTTGCAAATTTTGATGTAAGCAAAAATACATATTTGCCTTTGTCTTAATAGAATATTCATTTTTGCATAACACGATATTTATAAATTCTTAACACAATATTCATGAATGTACAATACATTTGGTAGATATTAACTTGAAGTTTGTTATTTCAATAAAAGTATTTTGTTCATTATGGAATTTATATTGTACAAATATTGTCGTCTACATATGTTCATTATGTTAAGAATTGATGGACATCATGCTATGCACTTATGGACATTATATTATTCATTATTTGCTTACTTGTACAATACACATCAAGTTAAACCATGTCCATTGAGTTTGATTTTGATGGGCATCATGGTGCTATCACATGATGAGCAATCTGTCCAAAATTTAAGATTTTATTTTTCCATTTTTTATTTTATATTTATAATAAAAATTATAAAATTTTAATAAATTTATCTTATCATTATAATATAAATGTAATTTAGATGGTTCAATTTAATATTAAATTTTTTATAATTTTTATAAATTGACTATCCAAATATATTATAGACCGTCCGGATTTAATAATAAACTTTGCTAGAATTTTATAAATTTTTATTTTCGTAAATATAATATTAAAAAATAAAAATAAGGATAATCTTCAAATTGACACTTCAAAAAATTAAGAGAAAGTTGCAACTTGAAAATTGTAAATTCAAACTATCAAAAGTATATCTAAATAGTCAATTTATAAAAATTATAAAAAAATTTATTATTAAATTGAATCATTCAAATTAAATGGGTATTTCCTAAATTGATGATAAAATAGATTTATTAAAATTTTATAATTTTTTATAACAAATATAAAATAAAATATAAAAATAAAATATTAAAATTTGAATTTAATCTAGATGGTCTAAATGGTGCTCATCACTTGATGAACCCAAACACTATGTCCAGCAGATATGTTGTACATTTATAAACATTATGTTGAATATTGGTGAACATCGTGTTGTGCGTATATGAATATTTTGTTGAGATAATAACAAATGTGTATTTTCTTTTACAACAAAATTTGCGAAAAAAGCTCTTAAGCTTGCAATGCATTTTCAGAATTTGTTGGGTCCTTAGTAAAAATTGTTGTGTCATGAAGGCCTTGAGTAAGATTCTCCCATATTATATTCTTTATTTACTACTATTTTGACACCAACAAAACTGATTCAACAAGAATAAATGAGTATATTGGTTAATCAAAACAAAATTTGTGCAAAGTGAGTAATAAAGATGCATATTTTTCAAGTTCTTGTGTTATTTTTCCATACTGAACAACCTACGCCCTTATTAAAACATAATAATTATATCCTAAAAATTGTTAAAAAAGTATATAACTTTTCAATTTTACCATTCTTTGCAATTAATAGTTATAAGAAATTTCTACTGAAAAAATAATTGAAAGAAATTTCTCTCAGAGAATTTAAACCGTAATAAATAAATAAATGTTAAAATTAAAAAAAGAAAATTAATTACTCTTTTTTATGCAAAAAATTAATTACTCTAACTTTGTTTTATATTAAAAATAAAAAACTTTCAAAAATTCCCTCCGATCCAAAATATAAGCAGTTTTTAGAAAAAAATTTCATCCCAATAAAGTCTTCATTTTTATAAAAATATATATTATTTTACCTTTTTATTCCTAATTTCAATTACTAATGCGTTTTATGATAAGTAAAAAATACATTTACACAAATATCTAAGTTACTAGCACAGCAATAGGGATAATAGGGGTGCTAAACCTTCGTTTGAAAATTAAGATTTCTAGAGTTAATGCTTACTTAGATTTCATAGAGGCTCTATCACTCATTGAATACTTCTCTAATAGCCACCCTCTCAATGGTTATCAGGAATATCAAAGATCTCACCATGGGACACTACTACAAAATTAATTATACAAGATACCATGAAAAATGACTAGTGTAAGAAACTCCATCATTTAAAAGAGAGGTAAGTGATAGTTGAACAGTAAATTATGTGTGTTTAAAATACTCGTCATTTATTATATTAAAATATACAACACTTCAAATCCTAATTTAAATTAAAGTTAAAAATAAAAATTAACATAAATGACAAGTGTTTGAAACATCCATCATTTATGTTTATTACTTTATATGACATGTTTTTGCACACCTATCATATAATGTTTAGGTTTCTGACATTTTAAAAAATTTTAAAAAAAATTTAAAAAAGTTTACACTTCAAAACACTTGTCATATAAAGTATCAACAAATATGATGGGTGTTTTAAACACCCATCATTAATTTATAGTGGAATAAATAATCAGCATTTAGATGCCTGTCATTTATTCTATTTTAAAAAACCATTCAGCTTCCATTTCATTGTTTTGAAGAGTTTTATTAATTGAGTTTGCCCATTTAACTTTCTATGCTTATTGTTGCTTGATTTTGGTAATGTGGGTTGTCAAAAATTAATAATATATTATATGTTCTTGGTTGAGGATGCTAGTAGAGGTTATGGGCAGCCTTAAGATTATTATAAAGATGAAAATGAGTGAACAAAATGAATATTCATGATGATTGTATTTTTTTACTAATTTTAAATGAATTATTTGAATAATTTTAATTTAAGTTATATGCCTTATTTAATTTGGCTATTTTTATCATTAGAACTAAATATTGAAATATATTAGTGTGCAAAATTTTATTACAATTCGAGTCAATTTGAGTGACCATAAGTTACTCGCAATTACTTTGAAAATGCTATTTTTTTTTAAATTTGGTTGCTATTGGGATTATGTGTTGTTAAATTTGATTTGTTGATATAAGATGCTAGGTTTAAAAAGAGAGTTCGAGTCTAGGGAATACTTGTTTTAATGACATTATGGTATCAAATTTTTTTAAATGGTTGAAAGAATATGTGAATACTCATGCATGTGACTCAATCAATTCATTGATCACTCTATATTACATGCATAATAGTCAATTATTATTTTCATCATTTTATTATTTCTTTCCTCTCTATATTCATGAGTCACTAATCACATGTTCTTGTATAAAAGTTTTGCTAGATTATAGTTATAGTTAAGAAATGGATGTATGTCAATTGATTAAGTAAAGAATATGTGAACAATATGAAAGAGTTTATAAGGTTTGTTCTTGACCAAGTAAATGACTTTAGAAGAATGGTATGCCCTCATGTAAGATGTGATCTATTGTTTTATTAGGAAATAAAATAAAGGATTAAGGGTCAAAAATATCCCTAAAGTATACATAAAAGATCACAAAATGATCCTGAACTCAACTCCAAGTTATTTATATCCCTCAACTTTAAAATTATGTTGCTTAGTGCCCTTGCTATTAATATGGCTAAAAAATCTATTAATGCGCCCCACTTTTTACTGATCAGGCTTTCCTTAATATTTTTAATAATAAAATATAATGTGGGGCCTACTTTATATTTTTTATTATATATTTTTTTAACTCATCATCCACAAGCACACTCTCTCCACTTTGCAATCCCTATCAAAAATCATTATATCATTCATATATAAGCATGTTTTTAGCATCAACATCAATCATAAATATCCAAACATGCATGTCATTTGTCCATGCCCACATACAAGATTCATTTTACACTATAACCATATTGCCACAATTACATTAATAATTTTTACATATCAAACAAGTTTTATATCATTAATTTCAACATTTATCTAATTGACATACAACTATACAAAATAAGTTTTCTCCTATTACTTCAAACCTTTGAGAAATCAAAAGTTTTACCCTTCATAATACCAACTTTTGAAACTTCTTTTTAAGCTCGAATGGTGCCAAATGAGTTACTCTACAATTATATCATAAGGATATCATCATTATTCCATTCTTGGCAAATTACCAACATTAAACTCCACATTCTCCATTTTATTAACCTCATAAATTCCTTACCCATTATATTCAATGGGTTTACTAGGTTCCATTGACTCACATTATTACTAAGGAGTCATTAAACTATCATTAATAAGCATCCAATACTCCCAACAACCTCATTTATTTCAAAATTAAGATATTAATAGCTCCCAACTATTAACTACTCATAAAATTATTAATGTAGAGTTTAAATATTCTGAACCACTCCTATTATATCCATTTTAGTCAATGGGTTCGGACCCATAACTTTTATGGACTGAAAATCACTCTCACAACTCAAATTGTAACCCAATTCTTTACAAAAATGGAAGGATAGGGAAAGAGATGGGGTTAATAATCTTAGCTTAGGTATTGGAAAGCTCTAAAGTATCACCAATAATCCTAATATACGTGCCCTAATAGAGCTAACTTGTGCCTTTCATTTTCTTTCCTTTTCTCTTATGATTTTGCACGCAGACACAAACAGATTAATGTAAATTTTTGGCTGTGTACTACAGCCCTCCGCCATAGCACATGGCACAAAAAGGCTCTTCCTCATGAATATGCCTTTATGCGCCGCGACATGTGACACAGAGGTTTTTTCTTCATATTTTCCTCTTCTTTTCTTACCTGAATGACCCAACTTCACTTTGGACCTACATTTAAGGCTAAAATAAAAGTCAAATATATTTATTAGACCCCTCTAGTGACACACCTCATTAATTCACTTTTTACCTTGATTAAACTTAATTAATTGAGTTTAGATTTCCTAAATGTTGCATGTTACATAATATGCAACTCCTTATGAAGAAGGAAAGAGGACAAGTTACTATTGATGTGCTAAAGATGTCAACTATCTATTACTTGTTTCCACCAAGGATGCAGAGATTATAGGAGAGGCAATGGGTAGCTTTGTTAGATAGCAAACTACTCAAATTAAGATGCCAAATCCAAAAAAAAAAACTAGCAAAGATACACAATCCAAAAAAAGACTATACCTCGATTTAAGCTCTCTTCATAAATTGTCTTCCATATAGCTATACCTAAACAAGAGCCTCAATTGTCAAGCCAACACTAAAATTTACTTCAAGCATGTGCCATGATTCATAGGTCTAATTCTCCACTCTTGCAAATCCCATTTGAGGTAGGAATCTATAGCACACCACAATATGATATGTTTTCGCTCAATATTATTGATGAAGTGCTATAACATGATATAATCAACCTCACTATTCTTAACTTTTTATATACGGTAAATGTTTTCATATATGAATATTTAGTATTTTAAATATACACTAATCCATTTGATATATTGATAGTAGGTGCTTATACAAAAAATTTACCATCCCTTTCGGTTTACAAATAAAGTTCATCTTTGTTAGTCCTAATGAGCTTAGTACACATGCTTTAATGAAAAAGGAAAAAATTTTAAATCAAGCTAAACAATTAAGTAAAAATGTCAAAGCAAGAGCTCAAAAGGACACATTATTCTCAATATTATACAGCCATGGGTAACATATTTTTTACTTATCTTAATGAATTTTTTATACTTAATTTAGTCAATTAGTTTAATTTTGTAACACTTGTAAAGATTAGTAGGGACCATTAGATGTTGATCGCCACTGAACCATTCGGTAACATTCCAAAGATATATTATCTTAATTCTCTTAGTGGGGAACTAAGAAATTGACAAATTTTATTTGAGTTGATTAATATGGAAGTGTACAAAATAAGTATTTCATATATTTATTTGTTTATTCAAATTCCATATTAACATTTTTTTTATTTTTTATTAAGGTGATTCTGTTGTACCGCTCAAAAATGAAACAAACAATTTTAAGGTCATTTACAAATTTTGTTGCAAATAAATATTCATTAGTTCTTTAATTTATAGTGCTCGAGACAAATGAAAAACAGTTTGGATTGTGACTTCTGCATGATGAGGTTTATAAAAGATATCATTATTCATAATGAGGGCACAATTCCTGAGACGATATGTTAATAATATTCCCTTTATAATTGCTAATGAATTTAATTTATTAAAATAAATTTATGGTAGATAATTTATACATTGCAGTACTATAAGGATTCTCACATTGAAAAATTCGAGAATGCAAAAATAAATAAGGTGATTGAAGAGTGGTACCAGTAAATGTTCCAAGTGTACTCTTCACACAAAGAAGAAAATAAATAAAGTTAGCGGAAGTAGGATTAATGTTTATAGCTTTGCTAGTTTACTTTAGAACTTAAAATTAGTTTTTAATTCTTACTAGTTGGTAAATTAGTATACTTTAGAAAACTCTGTGCTTTCATTATTTGATAGATTAAAATAAGAGATACATTTTTATTTCATTTTTTGATTGATTACAATCCAATTCAATTGATATTCATATATGAAAATGTTAGAATTGTTGTCTAGTCATTATTTTGTGTAATTGTTATAAGGACTACTATAAATTGTAGTTTTTCTTTAAAAAAAAATAGAATAAATGACAATTATTTTCATAATCATCATTTATTTAAAAATAAATGATAGGTAAATTATTTACCCATCAAATTATTTGCCCATCATTTATATAAATGAAAGGTAAAAAATTCTCTCGTCATTTATTCTTTGATAAATTACCAAAGAATAAATGATACGAATAAGTTATTTTCCCATCATTTATTGTAACTATAAATGATGGGTAAATAATTTAACATTATTTATTCTATACTACTTTACAGAAAAGAACAAAAGAAATATACTTTAAATGACGGGTTATTCAATCTTCATTTATATACAGGAATAAATGATGGGTAAATAATCATGATTTATTGAAGGAACTTTAAATGATAGAGAAATAGATTACAGTTTGTCACCGTCATTTATTAGCAAAAACTGTTATTCATGCCTCATTCTATAGTAGTGAAATTACTTTTGATCATTTTTATAGAAAAGCAAATAGATATGCTGACCTTCTAGTGCACAAAGCTTTGAGAGAGAGATATTAAGTTATTCGACAATTCGCCCATTGATTGTAGAAGCCTTATAGCTTCAAACATGACCTAATTTTGATCTTTTTACACGATTTTTACCATGACCTTATATTAAATATATATATATATATATTAATAAGTACAAAAGGTAAAATAGAAAGAAAATTTATATATATTAATTACTTATATTTTAAATTAAAATTAGTTGAAGGAAAATGTTTATATTTTAAACAAAAAGAAGTGTTAAAGAACAGAGAAAATATATTGGAACTTTACTTCATGGTAAAACTGAAATTGCATGGAAATTAAATTGGAGAGTACTGTGATAGGTTGTGCATTAATTGTAACCAAAAAGCCTCCAAAGCATATTAATATAGTTTTCCATCGAACGGAATAAATCAGTTTAAGTATGGGGCTTCATGATCACATAAGGGGTGGCTCGTTAAATCAAGCACCCTCGTGTGCACCTATCGAAACATAAAAGAGAAACTATTTTAATTAAACGTTTTCATCTAAAACCATACCAATTTGTTAATAGAAATTTAGTCCCATTTTGATTATTAAAAAAAATGAAATGAAATAAATTAAATCACCTTTACTCTTATAGTAAGTATGATAAAACTCATTAATATATTCTTTTAATATATATTATCTATTAAAATTTATTCTGTTAAAATTTAAGAAATATTTTATATTCATTATATATTATTAAAATATTCATTAATTTTTATTTTATATATATATAGAGAGAGAGAGAGAAAGTCTTTCCTATTAATAGAATATGTTCAGAAGGTTTTAAGGCTTTCTGTTTGTTTGTTTGTTTTTTTTTTCAAATGGTCGTTGTTATGTAAAGAAAGAAAAAGCAGAGTAAGCAAGTTAATTATTTGCATTAATATTATCTTCTACTTTTATTTTTTAAGTTGAAGATACCCGTCGGAATGCTTCCGGTATTTGCCGGCCGGCCATGGAAGAGTTTTGGCGAGGGAAAGTTTGTAAATTATCTGTTTCTAACTCATCACTTCCAAATTATAAAATATTTTTAATTAGACAAAATTCTACTGATAAAACTTATCAAATATATTTTACAATTTTTCTTTCAAAACAAAAAATATAAATTTTTAAAAATATCTTTCATTTAATAGTCTATTTATAAAAAAATATTAAAAAGAGAGAATATAACGAAAAAGGTAATATTAGAAAAGCAATATTGATAAAAACTTATTTTATCAAATTGCTTTATATTTTGAAATGAGAAGTCTCTCTCAAAAATGTTTTATAATTTGAAACGGAGGGGGTATTATCTAGTTTATAAATTTGTTTCATTAATTAAAGGGATAATTTAGTTCAAATTTTTGAATTTTTATATATAATTATTATACTTAATCAACTTTCTTAAACCATGTAAATTGATTATTTTCTCTTATATTAAAAATTTTAAATATTTAGTATCGCATGAACTCATGTTACATGTTATAATTTTTATTGATTGTGCATAGGTGAACCCTTGTTGGAAATTTTATTATTAAGCACTAAATATGAGCACATTTTTTTAGTTTGTCTAATTGTAAGAGACTAGTTATTTTCGCTAGACCCAACCTCATATTTCATATTATAAATTCATTTAGATATCATGGGGACTTTACATGCATACTCTCTCACATCCTTATGTAATGCCCATTTTTATTATAAGGTACTTTCAACTACCTTGCAAAATTAAAGATGGATAATTAATTAGTTATTAACTTTGTCTAAAAATATAATAAATTTTAAATTTTATCTTTATTTAAATGAAAAAAATTTATATATGTATTACATTTTTTTTCATAATTAATGTGCTTAAATAAAAGTAATATTAACAAAGCATAATTAATACCATACGATTTGTTTTATATTAGAGACCAAAAGAATATTTCTAGAAAATACTATCTGATAATATGGGAGTGTGTTCTAGTGTTTTATAATAGACTCAAGCCCAAGTTTATGTCCTCCTTTTATTTTCTTTTACACCCGGTATTCTAAAGCATTTAGATATGTTGGATTTATTATTATCTACCCAATCAACTCCAGACTAATTTGAATCCTCACTTAAGTGAGGCCTTCTTTGAGGGGGTTTCACAGATACTACTGACAAGAACATACTTAACTATATTGCTGCATATTTTAAGAATATAAGACCCCAAATTAAACTGTTTAAATTCCTAACCACTTGAACAAGAACCCGTTGGACATGTCTGTCTTTACTGAAGTAGCTATGCGCTTCAACTTGGCCCAAATTTGTTCGAAGCCAGTTGTCCCTCAGCAACGGACTGCGTATTTTGAAATTTGATAAGTATTCAACGGTCCAATCAGTTTGTTAATACTAACTCACCAGCCACAGAAGAAAGGAACGGAAAATCCATTCAATTTTTTTTAGATCTGTTATCATAAATAACTCAGTAATGGTGGTTGCTCAAACACAAATAATTATTAACGAAAGTGCATTCCAAGCAGTACGAATAAACATAACCACGTGATGATTCTGATGGTAAAGAGTACGCTAATTAATTCACCGCTCCATAATTCGACATCCCATCATCATATCATATCCATATATATATGGAGAGAGATTTTTTTTTCATTTTCTGACACTTTTTTTATTACTAAGAGGAATGCATTTTCCTTTGCTTCCTCCTTTCTCCTTCTCCTCCTCCTTATCTTCCTCTTCTTCACCTATCCCTGCCTTGCTGCTCCTGCAATTTTTTAGATTCACATATGTTTTTATCAGTCCTCTACTTATTCTATTTACAAACACTAAGTTCCTGCTACTGATATTTAAAGTTCTTACCTTTCCTCGTTGTACGAGTTGGATTTCTTGAGCACGGCCTCGGAGTGAACCCGGTTCTCCTTTCTTGACTCCACCAGGCTTCCGCTGAAGTATTCCTTCTCCTCCGACTGCAAATTCCCGAACCTCGGATTCTCCGACATGCACTTTATCATCTCCTCCTCCGACACCTTCACAGCCTCTCTCTTCCTCACACTAATCTCACTGTTACCTTCCCTCTTCTTCACCCCATTGCTCATGCACGGTGCGTTTTTAGCCTTCGACACCGCCGAGCTGCCGCAAGCTATCAGCTGAAGTAGAATCGAGCTCCGACTCGGCTCTAACCCATCCTCAAATCTTTTCGAGCTGTTGTTTGTTTCCTTTATTTTCACTTTTTGCTGTAACTTGTCCGCCAGCGTGGATGTGGCCGGCGAGGGGGAAGGCGGTGGAGCGTGGTTTACAGTTACCTTGACTGTTTTGATCTGCGAGTGAGGCTTTGGTTCGTGATCTTCTTCGAGTTCGCCGGTGGAGACGCCTCTGGAACAGCGAGAGTGTGGCGTGGTGGTGGAGCTCGTGTTGCTTGTTTTCTCTCCATCTTCATAGTACTCTTCTTGTTCTTCGTACTCTTGAAAATCTTCAGCTTCCCTGTGTAGACTGGAATGGAAAGATTTTCGACTGGTATTGAAAGCTGGGTCTTGATAAGCTGCTTGCGATCGCTTACTCAGTCGCGTCTGTTGAACTCTTTCTGCAACACAACGATGATCGATTAATTACCAAGGTAATGTGGTTGGTGGGGTAGTTGGGTATTGGGATATCATATCATATTTTTTAGAAAAAAAATACGGAAGAAACAAACCTGAGCAATCTTCCACAATCTCAGATCCTTTGAGTACATATTCTGCTCCTTCTGAAGGATATATTATGTCATTGGCTGCCAAATCGTACCACACATAACCTCTCTTATAGCTCCTACACAATCACCAACCAAATCGTTTCACTCAAGTGAAAAGTAAGAGTGCAGAACAAAAGAAAGAGAAACAGAAATAGCTACACACCTTTTGCAAGACCAAGAATACAGTGTAGGCATGCCACTCCCTCTCATGGCAACTAGCCGATCCAACACATCTTCATGATATTGTTAAACGAGTTTCAAAATCAGAGAACTGAATGACTTGCTCAAAAAATAGTGAAGTTTTGGGGGTAGTAAGTGAAACTTACCCTTCAATCGAAGAGGTTCGTTGGCGGAGAGAGTGATTTCCAGGTAATGAGGATGTTCCAAGAGGCCACTCCGCGAGAGGTAGTAAACAACTTGAACTTTTTTAAGAGGTCTGACATTATTATTATGATTAAGCCTGCAAATTTTGACACGATCTGGGCTCGTGTCTCTGCTGGATCTCCTGGAACCTGCAACGTCCATGCTGCTCAAAGCTTCTCCCAGAGTTGTAGAAACGAAGGGACTAGGGACCCCCAAATAAGACTGATAGAGCAGAAAGGGAATGAAGAGAAAGGGAGAGGCATGGGGGTTTTGTGGCGCAATGTAGCAGCTTGAGAGAGACAAGCAAAAAGAGATTGGGGAAAGGATCGCAGAGAAACAGGATGGTACTTATCTATCAGTGCAGAAAAAAGATTCTTTTGAAAAGGGCCTTTCATGACAGAAGCAAAAGGTGTGAAGGGTGCTTGATTGAAAGCGAAGTAGAGGAAGAGGAAATAGGAAAACCAAAATTACATTTAGGTCCTATAACAGTAACACCATTCACAATGTCTAGTAAATGGAGTTGAGAGCTCCGTCTCCATTTATAGGAATTTCTTTTGATAAAATTATACATGTTAATAAAATTTGTTAAATAAAATTATCATTTTTATCTTTTATAATTTTTAAAAATACTCTTCATTAATAAGAGAAAAAAAAGAAAAAAAATTTATGTAAAAAGTGAAATAATAAGAAATATTAAAATAATAATAATAATTTGTAAAATTTTAATTTTTAAAATGCCTTATTTTAAAACATTAAAATTATCTTTAAAAATATCTTATAAAATAAAATAGAGAGAGTAACAATTGTGTTGATAAAAATTAATTTTTTTACTTGTATGAGATATCAATTAATTTTTTTAATATTACTTCCATTTAAAGTCAAAAAAAGAGTAAATGCAAGTATGGAAAAAAAAATTTATTTAGATATCAGTAAATTATAAAATTATTTATTTTTAAATAAAATTAATAAATTAATCATATTAATTTTAATAAAGTATTCCCTCTGTCTTAATTTAAAAAATATTTTTAAATAAAATTATGTAGATTAATAGAGTTTATTAATATACTTTATGATTTATTGTTTTTAATCATATTTCTTTTTACATTAACTGTCTACAAAGAAATGAAGGTTGGAATAAGAGCCACGGTCTTAGACTGGACTCTGGAGTGGAGAGATGTGCTGAATTTGACTTTTGGTTTCCTCTGATCCTGATTTGAGTCAAACAACGATTATGATTACTCAATCCAATGAAGAGTACCCATGATTCCTCGTTCTCGCGGCCTTTATATTGGTTTAATCGACACTTTTTTGACTTTGTGCAATATGCACATGTGTCACCACCAGTGCAACTGATACAATGGGAGCATTTTATTATTTTTTTTAATGCACCCTCAGTCATTCAAACATTTACGTCGGGAAGAAGGGCCGCTAGGACCCAGAAAAAAAAAAAAATCACAATAATTTAATTTTATATCTTTAACTCACTTATAACTAAATTTTTAACTTATGTTAAACTTTTAATATTGGGAGAATGACAAATAAAAAATTTTATAAGAGCATTAATATTAAATTAAAATTTTTCAATACTGATTTTCCAAACTTCAATATTCTTTCTATCATATTTTAATACTAAAATTTTTAATTTAACATTGATATTCTTATAAAGTTCTTACTTATCATTTTCCCTTTAATATTTATAATATTTATAAAAATTAAAAGAGTTTAATAATTTAAAATATTAATAATAAATTTTAATATAATTCTAATCCTTATATTTTTATTAGTAATTATAAATATTAAAATTTTAAAATATTTTAATCTTTATAATTTTATTTTTTAAAATGTAATGTCAAATATTTAAGTGATTGAAATTGTAGAAACTAAATTGTGAAACACAATATTCATAGATTGAGTAACAGTCGAATTAAAACTATAAAAATTAAATTATAATATATTAAAATTTGAAAATTAAGTTATAATTAAGTTAAAATTATAAAAATTAAATAAATAATTTAAAAAAAAAAATCAGAGACTTCACCGCACAAGGAGGGGATGCTCAGTCACAGGAGGAAAATGAATAGAGCTTGCTCTCGCTCCCGAGAGAGAACTCTCGCCGACCAAGAAAGAGAAGAGCACAAAGAGTCTAACACAGTTAACGATAATAAATATTTCGTAGTCATTCCTTTCAGCGATCAAATTGAGAAAATAAGTTACTGGGAACAAAATTATATACCTCCTATTTTTTTTTTTGAAAAATATGAAGATTTTAATAAAAACTTTAAAATTAAAAATATTTATGAGATTACAGAATTAAAGAACGTATCATTATTGTTTCTTAGATACCATAATTTTAATTATGAAACTTTATTTTATAACATTGGTTTTACAAAATTTGTTTTTCATAATAAATGTTAAAAAATATACCGTAAATATATATGATTGAGTGAAACAAAAAAGTATATACATTTGAGATTTTAAAATGTTAAATAAAAAAAAGATGAAGCTGAGAGAATTAAGGCCGTGGAAAAGTTCTCAAATTCAAACTAATTTAATTCAATTTGAGACAAACCCAATTTTATTCAATTTGAATAAAAATTGATCTTTCAAGATTAAAAAGATCAGACTCTTTTTTCGATTTGATTGGACAAAACATTGAGAATCTAGACCACTTGGTCTGATCTTATAAATTTATTTAATATAATTATAATTAATTTATTAATTATTATTATAATAAGTTAATTTATAATAATTAATAATTTTTTTTGTATT
The DNA here is from genome assembly GCF_029017545.1 of Prosopis cineraria. Lineage (NCBI taxonomy): Eukaryota > Viridiplantae > Streptophyta > Magnoliopsida > Fabales > Fabaceae > Prosopis > Prosopis cineraria. Next base: position 35,311,971 of record NW_026555335.1, on the reverse strand, counting down.
TTATATTTGTGAAGTCATAAATATTGAACAAAATTTTAATTTTAACCAACCTCAATCTTCTCCTTTTATTGATAAAATTTATTATTAACTTCGTGTAATGGATTTTAGATATGTTGAAGGTTCGTTAATGTTATTAAAAGTTATTTAATTTGAATCATTTGTATTATAACTTAAATACTTTTTTATTGTTGTTAAAAATTGTTGTGGATTTATAATTATTGTTGTGATAAATTTTATATGACTATAAATAATTTTATTATATTAATTGAGTTGATTATGTCAAAATAAATTGTTATTTTTCATAAAAAAATAAAGTAAGATACTAGATAAGATTCGGATCATTCTTCTAATCCTATTAAATCAATTCAATCCTTTTTAATTTCAAATTATATTACAACCACATTAGATTACGTGTTATTTAACTTAGTTCCTTTTAAGAAAAGAATCAAATTTCATGTTAGGCCCAAATGTCAATGCTTTGTACAGACCTAGAGAGAATCACATAGAAGGCCCTCGTGAGCAAGAAATTCATAGATAAGGCACAATAGAGTATGATACTCCGCTGTAAGGCCTTGTTTACAAACATACTCCTTGATGAAATGACCACATTACCCCTCTTTTTTAAAAATAGAATCATTGTGCAATGACTCTTCTTTTTCTTTTGACACCAATGCCCTCCTCAAGCTCAGGCAATCATTCACCGATGCCCTCTTCCTACGCCCCTAATTCCTCGTAGCCTCTACAAGTAATTCAGAAACTGTGAAAATGCATGAGAGAAGGGCGGGGAGGACGGGGGTGGAATATAAATATGTAATGGCATGTCCGAATGTCTTGTCCCATCCCCCTAGCCTCCTCCTTTCTTGTGCTACTTTTCCTTCTTCTCTTCTCTCTCCTTCTATCAATAATTAATGTACATTCTTATTTAATCCTTTTGGTAAGTCCCAATACAAAAAAGTGATTCAAATAATAATCAAATTTTGTTATATCTTCATTCAACGATTAGGGATGTGAAATTATTATAAACGAGGCCTAAATAAATATAAAATTCTTACTTTATCTATTAATTCTTGTTGTTACTTGTTACTTACTTTACATTATTTGATAACTTGTTAACATGTAAAGTAAATATTTTAATAGATAATTATGATAAATTAACAAGTAAGATTGCATATTTAAAAAGTATGATAATTGAGTTAACAAGTTATTCTCTCTAATTTAAAATATAAACAATTTTTTTTTAAAAAAAATTACATATTAATAAAGTCCTCACTCTCATAAAAATATATAATGTTTCTTATTTTTATCCTTAATGTTAATTACCAATATACTTGATGATAATTGAAAGATAACTTTGCACTATTATCTAGGTTAATAAATATAATGAATAAAATAAAAAATAATTTTTTACATATACTAAATTAGTTATATTTTAAATTAACATTAGTTAAGGGGAAAGTACCAAGCAAGACCAAGAATTAACATGTACTAGTAAAGTGTATGTATTTAATTTAAAAAAAAGGCGTGTGTATCTCATCTTATGTGTGATAAAATATAATAAATTTCAATATTTATACAACAGTGAAATAAACAGTGTTGTGGGTCTCATTACTGCTCTTTTATAAAAATTAATTATTTTTTGTTATGTTTAGTTTTTCCTCTCTGTTAAAAAAATCAAAGCACTTTTGATAGTGACTATTAATACTTTAAATTTATTTTTTATATTATATTTTTAATATAATATTAATATATTTTTTATTTATATAATTTTTAAATTATCTTTTAATTTAGTCGTGGTGACATTTTCAACAATAAAATAAGGTCTTTGTATTTTAAGTATGGACAAAAATAAATAATTATATAAAAAAATAAGTTTTTTTAATTGTTCAGGGTTACATATATCCGAGGCACATTGAATATTAAATGTTAGCATCTTATCTCATAGGAATTAAAATATTAACATGTCATATTACAAAAGACTACTCCTTTTTTAAAGATATAAGATATTTTTAATTTTTTAAAATATAATTATTATCTTTTTTATCAAAAGTATCTTTATTGATAGTAACTTTATATTTATTATAAAGTGTTTAATAGAGGTGAATATAAAAAGATAGGGTTAATCTAAAAGTAAATAATTAATTTATTAGGAAGTGAGATTCAATTAAAAATATCTTATATTTTTTAACGGAGGGAGCACCTCTTCTCACTAAGGCCACACATGTTGATAAAAAAAAATTAGTTGTTATTAAAATCATCTTACCATATATTTGTGGTAATAAATCTTATGACAGCCTTTTTACAGAATGCAATATTTTTTACGTTTTTAATGTTCAAAATCTTTTTCTCCTCTGTTTTTTAAAAAAATTAAAGCATACATGATCTTGACTATTAATATTTACTTCACTCATTTAAAAATATAAAATATTTTTTGGAGGTTAGATGTTAAAAAATATGAGATATTTTTAATTTTTTAATGTGTAATCATTATTTTTTAAAAAAGTGTCCCTATTCAATAAATCATGTATATTTATTTTAAGGTGAAACATTCTATTAAATAAAGGTGAATATAAAAAGATAGAATTAGTTTGAAGAAAAGTAACTATTTTATTGGAGGTAAAATTCGATCAAAAATATCTTATATTTTTTAATGAAAGGAGTAACAAATTAACATATTATTTTATTTATGTAGTTTCAAAATATTTATTCTAGTTCTAGTCTTATTTATAGGGAGAGAGAAGATTTTTGTTTCCTATTTATAAGTTACATCAATGAATTATTATCAAGAATTTCCCCTCTTACACTTTATTAAATGTTGAAAAAAAAATAATTATTAAAGCATATATATTTAGTAGAGAGAAAGTTAAGAACATATTAAATTTTTAAACATAATTAATAAGTTTTAATGTTTTTATTGGTTCGTTTAAATGATGCTAGAAGTAGCTTATAAATAAAAGCAGAGAAGTATCTATTAATTTTTTCTATAAATAATAAGTTCATAAATAAAATAAGATGTTTATATTTTTAGTATGTATAAATGTAACAAACAGTAAAAAATAACTTTTACTTATTAGAAATAATTTATCCACCACATCAGTGAGAAATCTTGCTGGTGGCTAAATAGCCTTTTCTTAATGACTATGTTTCACATGATTGATTTTCATTCCACCACTCTAATTGCTCTAATTCTATAAAAGATCTCTAACTACACCCAAGCAACAAATACAAACAAGTACTCTATTATTTTTATCCGACTATTGCAATCACATTTTGTACAATCCAAGACCGATAAAGCTTGCTAAATAAAAAAAAAATTAAAACCATACACTGAATATAAAATGAGAATTATATTCTATCAAGTTAAACCCTCGTATAAAAATATACACCCATTGACCTCCCTAATGTTTAAGTCAAAAAAAAAAAAAGGAAATAAATGAAGATCTTTCTAACCCCTATGCACACGGCATTTTCTGGTAAGAGTAATAAATATAAACGAGGCTAAAAGAAAAAAGTAAGAAGTGTAATAAATGTTGTGACAGTTTTGGCTTTTGTAATGAAGACGGAACACGTGGGAGAGGGAGCAGTGAAATTAAAAACAAAGAGAAAGAAGCAACAGTGATGGACGTCCAGAACCCAGAGGGCCCTGCCTGCCATCTTTTCTCACAGCTTTATTTCACCTCAACGTTGACTTTTCCTCCCCCCATCTTTGTGTACTTCATTAGTTCGGTCTCTTTCACTTTGATACAAAAACACTTCGAAGTTCGAAATCATATCCTACGACCTACATAGGCACATCACATAAAAATTATAAAATAAAATTAGTCTCACTTAATTTTCTTAAATCACCTTACTATTTTGGGAGGATGATAAAAAAAAAAAAATCCCACTATAAGCAAATAACAATTAAATATGATAATCATTATTTACTTTTTAAAAATTTCTCTAACATCTTATTTTTTTATGAAATAATATATTTATCCTCAATTTTTGTTATGCATTGAAAAATGATTAGTGTTTTAATTGATTTATTAATTAAAACGGAATAAAAAATAATTTATTTTTTCTTTACCAACTTTATATATCAGTCAAGTACAAAGATAAAAAATCAATAATTATTATATATATATTAAGAAATGATTATTTTAATTAATTTATTGATTAAATTAAAATAAAACTGACTACATCCTTTTCAAAAATAATTACTTCTTTTATAAAAATGATTACTTTATTTACATTTAATTGGTAAATAAATTTTTTTAAAAAACGGTCATTTTTTTATTTCATTTTATTCAATAATTCAACTAAAGCAATCATTTTTCTTTATTTTTGGCCAAAGCAATCATTTTCCAATGTATAATAGTCATTGAGGGAGAATATGTGATCTCATCAAAAACTAAAATGCCAAACAAATCTTTAAAGGCAAAACAATAAGTATAACATTTCATGGTACTTAAATTATCATTTGCGTATTTCAAAAAAAATTATAATTTTTTTAAAAAATAAAAAGAAATAACTATTTAATAAATTTAAAAGTCAGTGTAATTAATAACTAATTAATAAATTAATAGTCCAAAAAGCTATTATATATCTATACGTATCACTTCTAATCACTCTACATAAACTTATAGTTAAATTGTTGACATTATTTAATTTTTTTATTTTTATTAAATGTATTATTTTTAAAAATATTTTCTCTCTCATATATAACATCTTATCCTATTTATAAAAAATTGTGACAAGGTAAAACCAATAGAAAATAATTAACAGTTCATTTTCTACCATCAATTCTTTTTAATAGGTACTCAATTCGTTTAAAAATATAAGTTATTTTTTGAGGAGTTGAATATTAAAAATTGCAAGACATTTTTAGTCTTTTGAGATATAATCATTGTTTTTTTTTTTAAAATGTCCCTATTGATAATAACTTTATATTTATTGTAGGGTGTTTAATATGGATAAATATAAAAATATATGATTAGTTTGAAAATAAGTAACTACTTTATTAAAAAAAATTTAATTAAAAATACTTTATATTTTTTAAAGTAGGGAATATATTATATATAAAACTGTAGTTTAATGAGCAATTTCGTTTCCTCAAAAACAAGTTGCGTTTAAGAAGGACAATTATGAGAGGGAAGGGATTATATGCGGTGAGAATGGTGCTGTGGTTGGAAGGTGAGGTAATTCCCATTGTACATTCTATCCAATGGGGCAATTCTCATTGTTTACTCACTGTGCATTTTATACGCCTCTTTCTTCTCAATCATTGGATAAAATGCAACCGTGAGTATTTCCCATTTCACAATCACTGCACCATTTTCACTCCATGTAATCCGTTCCCATCACCAGCATTCATGGAAGAAGCAACAAATCAATTTCAAAGACAAAGTATCCTTGGTTTTTGCCTTCACCAAAAATTGGAATATGTTAAATTTCAACACATTGTAGACTTTCTCTGTTCCGGACACCTACCCACCAGTGAGTAATTTGGATGAAGAAGTTTAATAATTGTGAGGATACCTTTTGACTCGTCGTCATTTTTCTCAACTGCGAAATGCTTTAGAATGGTTTTGCAGGTGCTTGCTTTAGAAGTATTTTGTTCTGGATTGTTCATAGTTGAGATGATAGCTTCGAGGCTAATGCGAATTACAAGGAATTGATCATCTACTTCAAGAATTATTTTATTACTAATACACTGAAAAATTGCTCAAACACTGATCTTGTCTTCCTACTAAACTTTTTCTGCTCTATTTCTATATTCATAGCGAATATTTGGTGGCTTATTACAAAAATGTTTAATCTTTTTCATTGTAGACTTTATCTTTATAATTTCCCTTATTATATACATACACATATTATCTTTTCAAAAAAGAGATTGAACTGAACTTCAATAATGGCGGCATGAGATGAGAACATATATTAGTCGTAGATTTGGAGTATTAATTAAGAAGACTCAACTTGTCCTCTGTAAATTTTTAAATACACTACTTCCATTTCAAGCAGACACGCGTCGCCGCCTCCAAATTCTACATATGCCATCCCTTGTTTCGCAGCCTTCACCGAGGCTTTGAAAACTGGATCTCATAATTATTTGACCTATTACTCCGTAAGGCTGTTCTTGTTACTCACTCGCTATGGCGTTAAATCCGCACTACAAAGAAGTGAATCTGGGCAACTGGCTCGTTATAGAAGGCTGGATGATGGACAAAAATGAATCCCTCTTCAATGGAATTTTTGACAATGATCTATTGGTATTTCCAAATCCATTTCTATATACTCATGTGTTTCTGGTGTCCGATGCATATATGTTCATCTTCATTCTTGATATTTTGGTGATGTTCATCAGGATGGAAATCAAGTGCAATTCAAGTCCACCAAGTTGCAGAAGTTTCTGGTGGCTGAAAACGGAGGAGGAACTGATGTTTTGGCTAACCGTGATTTAGCTTCTGGCTGGGAAACTTTCAGGGTATGTATTCCTCAGCACTCAAACATGAAAAGATTCTTTGGAGATTCCTTCTTGATCTGAAAATCTGAAACGAACAATCTGAGGATGATGCAGTTGTGGAGGGTGAGCGATTCCACCTTCAATTTCAGAGTGTTCGGCAAGCAATTCATTGGTTTAGATGCTGCAAACAAGCTAGTCGCCACTTCCGACTCACCCACCAACCCAGAAACGTTTCACATTATAAGGAACAGTGCTGATCCTTCCAAAGTTCGCATCCAAGCATTAAACGGTCTCTTCCTACAGGTATATATATATATATATATATATTTATCTGTAATTCAAACCCCAAAATTATAAGCGACATGGATTGCTCTTTATGTATCATTCTGTGAATTGTAATTATTTGATCATATCAATCAGGCTCGATCGGAGACACAGGTGAGTGCTGATTATCAAGGCTTGACAAATTGGGAAGACAGCGACCCATCTGTGTTCCGTATGACAATTGTGAAAACATTACAAGGAGAGTATCAACTTACTAATGGCTATGGCCCTGAATTAGCTCCTCAAGTCATGCAGGTCACACATCTTTTTTCTACAACCAGTATTCTTTTCTCTTGAAAACAAAGTAAAATTTACTATACTAACTAATGTTACTGTGCATGGAATGCAGAAGCATTGGAACACGTATATCACTGAAGAAGATTTCAAATTCATGTCAGAAAATGGGTTGACTGCTGTTAGGATTCCAGTGGGTTGGTGGATAGCCCACGACCCCAACCCTCCTAAACCTTTCGTCGGAGGATCTCTGGCAGCGTTGGACGATGCTTTTACTTGGGCTCAGTAAGTGTGTGGATTCACTTTCAACTTTCAAGTGTTCAATTCTCATAACCTGAGTCAATTACATTTAATTTACGGTCAACTCTCAACATGTGTCGTAGAAATTACGGGATGAAAGTGATTGTGGACCTTCACGCAGTTCAAGGTTCACAGAATGGGAATGACCACAGTGGAACGAGAGACGGCTATACTGAATGGGGTGATTCATACATACCAGACACAGTTGCTGTAATTGAATTCTTAGCAGAAAGGTTTGATCTTTGAATTCTTGCATTGTTTTTTTGGCCCTCATTACACATGAAACACGATTTACTCGCTATTTTAACGCTGTGACTTGATGTATGATTGACTTTGGTATGACAGATATGGGAATACACCTAGTCTTGGAGGAATCGAACTGATGAACGAGCCAATGTTAGGGCCTAATTTGGACAGCCTGAAGAAGTATTACCAGAAAGCTTACCATGCAGTGAGGAAACACTGAAATGGCTTATGTCGTCATGTCAAACCCATTGGATCATGGCTCGAATGAGCTTCTCTCATTTGCAGGAGGCTTCAATCGAGTAGTGATTGACGTGCATTTCTACAATCTGTTTTCGGATCAGTTCAAAAACATGAACGTACAACAACATATAGATGACATATATAATCAAAGAGCTTCAGATCTGAGCAGTGTCACCACCAGCAATGGTACTCTCAGTTTCGTAAGTGAGTAACAAGATTATATTACATAATACTACCAAAAAGAAAACCAAGTGGCACTATTTATGAGTCATAACTTAGCCAAACCATTTTTGTCTATTTATTGAGTTATATGCGGAAATGAAATGGCAGGGGAGTGGAGTGCAGCGTGGGAAGTGCAGGGGGCGTCAATGGAAGACTATCAAAGATTTGCAGAAGCCCAACAAGATGTGTATTCTAGGGCCACTTTTGGATGGGCCTATTGGGCCTACAAATGTAAATATAACAATTGAAGTCTCAAGTGGATGATTGAGAATGGCCATATCAAGCCCTAGTTTAGAATGTAGTAACAACATCTTTGCTTTCATTTTAAATTTCACATTTAGTGTTCACCCATGGCTTGATCAAATGATAAAGTAAATAAAAAATACAAACTCTTGGATTTGGATCCTATACATTACTATCTATGTTTTACTTGTTATTTATTTGTTTTAGTAAATCATGCTGTGCCCCTTTGAACTCTATTAAGCTATACTTAATGTTTTCTTGTTTTCTAATGTTGATATAATGTTATAATTTTTTTTTTGGTAAAGATATGATGTTGATATAATGTTGATATGATGTTGTAATTTTATTCTTAAAAAAAATAAGAACAACAAAAATAAACTGCAGAGAAACCAAAATTAAAATAGTAAAAAGTATATGAACCTAGAGTAATATTTTATTAAAAAAGAAGGTGGACTAGTGCTGAATATGATGTGGATGACCGAAATTGCTAATAACATTATGGGATAAAAAATAAGAAAAGGAATGGCATTAAAGGATTTATGTCATGTTTGAATGTAAATGAAACAAGAGAGAAAAGAAAATATTGGAAAAAAAATATGAGAAATTTTTTTTCCCTATTTAAATGATGAAAGAAAAGTGAGAAAGAAAATAAAATATATGATCCATCACTTTTTTCTTTCAACTTTTCTTCAAAGTGGAGAGATTTTGAAAATAATTTTTTTTTATACAATCTACCCTCCCCCTGCCCTTATAAGTCTTAGGCTTGAGACCCAAGTTCATATACTGTGAAAATGAGAATAAATTGTATGGTATAGTTTCTAGGTTCATGCATTTCGTTTATATTTTTAAATGTAAAAATAACATATTTTAACAATTAATTTGATTTCAAATTTTGATGATGTTATTTTTAATATAATTTCTACTTTCAATTTTTTTTATAAAGAAAATTACATGAAACATGATATATTTTGACATGAGATATGTGACATCCTAGAAATTTGAACCTAATTAGTAAAGTTTAATTAGGATAATTAAGTCTATTGATATGGTGTGTGATCAGAAGGGTTTAATAAGTGTGTCAGTTGAAATTTTAGCCCTAAATGCGAGTTCAAATTGAAGTCGGGCCACCCAAGCATCAAAAGATGAGAAAAACTGAAGAAGAATCCTTTATGCCATATACTATGACATGATGAATGTTTATCGCGGTACACAGAGGGCAAGTAACAAAGACAAACTTCTCTGTGCCATGCATTACATCGTAAGGCCAAACTTCTACTTAAAACAATCATATTTTGTTTGAAAAATCAAAGAGAAGGAAAAGGAGAAAACGAGAGTACACCACTTGCTCTACTAGAACACAAACTTGGGGACCATTGGAGACATTTAAGAGCTTCTAATCACCCAAGGTAAGTGTATTTAGCTTCCTCCTTTTCGTCTCTTCTATTTTCTCTAGTTGGGAAGTTAAGGTTTGAATTAAAATGATGGTTTTCGATCCATAAGAGTCCAAACCTATTAATTTAAATAGAGTTAATGAGAGTTGTTTAGGCAATTTAAAACTAACATTTATGGTATTGTGAGTTTTGGTGGTCGTGGCTAATAAAAACCTAAATTTCCACCATTAATGAGATGGTTAGAGTAATATGACTCTATTAATGGTTGTTTAAAAGTTTAATGAAGCTAATGGTAGTTAGAAGAAGCTAAGAAATCCTATGGGTACCCTTGTATTTGATGGAATGGAATTTTGAGAAGAGTTGAAGTGTAACTTAGGTGTGGCAAATTGTTCTAAAGAAGTTATTAATAATGGTTGTTTGTGAATCTGTGTAGAGTAAATACACTTTGGGCACCATTCATGCCTTATGAAACTTTAAAAGTGTGAATTTGAGGGATAAACATTTAACCTCTCAAAAATTTTAGGTAACCGGAGGATATCTTTCTTGTACTTTTATGTGTTAATTAATTTATTAATTTATTTCTCATAATTGAAGTGTGTAAAATTGTTATAAATGCAAGTGTGATATAAATTACTTGAAAAGCAATTATTATAAATTGCAATTATTATAAATTTGTAAAATTAAATGATGTGGAACATGCAAAACTCTATAAAAAGTGCTAATGGAGTTTTATGACATGGTTTAATTGGAGTTCAATGATGTGATTTGTTAATAAAGTTCAATGATTATGTGTCAAATGGAGTTCAATGACTTAATATGTAAAAATTTTAATGAAATAATGTGTTGTATAGTTCTATGACGTGTTAGTTATGGAGTTTAATGAATATGTATAGTGAGGAGTTCAATCACTTAGTTATGTGTGTTTATGTGATATTCATTTATAAATTGAGTACAATGATGATATTTTGTATTCTTGTACTTGGTGTAATCGCATGCCTTAAACTGTTGCATTATTATGCATCACATGATCATGAGAGGCATGAGTTCACTTAGAAAGAGGAGTGAAGAATTAACATCTACATGGTAAGGCTACCATTAGAGTTTAATGGTTTGCCTGGATATGTTATATTTATCATACCACTTGTTTGATGAGAGACTGTTCCACTTGTTCTATGAGGTACTCACACTTAATTAGTTTTTCACTTATTCAATAAGGAAACTAGCTTAGGGAGAATGACACTTTATAGTGTGAGTTAGGGGAAACCATGGATCGCAAGTAAGATAGGCTACTTTGGCTAGGTAGCCCCTCATACATAAATAGCTAAGATAGTCTTAGTTCATAGATAATCACAATGTGTTATGGCCTACAGTTTTATGTTAGAGGCATAAAAAGGATATAAAGGATAAGTAATCCTGCATCTTATGATAAAAATGGCACATGGTAGTCTGTATTGTGATCCTTGTGAAGAACACAAGCAATTAGTATTATAACTATGTGAAAAAGAGATAGTGTATTGTCATTCTGTGATTATATGTTTTTGTTGTTGTAAAGTGCAACTATGTGCTTGAACATGTTAAATTGTTTTGTGAATGACAATAATTTTTACTCACATATAAATTAATTTACATGCATTAGTATGAGTTAGATAAACCTTAGTTAATGAGTGATTGTACTCACTTCATTATTTTTAGTATTATATGAACTAGCTCATCAGGACAAGATCGAGGGAAACAAATCGAGGCTTAGGACTGTGATCCTAGAAATTTGCAGGCCTCCTTTATTTTGAGTGTTATATGTGTGTATTTGTTAATGATATTGCCAACTAGGGATTTAGATGTGCACTTACTTGTATTAAGTGTTGGTTGATGGCAAAATGTGTATTTTGGGCCCAAAAATGTATATGTATTACATGTGTAATCAAAATAGGATCAAAATACTAGTACAAATAAGAGATGAGAATTTTACATGATTAATGAATGATTCATAACATTGAGGCTCCTTTTATTATTTTTGAAATTAAAGAGTTGAGCGTTAAAAATGTGTTAGAAGTGATAAGTTTGTGATATAATGCATTGCAAAGGTCCGTTATGATCTATTTAGTGTGATTTATGGTGTAATTGAAGCTTTTGACTCTTAGTATGAGTTTTGGACACCCAAGACATTGTAAAGTATGACAAGGAGTGAATTTTTGAAATGGATGTGTTGGAAATTATGCCCTAAGGCCAATTATTGTACTATAAATATTGTTATTTAATAATTTTTTTATTATTATATTAATTGCATGTTCACTATGATAACTGTAACCTAGGATAAACTTTCTAAATGTCCTTGGTCGGTCATCTATGAGGGATCATAAATAAAACAAGACTAGTATGACTTTGATTAATTATAGAGATATAAATTAAAATCATAGATGCTTGAAAGGGTTTGAGGTACTGGATTGACCGCTATGAGAAAGCTGCATGGTACAAGTTATAAACTTATCTCATATGTAACCAGATTACCAAGCCCTTTCACCTAAGATCATCATAGCTTCCTACATGATGACCACTAAATTTTGAGCTAGTCAAAAGTCAACTGTAATCGAGTGATCATAAAGGTTATGATTGAGTGTAGTTATATTCATGCAGATGAATATGAGTAGTCAAGATGAAATTTATCTATCACATTATTGAGAGATATTACTAGGTCCCTCAATGAGTAAGACTGAAAAAACTTATGGCCATACTATAATAAAAAGAGTTTTTTCGTTATTATGTCAGTCCACTTAAAAATCGATAAGTAATGGTTGGACAAAGGAAAATGACAATTTCATGTCTCACATTTGACCAAAATATCACGTGACAAAAGAAATGTGATATGATTATATGATATGTTGTATTAGATCATCGATCCCTATGTGAATTGAATAGTTACAATGCTAGAATACTAAAGGTCACTTGTGACTTGTGGGTCATAAATGACAATTTTATATATTTTTATCCTTTTAATTTAGACGTTTAAATATTTATTTGAGGCTAATTGAGTTTAATTAGATATTATTTGATTTTATTAGCCAATATTCAGTTTTAAAATTTTAACTATCTAAATTTATGATTTTAAAATATAAATGATATCTTTAATATTTGTACACAATTGCTATTTAATTTTATTTTATTTGTGCAAATCTTCTAGATTCAATTTTGAAGATATCAATAAAGATTATTTTGGATAAAAAGAATATGGGCACGCTTAGATATCAAATCAATAATTAAATCTTTAAAATTTTATTTAAATTTATTTTGAGTTATTTAGTATAATTAGGGTTATTGAGAGTAGTTTTATGATTTTATTATTAGTTTTTCTTTGGCCGTATGCAAATGCATCACTTTTGTATGTATAAAGGAGGTAAAGCACGACTTTGATGAAAAGAAAAAAAAGGAAGAAATGGCGGCGTGAGCGCGGGAGGAAGAAGAAACGACAGAAGCAATCGCTATTGTTCTTCTCTTCAACACAGGCGATGGCCTCCCCTATTCTCATTTTATATTGCTTGATTTTTTACTCTATGAATGGCTAATTGTTTGGTGTGATCAATCATAAACTAAGATCCTAAATTTTAATCAGAGTCTTTGATATTCAGGAAAAATTTTATTCTAATTTTATTTCAATTTGCCTTTCTTTTCTCTACCTCTAAATTTTATGCTTTAATTACCATTACTGATTAAAGTAGCTTTACTACATAATTTTTAGGTTATAAATTTTATCTAAGATTTTACTTACTATAATCAATTGATATAGTAACTTAAGAGTAATTTAGCTTAGCTTGAGTGATTACTCATACTTTTTTTCTTATGTGGCTAACATAAAATAGTTGTTAGGTTGTGGGTTAAGGGAGATTTTAATTAATCTATAACTTAATTTCTTGTTTAATTCTTGAATGATAATTTGAGAAATATATAATAAAACTAAAATAATAAAGTTAAATAAAATTAATTTAATTTTTTGACGAGGAAGATTAAGTTTAAGTGATTGAATTGTGATTGATTGTGCTGCTTGTGTTTGATAATTTTCTCAGTTAAATTTTTTTTATTTATTTAATTTTAATTTAGTTTTTTAAAAAATTAATTCCATCATGAACCCCCCCATTATTTACCTTTTCATAATCATAATTTAAATAGTTACTCTATTGACTCTTAGGAGACAACTAATGTTGTGTTTTACTATAAAATTTAGTTTTTATTAACTTTAGTACTATTCGACAGTAGTGTCAGTGGACTAATGGCATAATTAGCTACTGTCAACTTCATGTGAGCTTACAGAGTTACACACAAGAATAGTCTAACTTGAGTTATAATATCTAAGTTCATTGAACTTAAAATGTATCTAGATTTAAAAAATGTAATACTTTTCTAGAGTAAACAAATTATATATATATATATATATATATTTGTGTGTGTGTGTGTGATATATAAAATTCAAAATATATAATATAACATATGTATATATATATGTATGTATATTCGTATATATTATATTATATTATATTATTATGTTAGTTTTAAATTTAGTTTTATATAAAAATTAAATTTAATAACTAACATGATCTATGAAGATATCATATGACTTTTTTAATTTGAATTTATAAGATAAATTTAAATTAGATATAATATCATAGATTTTATTCATGAGATAAATTTAATCTAATTTTTTCATTAGCTCATAATAGGAAGTCTAAAAATCCTAATCTATATATATTATAGTAAGCGGATGTGAGAGACTAATAGAGTGAGAGTTAAAAAACTCCTGATGACAAAACATAGTAAGAGCTACGAAAATATCCTAGAGAAAAGTGATGTTCAATGTTTAAGAAAATGGACAGAAGATTCAAGCGCTAGCACATCATTCAAGTGGAGACATGTTCGTATGGATACTGGTAGAGGGAGCTAACCTAAGATCTAACTTCTTGAAAACAACACATGATAAGTTTGAAATATAAAAGAAAACTCTTTTATTCATCTTGACTTAAATGAATTCGTTTGATCCATATTAGGATAGAAATTTTAAAAGTTATAATCTTTCGTTACGCCACCCTATTATGTCTTGACTGAGAAATAATTTGATTGTGAAACTAAAGCCAATAGTTAAATCTATGAAAAAGTTCTTTATAAACACTTAGATTACCTCAATTGAATATTGAACGAAAAAATGAGGGCGTCAAAAATTTGCTCTAGTTGCTGTCATATGATAGCAACAATGTTGTCAAAATCATGTAATGCTCCACTGCACATGACATAGAAGAAATGTGCCACAATGCACATCCTATAAGCTGTGGTGTATTGTTTGTTTTCCCTTACCTTGATTTGTTATTTATACTTATTATGCAAGTGCTTTAAATTGTGAATGATTACATACTTCCATGTACATTTAATTACTTTGATTTTGAATTGTAAACGATATGGTAATGTTTTTAATTTTGAAAACTTGTGATCCCTATTTTATAAAATTTATGCACTTAGTAATCTTTTGGAATAATTCTTTGATTAATTTGAAATTTGAACTAATTGGAGAACAGTAAGGGAGACCTTACAAGATATTATACTTATTGTAATATTTGTTCATTTTCTCTTTCTTTCTCTATTTTTTGGTTCATCCAAGCATAATGTATGGTAACAGTTTCTTTCTAATTTTTCCATTTTCTTTCCTTTCAACTTTTCTTCTCATATAAATTGAGAGTAAAAGATTGAATTAAACTTAAATGAGAATTAAAAGTTTTGGAAATTCAAAATAAGACCAGAGGTCTTTTAGTAAATTGTCCTTTAGTAAATTGATATAAGATTTACTACTCTCATTCTATAATTTGCAACTTCCAAAACAAAAATTTGTGAGTAAAATTTGTTAATTTGTGAGAAAGACTTGTCAAATATATCATTACTTGAAAATTATCTGCCTTAATACATTAAGGAATCTTATTTGCAAATTAGTATTTTGAGAGTTCCAAATAAGACCGTGAGAGTAGAAAATCACATGAGGAAGTGATATGTTTGACAATGTTTTCTTTTAAGAATTAGCAAAATTTACTTGGAAATTTTGTTGTGGTAGCAGCAAATTATGAAATTAGAGTAGCAAATTTTTAAACAATTTTATTAAGGTAGTGTTTAAATTGAAAGATTTGAATTTGAATTTTAAATTTAAAATTTCACATTTCAAATCTCATATTTAAAATATATGTATTTAAAATTTTTTATTTGTGTAGTTTAAAAAATTTTAAATAAAAGAGAGATGAGTTAAGATTGAAAACAAAAACTAAAAATTGAAAGTGACTAGTTTACTTATATTTTTCAATTGATAAGAGATAAAAATAAGAGACAAAAAAATAATATAAGAGTTATAAAAGTATTAATAGTGAAAATATGAAAAGAATAATAAGTTGGAAGTAATTGAAATTTCAAATGACTAACGTATAAAAAAATTTAAAATTATAAAGAAAATATAATAAAAATTCAATTTAAATTTGAATCAAATTCATATTCATAATTTTTTGTGTAGCTAAATGAGATCCAAATCCTCATTAATTTAAATACACCCTAACCGGTTGTTTGGATAGGAAAAAAATAGAAGAGAAAACTCTTAAAAGTAGTAAAATTTTTTTACTATTTTTAGAAATTTCTCTTTCTAATTTTCTCTTTTTTTAATTTTTTTCTACCTTTCCTTTCATCCAAATCTAGCTTAAAAGATATTTAGCAATGGTGTCAGATTTTCAAATCGTTTAATTTTTATAAATTTAATTCAATATTTTTTTTTTTCCTTTAACATCATTCCCTCATAAAAATAGCCAAATCAGAGTTCGCCACTATATGCTAATATGAGAGAACGCAAAATGATCTCGTGAAGGAGATAAAGATAAGAGAGGAAGCTATTTTTCGAAGGAGAAATCACAAAAGAAGCTATTAAAATACTCAAAATTCCATGTTAATTTTTTTTTATTTTATTGGTATGGCAAATGATTGTAGACGAAAACAATGAACTAGCATAAACTGTTAACTTTTACAACAATTTTAGAAGGGAAGTTTTTAATTAAAATATGAAACATAAGATTTATTATTGTAAACTTTTAAAAATGTGAGGAGTAATATGCAATTGATTCAAACTTTAGGAAAATTATATATATATATATATATATATTTTCTCATATGAATGTTTAAATAAGCACCCTAAATACCCTATTTGGTACAAAAGCAAAATTAAATCCACCCCTAGGACAAGAGCTTGATGACGATCAACGATGAAGATCTAAAGATCTAGCATCAACGGATTGTCGTCTCTTCCTCATCACTGGAAGTCCATCAATGGGTTTGTCGTCTCTTCCTCATCATTGCAAGTCCATCAACGAATCCGTAGAAGCACAAGGCCACTCATGACCAACCAACCACATATCTAAAATCGACATTTTATTCGTATCCTGTCCGTTTGAAGATAATCCAGCAATGTCCTCCTCACCTTGGTTCGTTCTCGCCATTCTGAGACGATGAAGGAGAGGCGACAGATGAAGTCAAAATCAAAGGTGCCTAAGAAATAGTCCTCTTTGTGAGGATTTTAACGTCGCAACGGTGACACTGATGAATGCTCACATCAATAGTTGTCTTGTGCAAGCAATGAAGGATGAATGTCGAGAGAACTAGAGAGAGGAAGGGAGGCATGGAAGGTTAGCTAAGGAAAGTGATTAGAAGTAGCTGAAAGTTGAGAGAAGAAGGGGTAAAAATTGAAAAAGAAAACATGAAATTATAAATCTGATATTTTATTATGAAAATAAATTCCATCATTTCTTTTGGAGATGGCTTCCACGTGGAATTGACTTTCATCATTCCAAACAAATTAAAATCTCATTTTCATCTTCAATTGCATTGTCACCTTCCTCTATTTAAGCATAACGGGCCCTAACTTTATCACAGCATCGAGCTAGCAGGAAATGGATGGCGGCCAAGCAACCACCCACGACCCAATCACAAGTCTACAAACATTACAGTTGATTCCAGTGGAATGTCGTCAACAAGTCCCATTTTTTCATTATACATATTTTATCATGATTGTAATATAGGACTTTTTTTTTTTTTTACTTCTCACTTGATTCAAAATGTATGGCAATAAATATGCTTTATATTTTTTTTCAATTATACTTTTACTTTATTATATTCCACCTAAGTAATTAATGAGAATATTTTAAATAAATTAGAAATTATATATATTTTATTTAAGGATATGATTGGAAACGTGTGAAATTTTTTTTAAAAAATAAAGATTTTAACTTAACGTAAATAAGTTAAAAATAACTTGTATTAATTTGGTATATTAAAATAATTAAAATCTTTTGCGTCATTCGTTAGGAGCTTTTGTTATTTTCGTAAACGTGGGGAAAAAAAAATCTGCAGTCTACAAATATCGAAGAGAAGGGCTAAACCCAATCAGTCGACTCCAAAGTAGCATTGAAGTGAAGAGCAAAAGTTTTTTTTGTTGTAAATAAATATCTTTTGAATATTTTCTTTTTATTTATTTGTTTTTAATTTCATAATTTCAAGTTTGATGGAGTCGGTCACAGGAACCAAAAGTCTTTAGCAAAAAAGACCAAAATAGCCTTTTCTTGAAAATTAAAGACCTCCTTTTGTCCTTTGCCTTCTTCCCTATCCTTCAATGGCAAAACACAGACCTATCAGAAAACACATCAGAATCACCACAAAGAGAAAAAAAAAACAAATCAACAAAGAACCATATAAATTCAAGACAAACCCATGCACATATCGAATAAAAATCATTTATCCCTTTGCTGGTTATAGCGAGGGTTAGCCTCCGCACTCACTCTGCAGTCTGCTCCCAAGATGCTGGTTACCTATATATTCTCGGCGTTCTCGGCATTGCCGTCATCCTCCTCCTTGATTGGGGCTGCTTCAATCGCGATTTCTCTCGCTAGCCCCACCCTGTCACCGCCCGCGAAAGAGCTGCTCTTGTTTTGTTTCTGATCTCTCCTTAAAATTCAAGAGAAGTTTCAGCCCAAAACAACATTGTTGAGGAAGAAGATTGAGAATAGCTACAGAAAAAACAAAACCTCTGACACCCATGAAATTTTCTGTTGTAGAGGAAGAAAAATGGAGAATAGCACGAAGCCAAATCTAATGTGAGAGGAAGGAGGAGGAAAACCATAGAAAAAGATAGAGCTGTCATCTGGAGAAGGATGAAGAGGTAGAGGAGATGTGATGGAAGAGGTGGAGATGATGGTGGGTGACAGCCTGACAGGGGCAACGCTGGTTGTGGACTGTGGGCTACAAGCTTCCAAGGTGGAGATGTGACAATTTCGTTGAGGGCAAAGGAGCATCGACAACTAATTCCATGTGAATCGATTCGATTCCATCGACATTGGGAAAGAATCAGGTTCTAACTTTTCTTGATTGAATCGGGTTCTTGAGAATAAAAAATCATGGCTGCCAAACAGTCTCCCCACCAGAATCCTTATCCGTTTCCGATTTTGCTTGAAGAATGCTAAAGTACCAAACCGGGCCTAAAATATTTGGGCATAAATTTCAAATTTTGAAATAAAACTTGCAAGGAACTGTGATCTTTTTGGGACTATGTTTTTATTAAAAAAATGAAATATTATTTCGTTTTCCATACTCCTGTCTAGAATACAGATTCTTAAACATTTATGAATGACTTTTATGGATCAATATAAAAAAATATTTTGGTGTTTTCTCTAAAAACATATTGTCACTCCAACATCATGATTTCTTATAAGTATTATTTCAAAATTTGGGGTGATGCCCACATATTTGACCTTTCTGTTCCTTGAGGCCAATTTTCCCACGTAATGATTATCAACACAGAGTTGTCAACACCCCAAGTCTTCCTTCAACCCTGCACTCTGATTTTATTAGTCAAAGTCAACCACAACACAAGCTTTAAAATAAAAACGACCCAAGAAAGTTAAGTTTAACCCCCAAAAATTAAAGGCTAGAGTAATTAATCTAACAAAACAAACAAATTAATCAAATAATCAAAATATATAACTTAATGACTTGGTTGCCCATAACGTCAGGCACACTCCACATTTGAAGATTGACATGCTTGAATAGAATGCTCCCTCTGGTTCATTCCAATAAAACCTTTATTCCTATAAATATATATATTATTTTTTTTATTTCCTAGTTCAAATTATCAAAACACTTTATAATAAGTGAGAGATACATTTACACAAATATCTAGATTAATAAATATAAAAAATAAAATGATGAAATTTTTTTTACATGTATTATATTGTTTATATTTTGAACCAAAATTAGCTAAGGACAAATGCTTACATTTTGAATTAAAGGGAGTATATAATAAAAATGATATAGAAAACTAACAAATGTTAGTCTTGATAGAAGGGACTATGACTGTTTAGATATAAAATTTTAAGTTTAAATTTGTGTGAATGTAAAAAATATTTTTAAAAAAATTACTTGTAATTAGACTTAATAATACTTGAATTTAACCAGTCAAATAATTGTGTGCGCGTGCGTGCGCGTGTGCGCGATATACAAAGAAACTGAAGTGTGCAGACAGTGTGCTCCTCTAATCGCGGCATGGAAACGTATATTCAGCGTAGGTTGAATTGGGCAACATGACACGCCTACTATTCCAATCCACTAAAGTCCTTTCTACATTTATATTTATTGATAATACTTCCATTACCATGCCGCCACCGCCTGCAAATTCTATATATACCATCCCATGGTTAGTGTCTGCCAGATTTCACTTAGCCCTTAAAAATGGGATCCCTGCATTATTTCAGCATCCTTCTGGCTCTATTCCTCTGTTCTTCTTACTCCTTCGTTGCTGGGCAAAATCTGCCATTCAAAGCAGTGAATCTGGGGAATTGGCTCGTTACAGAGGGCTGGATGAAACCATCTCTCTTTGATGGAATTGTTAACAAAGATCTCTTGGTACTTCCATCTCCATTTTATTACTCCAATATTCATTTATGGTTAATGAATATATGTATCTTGATTCTTGATATATATTCTGGTGATGCTTAGGATGGAACTCAAGTGCAATTGAAGTCTACTAAGTTGCAGAAGTTTCTGGTGGCTGAAAACGGAGGAGGAGATAATGTTATGGCTAACCGTGATTCTGCTTCAGGCTGGGAAACTTTCAGGGTATGTATTCCTATGCACTCAACACGAAATGCTTTCGGGGATTCCTTCCTCTAATTCTAATAGTCTGAAATGAGCAATGACGATGCAGTTATGGAGGGTGAGCGATTCTAGCTTCAATTTCAGAGTATTCGGCAAGCAATTCATTGGTTTAGATGCTTCAAACAAGCTAGTCGCAACTTCGAACTCACCTAGCGACCCAGAAACGTTTCAGATTATAAGGAACAGTGGCGATCCATCCAAAATTCGCATCCAAGCATCAAACGGTCTCTTCCTACAGGTATATAAATATCGCTATGTTATTCAAACCCCAAAATTATATGCCGCACTTTATTATTCCTCGAATTATGCTTATTCGATTATATTAATCAGGCTCAATCGGAGACGGCGGTGAGTGCTGATTATCAAGGCTCGACGAACTGGGAAGACGGCGACCCGTCTGTGTTCCTTATGACAATAGTGAAAACATTACAAGGAGAGTATCAAATTACTAATGGCTATGGCCCTGACAAAGCTCCTCAAGTCATGCAGGATCATTGGAACACGTACATCACTGAAGAAGATTTCAGATTCATGTCTGAAAATGGGTTGACCGCTGTTAGAATTCCGGTCGGTTGGTGGATAGCTCACGACCCCAACCCTCCCAAGCCTTTCGTCGGAGGATCTCTGGCAGCATTGGACAATGCCTTCACTTGGGCCCAGTAAGTGTGTGGATCCAATTTCAAGCGATCAATTCTCAAAAACTAATCATCAATTACAGGTTAATTTGTTGTTACGTTGCAGAAACCACGGGATGGAAGTGATAGTGGACCTTCATGCAGTTCAAGGTTCACAGAATGGGAACGATCACAGTGGAACAAGAGACGGATATACTGAATGGGGAGATTCAGAAATACAAGACACAGTCGCAGTAATTGACTTCTTAGCAGAAAGGTTTGAAGTTTTGAATTCTTGGGGTGTCATTACCCGTGAAACACAACAATCTACTTACTATTTTGAGGCAGTGACGTGATGATAGTTGATTTTGGTGTGGCAGATATGGGAACAAACCTAGTCTAGGAGGAATCGAACTGATGAACGAGCCAACATTAGGACCTAATTTGGACAGCCTGAAGAAGTATTACCAACAAGCTTACGATGCAGTGAGGAAATACTCTGAAATGGCTTATGTCATCATGTCAAACCCATTAGATCATGGCTCCACAGAGCTTCTCTCATTTGTCGGGAGCTTCAATCGAGTAGTCATTGACGTGCATTACTACAATTTGTATACAGATCAGTTCAAAAATATGGATGTGCAACAGAACATCGATTACATATATAACCAGAGAGCTTCAGATCTCAGCGGCGTCACCACTGACAATGGTCCTCTCAGTTTTGTAGGTGAGTAAACACTATTATGTTACATGATACAATCCTTTTTCAAAAACACTTCTTATAGAAACTCTAACAAATAGTACTATTGATGAATCTTGAGTTAAAACTTACCCAAACTAATTTAATCTATACGGTAATGATATGATAGGAGAGTGGACTGCAGAGTGGAACGTACAGGGAGCATCAATGGAAGATTATCAAAGATATGCAAACGCTCAACAGGAAGTGTATTCTCGGGCTACTTTTGGATGGGCCTATTGGGCCTATAAATGCCAATACAACCATTGGAGTCTCAAGTGGATGATTGAGAATGGTTATATAAATCTCTAGTTTAGTATTCAGTGACATTGTCTCTGTCTCAGTCAAAAAAATAATGGTTATTCGGTATTAACCAATCGCTTGATAACATTATAAAGAAAATAAAAGATAGGAACTCTTGAACTCGGATCCTATCCAGTACTACCTACGTTTGACTTATTATTTAATTGTTTTAGTAAATTATGCTTTGCTCATTTGAATAAGCTAATATTTTCTTGTTTTCGAATATTCATATGATATTATAATTTATTTGAGTGAAAGGTCATTCCTAAATTGTACATGAAAAGTCATACATGCCCTTAAACTAAAATATTGGTTAATTATGTCTTCAAATTTTAAAAATTTTTTTCATCATCATCCTAATGTTAAAGACATTTAATGTCTATTAATTATTAGTGGGTCTCACTATTTTTTTAATATTTTTATTAAATTAAAAATTATTTTTACCTCTCAACTTCTATTTAAAGAGTTATGTTTCCGTTTCAACTAACATATTTTATAATATTAATAATTATTTTTATTTTTAAATTATATATAAAAAATTATAAATAATTTTAAATTTAATTATGAATTATTTATATCTTTCAACTTTAAAATTTTTTTACTTGCTTGCCCTACTGTTTAGTCAATATTTTGTGGAGCCTACAATTTTGTACATTTTGCAGGCCAGGTAAGCATAGCTCTCACTTTTTAATATATTTTTATAATAAAATATTTAACAGTGGGTCCCACTTCCATTTTTTATCCTCTCTCCTCCATTCTCTCTCTCCGTGTTCTCCCCTCTCCTTCCCCACATTCTTCCACTCAAGCTTTCCTTTCCACTCCATACACTTCGCTTCCTTTGCCTCCAAATTAAGTTCCACTCATGCATGGCGCCGCCCTCATTTGTTCATACAACTGCATCTAGCGCACAAACCTATTTAGGATTATCTGGGATCTCTGTGGGTTCAAGACTTAGGTTTCAAGCAACGTAAGACCAACCTCCATCATCTTTGACAAGAGACACTTCGACCAGCTCAAGAGCGTCGCCCTCGACACAAGTCGTCGTCCATGTCCTTCGAGATAGTTGCTACTAATGTGTGAAACACATTCATGTTGGGGTATGCTCAGAGCAACGCGAATGAGCTGGAGGAGAAGGGAAGGGGGTACAGGTTGAGTTTGGTAAAGAGGGCGAAAGAGTAGAGTTGTATTCGAGAGAGAAGGAAAGAAGGCGAGAAAGAGAGGAGAGAGGGAGAGGGGAGAGAGAGAGAGAGGTAGTGACCCCATGAACGAGATCAGTTTCGATACTCATCACAATGATAAACATCACAGTACCAATCATTGTTGTGAGGAGATCTGAATCATTCAAATTTTAATTTAAATGATCCAAATTTTAAATATTATTATATATTATATTTATTAAAATAAAAATATATAAAAATTATAAAATAATTTTAATAAATTTTTTATTTTTAATATGGCTTAGATTTAATTTAAAGGATTCAATTTAATATTAAAATTTTTATAATTGATATATATTGACTATCCAAATATACTTTATACATGCCAGATTAATTGTAATATGACCTGTGCAAAGTATATCTAGATAGTTAATATATATCAATTATAAAAATTTTAGTATTAAATTAGACCCTTTAAATTAGATTTAGGTCATATTAAAAATAAAAAATTTATTAAAATTATTTTATAATTTTTATATTTTTTTTATTTTAATAAATATAAAAATAAAAATATATAATAATTTTTTAAAACTGAATCATCCAAAAAATCTGAATGATTTAAATCTCACTGCAGTGATGAACATCGAAACCGGTCTCTACCGTGAACCACCACCTGACTGACGAGCAACAAAGCAAAGGCTGTTAGATTGTACATCATTCATGCATCAGTGTCGTAAGCGGAGAAGGTTCAGGCGGCATACTTATCGAGCTACCCCCTGACCCAAAGTCCAAAGCTTTCCAACTCGCAAGTGTTCTGCTCTCAGCCAATATTTTGTTCTATTATATTTTTTTTATTTAAAAATATAAAATATTTTTAATTAAATTTTATTTTTAATATAATTATTATTTATTTTTTATTAATTTTATTTTTTTATATTTACTCTTAATAAACACTTTATAATATATATAAAATTATTATTAATAAAAGTACTTTAAAAAAAAGACAATAATTATATTTTAAAAAATTAAAAATATCTTACATTTTTTAACATTTAACTCTTCTAAAAATGTCTTATATTTTTAAAAGGAGAGAGTATAATTTTATCTTTTTAATATAAATATTTGATCTTTCTTTTTAAAAAAAAATGAGTGTTGGCTGTTTCAATAAATATGGGCATCTCCAAAAAAAATTGCATGGGTATTTTTATTAAATTATGTTTGTATCATTATGTTGTTTAAAATCTACATATATATTTTAGTAAATATTCATAAAAATAGGGAAAATTTTAATAAAATAGGGTTATAATTATTCATATATAATTATTTTCTTTTTTCTCCTTTAATCAAACAAGTTACGTTAAAATTCCTCCCCCCTCATCGAACCAAACAAAGTGTATATGTTAACATGAGAGAACGCAAAATGATTTCGTGAAGGAGACAAAGATAAGGGAGGAAGCTATTTTTGGGAGGAGAAATCAAAAAGAAGCTATTAAAATACTCAAAATTCCATGCTATTTTTTTTTTAAATTTTAGTGATATGGCAAATGATTATAAAAGAAAATAACTAACTAGCATAAATTGTTAACTTTTACTTTATTTTTTAGAAGGAAAGTTTTTATTAAAATATGAAACATGAGGTTTCTTATTTTAAACTTTAAAAAAATGTGGAGAGTAGAAACCTCTCCTCTTCTTTCCCATCCTCTTCTCCAATCTTAACCATCAATTTCATGTGTGGCTGAAAATAATTCCCACTTAATGGAGCAATATCGTCTGTGAAGACAACCTATTTTATATTTTTCTCCACAGAAGTGTATGGAAACTCGGTGAAGTATTATTGCAGTTTGATTAAACAGTGCACTGTAAATAATTTTCAATCAAAGAAAGATTTACCTACAAAGAAATTATTTTGATATAATCTGGTATTTTTTTGAAATTCATCCAATACGTTCTTTCCAATTGAGGGGTTTTTTTTTTCTTTTTTTGCTTCTATTGATTTCCATTTTTTTTCATTAATGTTTGCCTGTTATTGTTTTTAGCCACATGAATCTATTTTTCTGAAAGGATGATTACTTTTCAAATTTTCTAATATTATTTTTTTTCAATTCATGTTTGTGTGTTGGTATTATTCTCATTGAAAGTTGCTCCATTAAGGGGGGATTATTTTCAGCCACAAATAAAATTAACAGCTAAGATTAGAGAAGAGGATAGGACGGAAGGGAAGAGGTTTTGTTCCCATTTGCAATTGATTCAAACTTCAAGAAGATTATATATATATATACATATACTGTCTTTGATTTTATTTATAGAATAAAAATTTTTTTTTAAATTTTATTTATAAGTCATGTCATTAAATTTTTATTATAATTTTTTTAGCCTTCTATTAAATATTAAAAAAATATATTATTAAAATTTATATATTTAAAATGAATAAAGCTAATAACTTATTAAATTTTAAAATAGAATTAATAACTTTTAAAATTTTTTTAATATTAATAAAATAAGTTAAAAGTAACTTATAAATAAAATTAAAATAATATATAAATTTTTATTTAAATGTCTAAGTAAACAACCAAACTTTGTCATAGCGCTGAGCTAGCAGGAAATGGATGGCGGGCTTGACCACCCATGACCCAATTACAAGTCTACAAGCGTTGAAATCGATTCCAGCGGACTGTCCTTAACAAGTCCCGTTTTCCCGTTATACACATTTTATCCTGATTATAATATTGGATTTTTTTTTTAACTTCTCAATTGATTTAAAATATATGACATTAAACACTTAGATATATATATATATATATATTTTAATTATATTTTTATTTTATTATATTCCACCTAAGTAATTAGTGAGAATATTTTAAATAAATTAGATATTATATTTATTTTATTTAAGGATATAATTGGAAATGTGTGAAAATTTAAAAAAAAGATTTTAACTTAACGTAAATGAGTTAAGAGTAACTTATATTAATGTTGAAGAATAATTTGGTAAATTAAAATAATTAAAATCTTTGCGTCATTCATTGGGAGCTATTGTTATTTTCGTAAGCCTGGGGTAAAAAATCTGTAGTCTACAAATATCGAAGAGAAGGGCTAAACCCAGTCTCTCGGCTCCAAAGCAGCATTGAAGTTAAGAGCAAAAGCTTTTTTTTTTCGCAAATTGACGATCATGCTATTAAAAAAATTATTTTTTTAAATATTATATTTTAAAAAATATTTATTAAAATATTATAAATTAAAAACTTGACTTGATAAATATCAAGTTTTAGATCTTCTCTTTCATTTTCTGCCTGCAAGAGTTACCTTCTATCTGTGTTTATGTGTCAAACTCTTCCCCACTTTGTCTTCTCTCTCCTTCACTTTGTCTTACTTTTATGACTCATAAAAGTATGTTGACAGAGGAGATTAAAATAAGAAAAGACAGAGGTGAAAATATTGAAAAAATCATAAAGACTCTAATCTAATGTCAAAGACAATAATGCTTCTTAGGCATCACAGGTGATATTTTTAATATTAATTAATGATTGGCAAAAATATTAAGATATTACATAAAAAATTAATTACTAAAATACTATAAAAGAAAAAAATATTTTTCAAAATGTTATAGAATTAAAAATTGATTTGATAGGAATGTATACAACTTGGTATTGAAGTTAATTTTTACATTTCATTCTCTACCACTCCTATCCTAATCCATTATTAGTTAATCATTGATTTTATTAACATAATCATGATGATAAAATAATTAACTTTATGATTACTAAATTATTTTCTACAAAAAAATTGATGGGATAATCATTAATGAAATGATGAGCTACTAAGTAGATTCTTATTATTTCATATAATGATGCTTTTTTGTAGTTAATTTAGATTGAAGTAGAATAAATAATGATTTAAAAATATAAAACAATAAAATGAGTTAATAATAACAAAAGACTATTTTTTTAGAATAATTAAAGATTAAATATTTTTACACTAAAAAACATAATCTATACATAATGGCTTTCTGTGCCACCTTTTGATCTCCTTATAATACGGTGTGGTCACTCTTGTCTTGTAGGTTCTTCATGTTGAGATTTTGATTATTCTGCAGTTGGTACAATTAGTGGGGTATTCAAATAAAAAATAGGAGACTTTGTAGGGGGGATCAAATGCTGTGGAGTCGCAAATATTTCATACGAGGGCCCTTCACATTCAAATGTGTAATCATTGTATTCGACTACAAATAATAGTGGATCATTAAATAAAGAAGTGAATAAGCTAAATGGTTCAATATCTAGAGAGCTAAACTAGTGGGACAAGGATGATTGTAACATCTCAAGTTTTAATTCCCTAATTAATTAAACCTAATTAAGGTATTTAAATAACTTGAAGTGGTATGTGGCCAGAGAGGTCTAATAATCATGTTTGATGCTATTTCAACCCTAGTTGTGGGTTCGGTATCGAGGCGGACTACCCGGGCATCGAAAGGAGAAGAAAAGGAAGAGTTGAAGTTGTTGTGCCATACGCTGCGGTGCGTAGATCGTCTTTGTGCACAATCATTTCTGAGTGAGAAAGGACCTCTTTGTGCCATGCACCGCAGCACATGGCCATTTTCTGCATTTTATCAGACGTGAAACGAAACAGAAAAAAAAAAAGAAAAGAAAAGAAAGAAAGGAGAGGCGTGCCAATGTTCTACTAAGGTTTACTTAGGGATCATTTTGAGAGTATTTTGAAGGCTACAAATACCCAAGGTAAGTATCATACTCATTAATCTTCCTTTTTCTTCCACATTTATTAGTTTATGATTAATATTTGATAGTGGAAGTGAAATTTCGATCTATATAGATCATTGGTCCAAATTTATTGACTCAAATAGAGTTAATGGGGGTAGATTAGAGTATCTAAACCTAGGTATAATGAGTTTTGATATCTTGGGTTGTTAGGCACTGTAAATGTCCGAAAATCCCATTTATTGTGAGTGGTTGGAAGTTTGTGATATCATTAATAGGGATTTAATGGCTCATTAATGCTATTGGGGGCTCAAGGTAAATATTAAACACATTGTTTAGGCTCCACCTCTTGTAAAGTAAAGGTTGGGCAATTTAAAAGTAGAGATTGAGGGTTTAAATATTTGAGTTTGTTATGTTGATAGAATTCAACTTGGTTGATTGTAGTTTTGGCTCTTGGTCACCTATTGGAGTGAAAATTTAAATTTGGAAGCTAATTGATTGAGGGGTAAACCTTTAATCTCTCAAAGGTTTGAGGTAATCAGGGAAAAATCTACTTTGGATAGTTGTATGTTAATTGATTATTGAATGCGAATGATGAATGTTACATGTATGAGGTTGATTTTTATGTAAAACTATACATTAGTTTTCAAAGAGTGTATGAAAATTTGATTGAGTACAATGCTATTTTGGCTTGAAATGCAAAATGCAAAATGCAAAATCAAAAGAATTTTATTATGAAGTGCTTATGTTTTAAAAAATGAATGCGATAATGAGTAGAGATATTTGTATATTAGTAATGAAATGAATTTGAGAAAACGATGAGAATACACACTTTGATAGCACAAGATCGTGAACCCAATGTGGTTGTTGTAATAGTGAGTAAATGAAAGCGAAAAAGTAAACTCAAGTGAGTAATGACTATTGCATGATCAGTGGTGGGAGTTCGCCTAGGGATTTAGGAGTAGAGAAAATTCTTATGATAATTAGACTACCCTTCGATACATAGGGGCTATAGCCTTGTCTCACTATTTATTGAGGGACTATCTCATAATTTGTCGAAGGACTAGAACCTAGCTATCTCCACTAGTTCAATGAGGAGAATAACCTAGGGTATAAGACACTTCAGGGATTCAAGAATGGGGGAAGTCGTGGTCTGAAAGTGAGTCCTGTGATCTTTGGCTAGGTCATACCTCACGATTGGTGAGTTTGGGTAGTTCAGTCACACAGACGGAGCCCTAATCAGTGTTATAGCCCACGGTTTTAGTCTGAGAAAATAAAGAGGATATAAGGTTGGTTGATCATTATCTAAGTAAATATATGATGTGTCATACATGCTAAGTGGTGGTAGGTCGCAAGAGTACAGGCATGTTACATATCCGAGAATATGGTGATAATGCACCTAGTTATGTGAGTAAAGAAGCTATAGAGTGATAAATGATAAATTGTAATATATGTGGACTTGTTCTACCTATTTGATCTCCTTGTGCATGTATTTATTTTATAATTGATATATAACTACATAGGGTAGGTTTAACCTTGGTTACTGAGTGGCTAGACTTACCCCTTTTATTTAATATTTTTCAGGCTTTAGCTCTGGTATTGAGAGGGAGAAGACTAAAGGGGCGGAAAATTAGCATATTCCTACTGTATGCCTTTAGTTTAGCTTTGATTGTGTAATAGTATATTGCTTTTCAATTCTAGGATATATATTACCTCACTTGTACTATTTTGGTTGTTGAAAATGTTAGAATGGTATTTTGAGCCCTCAGCCTTTGTGAATGTTGACATATATATGTTTATAAGGCAAAAATACTAATGCAAGTGTAGAAATGAAGATTTGAGCATGTTTTGAGTTAAATGCAATGGCAAACTACCTTTCCCTTTATTTTTGGTAAAATAGGGTTGAGAAGTGAATTTTTGTTATATTGATGTTTCGATGCTTGAGACATGTTGTACTGGTAGTCCTAGATCTATTAGACATGGTCCAGATGTTAGGAAAAGCTTTTGAAACTTGTTGAGGATTTTGGACACCCATTTTGTGTAAAAATGTTGAAAAGTGGTCAAATTGTGTTTGAATATCCAACTTCCTAGTGTGACTTGTTTTGAAAGTGAAACCCATGCCATTAGCTAGTTCATGTAAAGAGCTTTTTATAGACACCTAGATCACATTATTTGAACGTCGGATAGAGAATCGAGGCGAGTCAGAACTTCTCCCAATTTTGCTATCAAATGACAACAGAACTAGTGAAATTTTGTGCAACACATTGCGGCGCATGGCCCTTGAGCCACTGCGCGTGGCATAGAGAGCAACACGTTATGGCACAGCATGCACGAGCCATAGCGCAGTGCTCTGAATCACATCATATGTTTTGTTTTTTAACCGTTTTCAACTTCTTTCACTCTTTTGAGGTATCTCATGCTTCCAAAACTTATTTTTAGTTTCATATGAAAGATTTTGATCGATTTTAACTTGTTTCTATTTCAAAAACTTAGGATTTCTTACTTTTAAATTAAACATTGATAATTACTTTTTGAGCTAATCCTCTGATTATCATGAGTTTTATTTATTAATTGTGTTTAGTGGAGTGAGAACGTTACAATGTTAGGGGCATGAGATAGGATTGAGTAAACAAGTTGGAAGAAAAAGCGCATCCTTGGTCTTATTCCACTTCATCTTTAATGGCATCAGGTAGTTGTATAGACAAATAGCCTCCACATCTCCTACTTTGTCTACCTTGATGTATATGTGGGCATGGCACATCTAGTGCAGGTGGAGCAAGTTGAGGGACCATTGTGAAGCACTGCTCTTTTAACGCAAGTAATACGTTACATTGTCTTGACAAACCCTTTCTTGATAATCTATTATTAGTATTTGTAAAGAGTTTTGAAGACTTAACTTATATAAACCTTTCGCTTTATCTGCCTAAAATTAGTTAAAAAATATTAAAAAGTAGGAATATCAATTGTAAAAATATAATGATAGTGAATACTTACTGCAAAATTAGTTGCAACAATTCTTGAGCTAATCCACCTTCGAGTATGTCTCCAATACTATCGCATGTACTCGGATGTGCAATCTAATAACTCATTTGATATAGGAGATTCTACAATAGCATATTCCTATCCTTCCCATGCATCGATGAAGTTTGCGTGCTCCTTAATCTATTTTGATAATGTTCTTTCCCTAAGTTGTAATGTGTGGAGATTCCGCAATCTAACTGGGGGAAAAAGTATGTGTCTCAAGTTGCCACCTTTCAATAAGTGTTGAGACTAGAATAGCAAAAAGAATGTCAATTACGATTAACACATTTATCTAGAATAATTAATGTTGAATTCATTATAAGTCATACAAATTAACTTCTACATGCTTGTTTATTTGGACAAGTAGAGCAATTATGACCCTTTTGTTTACATAACCCATATTTATTTGGCTCAGTGGGTATGGTCCAATCCATCTTATTATGTATGCGAGTTGAGTAAGGATGACCTCTTTCTTTAATCATTGATGGGTTAGGAATCAAACTAAGAATATTAGTTTCAGGCTAATGAATCTCATCTCCTATGGGGCAAAACTTATTACTATAAGCTTGTCTCATATATTGTAAAGTAAAAACAGGATTCATGAATTGTAAATGGCTTAAGCCAACACTAGCGCATGCTACAATCACATCTTAGTATAGGTATTTTTATACTTAAAACTCTCCACAATCACATTTTTTGTCATTCAAGTTAACCTTGCAACAACATCCTAATTAATGAATTTGAACATTATATGGTTCTTGCACCTCAAATAATGTTTCCCTTCGATTAAAAGTGCGAATAATACAAGCTGATACAGCTTATATGGCCATTTCTAGCTTCTTACTAGTTTTCTCAAAAAATATTTGACCAACTACTATTTATGCTTCAACTTGTTGGGCACGTTTAACAAAATAGTTATTCACTCTATACATAGTAGCCTTTCATGTAACATCCCGAAATTTTAAGACTCGAATTTATAAAGATAAAATAAAATAAAATATCTATAATTAAATTAAAATTTAGAATAATTTAATAGAGGCCCAGAGTTTGAATTTTTCTAAGCAAAAGTTTGGTTTTATTTGATTTTTAACTATGGGAAAAATTACCAAAGTTGACCCGAGCTTTTGTGCAATAATAAAAAATGTTGGGCCCTTTCTTGTAATTTTCCCCAAACTTTTTGACCAGCAATTTAAAGGCCAAAACTGATGCAGAAACGCAGAGAAAATAAGCAAGGAAAGAAACGCACAAACGGGGGAGAGAGAGAGAGAGGAAGAAGAGAAGAGAAAGGGAGGGAGTTAGGCTTGGATCTAGGAGTCTTTGCGACCGTTGCGAGCTCGGCTACACGATAGGTAAACTCCCTACTTCAATCCTCTTCTCTTTCTCTTGATTTTCTTCAATTTTTGGAAGAGGATATTTTTAGATTTTAATTCCAAAGGCTTTATTCTTGTAAGCTTTTGTTTCTTTGGATCCTAGGGAGCATGTTTTGAGTTTCTATATAGTGATCTAATATTTTGAGTGGATAATTGGATGAAAAGAGGTGTTTTGGACACAAAATAAATCCTGAGAAATTGGGTTTTTGCTCTTCAATGGTTTAAGCTTATTGATTTAGTTATAATTTTGCTATTTGAGCCTAATAAGATTTAAATTAAGGTTTGGTTTTCATTATAAGGGCTAATGGTGAAAGTTGGTGACACTAAGTGAAGGTTTTTAATTGATTAAAAAATTATATAAATTGAAAATTAGCCTAGTGATGGCTAATAAATGGTTTTGGTGGTTAAGTGATACTATGTGAATGGTTGGTTTAATATATGGACTATTAGGGTGGATTATGACTCATTGACCTAAGTTGTGTGGTATGAGTTATAGTCTTCATTAATGTTATTTGTCATGATAAGTGATGTGGATCACTTATATGTTATAGGAAATTGTTGGTGGAACTTATTGAGAAGTAAGGAACAAGCCGAGCCCTATTTTGTACAAGGAGAACCCTTTTGGTACCAAAGGGTTGAGGTAACAGGGGAATTTATATTTTTTATTACTTTGTTTTAGCTATTTTTGAATAAATATTACTAGTTATCATGCATTACATGTTTTAAAAGATTAAATGTGCTTTATAAGGGGTTATGGGGTACTACTTTGATTATAGTGCAAATATGTTTTCTAATTGTTTAATAACAATGTTTTTATGAAAATGAGATTTATAAGTATTATACTACTTTAGAGTGTTGAATGGTCAATACTCAGGAAAGGTAGACAAGAGTAAAAGGCATGATCTCGGTGGGAGTTCACCAATGAGAAGGTGTGAATTTTTGATATTCTATGGCACACTGTCAGTACTCAGTGTTGTCTTACGTATTGTGGGCTCAGTGCACTAAAGTGATTAGTGTATTGAGTGTTCGACACCTCTCAGTGGGGGAGGGAATCCAATATATGAAGTGTGAGGTTGAGTGCCTAGGCCAAGGTAGCCCTCACATGGAAAGTAAGTTGGGCTGGCTCTGGGAGGGAGTTAGCTTCAACTGCTTAGGATTCACGTCGAAGGGGCATAGGAGGTTCGGTGGATTAGATCATGCCTTAGATTATGTTTTGTGCTTGTGGAGGTACAAGTAAGTATAAGGTTTACCTGCGAGTTAAAGAGTGCCAGGGGGCATTCTGTTGGTCATGAAAGGCCATACCGGCCTAGGTCATGCATTCATGCATTTTAAATGGCTAAATTATATACTATGTTGAATTTATTATTCATTTATTTGATTATGGCTTACTTTGTAATAATCAATGTAGATTTCACTGTTACTGAGACTATGGTTGTCTCACCCCTTTCTTTTCAATATTCTAGGTCCAGGCGAAGGATCCAGTGGTGGACGGGGAAAGGAGCAAAGCTAAGGGTTTGCTTGTGATTTGTAAAGAACTGCAACCCTTTTCTTTTGAGCAAATATATTGTAATGTATTTAAGATTAGGGTGCCAGTAGGATATGATTGTGTGTGTGTGTGTGTGTGAATATGTGTGGATTGTGTGCTTGTGTATGAATTTTTGTCTGTTTGCAGACTTGTGGCTAGGAAACTTGGTTATGGTGTGTGGTTTTGATGGATTTACTTAGTAGACCAAGTTTCTATTACAAGCAGATCTTTATTTTGATATATGTGTGATTTTATAAGCAAATGTAAAGTAGTTGCATTGCAAATGGTGTGCTATGGGCAAACATACAGCTTGGATAGAGAGAGTGGGTGCGTGGGCCCCACAAGGAGCTCTGAGCCAAGTGAAAATGTTTAGCATATGTATTTATATAAATACATGGTATTTGGATTGATTTATGACCACTCTTGTATGATTTGTGCATTTTGGGGGTTTAGGGTCCATTTTGGGAAATGGCACCCGGGTGGTCAAATTTTGATGTATGGGGTTTTTCCATCATTTGAATGTTCTATCAGGTGTTTTTAATCTTATTTGATGTGTCCAAAGTGTTCCCACAGGTTTGTGACCATTAGGATGAGATTTGGACAATTTTGAAAATGGTTTTTACCAAAAAGCTGCACTTTTGCATCTGGGTGTCCAAATATTAATCCGACCGTTGGATTTCTTTAAAATTTGGGTCACAAGTAAAACCTTTTATAAGCTTCGTGTGGGCTTTGGAATCACGTCGATCAGATATCGGACAGAGAAACGACGCACTTCGGAATTTGGTCTGGAGGTGCTGTCATGACAGCATTAAATTGCTGTCATGACAGCTACAGTATTGATGTTGTAACCTGCATAAAATTCAATCCGTCTGTTGGATCTTTTCAAAATTTAGTATGCTAATAGTACTCTTTAAAAGTGACATGTGGAATTTGGAATCGCTCCGATCGGAGGTCAGATAATGAAATGGTGCACCCCAGAAGTTAGTCCGGAGGTGCTGTCATGACAGCTTTTTAGCTGTCATGACAGCAAAAATAGTTAATATTTTAACATGTCTAATTTTTAATCTGACCATTGGATCTTTTTGAAATTTAGTACACTTATAGTACCCTTTGAATGTGACGTGTGAGCTTTAAAATCACTTCGATCGGAGGTCGAATGACGGAACGGCGCCTCCTGGAAGTTGGCCCAGGAGGGCTGTCATGACAGCAATATATTACTGTCATGACAGCATCTTTTTATTCCACTTTCGTCTAGCTTGCTTCCGTGCGCTATAGGTAGAACTTATAATTATTTTTAAGGTTTTAAATGATTTATTTCTTAAGTTGGTTAGAGGATCAACTCCTTAACCACACTTAATTTGTTTGAATTATGTGATTTTTGGATAACACTCGAGGCAAGTGTTACATTTCACAAGTCCTGTAATTAGTAGGCTTTGAGCACCTTTAAAAATGCTATTCATACATTCTGCTAGATTAGTTGTCATGTGACCATAACGCTGACTTTCAATATCATATGTATTCGATCACTTTTCTATTAGAATTTCACCTATCCATCTTGCTGCTTACTCATGGATCAATGCTATCTTGGCTAATTGCTAGTTAACAACATGATGCCTATATGTATAACCCATATGTAATAAGAAATATGCAATCAATAATTATATCATGATAGGATTTTATTATTAAAAAAATAATTGACTCATACTAATGTGTACAAACTTTTCCTTTAACTAATTTGTCCCATGTGCTTTGTGGAAGATTGCAACCACATACCTTAAATAAAAAACATGGTATCCATTCGGTGGTTGCCACCTAATACATGGATCCCCCAATTACAGCCATTATTGAGTGGTGCCTGTCAGAAATTAAACATATTCCATTTCTATCCTTTATGATGTATGTGCAAACATTATATAAGAACCAAGACCTAACAGATTTCATCTCTCCCTTAACCACAACAAATGCAAGGGGTACAACATTTCTATCACCCTCTTGTGATATATCTATAAGAAATGTACCCTTATATTTTTCTATCAAAAGTACCATCAACTTGAATAATGGGTTTTAAGTGTTCAAATGCATCAATACATGGCTTGAATGCCCAAAAAAAAAAAAAGCACAAACATTTCTACAGGCTGATCTTTATAATTAACTTCTGAGCATAGCTTGGTTTTAAATCTCACGCATGATCCAGGCATGAAATGTTGGACTGCGGCTAACCACCTTGGTAATAATGAGTATGAGCTCTCCTAATTACTAAAAGCCATTACAATTGCTAACTGTTTATCCTTTCATGCTTTCTTATATGATATTGTACACCCAAATATGGATTGCATATGCTCAATTATTTAGGATACTTTTACATTTGGTCTATCAGTTACCATTATCACAATAGAGGATTAGATGACATCAGCATCTAGCTTAAGGTGGTCTTGACTTAATGAGGTTGCCAAACAAGTATGAGGCCTTGCATACTTTTTAATGTGCCATGACATTTTATTTTCTTTTTTACAAGCCCTTAATCTCCAATTGCAACTACTTTTATAATTTGTACATTGATATTCTTCATACTTATCACTTGAATGAAACACCTTGAACATGTGATAAACTCAAAAGAGCATAATTTGGCTGCACGTCTTAGTGTGTGAGTATCATTAAACATTTGACTAATGAAAAATTCTTGCCCATTATTGGGAGGTAAAAGATCTCCCATTCCACTAAACTTAGGAGTAATTATTGACTCTATATTAATTTATGAAAAGAAAGTTAAGGCAGCCTCTTCATTTTTCTCTTTAAAGGCCTCATCATTATCATGGTCACTACCACCATTTATATAAAAATCATACTCATCTTTGTCTTCAAAATCATCCATAATATCTTTAGACGGAGCTTGTGAAGAAGGTGGTATACTATTATTACCAACATTAAGGTAAGGAGGATCAAACGGATGAAAATTTTCTAAGTGCAAGGTTGTTGTTTACTGCAAGTGCACGAGTCATAACAAGTAACATATTGAAAGTAAAGTATCATTCTCTCAAGGATTTGTTCAAAAACAATGATCAAATAAAAGATTAAGTGAATTCAATCAAGTTGAGCCACACAAAGTTAGGTGAAAATAATTTTTGCAAACTAAACTAATATTAGAAAATAAAGAAAAGTAATTGATTCACAAACTTTAAACACAAATTGAGACCTAGGATTATTTATTCTTCTTACATTTCATGACACCAAAATTACCACCTCTCATAAATGCTTTTAATAAAAATAAGTGTTAACTTAGGGTTCTAAAAATACTTGGACAATCTCTCTCAAGTCATGAACAGGTGTTTAGTTAAATTAATTTCTCAATTTCTTATTACAATTAATAAAACTTAATTTTAAACACCAACCCTAATGTAACTATACAAGGCTAATAAGTATATCTCTATCTTACCAGGAAAACCATTCATTTAACATGCAAATATCAAGTTTTTACACTATTTTACCCAAGTTTTACACTCAATCTAGCCCTCTCAAGCATCAATCAAGTGAATCCAATATCAAAATGGTGGCCAATCACTTAGAAACATTAAGAAAAGAGTAAAATAAACACATATATGTCATTAATCACAAAAAGAGATGAGGAACATAGTGTCAATCCATACAAGGGTTCCAAATAATCCTAGAACAAAGAGTTTAACTACTCATAAATATCAAATAGCTATAAATACACAAAATATTCATAGCCATTACAAGATTACAAGAAGAAAAATGGAGAAGAAGCAAAGGAACTGAAGAAATAGAGTTTTAAATCTCTTCAAAGCTTCAACTCTTGGACTCAACTCATCTAAAGCTCAAACCCTATCACAACAAAGCTCCCAAAATGTCTTTAAGTATGTAGAATGACTTCTAGGTCAAGCTCTCTAAATATGTGTCCTACCCAACCAATTTCAGACTTACTAAAATGCAGTGTTTTTTGATAACGGAAAAGTCACAAACGAAAGTCACGACTTTGGCAGTTCTACACTGTTTTTGCAGCTAACAAAAATTATTCACTTTGTGCTTATTTTTTCATTCAAAATCTTTCCAAAAACATCCACAAAGTTTTAGAAATGCTTCTAATCAAGTCTTCAACCAAAATAACACAAAATTAGGCCAAAAAATATGAAATCATAGCCAAGAATACAAATCCAAAGCAAAATGCACATTTTCTTAATTTGGGCAATAAAAACATATTCAATTGAGCCAAAATGGTTTAGAATCTAAGGAAAATATGATGAAATAACATAAAATTATAGAGGTTAACAAAGCTAAGCCTTCTTCCTTCTTCCATTAAATCTATGTGATTGTTATTTGATGAAGATGAAGATCTAAAAAAGTCTTCGAGTGGTTGCAATTTAGGGAGGTCATCAACTTCTACATTTGAAATGTGTGCCACATTTGTTCTATGTTAAAATCATTCTGCAGCATACATGCCTAGTATCTCGGTGGATTTATAGCAATTGGATATCTATATACTAGATTAGACATAATTTGATTGGAAGGAAGCTCTAATATTTATCTAACATCTTGCTTTAGTCAAGCTAGAGTGATATTTACATTAATCCTCATTATTCTCATATCATCAGATTCAAATGTCACACCATCTGAACCATTAAAAATTTGACTATTTGCATATATGCACACTAGCTCTTTTCTATTGTTCATTTTTCCTATATATTAAGCAAATTTATTGATTAATCAAATTAATATCAAGGCACCAAAAAATAATCTAATCCTACACAATAAATCAACCATCAAAGCATTTTTTTAATAATATTCAAGCATCCACATTTTAACACATGACTACGTTATTTATTTATAAAATTATAACAGTAATTTATTTCATTTCCCTCTAAAATTATGCTTATATTTTTTTGCTTAATAATGATTAAAGGCTAAATCATTATTAAACAATTAAAATGTTTTTGGAAAATAATTTTTTAAAATACTATTTCATAATTAATTAGATAAATTTCTTATATATTTGAACTAATCATTTCAATTTTTTCAAAAGAAGTCACTTGTAAAAACATAGCTACTTGTTAAAGATGTCTATAATTTTTTTTTACCAAAAATTATGTTTGTATAAAATGGTTGGTGATTTTTTCCCCTAAATTTACTAAACATACATAAAATTATGTGTGTGTGTGTGTGTGTTGTGTATTAGTAAGTATAATTATTAATTGTTTTAAAATGTATCATTTATATCTTATAATTAATTGTAAATGTTTTATTGTTGACCAAGTTTAATTAGCTTCATCAGCGACAAATAAGGTCTACTTATGAGAAGAGAACATGTACATTACTAACTATATCTAATATATTCATTTAATTCAAATAAAATTAAATGTGGGTCAGCAAAAGCATATAATAATTAATTAACTCACTAACATTCGTCTTCCTAGGCTTTGAATCTTTTATTGAGTGTTTAATTAGAGAGAAGCAAAATGGTTGAGAATGAGAGGGAAAAGCAAAAAATGTGACCTTAGTTTTATAATTTTATTTTTTAAATGGAAGGGCATATATTTTAAATGAATTGTATCAAACCAAAATTTAAAGATTAATTTTTTATCAAATAAAAATTATAATCATTGAGACATAACAAATAAAAATTTAAAAACTAAATTTGCAATCAAATCAAAATTATAGTCATAGCATCATCAAAAAATAATGCAAGGTTACAATAAGATAAATATTTACATGCATAAAAAAATTTTAAACATACATAAAAAATAAAACACTTTTATCATAATCAAAATATTAAATCATACGATAGATGTACTTACCTTCTTCAATTTGGTGTCAAAATGAGCAAGATCTTTGAGAGCTAAGGAGAAACAAATGCAACACTTGTAGGAAAAAGGAGCAAATGAGAAAAAAGATGCAAATGTTGGAAGATGAAGAAAAGGATAATGAGAATTCATATAACAATTGTGCAACTTATATTTATTTTCAAAGCTTTTCAACCGTGGACGCCCATGATATGAAATAAGGGAAGGAAAAAATGTGCATGTTGATGAACAATACAGCAAAAAAATCTGGTCCATGAATCTATTCAATCTAAAACTTGACATTGCATATATTTTCATACACATCTTGCAGCGTAATGTTATATCTCATTAGTAATATTTAAAAAAATTAAAGTAAAGTTGGCAGAGTGTGCAAGAATTAGAGTTTTTTTTTTTCACTTACAACTTGATATTGCAGAGGTCGAGTAACAAAATACGTAGGCAACCATCAATTTTTACAACTACCTATCCATATATTTTCTTTTATATTTTTTGCCATTGTATTATTTCACTTTTCTGATAAAAAAAGGACTACCACTTGTAGCCCTTATCTTTCCTTGCCTTGTGTTAAATCCATCCTCCATTATGTGTATTTTTTTGAGTTATAATAGTAGGACCATGTGAAGGGGGGAGGGAGAGAGGAGAAAAAGTAGGGCAGAATATAACATATAAACTCAATAAGATCAAAGTCAATTTTTACAAATAGAAAATATAAGAGAAGATTTAAAACTCGATATTTATCAGGTCAAGTTTTTAATTTATAATATCTTGGTAAATAATTTTAAAATATAGTATTTTGAGAAATATTTTTTTTATAGCTTGATGGTCAATTTACTTTTTTTTAATTTTTAAATAATTATTTTTTGAAAAATTTCTTTTTAAATAATTTTCAATTTACTTGTTTTGTTTCTCATCTCTCCTCAAAATTGAAGAGGAGGGTTCAGTCCAAAAAAAAAAAATTATAGAGGAAGAAGATGGAGAATAGCTGCAGAAAAATCAAAACTTCTTACACCCATGAAAATATCTGTTGTAGGGGAAGAAGATGGAGAAGAGGCATGAAGCCAAATCAGACGTGAGGGGAAGGTGGAGGGGAACAGTAAAAAATGATAGGGCTGTCATTTAGACAAGGATGAAGAGATAGAGGGGATGTGATGCAGGAGGTGATGATGTGATGGGTTTTTTTTTATTTTTTTATTGTAAATTTAATATGTTAAAATTAAATTTATATTTTTAAAAATAGTTAAATTTTAAATTTTAAATTTAATTTAATAATTTAGATTTACATTGGTGTCTCTTTTACTTTTCTTTGTAGAGGAAAAAATTTAACTTTGGAGATGATGGTGGGTGACAGAGGGTCAACGATGGTTGTGGACTGTGAAGGTGTGACGTTGTAAGCTTCCAAGGTGAAGATGTGATAATTTTATTGGGGGTAAAAGAATATCAAAAGCCAATTGCATGTGAATCAATTTGATTCCATCATATTAGGAAAGTAGAGTCTGACTTTTTTAACTGAATTAAGATTCTTAAAAATAAAAAATAAAGTAAGAAATAAAGGTTTTTGATTTCGCATCAAAAATTTTGAAGTATCAAATGAGGCCTTAAGTATTTGGACAT
The DNA here is from genome assembly GCF_029017545.1 of Prosopis cineraria. Classification (NCBI taxonomy): domain Eukaryota; kingdom Viridiplantae; phylum Streptophyta; class Magnoliopsida; order Fabales; family Fabaceae; genus Prosopis; species Prosopis cineraria. The sequence goes on along the minus strand of NW_026555335.1, from coordinate 35,270,262 downwards.
AAATTTCAAATTTTAAAATAAATCTTGCAAGAAATTATGATCTCTAAGGGACTATGTTTTTGTTAAAATATGAAAATATTATTTCTTTTCCTATACTCCTCTCTAGAATACAGATTATTGAACATTTATGAATGACTTTTATGGATCAATATAAAAAAAAATATTTTGATGTTTTCTCTAAAAACATATTGTCACACCAACATCATGATTCTCTACGAGTATTATTTCATAATTTGGGGTGATGTCCAAATATTTGAACCTTCTGGTCCTTGAGGCCAATTTTTCCACATAATAATTACGATACAGAGCTGTCAACAGCCCAAGTCTTCCTTCAACTCTGCACTCTGATCTTATCAGTCAAAGTCAACCAAACAAGACAAGCTTTAAAATAAAGACGACCCAAGAAAGTTAAAAGCGAGAGTAATTAATCTAACAAAACAAATAAATTAATCAAATAATCAAAATATATAATTTAATGACTTGGTTGCCCATAACGTCAGGCACACTCTACATTTGCTGACATGCCTCGATAGAATATATGATAAGAATGATATGGAAAACTAACAAATGTTAGTTTACTAGGAGGTCTGTTTAAATTTTAAATTTTGAGTTTAAATTTGTGTGAATATAAAATATAAAAAAAATTACTTTTAATTAAACTTGACAATATTTAAGTTTAACCTATCAAACAACTATATATATAAAAAAAATTAATAATTTGATCTTTACAATTTTAATTTAGTTGTGATTTAATTTTTAAATTTTCACTCGTTATAACTTAATTTTTATGGTTTGATTTAATTGTAACTTAATTCTTGAACTTTAATTTTTACAACTCAATTCCTATAGTTTTAATTATTTAAATATTGATCCATATATTTTTAAAAATAGAATTATAAATATTAAAACCATTTTAAAACTTTAATCATTACAATTTTTAAAAAGAGTAAAAGGGTTTAGTCATTTAAAATATTAATCTTAAATTTTAACATAATTTTAATTTTTATAATTTTATTTTTTAAAGTACAAGGAGTAATATTTTAGTTGGTTAAAATTATAGCACTGAGTTGTAAGAGTCAAAATTTAGAAAATGAATTATAATTGAGTTGAAATTATAAGAATTAAGTTAAAATGAGTTTTAATTTAATAATTAAATTAAAACTAAGTTAAAACGTTAAGAATCAAATGATTAATTTTATATATATATATATATTAAAAAATGATATACAAAGAAACTGAAGTGAGCTCCTCTAATCGCGGCATGGGAACATATATTCGGCGTAAATTGAGAGTATTAATTAAGAAAATCAAGTTGGGCAACATGACACGCCTACTATTCCACTCAACTAAAGGCCTTTCTACACTGGAACAAATTTAGAAATTCTTGTATGGGGGCCATAATTGAAATTTTATTTAAAATTGGGGGCACTAAAAGTCATTTTAGCCTGTATCGTCGACCCGAACATACCTATTTGCAGAGAAATTTTTGAAACATGGGGGGCCCACAACCCCCGCATGCCCCCGTGGATACGTCAGTGTTTCTATATATAATTTATTTTACAATACTTCCATTGCCATGCCGCCACCGCCTGCAAATTCTATATATACCATCCCTTGTTTGATGTTTGCCAGATTTCACTTAGCCCTTAAAAATGGGATCCCTGCCTTATTTCAGTGTCCTTCTGGTTCTGTTCCTCTGTTCTTCTTACTTCTTCGTTGATGGGCAAAATCTGCCATTCAAAGCTGTGAATCTGGGGAATTGGCTCGTTACAGAGGGCTGGATGAAACCATCTCTCTTTGACGGAATTATTAACAAAGATCTCTTGGTACTTCCATCTCCATTTCTTTACACGTCTGTTCATTTATGGGTAGTGAATATATGTATCTTGATTCTTGATATATATTTTGGTGATCCTTAGGATGGAACTCAAGTGCAATTGAAGTCTACCAAGTTGCGGAAGTTTCTGGTGGCTGAAAACGGAGGAGGAGATAATGTTTTGGCTAACCGTGATTCTGCTTCCGGCTGGGAAACTTTCAGGGTATGTATTCCCATGCACTCAAGATGAAATGCTTTCGGAGATTCCTTCTTCTAATTCTAATAATCTGAAATGAGCAATCGACGATGCAGTTATGGAGGGTGAACGATTCCAGCTTCAACTTCAGGGTGTTCGGCAAGCAATTCATTGGTTTAGATGCTTCAAAAAAGCTGGTCGCAACTTCTAACTCGCCCACCAACCGAGAAACGTTTCACATTATAAGGAACAGAGGCGATCCATTCAAAATTCGTATCCAAGCATCGAACGGTCTCTTCCTACAGGTCTACAAATATCCCTATGTTATTCAAACCCCAAAATTATATGCCGCTCTTTATCATTCCTCGAATTATGCTTATTTGATTATATTAATCAGGCTCAATCGGAGACGGTGTTGAGTGCTGATTATCAAGGATCGACGAACTGGGAAGACAGCGACCCGTCTGTGTTCCGTATGGAAAGTGTGAAAACAATGTTACGAGGAGAGTATCAAATTACTAATGGCTATGGCCCTGATAAAGCTCCTCGAGTCTTGCAGGATCATTGGAACACGTACATCGCTGAAGAAGATTTCAGATTCATGTCTGAAAATGGGTTGACTGCCGTTAGAATTCCGGTTGGTTGGTGGATAGCTCACGACCCCAACCCTCCCAAGCCTTTCGTCGGAGGATCTCTGGCAGCTTTGGACAATGCTTTCACTTGGGCCCAGTAAGCGTGTGGATCAACTTTCAAGCGTTCAATTCTCAAAAACTAATCATCAATTACAGGTTCATTTATTGTTACGTTGCAGAAACCACGGGATGAAAGTGATAGTGGACCTTCATGCAGTTCAAGGTTCACAGAATGGGAACGATCACAGTGGAACAAGAGACGGATATACTGAATGGGGAGATTCATACATAACAGACACAGTCGCAGTAATTGACTTCTTAGCTGAAAGGTTTGAATTTTTTAATTCTTAGGGTGTTTTCTAGATCTGTTCTTTGTTATTACATGAGAAACACAACAATCTACTTAATCTTTTTAGGCAGTGACATGGTGATATTTGATTTTGGTGTGGCAGATATGGGAACAAACCTAGTCTAGGAGGAATCGAACTGATGAACGAGCCAAAATTAGGTCCTAATTTGGACAGCCTAAAGAAGTATTACCAGAAAGCTTACGATGCAGTGAGGAAACACTCTGAAATGGCTCATGTTATCATGTCAAAACCATTGGATCATGGCTCCAAAGAGTTTCTCTCATTTGTCGGGAGCTTCAATGGAGTAGTGATTGATGTGCATTATTACAATGTGTTTGGGAATCAGTTCAAAAACATGAATGTGCAACAGAACATCGATTACATATATAACCAGAGAGCTTCGGATCTTTGAGGCATCACCACTAACAATGGTCCTCTCAGTTTCGTAGGTGAGTAATAAGATTATGTTACATGATACAATCCTTTTTTAAAGAGAGAATGACAAGTAAAGACCTTGTAAAAATATTAATGTCTAATTAAAAGTTTTAATACTGAAATATGATAGAAAAGGTATTGAAATTTGGAAGTATCAGTATTAAAAAATTCTAATTTAATATTAATATTCTTATAAAATCCTTACTTGTTGTTCTCTCTTTTTGAAACATACCTCTTATAAAAAATCCAACAAATAGTACTATTCATGAATCTTGAGTTAAAACTCACCCAAACTAATTTAATCTATATGTCACTGATGAGACAGGGGAGTGGACTGCAGACTGGAGCATTCAGAGAGCGTCTAAGGAAGATTATCAAAAATTCGAAAAAGCACAGTTGGATGTGTATTCTCGGGCCTCTTTTGGATGGGCCTATTGGGCCTATAAATGCCAATCTAACCATTGAAGCCTCAAGTGGATGATTGAAAATGGCTTTATAAAGCTCTAGTTTAGTATTTAGTGATAATATGTCAGTCTCATGTAAAAAAAATACTCCATCTATTTAAAAATATAAAATATTTTTAATTAAATTTTATTTTTTAATAAAATAGTTACTTACTTTCAAACTAACCCTATCTTTTTATATTTATTCTTATTAAACACTCGATAATAAATATAAAGTCACTATCAATGGGAGCACTTAAAAAAAAGGCAATGATTACATCTCGAAAGACTAAAAATGTTTTATATTTTTAAACATTTAATCCTTTAAAAAATGACTTATATTTTTTAACAGAGTGAGTAATTGTTATTCATGATTAACCAATAGCTTGATAAAATTATAAAGAAAATAAAAGATACGAACTCTTGAACTCAGATTCTATCCAGTGCTAGTTATATTTTACTTATTATTTATTTGTTTTAGTAAATTATGCTTTGCTTCTTTGTAACTCGAATAAACTAATATTTTCTTGTTTTCGAATATTAATGTGATATTATAATTTATTTCAATATTGTTACTCAAAATAATTAATTATTTTTATTTTTTGCGGAAAAAAGTGGGTTCGTTAATGAAATAAACTAAAAGAGAATCGAATATTAATTCATAGAACAAATTGAATGTCAAATAAACTACAAGCGAAACAAAATGAAATAGAATGAAAACAAAAAATAATTAATTTTGAGTATAAAAGAGAACCCTCATATTTTTTTTTACATATAATGATTAAAGAAAAATCTCTTCCTCTCCCTCTCTCTCGTCTCCATGGTCTCGAACATCTAGGGGCGGAACCAACCTTGATGTTGAGAGGGGACCAAATTTTTTTTTTTTTTAAATACATGCACGTGTATATATTGTTAATTTGATTCTTCTGTATTCTTTGTCATTATAAACCTGCCTTGTTAATATTAATTCCCAATTGAACAGAAAAAATGATATACTCATTCAAATTCTCAATTTTATAAGTGTTTCTAAATTATTTAAATAAAAATAAAATTTACAACAAAAATATGGAAAAATATATGTTGCCTCCAGATATATTACCTCTTCTTTCTTTTTCTTGAGGAAAGATGGGGCTAAATATTTTGAGACCAATATATATATATATATATATATTTGATAGAAAGCAAGGGACAAAGCCCATTAAAAAATAATTTTTTATTTAAAGAATAATAACTTTTACGAAAATGATCAAATATATATATATATATATATATATTGAATATTCATGTGTATGAATTTAATGATTTTTTGCCAACTAGGAGATGCATTTTGGAGATTGCTTGCATTTTAAGTTATTTTGAGTTAAGTTGTGTATTTTGGGCTCTAGATTGTATGTATAATTAATCTTGATATCTAAATAAGGCTAAAATATTAGTGTAATTATGATATTAATTAATGTAAAAAAGTATTGTGATATTTCATAGTGGTTTGGCTCTACCTTATTTTTGTGATTAAAGAGTTCAACATTAATATAGAGATTTATGTGTTGTTGAATTTTCATGATGTGTTGCATATGTTATTTTTAGTCTATTGAGTGTAATTTAGGGGCATTTATGAGCCTTTAGCTCTTGGTAAAGAATTTGGACACCCAAATGGGGTTTGAAAAGTTAAAAAAAAAGATATTGTAAAAAGATGTCCAACTTTTAAACGAAAAACGATATGATAGTGAAACTAATGTCATTAACTAGTGCTATAATAGAGATTTTTGTAAACATCTAAATTACTTTAATTAGACATCAGATGGATAAATTAAGCACATTGAAAGTTTACCTTGGGATGCTCCCATTTAGTATCTATGCATTACGCTGTAGTGCATGGTACAGAAAAGGTTGTATGATGCACAAGAGATGCCACGGCGCCTCTCTACTTTACTGCATTGATATATTATTTTTCAACTTAAATATCAATGTTTTGATATAAATTGATATTCCATGCTTTTGTAAACATGTTTTATTCTAATTTTTTATTTGTGAAAATATATTGAAATATTTTGAAAACTTGAAAACCTAGTATTCCATTTATGTGATTTATAAACTAGGTAATTTATTTGAGTTAATCTTATGATTACCTCAATTTGTGAAGTGAAGACCAAATTAATAACGATAACGTTACAAGAAACGTTTTTGATAACAAGGAACCGTAAATACGGATCCAAAATTCGAATCCGAGCATCAAACGGCTAATTCCGACGGTATCGATTCCTCCGCTAATGTAACCTATTCAAAACCCCTCACTATATAATGCGACATGTTCATTTGAATTAATTTAATGTTCCTGATCAGGCTGAATCGAACACAGTGGTGCGGGCTGATTATCAACAGTTGAAAAATTGGGAAGATGGCGATCCATTTGTGTTCAATATGACAATTGTGAGAACATTACGAGGAGAGTAACAAAGAACTAATGGCTATGGCCTTGATAAAGCCCCTCAAGTCATGCAGGTTGCACGTCTTTCTTCTACAACCACCATTTTTTGGAAAATGATAATTATGTATATTTATGATAATTTAAGACATGAATTATTAACATGTCATGGAATGATGGAAGGACAATAGTATTTATTTACAATTAAAATACTTCTAATCATTATATTGAAATAACCAATGAAAAGTCACTCCTAATTTAAAGAAAGTTAGTTTCGAATTTAACGAAGCTCATTATAAATCTATGAAAGGTTAATTATAAATGAATTAAATAGTTTCATGCATATATATTGTCACCTGAAAATTTAAGAATAATTATTTGTAAATTTTAAGAAAGTCACCTGTAAACTTATGGAAAATTATTTATGAATAGATATTCAAAAAATATGATATGGTTCATTGATCATTGATTGACAATTAAAAATTTAAAACTATTTGTATCGATTCACTGTTACTAATGTTCTGTAATATACTTTACAAGTAACATTTTTTAAATTTAAAACTAATTGTCTCTTCATCACAATCAATGATACAAAAATTTATGAGACTATTTATTTATTCATAAGTTAATTTTCATAAATTCACTAGTGGATCTTTCTAAAGTCCGCAATTGATTATTCTTAAAATCATAAGATTATTTATTCATTTATAATTAGCTTTCCATTGATTTACAAATATCATACCTTAAATTTACAACTAACTTCATTTAAATTTATGGGTCACATTCCATATAATTATTTAATTTTTAATGGAAAATAAAGACCCTACTATATCCATGATATTTCAAAAATTTGAGGTATTTAATTATCGTTAATGCATTCACAAGATCTATAATTATTATTTTCCCTTTCTATTTAAACAAGTTTAAATTACTACAAACTAATGTTACTCAACATGCATGAATATTCAAGGGCGGAGCCAGAAATTTTTATTAAGAGGAGCCGAGATAACAAAGTATATGTGATAATTAAAGAAAAGTTAAAATATATATATATATATATATATCACCAACATAATATAAATATTTCAACATATATATTTATATTTAATTTTACACATGTATAACAATGTGTGTGTGTATTAAGTTTTTTTCATTGATTTTTCATGGTATAAAAATTATTAATTATTATATCTACGATATATGTTTTAGCAATTTCCTTCTCAATGCGAATTATCATTAAATTGGTGAAAATTTTATGATCCTTATGAGCATTAAATGATTTAAATACATTATTACAATCTAAAGTCCTGTTCAATATAATACGCCATACCACTTGCTTGTTAAATTCATTATTTATTTTTTAATTGAAAATCAATACATTAATAATTCTCAATTGTCATAAAATCTTTATGTCAATGAAATTAAATTATATCAGAGTAAAAATTATTCATATCATAAATTTCAATAGCTTGACTATTTAAAAAAAAGTAATTTTTTAGAAGAACATTTTCATCAAACCTCTCAACTTTTGGATAAGTGATTTTATGATAGATATCAAGCATATAGCATTCAATATATTTTGAGATTTTTGTTGCAATACTTAACAAAGTTTGTTAATAATAATTCTCACAATTTCTTTCATTAAATATAATATGAAAGCAAAATAAAATGACATCCATACTTTAAGAGTATATATAACATTATCTTGTTAAAACTTAGTAGATTCTAAGACAATCATATCTTCAATCTACTAAAATAGTTACTCTATACGTATGTAAAAGACTACATATAGAATCAAAATGAAAATTTCATTTAGTGTTTCACAATTTCTATAATGTGCCAATTTAAGGGAGTCAAAAATATATAACTCATATCTTTTATTGAGAAAAAATTAAAAAATTGGGGGGCTATGGCCCTTATTGGTCTCCCCTCTCTTGCATGAAATGTAGAACCATTAGAATGCATACATCACAGAAGAAGATTTCGACTTCATGTCTGAAAATGGGTTAGGATTCTGGCGGGTTGGCAGCTCGCACGACCCAAACCCTCCAAAACCTTTCGTTAGAGGATCTTTAGTAGCAGTGGATAATGCTTTTACTTGGGCTTGATCGCCAAGTGTATCGTTCACTTTCAAGCTATTTAAGTATACAATGTTTAAATCTGCATCATTAGCTTAAAAATCAATGAGATATTATGTGCATAACATAATAATAAGCAATCCAAATCTTCAATTGCTGGATAACATTAATTTAACTAGAGTTTGGTCCTTGTTGTCCCATTATTCTCTTAATAAAAGCAATGCGCATTAAAAGTCTTAATGTTCAAAAGGTAAATGATAACCTCTTAATGTTCAAAAGGTAAATGATAACCTACCATTCCAATCAAGGCACAAAACAAAAACAAAAGAAAAAGGGGGAAATGGGAAGAATTGTCAAAAGATCTAAATAACATGTAAGATCACATATTAGAGATTTTAATAACAAAACACTTTTAAAGAGAAAAGTTGTTAATTTTGTCTATTATAAAGCATGCCATCATGCAGTAGTACAAAAAATTAAGAATTAATTTTGTTTATGCTCATGTCATATCATCAATAAGAGAGCAAATAAGTTCACCTTTAGCTTACCATATGTACTTTTTAAGCCTTTTCTCCCACCATTAAATCTTCAATAGTTGTATTGAATAGTATGAGCAAAATTAAATATATTGAAAATAAATGAAAAGATAAAGCTAAATATGTCTTCAAGTATAATAATAAACACGGCAAAGGAATTAACCTTCACAAGCCAATCAATTAGAGTTCCCCACATGCCCAGATTGATATCCTCTACAACCTCTTGATTGATGTTTACAATGGCCAAGCCATTTGAGCTTAGTTTTTCTATTTTTACATTAATCAATTGAGGCACATTCAGCCCCTGTTTATTGACAGATCACAATGTCCTATATTTGGTTGCAAGTAATGCAACGGTTACTTGGAACTTTTAATTCTTTAGAAAAAGGGAAATTATGCAAAATTTTTCTTAAAAAAAAGCAAAAAATTAACTCCATGAATTAATATTGAAAATAATTGAGTAAGAAGCCATGAGACTCATTATGTAAATATTCTAATAACTTATATGTAAAAATCAATATAAAATAACATTTGAAGACAAACTTCGCTATGCAGGAGGATTGATATAATAACATGAAAATTTAAATAAATAAATAAATAAAATTGTGGGTAAAATAGTTATATTTTGTTAATTTTAGGATAACTTTAAACAAGATGAAGGGGTGGCTTAGTGGAAGTTCTAGTCCACTCCTTTAGGTCCCTTGTTTGATCCTTGGTGCTAGAAGATGCAATTCTTTTTTTTAAATTCTGTTTTGGCTTGAAAAATTACCAGAATGCCATTAAAAAAAATAGAAAGAGATATCAAATGTCTTTATTTCTTCATCCTTCCCCATTTTCATTTTTGTTGAGAGAGAGAGAGAGAGAGAGAGAGAGAGAGAGAGAGAGAGAGAGAGAGAGAGCGCGCGCGCGCATGCGCACTTCAAGTCTTCACCGACATTCGTCTCCCGTTCTTCCTTTCGCTACTGATCCTTGCTACCGGTGACAGTGGGTACGCCAGAATCTTCCTCTCCCGTCATCCTTATCTAGTGTTTTTCCTTGGTTCCACGATGGCCTCTCTTCCTTCTTGGTTCATCGTCACTGTCGTCATCATAAGCGTGGGCTGTAGGACATCCGTTGCTACCATGGAAGTTCGATCGTGTGGTCTTCTCCATATTCTTTCCATTAATTAGTCGTTGGTCCTCTCTTCTGCCTTCCCTTTTGTTGCTGTGGTCGAAAACCTCTTCCTCTTCTCATTTCTTCTTAACGGTACTGTCTTGGGTGAGTGAGGAAGAGCTTCAAATCCTTCCTTCATGTCTCCTTTACTCTTTAGTAAACTAAAATCTCATCATTTCCCTTTCTAGCAATGGTTATGTGGCTGTGCATATTGTGTGGGTAGTAATAGATTATAATTCTCCCTCTTTGTTCTGTTATTGTTGAGTGAGAGAGTAGATATGGTTTATTAAAGCTGAAATTCAACTTTAACAGCATATATATATATATATATATATAGGCAATTTAACTTATGTATTTGTTACCGTAAGGAAAGGAATTTAAAGTTGCTTTCTTTGGGTTTAAGTTGATTTTTTTATTTTTTATGGAGAGTTTGATTTGTACAATATAATATTGATGTTGGAATTGTTGGGGCAAGAGAATGAAGGTTAAGAAGTTTAATTGATTGATTTGAAAATTTATGCATGTTAGGTGTTTGTAAAAAGTTTATTAAAATTTTATTATATCTAATAGGGACTTCAGAAGAAGAGAAGCTTGATTGAAGTTGTAAGAAAGGAATTTTATGAACTTGGTGATATATTAGGTAAGTAAATAGCATTCCCCAGTAAATAGAAGTAACGATCTTTCTCTTACCTTATTTATTTTTTTATTTACTTACTTTAATTGTTCTAGACGTATTTTTTTAATTGTATCTTATGGTTAAGCTAATTTATATGTAATTGGCTTATTTATTATTCAACTTTAATTATGTAGGCATTCTCATGGTATCTTATTTTTTTTAATATTACATATGCATGGATTGGATAAATTATAGGTAAAAAGGTTATTTGTACTTCATAATTAAAGGAAAATTTTGAACTATAAGGATTTCTGGACTTCATGTATGACATAAATGTTTTATATAACTGAATAAAGAATGCTGGTTGTTAACAATAATTTCATTAACCCTTAACACACCAGGGTATATCTAGCTAGCAAGGTACTTTGAAGGTGCTAGCCCCATGTATCGGCCAACACATGTGGAAGGAAGGATGTAATCTAATGGATATGATCCATGCCTATTTTTCATGGCTTTTAGCCACACTAAATGTTACTTACCCTCATGGACTATGTGTCTATACCTATTATTCATTCTGTTCAGGTCTTAGCAGAAAATAAATTTTCTTGGTTATATTTTTGCTCTTAAGAATTGTATTCTTATGATTTATTTTATATAAAAAATATATTCCTAACTTATTGATTATGATTCTCTATTCTCTCTTTTCTATTTTTGTTACTCAATTATCAAAGATAAATTGTGTTGTTATCTTCTAATACCATCAGTAAATAGATTGGCCTCTTGTTTCCTATTATATATGTTTATGATTATCATTTTCATTTATTATTATTTGGGAGTGTTGTCTACTGGAAAAATTTTTGGTATTTAGATAGTAGAAATGGACTTGCTTTTCAGCAAACCTCGTGGGACTACTTGAGACGAGAAGCATTTTGTTGCTCAAATTACGTTGTGAATTAATGTAAATATTTAAGCATTTTATTTTTTATAGAGTTACTCCAGGAATCATATAGGTAGGATCCTTAGTTAAATTATTTTGGTTTGCATATATATATATATATATATATTGTATCAAAATAGAACTCCAAGTGCTGTTTGGATGTTCTTTTTAACAGGTTGTAGAGATTTTGGGAATGTCTAACTTACAGCAAAAATTGTGCCAAAATTTCTATAGCAAGCTTAAGTATTTTGTTCCTATTAACAATGGCTTAATATAAATGACAATTGTATGAAAAAATTATAATTAATATGTTAGATGGGTTAATGTTTTAGGTTTAAGGAATATGAGTTTTTTTGTATTTCAGCTTATCACACTTTGAAAGTTCGGGGTGTGACAATTGAGTTCTAATTGTTCATTGAAATTAAACGAATAAATATATACGTAGTTTGCATGAAATTGCCACCTTTCAAGCATGTCATATTCAACCAATCTATTTTTCATTTGGGTTTCCTGCCATTTGATATCTTATTTTATGTTCAAATGTTTGAAATTTAGCCTTTAAGTACTTGAAAAAGTTAAAAGGTTCACATGCAAAATGCCACATTGATCAAATGCATAATGTTTCCTGGATGATGGGTGTACACTTGCAAGAGATACCTTAAACCCTAAACACTAAACCCTCCAAAATTTTATAAGCATGTGTTGCCATAATCACTACTACAGAATTACGGGTATTTGATGTATATATATTTGACAGTTATTGAAAAATTCATTACATAAGGAAAGGCAGAAACTGGGAAAACCAATATTTGATGGTTTCAACAAAAATCATCAAATATATAAATCAATATATTTAACAATTATATATAAAACCACTAAACTTAAAATATAATATTTAAATTAGGGAATTTTTAGAAATTTTTTTATATAAGTTTGATGGTTAAGTAGTTAACCATCAAATATAGTCAGACAATATTTGATGATTAACCTTGATAACCGTCAAACTTATGCAATTTAAGATTGCCTTCGCCTTCTTCATATCTCACGTTGCTCTATAGAGAGAGCTAAACCAAACATGCCTGGAAATTTTGAATCTCTCTGAAACTTCTTCTCTACCTAAATGTCTCTACTACTTTGACTTGTCTAGAAGCATTGATTTGTGAAGATCCCATTATCCATCGTCATGCCCTAGCTTCTTTGAGCACATAATTGCCTCCATAATCAGAGCTTAGTGAAGAATCAGAGCCTTTGCAAGCGGTCGGGCTATTGCTCTGTGAAGAATTAGAGCATTCTTATGCTCTTGCTCTAACAACTTGGTGGAATCTATTCGAGCTATTCTGTTCTACAATTTCATTCTGCATTGACTAAAGAAATTCTCAAGTATGTTTAAGCTGTTCATTCTCTTTTTTTATTCAAATGCTTGAGGTTCGAATTGGTAACTATGGTAGCTATAGTCTGTGATTTATACTTGTACTGGATTGCTTGCTTTACATTGATCATTTTCTACTGTGGCTGGGTGCTCAATGAAAGCATGTTGATGTTGTTTGCTTTTCTTTCCATGGATGTATGCAAGGTGCTTGACAGAATGCCTCTAAGAAATTGAAAATCACCCAAGCACTCTTAGCCAAAAGAATTAAATTGGAATAATAATTATTATACCTAATTAGAGCATCTCTTTCAAAATTAGTCCTAGTACATGTTCCTTATTGGTGTAAGAGCTAGATTTTTGGGTAGAGTCTAAAGATGAGGGGTCTGAATATAGCCTATATATCTATGAATCTATATATATATATATATATATATCAAAATTAACGTTTATTTAGAGCATCTCTTTTAAGGCATATCTATGAATGTAGCTTATATATCAACTATTATTAGAATCCAAAGATGAGATATCATTATTTGGTAGTTCTTTAATTCCTATGTCAAGATAAAAATCAAGATTCGTTGAAAAGAAGAAAAAAAATAGAGAGGATATTGTTCTTGAAGTATTCCATTGGGTATAGATATATTTTGATTTACTGCTATTGGAATCCAAAAGTATAATAGAAAAATGCATGCTTGTGCACATGACACTAGCTAGTTGTTTGGCATTTTTTTGGCTTAACCATCGACTAAGAGAATAAAAATATTTCACATTTATTTTTTTAGTTAATGTTAAAGAAATTAACTTCTTGCTATTGAATTAAGTTTGATTAAACTATACAAGGATTGAATTTAATTCAAAGAGGGGGTAAAATGCCCAAGAAACTTCCAATTATAAGTTGTTATGCTGTCGAAATTTTATTAAATAGTAATAAAATTTGTGGCTTTATTAAGTTTCAAATCATTGGAATTGTGTTTTTGTGAATTTTGTTGTTACCTAACTAAGTAGGAATGAATTAGATTATAAGTTATGAAGTTTTATTACTTATTAGTAGATAGTAAAATTTTTACTAAAACTAAGTTCTTCAAATTAGTTTTCATACTTGTAATCAATAAAGTTTATTGAGGAATTATGTGTGAAAGCATGTGACTCATGATTCATTATTTGATTGATGAAGACTGTAACATCCCGAAATTTTAAGACTCGAATTTATAAAAATAAAATAAAAGAAAATATCTATAATTAAATTAAAATTTAGAATAATTTGATAGAGGTCTAGAGTTTGAATTTTACTAAGTAAAAGTTTAGTTTTATTTGATTTTTAACTATGGGAAAAATTACCAAAGTTGACCTGGGCTTTTGTGCAATAATAAAAAAATGTTGGGCCCTTTCTTGTAATTTACCCCAAAATGTTTTAGCATTAGTTTTAAAGAGCAAAACAGACCAGAAACGTAGAAAAGAAAACAAGGAAAGGAAAGGAAACGCGTGAGAGAGAGAGAGAGAGAGGAAGAAGAAAGGAGAAAGAGAGGGAGTTAGGTTCGGATCTAGGAGTCTTTGCGACCGTTGCGAGCTCGGCTACACGATAGGTAAACTCCCTACTTCAATCCTCTTCCCTTTCTCTTGATTTTTTTCAATTTTTGGAAGAGGATATTTTTGGATTTTGATCTCAAAGGCTTTATTCTTGTAAGCTTTTGTTTCTTTGGATCCTAGGGAGCATGTTTTGAGTTTCTATATAGTGATCTAATGTTTTGAGTGGATAATTGGATGAAAAGAGGTGTTTTGGGCACAAAATAAACCTTGAGAAATTGGGTTTTTGCTCTTCAATGGTTTAAGCTTATTGATTTAGTTATAATTTTTCTATTTGAGATCAATAAGATTTAAATTAAGGTTTGGTTTTCATTATAAGGGCTAATGGTGAAAGCTGGTGACACTAAGTGAAGGTTTTTAATTGATAAAAAATTATATAAATTGAAAATTAGCCTAATGATGGCTAATAAATGATTTTGGTGGTTAAGTGATACTATGTGAATGTTTGGTTTAATATATGGACCATTAGGGTGGATTATGACTCATTGACCCAAGTTGTGTGGTATGAGTTATAGTCTTCATTAATACTATTTGTCATGATAAGTGATGTGGATCACTTATATGTTGTAGGAAATTATTGGTGAAACTTATTGAGAAGTAAGGAACAAGCCGAGCCCTATTTTGTACAAGGGGAACCCTTTTGGTACCAAAGGGTTGAGGTAACAGGGAAATTTATATTTCTTATTACTTTGTTTTAGTTATTTTTGAATAAATATTACTAGTTATCATGCATTACATGTTTTAAAAGATTAAGTGTGTTTTATAAGGGGTTATGGGGTACTACTTTGATTATAGTGCAAATATGTTTTCTAATTGTTTAATAACAATGTTTTTATGGAAATGAGATTTATAAATATTATACTACTTTAGAGTGTTGAATGGTCAATACTCAGGAAAGGTAGACAAGAGTAAAAGGCATGATCTCAGTGGGAGTTCACCAATGAGAAGGTGTGGATTTTTGATATTCTATGGCACACTGTCAGTACTCAGTGTTGTCTTACGTATTGTGGGCTCAATACACTAAAGTGGTTAGTGTATTGAGAGTTCGACACCTCTCAGTGGGAGAGGGAATCCAACATATGAAGTGTGAGGTTGAGTGCCTAGGCCAAGGTAGCCCTCACATGGAAAGTAAGTTAGGCTGGCTCTAGGAGGGAGTTAGCTTCAACTGCTTAGGATTCACGTCGAAGGGGCATAGGAGGTTCGGTGGATTATATCATGCCTTAGATTATATTTTGTGCCTGTGGAGGTACAAGTAGGTATAAGGTTTACCTACGAGTTAAAGAGTGCCAGGTGGCATTCTGTTGGTCATGAAAGGCTATATCGGCCTAGGTCATGCATTCATGCATTTTAAATGGCTAAATTATATACTATATTGAATTTATTATTCGTTTATTTGATTATGGTTTACTTTGTAATAATCAATGTAGATTTCACTGTTACTGAGACTATGGTTGTCTCACCCCTTTCTTTTCAATATTCTAGGTCCAGGCGAAGGATCCAGTGATGGACGGGGAAATGACCAATGCTAGGGGTTTACTTGTGATTTGTAAAGAACTGCAACCCCTTTCTTTTGAGAAAATATATTGTAATGTATTTAAGATTAGGGTGTCAGTAGGATATGATTATGTGTGTGTGTGTGAATATGTGTGGATTGTGTGCTTGTGCATGAATTTTTGTCTGTTTGTAGACTTGTGGCTAGGAAACTTGGTTATAGTGTGTGGTTTTGATGGATTTACTTAGTAGACCAAGTTTCTATTACAAGCAGATCTTTATTTTAATATATATATATATGTGTGTGTGTGTGTGTGTCATTCTATAAGCAATTGCAAAGTGGTTGCATTGCAAATGGTGTGCTATGGGCAAACAAACATCTTGGATAGAGAGAGTGGGTCCGTGGGCCCCACAAGGAGCTCTGAGCCAAGTGAAAATGTTTAGCATATGTATTTATATAAATACATGGTATTTGGATTGATTTGTGACCACTCTTGTATGATTTGTGCATTTTGGGGGTTTAGGGTCCATTTTGGAAAATGGCACCCGGGTGGTCAAATTTTGATGTATGGGGGTTTTCCATCATTTGAATGTTCTATCAAGTTTTTTTAGTCTTATTTGACGTGTCCAAAGTGTTCCCACAGGTTTGTGACCATTAGGATGAGATTTGGACAATTTTGAAAATGGTTTTTACTAAAAAGCTGCACTTTTACATCCGGGTGTCCAAATCTTAATCCGACCGTTGGGTTTCTCTAAAATTTGGGTCACAAGTAAAACCATTTATAAGCTTTGTGTGGGCTTTAGAATCACGTCAATCGGATATCGAACGGAGAAACGACACACTCCGGAATTTGGTCTGGAGGTGCTGTCATGACAGCATTAAATTGCTGTCATGACAGCTACAGTGTTGATGTTGTAACCTGCACAAAATTCAATCCATCCGTTGGATCTTTTCAAAATTTAGTATGCTAATAGTATTCTTTAAAAGTGACATGTGGGCTTTAGAATCACTCCGATCAGAGGTCAGATGATGAAATGGTGCACTCCGAAAGTTGGTCTGGAAATGTTGTCATGACAGCTTTTTAGCTGTCATGACAGCAAAAATAACCAATTTTTTAACATGTCTAATTTTCAATCCGACCGTTGGATCTTTTTGAAATTTAGTATACTTATAGTACTCTTTGAATGTGACGTGTGAGCTTTAAAATCACTTCGATCGAAGGTCGAATGATGAAACGGTGCCTCCCGGAAATTGGCCCAGGAGGGCTATCATGACAGTAATTTAATGCTATCATGACAGCATCTTTTTATTTCACTTTCGTCTACCTTACTTCCGCGTGCTATAGGTAGAACCTATAAATTTTTTTTAAAGGCTTTAAATGTTTACTTTTCAATTGTGTATTTGCTTAGTGATTTAAATGATTTGTTTCCTAAGTTGGTTTTAGGATTTATTCCTTAACCACACTTAGTTTATTTGAATTGTGTAATTTTTGGATAACACTCGGGGCAAGTGTTACAAAGACCTAATATCAATGAGTCACTAATCATATTTTTTCTCAAAGTGATTCTTTCTAGATCTAGAAGATGACCAAGGAATGGATGTCTTCCAATCGATTAACGAAGGAATATTTGAATGGGGTAAAAGAGTTTAAGTTTGCACTTAAGCACACAAACGATCATACTAGTATGGTGTGCCCTTGTGTAAAATGTTATCTGATGAAGCGGGTTTGTGCGTCTAAATTAGAAGATCATTTAGTATGTTATAGAATTAATTAGAGTTATAAGTATTGGCACAAATATAGAGAGACAAGAAATGCGAGCTGGGGTTATAGTAAGAGCTACTTGTCACATGATTTTGATACAAGTACATATGAGGCTAATAAGGAAGACCATCTTGAAGAGATGGCCAGGGTAATTGAAGAGGAATTAAAGGATTGTCCTCAAATGCTTGAGAGATTAAAAAGTAATATGGAAAAGCCTTTGTATAGTGGTTGTGCTGAGTTCACATTATTGTCAGGGGTGTTAAGTTTGTACAACTTGAAAGTGAGTAGCGATTGGAGTAATAAGAGCTTTAGTGAATTGCTTGCACTTCTTAAAGTGATGCTACCTAAAGTGAACGAGCTTCCTATTAACACGTATCAAGCAAAATAAATGTTATGTGCTATTGGCATGAGCTATGAGAAAATTTATGCTTGCCCAAATGATTGTATATTATTTAGAAATGAATATGAATCATTAACTAAGTATCCAAAATGTAAAGCATCACGCTTCAAAGATAATAGGAAAAGTCCGGAGAAGGCATTGTAGTATTTTCCTATTGTGCCTAGATTTAGACGATTGTATAGTAGCAAAGAAGATGCAAAAAATTTAACGTGACATACAGATGAGAGGATTAAAGATGAAAAACTATCGCATCCTACTGACTCTCCCCGATAGGGAATGATTGATTATGAGTACCCTGAATTTAGATAAGAATCAAGGAACTTATGCCTTGCATTATGTACAGATGGAATGAATCTGCATGGGCTCCAAAGTAGTACCCATCGCACTTGGCCAGTGATTTTGATAATTTACAATTTACCTCCATGGTTATGCATGAAACACAAATACATGATGCTATCCATGCTAATTTTAGGGCCAAAACAACCAGAAAATGACATAGACGTGTATTTAACTCCTCTACTTGAAGACTTCAATTTATTGTGGGAGATAGGGGTTGAGGTGTATGATGGGTATAGGGAAGAAAAATTTAATTTGAGAGCTTTGTTATTTGGTACCATAAATGACTTTCTAGCGTACCGTAATTTATCAGGGTACAGTATAAAAGGAAAACTTGAATACCCTATTTGTGAAGAAAACACAGATTCAATTAGGTTGGAGCATGGTATGAAGAATGCTTATATGGGGCATCACAAGTGGTTGCATCCAAGTCATTATTATTGAAAATTGAAGAAATGTTTTAATGGAAATTCAGAAGAATGTGGCCCGCCTTTAATATTGACTAGTGACCAATTGTTTGAAAAGGATAAGGATTTGTATATCGATTTTGGGAAACCTCTTTCAAAGCACCTTGGGACAAGTGGGTGGAAGAAAAGGTCTATTTTTTTCAAGTTACCATATTGGAAGGTCTTGTATGTTAGGCATTTTCTTGATGTGATACACATCGAAAAAAATATTTGTGATAGTATTGTTGGTACGTTACTCCATATTCCTAGAAAGACTAAAAATAGCATCAATGCAAGGTTAGACATGTTTTCTATGGGGATAAGGGAAGACTTAGCACCAGAGGAGAAGGGGAGTTGCACCTTTCTTCGTCCAGCAGCTCACACATTACCTAGAAAAGAAAAAATTTCTTTCTATGAGTTTCTTGCTGCAGTTAGAGTTTCAGAAGGTTACTCATCAAACATTAAAAACCTTATGTTAATGAAAGACCTAAAGCTGAAGGGTTTAAAATCTCACGACTATTATGTTTTGATGGAAAATTTTATTCCAGTAGCGATACGTTCTATTCTACCTAATAAGGTGCGAGACATAATCGTAAAATTATGTTTCTTCTTTAAATCCATTTGTAGTAAAGTTATTAATCCCAACAAATTGTCGAAGTTATAAAGCTGAATTGTAAAAGCATTGTATGAGCTAGAGATGTATTTCCCACCTGCTTTCTTTGACATAATGATTCACTTAACTATTCACTCAGTGAAGGAGGTACAAATGTATGGCCTGGCTTATTTAAAATGGATGTATCCTGTGGAGCATTATATGAAGATATTAAAAGGATATGTCAAAAATTGTAGTCAACCTGAGGGTTGCATTGTTGAATGGTATATCAATGAAGAAGGGGTTGAATTTTATATTGAATATTTAAAAATGTCAATTATATTGGGCTACCAGTGTCTTGGCATATGGGAAGGAAAGGTGGGGAAGGGATAATAGGAAAGAATATAGTTACTGTCTTAAATTTACAGTAGGATCAAGCACATCTTTATATATTGCATAACTCAGAAGAGGTTCAAGAATTTGCAGACAAGCACTTGGATGAGCTTAAGAAGGATAATTCCAATAGAGGTGAAACTTGGTATGCGAAAGAACATAATAAGCAATTTGCACATTGGCTAAAAAACCATATTCGTGATAATTTCAACATGAATCTTGATTCTGTTCCTGAAAAAATAAGATGGTTGGCTAGAGGTCTGAGCAAGCAAGCAGCTTCTTATGTTGGCTATCTTATCAATGGATACACCTTCTATACTAAAGAGCAAGATAGTCGAAGCACAATGCAAAATAGTGGTGACACTCTTATTGCTCATGCGATGCATGTAACTAGCTCTAAAGACAACAACCCAATATACGCAAATATGTCATATTTTAGGGTAATTGAGCACATTTGGGAGTTAGATTATGTAAAATTTCAAATTCTGGTCTTCGATTGCAAGTAAGTTGACCATAAAAATGACTTTTTAATTGATGATAACTCAGGGTTGATACAGGTGAATCTGAACAAAGAAGAGTATAAAGATGAGCCTTTCATCCTTGCTTCGCAGGCCCGACAAGTGTTCTATATTTCTGATCCTGCTAAAACTAATTGGTCCATTGTTTTATTGACAAATAAATTCATTAAAGACATGGATGATACTGTTTTTGAGGATGATCCATTTTTAGGAACGTTGCTTGAAAGTAATTTCACTGAAGGTGATGCATTCTATATAAGAAATGATCATACTGAAGATATTTAGATATCAAAGAGAGGAAAAAGGATTTGAGACTAGAGTAAGCAAGGAAAAGATTAAAAGAAGACAAGAAAAAAAAGACCAACTTAAACATGTGTGTTTTTACCAAATAAAAATTACTTGTGTTTATTTAATTATCGCATATGGTCTTCTATTTTCTAAATAACTGTTACATGTATGTTTGGTTTATTTTATAAATAATTATTTCATGTGTCCATTGATTTTCTAATTATATATGTTCTTGCATTTTATAGGTAACTGGCTCTTAAGAAAGGTAAACGCAAAGGTCATAATGACCTTAATGTTCTCAGGGGTGGCCCCAGCATTAACCCTAGCAATGGTCCTAGCGTCGATCCCAGCGGTGGCCCCAATGTCGACCCCAGCAGTGGCCCTGATGATGTAGCTAATGGTGATGCTTCCAGTGTTGCTCCTAGTCTGACAATGAATGATAATCTACTTCAGGAGGAGGCAACTGAGATTAGAAAGTGCTTAATGTTGATGACAAAAGTGAATAGACGGAGGATAGCTGGACAAAAATATCCCCTCCAATGGAATGCTAAAGGGCAATTGATTAAGGACAATAAAGATAAATTCATTAGCTATATTGAAGCTGTTGCAAAAGTAAATGTGCCTATCACACTCAGAAATTAAAAGAAGGCAGATCATCTACGAGGTAGTATATTTGCAAACAAGTAGAGATTTATTTGTTAACTTACCATTATATGACTGTTGTGTCTATAATAGTTTATCAATTTACTAATAACATGCTAATATTTTACAGTCAGCATTTATAATTGATGCTAGTCCAAGGAAGTATGTCCTCCAAATAGCTGGGAGAGCAATGCATTTTTTTTTATATTTTGTGAGATCAAAATATATTGAAAGAGTGTGTAGTAACATTAATTCCAAGGTCCCTACTTTAATTAAACCTTTAGTAACCCAATAACAATGGGATAAGTTTGTTGTATCTCATTTTCAAATGGAATTTCAAGTGATTTTACTTTACCAATTGATTTTAATTTTCTAATAATATTATGCTATATTATAAGTTTAATTAATTTTAATTTTTTTCACAGCAATTGAGCCAACAAAATTAGGAGTTGGTTAAGAAAAATCTATATCCTTTTAAGAAAGGGCGTGTGGGGTATTTAGGCATAGAAAAAAAGATGGTATTTATTAATTACTAATATTTATTAATTTTAAAATTACTCCACATTTATTTGTTCTATTTGCTAGTTGCTAATTTTTTTGCTATTGACATGCACAGATTGAGCGAGAAGGCACAGGAGTTAGTAGCATATCCTGCCATGATCTTTTTATAGAAGGCTGAACTAACAAAGAGACATTACAGATGAGCATGTTCAGGAGATAGTTAATAAATGTGTAAGTATCAATATTATTAATTTGACATAATAAATTTAATTTTTTCATTCAAACAAATAATTTAAGTTTTTCAATTTGTGTCACATAGGCTGCTATCTTAGATGAAGTCTCAAAGGGTGAGCATCCGGAGGATGAAGATATCTTGGGTTAGGCATTGGATAATCCTGACCACCCCGAACGTGTTAAGGGTGTTGGTTTTAGCATTATCAAGAAGCAAGTATTTGGGACTACAAAGCCATCAAAAGGTGCAATGCCTTCTTCAGCTAAGTTTAATACACTAAAAGATGAGGTTGATAGGCTACATCAGTTTGTTGATGTGTTGCTCACGTCCCAAGGAAAGACATCCACTCATGTGGAAATTAGTCCTAATAGTAAGAGAGACAGTTGCAACGTAACTCAGCCTTCTTATCCAAACCTTCCTGAGGTAATCTTAATATTTTTTTAGTTATATTCATTTTTGTATTAATAAATTATAAATGTTTCCATTGCTTTAGGGTGAAGCCGAATGTGAGTTTTTGACAAACAGTCCAGATCGCTGTGTGGTTGCAATTGGTATAATGTATAATGTTCCTGAGGGCACTATACATAATGTGCCAATTCTTCTACGCCACGTATGAGTTTGTCTAAAAGTTTCTTTGGACGACAACTATCAGTTGCCCATTCCTACGGAGGATGTGATGACTGTAGGAGATGCATTGGGCACCTTTGTTGCATGGCCCACTGCCCTGATAAAGGCCGATATCTAACAAAGATAAGGTACACACACACACACACAATTTATAAAGCTGATCTCAAACAAAGATAAGGTATCTATATAATAACTTTTGATCTCTAACTATCTTTGGTATATAGTCCAAGGAAAAAGACTTCCTCAGTAAACAATCAACTGGCCATGATTCAAAGATTATCGCACCTCCCCTGCTTCAAAAGATGGAGCCTCAATTGTCACATAAATTCCTGACTTCACTAGGGGTATATGCAGACATGCAAAGGAGTATTCATGATTTTATTGCTGTAGACGTCCCATTTGAGCATGGCATGTATGACAAAGATTATATTAATCACATAACGCTCGAAGTCATAGATGAAGTACTCCACTATGGCATGATTAGCATGACCGTCATGGATTTTTATTTAAGGTACTTCTTTTGTATAAAAGTGGTCATTATTTTTATAAATATATACTAATCTGTTTGATTTATTAATTTTAGGTTTCTCTATCTTACAATCGTCGTGCCCCACAACCTTACTAGGATGTTCACCTTCATTTGTCCTTATGACATTACTGCTTTTTGTGACATTCGGGACTCTGATCATGAAGATCAAGCAAAGCGGCTGTGTGATTCATTCAAAGCCAGGACTACTAAAAAAAGGGGGAGGTTATTCTTGATACCTTACGTGTAAGGGTTAGTTATTTGTTATATTTAATGTGTTTTCTCAATTTTATTAACTATTTCAATTTATTATATATTCTTTACAATTGTTAATTATTTTAGGGATCATTGGATGCTAATTGCCCTCAATTCGGCTGAAGAAAAATATAAGAAATTGCCATCTATTACTTATGTTCTGCTGGCGGACAACTAGATAATCACAAAAATATGACGGAATTAATCAACAAGTAAGCACATTAATTAAGTTCATACTTGTGTTTTTTGATATTTCAAACTTACCAACTTCTATGTTTTTAGGGCTGTGTTTTTTTTACTACACGTATGAATCTTTAACTGTCCTTAGGGTCAAACCATTTGACCAGTTGTTCACATGGACAATAATAAGGGTATGTGTTTAAACATTAATTTTTCAAGTATTTATTAACAATTATTCAATAATTTAATATATTTTGTTTGTTTTGCTTTTAAAGTACTCGCGTCAAAGACTAGATTTAGTGGACTATGGATATTGCATGATGAGATTCATTAAGGACATCATCACTCACACCAAGACTTCAATCCCTACCAAGGTTCATATTTAATTTAAATATATGTTTTATATATGGCAAAATTTCATTAGTTAGCTAATTAACTTTGATATGGTTATAATTTAAATTGTAGTATTATGATAACGCTTATTGTGAAGAATTTGGGGATGCTCACATCAATGAAGTTGTGGAAGAGTGGTGCCAACATATGTTTCAACTATGGATCATGAAAAATTCATGCATTTAGTGAGTGCACATTTGGTCTAGCTTGAAGGCAAAAAGAATGTGGCTTAGGATAGAATTATTGTTTCATTTTTTAGGATAGAATTGTGATTTAGGATTAAGATTTGCAACTTTTTTGTTTATAATTAATGTGTACTATGTATGTGTATATACATATATGTATATGTTCTTTTAATTCTGAAAGAATGTTGCTGATGATAATATATATTTGCTAGATTGTCTGGATTATGAAATGTCAATTATGTTGCAGGGGGATGCTTAAACGCAGCTTCCATATAAAAGAAAATTTTACAACATATTTGATGGTTATCTAATATAACCGTGAAATATATATATATATATATATATTTCACGGTTCTCACATATAATTGTCAAATATGACCTTACTTTTTAGTCAAAGCAAGTTTTTATACCTTATACTTGACGGTTATTTAGAATCGTCAAGTATAATATCACATATTTGATAGTTAAAATAACCATCAAGTATATAGAGCTCCATAAATGACGGGGTCTTATTTGACGGTTTTTAATCGTCAAATATATAGGAAAATAACAGTCAAATATGCATAATTCATATAGTAGTGAATCTAGTATTACCAAAAAAATACCCAATTTTAATGGCCAACATTTCATCAAACTTTAAGTTCTAATGATTCTTGAGGTTCCCTCTTACCCCATCCAAAACATTCATTATAAAGTATTATGATCCCATTTGAAATGGCAAATAGTAACTCAAAATTGTACAATAATTTGAGACTTGGCCATATTTATTAGAAGAGAATGATTCTTTTCCTACCTACCAATTATGCTTGTAGAATTTAATTAACGTGAACTTGTTTGATAATGTCAAAAGTCACCTCTTTTTAGAGTTTACTGGCAAGGGCCACCCATTCATCTAAGTTTGCATTAACTTCCTATGACACATAGTACAAACCCAGACTCCAAAAGCATATTAAAACCTTAAATAAGATAGCAGGCAAATACTCAATAAAATAAATCTGCGAGCATATTTGGAGAGTTCTATTTCTAGGAATAGAAATTTGAAAAACCTAAGCCATTGCCCCTAGTAATGTTGAGTCACCTCGAGAGTTTTCCCATCAAGGACTATACATGTCCCCATCATGGAAGCACCACCAATCCACTCTGAGCTTGTTTAGAAATTCAAAGTTAGCTCTCCCTGTGTTAATTAAGGGAAATCAATCTCTTATCAAGCATAAATATTTGAGTGAATGAATATGCAATAGACCAACATGAGAATCATGTAGTAACATACTTCTTTCTTTAGCCATATTTAATGGATTGGTACCGTCTCCCACAGCCAAAATTTGGTTTGTGCACTAAATGGATCACTACTTGTTCCATAAAAAGTATACCAAAATGCAACACTAAATCTAAATCAATCCTATCATTCAAGAACAAAAATTCAGTCAGAGGACATAGCAAGAGGATGAACTAAGTCATACTGTCGCACCTGAAAAAATGCAATGCGGACAGGGCGCGAGTGAAGGTCCCCAGCCTTTGTGGCAGGAATTGAATGGACAAGGAGTCGCCACCAAGATTTTGAGAAAAATCTCAGGAAACTATTTAAAAGGAGGATAAGGATGATCTGCGAAATTAGAGAATAGGTTCGGAAGTCGGTTGAGTGTAGGGAAGGTGTTAAGCATCCCACAACACCTGTTCGTCAGAACGGTTACCTAAAGTTTATTATACTCTATTAATATGGCTTTATAATTATTTTAATTATCTTTTTTATATTCATGTGTTTGATAAAAATGATAAGAATTAGGTGAGAAATATTTATTTATTTACGAGGGAGGAAGGACTTGACTCAGAATCTAACTCTGAGGCCTACCGTACCCTGTGATGGGGATTAAAGTTCACGTAGTTCGGGCTTGAAAGTTTGTTGGTGAAAATATTTTTGAAGAAAAATTAATTAGAAATAATTCACCATTTTGCAAATAAAACAATTTCTGAAATTTTGATATGTGTGTTTTAAATTGCAAAGAGTAATTTAATTTTAATTATTTTCTCAATTTTTGAATTTTTGGAATAAAGAAAGAAAAGAGTTTACAATTTTTCTTTTATGTGTTATGATTGGGAGTTTTAACTGCTATACCTGTAGAGCTTTATTGATTCATACAGTAATACAATTGTTCTAAATATTTGCGAAGATTTTGAAATCTCACATAATAAAAGAGTTTAGCAATTTAATTTATTTATTTTTAAATGCTAGTAATAATTTATTCAAGCATGTATGTACATTTTTTTAAAGAATTTTAATCATCATACCTGCATAGCCTTATTATCTTATACGATAATATGATTCTCCTAAATATCTACGGAGATTCTAAAATCTCACACGATAAAGGAATTAAATTTAAATAATTCTTTAATTTAATTAATTTGATATATAATTTATATGTATATTTTAAAAATTTAATCGTTATATCTGTAGAATCTTATTGACTCATACGATAATATGATTATCTTAAAAGTCTATGAAGATTCAAAAATCTCACATGACTAAAAGATATAATTGATAAATATGATTAAAATTTAGATGCATTAATTTGGTTAATTAATTTTCTAATTTGTGTATTATATGATTATTTAAAAATTATTTATTATATTATAAAAATTGAGAATCACTATATCTGTGAGGACTTATTATCCCACACGATGAGGTGATTAATTTAAGTCTCTACGAAAATTCTTAAAATCTCACATGAAACTTAAATAAATTAATTTGGATTATAAAAGAGAGTTAATTTTAATATATAAGTTTTGCTCTCAAATCTGCGAAACCTTATTGATTTATACGATACGAGATTATCCTAAATATCTGCAGAGATTCAAAGTCTCACACGATAAAAGGATTAAATAATATTCACTTTAAATATATTTTAATGCATAATTATATGACGCATGTTTTTAAATATAGAAATCTTAAACGTTATACCTGTGAAGCCTTATTGACTAACACGATAGTATGAATATCCTAAAGGTTTAAGGAGTTTCAAAAATCTTACATGACCAAAAGATTTAATTAGAAAATGTGATTATAATTCAAATTTATTAATTTAATTAATTAAAATCATAAAAAATTATTATTTTACTTACAAAAATTCATTTATGTAATATATACAAATTAAGAATCATGATATTTGTGGGGACCTATTATCCCATATGATGATTTGATTAATTTAAGTCTCTATAAAGATTTTTAAAATCTCACATGATACTTAAATGTTTATTATAAGATTGATTCTCATACTTGAAAAATCTTATTGATTTACACGGTATGAAATCATTCTAAATGCCTATGGAGATTCTTAAAATCTCACACGACAGATAGATAATCAAAATATTTGCATTTATAGTCGGTGCATAATATTATGGTTGGCTAAACGATTCATGCAATAAAGACAATAGAAAGAATAGAGAAATAAACTATTTTGACAATTTACTATTCTTTTGACTTGGGGATGTATTCTAAAAGATCCAGATTTGGCATAAACTTTTAGCAAGATTATAACCATAATAGATACGGCTTTTAAACCACAATCACCCTACTAATTACCAACAATATTCTCACAGGCTTTTTTTTTATTTTGTCAAACACCTTTCAGATATGTTCTAAATTCTACATAAAAAAATATTTAATTCCTAAATTTTTTAATGCCTAAACATATATCTAGATTAGTCCACACTCTTAATGTCTATCAATATATATATATATATACACATACATGTTCACCAATGAATACAGATTAAAGGAGATGACATGATTTAAATATTACCTAAATAGCCTGTGATTTTAGATATCCATTCTTCTTCTTTCTCCTCTCTTTCTCAGTGATACTATCATATTCATCTCGGCTAGCATCACTAGATTTTGAGGACTATTTCTTTGTCTTTCTCTTGGATTTCTTCTCTTTCCTTCTATTATGGTTACCCAAGTTAGAGTGAGAACACTTCCCTTGCTTCCTGTGAGCTCTTCTACTAGACTTCTTATACCCATTGTCACTGTCATAATCCAAGTTAGAGTCAGATCATTTTTATGTTGTGCAGCTTTCAACTTCCTCTCTGTCTCAATTTTTTTATGGTCTTTCTCACTCAATCTTCCTCTTCTTTTCTTCTTCTTCTTCTTTTTTTCCTTCCTTCACCTGGTTTTCTGTGTCTGATGTGTTCTACTTCTTCTTCGCCTGTGTATTCTCTTTATTTTCTGCTTCCGTCTCTTTCTCGTTCATTCTTGCCTCCCATGCTCTACTTTTCCTTCAGTTTTTCTCCTTCCTCATGCTTTCTTTTGAACGTTGTCCATGCTCTATTTTTTCCTCATTTTTCTGTCTCCTCTTGGACTCCTTCTCATCTCCCACTCTCTATCTCTCTCTTTTCATTTTTTTCCTCCATCTCCTTCTCGGTTCTTTCCTCTGTTTCTCATCCAGTTTCAATCTTCTCTCTTTCTCCTCTCTGTCTCTATTTTGTTTGGTTTTTTTCTTGTGTTCTCTTTTCTTTCAGTCCCTCCTCTATTTTCTGTCTAGTTTTCTTTCTCGGTCTGTGCCTCTCGTTTCGATGCGCTGTTTTTGCTTCCTTCTCTTTTTTTCTCCTCTCAAACTTGCTCCACCTTTTATGCATGCTACATTTCTACTTTTTATTACTGAAGCTCGAGATCTTCCTCTTGCGTGAACATCTGGGTTCCCTCTGCTCTCACTGATCTGTTCTTACGTGTGTTTCCTTTCTCTTGTCCAGTCTTTTCTGCGTCTGATGTGTTTAGCTTCTCTTTCACTGGTGTTTTCTCTCTACCTGTTGAAAGTCTATGTGCGTGCATCATGGTTGCTTGCTACTTCTTTTGCTGTGTTTTTTTGCTCACGTGTAGGTGTTGTTTCTGCTTTTTGTGTCTCTGTTTTTGCTGTTTTCTTCTTTTTCTGCTGCATAGCCAAAAGTGCGTGTGTGTACATGTGTTTCATGTGTTCTGATGCTGCATGTATCTGTTTTTTTAAACCATTCTTTAATGCCTTTTTTATTAATTAGATTGAGGGAGAGAAAAAAAAGTCTAATTTTAAAACACATATTTTTAAATGAAAAACAAAAGATTTAAGGAGAGAAATTTAAAAATAATTGAGTTTCAAAAAATTGATTCCCAATATCTTTGAATGGTTGGGATAATTTAAGAGAGATTTTTAAAAAATTTAAGCAAGATATTTTTTTAAAAATATAATTCTAAAAAAGGATTAAATTTTATTTTTATATTTTTTGATTATTTATTATTAAATTTAAAAAAATGTTCGGACAAAATACGATGTTCATGTACGAGGAGGTCCAAACTTGAGAGAATCAATAAAGAAAAGAAAGGATTGAATAAAGAAAAGAAAGTCATAGCAGGATATAGATTAAACTGGTCAAAAAAGCAAGAAATATATTAAAAGAATCAATAAACTAAAGCTTGCCTCCAAACTTGAGAGCTGTGAGATGCTTGCCCTTAATGTTATTTGATTTCTGGCAAGATAAAGATGCTGTGAAAAATGAAGATTTTAGAATACCAGAAGCTAAGCATTATAATCTTTCTCTCTAATTGGACAGCTTAAGGCAACTATTTAGACGTAAAATTTAATAAACCTGCAACATTTTGATAAACCAAAGCCCTTGAAGTCATTTAAATTCAAATCAAGAACCTGAAATGGAAATCATGGTGCAGACCATTAAAAAAGAAAATCACTCCCATGCCCTCCACCTAAACCAATATGCAATAATCAATTAATTACTAAAAGAAAGGAATTTAAGAAAATAAAATCAACCTTGTTAGTGTGCAAATAAAACCCACCTCAAACTTCATCTATAATATGTCAATTTGGTTTATGACAAACATCTAGTTTTAGGAAAAAAAATATATACAAAAAAATGTCAAAGATAAAGATCTTGATAAAGCTATAGTAGTGAACCCATAAGTGTATTTAATTGTTTTTGGCCAAAATTTCTAGGATAATGTCTAAATGAGTTGAGAAAAGTTTCCCAACCTTCCTTGAAACATTCCAAATTCTAGAAAAGAAATTTAAAATGCTATAAAATATAAATAAATATCTTTGAAATGCATTGAAAATCAACAAAACATACAAATACATTAATATGGAACTAAAACTTGTCAAAATATTTACATTCACAAAATTTTTCAGCATAAATGCGTACTAAAAAGCAAAGTCTTTGTGTCAATTCCTAATTATCCAGATATATTAGAAGAAACCCTACTTGGAAAGATTATCTGGATGTTATTTGATTTCCAATAATCTAGGTTATTTCTATTGATGCTTTTTAATAAATTATCACGATGTCTCCCTTACTGCTTTCAGGATACAATACAATCAGACATGTCTTCAATTTTAATGTTTATCTCCAGTTTTGAAATCAAAGCAGTGACACTCTACCATATAACTGAAGAATAAAATTCAAGAAATGAACTAAAAGAACTTATTACAATTTTTCACTGTATCAAAAGAAACCAAAAGCACCTAATGTCTAATGATATGATATTCTTTTTTCCCCTTTCCCTTCTAGGATAATTATCTGGATTACAGTTTCTAAACTAACAAATGCTTCAATCCTCTTCCAGTCACGATCAAATCTGAAATCAGTATGGCAAAACAAAGAAAAAGGAGTGAGAAAAAATAAACATAAATATCTTATTTCCATCATGTAGACACAAATTTCAGGCAGACAACAAAAATGATTTTCTTTTAATTCAAGTAGAATGCCAGCCATGTGCCTTCAACCAGACTCATATCACATTATGACTTGCCTTTTCATTTTCCTGCTACTTCAGGGGATGATAAATTCTATAACTACCTATGGAGTTTCTGAAGTGATTCCTTTAATCATTAATTTTCAGAGAATAAGAAAGCTCAAACAAATGTAGAATGTGGATGCCACGAAGTTCATGCCTTGAAAAGACTACACTTGAAAGAAAATATAATATAATAATGAGGTGAGGCAAACTGAGATTCTCCCGTCAACCATGAAATTCTTCCCATTTACTCTGCCAAACTTGAGCTTGAACGGTGTTAATCTTACACTATCTCATATAAAGTGAAAGATGAAGAATAAAGTACATAGCTTTCCATCTCAAAGAGTTCCTTATTCAACCTTAAGCATATTCACAATCACAAATCAAAATTTAAAGCTTAGACTATAATCACAAAGTCCAAACGGCATCAATAAGAAAAACATAAGAATTAGTCAATTAGGTGAAGACTCATGAATTTGTGAGGCCTGCAACTAAAATATGAAAGTACAACACAGCTCAAAAGGTTTACTGATAAGTCGCCTACTCACCCATTCACTACTTCACTAGTAAAAATATCCCCAACCAAGAGCCATAAATTTCATTTAATTATAGAGAAACCCATAAATATGAAGGGAATTAGAGAAATTGGGCAATCCTAGCCTCGACATTAGGCAGGAACCACTTCTCACATATTAAGGAAGCGTACATGCATAAGCCAAAAAAAGTACTCGCATTCAAATTGGCTAGAGAAGCATAAATTTGCAATATCATGGATCTGATAAGGTAAAAAATAAATGTTCGTTAAATTTCCTATGCAAGGCTTAGACAACCAGACAGAGAACAAATGGGTGTTCTACTTTGAATGGAACTGAGATTGACGGAGCCAAATAAACCTTCTAAGAAGGGAAAAAATGAATAGAAAACAGACCAAATACAAACGACGCATAACAGGATAGCCGGAGAATGAAACACTCATCTAGAAGGGGTACACACGGATGACCTTCAACGCTAAAGATCTACATACTATCACGAACACTCAAAATATCAAGCAAAGTGAGGGATGCTAGCGGAATGAATGGAATGGGAGCGTGATAAAAAAGGGAAAGGTCAATTCCAAGATTCTCGGCCTTCTCCAGAATGTAGACATTGTTAGGGTAATCCAACTCTTAAGGCCCGTTAGGGGTTTGGCGCTTGTGGGGGTTAGGAGCTTGATCTTGAGAGACCTTGAAGAAGGAAGAAGATGAGAGAAGGAACGGGAAAATTTTAGTTGAACAGTTTTACACTGAAAAATGGATGCAGTTTAGTAATTGTAAGATTGAACAAATTTGTAGATGATCAAATGATTTAATTTTCGCAATTAGCTGCTAGGAATGTTAATGGCATAGTTATCACTTATGTATAACCTAAGAGTTTAGCTTAATTAAAAGTCAAGAAAGCAATGTTTTGAAAACTTGACTGGGCTGGATGATTCGACCAATCCAACTATCACTCGCTGAACTACTTGATCCAATTAATTGAACCACTTTAGCATTTAGACCCAAAAATCAAAGTGGGTCAACCCTGATTGAAAGTCAAAAAATTAAAAAAAAAAAGGCTAAGTCGCTTAAATTCATGATTTATCTTCTCTAATATCTGATTTCTCCTCCATAGCCCAAGCTAAAACTTTGGCATCTCCTCTAGCCTCTGTCTCCAGCTCTAGTGATTTAGCCTTTGACATCGAGATTGAAAGCTCGTAAGTCGTGATATGACGGGTGCTTTTAAGTCTATCATTTTGCATCAAGATCACAAGCTTGTAATATGTCTTTGTCTTCAACTCCAACAATCCAGGCATCTAGCTTTTGGCACTAAGATCTCAAACACTATCGACAAATTAATATTTTATTTATATATTTATATATATAAATATTATTTTTATTCACTATTTATGTTACCGGTTTAACCGTTGGTCTAATTGGTTGAACCATGAAAACTATGACTCGTTGTTCTTTTCAGAGTGACATTCGGTCTGATTTTTAAAACATTGGAAGGACAAGTGCTAGGAAAGAGCAAATGATCCAACTAGGTAGAGCTATCCATTTCATTAGAACAATCACATTTACACCTTCCAATTCAATTTCTAGTTTTAAAAAATTTAAAGAAAATTTCGTTTTTTTTTAATTCTTTAGCATTAGAATCAACTCAAATTTTAATTTTTTTATCAAGTTAAGTATATGCTATGTAAAACTTAGTTTACAAAAGTAGTAGGATACAATTCAAAGAAAAAATAAAACTCAAAAAATAAAAATGAGAAAGAAAACAATAAATACAAAAAAATAAGTTGCCTTATTTTAAAATTGTTATGTTGAGTGCGATAATTTATTAATGCAGATGAATTTTATTTCAATAATTTATATTTAAAATATATTTAAATTAAATTATGGTCATATTTTTTATTTTAATTATGGGTTATTGTTTATTTTTGTTCCTAAACTATTCTATCAGGGACATGCATTGTCCTAAACTCAGCTTTAGTATTCTTCTCCTTAAACTTTTAAAACCAGATCATTCTTGCCCCTACCGTTAATCAAGGTTAAGTGGAATAAATTGCTTGATTTTTATTGCCACTTGTCATCCCATCTAGACCAAATTCAACCCTGTTATGCCATGTTAGGTTTTTTTTAATTAAAAAAAATTCTTTCCAGCCTATTTCCAACCCCTTCAGCCTACCACTCTCTCCCCCTTATCTTCTTCCTGTTCACAAAATTTGATCACGGTGCTAGCAATTTTTTTTTTTTTACCAATATACTATACTTTTCAAAATATTTCCTTAGATACTATAAAATTGAAACTCGGTTTGAATCAGACCGAGTTTCAAATTTTTTAAAACGTGAAAGTACCATTTATTTTATTGGTTGTACAAGAAACTTAATTCTCATTAAATTAATCTTAACAAAATTACAAATAACCTTCTGCAGACTGCTAAGCCCCATTACATAAACACAAATATTAAATTAATTGTTATTTAGGCCCGGATTCATTATGTATTGGGCCTTGAGGCCCAAGCCCAAAAAGAAGGAAAATGAGCGCTAGCAGTGACAGCCGAGTCACCTAATATCATATAGTATACTATAAGATACCTGGTCCCTTGTCTTCCTCCTCCAACACCATAGCGAATTTATAGGCCGGGGAGGGAGAGCCGTGAGGAGAGCTCGTTCCTCACTGAACGTCCGCGTGATGGACACGTGTCCGTGTGTCAGTGATCGCTGAGGTTAGAGATCTCATGAGATCTAACTGTAAAAGATACGGCCGCATCATAAAGGGGTATTCAACGGTTGGGATGGTATAACATGTTTCGACATCCGGTAATACTATGAGGGGTGCCGATACTAGTGAGGCCGTTACAGAAAGTTTCAAAAGTATTTCAATAGTTTTTGCTAAGATTAATTTAATGAGAATTAAATTTCTTGTACTACGTGACTCCCTCTCTCTCTCCTCTTTGAGATTAAAAAATATAATATTTCCTCCATTTTAAATTATAGAATATTTTTAAAAAAAATTTCTATTTCAAAATATCTTATATTTTAAATAGATTAAAATTTTATTAAATACATCAATTTCAATATTCTTGCTTTTTTTATACTTAATTTTTATCTTTTCTCTTTTTAATATATTAAATGATGAGTATTTTTTAAAATTTTTATTTTTATTTTAAAAAAATAAAGTTATTAAATATATTTAATGAAATTTATTAATATGTAAAATTTTATTTAAAAATGTTTTATAATTTAAGACAAAGATAATATAATATTCAAAAAAAATAAATAATTGTTATCTAAGCTCGGATCCATAATCCATTGCGTATCGGGCCTCTCGTGTAGTATAGTATGTGAAGAAATATTTTAAAAGATATAGCGTATAAGCAAATAATTTTTTTACCACTAACGGACCCAGAAAAATAAATTAATAGAGACATAATTTATATTTAAAATAAATATTTATGTTTTTATAAAAAATAATTATATATAATTATATTTTTTATATAAGTTAATAAAATTAAATATTTAAAACAACACATAAAGATAGCATTAGAATAACATAAAAGACCTCTTTACATATAGCATCATGTTTTTTTAATTTTCATTAAATAAAATTTATATTCCTCACTTAAGAATGTAAAATATTTTTAACTAAATCTCACCTCAATAAACTAGTTAATTATCTTCAAACTAATATCATCTTTTCATATTTATCCTTATCTAATAAGGTATTTTACTTTAAAATAAATATAAAGTAATCTATTTATTAGGAGTACTTTTTAAAAAGCACATTAATTATACATTAAAATATTAAAAATACTTTATATTTTTAACATCTAACTCCTATTACATTTTTTAATTGAGGGAATATGCCTCTTTTGTATGGTAGAGAATTTTGCACACAAAAATCTTTTCATTTTCTCATCATCATTTTGCCTCCAAAGAAATTGCTTGTTTGAAAATTTTTTGTGCAGAATTTTTTTCATAAACAATTTTTTTCTGAACTATTACTTTTCTATCATAAAACTATTGCTATTCAAAGTTATATATATATATATATATATATTATATAGTTTTAGATAATAAATTTTTCAATGAAATAAGTAAAATTTTATAAGAAAATAAATAAAATTCTTTTAAAATGAGGGGGCAATTAAAATTTTTTTGAGAGGACAATAAAAATATAATTTAGATCATTTTAAGTATTTTTTTCTTGGGTTGTGGGGCAGATGATAGGCTTCAGACGCTTAGAAAATTTGCTTTCAGGGCATGCAGTGACCGTCTTTACCCACAAAATGTTAGAAACGACACAAATGGAAATTCAAGGTGGTGGGTTACAGAACCGATTAGGTCAAAAAAAAGGCTTACATAACCGGCGCTACAAGCCAAGGTCAATTAGTATCTCCGGTTGCCTTCCAAAAACAAAAGATAATTAAAATTATAAGGTGTCTGGTTAATTTATCAAATTTTATTCCTATAATTTTAATAATTTTATTATAACTTAAATAAGGCATGATAATGTTCCCTTTAATTAGTAAGATTATTATTGTAATTTTAGAGTATTTTTAAACAAATAAAATAATCTAGCAATTTTTTTAGCACGTAAAAAAATCTGAAACACCATATATAAAACAAGCGAAGAGATATAGTTTTAGAGACTCATAGGTGAGATGTAAAGTAACAAAAAGTTTACTCTTTTCAATATTTGTTATATTTTTATTATTTAAACAAAGTAAAAGGATTGCCTTTTCCCCTGTTATTCACGTCTCTGAATCATCTTTCTGTATACGTACTTCAACAATTTAGTTCAGACCAAACCACAAACTTTGACCATTGATTGATTTTTTTTTTTTTTTTGACCAAAACCATTGATTGATAAGGTGCAGAAAAATCGTAGATGTTGATTGCCAGAGAAAATAAACAGAGAGCACAGACCGCCACGGAAGAAATTAAAAGAAAATATGTCATGTTATGGATCGGTAAATTAAGCGGTTTCATTTTCTGAACCCACCATCATAACTCAAGAGTCTCAAACTCTTGAGTTGGTCCTACCAATATAATATTTTTATATTTTTAATTCATAAAATTATATCAACTTACTTATAAATTTAAACTGAATATAAATTTAATTAAATTCGTGAGTTTATTTTTAAATTTATTATTTTTATATTTTTAATTTATAAAATTATGTCAACTAATTTATAAACTTAAACTAAATATAAAATTATTTAAATTTATTAAACTCGTTAAATTTTTTTTGAGTTAAATGAGTTAAGTATATATGATAAAGAATTTAATTCATAAAAATTATAAGATCCAATTAAAAAAAAACTTGAAATGCAAAAACTATTATTAATAAAAAAATATCAAAAATAAATTTTTCTATTTTAAAATCTTTATATATTATATATGATAATTTATCAATATAGATAGATTTAATTTCAATTATTTATATTTTTAATATATTTAAATTAAATTATAATTATAATATAGATAGGTTTAATTTTAATTATTTATATCTTTAATATATTTAAATTAAATTATAATTATATTTTAGTGATTATTTATTAATAGAGATAAATTTTTATAAGTTTATAATTTGAATTTGAGATATAAATTTACATTTTTTTGAGTTTAACAACGTCCGCCCCCATCCTATCCCACACTCGTGCATGGTGTTTGTCCGTCTGTGTCTCTGACTGACTGTGTACCGACTCTGTCTCGATGAAACCAGTCAACAACCCATCCTTCCCAATTCTTTCTCTTACACATTTTCGGACGCTTTAAGAAGAGAAGAATTATAGAAAATGTTAACTTAACTTTCAGCTCACCGAAAAATTACAGAAAAGAATTTTAAAAAAAAAACTCTTGATCTTTTTCTGTTAATTTTCTCAGTTTTAATTTATAATTTTTAAGTTTTTTATAATTTTGACTTTATTTTTGAAATATATCATCAGTTTCTTTTTATTTCTCTGTTTCTAATTGTATTTTAATTTTTGTTGATCTATTTTCTCATCTGATTCTAATTTTACTTGATCTAACCTAATTCCTTAATTATTACTATTTATTTTTATTCTTTTGCATTTTCTTTTTATTTGTTTGTATCTGCCACTTTCTTTTTAATTTTACTTCAAATTATTTATTTTTTCTTGAAATTGTTTATGCGGCTTTCCTTTTAACATAGTTTATTTTACTTCAGAATCTTTTATATTTGTACATATTAAACATATAAATGATATATTTTATTTCATAGCCTTTCGCCCTATATGATTTTAAATGTAGTCTAAAAGTTATTATCCTATACATGTAATTATAAATCGTTCAAAAAATTATATACTAATTTTTAAATTTCATAAATAAAAAATTGTCAACATAAATTATAAAATTTAGAAATAAAAAAATTAAATTTAAACCAATATAAGTTTGAAAAATTAATGTAAAACTCATTATGTATTATTTAATATATTATAAAGATGTGATTTTTTTTACCAATAATAATTCAAATACTATATGGTATTTGATGATGATTGTACAGGGGGGCACAAGTCATATTGTTATAGTCATTTATTTTAACCTAACGATCATTTAACAATAAATATAATTTTTACTCACCACCCTCTTGGCCTCTTTCACGCCCCCTCTTTTTTCACTTATTACTGCCTTCGCCTCTTTCTCTCTCTTTCTCATTCTCAGGGCCACAGTACTAATATTTTAAATAAAGGTCTCTTTACGCCGATTCTCTAAACCTAGAGTCATAGAAAGTGAACTGAGGAAGAAGTTGATGTAGTTGGATATTGAAATCTTTTCCTGCGGAAGTTCAAGATGACTTGCGGGTAGAAACTGATAGACCAACAAGTGAAAACAAGCCAACCCACGATCTCGTAAGAAATGTGGAGAGGAAGTGAATTCCATGAAGCCATTTTTGGTAAAGGCTTGCTTGGTTGAGATAATATGCTTCGTTCTATAATAAGAAGAAGCTTAATTACAAATAATCAGTTTGTCACATTGCTTTTTATAGGAGAGCCAAGGCATAGGATAGCTTATCATTATAATTACATCTTTATCTTAAAATCAGTAAGTCAATAAAACAATATTTTATATATTGCTTATAACCTCGAACCTCAGTTACAACATAAGTTAATTTATTATATAGAAAGTGATAAATCATGTAATGATCATAAAATTTTTGGAAAAAAATTTATCATGCTTCCTATCATTATTGCAGATATGAAGCATGCTTCCCACCAATATATTATTTCCTTTCTCAAAAAAATTATTTGAACTATCATCACATGAAACTTCGAGAGTATAGAAGCACACAACAAGGTAGGTCAGGACAAAACCAAAAGGAAAAATTATGTTTAGGAACAAAAATATTAGGGTCATTGAGTGATAGAAAATTGTGAATGAGAACTGAAATGAATAAGATTATCAATTCACACATGCCTTCCTCTCTATCATTTTATGACCCTTCTCTCTCTATCATTCATACTTTTCCACCAATTCATAACTTTTTTTTTTTAATTCCTCATCAACCCATTTCAATCCATTACATTTCTTTTCGACAATTAA
Source organism: Prosopis cineraria (assembly GCF_029017545.1). Classification (NCBI taxonomy): domain Eukaryota; kingdom Viridiplantae; phylum Streptophyta; class Magnoliopsida; order Fabales; family Fabaceae; genus Prosopis; species Prosopis cineraria. The sequence goes on along the minus strand of NW_026555335.1, from coordinate 35,231,069 downwards.
AGGAGTCTTCAATTATGATTTTGCTACTCTCGATCATTAATAGAGCTTGTGGTATTTAATTTTAATTATATTATAAAGTGTGTAGATCTCTCATATGAAATCCAAGAACAAGTTGTGCTAATGTGAACATACTTTATGGAATCATATGAAAATATTCAAATTGGACATGTTTGGTCAACAAAAGAAAACCCCAAACCGTGCGGTTTCAAGAACCATCGTCTAAAATGGTGAAATGACCGTCCCTTCAGTTTATAAAAAGAATCCCATTGTAAAAGTCTGTGTCACCAATGGGATTGGATATATTAACAGAAAAAACCAGTCCCTAAGAGGTTTCAAAGCACTATTAGTATAATTGTCTATATTTAGTATTTGACAGTGCATCAAATAAAATTATATCTAATAAAATGATACTTGTGGGAAACTATAAAAAAAATTCTTTGTGAGCAAACTAAAATTTTAAAGGGTTTTTATAGACATAGGCAATGTTATATGACCAAATCAAACAACTAACACAATATTTATTATATTTTACATTATATTTGGTGTATTATATTTGTCAATAATATACCATTTTATATTAATGATAAACCCTTTACAAATTTTTAATAATAAATTATTTTTATATTAATGTAAACTGACCATATTCTCAAATTTTAAAAATTTAGTATATATTTTGTGAGCATAATATTTTTTTTTTGGCCAATGAGTCAATTTAAATTGTAAATAAAACATTTAAATTTTTATTATAATTTTTAATTTACAATTAAGATTCCTAGTTGTAATTGTTTAATCAATATTTACAGTTCATTTTTTAAAATTTTTTATTAAAATTTAACTATTATTAATTCATTATATTTTAACTTATTCTCCCTTGAATTTAACTTTTGCTTGTTCATCGGCTTTTTTTTTTTTTTTTTGAAATACAATTGGCGTATAATTTTTGAAATACAAACGTCACCTCGAAGGGGCCACCTTCACGTGCCCAAAATCCAGGCATCTGAATCTTTTGTTGTACTGATATAACGGCGAACCAGCAAGCCATCGATCTGTAGCTATCTCGCGACGCAAATCCTATTCTGTCATATAATTTTATTTTCGTATTTTTAATATTCTATCCTAATGTAATATAATTTTAGTAGTTTAAAAGTTTAATAGACAAAATGTAAAATAAAAATAATATCTTAACGGTGACTTTGTCAAAAAAAAAACATTTAAATATAATAGTTTAATATTTAAAAAATGGAAGGAATTGTCAGACAACACGGGGTAAAAATGAAAAACAGAAGAATTTCCGTCGTCAGAATTGTTCTTCTAAGCAAACTAACATGTCAAAAGCAAGTGGGGTCTTCCACTTCCTTTTCCACCATTTTTCTTTTATTTTTTTTATTTTCATCATTCATTAATTTTTTTATTTAAAATAATTGGTGGGATTGGGGGATAGAAAAAATGAAGGGAAAGGGAGGAAAAATAAGGGGGAGACGCTGGTCCCATGTCAAAACCTGCTTTTTAAACCGCGGACATGCACTATAAATACACAGCTCAAGACAATCATTTCTATAAAGCCATTTCAAAGGTGACATCAAACAAATCATAGTACTCTCCATCGCCAGAGAATCACAAAGCAGCCATTCAGCTTACTCATACGTATCACTTTACTATTTGGTCTTGCATTACTAGAAACTATCCTAGCCATGGCTGAGCTTCCCTTGAGCTTAAGAATGGTGCCAGCACTTGTGACTCTGTACTTGTTCCTCTGTTTCACAAACTTAAGCAGTTGTGAGGCTAGAATCAGACGTTACAGATGGGAGGTGAAGTATGAGTGCAAGTCTCCTGATTGCTTTAAGAAGCTTGTTATCACCATAAATGGCGCAACTCCCGGGCCCACCATCCAAGCACAGGAAGGTGATACCATCGTTGTTGAACTTAAGAACAGCTTGTTGACAGAAAACTTTGCCATTCACTGGCATGGTATCAGGCAGGTCAGACTTCGATTTTTTTCCTATCCATACACACAAGATTGATCTGAATCATACTTTTTCTGCATATTAACTTGGTTTACGTGGTTTTGTACATGGCAGATTGGAACTCCTTGGTTTGATGGTACGGAAGGGGTGACTCAGGGTCCAATTCTGCCGGGAGACACATTTGAGTACCAGCTTGTAGTTGACAGAGTAAGTTGTTAATTTCAATCTGAGCCTTCATGTTTATTTTTCTTCACTGAAAGCTGGTTTAATTTGTAGCCTGGAACGTATCTGTACCACGCACACTATGGAATGCAAAGAGAAGCTGGACTGTATGGAATAATCAAAGTGTCACCTCGTGATCCTGAGCCCTTTACTTATGACTACGAAAGAAGCATTATTCTTAATGATTGGTTCCACAAAAGTACATATGAACAGGCCACTGGATTGTCGCCAAATCCTTTTGTCTGGGTGGGAGAGCCTCAGGTAAATCACTCTGCTCTTCACTGCTCCAAACTGATTCAACTCAAATTCTTCTGACTCTGATTTCACACTTCTGTGCAAATCTCGTCAGTTGATTTGATGTTTCAATTGTTTTCTGCAGTCTCTTCTGATTCAAGGAAAAGGAAGATGCAGTTGCTCTAAACTCACAGCTCCAAGCTTAGACGCCGGAGTTTGCAACGCATCAAACCCTGAATGTCCTCCTTATGTCCAGGCTGTAATCCCTGGAAAAACATATCGACTCAGAGTTGCTAGCTTGACCGCTTTATCAGCACTCAGTTTTCAAATTGAGGTCATTGTTTTTCTCAGCGTCTTATTATTGCCCCTGCAAATCGGCCTTTTGACTGTTTAATTACAGAGTATTTTAACACGCAGGGCCACAACATGACCGTGGTTGAAGCAGATGGCATCTACGTTGAGCCTTTCGTGGTTCAAAACCTGTTCCTGTATTCTGGGGAGACATACTCTGTTCTTGTGAAAGCAGATCAAGACCCTTCAAGGAATTACTGGATCACTTCGAATGTTGTTAGCAGAAACCGAGCCATACCACCTGCTCAAGGCGTTTTCAACTACTATCCCAACCATCCATGGCGGTCCCCTTCGTCAACTCCGCCGCCTCCCCCTGCTTGGGATGATGTTGAACCCCGCTTGGCTCAAAGCCTCGCCATTAAAGCCTGGTCAGGTCACGTCAAAAAACCGTCCTCAACCTCAGATTGTTATCGATGCTGTTCGGTGAACAATGCGTCATTCACTCTTCCCCATACCCCTTGCCCATTTGCCTTCAAACACAACACCACCAACGCATTCGATCAGACCCCACCTCCTGATGGCTCCGATCCTCTTGGCTACGACATCTTTAAAGTGGCTAGCAACACGAACGCCACTTCTAGCAATGGGATTTACAGGCTAAAGTTCAACACGACGGTTGATATTGTACTTCAGAATGCCGACACCATGAACAGAGTGAAGGTTGTCGTTAGAATTGAGACCCAGTACCGTTCAATTTCTCTTTATTTTATAATTTCACTTACTTTTGGTTTTTAGTACTTCCATTGTGCTATTTATGGAATGCAGAGAGTATTTACTTTAACCTTGGAGCATATTAATAATTATTATATCTGTCTTTATCTTTTGTCTTTGTTAAATATTGAAAAGATCATTAAATGTTGAAGAATTTAATTTGTAAAATATGTTTATTTAATAAAAATAAAGATAAAAATTTACTAAATTTTTAAATAAAATTAATAAAATTTAATATTTTCTTTATATTGAGAATAATTTATAAATATGACCTAGAATAATATTTTTCCCTCACTCCTTGTTTAAAGTGTAACATCTTAAAAATTTAATTTAAAATTAATTAAGTCAAAGATAAATGAGTAATTTTAAAAAAATATTTAAATATAAATATTTTTAATTAAAATATTATTATTAAATGTAATTTAGATAAAATCTTAAGTTATATTTTTTTAAAAAAATAAAAATAATAATAATATTATTAAAAAAAAAGAAGAGGAAAGAAGTAAAAGGAAAAGGAATAAATAAATAAAAAATAAAGAGAGAGAGAGAGGGGAGGAACGGGTTAACATTCGTGTGCGTGTGTTTGATATATATATATATATATATATGTATATATATATAGATAAAGGAAAATAGCTTATGGGACCCACAACCAATTAAAACCCTTTCCTTCTCATTTTCCTGTCTTTTCATTTCGTTTCCTGTGAATAGAGAGAGCGAGAAAGTCGCCGGTGCTTGGAGTTGATTAAGAGGTAGGGTTATATAATATGATATTTTAAATAAGATTTTAAGTATTATAAAATTATATAAATATTTTAAATATTTTTTTAATCCTTTTTACATTTTAGTTTCTGATTTTAAAATTATATGCAAAATTTAGGATTTAAAAGAGAGGTGAATTTTTAATGAATAATTATAGTTGTTAAAGTTGTTGATAGCATAATAAATATTATAGAGTATTATTTTGTTAACGGAATTGAAATTTGAGGCATTTGAGTTAATTTAGAAACTCTTATAGTTAGATTTTTGATAAATCTAAAATTATAAGTTAATTTATTAACTATAGAAGGTTAGTTGGGAGTAGAAATATATTATTAAAGTTATAAAATGATAATTCTAGACTTAAAACTAAGTTTGTAATTTTTGAGTATTTTTAGGTGTGATCTTTTGGAAATAAAAGGAAAAAATTTGATATTGTAAAATTATTTGAAGGATGATTTTAGCCAAACTTTAATAAGACTATTGTGAAGGAAACTATCGAATCAAATGGATAAATTCAAATATATGAGATTGAATTTTAAAATTCAAGAGCCTAAAACTAAGGTCTACAAAATTGAAATAAAATAAAATAAATACCTAAGTGTTAGAATATGAGTGAAAATTATGTTAATAATATTATTGACACATTAGGATACGATTAATTATAGGGTAATTTTTTTTTTGACACCATTTAAGCTTTGGAAAGCTTTAGAAATGTTGTAATTTGAAGGATAACCTTTGACCTCTCAAAAGTTGAAGTAATTAAGAAAAATTTATTTTATACATTTATGTGTTAATTAATTATTTGTGTTTGTGAAACAAATGAATATATATATATATATATATCCAAATTTTAAAATTGTTGTTTGTAATGCATATGTGGCTTTACTGAGATCATATGATTTTTGATAAAGTTAATTGTGGCACATTGAAGAATTTGAATATGATGGCTGTAGGTGGAGAAAACGAAATGAATAGGAAAGCTTGTTTGTAATATGGATTTTTAATATTAATTTATGCTTTCATGGGATAATGTGACATGATTTGAGTAATGAGATTGAGGGTTGATAATGATGTACATACTCTTGATTATAAATTATGGATTATATATGGTAATGAATTGTATATGAGCATGTTGAATTTTTATATAATGCTAATGTGATTTATGTGGTAACATGAAAATTGATGTATGAGGCATGATTGACATATGATGATTCTTGATACTTGTTAAGCATGAAAATTGACAAACATGTGGATAATTGTGAATTACTTATATGAGTTATTGAAATGCATTTTCTCATGAGCATGATCATATGGCAAGAGTCGTCTTAGTGAAGGAGCTAGTGATTGTGCAAAATCCATATGGTACCTAATTATTAACCGATAATCCTAAAGATTATAGGCACTACTTACCTTGTAGGGTACTGTAACATTGTTTCTATTAAGGGTATTAACCCTACTAGCCTATTTGGAGTTTTAGGTAGAGCTAGTCTTGGGTATGACTCCTTATAGTGTGTGATTTGGGGGAAATCATATTCATAAGTGAGTAAGGTAACTCTAATTCGGTAGCCCCTCATGATATAATTAAGGCCTTAGGTAGTCTCACCACATGGATGATCCCTTCTAATTGTTAGTCCACATATTTCATGTCAGAGGAAATAAGAGAGGATATAAGGAAGAGATTGATCATGCATATTATTATTATTATTATTATTATTATTATTATTATTATTATTATTATTATTATGCCATTTGAGTGATTGATTACTATAGTTGAGACTATGATTGTAATTATGAAAATGAGAACATGTGGTAAACATGTGAACAATGTATATATGGCCAATTGTGCCAATTTAGTTTTAAATTTTCTGGTCAAATTCTCAACGCACCCCATTTCTCCATTCGATGTCTGATTGAGGTAATTTAGGTGTCTACAGAAAACTTTCTCTAAGCTTTAGCTAATGATACTAGTTTCACATTTAAATCATTTTTCAATCAAAAGTTAGACACTAAAATGTAAACTCACTCATTTAGCTTTCAAAGCATAGGTAGGGTGTCCAAAACTCAATCCAAGTACCAAAAGTTCACACCAACCCCTAGATCACACTCAATAGACTATAATGAACTAAAGCAATACATTACAACAATCAAATAACACACTTCACATTTTTGCTGCTCAACCTCTTGATCACAAAAACATAAGGGAGAGCCAAATTTTGTAATTTTATATCTAAATCACCATTATTTACAAATATACTCACTGCTTACTTACACAAGTATTTTGGCCTTAATCAAATATCTCACCTAAAAAGATACCACACGCACAAGGGCTCAAAATATACATTTCAATACTTAATATTCAATGGTGCAAGTATAATAAAATATGAACATTCTAGTTAATAATATCATAACAATTACACATTAATCAAAAGTAATTGAGGCATTATAGTAGAAAATTTGATTCTTAAACCTCATATGCCTTTCTTTTGTTCAGACTAAAGCTAGCACTTGTAAAATATTAAATAAGGGGTGAATATAATCATTGAGTAACTAAGGCTAATCTAGCCTATACAAATACATGTTAATTAATCATAGTGATGCAAGTGGTATAATCAAATAAAGTGTACTCACACATTAAACCAAGTAATTCATTCAGTCACAAAACTAGCAATCATGTGGCATTAGATTATTTATCATGCAAGGGTCACAACATTAACAACCATATTGTAAAGTCTCATTTACTTAACCATGTTTAACTCCAAAATCAAGGTAATTAAGGGATCAACCCTTAAATGATTACTAAAGTTATAAAATTTCATAACAAAGAAAATTTTTTGAAATCATTTACAATGGAATCCCAAATTCAACATTTTAAATCTCAATTGATCCTTCTAATGTTCAAAACAGAGTTTAAAATAATGCAGAAGCTTAAAAATCAAATAGGACTTAAGATAATGAGTTTTAAAACTCAAAATAGGATTTTGTGCAGAAAACGACACATGCGCCATGGCATATGACATATGCACCGTGGCTCATCCTTCTTTGTGCTATGTGCCATGGCGCATTGCATGAATTTGATAGCACAAGGAGCGAACTTTTAAGGTGTCTTAAATCTCCATCCGATATCCAATTGAGGTGATTTTAGAGTCTACATAGAGCTTTCTCCTAGCTCTAGCTAATGGCACTAGTTTCATATTCAAATTCTCTTTCCATAAAAAGTCAGACACCAAAACCCATTTTGACTAATTTTCACAAAAATCTCACAACTTTAGTGTCCCAACTCAATCACAAGTGCCATAAGCCTACACTGATCATCCAACCACACTCAATGGACTCTAGTAGACTAGTGCAACACACCACACACAATCAAAGCACATATATCTTAAAATCACCACTTAACCTCAACTTTTACAAAACACAAAAGGGAGGAAATTGTTGCACAAAATCATCATTTTTATTCTAATTCTTTCAAAATACACATGTTCATACTTGCATAAGTATTTTGGCCCTATCTATGGGTTTACAACCAGAACTCACTAATCCAGGACATAAAATACACAAATTGTATACTATGGTAATGCAAGTAGTACAAAATAACATGTGATCCTAGTTGGCAATTACACAACATTAATGCATAAGTGAAGTAAAGAGGCATGAAAGTAGGATTTCACCACAATCCTACATCTTAGAGTGCTTTTCCCCAAGTCTAATTCGATGAGCTATGTCCTGAAATATTGATAATTGAGAGGTGAGTACAACTACTCAATAACCAAGTTTTACCTAATCTATACAGTTGCATATCAATTATAAACAGATGTAATTAGGCAAAACAAGCACAACATATAACATATGAGGAATTTGACCAAGGTTCACAAAACTAACAACCATGTGATCAAGCTTGAAAACACATATATCCATTTTTAAATCACAATGCACAATACAAGGTCACAATTTTACCAACCATGCACCTTTAACACATGTCGGACCATAATACTAACAACCATGTAGCTAGATTTGTATGCATAATCATATGCCAACCTTATATCCTCCTGTTACTTTTAACATGAAACCGGTGGCTATTACGTGGCTACATCCTTCATGAATTAACCCAGTCGTCCACTTGTGAGGAGCTACTGGATCAGTGTTAATTCACTCACTCATGTAATCCAGTTTCCTCTAATACTAATAACCATGAGGTGTCGTACCCATAATTTAGCCTCATCATGAACCGTTGGAGACTAGTTAGGTTCAAGTTTCTCATAGAACAAGTGGGATAGTCCTGAATCAACTATGTGATAAGGGTTACCTCCTAATTCTAACAGTTAATGCCAAGGCAGGTTCTTGATTCCAACAGTCACTACTAGTACCATATGGATTTAAACCAATCTACTCCTCTCCCTAAGCGAACTCTCACCAATAATCATGCTATGCACATTTTATATATAACATGCATTTAAACATAACCAATTCATGATATATATAATTTCACATACTCATACTCGCATGCTCCACATTCTCAACACATGATACACCATAATTTTTCACCCACCATAGCATGTCATAGTTAAATTTATAAATCAAAAAAGGTGGCATGATAAGGATTTTCCTTTTCAAAAACCATTTCATAAGTCAAACATATTGTCAATATGCATCATTAATTTTAAATTATCAACCACATTTCACAAACACAATTAACATTCAATTATAAAAATTAGGTTTTCCCCTGTTATCTCAAACCTTTGAGAAGTCAAAGGTTTACCCCTCACAATACCAATTTTTAAAGCTTCAAACAAGCTTGAATGGTGCTAAATTTAATCCCACATTGCAATCATAATCAAGAATAATTATCATAAGCCATCTTATGAGTCTTACCAACATAAATCTCCACACACTTTAATCCATCAATCCATAAATTGCTACACATCCAAACCCAATAGACTCTTTAGATTTCATTAATGCACATTATCATTGATAACACTTCAGACTACTATTAATGGATATAACCATCTCATAACTATCACATTTATGTCAATTTTTGGGTATTTATTACCCCCATGAACCAACCACTTCAACAATCATTAATGTGGTGTTCTAATGCCTTAAACAACTTCTATTATACCCATTTTAATTAATGAAATTAGATTCATACTTCAATGGATTGAAAATAAACTTTTCAACTCAAAATCCTATCATAAATCTTTATAAATAAGGGAGAGAAAGGAAGAAGAAGGCTTAAATTACTTACCTTGGATGCTTAGGGGCTTCAATCTATTCTTAATGTGATCCCACAATGTATCCTAGTAGAGCTAAAGTCGAGCTCTTCAGCTTTCTCCTTCCTCTCTTCTCTAATTTTTGAACAGACACGAAACTAATGTATTAGAATTTTGGCCGTGCATCATGGCGCATAGTGTAACATCCTGATTTTTATATAATAAAGAAATTGTGGAATTTAGGTTTTGAGGAAAAAAATGATAATAATAGGAATTTATATTATTTGAGGTTATTTAGAAATAATATTATGATTAGGTATTTAATTATGAATTTAAAAATTTAAATTTAAAACCACATAAGCAATATTTAGTTAAGATATAATACATAAATAATTTTTTTTATGTGTGTGTTAAAAAAAAGAGAAGGTAGAAGGAACAAAAAAAAGGAAGGTGAAAGGTTGTTGTTTCTAAGTCCCACATTAGTTAGATGAGGGAAGAGAAGAGGTGCCTTCATGTATAAAAAGGAGGGGGTGTGTGCATTAGGAACATTGTTTTTAAAACCGGACCGGACCGGCCGGTCCGACCGGTGAACCGGTGACCCGGCCATGTGTCCGGTCCGGTTTTCTTTTTTTTTTGTTTTCAGTTAACCCGGGTTAACCCGGGTGACCCGGGATTAACCCGGATTAACCCGCCCAACCCCTCGGTTCAGGCGGGTTGGGCGGGTTGAAATTTAAAAAAATAATAATAATGATTAATTAAGATATATATTTATTTTTAACATGATAATGATTAATGATAGGTCAATATGAGTCATAGGGTAAAAAAAATATACTTATGTCAGATAAGGGGATGAAACAAGTAAAAAGAAATTAAAAAGTATAAATATATATTATATTATATTATTTTTTAATTTGAATTATTTAATTAAATAATTTTTAAAATATATCACTTTCATTTATTATCTTTTATTTTAAAATAAATTTTTATTTCTATTATTTTAACTCATTGAAATTTTTTTATCATTTAGTTAACCTTATTTTAAAAAAATATAGAAATGTTGTTATACTTTATTATTGTTACAATTATTGTTATATGTTATATGAGATATTAAGACTTGGATATGTATGAACGTACTGAGAATTAATACATTTTTTATTTAAATTATATTATTTTATTATGACCGGTCTGACTCCGGTTTGACCCCCGGTTGAACCCATGACCCCTGACCCCTGAGCTTGGCCGGTTCAATGACCGGTCCGGTTTTCAGTACCTTGATTAGGAAGCATGAGAGGCTAAGATGCAATTTAGAGAAAATTGCAACTTTTGGCCCAAAGGTTTGAATAATTAAATTCAAACCAATAGTTTTTTTAATATAATTTTGGGACTCACAATCCCATTTTTATATTATTTTTCTCTCTTCCTCTCATGTTGCTCGGCGTTTTTTCGCAAGGGGGGATTATTTTCTTTTTTCTTCAGGTATGTTCTAACTTTCCTGTTTAGATTAGCATTTAAAAATTTATTTAATTACAAAATTAATTTTATAGTTATTTTTTAAATAATATTAGCTTTCTAGTGATATGATTATTTTGTAGGATAGAGTAAATATTTTGATTAGGATTTTTCTATAGGATAGTTAATCTGATGATATGATGGATTAAAAATATAGGTTAAAACTCTTAGGGATATAATAAATATTATAGAATATTTTCTTGAGGTTGAAACTCATGTTTAAGAATTTTTGAGTTAAAATCTAGATCTATATGGTTGAATTTATGTGGAATCTGAGATGTAGGGATAAACCTATGATTATTAAATATTTATTTAAGTATGAATAGGTATTTTTGAGGTTATAGAAAGGTGATTTGAGGCTTCAGGATAATTTTAAAATTTAATTTATTTTTGGACGAATTTTTAGAATATAGAAGGATGAAATTATGATACTAGAAGTGATTTGAGGATAAAAAAAATAGTTTATTAGGGTACGAGAATTTTAGAAAAGAATTTGGGAAGTTAAATGAGGCATAAATCTTAAATTAGTGTTAATATGGATTATAGATCTAAGACTTTCTAACTATTTAAATTAGAGTTATTTATTTTAATGTAAAATTAATATATAGTATTGTGAAATAATTATGTAGATTATATTGACAAAGATAGTGGTGAAAAAGGAGTTGTGAAGGGGAACTTGTTATTCAAGACACAAGGTAACCATTATTAATGTGTTGTGATGAGTGTGTTTGTGAATGGTTATGTGTTGTTTTGTTGTTTGGAAAAATTATGAATTATTGAAAATAAATACTGTATATACTTGTTTGAACTTATTGCCAAGTGGGTTAAAAATTTATTTTTGTTTATCATGATGAGATATTATTGTTCGGATATATTCCTGTTTGGATATTTGAATGATGCATGACTTGTCAGGGTATTTTAATGTATGGTGTTAATGGGAATTTCTGTTCGGTTAATTATTACCACGTGGTAAGCCCTCATTGGACCCAATGAGTGGCGTGTCGCTTGGTCCAACTCACCTTTGGCCGGGTGATTTGGCGTCCGAGCATGGTGAAAGGAGGATATAAGGTGCAGTCATGCAAATTAAATACTTGTTCGGTTTGTTTGAAAGTATTGTTCGGTTAAATGTTTTGTGTGCCCACTTAGCAATCGCATGATTAGTTACATCCGCATGCATCATTACATATTAATTTTTGGTTACTGGGACTTTTAAGTCTCATTCCCCGTGGTTAATATTTTTACAGGAGCGAATCCGGCCGAGAAAGCACCAGAGGTGTAATTATGGTGTATGAGACACCATCTTTTACGTTGCCTCTTATTTTGGATTATACAATGTATATTGTACCAACTTAGGATATATCTTGTCTATGGAGCATGTAAATGCATTTATATGTCCAAGAGGATTATGTCTATCCTTTTGATTTATGACCTGATTTGAATAACATGCTATGAGGATCATGTCTGTCCCTCATGGTTCTAATTGTTTTTTTTGAGATATTTTAAGACCTGTGGTATATTGTCTTGGATGTATCGTGGTAGAAATTTTTTTACCATGATAAGGGTTCAATGAAAAAAATAAAAAATAAAAAAAAGGATTTGTTGAATTAATAACTTGTGAAAAATCGGTCTGTGAATTTGAGGGTGTTACATATTGGTATCAGAGCATCATGTTTCGAGCCTCCATTTTAGTAATACTTATTTAAACTTTTGTTTGAAACTATTACTTGTGTGAATTTAATATGTATTTATTATGTGTGGTGCATTGCATATAGTCGGTTGGCAATATACATTGTTATGGTGCTTCTCATTGTATGGCCATTATATAGCTAGGCTAATTTTATTATTTATATCTTGTATCCTTTAAGAGGGGAGAGAAAATGCCTGTTACTCGCAGTAACTTAGGATCCCAACATGAGCACCCACCACCTCCATCGCCAAATAAGGAGCCTGATTTAGCGGAATTGAGAGTGCTTGTAAAGACATTAACAGACAAGGTTCAAAAATATGAACTAGAGTTGACGAAGTTAAAAAGATAAAGTTCGTTGAGAATGGAGACAGGGCTCATGTTGAGAGTCATGTAGGGGAAGGCAGTTCCTCACATCCTACCATTCCGAGGGATTATGAGCTTAGAAGGGAGGAGACTAGCTAAGAGGAACAGAGAGCCCCACCGACCATTACTGATGTGTGGGAAACTGTTAGGAAGTTTAACCCTCCTACGTTTGATGGTAACTTTAAACCATCTGTGGTAAAGGAATAGGTGAAAAGACTCGAGTCCATCTTTCAAATAGTCACATGCACTAGTAATTAAAAGGTGCAAGTAGCATTAGTGCTCCTAGTGAAGGGAGCAAGAGATTGGTGGGAGACAGTGGGACCCAAGGATGATTCGACACTCACATGAGAAGAGTTTAAGGGAAAAAAATTGTTCAGGCATTACTTTCCATCAAAGTTAAGGTCTGAGAAGGAAGCTGAGTTTAATGCTTAAGCAAGGAAACCTATATGAGGACACATTCATTACTAAGTTTCAGGAGTTATCTAGATACTCCACATACTTGTAGTATAGGGATGATTCTGAATGGAAGGTCAAGCGCTTATTGGAGAAGGCTAGACTAGAATTGAGGGAGCAATTGATCCGAGACTATGATGAAATGTGCATAAAATTGCAAGTAGTAGCTCACAGTAAGAGGGAGGTTGAGAGAGAGAAGAGGGGGTATTCATATAGTAGACCCCCAACCTATCCCCAACCCACAGGAGGCATTATGAAGAAAAACCATCAAGGTTCGAGTAGCTCATGGAACCAGGGAAGGCAGAAGGGTCCATTTCAAAAGGGCCAAGGACAGAGGAGCTATCATAGTGGTTATCACGAATCATAGAGGGGCCCAACAGTATCTACCCCTGCTCCGAGTACAGTGAGCTCTCAGCAGTGCACTAAATGCGGGTGCCATCATTTTAGACAATGCTGGGTTTGTTACATTTGTGGGAAACCCGGTCACATTGTAAAGTTTTGTGAGGACAATCAGGACTCAAATACGAAGAACCCTTCCCAGCATCCGTATCTGGCCATGTGTTTTCCCTTACTCAGGACACGATAAATTCCCCAGATGCCATTAGAAGTAACATCAAAGTCCTTCATCATGATATTGTTGCACTGTTTGATTCAAGTGCTACACACTCTTTTATTTCTGAAACTTGTGTAAAGAACCTTGATTTTCCTGTGTGTATTTTACCTTTTGATATGAATGTGTCTACTCTTGTGGGAGAATCTGTGAGGAACGCTAAGGCATGCCTTAACCTAGTGGTCGAGTTTAAAAATAGGAAAACAACTATGGACTTAATTATCCTACCACTGAGAGGTATGGATGTAATTGTGAGAATGAATCGGATGGCTGCAAATGGTGCTATCCTAGATTGTAGAGAGAGGAGTGTGTCTTTATCTTCTTTGTCGGTGACCCCAGTCGAGACTCAAGATCATGTTTTCTTGTCGGCGGCGCAAGTTGATAGATGTATGAAGAAGGATTGCCAGGCCTACATGGTTTTCTTCTCTATCCAAGTTGAGATTGATGAAGGCGTGAAGAATATCCCAATTGTCAAAGAATTTGCGGATGTATTTCCAGACGAAGTCTCCGGTTTACCCTCAAAGCGTGAGGTAGATTTCTCAATTGAATTGGTACCTGGTACAGGGCCAATTTCTAAGGCTCCTTATCGAATGTCCCCTTCAGAGTTAGCGAAACTGAAAAAGCAAATTGAAGAGCTACTTGAGAAGGGTTTCATCAGACCGAGTGTTTTACCTTGGGGATCTCCAGTCCTTTTTGTAAAGAAGAAGGATGGAAGCCTCCGATTGTGCATTGATTATAGACAATTGAACAAAGTAACCATCAAGAACAAATATCCACTTCCGAGGATCGATGATTTGCTGGATCAGCTTGTGGGATCCGCAGTTTTCTCAAAGATTGACTTAAGGTCAGGGTACCACCAATTGAGAGTGGGAGCAGAGGATATACCTAAGACAGCATTTCGGACGAGATATGGGCATTATGAATTCATGGTGATGTCGTTTGGACTTACGAATGCTCCTGCAGTATTCATGGATTACATGAATAGGATCTTTTGACCTTATTTAGATAAGTTTGTAGTAGTGTTTATTGATGACATTCTTATTTATTCAAATGATGAGGAGGCTCATGGTGAGCATTTAAGAATCGTCTTGCAAGTTTTGAGGGAACATAAGCTTTATGCCAAATTAAACAAGTGTGAATTTTGGCTCCAAGAAGTAAAGTTTTTGGGCCATGTTGTGTCCAGAGACGGAGTTGCGGTGGATCCTAGCAAGATTGATGCAGTGATGAAATGGAAACAGCCAAAATCTATTACAGAGATACGAAGCTTTCTAGGTTTAGCAGGTTATTATCGTCGCTTTATTAAGGGATTTTCGCAAATTGTGATGCCCTTAACTAAGCTGACTAAGAAGAATGCCCCATTTATTTGGACTGACAAATGTGAAGCTGCTTTCCAAGAATTGAAAAAGAGGTTAACCACTACTCCAGTGTTGACTATTCTTGACCCTGTGGTGCCATACACTCTGTACACTGATGCTTCTTTAAAGGGTTTAGGATGTGTTTTGATGTAAAATGACCGAGTGGTTGCCTATCCTCCAGACAGTTGAGACCACACGAGGAAAATTACCCTACTCATGATTTGGAGTTAGCTGCAGTTGTGTTTGCTCTGAAGATATGGAGACACTACTTGTATGGATCTAAGTTTTAAATCTTTAGTGACCATAAGAGCCTGAAGTATTTATTTGATCAAAAAGAGCTTGATATGAGGCAGCGACGATGGATGGAATTTCTAAAGGATTATGACTTTGAATTACATTACCATTTGGGTAAGGCTAACGTGGTAGCTGACGCCTTAAGTAGAAAGACTATTCATGCTGCACATTTGATGGTTCATGAATATCATTTGTAGAACAGTTTTCATGATGTTCTAGTAGATGTGATTGAACATCAAATGGCCGCACTCCAGGTAGCAGACTTTGAGAGCAAATTCTGGGAAGATCTCATAGTCTCACAACAGAGTGATGACTACTTAAGGAATATAAGGAAGGAGATAGTGGTAGGTAAGGCCCCAAATTTTACCATCTCTGAGGACACAGTGATGAGGTATAAAGGTAGAGTTTGTATATCTAATGATCCAAGATTGAGGAATATCCTTTTAGAAGAAGCTCATAGGAGCAAATATACAATTCATCCCGGTATAACTAAAATGTACCATGATTTGAAGCGAGGTTGGTGGTGGCCAGGAATGAAGAAAGATGTAACTGAATTTGTTTCTAGATGTTTAACATGTCAGAAGATAAAGATAGAACATCAGAAGCCAGTTGGAATACTGCAACCGTCAGATATTCCAAAGTGGAAATGGGATGATATTTCTATGGATTTCATCACTGGACTGCCAAGAACATCCTCGAGTAAGGATGCTAGTTGGGCGATAGTAGACCGACTCACCAAATCGGCTCACTTTTTGGCGATCAAGTTTACCTCTACATTAGAGAAATTTGCTGAGATATACATTAAGGAGATAGTTAGAGTTCATGGTATACCCTTTAGAATTGTGTCAGATCGTGACCCAAGGTTCACTTCAAAATTTTGGGGTGCGCTACAGAAGGCTATGGGTACCAGACTGAGTTTTAGCACCGTATACCACCGCCAAACAGATGGACAAACAGAGAGGATGATCCAAACTTTGGAGGACATGTTGAGAGTTTGTGCCATTGAACTACCAGGTAGTTGGGATAATCATTTGCCATTAGCTGAATTTGCTTATAATAACAGCTATCATTCTAGTATTGGGATGGCGCCTTATGAGGCCTTGTATGGAAAGAAGTGTAGATCGCTTTTGTGTTGGACAGAATTAAGTGAGAGGAGTATCATTGGTCCAGAAATTATAGAGTAGACCACCCAGAAGATTGCAATGATTAAGCAAAAATTGCTAACAGCTCAGAGCCGACAGAAGAGCTATGCTGATAAGAGGAGACGGCCGTTAGAGTTTGAAGTAGGATATCATGTATTTTTGAAGGTTTCTCCAGTGACAGGCATTGGTAGATCTATTAAGGCAAAGAAATTGACACCTAGATTTTGGAGCGAATTGGATCTACTGCATATAGAGTTGCATTACCTCCACAGATTGCAGGTATCCATAATGTGTTCCACGTATCACAGTTGAAGAAGTACAACCCGGATCCCTCCCATGTTATTGAACCTGAAGAAGTAGAATTGAGGGAGAATTTGACCTTTAGATCCGAACCGGAGCAAATTGAGGACTTTAAGGACAAACAACTACGCAATAAGACCATCCGACTCGTGAAGGTGATTTGGAAGGGTGGAGCCCTAGGTGATGCTACTTGGGAGACCGAGGAGAGTATGAGGCGAGATTATCCACATTTAGTTGCTTGGGTACATAGTTTCTAAGCTTATCTATTAAATTTTGAGGACAAAATTTCTAAAAGGAGGGGAGAATTGTAACATCCTGATTTTTATATAATAAAGAAATTGTGGAATTTAGGTTTTGAGGAAAAAAATGATAATAATAGGAATTTATATTATTTGAGGTTATTTAGAAATAATATTATGATTAGGTATTTAATTATGAATTTAAAAATTTAAATTTAAAACCACATAAGCAATATTTAGTTAAGATATAATACATAAATAATTTTTTTTTATGTGTGTGTTAAAAAAAAGAGAAGGTAGAAGGAACAAAAAAAAGGGGGTGAAAGGTTGTTGTTTCTAAGTCCCACATTAGTTAGATGAGGGAAGAGAAGAGGTGCCTTCATGTATAAAAAGGAGGGGGTGTGTGCATTAGGAAGCATGAGAGGCTAAGATGCAATTTAGAGAAAATTGCAACTTTTGGCCCAAAGGTTTGAATAATTAAATTCAAACCATAGTTTTTTTAATATAATTTTGGGACTCACAATCCCATTTTTATATTATTTTTCTCTCTTCCTCTCATGTTGCTCGGCGTTTTTTCGCAAGGGGGGATTATTTTCTTTTTTCTTCAGGTATGTTCTAACTTTCCTGTTTAGATTAGCATTTAAAAATTTATTTAATTACAAAATTAATTTTATAGTTATTTTTTAAATAATATTAGCTTTCTAGTGATATGATTATTTTGTAGGATAGAGTAAATATTTTGATTAGGATTTTTCTATAGGATAGTTAATCTGATGATATGATGGATTAAAAATATAGGTTAAAACTCTTAGGGATATAATAAATATTATAGAATATTTTCTTGAGGTTGAAACTCATGTTTAAGAATTTTTGAGTTAAAATCTAGATCTATATGGTTGAATTTATGTGGAATCTGAGATGTAGGGATAAACCTATGATTATTAAATATTTATTTAAGTATGAATAGGTATTTTTGAGGTTATAGAAAGGTGATTTGAGGCTTCAGGATAATTTTAAAATTTAATTTATTTTTGGACGAATTTTTAGAATATAGAAGGATGAAATTATGATACTAGAAGTGATTTGAGGATAAAAAAAATAGTTTATTAGGGTACGAGAATTTTAGAAAAGAATTTGGGAAGTTAAATGAGGCATAAATCTTAAATTAGTGTTAATATGGATTATAGATCTAAGACTTTCTAACTATTTAAATTAGAGTTATTTATTTTAATGTAAAATTAATATATAGTATTCTGAAATAATTATGTAGATTATATTGACAAAGATAGTGGTGAAAAAGGAGTTGTGAAGGGGAACTTGTTATTCAAGACACAAGGTAACCATTATTAATGTGTTGTGATGAGTGTGTTTGTGAATGGTTATGTGTTGTTTTGTTGTTTGGAAAAATTATGAATTATTGAAAATAAATACTGTATATACTTGTTTGAAATTATTGCCAAGTGGGTTAAAAATTTATTTTTGTTTATCATGATGAGATATTATTGTTCGGATATATTCCTGTTTGGATATTTGAATGATGCATGACTTGTCAGGGTATTTTAATGTATGGTGTTAATGGGAATTTCTGTTCGGTTAATTATTACCACGTGATAAGCCCTCATTGGACCCAATGAGTGGCGTGTCGCTTGGTCCAACTCACCTTTGGCCGGGTGATTTGGCGTCCGAGCATGGTGAAAGGAGGATATAAGGTGCAGTCATGCAAATTAAATACTTGTTCGGTTTGTTTGAAAGTATTGTTCGATTAAATGTTTTGTGTGCCCACTTAGCAATCGCATGATTAGTTACATCCGCATGCATCATTACATATTAATTTTTGGTTACTGGGACTTTTAAGTCTCATTCCCCGTGGTTAATATTTTTACAGGAGCGAATCCGGCCGAGAAAGCATTAGAGGTGTAATTATGGTGTATGAGACACCATCTTTTACGTTGCCTCTTATTTTGGATTATACAATGTATCTTGTGCCAACTTAGGATATATCTTGTCTATGGAGCATGTAAACTCTAATCCTTTTTATTAAATGCATTTATATGTCCAAGAGGATTATGTCTATCCTTTTGATTCATGACCTGATTTGAATAACATGCTATGAGGATCATGTCTGTCCCTCATGGTTCTAATTGTTTTTTTTGAGATATTTTAAGACCTGTGGTATATTGTCTTGGATGTATCGTGGTAGAAATTTTTTTACCATGATAAGGGTTCAATAAAAAAAATAAAAAATAAAAAAAAAGGATTTGTTGAATTAATAACTTGTGAAAAATCGGTCTGTGAATTTGAGGGTGTTACACATAGCATAGAGAGGCTTGTTACATTTAAATTTTCCCTGTGCAACAAGACAGATTGACCACACATCACAGCATGTAGCACAAAAGGCAAACCTTCATTCTTTCTTCCTTTTTCCTTACCCAACTGGCCCGCCTTCGATCTGGACCTACTTTTAAGGTTAAAATTACAATAATCTACTTAAATTAAGCCCCTCTATCCATACACTTTATTAATCACTAACCAAAATTATTGGGTTAACTAATCACGATTAATTTTCTCGAATGTTACACATATGCCCTTTATGAAACATACAAGACCACACAAATAACAATCATGTGACCATATAATGATATGCATCAAAACACATATGGGGTCATAATACTAACAACTATGTGCTCTATCGAATTATACCAGACCATAATAATAATAATCATTTGGCTGATATATAATATGCATGATCAATACCAACTTTATACCATCTTAATACCTTTGACATAAAATCAATAGCTATTTAGTGGGTTATGTTCATGAACTCGAACTTCTTAAGCCTTTCACTTGTAAGGAACTACCTAGCCAAGGCTACTATACTCACTTGTGCGATATGGTTTTTCCTAATACTAACAACCATGGGGTGTCATATCCCTAATTTAGCTTCCTTATAAACTAATAAAAACTAGTTAGGTTCAAGTCCCTTTAAGAATAAGTGGGATAGTCCTTCAAAGAATAAGTGTGATAGCCTCTACACAACAATGGGACTGTAACATTCGAGAAAAACTTAATCTTAGTTTATTAACCTAATGAGGGTAATTAGTAAATTAATAAGGTGTGTGGCTAGAAGGGTCTAATTGGTGTAATTGTGATGAATTCAACCCTAGAAGTGGGTCCAGATCAATTGTGGGCTACCCAAGCAAGGAAAAAGGAAAAAAAAGTAAAGATTTGTTCTTTGTGCCACATGTCGTGATACGTGGTTAGTTCGCCATGATGCACAGAGGCAAATTTAAATGTAACGGGCTTCTCTATGCCATGCACTGTGATGGAGGGTAGTATGCGCTGCGGTGCACAACTAAAATTTTTAATAAATCTGTTCACGTTCTGCATGAAAACAAAAGAGAGAAAAGCAAGAAATTGAAGAGAACATTGGAGCGCTACTAGGGCACGCACATTGGCTCTTACTGTTGATGTTTTGAAGCTTCCAAATACTCAAGGTAGGTAATCTAAGCCTTCTTCTTCCTTTCTCTCCCTCATTTATGATGATTTATAATAGGGTTTAAGTTGAAATGTTCATTTTCGGTCCATAAGATTATGGGCTGATCCCATTAGTTAAAATAAGTATAATGGGAGGGGTTTGTGATAGATAAACCCTACATTGACAATTTTATTAAGAGTTTGTTGGATAGAGCCTTTAATATTTGAAAATCCACATAAATATGGTAGTTGGGAGAGGTTTATGTCCATTAATGGTGGTTTGAAGTATTATTAATAATAATGTATATTAATGAAACCTAAAGAGCTCATTGGGTATGAATGGATAGTGATTTATGGGTTGATGGAATAGAGTGTGTGGAGATATGTGTTGATAAATCCTCGAAGATGGGATCATGATGATATTTTTGATTTTGGTTATAGTGTGGTTTCATTTGACACCATTCAAGCTTGTATAAGCTTTAGAAGTTGGTATTGTGAGGCGTAAACCTTTGACCTCTCAAAGGTTTTGAAGTAACCGGGGGAAACCTAACTTTTATAGTTGAATGTTAATTATGTTTGTGAAATGTGATTGATGACTTAAATAAATGATGCATTTTGGCAATGTGTTTAATTGTAAAATGATTTTGGAAAGGAAAAACATTTATTATGCCACCCACTTGTGATTTATAAATTTACTTGTGATATGTTGTTGTAAAAGTGAAGAATTGTGATATGTGATATGTTGAATGTGTGGAGTGATTAAATATGAGTATGTGAGATTAATCGCCATGAATTAATTCTTGAAATTCATAATATGTGACAAAGGTGCATAGCATGATCATTAGCGAAAGTTCACTTAGGGAAAAGGGTTGATTAGTTTAAATCCACGTGGTACTGGCAGTGGCCATTAGAATCGAAAACTTACCTTGGCACCGACCATTGAAATCGAGAGGTAACCCTTATCCTATGATTGATTTGGGACTGTTCTAGTTGTTCTACGAGAGGCTTGAATCTAACTAGTCTCCACCGATTCATGAGGAGATTAGATTATGGGTACGATACCCCATGGTTGTTAGTATTGGGGGAAATCAGATTATATAAGTGAGTGAGTTTACCCTGGCCCGGTAGCTCTTCATAAGTAGAAGGCTGGGTTAGTTCGTGAAGGACATAGCCACGTGATAGCCACCATTTTCATGTCGGAGGTAACAGGAGGGTATAAGGTTGGCATATGATCATGTATATAAGTCCATCCATATGGTTGTTAGTTTTGTGGTCCGACATGTGTTAGGGGCGCATGGTTACTATTATTATAACCCCATATTATGCTTTGCAAAATAACATGATTATTGTGTCTTGTGAGCCCAATTACATGATTGTTAGTTTTATGAATCGCGGCCAAGTGTTTATATGTGTTATCTACCTATTTACCTAATTACGTCTATTTATAGTTGATATGCAACTGTATAGGTTAGGTAGAACTTGGTTATTGAGTGGTTGTACTCACCCATCAATTCTCAATATTTTTAGGACCTAGCTCATTGGATCTGAGTCGATGAAAAACACACTAAGGCCTAGAATTGTGTTGTAATCCTCTATATACCTCCTCTTTATTGATTCATGTGTATATGTTATTGTATTTGTCAACTAGGAATATTTAACATTGTTTTTGCACTACTTGCAATATTTTTGTGTACAACTTGTGTATTTTATACCCTAGGTTAGTGCTTTTTAGTTGTGAACCCATAGATAGGTCAAAATACTTGTGCAAGTAGAAACATATTTTGAAAGAAATGGAATGATGTCGATGAATTTGTGCAATATTTCCTCCCCTTTGCGCTTTGTGAAAATTTAGGGTTGAGCAGTAATTTTATGATATATGTGTTTTTAATTGTGTGTGGTGTGTTGCACAAGTCCGCAATAATTTGTTAGGTGTGGTCGGATGGTTAGTGCAGGCTATTAGCACGCGTGGTTGAGTTGGGACACCCATTTAAGAAATTTTGTGAAAAAGTGGTCAAAATATGTTTTAGTGTCCAACTTTTTATAGAGTAAGGGTTTAAGTGTGAAACTGGTGCCATTAGCTAGAACTAGGAGAAAGCTCTATCTAGATACCAAAATCACCTCAATTGGATGTCGGATGGAGATTTGGGACACGTCAAAAGTTCGCTCATTGTGCTATCAAATGACAATACTGATGCTATCAAATTCGTGTAATGCGTCACGGCGCATAGCACAGAGAAGACAAGTCACAGTGCACATGTCATGAGCCACGGTGCACGTGTCATTTCTGCACAAAATTTATTTTTGAGTCTTAAAACTCATGGTTTTAGATCCCATTTGATTTTTAAGCTTTTGCATGATTTTCATACTCTAATTTGAACTTATTAACTAATGTTTGAGATTTGAAACGTTGAATTTTGAGAAATTCTCTTTTATGGAATTTGACAACTTTGGTAATCTTCAAGAGATAATCTCTTGATTACCTTGATAGTGTGGAGCATTATGTGGTTAAGTAAGGGAGACCTTACAAGGACAATAACTATCTACTAATTCTAACAGTTGGTAATCTGGCTAGCTTCCTATTCTAATGGTAAGCCGTCAATACCACGTGAATTTACAACATATACTCCTCTTCTTATAGGCAAACTCCCACCTAATGATCATGCAAATGAAACGTGCTTATTCTAGCATAAAATTTCTTATTAAATGCACTACACAAATTTTTTTCAATTATCAAACTCTACTAACCACTTTGTTCACCTTTATTTATTATTCTCATCACATATTCCATCTCATTCATAACACATTATCATCACATCACTAAGTCTCAACATGTTCTCATATTTATGCTAAAACGTACCAATTATCCACACATCATATATATATATATATATATATTCATATAGACAATTATATTTACACATGTCACTGCATCAATCTCAACACATTATATAACCTTACTCATATTGCCACAATTTGCATCAAACGTCGGTTTACAAATATCACTTGATTTTCAAACAATTCATTTAGACATATAACCAAATAACAAGGAAATGCATAAGTCAAATTTTTTCAGATTATCTCAAACCTTTGAAATGTCTAAGACTTACCCCTTTTTACCACTTGCTTTCAAGCTAAACTTGTAATACCCTAAATTTTTTTTCAAACAATTATCACGACTATGACAGAAAAGTGTCTATCATGGTAAACATAAATCAACTTCTTAAATTGTCATTTTTAAAATTTGAGATCCCAAACATTTATAAAAAAAAAACAATTGTGAAAGGCCTATATGATTCCATTTAAAATTGAAAACATGATAAACAAAATATAAGAGGAAAAATAGAAATAGTTACACATTTTAAAATCTTATAATCACCTAATAACCTTTCCAAATAGCACAAAAATATTTTTTTATTACTTATATACATTTAAAATTATAGTTGGATTACAGCCACCCAACACAATTTATATAAAGAAAATCAACATAAAGTCATCTAACAATTGACTTTAGTTTACGCAACATAATATCATTATAAAATTATCTTTCCACATACCATCTAGACCAAAATATCATTTTTCCCATCCTTATAAACATATGGCCCAATCACATACCTTTTTCAAAAAATCAAACATTATCAAGTATCATCAATACCTTAATAAGTACAAAAATATTTCTCAACAATGCATATTTACAGTCATCTCAAAACATATAACGTGCAGAAACTATTTAAAAAGGTACAATCACAACATGAATCCATAAGTTTAATAAATAACAAAGCCCTAAGACTGGCAATAGTGCATTATAAAAATCATAAATCCAAACTTAGAGAGAGGAAGTGGTTCCACACCACTAAGTCTTAAGGGCTTTTGCAAATGCCACATACTTGGCTCTTCTCGTAAAAATTGTTAACCACATAATGAAACTCAAAAGTCTCAATAACTAATACTAATGTATGAAAATATATACAAGCAATTAAATGTGTGTTTGTTAAGTTGGGAAACAACAATCATATAATTCCAACAAAGATACAAGAAATATTATAATACATGGCAAATAACCATCCTTATCTCTCTCTATTAACCTCAAGCTGTAGTCCTTACTTGGTGTTGGATTACCCGACCAAAGGTTAATTAGCCCGAGCCCTTACAAGCCAGCTATTGGGCCTCCAATAGGGACGTATTACATGACACAAAAATACAACAATAAAAAGTCTCCTAACACCTCCCACAAGAACCAAACAATAACATATCAACATTGTATAATTATATAACATTACAATCTTTATAATTTTTTCATTTTCAATAATATCAAATGACATCCCACTTGGCAAAAACATTTAAAATACATATTTACCATTCCATAATTTTTTCCATAAACATAACAAAATAATTTCCCACCAACAATTCACAAATTTTCTCAATAATCACACAAATAACATGAAGCAACACTACTCACAAATTAAAGCATGGTTAATTTGTGGCTTTATCAATAAATTACCTTTCACGACTTATCTTTCACCACAATCTTCACCAATAAAACAATATACACATAGCATAGTATTATAAGATATTAGTTAGTTTCAATTATTGAAACCAATAAAACAACTCTACTTTTAGAGTTAGAAGATATAAGTTACACTTTTAATTTCATTATTTATATCATTTCTAATGTTAGTATGACTAACCAAAATTCTAACATTCTTCTAACAAATTATAAATATTAACAAGCTATAATTAAATGCCTTTTATTTATTTATTTTTTTAATATCACCATTTTTCTCTTTTTTCATTCTATAAATTTGTACAAAAATATCTCATGAATAAAACATTCAGTCTCATTTTACAAATTATCATTGTAGCACCTTACAATCATTCTAAACCTAAATAAACTCCTAATTATTGTAAAGAAACCCCAATGTTTTCTAAACTTTATTTTTAAAAAAATTTCAATTCACTACTACAAATAAATTTCTCCATCCCAATTACATTTATATCACTCAATAATCTTATTTCATTTATTAGAGATATTAAACAATGATTGATAATTTCTCCAAATCATTCTTAATTTCATAATTTCAACATCTACAATCCCTACAAAAATTACTAATATTACATTCAATCATAAACATCAAAACCAATTAAATCATCAATATAACCTCCATTAAATCAAAATAAAGAATTAAATTCGAATAAATATTCATACATCACAATTTTCTCAATTAAAACCTAACTTTAATCCCTTAAATCAATAATTTGGGCAAATCTAAATCACACAAACTATTGTTTTAATATCATTAGCCTCATTAAAAACTAAATAATCAATTGAAATACTCATACATTCAACATACACCAAACCTTAAGTTTTTTACTGTCAAAAAACTAAAAACTAAAAAGACTATGTGACAAAAAATATATTTAAAATATTTATATAATTTAAAAAAATTTAAAATCTCATTCAAAATATCTTATTATGGAATCTTGAATCAAAATCATCCCGTCGTTGCTCTGCTGCGCTCGCTCTGTCTCTCCCTTTCTATTCGAAGACTCAGTGGAAAGAAGAATGAAGAAAAGAGAAAGGGGGTGCGGTATTTTTTCAAAACATTGGTATGGGCCATACAGTGTATGCCACCTACCCCTCTCTATTTTTTTTTTTCATACTCCCTCGCAACATTCTTCCGTCTCTTCTTGTTCCTTATTTCTTTCTTCTATTTTTTTTTATTTCATTCTCTTTCCCTATCTCTCTCATTTCTATCCTTATTTTTTTTTTACATTACTTATATGCCTAGTTTCTTTTTATCCGCTTGTTTTCAAAAATCCTATACCATGATACTATAAATTTTTAAATCATCTTTTATAATTTTTTACAATTTTTCAAGACTCAAAAATTTTAAGGACTAAAAATTTAATTTCTATATTTGTCTCAGATATAATTTTAATAATATTTATATAATTAGAGGCACTCAAGTGAAAAAATAATTTACACAGTTGAATTTAATCCCCCATAACCTTATTAACTCTCATTTTTCCAAAAATTATGTATTGGAATTAAGACATTAAAATTTAGCTCATATAATTACATGATATCTTCTAATTACCATTTAACAATTCCCTCATATTGTTACTTAACTCCTAAAAAATAAAAATTGGGATGTTACAAAACTCAAGCTCTTCGATGCTTTATGAGGTAGTCTACAATTAAGATTAACACCCATTAGTAATAATAATTTAAATTATCACTTTCAACATCTAATTTCATATTTTAGTAACTAAATTTTTCAACTACAAGATCAACCTCACATCCAATGAGTTTCTTAACTCTCATTAATTTTATTTAGCTGTCAACAATTTAAATAATCACTAATATATCATCTAACAATTTAAAATCATCATTAATATCACAAATTATTCACTTCCAACTCTCAAATTTTAATACTTTAATTATTCATAACTCTCAACTCTTGAGTTTAATAACGTCATTAGATTTATTAACTCTCATTAGCTCCAACTAGCTTCATCAAACCCATCTATCATGAATACTAACTTTCACCACTAATGGTATTTAAATGCACAAATTTGTTCATAATTGAGAGCCCACTCTCATGGAGGTATAAAACCACTATATCTAGGTTTAAATAACTCAAACAGCTCCTAGTCTCATTTAGACCAATAGGTTCGAACCCATAATCTTAGGTCTGAAAAATCATCATCTTCTAATATCAAATTTCACTTCTAAAATGTGTAAAGAGAAGAAAAAGAGATAAGGAAGGCATACTTAAGTGAAATCAAGCTCCAATTACTTTCAAAATACTTAAAAGTTGATGCCCTAACAGAGCAATTACTCTCTGTATTGCCCTCCCTCTGTTTCTAGCCTTCTCTCCCTGTTTTAGACCCTTCGTTCACATTTTAAAAAAGTTAATTCTAGAAATTATGTTGTAGCTTAAATTTTTAAGCTGCAACATAATGCATTATGCCAAAATCTAATTTTTTTATCTATCTGAGCCTAAGTGATTTAATTCACTTCTAAACCCCATCCAAATGCTAAAACCAAATCCAATAGCCGTTTCTAACTATCCTCAAATTATTTCTACTTAAATTTACATATTTACCCTTCATTAACTTAATTAATCAAGGGAATAATTCTTTTGGGATGTTACATGATCAAATGAAATGAGTTTCATTTCTCTTGTCAGTCTACTTAGAGATCAATAAAGTATGATTGTACAATACGATAGTGACATCTCCATGGTTATACAATATGAGAGTGATATTTTCATGTCTTATGCTTGATTTAGATATCATGCAATAAAAGGGATTTGACACGGTTGTAAAATAGGTTACATTGAATCACTACTCTTCACATAATTTGGATAGCCATAATAATGTATTGTTTGAAGCCGCTTATAACTTGTAGGTCAAAAGAATATGTTGGGCCTACTTCCAATATTATATGAGCCTAAAAGGTTACACAAGAATGATCCAACATGAATTAAAATGTTCAAATTCATTAAATTTAAAAAGTGTTTAGATTCAATAAATATAAAATGTCTTCATTTAATCTAGAAAGTTTTCTATTTTTGAAATAGAACGAATCTAAAATATTTTCCAATTTGGATTAAAAGAATATAATATTATTTATAGAGAAATAATATCTTCTTTATTATTATTGGGAATAATAAAATTAAGTTTAATTTAAAAAATTAAAATCTTTGAAATATTTATTTTAAAATGTGATATCTTTGAAATAGCTCATAATTTAAAATGAATATCCTAAATAAAATGATAAAATCATATTAAAAATATTGGTGGATAAAAATTAATGTGTATATGATCTGCATAATTTTTCAAACAGATAATTTATAAAAGGATAATTATTATATCCTTCTTCAGGCGGTGGAGGACAAAGTTTAGATATTTAATATACAAAATTAGTATATAAATTATTATTTAATTTAAATATGTGATTTCAGTCAAATAAGAGCCCACATTTACATAGATAAGAAAGCTAGGGTTTTGAGAAGTAGAAAACCTTGAAAAACCACCCACTTGTCCCAGAATCTGCCACAGTACTACAAAAAAAATATTCAACCCAATAATACATTTGTGTGATGGTTTTTTTTTTTTGTGCGGAGAATTTCAATTAAGAAATACAATAGAGATTTAATTATTGATGGATTCAAAAAAATTTTAAAATTTTAGTTTAATTTAGAAAAAAAATTTAAAAGAATTTTGATGGTTAAAAAATTAAAATACTCTTAGCTTATTATGTAAAATTACTAGTTATTAAATTTTTTATTGTACTTATTAATTTACCAATATTAATTGTAAATCATATCCTCCCCTTGCCACCCTAATATACTTTCCCTTGCCCCCCAATTATTAAATATTGGATAATTTATTGATATAATGAACATACATTAAATATTTTGTAATTAATATATATATATATATGATTCATACATAAAATTAATTATAATGAATTTTATTTACAAAAATATATTAAAAAATATAAATATAGATATTAATATAACTATGTATAAACAATGTATGATAGAGAGATATTAAATTTGTAATTAACTATATATTTATGTGATTATAAATTACATGCATATATGAAAATATGCAAACCAAGATATTGAAAATTAGACTGGATTAAATTAATAAGAAAAAAATAATTTGTAGGTCCTTCTAATTTTCACTGATTTTGAATTAGGTGCTTTTAGTTTATTTTGTTTTAATAGATCAAACTATAAATATTTGATTAAAATAAAATAAAGTACACAGATCTAATTCAAAATTAAGAAAAACTCTATAAACACTTATAGATTAATGTTTTAATTGATAAAAATTAAACTTGAGAGACGAACTTGATAATTGAGACAAACTTGATTGATTAAAATTTTTATTATTCCTTATGACTATACTAATTATTATTTAATTTAATAAAATAATTAAAACATATAATTAACTAGATAATTGGAACAAATAATCATATATCATTTAAATATTTAATGCTTTTCAGCATAAAAAAGTCACAATCTCTACTCTTTATATGGCTAAAAATAAAATCTCCACTTGTTAACATTGGCACTTAAACCTTGTAAATAGAGAAATTGTCAAAAAAAAAAAGACAAAAAACAAAAACCCTAGTGATTAGATAAACTAAGAATAAGAATAATTAAAAATATTGTGAAATCTTGCGTGTGCGCGCGATCAGACGTACAGTCTAATGTTTCGCAGACTTCACAAGGGCTCAAAAATAGGATACCAGCATCATTTTACTGTCCTTCTGCCTCTAGTCCTCAATTCATGTTTACTCATTATATTCGCTGCTGCACAAAATCTGCCATACAAGGTAGTGAATCTGGGAAATTGGCTCGTTGCAGAGGGCTGGATGGAACCATCTCTCTTTGATAAAATTGTTAACAAAGATCTCTTGGTACTTCCCTATCCATTTCTTGACTCTTCGTCTCATCTATGCTTTCTCTCACGCGCACACTCTTCTGGATTCTTGGTATCTTGGCCATGTTCAGATGGAACTCAAATACAATTGAAGTCCGCCAAGTTGCAGAAGTTTCTGGTTGCTGAAAACGGAGGAGGAGCTAATGTTTTGGCTAACAGTGATTCTGTTTCTGGCTGGGAAACTTTCAGGGTATGCCTCTGTTTGTGTGAAATCCACCTTCAATTTCAGAGTGTTCAGCAAGCAATTCCTTGGTTTAGATTCTGCAAACAAGCTAGTCGCAACTTCTAACTCAACCACCAACCCAGAAACGTTTTACATTATAAGGAACAGTAGTTACCCATTCAAAATTCCAATCCAATCATCAAACGATCTCTTCCTTCAGGTAAATATATATCCCTCTGTTATTCAAACCCCAAAATTATATGCCACATGGATCGCTCTGTATCATTCTGGGAATTTTGTTTATCATTTAATATGACTGTCTTAATCAGGCTCGATCAGAGACACAGGTGAGTGCTGATTATCAAGGATCGGCCAATTGAGAAGACGGCGACCCATCTGTGTTCCGTATGGCAATTGTGAAAACATTACTAATGCCAAAGCTCCTCGAGTCATGCAGGATCATTGGAACACGTACATCACTGAAGAAGATTTCAGAATCATGTCTGAAAATGGGTTGACTGCTGTTAGAATTCCGGTTGGTCGGTGGATAGCTCCCGACCCTAACCCTCCCAAGCCTTTCGTCGGAAGTTCTCTGGCAGCTTTTGACACTGCTTTCACTTGGGCCCAGTAAGTGCGTGGATCCAATTTCAATCGTTCAATTCTCAAAAGCTAATCACCCATTACAGGTTAATGTATTATTACGTTGCCGAAACCACGGGAATAAAGTGATGGTGGACCTTCATGCAGTTCAAGGTTCACAGAAGGGAAAATATCACAGTGGAACAAGAGACGGATATACTCAATGGGGAGATTGACACACACCGGACAGTCGCAGTAATTGACTTTTTAGCAAAAAGGTTTGAATTCTAGTGGTGGTTAGTGGACTTTGTTGCTGATGAGACGTGGGGAAATAAGTAGCTAAGGGCTTTGATGTGATTTATATCTGGTCGCCAAACTCAAGCCATTTAAACATATATTTATTAATTTATTAAATATTTATATATGTTTATTAAATTACTTTCATTAAATTATTTAGAAAAATTTATTTTAGGTAATATTATTTAATTACCATCGCCCCATCTCCTTTGTATAGACACAATGTCAGATTTGCTTTCCCAGAGTCACAAAATTGCTCATTTGTCTCCCCCCCCCCCTCCAACTAAAATTTTATGATTTTGTGTTCATTTTGTAAACTTATTTTTTGATATGAGGACAAAATAAATTTCATTTTTTGGTCAGAAAATTTCATCTTTATATATTCTTCATTTTATTTATTTAATTATATATTTTAAGTAAAATATTTTAAATTTAGCTTTAATTTTCTCTTAAAAATATGCTTGATATATAACAGATTTTGTTTCCATCTTTTCTCAATTATCAGGGCCTCACATCGCCCAACTGTGAAAGAAAGAAATGAAAGAAAATGTTTATTAGTTTGTATGTGACTGGACGTGTGAACTCGAATTCAATTATGGTGTGTTTCATTAAAGAGAATTTGGAGTTGACAAAAATTTATCAAATCCTTTCCTTATTATATTTTCTTTATAATTTTAAATTTCATTGACACTCTAATCATTTAAACATTTCAATCATTTCAAATCTCTCATTTTTTTTTCATATTTTTGTTATTAATACCTCTATGACTTTTACATCATTTCTTCTCTCTTCTTTTTGTTTCTTATCAATTGAAAAATAAAAATAAATTAATTAATCATTTTTAATTTTTTATTTTCGTTTTGAATATCTACTCATCTCTCTTCATCATTTAAATTTTTTTAAATTACTAAAACAAAATGATTTTAAATAAATGAAACTTAAATGTAAAATTTTAAATGCAAGATTTTAAATGTAAAAATTAAATCTAAATCCACAAATCTAAATGATACCTCAATGATTTCACAAAATCAAATTTTTGTTGTTCTAATTTTTGAGGATGGTTGAATTTGGTGCGGCAGATATTCGAACAAAACTAGCCTAGGAGGAATTGGACTGATGAGCAGTCCACTAGGAGTGGATCTGGACAGCCTCATAATGCAGTGAGGAAACACTGGATCACACCTCATGTATCAATCGAGCAGTGATTGATGTGCATTACTGCAGAGTGTATTCAAGATCAGTTCAATAACCTGAACGTGCAACAGAACATTGATTACATATATAAATAACCAAAGGGATTCGGACCTTAGCAGCATCACCACAAGCAATGTTCCTCTCAGTTTCGTAGGTAATTAGTTGCATTAATTGCTTTATTCAAACAGGCCATTCTTATCGATTTTCAATGAGAAGATAAAGAATGTTAATTTTTTTATTAAAAGTAAAAATAAAAATCAAATCAATTTATAGACAATTTCAATTATGTAGTTAATTTTTCTAGGTAATTAGTGACTTAAACCAAGTACCGAAAGGAGTATAATCTAAAAATTCTCAATCAAATCAGGCTTTTCAACACGTCATGAACAATATAACCCCTTGCTCTTGTAGCCTCACTAGTTTAATTTATTGAAGATGTTGTATTATATGGTGTGTGATAGGGGAGTGGACTGCAGAGTGGATGGTGGAGGGAGCATCAAAGGAAGATTATCAAAGATTTGCAAAAGCACAGGTGGCTGTGTATTTTGGGCTTAATTTGGATGGGCCTATTGGGCCTACAAATCATTGGAGCCTCAAGTGGATGATTCAGAATGACTATATAAATCTTGAAACCAAATCATTATTTTTCGATCAACTTTGTGTGTTTTTACTCGTAATTTATTTGTTGAGTAAAATTGTGTTAAACTCTTTTGTAATTTGACTAAGTCATTCTTCACATTTTTTTTTAAAATTTAAATTTGATTTTCTTATATTTTAATATGATAATATGATGTTATCTTTAATATTATTACTGAAATTAATTAATTAATTTCTTTACTCTTTTTTTTCTTTTGTTACATCATGAGCGGAGGAACATTTGACGTTTACTCACACCTACTTCATTTTTGCCAAATGATCTCCCTAAATGGCTATCTTCTGAATTCCTTTTTGTTGACAGAAAAATGTAGTTTTAATAATGAAATAAATTGGAAGGGAATTAATTTAATAAATAAAATAAAATGAATATAATGGGTGATTTAGAAAAAAAAATAGAAGGGTTAATGAGCAAAATAGAATATGAAGTGTTGCGCAAAAGACGCTATAAACTCTAAACTCGTAAAATGTGTAAAATAGATTCTAAACTTATAAATTCATAGCAAATTAAACTCTATCGTTAACTTTTTTTAATACCCTTACTGTTCATTTATTAATTAGAGCCACAAACCTTAAACTACTACACAAGCATCCTGGATCTTGAGTTTTGAAATTTTGAGCAAGTCGACTCTATCATTTATGTATGGAATGTTGACTATTATATAGACCAAATTAGCCTTAACGTGACCTATAGTGGTGAACACATCCTTGGCTATGGAAAACGACCCATAATTTTGTGAAATAACATTTATGCCCTTTTATTTTGTAATGTTTTTCAAACAATTAGTATCATATGCTTCCATAAACTCTATAACTCTAATTTAGTTTTATTTTTGATAATGTTTATTTATTTAATGATTCAAACTCGGGATCTCATTGGAAAATAAGTTTAAGTATTAGAGAATTTTATAGACGATAGACGTGAAATTCGATAATTTCATCAACGAATTTCAAACTCAAATTAACCGGTTAATTAAAATTCTCTAATATTTAAGTTTTTTTTTCAATCTGATCTCAAGTTTTAACCATTAAATAAATAAACATTATCTAAAATAAGACTAAATTAGAGTTATAGAGTATATGGAAGCATGAGATACCAAATGTTTGAAAAAATTGCAAAAAAAGGGGCAAAAAATATCATTTCACAAAATTATGGGTCGTTTAGTGTAATGTCCACTTTGACATTGCCAATATTCACTGTACAATCACCAAAAAAAAATAGTAATGAAGAGCTTTAGATTGCTCCTAGGCTCACCTCAAACACATGAGGGTTAGATCTAATAAACCTTTAAAAATAATTTAAAATATTAGGAATCTCAAGAAAAACCCTTTAAATAAGTAGTTTGAGCTCAAACTTAATAGTTTTTAAACATATGGAAAGCATGAAAAAATTTAGGAAGTAAAACACTTGAAAATAGGGCCACAAATACTATTTTTGTACAATTTGATACTTATGCAGTGGCATGTGGTCCATATGTCGTGCATATGGTATAGAAAGCTCAATTTTATTGTTGTACATATGCTACGGCATACGCAATTTATGCTGCGGCATTTTCCTGTCATGACAAATTTTCATGATGAATTTTTGATGTGCGTCATTTTCGCATTCGACGTTCGATTGGAGTAATTTAAGTGCCCATGCGAAGCTTATTTGATAAGTTAACTAATGGTACAAGTTTCATTATGATCCAACACCATATGTGAATTTTAGACACCCAGATGTAAAAGTTGGATTTTAAATGGTTTTCAAGTATCCAAATACCAAAAACTCAAAACTTATACCATTAGCTTATTTTGAGACTTGAACTAAGTCCAATGGACCAATATACACCTGATTAAGCATTTAAACACAATAACACACCAAGCACAAAATTTTGCCACTTAAGGCCAATTTCACCCGTTATGGCCAAAAATACAAAATCACAATCACACATCATTTGGCCTTTAATGCTACATAATACATCACATATATATTATCACCACATGTATACAACCTTCCTTGCACTTTTATAAGTATTTTAGCCCTTAACTATAAAAATCACTACATATTCACATTATATACAACATTGGGCTAAACTACAAAATAGCATAGTATAATACAAGTGCTAACAACAAAATATTATGCATTCTTAGTTAGCAACTTATATTCTCATATATTTAAGTTTATGTATACAAAAACCTAAAACAAAATCAAGCATTAAAATTATAATATAGCAAGTATGCTACCCCTTGCTCGATTCCTTCCCTTGCTAAAACTCAATAACAGAACCTGTAAAATAATAATCACGAGGTAAAATAAAAATCTCAGTAACTAAGATAATCGACATTATCAATTAACAGGCCGAGTTATAAACAAGTTTTAAAATATGCATAACAAACAGACCATATACAAATCACCACAATTTACAATGCATGATTACTATTCATCCAATCCTCCAATGTTTCTGATCAAACCGGTAGGCTATTTCTCTAAATCAAACTACATATATGATCCTTAAACTCAACATCCATGATAGGACTATCCCGTCAAGGTGTCCTAAACTACTTCTGGACTACACAGGTTCCTCCTATTATAAGTAATTGAAGTATCGTTACTCTAATACCGTATCCTACAGATATTGAGGAGCATAGTCTCTAACTTTGCACTCTTTTGAGTACTCAAGAGAATAATTCTTTAACACCGCACCCTTTTCGATCACTAAGGAAAAATATAAATTGCACCTGGCGTCCCGAGGTGCCAGTAGTGCCATATGAACTTAATCTCTATTAATTCCACAAGGGTGATCTCCCAACCTCTAACATACCATATTTCACTACATATCTCCACCTAACCATACATAACCACTTTCTAAACAAACATAAAGAATTTCACCACTTACTTCAAAAACATGAGATTTCACAAATCAATACTCCACATATTTTTTTAAAATACTTAACTTTTATAAAATTCATATAGATACACATAAAAAATCATATTTAAATAACTTATGAATAACTTATACAAGCTAATAAAATATGTAAATTATCTAGTTATCTTAATCCTTTTGTTACAAAAATAGTTACCCATGGTACTAAATCTTCTCTTGAGTCACAACAAGCTTTCCCCACATCTCAATATACAACAATAAGTATTATATATTAATTTTCAATTAACACCAACCCTATTAACTACCTATATCACCCCAAAATCTCCCACTTTGGCTCTTATCCTCAATAAAGAAGCTAGTCAAGGTTACAACTAGCTCACACCATCCCCTCAAGCTTCTCTCTAACTCTATCACAATATATAACTTGATATCTCAATTTGTCATAGTTCAAAACCCTATAAACTAATTAGGGCTTGATCTATTTTATTCTAAACAACACATAAGCTTCATATTAATGATTATTCAACTCAAAGAAACTCTAGTTAAGCTCCAATCATCCCCTGCAATCCATAGGGTTTGAGTATAATCTTCTCCAGCTTAAATCCAAAACCTCCAAATCTTTCACCCCTTTAAAAATGGATTAGAGAAGGAGGAGAGGGAGTTAGCAAGCCTACCTAGATGATTAAGAACCCAAATCAACTTTCAATCTTGCCTATACGGAAGCCCTAGCATAACTTCTCAAGATCTCTCTTCATGCTTCTTATTCTTACAAAAATTCCATTTGAAATTCTAAGTTAAATCACGCACCTTTTATTTTCAAAACTAGGCATTATGCCACGGCATAATACATAGTGAAATCAATCTTACTTGTATCATGCTATATTGTCTTGATTTGACCCAACTCGACCCTAGCTTAATTTTAAAGCTATCCAATGATCCAAATCATAAATTAACAACTTGAAAACATGATCAAATTAATTACACATTATTTTTAACTAATTTTTTATTTAATTAGCAATAAATTCTAGATTAAAACTCTAGATGTTACATTCACCATAGCCAACGATGCGTTCATTGTGGCATGTCATTCTAAGCCTAATTTAGTCTACATAATAGTCAATATTCTATACATAAATATTGAAGGTAATTTGCTAGAAATTTTAAAGTTTAGGGTCCAAGATGCTATTCGTGTAGTAGTTTAGGATTTATGGCACTAATTAACAAATGAACAGTAACAACATTAAAAAAGTTAACCATAAGGTCTAATTTGTTATGAATTTAAAAGTTTAGAGTCTATTTTATACATTTTAAGAGTTTAGGGTACTTTTTACGCAATACTTTAGGGTCCATTTTGCTCATTAACCTATAATTTAATTTAATTAATATATTTATGCCTATAAATAGAAGGCACCTTAGTTTGTTTTCATAATTATCATCGCTAAGTGGGTGCCCTTATAGTTATTAGATTAAAGATTAGTGTATATGCCAATGAACATCTCTAATAGAGATGGATGCATGAACGGTAATGCAGTCTTGTTATTTTATATGTTATTTACTTATTGAATTTATTTGTGTAATTATTTTCTTCCTCTCTCAATTAATCAAATGACCTATATAGTGGCCATTCAGGGGGAAAAATAATTCTAAATTTGTGTACCATAGATCTTTATGTTGTGCTTAGCTCACACGGGAAAATTGGAAGAAAAAAAAATGGAATGAGAGAAAATGAAGAGAAGAAAAAAGTGAAGAGATGTAATTTTCTTTCATTATACTTGATTAAACAAGAGAAAACAAGAAAGAGAAAAAAGTTACTAGTTTTATATGGAAAATAATAGCCTTATTATTTATAAAAAATATTTATATAATAAAATTTAATATTCTAACATATTGCATATAATAATTTCTATCATATATTATTGATTGAACAAAAATATAATTAAAAATTATTTTATTGAATACTAGCAAAAATTTATTTTATCAAATTTAAAATTTTATTTATTAAATTATTAAATATATAATAATCTTAATATTTGAAACCACAACCAAATATAGACTGAAAATTTAGAATTAGCATTTGTCTAATTAATTTAAAAATTAAATATACTACTTATTTAATAAAGATCCATGATCAAAATATAACTATACTATAAATATCATGATACAAAAGAAGAAGCAAGACACGGCAATGAAAAAACTGATAGATAAATTTAAAAATAAAAATTTCTCTTCAAAATATTTCCATATAGTGAAATAAAAAATGTTGTTCTTTCCCCACTTTTTTCTCCTTTTTACTTTTTTCTCCTGTCAAGCACAGCATAGCGGTAAAGTTCAATGACAAAAGTAATCCTTCCGATATGAGGACATAAATTTCATTTTTATACGTCACACCACCACTGTAAAAGAAAGAACGGTGATTAGCCTGAGGAAGAAAATGGTTGCGAGTTTGCATGGGACTGGACTCGAATTCAAATTATTTAAACAAAAAAAAAAAAAACCAAGTCTTTGTATATTCTGTGGTTCAAAATCGTGAGGATGGTTGAATTTGGTGTGGCAGATATGCGAACAAAACTAGTCTAGGAGGGATTGGACTGATAAGCAGTTCACAAGGGGTGGATCTGGACATCCTCAAGGGGTATTACAAGAAAGCTTATAATGCAGTAAGGAACACTCTCCAGCAACCTATAACATCCTCTCAAATCCACTGGATTACAACTCATCAGTTTTTCTATCATTTGTTGGCGGATCCAATCGAATAGTTATTGACTTGCATTATTACAATCTGTATTCGGATCAGTTCAATAACATGAACGTGCAACAGAACATTGATTGCATATATGATCAAAGAGCCTCAGATCTTAGCAGCGTCACCACAAGCAATGATCCTCTTAGTGTTGTAGGTAATTAACAAGATTATATGAGACAGAAGACAGTTAGATACTAAAAAAAAAAATAGACAATTAGTTACAAATTAGGATCTCAATTTCAAATTAAAACTTACGTTTGAAACTTAAATACTTTATTTGCAATTGAAAATATCTTGAATTTGCAGTTGATTGAATCAATATTTATAATTTATTTTTTAAAAAAAAATTCGAAGAACTAACTATTATTAATATAATGTTCTCTTTAATATTATCACTGAAATTAATTATTTATTTTCTTAACTTTTTTTTTTCTTTTGTTACGTCATGGGTGGGATGAATGTTTGAATTTTACTCACACCTACCTCATTGTTGCCAAATGATCTATCTCTAAATGGCTATCTTCTGAATTCGTTTTTGTTGTACAGAAAAATGTAGTTTTAACAATGAAATAAATTGAAAAGGAATTAAATTAATAAATAAAAGAAAATGGATATAAAGGGTGATTTAGAAAAAAATATAACGTGATAGAGTAATAAACAAATAATTATCTTTTAAAACCTCCCAATTGTCAAAATGGTTGAAGCTTTTTAAAGGCAATCTGATTTGTAAATTTCCTTACCCAAATAAAATATCAAACAAGCTCTACCATAGTAATTAAGAATAGAAACCAATTATTAAAGTTTATCAAAGCAGAAAGGTTTTACAACAATTAAAATAACTCATCAACCATAATAATTGTAATATTCTAGACTTTAACTTAAGAATTATTAAGTTTTTCAGGGATAAATTAATAAAGAGAACTTAATTTTGATATGATTTAAGGATGACTATTAGGCTAATGAATTGTTTTGGCAGCTTTGTATTAGGCTTGGAGAGATAGTGGGCCACTTTGGGCTGAAGAAAAGAGTGCAAAATACAAGATATGACTTTTTGTATCATTTATTACAATGGATAGTCAAAATATAATTAAATCACATTGTGTGAGCTTGGTAAAATAAGGAGAAAGGAGAATGTTAGAGGAATGTGATAGTTCTATTAGGACTTGATTGAATTGAATTGATATTTGAAGGTGGTTTAAGGCTCAAAATCACTAGAGAGCCATACATATCTTGATAAAGGGGCAAAGCATTTCTTTAAAACAAAAATCTGAAGATTAAAGGGGCAAGCTTGATGGCTTTGGCTTAAAGAAGTGCAAGGTCAAATTTGCAACTTTCCACAACCGAGAGAAATTTGGCACCAAAAGATCGCAAAGCTATTGGCCAAAATTTATTATCTTTAGCACCACAAGTCATAATTTACATTAGCTCAACATACTTAAGTTCTCTCAACTGTATGGAAGA
Source organism: Prosopis cineraria (assembly GCF_029017545.1). Taxonomy (NCBI): domain Eukaryota; kingdom Viridiplantae; phylum Streptophyta; class Magnoliopsida; order Fabales; family Fabaceae; genus Prosopis; species Prosopis cineraria. Next base: position 35,190,775 of record NW_026555335.1, on the reverse strand, counting down.
TCTAAATTGTCAGGCTAAAATTTGGATGAAAAATTTTAGATTTAATATAAAAATGTTAAAATGTTGAAAATTAAATAAATTGCTTTCAATTGTTAAATTAAATCAGAATGGTTTAAAATAAAAATGAAAAGAATGGAAATAATCACACTAAAAATGCGTCATGATTCCTATCCCATTATTCAATTTTTTTAATCAAAAGTAATTAGACTTAACCACCATTGTAAGAGCCTAACAAGCATGGTTTAGAACAAATAAATAATACACTCAAATTAAAATGCATAGGACCAGCAAAAGAAGTAACTAAACCTAACAAATTAATATTCAAATATCATGATGAGAGGTTTCTATGTTTAGTATTCAACTACAATTTGAATATGATTGCGTGGTACGAAGACACCTGTAAATAATAAAAAAATAATACAATATTTAGTATATATTATTCATATTTAATAATTATAAATTATCTTTTTAAAATTATATCATGGAAACTATTGTTTTCCTTTATTATTCCTGGTTGGTAGGGGAGGGGCCAATTTCAATAGAGAGAGCGGCGCGTGATAACTCACCCTATATTGTCAGCGGCGGCTCTTTCAAAGTTCAAAGTTTCCGTACTCCACAGATTCCACCTATCAACATTCCAGTATGTTATGTTTAGGGCGATTTCTTTTTAATTTTTTTATTGTAACTTTATCTATATATAAAAAAAAAGTATAAAATGTTTAGGAAAAATTGTAGAGAATGGTGTAATCAGGAATTGAGGAAAAAGAACCGGATCCAAAATGTACAATATTTCTTTCACAGTCTGCAATTTATCTTCTTTTTCATCAAATATATTGCTTGTTATGCCATTCTCTCGGATTTTCCCCACAAACTTGTTCCCAGAATCTTTAAGGATAGGGTGGCAAATAGCTCGCCACCCAAGACCCAACCTCCTCCCCAAACTGGTCCACTTTCTTCTAATTAGAGTGGGCCTGGCAGATAGCTCCTCTCCCTCCCAAAATAGATAATTTAATGTTCTATTACCCCAAAGAAAAGGTTGTGAGTCGTAGAGTCGATCATTTGAATCAGGCTTCGATAAATCATAAAAAGGTTAAAAAAAAATTGTGGGTCCAATTTTTACATTGCTTTTGATCTGATTTAGCTCCAAATTTGAAGTAATTATGGTATAAAAATATATTAAAAACACAATATATTGTCTCATTAATTGTTTTATGTGTTTTGCAATGAAAGGGAGCCAAAAAGAACACATCAAAGAATGAAGAATCATGCTAATGGGCTTTTAGATTTTTAGGACGCAAATATTATATATGCAACCTTAAAGAGTCTTATTTAGATCATCCAATTTCATATTTAAGAGTTAGCAGATAGAGCATGGAACTTGAAGGAATTCTTTTGAGCTAAAAGTTTTTCCTCTTCTTTTTTTTGAATTTAGTTTATATCTTTTATTAGGATGTTTTGAAATTAGCCCTGGTGTTTGTCTAATTGACTTAGTTCACCACTTTTTATCATTGCTCTTTATTTGCATTGTTCAATTATTAAATTCCACTATAAAAATTCTTGTTTTTATGAATAATAAAGTTGACAGCTTTTCTTTGGATTCAACTCCTATAATACTTTGAAATTATTATTATATCAATCTAGTACAGTTACGTAAGCGATAAAAAATTTTAAGGTCAAGTTTAAGTCTTTAAAAAAAAATTATTCTAGACCTAAAAAAAATTTAACCAGGCCTGAACTCAAATGAGCTTGGCTTGAATACTTAAATGACAAGTTGGCATATCATTTTGACAAGTATACTTCAGATTATAAAAGTTATATTTTCATAGTGAATCTTATTCATAAGTTCCTCTAAGTAAATTGACAAATAAATGTTGCTAAAATGATAGATTCAAATGTTTAATTAGCATTTTGACAAGTATAATTCAAGTTATAAAAACATATTATGCATACTTCAATAAAGTTCTCAATATTCATAATGTGTCTTTATAACTTGAATTATTCTTACCAAAACGTTAATTGGACTTGTTATTTTAATAACATTTACTTGTTAATTTATTTAGAAGAACTTGTTCATAAAATTCACTTTGCAAAATGTGAATTTTATACTTAGAAGTGTACTTGTCAAAATGTTATGTCAACCTGTCATTTTAGAAGAATTAATTTGTCAAATGTCTAAAAAACAATTGTTAACAATGTCCATATATGCAAGTAAATATTAATAAATTAACAAGTTCATATTTATGAACTTACAAGTTCAATTAAGCCTTTGACAAGTACATTTCATTTTATAAAAACAACTTGTACATATCAAATCTTCTTCAACAATCTTTCTTAAAAAATTGATAAGTAAATTTTACTAAAATAATAAGTTCATATAAGTTTTTATCAAGTAGATTTTTTGCTATAATGACAGCTTTTGTATATTAAATTTTTTAACAAGTTTCTTTGAATAAATCAATAAGTAAAAATTTATGAAATGGCAAGTTGAATTGAGCTATTGACAAATACTCTATTTGTTTAAAAATGTAAGACATTTTTTGAGAGGTTGGATGTTCAATAATATAAAACATTTTAAAGTATAATCATTGTCTTTTTTTTTTTAAAGTACCCCTAATAAATAAATCACTTTATATTTATTTTAGAATAAAATATTATATTAAATAGGGATATATATAAAAAAATAGTGCTAGTTTGAAAACAAATAACTCCTTTATTGAAAGTGAGATTCGGTTAAAAATTATTTATATTTTTGAATGGAGAAAGTAATGGTTTTGAATGTGAAAACTAAATTGATAATATAATATAATATAATATATATATATATATATATAAAAATTTGTGCACTATAAAATTAACAACTATTAGTAACTTAGTGGTTATTAATTTTTTTGGTGACCAAAGAGTTGTGGATTCAAACCTCCTTGTCATCTTGAAAATTTATTTATCACCTAGTGTCCAAGCGCCAATAGTGGTCCAGCAATCAATGTCTATGGATGGAATTTTTTTTAGACCAAAAAAAAAAATTATCAGCTGTAGTTTTATTTTTTTTGCAATAAGTTTTAATTATATTTAGATCCTTTAACTTTGTAAAATAAATTCAAAATTGTTTGGTCTTTTTTCAGTAAATACCTTTATTTGATTATTGGATGTGATTTTTCCTTGTATTTTATTTTTTTAATTTATCATTATATCAATATTCATATACTTACTCCCTTAGTTCAAAATATAAGTAGTTTTAAGAGAAAATTTGCATACCAATAAAGTCATCATTTTTATAAAAATATATATTATTTTTTATCTTTAATCTCAAATTTAATGATAAATGAGAAATGTATTTACATAAAAATCTAGCTTAATAAATATAATAGATGAAATGAAAAAAAAATCTTTTACATTTACTATATTATTTATATTTGAATGAAAATTCTGAGGAGAAATGCTTCGGAGTGGGAGGAGTATATACGTGCGCGCCCATCACACACTTTCCCGAACATTCAGCAAAGGCTATCAAAATGAGATACCAAAATTGCGTGAGTGTACTATTTCCTCTTCTCCTCTGTTGCTGTTACTCACTCGTAGCTGCGCAAAATCTGCCATACAAAGCCGTAAATCTGGGGAATTGGCTCGTTACGGAGGGCTGGATGAAACCATCTCTTTTTGATGGCATAGTCAACAAAGATCTCTTGGTATCCATTTCTTTACTCACTGTCTCATCTATGCTTTCACACGCACACACAAACACACGCAGACACACTCTTACTTCTTTATTCTTGGTATCTTGGTCGTGTTCAGGATGGAACTCAAGTACAATTGAAGTCCATCAAGTTACAGAAGTTTCTCGTGGCTGAAAACGGAGGAGGGACTGGAGTTTCAGCGAACCGCGATTCTGCTTCTGGTTGGGAAACTTTTACGGTGTGTCTCTGTCTTTATGTTCTTCGCCACTTACTGTAAACCAAAGGCTTTTCCAGATTTGCTTCTCTTATAATCCGAAATGAAAAAATTAACGCCTATGCAGTTGTGGAGGGTGAACGATTCCACCTTCAATTTCAGAGTGTTCAGCAAGCAATTCTTTGGTTTAGATGCTGCAAAGAAGCTAGTCGCCACTTCTAACTCAACCACAAACCCAGAAACGTTTCAGATTATAAGAAACACTAGTCACCCATCCAAAATTCGAATCCAAGCATCAAACGGTCTCTTCTTACAGGTATGTATGTACACATATATCCCCCTGTTATTCAAATCCCAACATTACAAGCGACATGGATGGCTCTTTATAGTTGTGGGAATTATGTTTATGTAATTTGACTGTATTAATCAGGCTCAATCGGAGACAGTGGTGAGTGCAGATTACAAAGGATCGACAAATTGGGAAGACAGCGACCCATCTGTGTTCAATATGACAACTGTGAAAACATTACAAGGAGAGTATCAAATTACTAATGGTTATGGCCCTAATAGAGCACCTCAAGTCTTGCAGGTCCCACATCTTTCTTCTACAGACATCTTTCCTTTCAATCTAAACAAGCTAAAATTAGTATTCTCTGATACTGAGGATGCAATGCAACGCAGGATCATTGGAATACGTATATAACTGAAGAAGATTTCAGATTCATGTCACAAAATGGGTTGACTGCTGTAAGAATTCCTGTGGGTTGGTGGATAGCCTACGACCCCAACCCTCCGAAACCTTTTGTCGGTGGATCTCTTGCAGCATTGGACAATGATTTCACTTGGGCCCAGTAAGTGTGTGGATCCAATTTCAAGCTTTCAGTTCTCACAAATAGATCAATTACAGGTTAAATTACTGCCACATATGTTGCAGAAACCACGGGATGAAAGTGATAGTGGACCTTCATGCAGTTCAAGGTTCACAGAATGGGAACGATCACAGTGGAACAAGAGACGGATATATTGAATGGGGAGATTCATACATACCAGACACAGTTACAGTAATTGACTTCTTAGCAAAAAGGTGAGCACGTTTGAATTCTTGGGGTGTGTTTTGGTCTTAATTACATGAGAAACACCGCGATCTTGTCGCTATTTTGAGACTTGAGATAGCGACATGACGATAGCTGACTTTGGTCTGGTAGATATGCGAACAAACTTAGTCTAGGAGGAATCGAACTGATGAACGAGCCAACATTAGGGCCGAATCTGGATAGCCTGAAGAAGTATTACCAGCAAGCTTATGATGCAGTGAGGAAATACGCTAAAACAACTCATGTCATCATGTCAAACCCATTGGATCATGGCTCCAAAGAGCTTCTCTCATTTGCTGGGGGATTCGATCGAGTAGTGATTGACGTGCATTATTACAATTTGTTTGGGGTTCAGTTCAGGAACATGAATGTGCAACAGAACATCGATTATATATATAACCAAACAGCTTCGGATCTCAACGGAATCACAACCAGCAATGGTCCTCTCAGTTTCGTAGGTGAGTAAACAGGATTATATTATATGATAGATGATAGATCTCTCCTTAAAGTTCACTTATATCTATGGATTATGTCATGGAAATGGCACGACAGGGGAGTGGACAGCAGAGTGGAACGTACAGGGAGCGTCAAAGGAAGATTATCAGAGATTTGCAAAAGCACAGTTGGATGTGTATTCTCGAGCCTCTTTTGGATGGGCCTATTGGGCTTATAAATGCCAATTTAACCACTGGAGCCTCAAATGGATGATTGAGAATGGCTATATAAAGCTCTAGCCCATTGCCTGCCTCATGAAATTTTCGTATTCACTCGTCTCCCAGATTAAAAAATAAAATAAAATTATGGAATGAATAAGAATAAAGAATACGAACTCTTGGATTTGTATGTTATCCATTACTGTATAGTGATATTCTCCTGTTTATAAGTTACTTGTAATATATCTTATTAAAATTAAGGATAATTTTAAAATTCATTTACACTAAGTAAAAATTTAATAAGTTTTTAATTTTATCTTTACTAAATATACATATTTTAAAAACGTAATTCCTATCATCAATATTTAATGGAAGGTAAATAGAGAAATTTATGACAAAAATTTAATAATGTGACCTTTTTTAATTTAATTTGAGTGAGCTATGATTAACATCTTTCATTGTCCGAATTAAATTTGGTTTTCGTAAGTTTTAATGTGATATTACAATTCTATTTGTAATATTATTACCTAAGTTCATAAATTAAAATAAATACGTAATATAATATAAATAAAATGGAAATAAAAAGTACGTTACAATTTTTTTTTTTTGGGTCAAGCACGTTACGTTTTCTGAATGGATTTAAAACATGAAAAGTGTTATTAAGATTTTTAAAAAGGATTAAACGATAAATTAACCTCTCAATTATAGGTCCAATAGTATTTGGAATCCAAACTTTATTTTTAAAGTAATATTTACTTTTAATTTTTGAAAATGGTACAATCTGATTTCGACTATTAACAAACGTTAACTTTAATAGTTGATTAATCAAAAAATGACTTCAAAAATTACAGAAAAAGGACAAAAAAGTTAAAGTAAAGGACTAAAAAATTATAGACAAGGACTAAAAAAAATACCTTAAAAGAACCAAGAAAATTTTATTGGTCTTTTTTTTTTAATTTTTTATGTCATTTTTTAGTCAACTAACAGTCAAAGATAACTTTTGTTAATAATCTAGGTGAAATTGCACCATTTTTAAAAGTTAAAAAAGAACATTACACCAAAAATGCTTCTAGACCTATAATTTATAGGCCAATTTACACTCTTATCTTTTTAAAAAAATGAATTAAAATGAGCAAGAAATATATTTTTGGAAATATAACTATCATATTTCTTTATTAAACAATCATCATAAAAAGTAGAGCTATTCAATAGAGTCAATCCCTGAAGTGCTAGGGCCTAAACAGGCTAACCCTGTTAATCCTGATTATATATATCAAGGCTTCATTTTGCAAAACTCGGCTATGGCCTTCAAGGCTAAAGAGCCAACTATGTGGACCTTAGCCCTGTTTTCTTTTTCAATTTTAAAATTAACCTACAATAACAACAACAAAAACTTTATTCCATTAGGTGGAATGGCTACATAGATTGTACATGCTATTGGACTATATCATTTATCAAACTTTTAAAAATATTATTAATTAAGAGGTATCAATTAACAACTTCTATAAATATTTTCTTTGACCTTCCTTTACCCCTCTTAACAGGGCTTAAAATTATTCGTTTCACTCTCCTCATTGATATCTCCCGCAATCTTCTTTATACATGTTCAAACTATCTCAAATGATGGTTTATTATTTTTCTCTCAATAGGTGCTACGCCTACTTTTTCTCATATGTACTTATTTTAAATTTTATCTTGGCATGTATGCTCGCTCATTTATCTCAATATTATCATCTCTACTGCCATATAACATAGCTGGTCTTATAATAATTTGATAAAACTTTCCTTTAAATTTATCAAGTATCTTACTATCGTAAATAACTTTTTTAGCCTTTCTCCAATTAAACCAACTAACTTATATCCTATATGCAATATTTTCATTAATTTTTCTATTATATTGAATAATAACTCCCAAATATATAAAATTTTTCACTTAAAATATAATTTGATCTTTTAATTTTATTTTCAAATTACTACTAACTGATCTCTTATCAAAATTATAATACAAATATTCTATCTTACTCATAATAACCTAAAAAATAATTTAAAATCCAAATTTTTTTTTACTATGTATAAAATTAAGTTTAAAAAAATAAATTTAAGTCAATTCACATTACAACAAATTTAAGTCTAATAAAAATTAGACTTTATTAGCATCATCAATTAAACCTTAATAATTATTATTACTACCAATGCCAATATTGATAGCCTTACTCTTTTGTGAGGATGACATATGACACTGTAATGAAAAAAAAATAATCAAATGTCATCAATAATTGCAGAAAGATAGCCCAGGGAAGAGAAGGGAGCTAGAGAACGAAGGGAAAATGAACGGAGCTAGAGAACGAAGGGAAAATGAACAGAGCTAGAGAACGTGTCCACTTACTAAAGGAAAGACAAGGGATGTAGCTAGATTACTCCTGTACAATACACCCACGATCAAATGAAGAACACGACCCTTATATGGTCACTGACTTTGATTCTATTCTGCCTCTCATTGCAGTATTACAACATATGCATAAATAATTAAAAACAAAATGAGGCCTTTCTGTAGATTTCTTTGAATCCATAAACAGTAGTAAGGGCTTATTGTTGGAATATTAGAGTATTAATATGTGATTAGGGTTAATCACATTAATTAGTTGTAGACCCTAAGTTCTATATAAAAGGGTACCATATTGTGTTTAGAAGTAAGGGGGTTGAAATCCTACCTCAAATGGGAGGTTAACTTGGTCTTCACATCATGGTTAGTCTTCATGTTTGGGTTTATTTATCACCCAAGTTAAGGGTTGGTTTGATTTGTAATCCTTCAAGTGAATGAATGTTAAGTTGTTTCTAATTATTGTTGTTGTTTAATGAAATGTTTTCGCTAGTATTCTTTTCTCTCAAATTTTCTCAACAGTTTTCCTTTCAAGTTCAATGGAAACATGTTCTCAAGATGCTGAGTACTATATATTCTCTCTAGGGGCCCTTCTTAGACTACTACTAAGAATTTGGCGGTTTTCATTTAATGGTGGGGGTGCTTGCAACACATCATATGGACGAGTAACTTTTAAAAATATTTACTTTGAATATTCTTTTTGGTTGTTCTTCTCCTTCAATTACTCAATTACTCCATTTTCTCAAGGAATTGAAATCAAGGAAAATGACAAATAAAGTATCATCACAAGTTTGAATACCACACAATTTCGCCAAAGATGCAAGTAAAAGGGACTACAATTTGCCTCTCTGCATTTTCCTGCGCGCTCTTGGCAATTAAAGTTGTAAACTTATCAAAAAGTTGTATTGTGAACTTGTAGTAAGGAGTCGTGGATATGATTGCTTTTAGATAGGCAAGGACATGTCATCATACATATACTCTTGGGTAGCTACATACTCGGAATTTGTGAAAGAACTTTATAATGAAAAGCTATGTATCGCATTCTTTTTTACCTATAAGAGAAGCCACAAATTTGGCTGCTGATAATTTTGAATAAGCATGTCACCTTTTTCTTTAGAAAAAGTTAAATGATATTAATTAAAATAAAAGGTAATAGCAGGGTAAAGACTCATAAAAAAGAAGACATAATAAAATAAAAATCAAAAGATCAAGAAAAAAGCATATACAGTGATAGAGACATATCCAAAACAGTAAAGCTGATTATGAACTTCCCGATCTATGACATCTTGATTTTTCTTAGAGAGCAATCGAACAAAAACTCCTTTGTGAATGATGAGATCGAGATGTACCAAGCACGTTACTTCTTGTTGTTTGTTGAAAAATTGAGCAATCAACTCAACTTTTAAACATTGTTTTACTCAACATGTTTACCTAATTCTTTATTAATTACTTTAAAGTTTTGAATTAAGATATAATACTGAATTTACTTACCTGAATACTTTTTAGCTCTCATCTCTCCAGGACACCTTATGGCTCAATAAGTAGCATCAGAATTAGATTATTAATGGAATTTATTTTTAAATGTATACTACTATCACAAAATAAGTTTAACATCGAGAAATTTTACAACCTTAATAAAAGTCATATTGATTTTTGTCTTACATTGGTTTTGACGTAAGTGTAAAAAAGGGGAGGCTATTGAATTGATGTTGAGAAAATTTTTTACATTGATTTAAAAGAAAAAAAATCTAGTATAGAAAATGAGCTTTATATATATATACATACATACATACATATATCTGTGTGTGTCTTCATTGGCTTCAAAGTTAATATGAAAATATAGACTTTCTTATCAAGCTAATTAAAACCTATATAAAAAGTAAATATTTAAAAAAAAGAGCAAATAATTTTTATGCGTTAAGGTTAAATTTATCTCTGAATTAGTCATCAAAGTTGAAAAATAATCTTAAATTTAATTTAATGTTAATTTTATCTCTCAATCACCCTTTTTTTCTAATGTTATTTTTTGTTAAGTAGGTCCCACTCTTGATTTTTAATATTTTATTATAAAATATTTAATTGTGAGTCTCACAATTCATTTTTAATATTTTTTATAATATAAAAAAATATTTAGGTCTCTCCTCCACTTTCTCTCGCTCCCTCTTCTTGTCCTCTCCCTCCTTTCTCTCTCTCTCTCTAGTCCTCCTCCTCACCAACTCCATGACAGCTTTGATGACTACTATGGATGGGCTAGATCGGCTTCAACGGAGAACCATCCTCGATGAGCATGGATGCCTCCTTAATTGAGTTGAACATGCATGTTGGCCCTTAGAACTTCCTTTCTCTCTCTCCGTCCTCTCTCCCCCCACCCTTCACCCTTCCCGAACCATGAACGACCTAAACACTGGCGGCTTTGACAGAAAAGGTCATGACCCTGTTAGACAACACAGGTGACAGGAGGGACGTGGCTAGTCAAGGCCGAGATCAGATCTAAACGCAAGAACCTTGAGGAAGGGATCAATGCAAGTGGTGTTGGTGGACTTGTAGAGAGAAGGCATTTGCTAGGAAGCATCGGCTTTGGAGGGAGGGAGGCCGTCGAGAATGGCCTTGTAGCTGAAGTATGGGAGACCATCAACGTTGCACTAGTTCGAGAAATCAAAGAAGGAGAGGGAGGGTGAGAGAGAGAGAGAGAGACAGAGTGAGGGAGGAGAGAGGAAGATAGAGGGCAGAGATTAGTAGGGTCTCATCGTTTCGACAACAACACATCTTCAGTGTTGATATACAGTGTCGATTTAAGCATCGCCAATGGCGCATTTGAGGGGGTCGGTGAAGGAGGGGTTGCAGGAGATGAGGTTAGCTATCATGGCGTCATCCATGCATGGAAATAAAGAATGCAGAGAAGGAATGGAGGAAAAGGTGGAAAATGTAGAGAGGATGCCAATGCGGTGGCTAAGATGGAGAAGAGAGAAACGATAAGGAGGAGAAAGAGACTATAAGGAGGAAGGGGGGACCGGGGAGGGGGAGACAGGAGGGAGGGTGAAGGTGGAAGAGAGAAGAATTTTTTAAATTATTAAAAATATAAAAATATTAGTGGCCTCATAATACAATCTTTTATAATAAATAAATATTAAAAAAATTAATGTAAGCCCAGCCAATGGAAGAAATTGATAGTACAAATGGCAGTGTGAAAATTTTAAAAATTTTAACGGTTATATTTGGCCCTTAGCCCTTTTTCTATTATCGCCTACCGTGTAGAAAAAATGTCTCTTTTTTATTATTACATAAATTCTAATCATTACATAATTTCAAAAAATATTTATAATATTCAAATTTCAGTGAAATTCATATGAAAAGGGAAGTACAATAGACATACCAATAAATAAGCTCTTTTCCTCAATTTGTAGAATAGAAATTAATAATTTAAAAGCAGTAGTTAGATTATATTAACCATAAAGCTGTCTCATTCTTTAGTGTACAACATGTTACTTTCGTATAAGAAATCTGAAAAATTTGCAAAGACCATAAAAAAATCTAACAAAAAATATAAGCAAATGTTCAAATCTTTGAAGGAATTTTATTCAATTATTTATAATAATATGGTGAAATAATTGGTAATTTTGAACAGATAAGTAAGCCATTAACATAGCATGTACTAAATAATCACTGCAAGAAAATAGTGGGTACCAAGTTTTCCATAAGGTCTGTTTACATATGGAGATTTGAGCCAATAATTTGGAAAGGGTGGGCTTATACGGGTTTAGCTGAATTTGGGCTCTAATAAGCCTAAACTTATTTTTTTTTAAAAAAAAAAAAACCCCATCTAGCCAAGTTTGGGTTTGGCACTAGCACTCTAGAGTTTATTTAGGCTTATCTGAATATTCAAATTATCAAAATATTTTAAATTATTTTTTTAACTTTATTCTTTGCTCTAAAATTAATTATTTTTATTATTATCAAAATATATAAAATGTGCTTTTTGAAATACTCAAAAAATGTAGAAAAATCAATTTTTTTAAAAAAATTGTGTGTCATAAAATTTTAAATTAAGATTAAAATACATTTTAAATATTATTTTAAGATATTTCATTTTTAAAAAAATATCTATAATAATATACCCAAATATATAATTTCTTGGTATAAAATGAACTAAAATTTAAAGAATTAATTAATATTTAATATACTTTATATATTTTTTTAAAAAAAGTAAAAGTGTTACTCAAGTATTTAGGTTTATAAAGCCTAACTTTAAATTTTTTTAAGCTTATTTGAACTAGCTCATTAGGCATAGCCGAATTACTAACTCTATTGAAGATCAATTCCCAACATATTGAGAGGCAATTACCTTTGAATAACAAATTAATTGCCAACTAATTTCAAATTTTGATTAAGCATGTTACTTGCTATTTTTGCTGAAAAATTGAGCAATCAACTCAACCTCTAAATAATTGTTTGTCTCAACATGTTTACCAAATTCTTTATTATTATCTTAAGGTTTTTGAATTAAAATGTAATATCAAACTTATTTACATGTATAATCTATTAACTCTCATCTCAGCTGAATTCTCTTCCCTCTTTCAGGGTATCTTACGGCTCAATAAGTAGTTTCAAAATTAGATTATCAATGGAAATTTTTTTAAAATGTCTACTGTCATGAAATAAGTTTAACATCGAGAAGTTTAAAGTTTTAATAATGAAAGTCATATTGCCTTTTGTTTTACACACACTATTACACAAAGCTAACTTTTGCAACAGTTAATAATGTATTTTCATAACTATATATGAAATCTACTAGAAATATTGCTCTATTTCCGATTTCAATGTTTAGAAATATTGCCCAGATTATATACATTGATACCCATGTTCTATCTCCAAGCTAACTTCTAAAATAAATAAACAAGCAAATTTAAAATATTTTAGAAACAAAGACATAAAGACCGGAAAAGATTTACAAAAGTTGATCAACTTTCTCATATTTAAGACCTTTTCACAGTTCCATGTTACATATTTATGACTTTTACTGACACTTTATTAACACTCATAAAATACAGAAAAGAGAGTAAAAAGAACAGAAAACAATTTACTAATATCACAGCATTGGATTCTTCATTTTAATTTTGATTAACAAGAAACTTCAGGTTTGAATTTAGACCTCAAAAAATATAGTGCATTATTATAAATTACAAAAAGTTCACAAATTGTTGTTTCCCATAAAAACATATCTATGGCATAAGCAAGATGAGTGTTCCAACTGAAACATGCAAAGAAATTGTATGTATGGTAAATTCCATGGTGTATCAGAAACTCCTTGTTTATACTCTCCAATATATTCCCTACAGAGCCATGTTGGATTGTATAAGTGAGCTTATTTGGATAGAGGCAGAACCTACTATTCTTTGGCCACAAGTTATTTTTCCTATCTTTTAACTTACCTGCACAGCATAGATGATTTATATTACATTGAGAATACATGGTAATCATAAATCCAATCCCAGATCCTAGCATCATACAGGTAAATGAGAGAAACATTACCTCCAATATTATCACAGTAATCACACCCAGAAATAATATATGCACAAGTCAATGAATTGCCAGCTCCGTGCTAAGATATTGCTCCTCCAAAATCTGAATTACCAAGAGAATTATTAGCATGAGCACATCAAACAGCAGTAAAAGTACCATGTGTCAAAGCCTGTCAGGACCTTTGCAATTTCCAAGTCCATATAACTGAGATTTTCTTGGAGCTAGGATCCATGAAATGTCTCAGAAAGTCAAATACACAGCAAAAACCAGTACTGAAAAGACTAAAAAGATAAGCCATACATGCAACAAATTCATTTGTTCCCTCTTATTGCAGGCAGCAATGCTGGAAGCTAAGAAAGAAAAATGAAAAGATAGTATACACAACAAACCGGAACAGCAAAGAAAGGAAAAAATTCTATCCACAGCAAAAGGATAGATATTACGACATCAGTGAAAGGCAGCCCTGGATTAATCCGAAGTTTAGTTGCAGTTTTGCGTGCACAAGCAAACAAATCAAATTAATACTTCTGATCGTGCTCTGTTGAGGTCTCTGGATTTGTTCTATTTAATTTTTCAAGCGAACCAAGCTTAGTTAGAATAGCATTTAGTTTTTGGCAGGGTTGATTTGCTTTTAGTTTGCTCGCTCCTTCTTTGAGAATTTCTCTCGAAAATAACTTTCTCAGAAAGTTCTTTTCATGTATTAATGTTTGTGTGAGAGATATCTATGAGAAATTGGGGAGAAAACTGAGAAAAACTTGTTTAGATTCGAACTTTTGTGCTGAGCGTTAGTGGGTATTTGGTCATTTAATTCTACATTTTATCATGTTGATTAGAGTCCAAAACACTTGATGGATTTGCTGTTGGAAACTTGGAATATTTAAATATATTGTGGATTTGTATTAATTTATTATTGGGCCCAAAACATATTAACTCTATAATCTTATGTGAATTATGATCGATAGATTATATAAGTGAGCTTATTTGTATAGAAGTAGAACCTACTATTCTTTAGCCATAAGTTATTTTTCCTATCTTTTAACTTACCAGATAAAGAGAATTTGAAAAAGTTAAAATAATTAATTAATCATTCTAGTATTCATAAGTTCACCTTCTCATTATCTTTATGCTCTCTTATATTTATCTATCTTTTGAAGGTTTAGAGAGTCTAGTAGGTTGTGAATATTCTCAGGCTTAAGATAATCAACATCTTTACTTATACTTGTAAGTTTTCTATATCAATGACTCCTAAAGGTGACTCACTAAATTCTATTCTGATCATTTTATATTGTTTATTGAGATACTTGCAACATTTGAATGTAGTCCATTGTATGGATGTGTCAAAAAACAGTGTAATTTCATTCATATTGCTGAATGCTGATTTGGGAGTAATAAGATAAAATATGATTTTAATTATTTAATGTGTATTTTAAATTTTAATCTTTTGTGAGCTTCTATGTGTCCCTTGACCCTCAACTTTTTGGATTTCCAATCATGTATCTGAATCTCATCGCTCAGGAACGACAACAAAGGGTTTGAGCGACACTTTTGGATGGGCCTATTGGGCCTTCAAAAGCCCATCTCCATATTAGACTCAGAAGCCCTAGATTGAGATTGTTGGACTTTAGCTTCCTTTCCACATGGTTTTATATTCACCATCTTTATGTTTGCTGGCAAGTCCAGAGATTATGATTATCGAAAATAAATTGGCATAATATTTGATTAAATCAAATATCGAACACAAACTCGTGGATTTGGATGCTTCTTATTATTCAGTTCTCACTGAGTTCAATGAACTGAACATCATCCAATGCAGGCATACACAATACTTTCTTTGATCCAAAATAAGCAGTTTTTAGGAAAAAGCAACGTATCAAAAAAATTATCTTCATAAAAGTATATATCATTTTTCCTTTATATCCTTGGTTTTGATTATCAATAAATTTCATGATGAGTAAGAGATAAATTTATATAAAAATCTGGGTTACAAGGGATAAAATGGGACAAGGGAATTTTTACATGTTCTAAATTGATTGATTATATTTTGAACCAAGATTAACTGAAAAAAACACTTATATTTTGGATAGGAGGGAGGGTAGTTTGTCTTTTAAACTATAGGCCTAAAAATGTAAAGGACTCTAAATTTAGTTTTGATGAAATATTTCTTTTCAACTTTTAAAAATAATATAATTAATATCGTCTCCACTATTGATAAAAGTTAATTTTAATAATTAGTTGATAATAAAATAATAAAAATGGATCTCAAAAATTATAAAAAATAACTTCAAAAATTATAAATAATGATCCAAAAAATTACAGAAAATGATCAAGAAAATTTTTTTGATCTTTTTTTTGTAATTTTTGATGTTCTTTTCTATAATTTTCTGGTCAAGCAACAATCAAAGTTAATATTTATTAATGGTAGAGGTCACATTATATTGTCTTGAAATGTTGAAAAGGAACATTACACTAAAATTGAACTTTGGATCCTAGATATTTTTAAATCTATAGTTTAAGGGTTAAATTATTATTTAACTCTAACTAAATATCTATGGCTACTGGATGCAAAGTCAAAACAAAACAAAAATTTCATTTAATCTATTCTGTAACAAGACTTTTTTAGGAAATTAACCTAAAAAATAAAATGGATTCCAAGGGAGAATAATTCCAAAAATTCGGACCAAAAAGAAAAACAACTAGGTCATTTTGGTCCCAACATTTTTCCCCCTTCTTTCCCCCCTTTTTTTAGCAAACAATTTACCAGTACTAGTCTTTAAGATATCTAACACTAATCTATAATTGCTTTTTGATTTGAGTCTGGTGGTCTTACAATATTTGTTATTGCGCGCCTTTAGTGAATACTATTGGAAGTTCTAGAAATACATTATTTTGTCAAAATTTCCACGTATTCATAATTATAAGAATGATTAGATTAAGGAGAATAGTAAAAATGAGATATACTTTTGTTGCTATTATTGATGATAGAAAGATGTTAAAGAAGTGAGAAGGAAGAGAAGTCAGTTCCAATGGGACAAGGCACCCTTTCCATTTATGTTTGGTAGGAGACATCAATTATGGCCTTTTTTCCATTATGTGTATAACATGTTCTCTCCCACATTTGATTGCCTCCACTTTGTTCCTTAATTTCATAATTAACTTAATTATAACCCTAATCTTAAACATTGCCTCCCATCAATCTCCCACTTTCCCAACTTCATCATTCTAACTTTTTTTTGGATGATTAATCACTAAGTCCTCTCGATTTAATGATCTCTCTATGATATTTCATTTATTTTGTATAAATCTCCATATTGCTGGAAACATCTGTGATGATTGTGATTGGATTACTGATTTCGACCTACCTTTATATATAATTATATATAATGTGTTCAATGGTCAATGATTTACATACATGATATATAATATATAAATACCTTATCACTTCCGTTTCAATCAATTAAAATAAGTTTAAGAAACTGCATGATTTTTCACGTTAATATATTTTATACTTTTCCCTTTTTAATTCAAAGATTTGATGAGATACATATAATTAAAAGTTGCATAAATTATACCCTTAAAATTTTGGGCTTTGTTGTCTATAATAAATGTAGAATATAAAAATTGTAAGACATTATCCTATTCATAAGCCACAAATTTGCAACTCATTTTAGAATCCATATAATCCCTCCATTTTTATTTGTAAAAGAAGAAAATTATATCACATAATTTAAGACAATCAGTTAACTAAGTTAGTTTTGTTTGAAAATAAAATAATTAGATTAAAATACTCTTCATTAATTGTTTCTTATGACTATGAATGATGAAATTATAAAAGATAATTTAAGAAATTTATAATAAATATTTATTAAAAATGTGATTTTACTTATGTAAAAAATAAATTAAAAGTAATAGTTTTCATGTAAAAAAAGCGGAGAGAGTACCATCATAGTGTTCCATATTACACAAAATATGTGACTAAAACACACAAAATAATTAAATATAAAAAGCAGATTTTTATTGTTAATCGTAAAAGGAAACAATTAAAGAGTGAAGAAAAAGAGAAGTGGGAGATACAATTGAAAGAATTGATGTTGATGGCCTCAGTCATGTAGAATCCACAAACCTAAATTGCTTGTTTGGGCCATCAATGATCAAACTAATGAATTTTTGCTATTTTTCTATTTGAGAACCATAGACATGCAATTATTGTTGAAGAAAATGGAGGATGTTAAATTAATTATTAAAAAGGTGCCTATGAAAGGAACAGGAAGAAGAACAGTTCATTTGATAGAGACATAAAATTAACGATATTGGAATCGAAGGTTGGAATTCCAACATTATTTTCATCTTTAAATGTGTGTGGGGACGCGTGAGAGTAAATCAGAAAAGAGAAAAGCTCCTTCAACATATCAAGATTTTTTTTTGGGGCCGTAAACAATTGAAGAGTTAAAACGAGCGATAATTAAGAAAAAGGAAAGGAAAGATTTAAGCCGTTTTTTATTTAATTTTTTTTTCAATAAAAAATTCACTTATTTTTAAAATTTTATAAAATTTAGTTAAACTTTCAAAAATAATTAAGATTAAAAAATATGATTATTTTAAGAAATAATCTTGAATATCTTCTAAAAATAAAATAACCAAAAAGATGAGTAAGAACATTATAAAAATAAAATATATAGAGACATTTTAAAATTTTAAAATAACTAAATAATAAGTATTTTTCTATGAACAGAGATGTATAAACATATAATAAAATTTAAAAATTACTAATAACCAGACATAAAATAATTTCTTCTTTACCTATAAAAAATAATTTTTTAATAAAATCTCTATAAAATAAATCTCATTTTATAAAATTTTTAAACTATCTAATAATTATTTATTTTAAATTTTAAACAAATGATCCCTTAGATACTTAATCTATATATTTAATATCATGACAAAAAAATATTATATATTTAATCAAATAAAAAATTGAAGTTTAAAAGGTTAAAAATACTAATAATCACTAAGAAGAGTTTGTTATTAAATATATAATGTATAAAAGGTTCGCAAATCTTAATTTAATGATGAAAAGCAAACATTTCAAATATATAAATTTTTCCAATAAGAAAATTTAAGTATGAATGTGAGGTCCCGTTAAAAATTGAAATCTCTCTTCCCCTCTCTCACTATATATGGAATAATAAAAAAGAATAAGATATTTTACTTTTATGTTTATTTTTTTATCTCTTTATTTTCTTTAAATATATTTTTCATGTATTTATATAAATAGAGAAAAGAAAAAATGAACAATTCTTGTATGTCTAAATGAGGAGTAATATCCACCAGTATAGAGATAGATCAATATTAAATTAAATTGTTGCCCAACAAAATGGGGTTATTAAATTAAAAAATTGACTATTTAGAAATGCCTGTGAATGGAGAATACCTTTGAAAGGAACATGAAGAAGACCAGTTCATATGATAGAGACATATAATTAATGATGGAATCAAAACCAACTTGTCTTCACTTTATATTATATTCATCTTACATTGAAAAAGAGAACAGAACAGAAAGCTCCTTCAACTTATGAAGAGTTGAAATGGCAGATAATTTTTTTTTAAAAAAATAGAAATTAGGCACGCGAATGTGGTCCAATTGTAAATTGAATTTATATATATTTAAAAAGAAAATGATTTACCACCAGTGTTGGGTCTAATTAAAGTAATTAGTCCCTTGCAATGCAGAAAATCAAGATTCAAGTTTCTATTAAGAAATATGCTTACAGTTAGTACTTGATTGTATATCAGATAAGATTATCTCCAATAAAAGATTACATATATGTAATAAAATAATTTTAACTATATTTTTATATTATATATATAATAATATATATATTTACTTATTTATATTTATAGACGAAAAACTAAATATATGTGTCCATTAAAATCATTTCTACAAGTTCACAGCAGCATTTGCCCGTAAAACTTTCGCCTGAAAAGGGTCCCAACCCAGCTTGTTCTGAATTAACCAGATCTTTGGCTTTGGATACCCATAGTTTACTTAAAAAAAAAAATCACTTCTATGTATTAATCAAAATATATTCGTTTTTAAAAAGAAAAAAAGAAACTACCTAGTCACAAAACGTATGATATTTTTTCCTCAACAATTTGTTGTGCACGGGCTTTGTATTTCTCTTTATTTCTTTTTCGGTAAATATATTTCTCTTTATTTTTTTCATCATTCTCATGTTATCTCTGCTAATTTTATTGTTTTCTTTTATTTGAATTTATCAATTATACTTTTTTTTCTAAATCAATATATTTTTTACTCATCTAAAAATTATGATTATATAATTATTCATTCCATGCATTACAAAAAAAAATTAATTAATTAAATGTTGGGGAGTTGAAACGAGGTGAAGGATATTCAACTTAGAGTGTCCATCATGTCCATTAACCTGGTTGGCCCAGTCCTACCTCTCACTTTCAGGGCTGTGCTTGGCTGAAAAAAAGGGTGGGAAAAAGTGTGTTTTAGAATTTAGCTTGATAATATTGTCATATATTATATGTTGTGTTGATTTTATGAAATATTGTGTGTAATTCTAGTCTTTAAATTTTATTTAAAAATGTAAATTAATCTTTTAAGTTAATACGATGTAATAATACTGTATAATTAATATGCATAATCTTAATTTTAAAAAATGTTACTTTTACCAACTCAGTGTTATAAGCCTGGCCTTTCTCTGCTATGTAGACTACTAAACTTTCGAGAGGCATCTATGATATGACTGAGGAGTTGATAAGAGATTTTATCCAGGATTCTACTAATAGTGGAAGAATGACCAGGTTGGTGAGTTGGGAGGAATTATGCAAACCACGCACACATGGTAGATGTAGGCTTAAAAAGTTGGAACCGCAAAATAGCACTTTCTTGATGAAAATTGGGTTTAAGCTTGCTACCCAACTAGACCTTCTTTTGGTGCAAGTATTAAGAAGTAAATATGGTTGGGATGAGATAGATGGACTTGGCGGTAAATTCTAGAATGGTTCTCTCCTTTGGAGAAATATTTTAAAAAAAAATATGGCAAGATGTAAATTTAGGTCTCAGATGGGAGATTGGCAATGGGAGCAAAGTTCGTTTTTGGTCTAACAACAGGATTGATAATGTAGGGCCTTCTAATTTCTTGGCAACCCATGATACCACAAACAAAGAACTTGCTCTTCCAGTTTGTAACTTCATTAGAATTGATGGTACTTGGAACTAGGACCTTTTTTATAAAGATTCCCAGATCAATTTTTATTTATTATTGTAGGTACAAAGCCTCTAAGCCCACTTGATGAGGAGGCTGAGCGATTATAGGATAAGAGCTCTAATAGAGAGTTTTCAATCAAATCTACATATGAGCTAATTGTGGAGGTAAATTGGGATTCAAAAAATGCTAAATGGGTGGTGATCTGGAAGCATGAGAGTACACAAAGAGTGTGGGTGTTCTTATGGCTAGCCATTCGAGGAGTTCTTATGACAATGCTGAACAAGTTAAAAGGCATGTGATAAATAGTGACCTCCGTATAAGCTATGGCATGCATAGAAAGCAAGATGATTGATCACGTTCTCAAACAATGCCACTTGGCTCATGATCATTGAGAATACTGATTCCTTTGAATAGATTTAATTGATTTATGGTTGAACCATTCAAGAAGTGGATGTTATATAACTTACAAGGATGTATGGCTAATATTAATATGAGTTCTACTTAGGCTTCTACTTTTGCTCTTGTTTGTTCACTACTACAAAATAGATAATAGAGGATGCCTCATATAGGATGGTAGGACAATTGTATGCACAACCGTCCTATATGAGAAGGCAAAGCTGGGGGCACATAATTAATGCAATAACTAATCAAGTACAATTGTACAAGGAACTGTCCTCTATGTTTAACATAGAGGATGGTTTCTTGTGTAACTGTCCTAGCTTAGTTTTCAAGAATTAACAAAAAAATTTAAAAAAATAAAAATATACAAGATGGTTGTTCTTAACAATTGTCCTATATGTATTTAAAATATAGGATGATTGTTATTCACAATCATCTTATCTCTTTTTAATTTAGGTTTGAGACACTTTTCCTCTTTCATTCCATTGTCTTCATCTAATATCTTCTTCGAGTTCTCTATAGCTTCTTTTTTGTCCTTCCCATCGCATTCAAGAATCCTCACTCGCATTCAAGAATCTCTTCTAGGGTTCGTTCGAATCCTTCATTTTCCACTCCATTTTAGTCAATTGAAGCCATTTTATCATTCATATTATTGGGACTTTACCAATTTCATTTAGTCTTCATGGGTTCCTATTCTTCAATTAGTCGCGCCCTCATGTTCTTGCTTATTAGAGTGCTTTCACTAGTAAATTTACCCTTCTTCTTCCTCTCTTCTTACTGTCGAAGCTCCTCTGCCCACTTTAATCACACTTATCATTCAAATCCCCCTCTTCTTCCTCTCTTCACTCTCATGAAATCCAGTTTTTTTTTATTCTAATTGGTAGTTTGGTATTCAATTTTGTTCACTTGCACAAATTAATTCAACCTCTCCTTTATTTTTCCTATATAGTGTTGGAGCTCTAACTCGTTGGCAGAAAATTTTCTAGAAGGTTGTTGCAAATTTGTGGTCATGTCATTCTTAGACTGTGGTTAGTGTTCTAAAATCCATTGTGGGTTAATATGAAATGGGATGGATTTATGGATGCTATTTTGTTATGATATTAAGTTAAATTTTAATGAGGATTGAAGTTTGAGAAGTCTTGTGTCCTTGTTTAGATGTTGGGAGTTGATTGATGAACACTTTAAACTTGTGGACCTTGGTATGAATTGAATGTTGGCTTTCCTTTCAAATGTTTGTTGAAATATTCAAGAAGGAAATATAAGGGATGCTATTGATATTATTTATATGAATTATGCATTGAAATAATTGGAATGTAAGGCTAAGTTTATTATTTTTTTTAACTTGCTTGATCATAGTTGAATTATAGGTAATTGGGATTGTTGTTGACTTTGAATGACATATGGAAATAATGTTGTCTAAAATAATTGGGATTGTTGTTGGTGACTTTGAATGATATATGGGAATATTATTTTGTTATCTTGCTTTGCTATATAAATTGGTTGTACAAATGGAGGGGATTTGTTATTCTTCCTCTTTAATTAGTTTAATATTTTATTTTTATCATTGTTTGGATATATAACGTGTAACCTATTTATAAATTATAAAGATTGATTGTATGAAACAAGAAAAATTAACGGTTCTAGAAAAGCCGCACCTTAATGTTAATCGTTCTAGATTAAGCTTACCTTTTGCTTTTGTTTGTAGTTGTTATAATGTTGAATGTCGTTTGGATTAGATTGTTGGGTTGAGTTAGGCTTGATTAGATTGTATAGGATGAATTTAAATATAGAGAGAGAGCTAGATGCTCAGGAAAGTTTCAATTTTAAGCCGTTATATTACTAACTTTTTGATTGAGAGTACTAACAACTAATTTAATACAATTATTAGTATTCCCTTTAATTTAGATTAAATAGGGAAGATATGCGTGTGCGCGATCGTGTGAAATCATGCGGCTTATAAGGAAGTTAGTAGTTAATTTATTTATTAGTTTAAACTTACAATGATTAAGCCACTCATCACATTTCCCTCAACAATTTGTGATAATAGATTGAGAGTATGGATGAGAGGAATAGATATCTGCACATCAATAATTGAGGGAATATTTGGAAGGGGTGAGCCACTATATTAAGGTTAGCATTGAATATAAGAGAGGCAATGAAAGCATTATGTGGCCTTGTCTAAGGTGTGTACTTATAATGAGGATGATCACTGCACAAGAATTGGAAGAGCATTTAGTGGTTAATGAAATTGTTCAAAGTTGTAAGTGTTGGTATAAGTATGGAGTGGCAAGGGACATGACTAGAAGTATCTGTAGTTTTATGTTAGATGATTTTGATACAAGTATAGATATGGTAGATCATGTTGAAGAGATGGTTAACACGATTGAAGTGAAACTCTATTGCCAAAAACAAATTAAAACATGCTGGCAAAATATGCGTGATTGTTTCTTTGCAAGGGGACCAACTAATAGTTGAAGTACGTGCATTAGTGGATTTTTCTCTTAAGACAAGGAATGCTCTTTGGAAAGTTCAAGGAAGTAGATCAACTAAGTCTATGTAAAATGTTAGTTGGAAAAAATTGCCCCCTAAACTGGGTGACGCTTAATTGTGACGGTGTAGTCAAAAGTAGAAATGGTTGAGCGGGTGCCAAATGTTTGGTATGCAACAATGATAGCTTTTGGATCCATGGATGTTGTCACAACATTGGTGTGTGCATCCTTTATAAGCAAAAGTATGGGCTATGTCTAATGGCTTGAATATGGCATGGGAACAAGGTTTTAGAAAGGTTAAGCTAGATATTGACTGTCTGTTAGTAATGTCTCTTTTATCACAAGATACCACCTTTGTGAATGCCAACAGTCGACTGATTTTGCAAATCCACTCCCTCCTACATAAAGGATGCCAAGTCAAGATTAATCGCTTCTATCATGAAGAAAATAAATGTGCTGACTCCTTGGCTTCTTTTGCTATTACCATAAACATGAGCATGCATGATTTGGATCATCCACCAGATGATTTGATGAAGCTCTTGCAAGACAATGCCTTGGGAGTTGACCAAATTTGCATTTTTAATAATAGACCCAGATAGTTGGGTATTCTCCTTTTCTTAACCAAAAAAATGTCAATCTTGGCATTATTTTTCTAAGAGGATATAATATAATTTTTATTTTTAAATTAATAAATAATTCTTTACGTTTAAATTTGGTCCATTAATAACCATTCGTTGGTTGACATGGATTGAAATTTGACGAAAGCCACTAATAATTAAATTTTTCCTTCAAATTATAAAGCTTTGTTAATTGAAGATTCCACCGCGTGATTAGATGGGTATGCAGGATGCCAATATCTACATTCCCCTCAACAATTTAGGTTCAATAACAAGCAACTCACACTGCCAATGGTGATTAAGTTGTGTGGAAGATTATCCTTTCAAGTAGCTGTTGGTTCAAGTTTTTTTAAATAAAAAAAATCATATGCATATCATTTAGCTAAGTATGCCTGACAAATACTCGAATTTATTTGACTTCTTAATATGAATATTAAATAATACTTTCATTTCAAATTATAAGACATTTTTGGAAGAAATTTAACATTTTAAAATATAAAACTCTTTGATAAAAATAAGATTTTATTAATGATACTTTTTTAATATTACTCTTTTCATATATTCTTCGTCTATCTAATATTCTTTTACAAATAGAGTATTAAATAAAGGGCATCTTTGAAATTTATATATTTTTTAAAAAATAATGTTGTAAAGTATATTTAATGAGTTTGATTAATATGTGTGATTTTGTCTTAAAAATATTTTATAATTTGAGACTAAAAGAAGTGCTATATTGAGTTATTTTGGATAATCAACTATCCTCTAACATCTGTAACCATGAGAAACTAATTAATTTCATTCAGTTTTTGATGGGATTTAAATTGGATGAGTAGTCTAAATACACTTACTCAATGAGTGTCTTAATTATAATAATTGAATTTTATCAATATTTAAAAATTATTAAGATATATTTCTTATTAAAAATTCAAAGCCATCATCACGATTACTGAAAAAAGAACACTCCTTGTCTCCAAAGAAATTTAAAATTTGATATTTTATGAACATTATATGGATTAAATCGAAAATTAGATCCTATTCTCGTTCTCCAATCAATTGGGCGGGGGGGGGTAATTTTATTCGATGTTGCATGAGGTCCAATACGTAACAGTCATTAGTATTCCAACAAATCCTAAATCTGAAAGCATCTAGTTCTAGATGAGGGAATAAATTCCAATAAAATAGCACTCCAAGGAATATGAAGTAATCCTCTTTTGATCAAGACGAAAGATGGCATTGTTTAATGAATAATAACATTGTGGTTCAAAATTGGAAGGGAAATTAATTATTATTTCTAGTAGTTGATAAGTCTCTAAGAAACATTCCTTAAAAAAAGTATAAAAATGAATCAGAATAATTAAGTTTACAAGTGTAAAAATATTCTAAAGCGCGCACTATGTATATGTCCTTTTGAATTCGCAAGAGTTCAAACTTGAGTAGTGAAGGTTAATTAATTATTAATTAATAAAAACTATTCTTATATATACCATAGAATCACATAGTAGGGGGTTAAAGTTTTATTACCATTGTAATATTTCATTAATAAACACGTAAGTATCTTTAAGATCTAACTCAAGGACATTTTTTAAAAGAAAACATTTATACACATCTTACGTATCATTAATTAATATCAATATATTTTAAGTGTTTAACAAGCATAAGTTATAGACCCCTAATTAATTTGGATTTTTTCTGGAAAAAAAATAGTTTGGATTTTTGCAAAGAGCGGTGCCCCTAAATAAGACTTAGCTTTTTTAACTTGATTTGTGTATTTACACCACTCAAATTCAAGCATTCGTGTTCTAGTCCTTTCTATTAGAACCAATAAATATAAATGGAATTAAAAAAAAAAAAGCCTTTTTTATTTCTTCTTTTCTCTTCATATACTGCCTTTATTCTAATTTATAAGACATTTTTTGATAAAAGTATGTATACCAATTAATATAGTTCATTAAATATATTTTATGATATTTTTTAAACACAAATATGAATTTAAAAAAAATAAATGGAGGGAATATATATATATAAAAGAGGATATCTAAAATAGTTTAACATCAAATGAGGAGTTAAACAAAGAGGATAGTTGTCAAAATTTCTCCCCATACATTTTTGGACACCAAGTAACCTCCAAAAGCGTGACGGAGGGAGGCGGGGAGTAATAAATTGAAAAGGGTAAAAAGATTGAAGAGGGAAGGGATGACGTGGAAGAGTAGATGAGGGGCAGAAGCAACGGTGGAGATTGGAGGAGAGGGTAGAGTCATCCCCTTTATCAGGCACCGTCACTTCCCACCTTCCGTTCTCACTCTCTCATAACTCACTCACGCAGTACTGCGTCTAGCTATGAGTTTGTCTCACCTCTAACACTAAACCAATCTCTCTCTCTCTCTCTCTCTCTCTCTCTCTCTCTCTCTCTCGTGTAAACCAGCTACCTGCTAATCGTAACTGTGCCAGTACGTATTTGATTTCGGCGACTACCTATATATCTGCATACGAGCCCTGACCCAAGAGGAGGAGGAGGAACAAGATGTTGCTGGGAAAGCGTGGAGGAGGTGCGATTATCAGAAGAACAAGCAGCATGAGTGGCATGAACATAGACCTCGACAGCACAGAAACCCACCAGGAATTACCATCTGATGATCCCATGATGTCTCGTCATCATCATCCCATGGTGTCCCCGAGATATTCCAACATCGCCATCGACACTACACCTCACTTCCTTCGAACCTGTCGGCTCTGCAACCGCCGTTTAGCCCCTGGCCAAGACATCTACATGTACAGGTACACATAAACCTAGATAGCCTAGATCCATATCGATCTGTTGTTTCTTGTAATTTTGGTTTTGTTTTTTTATTGATTATTGTTGGGATGAAAAAAATCACAGGGGGGACACAGCATTTTGCAGCTTAGAGTGTAGGGAGGAGCAGATGAAGCAGGACGAGAGGAAAGATAAGTGGAATAAAGTGACTTCTAAGAAACAGCAAGACTCTACTTCTTCTTCTACCTCCACCTCCAAGGCTTCCACCAAAACTCACACTGTCGTTGCTGCTTGAATAATTATGTTCTCTCTTTCTTGGATTTTATATAAATCCCTCTTTGATTTCTACTTCGGATCCTTAGCTATATATACATATCTGCCTCTGATTTGTATAACCATCTATCTCTCTCGCTCTCTACCTCACACCTCTTCTTTTAATCTATCTGAAATTAGTTTTCTGCAGTCTCTCTCTAGCTTGATCCTCTTCACTACATCTGCAAAACCATTCTTTGACTGTGGTTCTTCATTTTTGGTTGATCTGATTAAGCAAACCAAACTAAGGGAATGATTAATCAGTAATTTTAAGACAGAAAATTAAAGTTGAATTATATTGGGGGAGATTTAAATATATGATATAATAATTTTGAAATTGAAAGACAGAGCCGGTGGATGGATGGCTTTATTGATTAAATCTGGAAAGCAACACATCAATTACGTTTGATTTGTGTCCCACGAGCGCAAAAGTCCATGACCATATCGAAGTAATCATGTCCACATACATACATACATACATATCTATATATATATATATATATTTATATGAGTAAATTAGTGCTTGCTATTAATAAGTATCTCAATGAATATACCATATATACTATACAATTTTAAGCATTCAATCTAATTAAGGTGATTTTATTCTAAATCAGTTAGGTCATGCTTACTAGAATAGAATTGATTGAAAAATAAAGATAAAAATAAGATGATCAAAGGAGATATGTGAGCATATTTACAAAGAGAAGGGTTTTTTCATTCATAGAGTTGAGAATCATGATTCATAAAATTTTTAGAAGATGTAAAAATTTTTACATTTATAATATATATTAATAAATGTTATCATGTTTACTATGAGGAAAAGGGTGATTTACTTTATTTGTGTTTTTATCTTTTTAATTTATTCTATTCTAATAAGCAAATGTAATCTTATATTTTTATGCAAGTTCGCCTCCACTGCTCATAATGCTTGCGGTAGTTTTTGATTATTTTTTAATAACTTCTGTAGTTTTAATTTAATTTGTATAGAATTCAATTTTAAGAACAGATAATATGGATGAAGTGGGGATTTTATGGGTGCAGCTCCCCCTAATGAAGTAGCTATACAAAACACACGCACCTGTAAAAATCGGGTCAATACCTGATCAATTGAATTAGTGTCTTGGTCTATCAGCTCAATTGAAATAATTTGTTCATAATTGATCTAATCACCGTTTGACAAAGACAATTTAACAATTAACTGTTTGAATCAATAACTCAATCAATTCAATGGCTGATCTAATTTTTGATACCTTGGTATAAACATACCGTGCGAGCGCATTAAGAATCTTACCAATTAAACGACTAGAACAGTGGGTTTTACTGAGTCAGCGTCTGCTTGCTTATCGGTATTTTAATTTATGCTACAATAACCAACATTTATCAATTAATATCATAAATATTCATGTAAAAATGTTATACTACATGTTTAAAACCATTTAGTATTCGAAATCAGATTTAATTTGTTGGGGTCAAGCCTCAAATGGAGGGTATGGCTTCTGTAAAGTCTTTTGCATACATGAACCGATCCAATCGACCTTTTACTTAAACAGCCATATAGCTATTTTTACTAAGACAAGAAACTATTAGTTATGTTCATACTATTTACAATTTACAAGTCGTGTGGCTTATTTCTGAAATTCAATCAGTATAAAAACGGGATCTAATTTAATTGATTTATTGCTGCACTATATATATATTTTTTAATTTGAATACTTAACTTGTATATATCTATATACAGACCAAACAAAACAACTTCGCTGTCTTTGGTTCTGGCGGTCTTATAAGGAAAATGAAATAATATTCACTTTATGATGTACCAAGTTAATAATAGTCTGAAAATTTGCTTTCACAGCAGCAAAAAGGTGAGACCCCAAAAAATTAAAAATAAAATAAAGAAAGAAAGGTTGTCGACGAAATGCAACAAAACAGAAACAAGTGTTGGCTTCGTATTGAAATGCGACATGACACATGATAAGAAGCAACGAAGAAAACAAATATAAGAATCTTATAGAGTTGTGATATATATATATATATATATATATGATTTCTTACATACTCCATTTTCATCACTACCCTCCAATTGAATGCTATATCTGAGGCATACATCATCGGCCACCACCCCTTCCTTTTCCTCTAAAAAAAATAATTAATTAACGAAGGAGAGGCTTCAAAACACATAGATCATCAAAGATCAATTCATCACCTTTATGTGTGTGTGTGTTTTGTGATGTCAAGAAGCACTCTTTTTCTTTCTTTAAAATTACTGTATTACTTTTTCTTTGTCCTTCGTTTTTTTATGAATATGATGACTTTTTTTGTTGGGCAGCTCTTCTATTGCGCATTAAATAAAATCACCTAGTTATGAGCGCCTGTAAAGAGGACCATCTCTTCTATTCACACTTTTGTATTTGTCTTATAGATTTGGAAAAATTGATCACTTGGAAATATAGTTTCCACTCATGGTTAAATTTTGGTACTATTCTTTCACTATACTCTGACTTATACAATTACTATGATTTTTAAACATTTAAAATTTTATCCTTACATTTAAAAAAATAAAATTATAAAAATAAAAGTTTAATTACTACTCTCTCCGTTAAAAAATGTAAGGCATTTTTTAAAGAGTTAAATATTCAAAAATGTAAGGTATTTTTAGTCTTTTGAGATATAATCATTTCTTTTTTTTTCAAAAGTATTCCTATTAATAAATTACTTTATATTTATTATAGGATATTCAATGAGAATAAATATGAAAGATATAGTTAATTAGAAAATAAGTAACTACTTTATTGGAGTGAAATTCAGTTAAAAATGTCTTATATTTTTTAATAAAAGGAGTAAGTTTTAACTATAAGTCAAAACTATAATAATTTAATTATACCAAGATCAACCATATCTCAAGTATAATTATTTTTAATAAAAGAATACATATATTCAATAAAAAAATTAATTAGTTAAAACGAATCAAATTTTATAAACCATTAGGAATCAAGGCTTAACTTGCTTTTCTGTGTGTTTCTTTTTTGTCTTTTTAACATCAAAAGATTTAAACCCTAATTAGTAAGGGCCTATTTGATAACTTATTTTAAAAATAATTTTTTATTCTTCAGAATAAAAGAATAAAAAAAATTATTTGGTAACATATTGTCAAAAAATGTTTTAAAGTACAAAACAATAAAATATTATTTTAGAGAATAGAAAAATAAAAATAACTTTCAAGTGTTCTGGGATTATTATTCAAAAAATAAAGAAGAATAAAAAAAATATTTATTTTCATCATTTTTTTCTCAAAACATATTTTAAAAATTAATAAAATAAAAATAATTTTAAATCTTCTCTAAATCTTTAGTGAGTTATACCTTGTTTTCTCTACTTGAAGTTATATGCAAACAAAACTCCAATTAAGACTTTTCTTTTGTGTGGTGCGAAATAAATGCGACCCACCATTTTGTACTAGCTAATTATTAGTTTTTTTTATAGCAAATTTAAGTATTTTGATACTTCATCGCGCAATTCAAGAGCATATACGTACTCTATTTGTCTTAAAAAACTGCTCTATTATTGGTGTTGTTTTAGATATCCAAAGAAAACAAAACCTACAAGGGCCGCTAGGTTAAGTGGAAGTGGCTTGACTTCTCTTGATCAAAGTTAAGAATTAAATTTTATAGATGAAAAAAAATCACATTAGAATAATTACTTAAAAAATGACATTAAAACCCTTTGAATTGTATAAACAACAATCTAATCTCTAAAAATATCATAATTCTATTAAAATTTTTAAGAAATTTTGTTCATTGATGAATTTACATAAATAATCAAATTGTCATTGTAACAATATCAAGAATTTAATCATTTACATAAATTCATTAACAACAAAAAAGTTTTTAAGGATTTCAGTAAAATTATGACATTTTGATGATCCAAATTGTCATTTATATAATTCAAAGGGATTTTATTGTCACTTTTTCATAATTACTCCCAATTAAATCTATAATAGTCAAATCTAATCTCATAATACCATAGGCAAAAGTATACATTTAGTCATTTAACTTTACTTTACATAATATTTCATTTTGATTCCTTAATTAATTTTATAAAGTGTTTTGTTTTAGTCTTGTAACCTTGACATCATTAGTTTCATTTTTACATGTAAACTTTTAAATATTAACAAAATATTCTCAAATGTTGACATATTTAGTTTAATTTTTTAAAAAATAATAATGATTAGCATAAAAAATAATCATTTAAAACTAATAATATTAAGATTAAATAACTAAAAAGATACTTTATAAAATTAAGTAGTTACATTAAAACCTTCTATAAAGTTTGAAGACCAAAAGCATACTTTAGCATAATATTTGATTTTTGTAAAACAAATGTAATTGTTTTCTTAAGTTTGACAAGAGAAATTAAGTAATTTAATGTTAATTTTTTTGGTAAGTGAATATATACACATTTTATTGAAGCTTTGCTTATTCAAAAATACAAGGCATTAAGTAATTTTTATAAAAATGATGTATTGAAATTTTAATTGGCATTATTAAGACGCTTGTATAAAAAGTTTTACAACAATAGAAATGAAAATATGCAAAAAAATTGAAGACATTAAAATTTCACCCAACTTTTAAAAAAAAAAAGAAATAGTGAAGCAATTACAAACGTCTTATATTATGGTTGAGATGGAGTAATCTGGATTCTTAAGAGGGGCCTCAAGGGCTTTGAACATTTATGATTTGGAGGAAAGAGTTGAATAAAGGAGCAGTTTATATTATGAATGCCATAGGCGATCGGATGTTGAAAATCAATAATGAAGTTTGTCATCGAGCATGCATGCATACATGCGTGTATATATATATATATATATATTTATAGGACCAGAAAATTGAATTAATAAAGTTTTCGAATGCGTGAGAGGTGGACGTTGCTTTGGAATGTGGAAAAAGAAGACTATTGGGAACATTTAAAAACTGAAAGAGACTGCTTTGGGGCTATGTGAAGATGAAGAATTAATGGTTTGTAATAATAATAAATTCCTCTTTAATTTGCACATCTTTAAAATAAATGTTCTGCAGGATACATATATGATGATTTTGAACCATTCAAAATTTCAAATTTTACATGATTGTTCAGATTCTGTTAATTATGTTTTTTTTATTTTAAGAAACTTAAATTATCTAAATCTAACCTAGCTAAACCATCAATTATATATCAATTAAATACATGATCAATACAAAACCAAATGTGTTTAGCAAATCTTATCCTTCTATACCGACGGAGGCTAAATCTAGCGAAATAGATCAGTATCTCAATATAATAAACCAAAGTATTAATATGTAGGTTTAATGATAATTTAAACTCTAAACTTTTAAAAATTATATTTTGAATTCTAAACAATTAAATTTAAGATAATTTTGCCCCAACAGTTAAATTTTAGCAAACGTCCCTTAGTTTTTTTAAAAATTAGGGTTTAACATGTGATTTTTACTAAAATTCACCTCCCTCTCTATCCTACCTTTATTTGGTGAAAATTGCACAATAGGTTCCATCTTGACAGATGTTTATTTAAATTTAATTGTGAGGGCAAAATTGATCCAATTTTAATTATTTAGAGTTCAAAATATACCTTTTAAAAATTTAAGATTCAAAATTACCTTTAAACTTATAATTCAGGGTTTAAATTGTATATTAATCGTTAACTAATTTGAATTCTCATTGAAAAGGGTGACATCATTTAGTGTCAAATTATATTTCAAACAGAATATTAAAAGGATACAGGTGCATGATAGGAAAAAAAAATCACATCTTAGAGTTCATAATTTATATATGAATTAATAAATATTAATTATGGTATTTCTTTAAATTAGAAAAAAAATGTTAGAGAATCTAGTGAATGAATAGCATAGATATCTTTATTAAAGATTTGAAAAGAAATGAAATTGGAACGGGAAGGGCAATTGCGGGGTCCCTGAGATTCAAATAAAGTCACCACTCTTTTTTGTCCGAGGGACCATCCACTTCAAGAGGTCCCCTACTCCACTAGAGACCCTCTCTTCATTTATATTATGTGTGTTTTTTTTTTTTGGGAGACTTCACCTTCCTATATACTTCAATTCAATTCAATTATACATTCATACATAGCATATAAATTAAAATCACATTCATTGATATAATATTTTAAGTTTGACATATTCAACCACACATAGCACTAACTGGGGTTAACCCACAAAATTTTACTTACTCTGAAAATTAAGGGGGGAGGGGAATTGTCTTGATCTTTTTTATTTGTCACCTTACTCTTACTGTCATTTAATTCCTTCATTTTTCAATTATATATTACTATATAATTTTTCCAAGTGGCTGTGCCATTGTTGTTGGAAACTTAATTATTATTAATTTATTCTTATAAGACTTTACTTATGTCATATATATTCTCCATTTCTGTTTTTTTTTCCTTCTGCTTGTATAAATTAAAGTGGGTGATTTAATTTAGGTTAAGTATGAATGACTGATTTGGATGTAAAGATATAAATTGATGGACATAAAACAAAGTGTGTGGGTGTGAGAGGCCCACGAAGAAGAAACCTAGTTGAGAAGGCACATGATTTGGGTTCAGACAACATTTTCAGTGCAGGAGGCAAACCATATCTCATGATTAATTTTGGGCAGATTTAGATTTTAGATTTAGATTTGGTAAATAATTAATCGCACCTTTAACACCCTTTAGTAAAGTTTGTGCTGGTGTCACATATTACAGCAGGTTTGAATCATGAAAATTGAAAACCACCTCTGGTAAAAATGCCAAGTAAGGGAGCACAATTAATCCAAAGTGAGTTTATTACTCCATGGACCCCACACACATCGGAAGTGGAACTTCTCCTTTTCTCTCTCCCTTATTCTCTCTTGAAGGGAAAAATGAGAGACTAATTGATAAAATTAATATTCCCTTGACTAACTGGTCCTTTTTATTTTGGTAAAAGAATAACTAGTCCGTTTTTCAAGAAATTTTTAACAACTTTGTGTAACTTAACAAAGTTAGTTAAAATTAGTTATTTTTTCTCTCAATGTTCCCTTCAAACCACAATACGCCAATATGTGGCATTTTATGGAAGTCATGTTTGATAAAAAAAAAGGTATATTATGTAATTTTATAATTATTTTTCTAACTATGCCCCATTTTATTTATTGCTTTTTTTAAAAAACATGATGTATTGAAATTTTAATTATCATTATTAATATAATTATATAAATATTTAATGAAGGCATAATTAAAAAGATATAAATTTTTTAAATGAATTAAGATCTCATCTAATTTTTTAAAAAATTATAAAATAATTACCAATATCGTATTCTGGCCTATAGGAAATATTGGTTAAGAAGTTTTATAGTTAGTTATAGATACTAAGTGGAAAAAAAAAACAAAAATACTTCAAATAAAACATCTTATATTGAGGAGGTCCTTATAATAAGAACCAGACTAGTGGGTAATATTGTCACATGATACACTTTTTTTGGCCAAAAAGACAGTTTTATTACATGATATCACCTTCATTTTAAATTATAAAATATTTTTTAAAAAAGATTTAACGTTCAAAAATGTAAAATAATTTAATAAAATATTATTTTATTAATAATATTTTTTAAAAATTATCTTTTTTACTCTTTCCGATTTTATTTATAACTTATTTCTATCAACCTCGTTAATATCAATACAATAAAAGTACAAGGAATAAAATCAAGTGAAATTTTAAATATGATCCTCAAATAAAAAACAAGCAAATAATATAATATTATTTGTTCTGTATTTCTCTTTCTTACTTTTCAAGGGTTATTTAAAAATTTTAATTTAAAATAAAATAATGTTATCAATTAATGACTTATAAAATAAATTAGATTATGCTTCTAAAAAGTGATTAATATATAAGACTAGAGAAATATATATTATCTTTTTTTAATATTCTTTTATCAGTGTCGTATTAAATAAATGACATTTTTAAAAATTTATATTTTTATCTTAAAAATGTAAATTTATAATTTATAAAGTAAATTTAGTAAATTTTATTTGTATGTATAATTTTATTTAAAAATATTTTATAATTTAAGAGAGAATAAATAATAAAAGGAGATGATATGTATCATTAAATATTAGTTTTACGCAGACGGATGTGTGCGGTGTTGCAGGGAAGCGACAAATATATAAATTGGCCTGCATGTAAGCCAAGCAAAGCCAGACGTTCAAGTATCATTTAGATCAATTCGTGCGTGACGTCTGATAAGCTTGTTTGTAATTAAATTCAATGTTTCTTATTATGTTGACATGAGAAAGCCCGGAAGCTTCAAACAAACATCATAATCATGTTAATTAAGTTAATTAGAAATTAACAATAACTGAATATTTTTAACGCCGTCAGAACCGGTCTCTCCTGCAGCCGACTGAATTGTAGATTCTAACAGCATCTGCTTAATTTAGTTTTTTCATCCTTTTATTGTGATTGTGATTTCATGATAAATACACATATACATGAGTTTAATTCAGGATTAGATGTGTTAATCTTTGGGATTTGTGAGTTTAATTAATAAGGATTCTCTTTGCTGGGGATCCGGTATCTGTTGGACCCCACACAGATTATGATTTGAAAAGGTCTTCGCTGCCCAACGCTCATGACCGCACCATTTCTACCACATTTTTCGCACCTTACACTTCGTCTCTCTTTCTCTCGTACACTTAGCGTGCGTCTCCACACATATATTTGAAAATTAATCCAATGACCATAAAAAATATATTAACCAGAAACTATGAAAGAAGTTTTTAATGATTTTAAAAATATGGTTTATTTATAATTAGTTAGGGTGTGATTTTCAATTTTTGTCTCCAAAATAAATAAAAAAATTGTGTGACAAAATAGCAAAATTCTCGCAGTTAAATGATTATAATCATGGCCTATATATAACTATATATCGCTTTAATGTTGAACATTTTTGAATACTTCACATTCACTTTATTGGGCGTAATATATTTTAAATTTAAAAATGAAAATAAGATTTTAAATTTGAGGTGAATGGGTATTTTTCATATTAAATGGATTATATGCGCAAGAATCTCAAGAAAGAAATTCATATCAGAAAAGATAAAAACCACGTATCTTTCCGGTAGAAAAATTTAGGGAGAATCACATTAAAGAACCTATAAAATTTATTATTCACAAATAAAGAATAATAAAAAATAAATTATTATTAAAATGAGAATTAAATTTGTTTTTTCGGGATGATAACTTATTATTAATCTTTATCTAAAAATAATATTGTTCATAAGTCTTTAGATGTGATTTTTCCAAAACTTACTAGTGGCTCACTCAATTTTTCCCACTTAGTTGATTGGAATCGCATGTCGAATACAACCATAGTTCACAACAGATAGCATCATGCATGCTACAAATAAGGCCTGACCCGGTCTTAAGGGCACTTAGAGCAAATTCCAAAAATTTGTACTCTCACTATTAAAAAATATAAGATAAGATATTTTTTTAGAAGTTGGATGTTAAAAAATATAATGTATTTTTAATCTTTCGAGGTATAATTATTGTATTTTTTTTTAAAAGTGTCTCAATTAAAAATTACTTTATATTAATAGTAGGATGTTTAATAGGGATAAATATAAAAAAATAGGATTAGTTAAAAAATAGATAACTAATTTATTAAATAGTGAAATTTAATTAAAAATATTTTATATTTTTAAACGGAGAAAGTATGTTTTATTATTTATTGTTTTTCACTAAGATGATCATTTTGATATATATATTTTACTTACCACAAGCCTAAAAGAGGAGGAGATAAATATAGACTTTTTAGGTTTGGTACTATGCTGGGAATAGTTTTGGAGTAGAAGCAGAAAGCATTGTAACAAAGGACAGACCCAGATTTCTGAATCACAAAACCTAACCAGTTTAACTTTTCTTTGGTTGCACTTTGACAGTTTAACTTACAGTTACCAGTTATACTGTGCAGATCGGAGATGAGGGGAAAAACATGAAAGTAACACTCACCAGCATGATTGAAAAAAAATGTAAAGAAAGTACAATGATGAAGCTATTTGTTTGAGTGGAAATATCTAGATACATTGAATTCTCCAAGCTTATTAAAATTGAGAACACAGTCTCACTGTAGAGAAAAAAATGAAAAAGTAAACTCGGAAAGTTGAAATAAAAAGATATTATTTAAACATAACTAATAAATATTGATTTAGTTATCAAAAATTTAATTTATAACTTATAAGATTGTGAATTTAAATTCTGTTATTGAATAATATATAAATATATTTATAAATATTCTTTGAGTGTAAAGATATATCTTTAATTCTGAAGAGTTTTTAAAATTCAGCTTACCTAAACTTTGCTGGTAGGGAGAAAAACAGATCATTTAAGATGTCTCACACAGGACCCACGTACTGCTATGGAGTACTAACTCTGAAGGACTGCACTATTTATTATTGGTACCATGCCTTGGCTTTCTGCGCAAATAACACACCTCTGAATGCCATATTTATGAATTCATGAACCCTGGTTTTAATTTTTTAATGGTCCCTCACTTCTTGCCCGTGTTGGTTTTTTTTTTTTTTTTGGGTTTCTCCAGCTATTTTGTACTTCAAGATTTCAGTTATAATTAGTTAAAATTGGACCACTTTACCATTCTTGAATCTGACACAAAAATGGCCAATGATGTTCCATGTCCATAATTTACCATACTTGAAGCAGAAACTAGTAATTAGACCAGGCTGATAGCCTGAAACTGCATGATACTAAACATTGTTTTCCCATTTTTTGAGTCCAGTTCAACCCAAAACGTTTGGGCCGATTTATTCTTGGGCATTTCTAATTTCTGTCAGATGAGCCCAATGGCAGAGCCCCGTTGAGTTATTTGCACCCCCTCATTTAAAAAAAAATTACAAGTAAGATATATAAACTTTATCACTTTGTACCCCTTATTCTTAATTTTTGACACCCTCTAAATTAAAAGAAAAATATTTAGATCCAAAAACTTATTTACAATATTTTAATAGCATCTTTAGATAAGATATATAATATTTGAACAATTTAGATAAAATATGAATAACATATTTACAATAAAAACTATATCAGTCTGTTCAATATAATTTTTTTTAAAATAAAAAAATAATAAAACTATTTATGTTATTATAATTTTAGTTCTAGCATAATTATTTAAGAAAAATTAATTTTTTATTAAATTAACACGCATTTCCTATCTTAGGGTCTTGGCTTCGCCACCGGATGAACCCAACACTGAAATTTAAAGCTAGGTTATATTTTTTTCACATGGCAGCTAAACTCTAAGCTCACCAAGTGAATGTGGCACAAATGATAGTGGTCTGAGCCTCTTAAATATCATTCCAGCATTTGATTCTGGAAGGTATGTATGAAAAAATATTACTTGAAAGAAGATAACTCCTTAAATGACAATTAGATTCTTTAGAGGATTAATCTCACAGCTGTCAATTATGAGGATACCTTAGGTAACCAAAAAAAAACCTCTAAACTCAATCAAAATGAAAAAAAAAATTAATATTTGAAGGACAAGATTACACCGCTATTCACTTGATGATGCTCAATGCACTTTCAAAAAATTTAAGGGGCAAAATTAGCAATTTGACCTTATATTTAATATGTAATTCAACTTTCACATTTTTCTACCGATTGGATTGGTTCAAATTAAAAAAAAAATGGAGCAAGAAAAAACTTAAAGAAGAAGTTTAGGAAGAAAGGAAAGTAAAAGAAGTGAAGGGGCGTGGAGGTAATTCTAACGCTGAGGATCATTCTCTGCCTTCTTGTATCTTAGCATAGATTTTTTTTTTTTTAAAATCTATGATCATTCTCTACTTCTTGGTTGGGGGAGATAAATGATGAGAAATAATAGCTTGGTTCTTCTTATTTGTTTTTTCTTCCTTAAAAATAAAAGTATTTCAGTTTATATTTAAAAAAAAGTAGTCAGAACTCCCCAAGAGACCACGTCAGCTTACAATTACATCACAGCCAGTAAACTTTCTTACATTATATGCACAAAGGAAATTGAATACAACGAAATATATTTTAAAACAATCGCAAATAATTACAATTATTCCAGTTTAATCGTTTTTTTAGCTTTTTTCATTCACAACTCACTTTATTGGCGGAAAAACATTTAAATTTCAGAGAATCACAGTTAGGTCTTAGACTATTAAATTAACGATAGAGAAATCTTCAACAATTTTTTTTAAATAAGTTAAATATATCAATTTAGATAATTATAAATTTAGGAGTTCCATTACAAATAAGTATTTAAATATCAAATGTTACTCTTAAATTGTAATATGAATTTCTATTTATAACTATCATTAATTCAATTATTTGGGACCTAACTGTCAATCTCTCTTTAAATTTTCATATCAAACCATTAATTATAAGGCTACCATATGAGATGTTAACAATAGGTTACCCATCGTTATGATAAAAACAATCAAGTCTAGTATTTGTCATCAATATCTAGAATAAGATACTCTCTACTATGGATGGATTCTATTCCTTGTATTATAAAAAAAAACTAATAAAAATTGGTTCAGTTGATAAGGTCACAGAAGCAAAACCAAGGCAAATAGTGAGAGGGGCCAAATTTATTTTAAAAAGTTAATATATATATATATATTAATATTTATAATAATTAATTTTATAAGATAATAAAACGTTATAATTATATAATATTTTTTCAAAATATAAAATAATTAAAATGAATTATACATACTATCTTTAATTTTATTTATAAGTCATTTCTAATATATTTTACTGTTATAATGAAAAACTTTAAACTTTATTAACTTTATTTTGAAATCTAATAAGTTTCCATCACTATCTTTAATAAAGACAAAAAAATTATTTTTAATGATTTTTTTCTAGAGATGAACATATAAAATAATGAAGTACTCTATAAATAAAATTAAAATTAATCTTTTATCTATCTTATAAATAGAATTAAAAGAGTATGTATGTACGTGTGCATGCATATATGATATGTACATGTGAGTGGATTTTAAAGATTTTTTTTTTTTAAATTGGGACAACAAGCCAAAATAACTTCATTTGCTATAGCCTCTAAAATGCCATACCCCCAATATATAGTAAGGGGTGGACAGGTTGGCCTCACTTGAGATGCACCTATATCCGTTCTTGAGTAAGGATTTAGCATATAATTTATTACTTGTGAGGATCAACTCTTGCTATCAATGCAAATAATTTGTAAGTATTTTTATAGACGCATTTTGAATTTGGTATAGACATGTTTTGGTTCTAATTAGCCAATTTCTACTTTAATTTTTGAAGCTCACAAGAACATATTCGTGAGGCTGTAATTCGTCTTATGTTCCAATATTTAATAGTCGGATTTCTTGGGATCTATGACATGAATTTCTGCTCGATGTGTTCTCAGCAGAGAGTAGCTAAAGTCAACCCTTCCTATCTCTCACATTGGATCTGCCCATCAATTGACCCAATTTTATAATTTCATTCAAAGATATAATACACATGCAAGGTGTAAATGAGTGTTTAATATCCATGTATTAATGGCCTTAATCCATATTAAGTATTAAGCGAGGAAGAATTAAGCATATGATATAGATCAGAATGCATGTGAATGCAGCGATGCAAGCGGGGAGACCTAGAGACACGATGTCACTTTACAAGGCGCATGCAGTGGAAGGATCATGCTGCTAAATGATAGAATATCACAGCCCAAATTTTCAACACTATATAACAGCCCCACAACCCTTCCTCTTCCTTATACCTTAATTTTCCCATATCCATTAGCAATGGCCACAAAAGCCTTCTTCTTGGTGGCTCTCTGTCTCTGCATTCTCCTTCCATTTTCCACCTCAGATCATGGTCCTTTCCGTGTCATGGGTCGCGTCTACTGTGACACCTGCCGTGCCGGGTTCGAGACCAATGTCACCACTTACATTGCAGGTAACAGATACAGATTATTAGGGTTTAGTAAGAGACCAGAAAAGTCTTTATATTCCGTGTCATTTTCATTCATTTTGGCTGCTGTCTCTCGGTACTCAGAAAAAAGTGTTTTTCCACACACACAATATTGAAGCGTGGAGCTAATGAATGTTGCTATGCTGGAATGGTTTAATTTAGGTGCGAGGGTGAGAGTGGAGTGCAAAGACAGGGATAGTTTGGCAGTGATGTTCAGAGAGGAAGGAGTGACAGATTCCACAGGAACGTACAGCATATTGGTGGATCACGATCATGGCGATCAGATGTGTGAGAGCGCGTTTGTGAGCAGCCCTGTTTCAGATTGCAAAGTGCCAGACCCAGGCCGAAGCAGATCCACCATCGTTCTTACTCGTACTCAAAACGGCATCGTCAATGATCTTCATTATGCCAATGCTTTGGGCTGCTTCAAGGACGTGCCTTTGCCTGAATGCTACCACCTCATGAAGTACTACCTGGCCGATGACATTTAATTTCGTTGTCTTTCTTAGTTATTCCATTATTTGCTTCATGTTTTGTTCATTCTTTGCTGATTATTTAGATCAATAGGTGTTTAAATTTATCTGTGATCTCTTAGTTAATATACCCTTGCTGATCACGGATTGTTCAAGTCTACGGTGTTTTGTTTGATGTGTTAATACCCAAGTTAAATAAGAATGAGCATCCTCGCCACATTATTTTTTATTTACACTAGAAGGATCTTTGAATTATTTTCCTACCATGAAAGCTACCTTCAACCGTCAAATTAAAGTTTGAGATTAATGATTAATGCTGTATATTTTTCTATGGCAAGTACCAGATCAATAATACAAATTAGGCTCTAATAATTAATTTGTTCTTTGATAACTACAAACATTTCTGGAATCCAAGGTTTCTTGAAATGGATATGCTTATGCATAATACTATATGTCTAAAACAAACAACAATAATATAATTTGAGCTAAGATCGAAATTAAAATGGATTAGAAGGTTCATCTTAATGTCGGTTACTCCTACCGTTAACCCACACGAATGCATAGAAACTGCTTTTGAATTTTTCTTATACTCTGGTTTATTATATGAGAGTTATAATATTTAAAAATTAAATAAAAACCATTTATGGTTCCTTGTTTGCTTAATGAAGAATACGATTTGTTATAGATTATTTATTATAGTTAATAATTTATGAATAATGTGGTGTATTATAGGACACATTTTAAAATTCATATAATTTTTTATCTAGTGATCTTTTTATAATTGAACTCTATCATTTTATAAATTATTATCCCATGC
The DNA here is from genome assembly GCF_029017545.1 of Prosopis cineraria. Lineage (NCBI taxonomy): Eukaryota > Viridiplantae > Streptophyta > Magnoliopsida > Fabales > Fabaceae > Prosopis > Prosopis cineraria. The sequence goes on along the minus strand of NW_026555335.1, from coordinate 35,148,131 downwards.
ATTGAGAGGATTAATTTATGCATTAAAGTTTAAAACGGTTAGTTTGGGAAGGTTACGACTTGCAAAAGGGCGAAAGAAGGATGTGCACTTTTTTCTATCGCCTATTTTTGACATATGCATATAAAATTCTATTTTTCTTAATCTCTATTATAAAACGTCTTTCAAAAAAATTGTTCTTAATATAAAGTCATAGCGATTAATCAAGATTTTATAATTTTATCCCTATTGCAAATTACTATATATAAGGAGAATTTACTTCTAATTTAGTATTTTCATTTGACTTGTCCAATACTGTATTTTCCTTTTTTTAATAGGAATAAAATTAAAATATTTTAAATTTAAAATAAATTTAATGTGTTAACCGCCTTTGTCTCGTTGATAGAGTTAGTTAAAATTAAAAGTGTTTTTTTAACGGAAACAAGAAGATTTATGACCAACTTGATAAGCAATATGGGCAGAATACATTGCTTGCTTTTCGAAATTTGGAACGACGCCGTATGAACCTGTGTGCAGCATCGAGATTTTAAAAAACGAATATTGCCGTCCGAGCTGGGTTTGAAAAAATTATTAAAAATATCAAAACAAAATACAATTAAACCTGACCGTACAATTTTAATCCGAACGGTTAGATTAGTAAGAGGCACTCGCAGTCCGCAGAGCCCCTGAAGCTGGTTCCGTTCCGAGCAGGGGCGGGTGAATCTTCAAAAAAAAAAAACTGCCACGCTTTCTATGCTTGTCGGCTTCTTTTCCTTTTTCATGTGTCAATTCACGCTATCGTTCTTTAAAGAAGAGGGAAAGAAAAAGATTAAGCATTAACGTTCTCTCTAACAAGGTTGTCTCGAGCGTTCTCAGTTTCAGCTTCTCTCCCTCAGCATTTGCCATCCACGTGAGTTTACAGTCCTCATTTTTCAAAATGTTTGGTTCATCCGCTAATTTGATCTTTGCGTAATATTCAGATTTCAGTTGCTCTGTATCATGCTTGATACTTCTCACTTGGATATCATTGGCTACTGTTGGATTGGGGTCATTAATTATGCTTCCCCTTGGTGAAGGATACACCGCCGAGATGTGCTCATATATTTCTGGGAAGATAGGCAACATTTGCCACCTGTTTCATTGTAATTTAGGAGTTGTCCTGTTTTAATTTTCCGCGTTGTTTTTTCCCCCCTCAAGCGGACGCTTGCCTTTTAATTGCGCAAAAAAAAAAAAATTATGCTTCCCCAGTGGATTCTTGACATGGGATTCAAAATCTCTTGGGAAGGAAAGAATGTAACTTATTACTATGTGACTATTCTGGAAACTTCGTTTATGAAGCACTTCCCCATAGCTATTTCAATTCGAGCTCACCGGGAAAGAACGGATGGATTTAAAAAAAAAAATGAAATATAACCAGTCCTGAGAATACTAAAAATCTTGTCAATCTTTATGGTGGTATAGATTCTGCGTCATTCTTCTAATGAAAATTCTAATGTGTTTTTGTTCGTGGTCCATTGCATTATCAGCATGGCTGCTACTTTTTCTTGCCATTCCGTGGGGCTCCATAGTTGGGGCTCTGATGCTTCTAGCTCTTCCATAAGATCAGGGAATCTCACTGTGAGATTCCTCTCAAGGCATTTGGAAGGCAAAACTGCACTTTTCCGAAAAGAGTTTCCTACATCTCCCCACCTTACTCATGGATCATCCTATTCTCCTACTGCGGATTCTACATCAGTTAACGATGTTCTTAACGTTTGTCAGGACTCGTCAGGTGAGTGATAACTTTCCAGATGATTCGTGGTATTTGTGTGACACTATAACTGTTGTTCCCCTTGCCCAATATCTGATAACTTATGCATATACTTGGGTTGTAAATTATGTGTCCATAACCCCATTCTATCATAGTTTTTTATTACTCATTCTGATTGAGAAAGAGGGCTTTAATGCTTTTGCTTTATCTTCTTATTGGTGGGTATTACATACTTGTTTTTAGCTGAGTCTGCTTTGATATTGATTCGGCATGGTGAATCTCTGTGGAATGAGAAGAACTTGTTTACCGGATGTGTTGACGTGCCTTTGACCAGGAGAGGTATAGAAGAAGCAATTGAAGCTGGTAAGAGGATTAGCTATATTCCAGTAGATGTAATTTTTACATCTGCTCTGATTCGAGCGCAGATGACTGCTATGCTTGCCATGACTCAGCACCAACACAAGAAGGTATGTGCTTGTTGCTTTCTGATAGATATTATTGAAATTTACCAGTTTCTCTTCGCAAGAATATGCTTAATGAAACTGGTTTTCAGTGTCAGCTAAATTCCAGCTTAATTGACAGCACAGTGCTAGACGATTCTCTATCCTTCAAATGGTTTTTTTTTTTTTTTTTCCTGTAAGAGGCTTTACGTGAAAGAAGAACTGGCGTATTTATGAAACATTATTTAACTTATATTTATGTAGTAAGACTAAAATCAAAGTTGTCAAGTGCCTTGGTTTGTGGCTTAGTTCTAAACAAAACTTTCATCCGCACTCTTGTTTAGTAGTGTCAAACTTACTTTATATCCTCCTGAATTGAAATAAAATTAGCTGAACTCTCCTTTCTGCTGTCATTTTTTTTTTTTTTGGAAAGCTAGAATTTTTTTCCCCTTTCAAAAGCCAAACGTGTACTCTTCAGGTGCCCGTTATCATCCATAATGACAGTGAACAAGCAAAAACCTGGACACAGTTTTCAGCGAAAAAACCAAGAAGCAGTCTATTCCAGTTATAACAGCTTGGCAATTGAATGAAAGAATGTACGGGCTAATAAAATCTTTTCCCCTATTTATGGTTCGATGTAAATGTCAAATAAAATGATGGAATAACCCTTCTTTATTCTACAGGTATGGGGAGCTGCAGGGTCTAAATAAGCAGGAGACTGCAGAAAGATATGGCAAGGAGAAAGTGCACGATTGGCATCGTAGTTATGATATTCCCCCTCCCAGTGGTGAGAGCCTAGAAATGTGTTCCCAGAGAGCCGTTGCCTACTTTAAGGATCATGTGCGTACATCATTTTTTTTTCCCTAACTTTAAAGTTCCGCTTTTTCCTTTGGATATTTTTTATACTTTGTCTCTTGGAATTATATTGCTATGGAAGTTAATTTTGAGAAGCATGAATTGTAGATTGAACCCGAACTTAAAGTTGGAAAGCATGTGATGGTTGCCACACATGGGAATTCTCTAAGATCCATTGTAATGTATCTTGACAGATTAACATCTCAGGAGGTACCGAGCAAAATTTTCTTATGACACTCGTTTCTAGTTAATAATGATAGGGCTAATATTAATTGAACCTCTGTAGAGAAACAGGTCATCAACTTGGAATTCTCTGCTGGTATACCATTGCTTTACATATATAAAGAGGGAAAATTTATCCGCAAGGGAAGTCCTGGTGGGCCTACAGAGGCAGGTGTTTATGCATATACTAAGGTATGATATATTAGCCTTGTCTTAACTTGACTTTTTGGTGAACAAATTGACACCAATTGCTTGTAAGCTCGTGAAGTGATGCTCTATTAGGGTTGTCGGCCTTTTGTTTGCATGCAGCCATATGAAATTTTGAATATCAATTTGTCATAGCCTTCGTTCAGTATGTTTCTGTTGGCAATATTTGGCCTTCATTATAACCTGCAAACGAAGAAAAGCCAGAAATGTGGTCTATAGCTTGCTCAGATTTTGTTAGTTTGTATTATGACTACTCTTCCCATTACTACTTTCTCGGTTTTTCAGTTATAACAAATTGAGGGGAAAAAAAAAAATGGAACCTTGCTGGGCTTAATCATAAGGCCTTGTATAGTTCATACTAGTGCTGTTTTGTTAGAAAGGGGGACTATGACCATCCCTAATTGAAATTGGACAGTCGTCAATCCCAAGTTTTAAATCAAGTTAGCAACAAGGCTTAATGAAAATTATATGGGAGAGTGTATTATCCCTTCTGGTCTTGACAAGAAGGTTACTGTTTTTAGTTCTCCTAAGTTTCAATAATTGTAAGCATGATTCAGCCAGGTTGGATGGCAGGATATGGTTTATCATACATGAATTTTTCTGTAATTCCATCTTAAGAAGGGAGATACCCTCTTTGCTCACCCTTATTGAGTTGTCATCGCACATGGGCTTTGTTCATCTCTCTAAGCCTATTTGATAATCCCAATTCCGTATGTTTCCCATGGTGCTTGCAGAGCTTAGCTGATTACAGACAACAGTTGGATGAAATGCAACATTGAAGTTGTTGATCTGATCCCTCTCACTTTTAATGATAAAAGGCGCGACGATACTCCAAGAACCTTCAGTTTTTGGTTGCCATTTTAGTTTGTTGTGCACTTGCACAAAAGATATTCATCAATCATCAGGGCCGATACACAATATAGTTGGATTGATGAGCAGATTTTTGACCATCTTTCTCACATACATTTGGCTGATAGTAACATTCCATAGAACGAGTTTTCCAATTGCACAGTATCACAACCCATTGAATATTCTCACAGGAAATTGATAAGGCTTTTGTAGATTGAACTCTGATTGTAACTTGTAACGAGTTCAGTATTTTCTGATCAGAACACTTAATCCAATTTATATTTGTCGTCATTTAATATTTTTAAAAAAACGGCTGGTCGTTTGTTGACTATAATGGCAAATAAGCTGTTTCAACTTGGTTATTCTGATATAGACGAGGTGGTTGCTTTAATTTTGATTATCAATATGCTTGCATTTTTAACATCTACGATGTGGTAGTACAATTATACTTGTAATTGTTTAGAATCTCCATTTTAAGATAAACTTTGGTTTTGAAGTATACTTGTGAATGTTATTTTAAAAAAAATGTATAAATTTGGACAATGAAAGATTCTTGTTAATTATTTAATTCTTTTTTCCGACAATGAAAGATACTTGTTAATTATTTATGACTTAGAAGATTTTCAATTCAACTGGACCTCATATTATTTCTTTATATTGTTCAGAGAAAGCTATAATCCATCTGTTGAGGTACCAACATCAGGCCTCATATTTTCAATGGTTTCTACTTCCAGTTGGGTTGTATTATTTTTATTTCTCATTTATAAATATGGTTGTATATAGGAATAGGAGTATTTAATATTATACATTAATACATGACAAACAATCATTTTCAAAAAGATCAATTAGAGAAATTTAACTTTGGGTTGCTTAATTTGGTTTTTAATTTCATTTAACTTTAACTGGGATTTTTGTTTAATTTTCATATAAACAACAAAAACAACAATAAGCCTTATCCCACTAAGTGAAGTTGGTCATTTGAATTGCATGACGTTATTATACTCTATTATTTATTAAGTTTTTATTAATGTTATTAATTAAGATGTATCAGTCACTAACTTTCATAAGTATTCTTTTTAACCTTCCTTTACCCCTCTTAACATGATTTAAAATTATTCATTTCAATTTTTTTAGTGATGCCTCCCTTGATCTTCTTTATAAATATCCAAATTATTTTAAACAATTTGCTAGTCCAAACTCTTTTAAATAATTTTCTACTGTTTTTCTCTCAATAGATGTTATGCTCATTTTTTATCATATATGTTCATTTTGAATTTTATCTTTATGTATATGCCTCCAAGTTCGTCTCAACATTTTCATCTCTACTGCTCTAACTTTAATTTTTATATATTCATTGTATTTTATTTCAGTTCAATAACAATTTATATTTTCTGTGAACGTTACCAATTTTTTTCACCTTGATCAAACATTACCAAATTAAACTATAGGAATGTGAAAAATGAAAATAACACAAATATTTGAGTACGTTTAAAAAAAAATAAAGAGCAAATCGAATAAAAAAAAGGAAAACATAAATCAAGTTAGTAAATTAAATCAAAATCAAATTAAATTAAGAGACAAAATTTAATTTAAATGTAAAATGAAATTAAAAAATTACCCGATTAGAATACAATTTACCAAGGAAGATTGCCAAGAGCATCAGAATACTCCTTTTTGTTGTCACGCTGCTTGGATGATGGAGGATTCCTTCCACCCTTTGGTTAAATGTTCTTGGGTAACTAATGATTGGAATGAAGGGATATCTAAATTTACAACCTCCGCCGCCTATTGAAACAAAGATAAGATAGGAAATATATCTTCTAAGAAGAAAAGAATCTTGCATCGGTTGGAAGGCATTGACAGGAATAGAAACTATAGAGATAACTATTTTCTCAAGAACTTGGAAAAATCTCTTTAAGAAGATTATGAACAACCTCTTTTGCAAGAAGAGCTGATTTGGTTCTAGAAATCTAGGTGCAAATGGTTAAAATAGGGTAATCAAAATGCCAAATTCTTTCATGCAACATCTGTCATTAGAAGGAAAAGGAATCAAATTCTATCACTCCAAGTTGATGATGACACTTGGGTCCATGATCGGAATAAACTAAAAAATATGGTTGTTACCTATTTTGACAATCTCTTCAAGGAAGATACAGTTATCAAACCCAAGCTTAATATTGATAGAAGTTTTCCACCTCTTTCTCCTATTCAATTTCAATCTATTCATAAAGAAGTGACTGAAGAAGAAATAAAAAATGCTCCTTTTGAGATCGGGGCGTTCAAAGCTCCAAGTCCTAATGATATCAATGCTGGCTTTATTCATACTTACTAGGATGACTTGAAAATTAGTATTTATAGTTTAGTCAAAAAAGTTTTCAAGGAACCTAAAATCATTAGGACAATTAATGACACTTTCATCACTCTTATCCCTAAGAAGGATCATCTTACCTGTATGAAAGATTTTTGCCCTATATCCCTTTGTAACATGAGTTATAAAATTGTCACAAAAATTCTTTCCAACTGACTTCGTGCTTGTATGAATCATTTAATCGAGGATAATCAATGCAGCTTCATACAAGGACGTCAGAGTAGTGATAATATCATTATTGCTCAGCAAATCATCCATGCAATGTGAAACAAAACAGGCAAAAAAAGGTTTCATGGCCCTTAAAGTTGACTTGAAAAAGGCATTCGACAAGCTTTCTTGAAACTTCATTGATGATACTCTTCAGTGCATTGGAATTAATAGTCACTTTAGAAACTTGATTCAAGCTGCCATCTCTATCACTTGCATACGAGTCCTTTGGAATGGAGAACCTTTTAAGGAATTCACACCCTCTCGTGGCATTTGGCAGGGAGACCCTCTTTCTTCTTATCTATTTATACTTTGCATAGAACGTTTAAGTCATTGTATAAACAGTAGTATTTTCCTCTTATCTCTCATTTATTTTTTGATAACGATCTTTTTCTTTTTACAGAGTGTTCTCTTTCACAAGCTATGATTATCCAACGATGTCTTTTTGATTTTTGTAATGCCTTAGGTCAAAAGATAAACACAAAAAAATCTAAGCTCTTCTGTTCTAAGAATGTCAATGTTAACAAAGCCTTACAAATCGATGAAGGACTAAGGATTCCACTCACAGGAAATCTTGGAAAATACCTTGAAATCCCTATTATTCATGAAAAGGAATCTAAACTCACTTTTACCCCACTTCTTGATAGAGCAAATTCTCGCTTGGCAAATTGGAGAAGTTGTTACTTGAACATGGCTGGGAAACCAGTTCTCATCAAATCTGTTTTATCCACCCTTCCTATTACACTATGCAAAATATACTTTTATCAAATAATATTTTGTCTGATTTGAAAAAAAATCTCTAGAAATTTTCTATAGGATTTGACTGGTGAAAACAAAAATTCACATCTACTCTCTTGGGATAGAATCACTATGGATAGAAAAGATGGGGGACTTAGACTCAAAAAACTGAAGAATCAAAATATCACTTTCATAATGAAGCTTTATTAGAGCCTTATCACTAAGCCACACTATCTCTGGGTTTGAATTCTTCGTGATAAATACAAATGTAACAAACCCAAAATTTCGATGATAGTTAAACCTAACTCTTATTCTTACACCAAGAGCAGCATTTGTAAAATTTGGGATAAATTCATATCTCATGTAAGTTAGAAAGTTGGTATAGGAGATCGAATATCATTTTGGTATGACAAATGGTCTCCGCTCCCTGACCCTCTTGTCAAGCATGTTTTTCTTAATGCTGATTCTATTCTCTCTGCTAAGGTCTTTGACTTTCGCCATATTACAGGAGGTTGGAATATTGATCTTCTAAATCATTACTTCCACTCTGATGTAATTAAACAAATATTACTTGTGCAACCTCCAAACCAACAAGGCGAAGAAGATGTTCTCATTTGGAAACCCTCATTTGATGGAAACTTCTCTGTTAAATATGCTTATAAAGCCATGGATTTCCAAAAAGATCAACACCACTCTGATATATAGACTAAAATTTGAAAGTGGCCTACATATGAAAAAATAAAATACTTTTTATGAAAAGCTGCCTCAAATTGTCTTTAGTCCAATCACATGCAAACATCTGGAAATGCTCCCCATCAACGTCTCTGTCCATTTGGTTGTAATTTCCTTGATTCCTAAATTTATATTTTATGAGATTGTGAAGAAGTCAAAGAAGTTTGGCAAAAATTAGTTAAACCTAGAAAACTTAACATCTTTTTCTCCTTTAATGTGCAGGACTGGATAATCTAGAATGCAAAGAATAAAGCAGGCAGCTTAAAAACAAGAAGAAAGCCTTGGCAGAAGTTTTTTGCACAAGCTTGCTGGAATATTTGAAAAGCTAGATGCAAAAAATTTTATTCGATAGATAACATCCCTAATAGCAATATTGCCTTCTTCAGCACTTAATAAATAAATAATGACTTGAAGCTTCTATACAAAATCAACAGCTTGGGCAAAAGCAACTCTACAGATGAAGGAAAATGGAGCCCATCTAAATTCGGATGGGTTAGACTCGACACTGACAGTTCTGTCAACATTAATGGTGTTACAGCTTGTGGAGGCATCCTTAGAAATGATAAGGGTAATTGGATTAAAGGTTTTTTTTCAAGTTCCTTGGATATCAACCTAGCACAGCAGCAGAACTCATTGGAATATTTGAGGGACTTAAACTTTGCTAAAATATGAAACTATTAAGAATCAATATCTACTTTGATTCGATGGAGGCGTTATCACTCATTAACCGTACCTATTCTGAGAGTCACCCATATTATGACATTGTCAAGAAGATCAGAGATCTTGTTATGAGAGATTGGATAGTCACCTTTGACTATATCCATAGAGAAGCTAATCGATGTGCTGATCTCTTATCTCACCGGCCTTCGTATGATATCTTTAATATTATGATTTTTTTATGAACTACCGCATGATTGTAGAAACTTCATGATTTTAGATATGATTAGACCTTAGTCTTTTATACAGTTTTACTGTGGTTTTATAATTCAAAAATTAAATTTTACTGTACACACACGAGCCATGTAGATGTCACTTTGTAACTCCTTAGACGAACTTTTTAATACTCCCCTTTTTTTGTCCAATCCTTTGACTTTTATAACTTCTCAAAGAATTAAAAACTCATCAAAATTTGGAGCTTTTCTTTTAACGCTATGCACTCACACAATTAAAATATGTTTTTTTTTTCAGAACAATTGCTAAAAGAAGTTAAATGACTATTTGCTCTCTGTGCTTGTCAATTGGTGTGATTTCTAACGATATATTTAATCTTGTCCATTGGTGATATCAAAAGGCTATAAATTTATATTAATAATATGGAGATATATTAGATATATTATATATATTTATATATATATATATATATAACCATTGCATTACACATTTTATTTTTTTTATTTTTTAAAAACAAGGAGAGCAAGTTAATTTTTCTTGCGCTCTTGATTGATGTTTTGATCTTTCTGAGTTTTGTAATGTCACACGCTAAAATTATATAATATCCATTAAAATGTAAATATAGTTGTCTTATGCATACTGTGGTGAGGAATATCTTATGACTCCGTTAAACATTCAAAAACCCATTTTTCCAACGTGTTCATACTTAATTTGAAACAAAATCAACCACCAAAACAACAGCAACAACAGCAATTAGTTGCTGAAATTTAATTTAAGGTAACTCAATTTTTATATTTTTAATTCAGTTAAACTTTACAATTTAATCCTTATAATCTTATCAAATTAAAATGAATCCTACATCTTAAAAAAATAAAATTATTATAAAAACTTAAGAATTAATGTTTTAAATAATTAAAACTATAAAAAAAATTAATTACACTGAAATAAAATTTAGAATTTGAATTCAAATTATAGGAATTTAAGCTGTGTTAAGTTGAAGTTTAGAAATTATATCATGACTTAATAAAAAATATAGGGATTAAATGATTGATTATTAATAATAATAATAATTTGCAAAAGCAAGAGGATACAGTGGTACACATTGAAGGGGTTATTGAGTAAACTGCGAAGTGGTGCTTAACGGTTTGAATCTCCTTGATTCGCTGTCGTCCTGAAGTGTTCCGAAAGCTCTGGCGCCAAAATCTCATTCTTTGAAATAGATCCAAATCAACCAGAAAAAACCTTCATTCTTGGCAACTAAATTTAATTCAAGCAAATTATCCAATGAACGAAGACGACGTTCAACGCCAATGTCAATTCTCGTCCTGCACGAGCTTCCTGCATCGGATCATTGAATCCCAGAAAACATGATTGAATGTCGTCGTTTACTTCAAGACGTTCAATCCCAAATGCCAATTCTGAAATGACGAAGGCTAATTCCGCCGCCCTCAGCCCCCCACTCTCCACAGACCCCTGGCCTGATAATTCTGTCAAGAATGACCGCAAGAAGAAGGTGAGGTGCTTCTTTTTCATTCTTTCCTGAGACGATATTCGCCGTGTGATTTCTGATCGTTCTAATTTTCTGCTTTTCGGGATCAAGTCTATTCTTCCTAAGATTTTCGGATCAAAGCGAAGCGGGAGAGGCTCTGATGAGGACGAGTTCAAAGCGGATATAGATAGAATCGCTCAATTTCCTGGTATTGCACCTTCCTTTCTTTTGGTTTTTCGATTCCCTTTTCCGCGTTTCCTTTTCATAACGTTTTCCCTTTATTTAAAAGATTTAGAGAAGGTGGTTGATTCGAAGAGAAAAGCATTCGCGTATGCGTCCCCTACATCCCCTGTTATGAGAAAGAGTTTCTCAGGTACGGCTTTTGACTTTTGAGTGCATAGCTTCTGTGGAACCTAAATCTTTTATTAATATAAGATGATTCCTGTTCATGATTTTAATATAATTAAATCAGATTCCGGGGGTTTAGGCTAAATAAAGGGTGGGTCAACACTAGATTCAGGATCCAACCGGTCTGCTACGCTACAGAGCCACGTACCTATCAAGCAAGATGAAGTCTCCCTTGTGTCTTCCTACATTATTATGGTAGCTTACCTAACAACAGTGACTTTTACAATGCAACGTATCGCTAAACAGAAGGCCAGAACACAGAGGGGGGAAATAAAGCTGTTTTGTTTCATAATTGATACTGACTTTTAATCCCTTTCATCAAGTGGATGACATTCATATCAATTATTGACTCACAGGAAGAAAAACGAAAGAGTGATGCTAACTAATTTCTTATTTCATGTCCAAAGGGGAGACGAGCCCAGCGATCGAAGGCCTAAACCTGTCCAACTTCGAGCAGCCTATGACTCCCACTACTGAAATTCAGACTTTCAGGTAAAGGGAAAAAAATGAAGCCCTCATGCCATTTTCTTGTTTTGGATGAATTTTTAAAATATGGAGGTCGCAGGATGTTTGTTGCTACATGGAATGTTGGAGGAAAGACACCGAACCAAGGCCTCAACCTTGAAGATTTCTTACTGGTGGAGGGCTCCGCAGATATATATGTCTTGGGGTATGCATCTTCCTCCATCTTATGCTCCTAAGCAACACCTCCGCTATGCCTAAATATATGAATTGGAATATTTTTATATGCACAATGGATTGTGATTACTTGTAGTAGTATTTATCTTGTACTGCAGATGCGCAATGTGGTGTGTTAAGTGATTGAATTAGAAGTGCAATGTTGGTTGACGTCTTTTGTGTATACAGGTTTCAGGAAATTGTCCCTCTGAGTGCAGGCAATGTTTTGGTAATTGAAGATAATGAACCAGCAGCGAAGTGGCTGAGTCTGATTAATCAATCACTAAATAAACCCAAAAATGTCTGCTTGGACAGTTCCTCCGAATCTGGAAATGTTTCCAGAACCTCAATACAAAACAACTCGAAGGAGTCGACAAAGCCCCCAGGAAGTCTGAATTTCTTTCAGAAGCCTTCCCTTAAAGTTCTGAGTAGAAACTACAGAGCAGATAGCAGCCTGCTCAAGACTTGCAATTGTTCTCTGGATTCACCTTCCAGAGAGGGACGAAGGCTAAGAAAACGTAATGACCTGATGAGTAAATTAGATCCTCCATTGTATCGTGATCCTTCCATGGATCAGTTCCTCTCAATTGCAGAAATACCACCTCCTCCAAAAGAAACAAAATACTGCCTCATATCGAGTAAGCAGATGGTTGGGATCTTTCTTTCCATATGGACCAGAAAGGACCTGGTTCCTCACATCGCTCATCTCAGAGTAGACTCAGTGGGAAGAGGAATCATGGGTTGCCTTGGCAACAAGGTAAAGACATGATTATCATTTAGGACTGATCATTTTTGGAACTAAGTTAATTTATAAAAATATTATGGTTTGAGCAATTAATTGCAGGTTACTTTTGCAGGGTTGCATATCAGTTAGCATGTCATTGCATCAAACAACTTTTTGTTTCGTTTGTAGTCATTTGGCTTCCGGGGAGAAAGAAGGTGACGAGCTGAGGAGGAATTCCGACGTGGCCGAGATCCTCAAAAGCACACAATTCCCTAGGATTGGTAAGAATCCTTGTCGTCGAGCGCCAGAAAAGATAGTTGACCACGAGTGAGTTATGGGCCTCCATTATTCTGTCCCTTAGTAATTGTACGTTTTGCTTCTTCTTCCATACTCCCGTAGCTCGTATTAATCACTATAGCTACCTCTCGCAGTCGAATAATATGGCTAGGAGATTTGAACTACCGGATTTCTTTGAGTTACGATGAAACAAGATTCTTGCTGGAAGATAATGACTGGGACGCGCTGTTAGAGAAAGATCAGGTTTGTCAATCTCTATGAATTCACTGTTATAAGTCAATAATCTAATGGAACACTATAATTAATCAGTGCTTTAACGTTCTTATTCATTAAACTGATGACAAGTAATGACAGTTGAATACGGAGAGGGACGCAGGAAGGGTCTTCAACGGATTCGACGAGGGACGGATCATGTTCGCTCCCACTTACAAGTATTCACAAAATTCAGATTCATACGCTGGAGAAACTGTCAAGTCCAAGAAAAAACGACGAACACCCGCCTGGTACTATTATCATTGTACTCAGTCTCTCACTCACACACACACACACACACACACACTTATCATTGTACAGTAGTGTTGGTTAGTGACAGTAAATATGTGAATATTATTACAATGATCAGGTGTGATAGGATATTATGGCGTGGGAAGGGGATTGAACAACTATCATACATAAGAGGGGAATCCAGATTTTCTGATCACAGGCCTGTGTGCGCGGTGTTTGCTGTGGACGTGGAAGCAAGGAGCAGAAACAATGTGATGAACAGGTTCAGGAAGGGCTATTCCTATGCTTTTCCAAGACTTGAATACGACGACACTTGCATTCCTCAAAGGCATAGTTTCTATGATTAGTCCCCCCCCCCCAACTTCATTAGGCTATACATACATATATATAATATCTACAATCTCTCATCTCTGTGTCGTTCCTGTGAATTTCCCTCCTCCCATAGAGTTTCCACCTAACAAGATAATCAAAATTTAAAAGGCTTCTAAGTTGCGAGGAGTGATTAATGCTCTGCAATTTTCATGTCCAGACTCCAGAGGCATTGTCGATGTACGTTATACATCATGTAAATACTAACACGACTGAATATTGATCATTCAAGCTCCCACGATCATGCCAAATCATTGAATTTTATGTTTGTACAAATTTGCCAGCTACATCAGGAAATAATACCTTACTTAGGACCGGCTTCTCTCCATCTTTCTCTCTTTTCATTTCCTTTTCACCTTCCATCTCAACCATTAGATCCATTTTTAAATGGTTGAGATTTGATATTTCATAAAATGATTATTAAAATGTGAAATTTTATAAAAAATAAATATAATAATTTTTATAAAGTATCAAATCTCATCCATTTAAAAATAAATTCTATAATTGAAATGAAAAATGGAGAAGAAATGGAGAGAAGCCAAGTCCTCTTATTTATTTGTGTCAAGAAATTAATTAAGTATTATTTAATCTAATAAAATAATCAAATTGTTCTTTACAAAACAATAAATACCAAACATGTCAAAAATGTTAAGTCTTAAAAAATAACAATGAATTTTTAAACTTTTTTATCACAATTTATTTAAATGTAAAGATGTAATAAAATTGAGATAAGCGAGTGTTTGTTTGATATTAATGCACAATACAAAGTTATAGTGACTCGAGAAATGATCTTAAAAACCACATGAAAGTGCAAAGTAAATTGGAGAAGTATATTCAAAGGTGCTAATAGATGATCTTGATTGATTGTTTGTCCTTTTCCTATGACCTTCTATTTCTTTTATAATTATTCAATCAAGACCATTACTCCCATGAGATTCGAAGCCCGTGCTTGAGATATTAGGGATCACTTAGCACAGCCCACGAGATTCATGGCACGTCACACTCTATCTGCTTAACAGTCTCTTACATTTAGCTCTTTCGAGTCTAGTGTCTTACTCTAGGCTCGTGCGTGGCACACCTTTCTCCTAAAAACAAACTAGATTATGCTTCTTGAGCCTATCGTCTCTTTTACCTTAGTTCTTTTCATTGGGCTAGTGTTTCATTTTTAGGCCCAAACAAAAGTAGTATTGTTTAATCTAACCAATTGTTATCCAAAAGTGAGATCAGATTTAAGCAGAACCACAAGGCGATGTGTACTCAATTTGAAATCGACTCATTGTTTGGATTATCAATGGCGTACGTATATTGTCAGACTCGCTTTCTATGTTTGCCATGGACAATCAAAACAAAATTTCCTAGAGTGCACCTCACTGGACACTGAAAGGAAAATAAGAGAGAGAAAGAAATGTAGATTTCACTTTCTTAAGATACTCATTTAATTTTTTTTATAAGTTATTTTTACTAATTTTATTAATATTAATATAAAAAAATATAAAAAATAAAAGTGTATAGAATTTTAAATATACCTCTATATAATAAATTTAAAAATAATTTTTAAATATTATCTAAAAAGTCACATCATAACTGATAAATAAGATTAAATAAATCTTTTTAAATATATTTTATAAATGGGATTGAAGGAGAAAAGCTCTTGGCCCATCTTTATTTCTCTGATCTCTCTATGTATTTAGATTAAAATGTAATTTAGGAGACCCAAACCAAGGGACGATGTGAACATCAACTCCTATTATAAGCCCTCAAAAGTAGTGATCGAATAATATTGCACTCTTACGCGCAAGACCAAATCTTGCTTGGCCCATAGTACATTCCCAGGAGTAGGTTGGTGATGATCTGTGATCCAAGACGTAAAACCCAAAAGAAAACATCAGATCAGTCCCTTTCTAACATTGGTAAAGATGCGCAACGGAGGAGGAACAACGGAACACACGGATATTACAAAACCTAAAAGAAATCTAAAGAGAAGCATATTTGGCTATGTTTGCCTGAATGTCTACTTTTCCTTTATTGATTGGTGATTGGTGAGTTCTCTTTCCAGTAAAAGAGTGTGGATCAAGCATCCAGTTTGACTAATGGATAATGGGGTTGGTGCCATGAAATTATTAATGTTTGCATATACGAATAAAGGTAAAAGTTTTCATCTGAATTTAAGTGCAATAATAATATAATTTTGAATTTATTTATTATAATAAATTATTTTTTAATTTTTTAAAATGATATAATTTAACTTTTATTATTAAAAAAATTAACTTTTAACTTTAGTTATTAAAAAAATAAATAAAAATAACGTAAAAAATTGCATAAATAAAGCAAAAACTACAATAAAACATTTAAAAATTACAGATAAGGATCCAAAAAATTAATGTTTGAGATTCATTATATCATTTTTTTAATTAATTAATAGTTAAAGTTAATTTTTATTAACGACAAGAGCTAAATGGCAATGCTTTTAAAAAATTAAGAGAGAATAATTTGCAAAAGTGTAAAGTTTATATTGTTACTGGACTTAAAATTTAAGGAATAATTTATTTATTTATCCTACTAATAATTAATGAAAAGATATTAGTACTCCATCTTCAATAATCCAACCAGACATTTGGGGATCTTTTAATCTTGTGCGGATTTATACAAAATTTTCAACATAATAAGACACATGATAAAAGATGGATAATTCTTTATTAGAAGTTACCTGATGGGGAATAAGTAAATTTTTCTAATACGACCTTTATATAAAGTTATTAAGTATGAGAGAGAATTTAATATAAATATAAAAAGTTTACTTTTAAATATAGGTAAAATAAAAATTTACTTTCATTTTCAAACCAAATTTAATGGCTTAACTATGATTTTTTTAATTTTGATTATATGATTAGATTTTTCATATAATAAAAAGCAAAATCACACCTAAGTCTCATAGAACATATTTAATTATCAAGAGGTCGTATAAAATGTATAAAATACTTATAATTTTTCAAATCCTGCTTATTTATAATTGAGCAAAGGGTATTTATAATTGGGTAAAAGAAAATGATAACTTAAATGTTAAACTCATACATAAATTATAAATGCCATTTGCTCAATCATAAATATCATTGGTTAAGTTGTAAACGAGTAAGGTTAAGAATTTGAGAATATTTTATGCCTTTTATAGGAAATTTTGATAATTAATATGTTGTATGAAATGAAATGTAGGCATGGCTTTCTCTAAAAAAAACAAATAGATCACACATAGGCTGGCAAAAAACAAAAGTAAAGGTACAAATTTGATCATATATTTTTTTTAAGAAGCATTTGATAGCCTAAATTATCATATGAGGCAAAATAAATCACGAACTTTAACAAATGGAGCATCTATTAGTCTGCCATTAATTTTAATAATTGATGGATGTTATGTGAGACCCACAATAACAGGTACAAATTTATTCACAAATTATTTTTTGAGGAGTATTGGGTAACTTCTACTATAAAAAAATGGACCACCTAATACCTTCTCATTAATTTTGACCACCAAACACCATTTATTTTCATACTTATAAGGCTCACAAAGCATCAATCTCTCCAATCTTTTTATATTCTTTCTCAATTTCAACTCAAGAAGAAGAATGTCAAAGAGTTCGTATTTGAAGATATTCATGAAGACAACGCTAACAAACATGGCTAAATAAATTAAGTTAGGATCAAACTCCTCTCATGCTCAGTAAAATAAAGTAAGTTTCTACTTCATTATTGTTATCATTTTTTGTGATATCTTCAGATGAGAACTCTTTTAAATTATTCTTTTTGAGCTGATAACTGACAATAAAGGCAAGAAGATTGGATGAATTTGATACTTTGTGAGCTTCATAAGCATGAGAATAAATGGTATTTGGTCAAAATTAAGAGGAGGTGTTGAATGGTTCATTTTTTTTTATAATAGAGGCTACTCAATACTTTTTAAAAAATAATTTATGACTAAAAATTTATACATTTATCATGCTAATATGTTGTGACACTTGTCATTGTTGGCTCCATATAATGTCAATTAGTTGAAATCAATAGTGGACTACTTCATATTTTATTTTTAAAAGTTTATAATTTATTTTGCATTATAGTCTAGATCTTTTAAAAAAAAAAATAATTTATCATTAAATTTGCTGTCTTGCTATAAAAAAAAACCTAGAGAGAGAGCATGTGTCATGGGATGGGGCTTTGCCAGTACAATAAAACTTTGCCAATATAATAACTAGTGAATGGTGGCCATGAAAAGGAGAATAAAGGTCAGCCCAATTCCCATAGAGCCGAACCGGAATTGAAGGGGCCGTTGGCCATGTCTCGTTTTTCGAGAACTCTCAAGGGTAACCCCGTCATTACATTTCGCAGCATTAACAACAAACAATTGTTCTCATTTCACTTAATATTCTCTCTCTGAGCACTCACCATCACTAACTACTATTTCAGATTCCTCCCTCTCTCTCCCCCTCTCTCCTATCTTCCCTATTCACATTTGCTTCTTTATTTCTCTGCTTCTTTCTTTTTTTTTTGTTTTATGGCACCCCCTTGAAGCAGAAGTAGGAGAGTGAGATGCTTCAAGATTCAGTGATTCAGGTTTCCTTCAACTTCATTGGCCACTTATTGTCCTTGAAAATTACCATACTCATGCTTTCGGCTCAGCAGAGTGAAATGAAGCAAAGAGCGTAGTCGGAGCTCATTCGAACGACCAACTTCCACCTAGGTCCCGTCCCTTTCCTTACACATGCATACCTCGGTGACCTGATTGTTTCTTGGGTTTCTTTAAGGTTGTTTTTTAAACATTGAGGGCTTGTTCCTCCTGTGATTTACCGTTTCTGGTTAATTTTCTCCCTTCACTCTCTTTTCAAGTATTCCGGAAAATGTCGAAATGAAGCTTGCCTTGTGAAGTAAGGAATGGGGTTTAAAGTTTTCAAACAAGGTGTGAGCTTTCGCAAACCGTAATGTCGGATTGAGATGAACTGGTTGAGATGAAAATGGGAGTTGCAAGCTCGAAAACGGAGAAAAATGAAGCCTTGCGTTTGTGCAGGGAACGAAAGCGATTCATCAAGCTAGCAATGGATTCAAGATACGATCTTGTTGCTGCTCATGTATCTTTACATACAATCTCTCCGAAATGTCGGAATCGCTCTTCGCCGTTACGCTGAGGCCGGGGTTTTGATGGAGTCGTCTCTCTCGATTTCCGACAAAACCCCATCTCAATCGACATACCCTTCTCCTTCACCTTCACACACTGTTGATGTTTCAGACTCGCCCTTGCACAGCGAAAGCCCTCTTACCCCGTCAATGCCTCGTTTGAGTTACATGAGATCAACGGGTCCCACAGCTGTGACTGTTCGAATCAATCCATGTATAAACTCTTACTTAGACGACCAATCCTCGGCGTTTTCAATGCCGCCACCACCTCCTCCTCCTCCTTCTGATTTGGAGCCATCATGGGTTCTTCGACCCCACTGAGGATTCTGAGAATTTTAGGTTTGTAGCGCATGCAACTGATTTCAGAGAGTGCGAGGTTGAAAAGGCTGACTCTACCATTGTAGCTACAACGAAGAACTACAATGGTGGACAATATGTGGAATGTAATGTTGAAGGGTGCAAGCAAAAGGTTCAAAAGAAGGAAGAGAGGCAGAGTTAGTAGATAATAATAATAATGCTAATGGTTTTACTGAGACAGTGACAGAGAAAGATGGTCTTTCTAAGAACGAGAAGGCCATGGCTGGGAAAAATGTGTCTGAAGAGAGAGAGGATCCCTCAGAGTTTATTACTCACAGAGCTAAAGATTTCCTTTCAAGCATAAAGGATATAGAGCATAAGTTCATTCGAGCTTCTGAATCTGGCAGGGAGGTCTCAAGGATGTTAGAGGCAAACAAAATCAGGGTTCAATATTGTGAGGCAAAAGGTAATGGCTGTCTCTGTTTTTTTTTTTTTTTCGCACGCCAAGGTGCAGAACTTGCTATGAATTGTGCATGTTATTGAACTAAGTTCAGCTAATTAGAGGTTTCAACTTTCAAGATTTTAAATCTGTAATCTGATTGAAGCTTCTCATGATAGGGATGTCATCTGCCTTGTCTTTGATGTCAGCTCTCCATCTTTGCTGGCATAGAGAAGCATCGCTTCACTCCCAAGGTAAGTCGTATTGTAATTGTATATCTGGGTAAAAAAAAAAAACATCAATAGCTTGCTGACTAATATGCATTTAAAAAAAAAAAAAGATGCTGATTTATATGTTAATAGGTTGAGCTTTGAAATTTTCCATCATTCATGGTTTGGATTTGGGTTTGCCATTTTCCTTTGCCAAGTTAAATCTGTAAGCTAGGTATAATAATTCTCCATATTAACCGCAAGGTCTCTTATGTAAATCAAGTCTCAGGCTGAATGTTCTGTTGTGATAATATGTATGGGAAATACAACTGTTGGACCCTATACTTTTATTGTGTCTTGGTATTAATCTCTATACTTAGTTTTCGTTGTTCAAAGTCCCTTAAGTTTCATCTGTCTACAATGTCAGTCGTTATAATCACTGACAGAATTGAATTTGTTAGTGTGTACATAAGTCTGTTAATTCTATTACTGAGTTGGTAAAATTATGATGAGTTGAACATTGTAGGAGCAAAATAGCAACTAAATTTCTGTCTATTTGCCATTGATGTCGCATCTTCTTCTTTCTGAAGATTCATCCTTTTCACATTTAAGGATTCTAGTATAATGTTCCTTTTTTTTTTTGTCTTGTACTCATTTTTATACAATTCATCATGATTTTGACAAATCAACACAAGAAATAACCGAATTTATGTATACGTTAGCCATCATTAAGTTCTTATAGTTATATTTAAAAATATAGTGACTAACGTTGCAGATAGATAAAACTTAAGAAAGGAGTAATGAAAAAAAGTAGAGGGATTAATACCAAAACATGCTAAAAGTATAAGAACTGATAGTTATATTTTGTGTGTGTGTGTGTGTGTGTGTGTGTGAAATGAACTAAATTTAAGGTTTGCTTGATTTTCTTATACTTGAACATAAATCCAGATATCTGGATGGTCTCCTGCAGTAGATGGGCATCAAGTCTTTATTTTGAATTTCTGATGACAGTCAATATGTTTGATGGATTATGATTGTCATATGTAGTAATGTTGAGTAATATTGTTTCAGAGGCTTTAGCTAGTCTGGTGCTGATATTTCTCAATTTTTTTAAGTACTTGTTACTTTTAGCTTGAACTTTGATGGAAGGATAAATGCAAATCTTTGTGTAGAACCTGCACACAAAATTATTAGCTGGAAAAGGACGGCATCTACTCGATCGACATCATCCAGACATCCATTGGCTGCATCATCAATGGAAGATATTGATGATAGTGGAAGTGACTTCATTGAGGAATGCTGTATGATTGCTGGAAGCCATTCCTCCACCCTCGACAGACTGTATGCGTGGGAGAGAAAACTCTATGATGAAGTGAAGGTATTGTATCGAAGACACTATCGCATTTGAATTCAAAACATGTTTGCTTATTGCTCTAACTTGATCAACCTAGCCGCACGAAATATGTCTTCAATTCTGAAATAGGTTATTTTACTTAAACTGGATGTGGGTCTCATGCATTGTATAAAATTGAAACTAAAGAGAAACCCTGGTCTCTCTAGCTGACTTGAATAGTTTATGCACATACACGGCCATGATTCTGAGAACATAGTGCTGATTTAGGACTTGACTCTGAAGTTTGCCTTTTCCCTTTTGTACTTCACAGGCAAGTGAATTACTGCAGAAAGTGTATGATCGAAAATGCGAGCAGCTGAGGCATCAATATGCCAAAGATCAAGGTACTCATGTCATAGACAAAACCCGGTCTGTTGTGAAGGATTTGCATTCACGAATAAGAGTGGCCATCCGATCCGTAGATTCAATATCCAAGCGAATTGAGCGAATAAGGGATGAAGAGTTGCACCCTCAACTTGTGGAGCTAATTCATGGGTAAGTAAGACTGTTCATGTGGATTTGGGGTGTCTGTTGTCTTCTCTGATGCTCCTTCTAATACCTAAAATCTCAGCCCAATTGAAATTTCTCTTACCATTAGCTGAAATGAAGGGCTGAGATTTTAGGCATTAGAGGATGCAGTAGAGAGGGCAACAGACACCTCCAAATCCGGCTTTTCATCTATTAGCTGTCTTAGCCCTTGAAGCTTTATAAGTAATTGGCTATAATGTCTATGCAGATTAATCAGGATGTGGAAGGCAATGCTAGAGTGCCATCATGCTCAGTACATCACAATCTCTCTGGCGTACCATTCAAGAAGTTCGGGTGGAGCCTTGCAAGGCGATGCACGCCGAGAGATCTTGACTCAATTGCTCGAAGAAATTGAGTGCTTCGGATTGAGCTTTGCTAACTGGATCAACAGCCACACGTCCTACATTGAATCTCTCAACACCTGGCTTCAAAACTGCATACTACAACCTAAGTCCAAGAGCCGGCGGCCTTTCTCGCCACGCCGAGCTCTTGCTCCGCCCATATTTGTTCTTTGCCGCGATTGGTGTGCTGGGATCAAGACTTTGCCATCTGAGGAACTATGCATTGCCATCAAAAGCTTCTTGTCCAATCTGCAGCAGCTGATAGAGAAGCAAGATGAACAGGTCGGTAAGAAGCAGGATTCTTCAGGTGAAGGAAACTATGAGGAAACGCAGAGCAAAATGACGGAGGAGAACGATGACAAGGACACTGCAAATTTGTGCTGTATTCATACAAGCTTGAGCAAGGTTGTGGAGAGACTGACCAAATTTTCGGAGACATCTTTGAAGATGTATGAAGACATAAGACAGAAAAATGAAGCAGCTCGGAATGCTTATTATAATATTTAAGCGTTTTATGGCTGAAGATATTTGATAGTACATGTAGGCTCTTGTGAAAAACGGAGAAGGCAAAAAAGACCTTTGTGTGAAGCTTTTGTATATGAAATCAGTCTGATTCGACGGCAATGCCACTTTTGAATATATTTTCAAATCAATTCTGCATGATGTCTCCAAAGCTTCGTATTCTCCACTTTTTAGTACATGTTTAACTACATTACACATAAGGGGGGAAAAAATTGAAACTCTCCAAAGCCAACAAATAGTAAAAGTAATCAAAATTTTGGGTAGAATAAGTAATTTAAATTTATTTATTCAATCAGTTTTTTAATTATAGTTATTTAATTAAAAAATTAAATTAGGAAAAATGACAGACAAATTCTTTTAAAATATGTAAATGATAATGGGATGTTGCAAAATATGATAATTCCTTTCAAGTTCTTATAACTTTTATGATATTGTTGTATTTAGTAAAAAACTATAATGTTCCCAAGTTAAAATTTTTTTAAAAAAAAAGGGTAGGGAGGAACTTGTTATTTGCTATTTTATTTTAATCATTGTTAGAGAAAAATATTCATAATGAAATTTACAATACTTGGGCTTTAGTGATAAGATATTTTGTAAAAGAAAAGTTATAAATATTTATTTTATTTTATTTATTATTAAGAGAAAAGTAATCATTACCTAAGTCAAAGTAGTCAATGATATTCATAACATTGAAATTTAATTATTAAAAAATTTGCAAGTGAAACATGGATTTTCCTATCATCTTTTAACCATTATCAAAACTAAAGTAGTCATCATTTAAATTAAAGTAGTCGTTAAAATTATATTTTATTTTTAATTAGGGGATTATAGCTAATTTACAAATGACATTAATAAAAGAAAAGTCTTAAAGAACTTGAAAAGAATTATTACATTTTACTTATTATTTACATATTTTAAGTGGATTTTTCAGTCATTTTTCCATTGAATTATGAAGATACATTACTCTTTAAAAAATTGAGATTTATATTTTACAGTAAAATTAAATACAATTTTTGGATTACATTTTATGTAGCTTGTTGTGCACTACTGCTTCTGATTTTAAATGAAGAAACTAGTTAATTGATTTACAAATTAACAAAATTAAGTAAGTTAGTTATTTATAAAAAAATGTGTATTTTTTTTTCTAAGATACCCCTTATTTTAATTATTTACATTGGAATAATGTTAAGATAACTTATATATGGTAGGAATTAAGAGTGAAAATAGGTTAGGCCAAGCTAAATTTTGGCCAAATAAAAGCTTGCATGGTAAGTCAGAGGCTTGAGTTTAACTTGAAACTTATATGAAGCTTTTTTCACAGTTTAAGATTGAGCCTAATTAAAGAGTAACTTGACCTGAAAACTTATTTAAAAACCTACTTAAAAGTAAACATTTTAAATAAGCTCGCATTTTAGTTTTAAGTATCTCAAATACACTTTAGTGCTATTAGTACAAATATATAACATGATTTATCAGCTACGATATATAATAATTAAAAAAGATTTATCAACTATAATACAATATAATAATAAAGTAAGAATATTAAAATTAATATATAAGTCCAATTTGATTGAAAACATAATTAGAAATAAAAACTTATAAAAAAGAGTGGATGAAGTGAAAATTAAATGGTAAAACTAGTGTGTATGTGATATATTACATAATACACACATGTGTATAAATAGGCTGACCTGTTAGACTTATTTAACTAAGCCTGACCTATTTAACTAAATAGGCCTAATAAATATTTAAACTTGACTTGAGTTTATTTAATAAATAGATTAGGTTGAGCCTAAAAGAAGCCATAGTGTAAGCCCCTGACAAGGACTTGATATATTCTCATCCTTAGTAAGAATCCAGTTTTAAAGGTAGTTTTAAAAAAATAAATATAGGAAACACATTTAAGAGTTAGGACTAAAACAAATATTCTAATTAGCTCTTACATGAACCAGAGGGAGTATATTTGTTAATGGTCTATAAATAGTGTAACGTGATTAGATTTTATTATATATGTTGATATTGATAATGTAATTTGTGGCTTCGTCAAAAGGGATTGGTACAAGGACTAAGTGAACAAGGGCTTGGTTGACAATCTACTCCTAAAATAGTTTTTTATTTTTTAAAAAAAAAACATTTTAAAAAAATGTGAAAATAGTGTTTTAGAGAATAAAAAAATCAACTATTGTTTTGAAAAATAAAAAAATAAAAATATTTTTTAAATATTTTGAGATTATTGTTCTAATGAATAATAAAAAATGTGAAAAACACTTATTTTTATTATTATTTTTTCAAAACATATTCTATAAAATATTATTTTTAAAATAATAAAATAAAAATAATTTTAAATAAGCCCAACTCTTCTTAACTCTTTTTTTTCGTCCATTGTTTTATTTTTCCACTGGCCGATCCAAATTTGTGACTTAGCATCCTCTCATTAGCACCTACTAGTTGCGGAAATTACTTGTTTGGGTTTGTGCAGAAATTCCCTTTTTGTTGTTGTTATAAATTTATAATATTTGTAGCTATTTTTTTCTAGCCGCAGATTTCCTTATTTTTGAGACAATTTTATTAGATGCATTATTGAGTAATAAATATAAATATCTCTTTCAATAATAATTTAAATTATAATTTTTTATATTATAAAAGATTAGTCCTGTTCGTTAGACTCAATTCAGTTGATTATTTGTAGCTAAAATAAATAAATATTCAAATAGCAATGCCTGAATCAAATAAGCTCTTGGTTTGTACAGGAATTTCTTGACTTGGGCTTCTGTTAATCAACCCAACGGGATTTGAAACGCATCTTGTTCCTTCCAATTTTTGTCATTCCAAAATAACACTCTTTTTTTATTGACAAAAAAAAAACAGTGTTTTTTATTTGACGCAATTATTCTCCTATTGCACGCGTCTTATTCCCATTCGTTTTCCGTGCTCATGAGGCATCACCTATAAGAAGATCTTAGCTCTTTTATTTTACTCAAAATGATTTTTACTGTTCATTTTAAATTATTTTTTAATATTATAATTATCAAAATATAAGTATATAAAAATTGTTAAAAAATTAATTTTATTATGGATTATTCTAACTATATTTAGATGGTCAATTTGTAAAAATTATAAAAAAAATTAAATTAAATTAAATTAGATTATTCAGATTAAATTTGTATTGGCTAGATTGTTAATAAATAAATTTATTAAAGATTTATATATTTTTCAAACATTTTTATTTTCAAAAATATAAAATAAAAATTATTTGATGTAAAATGAAGAGTCAAGATCACTGTAGGGTTGATGAGCATGCAGCGCTCATCAATCTTGATGAATACTAAATGCGAGTCCACGTCTCTTTTAATAAAGAATCAAACTTTAGTTTGCGATATTGTGCACTAAAGCTAATGTGTTGGTAAACTAACACAAAGAATCCACATCGTTTGTCAAGTTCTCAAATCCCATTTGTCAATTTAATTAAAAATGTATCCACTATTTTGGGTATATTAAATCTATTTTTTCCCTAAATTATCAAATTATACCACTTGTGCTGTCCTTTTATTTTTAAAAAATAATTATCTATAGTAAAATTAAAATATAGGAGATTAGTTTCTTCTACTAGACTTTACCCCATTAGTAGTTAATTTATATATTTTGGTTTAATAAATAGTTTGAGATTCTATATCCATTAGATGTGACCAAGGCAAATTTTATTATTTGTCTCATGAGAACCTAATTATTAATTAATAGTTACAAAATAGTTTTTTTAGTTTACTTTGGATGTCATATTATTTTCCGGTAAACCCTTTTTGGGTATGGGTATGTTATATTAAATTAAATATTTTAAAATTTCGTGACATTAACATAAGTTTTTATTTGTTAACATGCATTAATAATAAAAGAATATATACGCACACATTCAAAGCAAAAGTCATTGTTTTCTTTTTATTTGAAATAGGAGCTACACCAGCCTTGTGGTGTTGAACCAAGTGCACACAATTTGTTTTTCTTACACGCAAACACTAGGGGAAAAAAATGTTTGGCACAAAGAATGGAGCAACATAAAAAATATTTGTAATGAAATATTCTTGTTGACGTTTAAGAATGTTATTAAAAAATAATTAACTACTGAATAATGATAATAGAGATACAATAATTATTATATAATTTTTTAATTTTTATTAGCATTGTACAAATAAACTGTCCTATAAAATTTTTGATATAGCTATTTAGTTAGGTTAAATTATCGTGTCCAATTAAAGGTAGCTTTCTTTAAGATGTTTTCTTCACTTATACAAAATTAAACCTGATAATTATGCTTAAGCAATCATAATTCCTTTTATTAACATCAAAATAAATGTTTTAAATGGGCTAAGAAAATGGAACCCCACCAAATGGACCTAAACTAGGTAATCCCTCTCCTAAAAGTAAAATTAATGTTGAGCTAATCTCATGTATTATCCTCACTTTTTCCTGTACATGTTTTGAAAATGAACACATGATTGACTCCATCAGAAAGAAAACACATAAAATTATTTTTTGACAGCAAGGATATTTTAAAAAATGTGTCCATGACGAGTGCAGGTACTATAGGAAGTGGAATATATATAATTTGCGAGAGTGGCGATGTTGCGTTGAAACTGGAAAGTGATGTCCACGTGGGATCTGACTTGTTGACGCGTCAGCCAACTGTGTGTATATTTAATTTCCTTCATCAACCTTATTGACTTGCATTAAGTGTCAATTTCACATCCTTTCATTTGGGAAGTGCATTAACCCAACCGTCAATCAATCAACTCTTTTTTTAAAAAAATAGAAAGTTCATTTTCCTATTATTTTATGAGTTATGCATTTTCACGAGTGGACACCAAATATATGTTTGACCAAATTCGGTGGGAAATGAATCATTTAAGGTAAGAAAGGGTAAGATGATTACATGTACATGTGCTCATATTATATAAATGGAATTAAATTATATTTTTAATTTTTTAACTTTATATAAAATCTAAATTTGATTCATTAATTTTATAAAGTATTTTTTCAACCATCTAATCTTATCATTATTAGTTTCAAAAATTATTATTTTTGGTGCCAATTTTAAAAATTAAACTTAATATGTTAACATTTAAAATTATTTGTCAATATTTAATAGTTCAATGTAAAAATTTTTTAAATGAAACTAATAATGTTAAAATTAAAAAATTAAAATGATACTTTATAAAGTTTAAAAATTAAAACAAAATCTTATGTAAGGTTAAATCACTATACATATATTTTAAGTTTTTCTTTTCAAATGAAATTCATGTATATACACTTCTTCCAAAAATCCAGTTATTTGGAAATCTCTCCATTCCTAATTAATAATGACAATGCTTTTCTTTGGTCAATTCGCTGGTTGACAAATTTAATGAAGGTCTCCCACTGCTTACATATATAATTCATTATTTTATTAATGGCCCCAATTTGTTTTGAGGTTGGCATGCATAACTGAATAATAATGCAACAGAAGGAACGCAACAGAGTGTATTTAATTAATTAATTCTAATGAGCACATTATTTAGTGCGTGCACGTTAGCCAAAACTCAAGTCAAATGTGGCAACCATATGACCTATATATATATATATATATATATATATTGTGAAGTGCAAAGTCTAACATTAATATATTGATAATCAACTAGCATGAACAAGCCAAAAAAACATTGTGCGGATTTGCTACAAAAATTATTTTTAATTAGTTAATCTGTATTTTTCTTGTTTTGGAATTGTGCTTTTTTTTTTTGTTTTTTGGTAATAGGAATTGTGCTTTTTTATCTTGGTACTCAAGGAGGCAAGACGCCTAAAAGAAACCAGGATTGTGCTTTGTTTTGGAAACATACGATGATCAAATATTAACCGAAGTCATTACAGATGATAATCAATATAATTAATAATATACAAATGAGAGTTGATCTAATAAAAGGAATTATCATCCCTCATAGTATAGCAAACCAATGTTTAAATTTCTACTTGAAAAGGTACCTATATTTAGTGCCCCAACCATACCTCAAATAAAATTGCCTTCAATAAAAGAATACATAAAAGCAATAAAAAATATTCCTTTTGTTTAAAAATATAAGATATTTTTTGAAGAGTTGAACGTTAAAAAATATAAAGTATTTTTAGTCTTTTGAGGTGTAATCATTATCTTTTTTTAAAAAGGGTCCTATTGATAATAGCTTTATATTTATTGTAGGGTGTTTAATAGAAGTAAATATAAAAAGATAGAGTTAGTTGAAAAGTAGGTAATTATTTTATTAGGTGTGAGATTCGATTACAAATGCCTTATATTTTTTAATGGAGAGAATATAATTAATAATATGATTGCTTGTCTTTTTTTATTTTTTAAAGCTTTATTGCAGGCAGGACAAGAGAGATATCCCCAAATGGTGTGAACTATGGTGAACCTAGCTTCTCAATCAAATGTAAGTGTTGGGGTCCTTTTTCATAATTTACTCGGACACAGGTGTTATAAAAATGAAGAATAAGAAGGGATAGAGAGATGAAGCATTTGTTTGGATTTCACATTTAACAAACCAATAAGTCCTTTTGAAATGAGATTTAAACTAAAAAAGTCTTTTGGATTTAGATTTATCTCAAAAAGTCCAATAAAGAAGTCCATCTCAAATCCACCTAAACGTGCTTTTCCTCAACTTTCATTAGAGTTGCTTTTGCCATTTGCATATGAACTTTTGAAAATTTGGTTCCCATATTACATTTAGTAAGTTTAACAACTACTAAGCTTTGTCTCTCATTTTATTTTGGAGCGGTAAACTTATAATACTTCAATTTATGGTTAAGAGAACCGTAGTTGCGTAAATACACCTTAATTAATAACAAGAATCATTATAATAATTTGTGTTTGGTACATTTTTTTTTAATATTGATTTATATGCACATAAGTTATGCGTACATATGCATTTTATATTATATATATATATATATATATATTTAACATTTCAAAACTTATATTATTTATATGTTTTTTCAAAAATAATTTTTAAATAAAAAATTACATATCACAAAACTATGCCCTTTTTAGTAATTATGCTTATAAATATACTTTTTGTCATATGTTATCTAAACAACTTTTAATTTACTAAATTGACTTGTAAAAACATATATTCAAATACAAATCTTGTTATAATAACTAACTCTATCAAATTGATTTTTTATAAACAGACTTTTAACAAATGAACTTTTGTTAAACTAAAAATCAAATGCACCCGAAAAGAAATTGGAGACCCAGGTTAGGAGTAGACATAATAATACTAAGGCCTTGATGGTCTGCAGGTCTCAATTTAAAAGGATTAGGATTGAGGCTGTGACTAGAAGTAAGAATGAGGTTTTAAGATTATATTTGATATGGAGTATTATTTAGATGGAACAGTTTCTTTTATTTTATTTTACAATTAAATATAAATTATGAAAATACCATAATGCTCATAAAATAATAAAAAGAAAAATATGTAATATGAAGACTATAACTCATCTCACACACAATCACTTTCCTTTTTCTTCCAAAAGAGCACGGCAACACAAAAGATCACTCTTCTCCTTGTTGCTATTCCTTTTCTGGTTATTCTTTGTCTTATATGATGGAGATCGAAGGAAAAAAAACCCTTTTGTGGTCTTATTTTTCACAACTATGAGGGTGTGTGTCATATAGATTAAAGATGCACGTCGATTAGATAAGCACAAAAAACCTTCCTCTTCTCTCTTTTTAAACCAACGATGTAGATCAATAGAGTCAAACCTTTCTCTTCTCTCGTTTCGGACCAATGATAATGTAGATTGGCACAAAAAAACCAATAATCGTCATCACCTTGCATCACCGTTGTTGTTGTTCTTCTTCCTCATTCAAGGAAGAAGGGAGGGCTGTGTAGATTGATGCAAAATTTGTGGTTGTTATCACCGTCACCATCACTGTTGTGGTTGTGAGGAGGGGTGGAGGTTGGAGGGTAAAGGGAGAGATGAGAGAGTGAAAGTGGAGGGCAGAGGGAGAGACGAGAAGGGGGAGTGATGGAGGGCGTTTTGATAAAAAAAATTCAATCCTAAAATTGATTTCTCAATACCTAGGGTGGATAGAATTGAGCAATCTTAACTTTGGTGAGATTATGATTGAGATTAAATTTTTCATTACCCCATAACAAACATGAAAATACAGGATCATTTTGTCAATATTTTGTACCAAACATAGCCTAATGTTATAAAGATGCTGGTCCCTTGTCCTTACAAATAGTTACATTGTTATACAACTCCCACATTTGAGGGCTAATTGTTACATTTTCCTAAACTTCCTCCCATTTTCCATGTTAACTTAACATTGCTTGACAGTAACCTTTCAGAAACATGTGTTGGGCATGGGCCAAAATAAAATTACTAAAATTTAACCCAAATAGTGACCAATGACTAACATATATCAAATATAAATCAGTTTTTAATTAAATGAGTTAATTTTTGTAGCAGCATTAAACACTGGTTTCTACTGATTTTGGAAGGAATATGTGTAAAGTAAGAATCGGAAGGTGGATTGTGTAAGAAGACAGAGAGTGAGGACGTCAAAAGGTGAGCGAGGCATCCGTGGAGCATTAATAAAGACCAAAGCCTAGCAACTCATAGTACTCAGATACCATGGAAAGTGAAGAGTTTGATGAATCAGAGAATCTAATGACGCCTTGCTTGCGTTGCTTGAAACTGCCAAGTGATGTCCACGTAGGATCTGACGTGTTCTCTTGTCACTTAGTGTCAACCCTTTTGACACCCTTAAGTGTCAATTTCACATCCTTTTCATTTGAGGTGTACATTAACCCAATCAAATGATTTAATTAGATATAAGATCAATTAGATATCTCTCTCTGTATCTATCTATGACATGAGGGGCGGGCAAATAAAACAGAGAATTCGTAAATCGGTCATTAGTTGGATTTAACTATTTTTTTGATATGATCCTTCCTATCATGTTCTATCTCTCAAATATTATTTCACAAATAAAGAATCAAAAGTAATTTTAAAAATTTATATTTTTTATCTTAGAAAAATAAAGTTATAAAGAGTATTAAATGAACTTTATTGATATGTATAATTTTATCTAAAAATATATCATAAATTAGCAAAGAGAGAATATCATTTACAAAAACCATATAATTATTATAAAAACATTCATTAAATTAATAAAAAAATTTAAATGTATTAAATTGATAAAAGTTTTCCAAATTCTTTTTTAAAAAGATTAATCTCCAAACTTAGTAACGGTTCTTCAAACTGCTATGAACATTTGCCACAAAACATTTCAAATATGATGCTAGAGGGACATTCAAATTTTTTTTAATTTATTAGCAGTTCTACTAACTTCTACCAAATTTTCCTCCAAATTTCCAAATTTTTTCGCGTGCATCAGTTATTTAAACTGCCACAGAAACCATTACAATTGTTGGCACCAAAAATAAAAAATTTCAAAACTAGCGGCAGTTTTAAATAGCTACAATGTTCGTGCAAAAAGAAAAATCCACACGAGCCATTTGGTTCGCTCATGATATCCATTCATTTAGGGGAGAGGAGTCTCTCCACTTCTTTTCTCTCCATTTCCCTTCACTTCCCTCATCCCTATCATTCATTAATTTTATCATTTAAAAAAATTATTTAATAAAATAATTTGAATGGTGGGGATGAGAGAAGTGGAGGGAAAGGGAGAGAAAAAAATGGAAAAACCCTCTCCTATTCATTTACAATGGTTACTCAAATAGTTAAAAGCTAGTAGTATATTGACTTTTGCGGTAGCAATTTGTGAAACCACTATAACTTGTGTCATTCTGATACATTTAGTAGTGGTTTGTGAAACCACTACCAACCTCCCTTATAGCAATTAAAACTACTACTTGAAGGAACAAAAAAACAATTGTTAAATGCTAGTTTTTTTTGTAGTGTATGCTCAAAAATATAAAATATTTTTAGTTGAATAATGTCTCAATGAGTTAGTTAATTATTTTTAAACTATAATTACCACCTTTTTATATTTACCCCTTATTTAATAGAGTGTCTCACTTAAAGGTGAAGTGTTAAATAGTTTATTTATTAATGGTGTTTTTTAAAAATTCATTAATTATATATTGAAAAACTAAAAATGTGAATACCCTATATTTTTTAATATCTAACCTCCAAAAAAGTTTCTTATATTTTTGAATGGAGGGAGTAAAGCATTTTGGGTTTTTCAATGTATAATTAATACATTTTTTTAAAAAAATACCCTTAATTATATATGTAATAAATAAGATTTTATAAGTAAGATAACCTATTAAATAAGAATAAACATAAAAATAATGTATAATTTTAATTAACTAATTGGGAGGTGTAAATTGGTTAAAAATATCGTAGTAATTCTAAATGAAGAATATATTAGAGGTGTCTTATGTGACATCCTAAAAGTTTACTCCCCAATTAATTAAGAATATATTAGAGCTTTGTGAATGTGTTTTGCACATGTGAAATTACTTTGACATTTACTATGAAATGACTCATGTTTTAGAAATGTATAAATACAAATGTGGCTTTTGAAATTGACTGTTAAAGTGATTTTGAGTATTTTGTAATTAAATGAGATTTTGGTGATATGAGTTGAGATGTTGAAAGTGATAATTAGCAATGAGGCATTCAAATAGGAATTTCACGTTGTTTCTTGAATATGATGAATGTAAATGAAATTATGAGATGTGATTATGATGATGTTGATTGAGCATGAGAAGTGATAAATGTGAAGAGCATGATGAAATGAATAATGGCATGCTAGTTGTTAAGCATGTGTATATTACAACATCATGGTTGGTGGGAGTTTGTCTTATTAGAAAAATAAGCATTGAGAAATTCACATAATATGGCCGCCATTTGATAACTTGTGGTTAACCACTCATTCTACTATTTTAGGGTTGATGACACTCTAGAGATTAATGAATGGAGAAAATCATGATCTAAGAGTGAGTGTAACATTTGACCAAGTAGCTCTGATGATTGGTGAGTTTGGGTTAGTTTATTCACACAGTCATAATCCTATTTGATTTAATAGTTTACAGTTTCAATCAAAAGTGTCATGAGGCTATAAGGGAGGTTATCAATTATGCATTTCATTGAATTAAATGTCACATAATTGTCAAGTTTGTAACTAGACTATGTTGTGCATTGTTGAAATGTAAATATGTGAATGGATATAGTCATATGATTCACAAATAGAACATGTTTGTTATAAATGCTGGCTTTGCATTACAAGAATTGATTAACTCGCATGCTCATAGATTAGACTTCTTTAATTATTGAGTAGTTATACTCATCCTTTAGTTAACATTTTATAGACACTAGACTCGAGTAAGACAAAGGGAAAAACACTTTAGACTTATGAATTTTATTCCTACTATATGTCCATAGTATTTTGAGTTTAGATATGTGTAATTTAATTTGATATTGCCAACTAAGATTACATTTTAATGTGCTTGCACTAATTGCATGATTAGTTTGATTAAATGTATTTTGGGCCCTAGGTCTAGTGTTATATGTGATGAAGTATATGTACAAAGTTAAAATATCAATGCAAGTATAGATATGGATAACTTGATATTATTAGATGAATATTTCATAAATTTCTATTGAAAATCTCCCCTAGTTGTTTTTGAAGGTCATGAGGTTGAGGATTAATTTCAGTTATATGTAATTTTGGATTGATGTGGTGTACTATACAAATTGTTCTAGATCCTTTGAGTGTGATCTAGAGGTTTGGTTGAGCTTTTGACATTTGAGTTGGATTTTGGACACCTCAGTGGTGAAAAGTGTGAAAATATGACTAGTTTGAATTTAAATGTCCAACTCTTTGGTATAGAATAATTTGAAAACGAAGGCAGTGCCATTAGCTAATTAGCTAAATAAGATTTTTATAAATACCTAAATCACTTCAATTAAATATTGAACAAAAATTTGGGACATACCGTAAGTTTAGCCCTAGAAATTGAATTTGACAGCAAAGAGCTGTCATTTGGTCTGTGTAATTCACGACGCATGGCGCAGAGGGCATTAGCCGTGGTGCAACATCCCTTAGCCATAGCAAACATCTCATTTTGCTGAAAAATGACATTTGTAATCCTATTTGCAATTGTTTTCAAATATAATTGGTAATTCCTGCTTCCGTGTGTTTTGTACCTCTAATGTAAACTTGTTTTTATCTAGGTTAAGTTTTCCAAACTTGGGATCTCATCTTTATTACTATTATGTTTTAAATTGAGTTTTCAATGAGTTCAGATTACTTGGTTTTGGACTTTTATAGTATATATTAAAATTATAAATTGATGGTTTCAAACATTTCAAACATATAATAAACCTGTGAACTGGTCTTTTTTTCCCCCCTATTATGATCAGTTCACTTATATCTACAATTAAAACATTTCAATTATGGTGTGGTAATTGATGGAGATGGGAAGAATGGAGATGGGAAGAGAGAAGGCTTAGGCACATAGGATGGATACATCCAACCAACAAACAACAACTCAATCTTTGTTCTATTCGATTCTTCATCCTCTCACCACTTCTCACTTTTCCAATGAAAACAACAGATTCCTCCCCATCCCCACCGCCGCAATCCACCACGCTTTGTCTCTAACCTTTCACCACCTTCAATCTTCATTCCATTATTCATCCTTTTTCTTTTTATTTCCTTATCTAAAATTCCCTCTCACACACTCTGGACAACAACTCATGTTATTCTAATACTCCTATTCTAGAACCTTCGGCCAGCAAGACTCGTATTTTTTTGGTAATAAATTACTCCCTCTGTTTTTTAAATATGAAGGAAACTATAATGTCTTTTTATTTTATTTATAAATAAAATTATAAATTTCAAGGATCATTTATCATATATATATTTTTAAAATTGTCCCTTATAAAATTAATATTTATTTTCACTAGATAGATTTGTTTCAATAATTATAGAATAATTTAGTTCAAATTTTTTAATTTTTAATTTTAAATATAATTATTATACTTAATTAATTTTTTTAAACCATGTAAATTAATTATTTATATATATATATATATATATTTGAAAACTATGAGGGAGTATTACATTTTTAGCTAACCCCCTTCATGCCTAAACCTAGAGTCCTAAACATTTGTGCCATAGAATTTATGATAACGTCGACGTGGACAAACATATGACAGCAAAACTTGAAGACGCAAAGTTGACAATTTGAGTGCACTGCACGCCAACCCATATCCTGTGTGCTTAAATTTCAACCAATAGAACCCGGACATGTGTATTGCCGGCTTTCGTTGGATACCAGTATCGTTCGGGTAGAATACACACGGCATTTATCCATTGGCTAGCCTTCATGGAATATTGGAATTGTTGAAGTTGACGCGGTGATTGTTATAGTATTCATATTTTTAAATTTTTTGACCAATTGGATGACATTCATATTTAAAAAATATTTGACCAATGGCCAATCTGTATCATTAGTACAAGAGGAAAGCGATTGAGTGATAAAAAAGAGAATAATTAAGATCTGGTTTGTGATTACAAATTTACAATAAAAAATACACCAATCGCACCAGATTTAGTGAACAGAAGCTAATCATTCATAATATAATAAACTTAAGTTTAAATTCTCGCGGTGTTTACAAAATTGTTTCCAATAAAAATATGCTTATACGTAAAAAAAAAGAAAGAAGAAAATACTCCCTTTGTTCATGATATTATAAATCCTTTTGTCCAGGTTTTTTCTTTCAAAATATAAGTCTAGTTTAATAATATTCATATTATTTATTTTTTTTTATTTTTTATCATTATAAATAATTAGATATTATAAGTAGATTTGAATTTTACCTCTAACCTAATATTTTCTTGTGAAAAAAAAACAAAACCACTCACTTATATATAGAGTTGGAAAAACAAAACAAGCTTAGACTTAAAAAAACTTGCTCATTTAAGCTTGAATTTTTTTTTTGAGGAGCTTATATCTCAAGCCCGACCCTAAGTATCATGGGCTTAGGGTTGGCTTTGCAGGCTTCGAGTCTTTTTTTTAAATTAAAAATAATTTATTCATTCTATTATAATATAAAATCTTACTTCAATATTAAATCACATAGACAACATTTTAATTTTTAATATTAACAATATCTTGATTATACAAAATTTTTTTATTTCAAATAATAAAATTAAAATTTATAAATTCTTAATTCAAGTCATACAATGCAAAATTATATAAATATAAAAATAATCTATTATTAAAAAATATAATTTAAAAATATTAACACACATACGTAACATGAATCAAATTATTGTCTAAAATTTAAATTAGATCAAATAGTTACTTTTTTGTCCAAATATATCATTATTTAGAATTAAAAAAATTAAACTTTATCCAAAAAATATTAAACAAATCAAAGTATTATGTAAATTTTAATTCTAAAAAAACTGCTATAATAACTAAGTATTTAAAACATTACCAAAAATATTAATAATATTATAATAATAAATAATATTTTAAAATATAAATAAATAAATGAGCTTAAATGGGTTGGCCCTCAATCCTACAGAGCCAACCTGTTTAGGCCCTTGTCTCATTAGGGCTAGTCTTTATAAACCTGTATTATATTTTAAAACTCTAAAATTCAAACCTGACCCTCATAATTATCAAGTTAAAACGAGTTGGATGTTTAATTTGAGCTAAAAACCTCCTCCAAATAAAGGATGTAACGTTGCTACTAGAACAACTAAATAAGAAGATTTTTTAATTTGTCATTTAATGTACTCCCTCTAATTTCTATTATACATCACATTTTAGGAAGATTTTTTTAGTCCTTGATATAAAGAATGTTGAAGGCTAATCATCTATAATAAGTACCATTTTTAATTTTATAATTATTTTAAATTTAATTTTATGACTCATCATATATTATATATATATATATTTTATTTTTTTATAAAAGTAAATTTAAAAAAATCATTTTAAAATATTTAACAAGTTAATTATTTTTCATTAATTTTCATGAAATAATTAAAAGTGTATTATAATAAGGATAAGAAAAGAATAACCTTTGACTTTTAAAAAGAAAATTTTAAAAAATATTTTTTATATTTTTAACGAGCTAAATTTCATTAGTGCACATTTGCAGTGTGGAACATAGGACTGTGGTGATGAGAGAAAGCATTAGAGGCTAAAACCGTGGAGCCACGGTGTATATAAATAGAGAAACTCCGGCCAACACGAAAAGCACAGAGAGAAGCTTCCATCTTCCCCGATTCTCCAACCTCTCCTCTGTTCCAGTGTTTAACTCTCTCTCTCTCTCTCTCTCTGTTCATGCTTCATATCACCAACATGATGCCAGATTTGTCAGATCCATGTACCCAAGAGTTGATGAAAGCTCTCCAACCACTTATCACCACCACTCCTTCCTCTTCTCCTCCTCCTCTCCTCCATGATTCCTCCATCTCCACCACTCCGATCAGGCTCAACCACCTCACTCAATCTCAGATTCATCAAATTCAGACCCAATTCCACTACAACACGCCTCGCCATATCGCATCACCTTCACTGCAACGTCGCCGTTTAAAGGGTAATCCTCCAAAACCGGCAAAACTCTACCGAGGAGTCAGACAGCGACATTGGGGCAAATGGGTCGCCGAGATCCGATTGCCCAAGAACCGTACTCGACTCTGGCTCGGCACCTTCCATACTGCAGAGGAGGCTGCTTTCGCTTACGACAGCGCCGCCCATAAGCTCAGAGGAGACTTTGCTCGGCTCAATTTCCCTCACTTACGCCACCATGGAGCTCATGTGTTTGGTGAATTCGGTGCCTACAAGCCTCTTCCCTCGGCTGTGGACGCCAAGCTCCGAGCTATTTGTGAAAGCTTAGCAGAGACAGAGACTTCCCAGAAACAGAGCATTAATAATAATGCAGAGAAGCCTCAGAACGATCATGAATCTTGTACTCTTTCCAACTTAGCCTCGTCGTCCGATGAATCGGAGATTACTTACTTGGATTTCTCCGATTCTAAAGTGGATGAAACAGAGGTTGTCGGTTTGGACAGATATCCTTCCGTTGAGATTGATTGGTCTGCTATCTGAGACATGTCGTATCCGTTTACTTGGACTTCCTGTGCCTTAGAATTTTAGGTTGAGTAGATATGCATGAATGTATGTATTCTAGTTTAGCATCTGCAATGGAATATCTCGACATGTGCAGAGATCCCGGTGGAGACGATGTCAGAATTTCAATGGGTCACAGCGGTTATTGACTTGTGGTGGTGAAAATGAGTTCCACTGCATGCTGGTGTCTTTTTATTTTTATTCTTGGCATGCCCATGAGAGCTTCCAGTTTCATTTTAATTAGACTTCGCTGTGAGAAGAATACTTGTACTTCTATTTTAGTGCCAACAGTTTCAATAATATGGTCTAATTTTTCAATGACATCCATATGTATATGGAGCAGCCAGATCCAATCCTGGTGTTATTCTGTTCCAAGTTCCACCAATTTCTGTGGAGTGTGGAATCACATCTGCTTCCCATCATCTTATAAAAATATTGTCAGTTTGGTTTCCATAATTCAAAATCATATTTTACTTAAAAGGAAAAAGAAGAAAATAAAGAATTGTACTTCATTGCAATTCATAGGTTAATAACTATTCAATGTTGCAATTCTGTGAGTGAATCTGAAGTGAGCATGAGAAGACACAGATTGGGGGGGGGGGGGGGGACCAAAATGTAGGGGTTGGGAAGAATCAATTCTAGAAGCCGCGATACTCCTCAAATATGTTATTATTTTCTAAAAGCTGTCACTTTTCAAATTCATAAACAGCATTTAGTATGGAGGTACAAGTCAACTCACTTATTTGAATAAACATGTATCTTGATCAATTAAATAAAATATTTTATTTATGATCAATTTAATTATTGTTTCACTATGATTTTAATCCATTAACCTTTGAACTTAGGTTCTAGCTAAATTGACAAAAAGTTTTAGTTAAATTGACTTTTAATACCTTGATGAAAAGTATTTATAGGCGGTGATTTTAGTAAAATGAGTTATAATCATTTAAATATAATGTCTCAAGTGTGAATATATGTATGAATACAAAAAAAAAAAAAAACACTTTGGAGGATCAAGCGCAACCCCTAAATAAAAAGTTATAGCTATTAGTCAGGATGCAACTCTATTTCTTTAAGCCTTTTTGAAAGGATGCACTAGTCACTAGTGCCATGTATTAAAATGCTAAGTCTATTGAATTGTATAGAAGACGTTGACCAAACTTTTTCTAATAATCTCTCCCCAAAACAACATTTAGGGGATTTGAATCCATGACTTGACTTTAATACTAAATGTAGGATCGAGCAGTTATTAGGCCAAAAGTTATAACTGTTTGTCAACACGCAATGCTATTTCCTTAAGTTTTCTTGAGAGGCTGCACCAATCACTAACACCATGGGTTGAGATGTTAAGCCCATTGACAATGCTCGAGTATGAACTAAATTAGGTGACCATATACAACTATCTGACGTTGTAATGTGGATTGCTTCAATTGGACATGCATCTTATTCACATCCCAATTGCTCATTTTCTTCATTTCAGAACACAACAATTATTCTTAATTTACCAATTTATTTTCTTAGTTTCAAACTTTGGTGACGAACTATTTCAAATTTTCAATTGGATTTTTAATTCTATGCAATGTAACTAACAATAAGTTTGTTTCTCCACAATCCCTATGACACTCTTAGCAAACTATACTTTCCTCACTTTCAGTAACAATTTTTTTTTCCGTCACAAAGTGAAAAAAAAAGAAGAAAAATCGTTTTGTCATTTGAAGTTAAGAGAATGGGTTGTCAAATATAATTTAATATTGAGTTAGGTTTACTTTATTTATATAGATAACTAATATTAGTTTGTTGCCAGATCAAGATTTTGTTAGATTTACAACTAAAATTTAAAGTTAAAATAAAGATACAAATCAGGAGGCTGGATGAATGAGTTGTATAATGGCATGTCTATATTTAATTGGTTTCTTAAAAAAAAAAAAAAAAAACCTTCGCATCCTCATTAGTCCTTACTTTTTAAATTCATTCGGTCTCTGCCCAAAAATATGAAATAAAATCCTTCGGTTCTTCCGGAGATCGTTTTTTTTTTTTTAAGAAAGGAAATGGGCCTTCGCCCAAGGCCCATTAGTAGGAGGAAACAAATAAAGTAGTCTGCGAGGAAATTACAAGCAAAAAAAATAAAATATTAGGCTCTCATTTGTGAGTTGAGCTACTGGGTTGGCCTTGTACACTACGTTCTTCATGGTCATTAAAGCTTAACGGGCTAATAGTTTTTGTTCCAAACATATAATACATAGGAACCACGTGCTTAATCTAGTGTGCGTTTAGTTTTTAATTTATTAAAAATTTATTTAGTAAAAGTCCAATTGATAAAAATTAATTTAGTAAAAGTCAATTATTGTAATAAAATTTACATTTGAATATATTTTTTTAAAAGTTAGTTTGATACATTGAAAGTTGTTTGGTTTGTGATAATGAAATGTGCTTTTGTATGTACAATTAATAAAAAAGACATTAATTTATAATAATTTATAATTTTTATTATAAAAATATAATATATTTAAAATATTTAAAAAATATAATAAATATTTCAAATAACATAAATTTTGATCTATAATGTTAAAAATTTAATCTCTAGTTATTTGTATTTTTTTAATTTATAATTTTAAAAGATGTAGTAAAGATTTGTAATTTTTATTATACATTAATGCTAAAAATTAATATAATTAATTATTTAATTTATATTACTAAAAAAATTGATACCTAATTATTATTATTAAAATAATAATTACATTTTTAATGAATTAACTATTTTTTAAATAAAAGAATAAGAGATTAAACTTAGGGTAGTATGGTCAAATAACATCCTACTTTTCAAAAGCTTTAAATAGTTACGATTCAGAAATTCACTTTCAGCTACTGTTTGAATGTACTTTTAGGATGTGTTTTCCTGTAAAATATTCTACCCAAACAATTTCTAATTTTTTGAAAGTAAAATTTTTCTTTTTGAATGTGAAATGGAGGAAAACCAAATGGACCCTTAATTTCCCCTCAAATTTTCAATTCTTTTAAGGAAATAAACTATTCAATCT
The DNA here is from genome assembly GCF_029017545.1 of Prosopis cineraria. NCBI lineage: Eukaryota > Viridiplantae > Streptophyta > Magnoliopsida > Fabales > Fabaceae > Prosopis > Prosopis cineraria. The sequence continues at coordinate 35,106,349 of NW_026555335.1, read as the reverse complement.
TTAAAATAATTATATTTTCAGTTCTTTGCCTAATTTTTTTTCCATGCTTGATACTTTTCATTATAATAAAATCTACGGACCGAGAAGTTTAAGTATTCATAGTTTTTCTTTGGGAAGTTTTTTTTAATACATGGCCATGGTAAAACCATGCAAGAAGACCAAAATCAAAATATTAGGTCATGTCAAAAGCCAAAAGGCTTGTACAGTTTGCAAGCGATTTGTCAAATAAGGTAATATTAAAATATTCTCTTGAAGCCTTATGGGATAGATGATCGATGCAACGGTTGGTTTCTTTAGAAACGTGATCAAACGTGATTTCCTAATTTCTTATGGTGAAATATATGATGTTCTTGATAATTTATGGGAAGTTTTAGTAAACGTTCAGAAAAAATTTGAATTGATAAATTTGGATTTGAATTTAAAGTTTAAAATCTCACATTTAAATTTCATGTATTGCAATAATTTGTTTTGATTGTATAAAAAATTTTACAAGATGAAGAGAGACAAGTTGATATTCAAAATAAAAAAAAATTAAAGATTAAGATTGACGGGTTTACTTGTATTGTTTAATCAACAAGAGGTGAAAACAAGAGATAAGAGGAGAGGCAAAAGTGACAAAAACATCAACTATGAAAACATAAAGAGAACAAAATCAATGGAATAGCTGAAATTTTAAATAACTATGATACAAAGGGAATTTGAAATTATTAAAAAAATATATGATAAGAAATGGATTTATATTTGAATATATATATTATCGAGCCTAATAATAAGTGTGGGCATCAGCCCCTTTAACCCAGTTAGCAAATAGTTTGTTATTTGTGTATGTATATATATATGTTCAAATCAAGGGATTATGTGCGAGATAATTAGTGTATTATTATCAATTCAATAATAGTTTTTTGTATAATTTATTTTTGAACTTTAAGGTTCAATATGGTACCAAAGCCAGCCAGGTTGGGCTTTGCTCTCTATGGGTCAAGTTAGTGGTTAACTCGGATTGAGGTTCAAGATCTAGTTTCTTGAAACCCTATCCGTGATGTTCTTTGACCACACATAGATCCAAGATTTATTTTCTTCCTCATCATCACACACCTAGTCGCCAAATCATTCTTCCTTGTCCTAGTGAAACAGATTACTTTTCCCTTTCATCGTCAAGATCTAATCAGAGTTTCTGTATCTTATCATCACGATTCGATCAACGTTCTTATATCGCTCTCTTTGTCTAGATCGTCTCTAAATCTTTATCTTGTCACCATCCAGATCGAGCAAGTTTGAGCATTCCAAATGGGTGGTGAACACGAAGGTCTACCCAAGATTGATTGCCAACATCCCCTCTATTTGCACCCTTCAGACACACAGGCGATGACTCTTGTTCTAAATCCATTAGTCGATTTTATCAATTATCCGAGATAAAGTTAAGTGATGCAGATCACATTGTTAGGGAAGAACAAGTTGGGGTTTGTTGATGGTTCTTGTATTCGTAAAGCTCAACTAGATTTATACAAATCTCAGTGGGATTGATGTAATACAGTAGTGCTGTCCTTGATTATTAATTCAGTCAAGTCAATAAGGAGCTCTCAAATGGTCTTACCTTCTCTGAATCTTCAACTGTGGTATGGATGGATTTAAAGGAGCATTTTGATGAGTTGCAACCAAGATTTTTAGTCTTCACTAAGCTATTCATACCTTGAGCCATAGGACCATAACACTATCTCAGTATTATTCTAAATTGAAGGATCTTTGGGATGAACACACCAATGTCATTGTTATTCCCACATACCAGTGTTAAATTTCACGTGAATATGCTCGTATCATTCAAGATCAAAAGTTGTTTCAGTTTCTTATAGGCTTAAATGAATCCTATCTGCAAGTATGGAGTCATATCCTCCTTTTAAGTCCCCTCCCATCAATCAACCAGGCTTATGCTATGGCTTCCCAAGAAAAGGAGCAACAACTACTCAGTATTACATCTACTCCTTCCCCTTCCAGTGAAACTATAATTATGGTAGCAAGAGGTGGTTGTAATGGGCCAAGGGGACGTAGTCGAGGAAGAGGCAAAGGCATTAGCACAGATGAGTATTCTTATTGTCATCGACGGGGACATACCTGTGATAATTGCTACCAGATAATAAGTTTCCCACCTCATTTCCACAATAATCGAACAAAAAAGTCTCAAGAGGGACAAGTTAATTAGATGATGTCCTTTAAGACAAGAACTATACTAGGAACTTCCTTTTTCATGGATAACGTGGTGATCCCTACTCTCACTCAGCAACAATATGAGCAAATCCTTCAACTTCTTAAGAAGGGATCAAATGATGGTTATGTGGGAATGGCAAGAAATACTTGGTTTGCGTGACTATCTTAATTCTAAATTTTTTCAACATCAATGGCTGTTGGATTTTGGTGTATCACATCATGCCATTAGCAGTTTAGATCTTTTAGATGATTATAAATCACATTCGGGACCCACTAAGAGAATTAGGATTCTTAATGGGCAAATCTTAACTGTTACTCATGTTAGGACTATTCAGTTGTCGAATAACATGACTCTTACTAATATGTGTTGTATGCACCTGGATTATGTTTCAATCTTATTTCTATATCTCAATTAACTAGTGATGCATTCTGTGTTATATCATTCTATCCTAAGATTTGTATTGTGTAGGACATGAAAACTGAAAGGATTATAGAGATTGATAAGCTCCATAATAGGTTATATATGTTAAAGGCTAAGCTAAAGAATGAAACATCTTTGGTTTCTCATAGTAATGAAAACATTGATACTAGTAATAAATGGCATTGTTGATTAGGACATGCCTCTTTTTGTTCTTTTAAACATTTGGATTCTATAAGGAATGATATTGTTGTTGTTGACCCAAATAATTGTGATGTTTGTAGTCAAGCTAGGCAACCTCGATTACCTTTTCCACCGAGTAATACTAAATCTAATACTTTGTTTCAATTATTGCACATGGATGTATAGGGTCCCTATAGAGAACCCACACACCAAGGTTTTTAATATTTTTTAACTATTGTTAATGATTTCTCTCGTGTAATAGGGATGATATTGCTGAAACATAAAAGTGAGGTGCCCAGTCATATAAGGACTTTTTTGAATTACCTACATAATCAATTTAATGCCTCTGTTAAAATCATACATTTTGACAGTGGAACAAAATTTATTAACCATGAAAATAAAGTCTTGTTTGAAGCAAAAGGAATCATTCATCAGACATCATGTCCTTATACACCTAAACAAAATGGTGCGGTAGAACAAAAAGATAGGCACATTTTAGAAGTTGCTAGAAGTTTGCTTTTTCATTCTAGAGTTCCATTAAAATTTTAGGGAGAATGTGTGAAAATTGCTGTTTATTTAATCAATAGAACTCCTAGTAAACTTCTAAATTTTAAAACTCCTTTTGATGTGATTCATTATACTGTACCTTCTCTAAATCATTTAAAAATATTTGGGTGCCTTGCATTTGTCTCCAAATTGCATAACTTGGATAAATTTCAGCCAAAATTAGAAACATGTGTATTTTTAAGATAACTAGGAACAAGTGAAGGTTATCTATTATATAATTTAAAAGCTAAATCATTGATGGTGAGTAGGCATGTTGTTTTCATAGAAAATAAGATTCCTTTCAAAGATATAATAGTCACAAATTAAGGGGGAAATATTTCAAAAACTTATTTATGAATATGGTTTGTTGTTCTTGTTTTTTCAATAAGTCTAATAAAGGTATAGTTATAAATCAAAGAAAATATGTGTTGGATTTACTTGTTGATATAGGTTTGAGCATTTCAAAACCATTTTCTACTCTTATGGAGCAAAACTTGCATTTGACAAATGATATTCAAGTTAATAAGAGAACCAACAAGAAAATTAAGAAACAGTAACAGAAACCTGATTATTTTTTGAATAATCCTGATTCTTATAGATGACTTATTGGGAGATTATTGTATCTTACTTTGACTCGGGCTGATATTTGTCTTCCTGTTCAGTGCTTAGTCAATTCATGCAAAAGCCTAAGCGATCTCATATGAATGCTGCATTACGAGTGGTTAAATATTTAAAAGTAAATCCTAACCTTGGGATACTGATATCTTCAACAAATTACATGGAGTTGATAGCATTTTGTGACTCTAATTAAGGAAGTTGCTCTAATTCTAGAAGTTCAGTAACAGGATATATAGTGAAAATGGGTGATTCACTTGTGTCCTAGAAATCTAAGAAGCAGACTGTAGTCTAGATCCCCTACAGAGGCCAAGTACCGAGCCTTGGCCACTATTATTGCAAAGGTTGTATGGATTACAAGTTTGATGATAGATCAGGGTATTCATCAACTGGGATCGACAGAGATTCACTATGACAATAAGGCTATCATTCATATAGTGACCAATTTGGTGTTCCATGAACGTACGAAGCATATTGAGATAGACTACCATTTTGTAAGGGAGAAGCTTCAACAGAAGCTGATTAGGCTACAACATGTGATATCATATAATCAACAAGTTGACATTTTGACTAAGGCACTTAGAGGAGATGCACACAAGTATCTAATAGACAAGTTGTGAGTTTTTGATTTGTACAACTCCAACTTGAGGGGGAGTACTGAGCCCAATAATAAGTGTGGGCTTCAACCCTTTTAGCCCAGTTAGAAAATAGTTTGTTATTTGTGTGTATATATATATAGGTTTAGATGAGGGGATTATGTGTGAGACAATTATTGTATTATTATCAGTTCAATAATAGTTTTTTGTCCAGTTTATTTTTGAACTTCAAGGTTCAATACATATGTTTTCACGTATTTAAATGGGATGTTTAGCTCAAATTCAAATCTAAATGCCCATTAATACATATACTACATTTCAATATTGCTACTATACTCTTATCATGTCCTCATAAATAGGAGAGCAAAAAATATATAAAACAAGAATAGCCACCAATCTTAGCAAGTAAAAAAAAAAAATTAATAGCTAGTGATGATCACATGGTAAAAAGATTTTTAGTGTGTTTGGCGATTCATTGATTTTGGTTCACATTTAGATCAACACAATTACTCTCATTGCTTTGGTTAACCGTGAAATAAAAATGCAGTTTTTTTTCTTCTGGGGTACCCACAAATCTGCAAATCCAATTGTTTTGTGCTTGTTGCAGGGATTATTGATTAGTGAATAGAAGTGACAATCGATATGTATAAAAAAAATGGGACAATATAGGAAATAAAACAAAGGGTCATTCTCAAATATAAAGTAGTTGTGTCACTACTCATGAGTCATGAATCATGAGGCACTCATCTCCATTAGTCACTATCTTTCTTCGCAATACTCATAAATATATATATATATATATATATAGGAGTCATCATATCATCACTTTGATGTTCATATTAGTCTCTTCATCATTTCAATATATGCATGGCTCTTTTCAACCTTGAACTCTATATTTAATTTGACAAAAGTATTTGAGCATGTGACGAGCTTCATAAGTATATCTGGTGATGATCTTGATATACATCATGCCCACTCTTTCAACAAAGTCCAATATGTAATTTTTAGGATTTAGAATGCTGCACAACTCAAAATAATATCTACATATTCACATTATATCTTCTCAATTCTTTCCGTGTTTTTTTCAAGTCATTTTTTATTATTTTTTTGTCAATTAACTATTTAAAATTAACTTTTATTAATAATAAGGGCTAGATTATATCATTGTCAAGAGTTAAGAAAATAATTTTCATAATAAATAAGTTTAAGAATTTATAATACTATTGGATCTAAAGTTCAATAGACAGTTTGCTCATTTATCTTTTAAAAAAACAAACTTTCAACTAATCCTACATTTAGGATTGGAGGGAATATTATATAAAAAATAAAACTCCATTATATGTTATGTACTATTTTGTTTTCAAATATAAGATAAATTACTATGTTTCTCCTTACTTTTATTTATAAGAAAATTCACAAATTTCAAGTATTTATTATATTTTTCTCAAATTATCTCTCATAAAGTCAATGTTTATTTTACAAATTTATTTCATTAATTATAGAAATAATTTAGTCTTATTTTTAAATTTTTAGACATAATTCTTAAACTTGACTAATTTTTTTTTTTAAAACGTTGCGAATTATTTGTGTGCGTGTGAGAGAGAGAGAGAGATGATGCGGCCCCAAAATCACGTTGAAAAATGATCAAAACGCGTGAGAAACGTTATTGCCTTTCCATGTTTTGAGTTGGATTCATATATAATTCAGAAAAAGCAATGATAGTTAAGTTGTAAAATTCAAATAAATATTTTTTTAGAAATTAAATTTTAAATATCAATTCAAATAGTCATAAATACAGAGCTAATTGCAAATAAATATTAAAATTATAAATATAAATTTTAATTTATAATCGAGATTCTTTTCTGCAACGATAGCTTTTTAAGTTAATATTTATGATTCATTTTTTAAATTTTTTTGTTAGATTCCTATAATTTTATATTACATATTTTCAAATTCTTTTTTTTTAAGATTAAACTTTTAAGATATATATAGCGACTTTTGAAAGTTAAGAAATGTAGATTAAAATTTTGGATCCGTACAATTAATTAGGCGTTACTTACATAATGGGTCTTAATTGGGTTTGTGGTCCTTGGATTGGGTCTCACCATCTCGTTCTGTGACTTCAACTAATGGGCTGGCCTTTTACATTCTTCACGGCATTTCAGTTTCACGTGCTCCATGTTGTTAAATATGGGGTAGGTTTCTCTCCTCTGATTTTTTTTTTTTAACTGTCTCTCTATTGCAAATTTAAATCATTTAAATTAAATCTATATTTTCAAAAATTATTACATTTAAATTTTTAAATCTAATTTAATAGTTTAAATTTGTACTGATTTCTTTTTTTCTCTCTGTTGCAGGGGAGAAAATCCAAATTTTTTTAGTCAATAAAAATTAATATAATTGATAAGAATTTGATTCATAATTGTCAAGGTCATGCGTTTAAATCTTTTTTAGAATGAATAATTTGTAAGTGTTTTTCTAAATACTTTAAACCTAGAGACATACTCTAGTCTTGGTAAGCTTTAGGAAAACTCAACTCACTTCAATTTCTTTTTTTCTTTTTAAATGTTCAACCCAATCACCTAATAATATATATAATGAAAAAAAATATTAAAAGATAATCGTGTATAAAAATAGTTTCATAATAATAGAATCCTAAACGTAAATATGAACCTTAAATATGACTTTAATTCAAGAAGTGTTAATAATTTTGAAGATTTTCCCCTAACCCAAAAGACTTGAATATTTTTCGTTTATCTAAGAATTGTTAATGGATTCATAATCAACAGTATCATAACTTCTGTGACCTCCCATGAAGAATGAACATGAAAGTTATCGGACACAGGTTCAACTTTTAGAAATACACTGTTTCAATTCGTGAAATGATCGTATTTTCAATTATTTGGTCTTTCAAATTTAAAAATACACAATTTAATCCCTAAAACTTTTCTTCGTGTGGTACCTATCAGCATTTCAAGACAGACATGACCATATTTTAGATTTTCAGATAGAAACTGAATCATATATTATCAAGCCTGAGAGACCAAGACACACAAACATGCACACATTTTCAAGATCATTGAATTTTATATTTATATACTATTTAAAGACTGAATAGCCAAAGCATGTATTTTTAACTTGAAGATCGAAAATTATATTAAAAAATTTAATATTAATCATATATAATCAATTTTTTAAGGAAGGAAAGTTAATAAGAAGAAACAGTTATTTAATAACATAAAGTGAATTTTTTTATTATTATTATTATTATTATTATTATTATTATTATTAGATTTATTTAAAAAAGAGATTATTGAATGGCTTGAACATTAAGGTCATGCTTTGGTTCACAAGTCAGCAAATCAAAATGTTTTGTTTTGTTACGGTTCTCTGATTGGAAAATAAAATTGACTCATACAGAACATATATATACACACAAAATGGACAGTCTTTGAAATAAAAACAAAAGGGTCATTCTCAAAGTATATATAAACGAAGTTATCATCATTTCATTCTCCAAAATCTCAATGGATTTTGACCCAACAATTAGGTGAGAGAACTGAGTGATCATTCATGATTCACGAGGCACTCATCTCGATCAGTCGCTTTCTTTATTGCAAGAACGCACCCACATATATATTCATGCCCAAATATAATTAATCAATATTTGTAATGTGTATCTCTTTCCAACCTTAAATTCAACATATTTTTACTAAACCTCTCTCTCACACACACACACAAACAAACAAACACACCCGTTAATTGATTTTGTAGAATGTGCAAAGAATGGCAGTGTTGTGGCCGGTAAGGTCACAACAAATAGGTACTGCAAATTGTAACTTGAAAATCAATGTCGGCTACTAGAAAGTGATGTTATGTCATCTATTGATTAAACAGGACCAAAAATTCTTATTAATATTCAGAATTTGGAGTGCAGGTTCTGTAATTACGTTCGTCTGACATGGAAAGTTGACTATTAATCTAAAAATTAGAATCAAAATTGTGTGTACAATGAATTCTATATTCCCTTGCTCTAAAACATTTTCATAAAATAATATTAACTTAATTTGTAGAAAAGCTTGCTTGCATTTGTTTGATGAATCTTTTTGGCGGGCAATTCTAGAGTTTAGTGGATGAATATAATCTTAGGCATCATGCCCTCGATCCCTCTTTTTTAACAAAGTGGATTGAGGGGTTAGTCCAAAGTATAATTTTTATTTTTTAAAAAAATTAATTTGGTGAGCCTTAAAACATTCAAGTAGTGTGTTGGGTTGATGGATTTAAACTTAAATTTTGAATTTGAAATCTCATATTTATAATTTATGTATGTAAAATCATTTAATTTATACTGTAAAAAAATTTTAAAAAAATAAGTTGAGATTTAAATTGAAAATGAAAGTTAAGAGTAATAATAAGTTTATATTTATTTTTCAATTAACCAAGAGACAAAACAAGATATGAAAATAATAGAAATATCAATAGTAAAAATATAAAAAGAACTGAGGCGTTATGTTTGTTGAAATTTTAAATAATTAAACTATAAATAAAATTTAAAATCATAAAAGAATTACAATTTTCATCTAAATTAATGAAGGATTAGTTCAAATCCAAAACTACCTTAATCTAAATCGGCATTTTATATTGATGATTTGAAAGCTTAACATGTAAAATAAATTCAGAAGTTAGTTCATTTACGTGCAAATATTAATATATAATACTCATCAATGCATAGAACTCGAAATTAAAACTAAAATTGTCAGATGCACATGTCGCTTTTACAGAAACTTCCAACCATGTATTGAATCAATAATAATGTTCCTGATGTGGTCAATATGAATCAAGTCTGGTTTGAAAGTGAAGAGCTACACTAAATTTGTGATCTTGGTGAAAAGAACGCCAACCAAAAGAATCTATCATCACAAATTTTAGAGATTTGGTTTTCCTAACCATCAAGACTGTCTTTTTAGCTTTATTCCAATTTTCAGGCCAACAACACATGCTTTCCGATTTTGACATTTGAACGAACGATCAGAATTAAAGGGCAAAATAAAATAATTAATGGTGCATAAGCATGAGAGCTAAAGATAAAAATTCCAGAATTAATTAATTAATCAGTAAAGTAATGCACTTTTTGAAATTAAATTGATGGAGCAATCACTGATGAACATTTCATAACTGGTTAATAATAATGGTTACTTTAAGGTTAGGAATGATAGGTCTAGAAATAGAGATCATTATTGGTTTCCCACTTCATCGTACTTGGATTAGTTAATTTACTCAAAAATATGGGGACTAATTGAGTCCATAATTATGATTTTTTATTTTTATTTTATTCCATTATGGCATCCCAGGAACCTGGATATTATATCCTCCGGCACCCAGAATAAAAGGAGCCTTTGACATACTCCCTCTAACTTCTGTGATAAAACACTTTTAACTATAATTCATTGAAATTAAGGAGGTATGGTTAAATTATTAATTTTGTCTTAAAATAAAATAAACTTCCACCAAGGGTTGGGTGTAGTTCAGCAAAAGGGATTAGTTTTTCACAATATGATAAATCAAGTTTGAATTCTTATTGTCTACATTTAATACCTGACCATACGTTGAATAAGATAATTATCTCTAATAAGAAGATACCTATAAATAATAAAAAAAATAAACTTTCAGTTTTACGCATATTTAAATAAATTTTTTAATTTTGCATTATATTATCTCTCATAATTATTGAGTTTAAATAGGTATAATATTAAAAAAATATAATTAATATCCCATCAAATATATTTTGTTAAGGACCAAACAATCCTCATAGAAAACATCCTATAATGAGGACCAGAATGAGTACTTATCTAACATGATTCCATATTTAAAAACTCAAATTTAAGAGTTAGGAATTCAAGATAAGTTAATTGATTCAATTCCTTCAATCACTTAAAAACAAGCACCTCTTTTGATTTCAAGTTGATAATATACAAGTTTGTAGTTCACCCAATTGTTGTCCTTCGTGAGTTTCAACCAGTTAATTTAAAGGAAAACTGTTGCTCCTTGTCCCCTAAGTATATTAAAAGAATAATACTTCCTTCGTTTAAAAATGTAAAATATTTTTAATTAAATTTTATTCTCAATAAAATAATTACCTACTTTTAAATTAACCCTATCTTTTCATATTTACCTCTATTAAATACCCTATAATAAATATAAAGTTATTATTAATAGGGACATTTTTGAAAAAAATAATGATTACATTTCAAAAAATTAAAAATACCTTATATTTTTTAACATCTACCTCTTTAAAAAATGCAGAGGGAGTAACATTTATCTTATAAAACATTTTTACATCAATTTATTTTGTCAACAGATTAAGAGTTTTTTTTTTTGGGCCAGGTGAATATCAGCATTGGGTTAACAATAACAAATCCATATACACCACTCGATACTACACTCCAGTCCCCAAATTTGACCGTTTGATTGCCAAAGGAAATTATATTCTGAGGCAACATGTTTGGTACATTCTTTGCTTCATACGTTAATCTTTACTAGGGGTCAAAAAGAATCGGCAGTCCCTTTGACCAAGAGATGGAATGTTGCATATGAATGGAATGATTTACAAAAAGACTAAAACACCCCCAACCCCTCTCTCATATGCTTCATATGTATATGGAGATGGAATGTTGCATATGAATGGAATGATTTACAAGAACACTAAAAAGATCCATAATTCTTACATTAATTTCTTCTTTTCGAATAATGTTTTGATATACTTTTTATTTTTTATTTTCCAAAAGTATGTTTTATTTTTTATTTAAAATTTCTTAACAATACAATTAAGTATATATTCATGCAAGTATGTACGCATAAATGTAAAAGGTAAAATATATTATTTCTGCTTTTATCAAAAAATTATTTCAATTAATTAAAAATTTTATTACTTTAATGATAAAATATATTATTTTTATTGAAGATAAAAAACTTATGAAAATTTAAAAAAAATTAAAAATATTTTTTTATAATTTTATTAAATTTATGAAAATTATTTTTTTGAACATTCTAAAGTTAATATTATTTTATATATTTTCATTAAGGGTGTTATAGTCATTTATAATACCTTTTATATTTTTTATATTATTTCATTTCATTCCTCTATCCAAAGAAAAGATTGTTTCAACCCTAATGAGCTGATTAAGTCTTTCAGCATATAAAGGCTTGAGTGTTGGAATATTTATTTATTTATGAATTAACATTAATTAATAAGCTCAAACATATTGGTCTTTATGATTTTGTATAGACCGTAATAGGAGGACTACACAAGTGAGCTCAATTGGCAGAGGCCTAACCTACAATCCAGTAGCCGTCAGTTATTTCCTATCTCTTAACTGACTGAGTTAGAGATAATGAAATATATAATTATTTATTATTTAATAAGGTGTTTAATAAAACGATTAGTCGATAATTGCAAAACACACGACTCATTTTTTTCTTCTACTCTATTATCTCTGAACTCTCTAAAAACTCTGGGAGCTAATGGGTTGTGCATCTGTCTACACTTGAGGTAATCGAGCCTTCTCAAGTGCTCATGAATTCTTCAGGTATGCATACATTACTTTATTTATTCATATATTTTGAGATATACAAAATTAACATTGAACTCATTACAACGGCTTGAGCTCATTAACTTTATTTCATTCAAGCATGCCGTGGCTCATGTTAGGCCAATAAGGCGGCTGCCTTAGGCCTAAAAAAGCACACTTATATCTTATATAACTGATTATCATTTTTCTCGTTAAGCACTAATTTTAATTATATATCTTATATAATTAATATATAATTAGTTATTATTTTTTATTGCTCATAAAATATTATTGACAATACTCATAATAGTTGCTACTATTAAAAGAAGTTTTTTGAAATTAAAATTACTTAAATTTTATTTAAAATCAACCATGTTACAAAATAAATTAATTGGATTAGTTATATTATCTATTAGAAGTGAAATATTAGAATAAATTGATTATAAAAAGCTAAAAAAGTGATACGAAGATGTATAAATAATAATATATTAGGCCTCTTAGGTAATTTTGTTTTAAGCCTCAAAACCCCTTCACATGGCCTGCACACAAGTATGGGGAATATATACCAAAATACTTATATCATTCTATCAAATCTCATCTCTATTCTTATTCCTCTTCTCATTCCTATGAATATTTTATTTTTTTATTTTGACCAGATCCTATAAATATCTTCCGTCAAAGTAAATATTTTGAATCACTATTAAATCATAATCAAATCTTGACTTAATCAGTTAATGCAAGTACGTTAGTGACTATTCTAAACTGCCATATCTAATCTTTACTGCATGAATTAAATTCATCTAAATTTTGCAAATCGTTTTGTATTTGTATATTCAACTCTTTTATTCTGAAAAAAAAAATAAAACACAAAAAACTTAATTTCAAGTGTCAACAACTTAAAAATAATCATATATAATATTAATTTCAACCAATAGGAGTTGACTGTAACAAAAGAAGCTAACCTTTCACAATTAATGTGGTGAATCAAAAATTTGAATTTTTATTGAGAGAGAGACTCACATTTAGTGCCTAACTGTACTTTAAATATAATTATCTCTAATAAAAAGATATATTATCAATAAAAAATAATATATAATTTTAATTAAAATTAAACCATCAAAATTTGAAATATCCAAATCAAATTAATATGCACCTTTGGATCACGCTATGAGATGATGGCTTGAAATACATCTTGATCATGTACAACGTCATTTGCACAGATAAACAGATCTACGGGAATACTTAATGTTGTACGTGGATTCTCGTTGAGACAAGTCTCATAACACATGCATACACAAACTTTTTCATATGCAATGGCATGGAGACAAATTAGAGGACCCATGTTTATATTTTTCTAATGAAACAGCGACGTTAAGCCATCAGGCCGACGTGGAACTCAGTAAGAAGGTCCCATCTCCAACTGTTTCAGTTGAAGAATAGTTGATATATTCGAACAGATATAGATATAGATAGTAATAATAAAACCAAAGTAAAGATAAAGGAGGGAAAAAAAAGCTAATAAAGTAGAAGAATTTTTATCCTTTATCATAGCCACTATCATCCACAGGGCTAGCGATCTTTAGTTTTTAATCCCCTAAATCATGGCTAAAGTCCCTTCCTCGATCTCCACCACCAACCCATGTTGAAGATAAAAGAGAAAAGAAGGTGGCAAAAAGAAAACTATACCCAGAAACAACAAAACGTCGAGCCCTGGACGCGCACTAACGTGAAAACAAACTTGGCTGCTCACAATCCTGAAACAAATTTAGCTTAGTACATAATGAAGGATAATGACTCATAAATTTGAGTATTGAAATTTTGAGTTAAAATATAGTACTTTTTTAATAATGTTTTTGCACATTTGTACTCTCCCCTCATTTTTAGGCGATCACTCCTCATTTCTAATTGATGGTATCAAAGTTGAGTTTTTTTCAAGACTTAAAAGTCCTAACTACATGAAGGACTTTGGTGTTTGTGGCATTTTTTAATATAACTAGAGAGCTTGCGGACTCACACTTGAGATGATAGATATGAAGTTTGGGTTAAAAAATAATACTCCCTCCAAACCATGCACAATATAAATCAATTTCTAGAAGCATTCTTTGATCCAAAATATAAAGCATTGAATAAATGTTATTTTTTTTCATTTATACGTTTACCTTTTTTTTATTCCTTGTCTTTGAAAGGTACATATTTAAACTCTTAAAAGGGCATAAACTTTCAAATAATATTTTTGTAAACCATGAATTAGTTAATAGTGATAAATATTATGGTCTAGAGGGAGCATATAATAAAGAAGAATGATACATAAATTTGAGCATTTGAGTTTAGATATGAAGTTCTTCCACTATTCTTGTTCATTTATCCTGATCTCTCTCCGTTTTTAAATAATCACTCACCATTCCTAACATGTTTAAATCACTTTAATGGAATATTTGGGTATTGATATATGTGTAAAGAAGGTTTATGGATTCGATACTTATGCCATTTTGTCATATCAGTTCTCGTAATTTAAATGTCATTATTGATTTAGCAATGTGGGTTCGAGTAATAAGAGTTGGGGAAATCAGATACGAATGAAAAGAGGATAAGAACCCAACTTTTTAGGATGGCTATCAAAGCAAAGGAGATAAATCATGCATGTCATATATGAATTAATTGATGTCACGTGGTGATGGATATGGGTATGCCTTTTTGTAAAGTGAAAAATAATTAACCATTATTCTTTCGTAGTGGACGCATAATCAGTTGATAATTCAAACAGTGTTTGGAATAATGCACCGATATTTCTTTTTCGAGTGTCCCAGTCTGACTCAGAAGTTAAAAGATGGGCATATGATAACAAAACCCTTCTTTTTCTAGTAATATATTGGACTTTCAAATTCTCTACTTGTCGCTCCATTCCAAGAAGATTATCATGGATGAAAATTCTTTAATGGTATATTTGGATTAATGAAAATTTAGATTCAAATTAAATCTTTCATTTAGATACACAAAAATTATAATTCATAGACATTAATATGAATATAGAGTAATATATATAAACGTGTAATATGCATGTATACAAAATGAAGGGAAAATTCAGAAGCATTTGGTGCCAAATATTATATATGTGTGTGTGAAAAAATTGTGAACCTTAATGTAATATGGGATAAATATAATTAAATTTTAATTTAAAATGTTAGGATTATGCAGTAGAATATTTAAACAAATATATTTATCTATTATAATCAGTTTTGATTATTTATTTTATTTTTATATCAAATATCAATATCTTGAATATTATATTTAAATTTAGGATTTAAGATATTAATTTAAATTTTTATTATTTAAGGTTTCATAAATAGAGTTAAAATTTTTATTTATATTCTGAACATTTAATAATGAGAGTTTTTTTTTTCAGCCTCTTCCCTCCCTCTCCCTCTCTCTTCTCTCTCTTTTTTACTTTTCTACTTCCCGTTTGACATCAGTCTCATTTAATTAAATGCTCAAATTTAGTAAATTTTAGAGAGTGAACTTTAAGGAATCTTTATCCGATTATAAGAGGGTCCCGTTCATCAATATCCTCCTTTATGAACCTGTCCATTTCAAAATTAACTTTTCCTCATTTTGTCCTCTTACCAAATTCATTAATCAAATAAATATGTTATCGTTAACTTCTAATTGATACAAATACTATATATACGTATATCAGGCTATACGTTTTTTTTATTCATTCCGGGAAAATTTAAGATCAATTAGTTTATGCTTTTCCTTCACAAATGATGAGACGTTTGCGGGAATAAATTGTTAATTATTTATTATCGCATTATATCACTAGAGAAAAGAGAATGTGAAAGAGTTAAGAGAGTTAAGGGAAACGAAAAGAGGGTGAACATAAAAGAGAGGATATGCATGAAATGACTGGACGTGACATAATGGAAAAAAGCAAACCGAACTCTGTGTGTGTGTGTGTGTGTGTGTGTAAAGAAGAAGCTAGAATGTTATCATTAAAGAGAGATCGATACCCATAATGCATGTATATAACTAGGCAAAAAACAAAACAAAGTAAAAAAAGATGTGCATGCCATGAAAAGGCTATTTGTTATTCGTTATACGTAATAATGTGAGTGGATTATATGTTAAAAGTATATGCTTCTTTTGTTTAAAAATATAAAATATTTTTTTAAGAGTTGAATATTTAAAAATATAAGACATTTTTAATCTTTTAATGTGTACTATCACTAATTATTATTATTTTTAAATGTCCCTATTATAAATGGCTTTATATTTATTGTATAATTGGAGTAAATATAAAAAGATATAATTAATTTGAAAGTAGATAATTATTTTATTGAGAAGTAAAATTCAATTAAAAATATCTTATATTTTTTAATGAAAGGAGTATTTATTAGTCACGTACTCTGGTTTATACTTTGAACTTACCTCTTGTTTAAATGGAGAGAAAAATAAGGAAGAATGAAAATTGATAGGGAAAACTTGTGGAAATAGTAAAAAATTACTTTTTTTAATTTCTTCTGGTTTTCTCTCTTTTTCCCTCTATCCAAACCTAGTTATTAGAGTTTATTATATGTTTAAATTTTTTTGGTGAAATAAATATGTTTAATTTTGAAAATAATTTTTATTTTCATCTAAGAATCCTCTATTTTATATCTGTCCATTCTAATTTATAAGACAATTTAATAAGAATAAAATTTCATGAATGATACATTTTTAATATTATCAATCCCATTATATTATCTCTCTTAATTTTCTTTTACAAATGGAGTATTAAATTAAAAATATTTTTAAAAGTTTATATTTTTATTTAAAAAAAATAAGATTATAAAGTATATTTAATGAATTTTATTTGTATGCATGATTTTATCTAAGGATGTCTTATAAATGAGAAAGAGTGAATATCATATTTTAATGAATAATCCAATCATAAAGATATTAAAAAATTTTCTTGCATCTAATTAAAATCGAAGAGTGTTGCCAATAGTTTTTTCATATCCAAGCGGCGGCATTTTGTAACTATATATGTTAATATAAACTTTTACTTTCTCATCATATTACATTTCATTAGGGAGACAGAGACAATATTGTGAAATATTATTGAGAGTGAAAACAAATTAGACAGAGGCATTTAGCTTAAAAATAGACAAAGGTATATATGAAAAAAATAAAAATGAAAAGCTAATTTCATTTTTAAAAAATGAACATAAAAAAGCCATTATAGGCTTGTGTATTGATTGTGTTGTACGAACAATTAGGACACAATCTTTTCATTTTAATATTGGAAAAATCTCTCTGCTAATTTTTAAGAAATCAAATACAATTTTATATTGTTATTTTCAAATATTTTATTTAAAATATAATAAATAAATATTTTTTTACTGCTAATAAACGTTATATAATTTTTGACCCTTAAGTTGTGGTCAATTTGATTCAAGTTCACTGTAGTTTTTTTATTAAGAAATTATTTTTTGGAATGTTTAGGAAACTTAACCAAAGTTGATTGTAAATTGTAATATTAATTCTTAAAATTAATTTCTTTATTAAAAAAACTACAGGATTTTAGCCCAAGTTGATAATAATTTAAGGACTGAAAACCATGTTTTCCAATCAAATAATAATGTCTTTTAAGAAAATTAATGAATACTCGATATATATTATAATTTTTTTCAGGACAATGAATTATTATTAAAGTTATAATACAAATAATTAGTATACGTGTGCTAATTTAATCTAGGCGTCGGCCAGACAAAACGTGTGTAAACAGCGTGCGAGTATGATCTAGTTAACTGAATGTAACGGGGACGAAAAAATAAAAGGCGTTGAATGCAACACGTGTATTGTTACCGTTACTTAAAGAGTTAAGGTGGGGCCTCTTGTTGGATCTACATAGGGACCCACCACAAAATGCTTATTCGCTTCACCTTCAGCCGCACCCACAAATAACTCAGTACTTTTTTTTTCTTTTTTCTTTTGGGGTATGCAATGACTCAGTACTTTTATAGAAAGAGAACAATAATTGCTCAAACAAACTGGAAAGAAAGAGAACAAATTTTTTTTTTCGGTAATAAGAACATTATTTTTAATTTAGATTACCTGTGTCCGAATCTTATAAAAAACCTCCTCTTGAAGAAAAGCAATGGAATGGAGAACCAAATTATTTAGATTACTCAAATCATTTGTAGATATTAGTTGGTTTTATTAGGAATGGAGAACCATCCCCAAGAAATGGGAGAGGGAAAAAATGGGCCATAAAGCAGAATAAAGCAGAGCCTTTGAGTCTTAAAACTTAAGTCATGTCTGAATTTGAAGTCTTAAAACTCGCAGTTTTTGAGTCTCACATTAGCTCAAGAACATTATACTTGGGGCGATACTACAAAAATTTTAAATCTGAAATTCAAGACTCAAGTTTATAAATATATTATTTTAATTTATTATATATATTATTTTCTTTCTCCAAATCACAATATAAGTTATTGTTAGCTAATCTATATTTTTTTAAAAAATTAATTAAAATATTAATTTTTTAATAATTAATTTTCATATCTTTCCAATCATACCCTTAATTTTTATAATATATAATATATATATATATATATATAATATTTAATTTATTCAAAAGACTCTCATTAATTACTCAATAAAGTAATGGGTATAATTGGGAATATATATACATATAACACTTATCCAATACTTTATATTTTTAACCAAGCAAAATTTTTAGAAAATAACTTATATTGTGGTCCAAACTTAGAAGGAATAATTATTAAGAGATTTTTCATATCAGTACAAGTAATCCACTCACCTAACTGTAGTGGCATGCCAAGACCAAAGGTTATGGGGTGCAACATTTTTAAAATTAATAATTTAAAAATAATTAAAAATTTGTTGAATTCAAAATCTTTAAAGTTGGGTTAAGAAATGCAAAATATTTAAGTCAAAGGATGTAAAATATTAAAATGCATGAACTGCATTTGCCCCCTTGGCTTCAATGTAGCGCCACCCATGCGTAACTGTTAGTTTATATAAGAGATTTATAGTAATTGCAGATTGCAAAATGAGTCAAAAAGATCTTTGAAAAAATAAGAAAAAAAAATATGGTGTGAAGTGGTGGGATGGGTTGTGGGTAGAAATTAAAAGGTTCAACTACTCAAACCTCTAATTGTAACCAAAAGTAAATAAATAAATAAATGCATGAAGTTCAAAAGAAGATTAAATTATTTGCTTAAAAAAAAAAAAATTTGCGCGCGCGCGCGCGTAAGATTGTGAAAAACTCCAATAGAGAAAAAGAGAAACCGAAAGTGGGACTAAATGAGCCAAAATAACCGAAAGTGGGACTTCTTGTGGGGGTGGTGGTTGAGACTTAACAGTCTGATTATCGTTTTCAATTATTCCTCTGAATTATTCCCATCACTTTAATCAAAATTCCATTGCGTCCCAGAATATGTTATGTCCATATTGCATCCAAGTCTATGACTTAAGAGAATCAACCATAGTATTTAAAAAAAAGAAGAAGAAGAAAAAAAACTGAAAAAGAAACAAATAATCTAAGCTACTTGATTTGATTCTAATTATTATTATTATCATTATTATTATTATTATTTTCGCCCTCAAGATTAATGAACTCAATCACTTGCCAAATTTCATATTCGTATATAATCGTTTTCTTGTCGTCTGCCTCTTCGCATGAATGATCAGCTGATGACTAGCACAAGAATTTAGAATCTCATTCTACGTATACTTATTCATAATATCAGAATATTCTATTGCACACACAAAAAGTGGCCTTGTAAAATTATTCCCTCAATAGATCATTGTAGATCATAACTTTTTTATCTAAAAAATCATTTACACCTCGTTGTTTACATTCAAAGTTTATGAGTATATATATATATAATAACAATAATAATATCAATAATACTCACCCAAAAAATAACAATATCAATAACAAAAAAATCTCTCTCTCTCACAATGGAGAAAGACAGTATAGTCTAAAGAAGAAGTTAATAATAATTAGATTCTCAACAAAATTATTTATAATATATATAAGTTGCAAATATTAATCCAAACAATTGAATATGTGTGTGTATATATATATATATATTTCAATTATAAACTGAGAATTGCATTTATAATTTAAATATCTTATTTGTAATTGAAACTTTTAAAATTATAATTAGTCAAATTGAATTTACAATTTATTTTAAAAAATTTAAATCAGAAACTTAACTGTTATTTAATTTTCTCTTTTGGGACTTAAACTAACTGTCATTTTCTATATATATATATATATATATAATATCACAACAAAACAATTTTTTCTTCCTTTGTTTTTTTGGATGGGGGTGTACGTTCATGTGTGTGTGTGTGTGTGTGGGACAAAACAAATTAATTACTTGGAATATTGGAATTGGTTATATATCTAGCAACAAAATTCCTAGCCAACAATCCAGATAATTTATCTCTTTGATTCATCAATCATGTGTCGACCAAGACAATGATCATGCTATTCCAGCCCATCATCAATCATTCTTAATTGGATTTTTTTCCTTGAGAGGTTGAGAATTGACGTATTCCTCATTATTGTATCAATATTATAAAACCATGCACGTTGAAATTGATTTATATATACCATTATAAACATAAGTTTCTATGAAGTTAATTAGATAAAGCTCTCCCTAAATGGCCTCCAATCCATACTTTAATTTCTAGTTATATATATATATATATATATATGTATGTATGTATGTATGTATGTATGTATAATGAAGCCGGGAGGTCGATCTGATCCTTAGAAAAGCCATATATCAACTTATAATTTCACTCGTCAACTTCTATTCCAACACTGCTCCATTAATTGGTTGTTTGCTTTGATGTTTTTAATTAATAAATAAAATATTTTTTATTAATAAATTGCAAAATAACTTTGCATATTAGAAACAGATTTTTTTTAAAAGTATGATAATATTTTAATATAATTTAAGAAATTATTTTTAATAAATAGTTTACTATTTTTTTAATCAAAAGATCAGATGTTAACAAGTATATTCTAATAACAAAAAAACTACTAAAACTAACTGAATACATTTCTATCTTAGGGGTATCATTATCTAATTATACGCAAATATCCACTCCTTTCCATGACACGCCAGACATACTTATTTTATTAATTTAAATTCCATCATTCCCATTCCGAACGGGCTGCCGACCTTTTTTTTTTTTTTTCCTTCCTTTGGTAAAAAAGGTTGCCACTTTACATCACTCTTGTATCTGTAACTCGGGATCAGTTTTACTGTATATTTGCATGTATAAGAACAAACCCCAACAGCTATCACACTTTTTGAACAAAAACACACGGCTGTCACACTTTACCGTCAGAGTTTTAATTTTATTTGGCTAAATTATGCCCTTGATTCTTTAATTTTATATAAATTTTTAATATGATCTATTATTTTTTAAAAATATATGTTACAGTTCTTTAAATTTAAACTTATTAATTTTAAATGATTATTTTTACTGTTAAATCATTATTATTATAAAAAATTAAATTTGATGTGTCAACATTTGATAATGTTTTATTAATATTTAAAAATTTAACATATAATTTTTTATAATAAAAAATAGTGGTGTTAGGGTTGATAAAAGATTAAAAAACACTTTATAAGATTAATGGATCAAAATAAAATTTGATATAAAATTAAAAAATTAAATGTATACTTTAATCATTTTATTTTAAGATGATTGTTACTTTAAAATTTTAATGGGCGTTAAGACAACTTTATCCCTTTTATATAAACTTTAATTGACTTAAAAATTAATATAAAATATTTAGAATCCTAAAATAACATTAATTTAAAAAATTATATATTAAATTTGTTATAAATAATATATATCAATATATTCAATATACAAATGAATACACTCAATTTAGTTCAAAATATAAGAATTTTCTCTCAGTTAAACTTGGTCCAAAATATAAGCAATCTAGTACATGTAAAAAAAATTTTTATTTTATCACTTGTATTTATTAACATAGATCGATTTTTGTATAAATGTATCTCTCACTCATCATTAAATGTATTGGTAGTTGAGACTGAAGACAAAAGGGAAAAATAACACATATTTTTATGACAATGAGGAATTTATTAGTATGTGAATTTTTTTTCCTAAAAATTGCTTACATTTTGGACAAAATGGAGTACTAAATAAAACAGACCATTCCTTAATTAAACTTTATCCATGCGGAAAAAGATTAGTATAAGCTATTTTGATAATTTCCTTAGTTGTTGGGCATTAGATTGAGCTTAAGGTGATAGTATAAGGGATTTAGATCTAGTAAGTGACATAAATTTTTTATACTTAATGAGTATTTCATGTGACATGTTTGATAATAACTGTTTAATCTAGACAAATAGAATGACTATCAATGATTTTGTCATTTAATACTTAAAATATACAAAATCTCAATTTTTTTAAAGAAATAATGTATTCGAAGAGTGTTCTAATTGTAAGAATTTTTTAAAATTTTTTAAAAATATATATCATAATGATTCTTAAGTGTTAATGAAATTCTTATAATTAAAAATTTAGGTCATGTTTGGTAGGTTGGAATTGTGAAGATGGAAATGAAATTGGGATAGGAATCTGAATAAAGTGATGTTTGATAGATATGAATTACAATTCTTGGGAATCCTAATTCTATGAAAAAAAGCTAAATTAAATTCCTCATGTAAACCTATGGAATTGGGAGCAATTCTATAGAATTGTAATATTTAAGACACTTTTGCCCTCATACAAATTCCAGAAAGACAAATTTGCCCTAAAAAAAATAAAACCCTTATATGCTAGCAAAACAAAGAAAAAAGGAGTATAAAAGGGTGAATGATATTTTTGCTCATTATATATAAAAACGTTATAATATATATATAAGATAGTATTATATATAATATTTGTATATAATTTATATATTTATAATATTTTTTTGGTATAAAAAATAGAATTGATTTGTTTGACATTTTTCTTCTAAATCTACGTGTTAGTGTATTTATTTTAAAGTAGAAGGGATGGGAACTATTGCCAATTTTATTTTCAAGAAAATGTTCCCTCTGATGATAAAACTTTTTGTTTGGCCTAAGCTAGTGAATAATAGTTACAGATATAATCTATGATTTATATAATATTTCATTAATATATAAAATACATAAGAAAATTGGTACACAATTAAGTTTTTATTATGTTTTATTTTAATTTTTATATAGGGGTATTTTTGTCTTTTAAGTATAATTCCATTTCCATGTCTTGCATACCAAACAAAAGTAATGCAAGGATTCCATTTAATTTTTCTGACATACCAAACATACTTTTATAATTCAATTCTATTCTAATTTTGATTTCAATTCTGATTTCAATTTTAATTTTAATTCCATCAAAAACTATTCCATCATATTAAACGAGGCCTTAAGTCGGTTCTGCGATTCAAATCCTAACATAAGCAGAGTAGGAAGCAGAAAGCCAGAAAGCAGTCTTTTTTAAAAATGTACAAATGTCCAAACAAAGGCTATAGGAGCAGCTAGGTGATGATGAGGCTGCCGAAGCCAATGTCGTCCCAACAATGGCCTAATATGTCAGACATGTTTCTTTTAGTTTGGCGTTCTTTCATTCAACTGAACAAAACAGTAAAGGAAAGCACGAAAGAACCAGCTTTCATTTGCCGTTCGTACGTACATTTATATATAAAGAATCGACTGGTCCAACTTAAGACCAACACAGAAACTAAACAAGTTCACACACACACACATGGACACTAGTGTTGTTTTCTGGTGTGTCCACAAAATGACACCATGCAGATGTAGTGCATAATTGCCAGCCATATCCCCGCATGTGCTCATAAGAGAACATCTATATATGTTGAGGCACAAAATCTGGACCTTCTCACTTCGACCACTCATTTTTATAACTATTATATATTGGCCTTGATCCAAGTGCATGAAATCAAAGAACGTGCATGGTCTGGTGATGGAGGGACTCATTAGGTGTCGAGTTGTAATTCAGGTCACAGATTCCGCATCTGCCGACCACAAATGTTATCAGAGCCAGTGTTGTTCGAGGACTGAACACGTAGCTATTGTAGCCCCATGGCTTTAATATTATATATGATGAAGAGTGGTGGTATCTTTGTACGTGTGTCTGTAAAGTTTACCAAAAGTTATAATAATGTGAGAAGAGAGAAAGCTGAGGAGATGCCCTAACAGACATGTGGCGTGTCTGGGATGTGGCAGAACAAGGTGCATGGGGGGTTATTATTTATTTATTGGTATAGATCGCATTTTCCCTTTGTGATTGCGTGACACGTTGGTTTCCATGCACTCCGGAATCCTTCAATGTTTCTTGCTGGGTAGGCGGTTAACAGTACTCTACATTTTACACGTCTCAGCTACCTAAGCTAGGTATTAATTAATTCCGTCATATTTGTACTCCTCGTATTTAATTAGCTTATAATATATTATTTAAAAACATTAATTTTCTGTTGTCTTCGAAAAAATACGTGCGGAGAAAGTGGAAACCAATATAATACCCTTCAAGTTCAATTCAACGATTTCTCTCAATGATTTTCATACTTCAAGATCATTCATTTGATCTTAACTTTTTCAAGGCAATCAAAGATGTTTTATATATGATTGCAAATAACTCAAGTGACTCATCAATCATTTAGATTCCGAGACATCTTTCAACTAAAGAACTTGCCCAGATGGTGCCTCAACCAAAATTGCACAGAGCCATCAATGCATTAATGAGAGACGTATCCTAGATCTCTCTTGAAAAATTCTATCAGTTAGTTTTATCTGTATACTCTTACCCTTTGCTAAGTACAAGATATTTTTAACTAAATTGCACTCTTTATAAATTAATTAATAGGCTCTAAATTTATAATGTCATTTTATGTTTGTTCTTATTTAAAGATAAATAGTTGAGTGGTGTATTTATTAGGATTATTTTTTTAAAAAAATTGTTAATTGCGTTTTGAAAAACTAAAGATATTTTATATGTTTGAACATTATTTAATGATAGAAAAAATTTTTTATATTTTTAAATGGATGAAGTATATAAATAAAAAAAATGAGTTGTTATTATGTAATTTGTATACAACTATACATGTACGTATATATGTAGAGAATGAGAACAAGGTGCCATTTTTCTTTCACTTGCACGAAGCTTAGTAGCTCTAATATTAATCAATTAAATTTTTTTGGGATTGAACACAAGTGTAATCCTATTCTAGGCATAATCAGGCATTAAATAATTACCTTTTCTAGTAGGAATTTGTAAGGGATTAGCTCTTTTGTTTAGACCCAACTTTCATTGGTAATACTAATCAATTAAAATTAATTGTTCATCGAAGGACAAGAGCCTAGAGATATTTAAATTCTTTTGAAAAATTATTAATATATCCAAATGAATGTGAAAAAATGATTGATTGCGGAGATTTAGGCTGAGAATGCGGAAACTCTTTAAAAGGATTTTTTTAAAAAAAAAAGGTGCAAAGATCCTCTAGAATCTACATTTACAGCAAAAAATTTGGAGTAAAAATTAATACAAAAACTGAAGTTATATCGATTTTTCCTACACTTTTATTTTTTTAAATATATAAGAACTTTATCATAAATAAACATTTTTGGATAAATTTATATATAAGGGTCTATTTTAAAAATATATTTTTCTTATAATTATTTTTTTTTGGTATATTCTTGTCTTGATTTTTCCCCTCTAAAAAACGAATTTTATATACTATTTTGCAGGTGACATATAAAAATCCGAGGCCTGCTGTTCTAACTAATGTATATAACTATATATATTGTTGGCCGGCA
This sequence comes from Prosopis cineraria, assembly GCF_029017545.1. Classification (NCBI taxonomy): domain Eukaryota; kingdom Viridiplantae; phylum Streptophyta; class Magnoliopsida; order Fabales; family Fabaceae; genus Prosopis; species Prosopis cineraria. Next base: position 35,080,359 of record NW_026555335.1, on the reverse strand, counting down.
AAAAGATCTCCATCAGATGGATCGTGGAAATCTATAGAATAGTCGTATGCACATATATATAAATTAATTTTTTAAGTAAACAAAAGCAGTTCAAAAATAATACACTGATAAAGAAGTATATACGCAGACACAGTTGATCAAAGTCCAAGAGAAAGAAGAACCTGCGCATGTGAAAAAGCTCTGAAAGAGACGACTAACTAATATCGTAGTCTTATGCGCTATGTTAGGTGTTCCATAAGTAAAAAAATAATTAAATTAATTAACTGCTCTGCTCGAACTCAATTAATAACTGAGGAATAACAGTATTGTAGGGTTTATGTTTCAAAGGCTTGTCATGCAAGTAATTGAACATGGATCATGGGTCAACGGACTCTGTGGGTTTGGTCGTACTAGGTTGCATTTTGGTGCATGCATGCAAAACCAGCATATATAAATTAAATGTCGACATCTCCCTCTTCGTTGTCTTTCTTTGTCTCTTAATGAATTTCTTTCTTCTTCCTTTTGGCAGAAAATAAAACATATGAATCAGAGAGATCTAGGAAAACGTTCAGGGGCATATTATATTGGTTTGGTTTTGACGAAACCATAAGAAATTCGTACGTTGCAGTCATGCTATATTGCGTTTGAGGAAATACGACCATAGTTTCAACTTTCATGTCTAGGTACAAAGAACGGGACCAGGTCACACGACCACAAAGCCGTCTGTGCAGTATTACTTTATTTTCATACTCTATTACTTTGACATTAACAAACCACAAGAAATCACATACGAATTTCATTTACTAGCCCACCTCAGCAGACAGGGTTATTTCGTGGACGTTAATGATGGGTAAGAAGCTTAATTTTATTATATGTTATTACTTTGTTACAATCCTATAATGAGGTATATACTTGACATGATTGTCACAAAAAATATCTCTTGATTTATACATTGCTTCAAGAATATGATGCCATCGAACTCTTGTTAAAGGGATTGCTTGAGTGGTGTATTATTAAACAGCCTTTTTTAAAAAAATATAAAGTTCATAGTATAATAAAAGAGGAAAGAGAAAAACTAAATAAAAAAAATCTAGGGAATCTATGGATTTTTCCGTACTTGTATGTGAGTTGGATTTTTTGGAAATTAGGTCATATGTCTTTAAATTGAAAATAAAAGAGTAATTATGAAAGTATTTATAGATCATCAATTGATAAAATGTTTATATTGACAATAACAATTATGATCTTTTAAATCATCGGTGAATTTTTTATCAACTAAATCAACCTTTTATATTATAAGCCATAAGAGTATAGGTTGAATGGGTCGCTGTTCGTACGTCGGCACGACGCTGCTGGATTTGTGAACTGTACAATTTGGAGCAGCTTGTTTTGCGGTGCTCAATCTTTTTTTTTTTTTTTCAGTGGGTATCATTCTAGATGGGACCCCCCATAAAAAAAAATTCCGTCTTTTCTTAGCTACAATGAATGTATAATCATCAAATAAAAATTGAACATTTTTGCTTCGTTTTTCCTTTTCAGATACAAATGTTTTTTGGTCTGAAATACAAATACGAATGTCTAATAATTTAAATCATTTGCAAATACCGAGAGAGGTTAATTCTAGTGAATAATGAGATTGTAATCACTTAAACACGAAATTTCATGGTGGAGTTTGGATGAATACTAAAATGTTTTTAGAAAGGTTACTTTAAACTGAGCCTCACAAGCTACAATGCTCGAGACCCAATCAAATAATCATAATAAAAAAAATTAAAAGCCATAGGATGCATTTTATTTGATGATTGCTAATTAAGAACTTTTTAATTGTATTAGGGGACTTTTCATTTAGAGGAATTATAGCTTTTTAACTTGCTCTGGAGGATAAATGTGATAACTCAACTATAATTAAGGATGCACAATGGGGTTTTATAGCATATGATAGCATTTTAAATGGATTTTGATATCGTACACGTACATTTGATGAGAGTCATGTGAAAATACATTTATTTCAAAAGTTACGAATTCCCGTGTTCAAATAACATGAAACGAAACTAGTTGTTTGAATTTTCATTGTTGTATTTGTATATATAATTTTCTGAGTATAAAAAATTTGGAAATATATGAAATTTTTTTATTATATAAAATGTAATTATTTTTCTACCAGCATGTACGTGTATAATAAAATCATAGTATAAACATCTTAAATTTATAAATATTTTTCATATTTATAACTAACTGAAATTATAACAAGTTTAATATTGGTCTGTACTGGAAGTGGGAGAGCCCTTTAATTATTTGGCCAAAAAATAGTGAAAGGATAAATACAATCAATTTAGAAATTAATAGAAAATTAATATCAAAGGATATAAATATTAAACAAATAATGAAAAAAGAGACAAAATTGAGGCCGACATGCCTTAACAGTGGTAGCTTTTAGTTGACGGCCCTAAACAGCCCAATTATGGAAGCACTGCTCCGCCTTCCATTGCCAGAAGTTATTGTGCGCGTATTATTCACGCTAAAATTAGTTTTCTCTTATCATTTTTTTTTCACTTTTTTTAATTAAGAAATATTTTTATCATTTTATCAAAAATTTTAATAATAATTAGATTTCTTGAAACTCAAAAAATATGATCACATTTTACGACCAAGTTGTTATTTCCATATTCTGAAAAGATTTATTTATTATTCTCCCAAATAGAATAGTGGGGGAAACAATGGAAGCGAAGGGGAAGAGAGGGGGCACGAGTCCATAGGAAAGAGCCCACGTGGAGAGATTCGTTTGGTTGCGAACACGAACAAAGATCGCCCAATGGGTTCGCCATTCCTCTCTCCTCTCCTCTCAACATGGCTGCCTCCTCTGCCTCTCTAACCAGTCACCCATGGGTCATTTACTCTTCTTCATTTTTATCACTTCTAATTAATTCACTTCTCATCATCATTATTATTATCATTACACATCATTATCATATAAACTATCCCACTTCGAAGCTCCCTAATAAATGAGAGGTTACGGCTTCAATTTCAGTTGTAATTTTAAATAATTAGTTATGTCTTTTATAATTCAAAATAAAATATCATATAAATAAATAAAAAAAATATACCATCAATTTTTTTTTTATTACAAGTGAATGGATCAAAAATTGTATCCAAAGGAAAAAAGAAGAAGAAGTGTATATGGATTTAAAGAAAGAAGCATATATGGGTTTATTTTTATATCTTAATCTCATTTTTAATTAAATTATATATAATTAATTAAAGAATAAATTAAAATCAAAAAAATTGAGAAGATATGATACGAAGGTCGCAACTATGTCGGGGAAGCAAAGCGGAGGAAAAGCCCAAAAACAGTCCGTGAAGTGGTCCCCACAAGGTCGCAAGTGTGGAGCCTCCGCTTCTTTTCGAAACGTGGGACCCTTTCCTGAGCGTTATGGGACCTTCTGCTCGCAACTATAAATCCATGGCTCCACCCTCTGCTTCTCCCCCCCAACTCACTCCCTCACTCAATCAATCTCTCCTTCTTCTTCCTCCAACCTCTCTCACTCTCTCTGCTTTTCTCTTCCCAACGCACATACACACTCATAACACACTCATTCCTCTTCCCTTCCCTTTGGTATTGTAATATTGCCTTGATTTCATTTCAGTTTTTCATCATCTTTTTTCACGATGCTTGTTTTACGAGTTGGGTGCTTGTTTTGCAGAGAGATGACGCAGCAGAATATGGTGATCTCTGATGCCAAGTCCAGACTCAACTTGACCTTCACCGCCGCCGTCTCAAACTCGTTCAATTTCACCACCGCTCCTCACAAGCCCCCCGCCCCTCCCGGAGCCGGCGCCAGCGGCTTCATCTCCATTTCAAGGAACAAGTTCTTGAAGACCCTCGACATCAATGGAGCCGCCAAAGTCAACTCCTGGGTTGACTCCATGCGAGCCTCTTCCCCAACCCACCACTCCAATAATCATCTCACCGCCCCTGCTTTCGACCCAGAAGAAAATTCTTGGATCGTAAGCCTCTCTCTCTCTCTCTCTCTATCTCTATCTCTCAGGTCATCTTATGAATCTAACTGTATATGTTTGATCCAGCAGCTTCGTCACCCATCTGCATTAGATATGTTTGAGCAAATCATCGATGCTTCCAGAGGAAAGCAAATAGTCGTGTTTCTCGACTACGACGGTACGCTCTCGCCCATCATCGAAGACCCTGATCGTGCTTTCATGTCCGATGCGGTTCGTTCTCTCTTACCCACTCTTAATTAATCATTCAATTCAGCTCTCTTGAAATTCTGAATCTTACGTACGTGTTAAAAATAATTAACAGATGAGGAAGACGGTGAGAAACCTTGCGAGGTGCTTTCCGACAGCTATAGTCAGCGGCAGATGCAGAGACAAGGTGCATTTCAAAGTTTCCATTCCGTATCTTTTCATTTCACGTCTTCCATGTTTCAAGATTTATTTAGTTCGCATTGTGCTATGAAACACTACAGGTGTACAACTTTGTCCGTTTGGCAGAGTTGTATTATGCTGGAAGTCATGGGATGGATATCAAAGGCCCGACTAAAATCTCTAAATACAATAGAGTGAGTGTCGTATATATAATTAATGACATTTTTGTTTCTGTTTATCAGAAATAATTGTAGAGTTGACCGATTAACTATGCTCTGCAGGACAGCAAAGCGATCCTGTTTCAGCCTGCCTGTGAATTTTTACCCATGATAAACAAGGTTAGTGGTTTTTATTTATGATATATATCTACTTTTGCTTTACCATGAATAATATGAAGATGAGAAGATTTAATTCTTGGATCAACTCTCAGGTTTATCAACTGTTGCTTGAGAAAACAAGCTCAATTGCAGGAGCTAAGGTGGAGAACAACAAGTTCTGTGTATCTGTTCATTTTCGATGTGTTGAAGAAAAGGTACTATATATAAATATATATCCTTATCCTTCTGTTTTTCCTATTGTAAAATCTCACGTAACTATTCCTATAGTCTTGAGAAAGAAATTGCTCTGAAACAAGTGCTTTGTTTTGTGCACAGAAATGGAGCCAACTGGCAAACCAAGTCAGATCAGTGTTAAAGGAGTACCCCAAGCTTCGCCTCACTCAAGGAAGGAAGGTGGGCCCAGCTGGTTCCGTGTTTTATCATTCCTTTCTTCTATGTTCTCTGAGGGCATTTGATATATAGCAGAATTTAAGGTTATTAAGGAGATCCAAAGAAGGTTAAGTGAGGGATCGATGTCTCACTTTCAATACGATTTGTTTATTACAGGTACTAGAGATTCGTCCCCCGATTAAATGGGACAAAGGAGAGGCCTTGGAATTTTTGTTAGAGTCACTTGGTGAGTCCACGATGTTCAAAGTTTAACAACAACTAATATATAATAAACTGAAAGTAACCATAAATTTCATTTTTCACGTTGAGTTAAAATATGCATTAATATATTTTAATATATTTGAAGAATAGTATTTGTCAAGTAGAAAAAAGCCCAGAAAAGGAGGAAAAAACATAAAGGAAGACAGCTAGACCCTGTGGGGCAAGTTAATTTATTGAAGACTGCAATGAATAGCCATGAGCTTCATTATGCGTGTCAACTTTTTTGTTTTTCTTGTGGGCGTGTGTTACCAGTCAAAATATATAATAAATCCAAATATCTCCCCAGGATTTGCCAACTGTACCGACGTGTTCCCTGTTTACATTGGAGACGATCGATCCGATGAAGATGCATTCAAGGTATCCAATGATATTCCTTCTTTATTTACATCTAATCAATTTTCTTTTATTTTATACTCCACTCCTCTCCAAAAACTTCAAAAGGTTTAATTATAAATTAATTCTCCAATGTCGTACTGTGCAATAATCAGAAACTTAGAGCGAGAGGACAAGGCTATGGCATTCTTGTCTCCAAATTTCCTAAAGATACTAGTGCATCTTTCTCCTTACAAGAACCCGACGAGGTAAGTACAACTGTGACTTGATTTTTTCTCCGTAAATACAGCATGCCAGAATACACACACATGATACTTTATTTTACGAGCATCATACAATTTAGATAGCCTACTCCACCTAATTGTATTCTTACATGTATATGTTGGATTAATTTTAATATTTACATGCAGGTGATGGAATTTCTTCAGCGATTAGTGGAGTGGAAAAGAGTTTGTCTAGGAGCACGTTCGAGGGTGTAAATTAATGAATGACATGTACATCTCTACCCTGCAAAAATGAGCTGAGGGTAGGATATAGGACGCTTTGTAATTTTTTTTAAGCTAAGAGCAACAAGACAAACATGTAAGGATAAAGCAAAAGCCAGAGAAAGACATAAGTGTCTTTCTTAGTTTAGATGTAATCAGCTAGTCAAGTACAGGAATAATAATAAATAAAGATATATATTATGTAGCTTCTGAGATACTTAGTCTATACATCCCAAATCTTGATTCCTTAATTCAAGTTGCTGCTTTACATATAGCTCTCGCAACCTCGTTCATTTGTCACACATGCAATAATTAAACGTATATAAGCAAAAGAAGGCTGAGAAAATATGAGCGTGTGTAAGATATTGAGAAGATAAGATAGTGGAAACCATATATGATTGGGTATTTCGAGATTCAGGGTAACAAGAGGGTCCCTTGCATGATCAACTATATCTCTCTTACAAAGAGGACTTTGGCTTGGAGCTATATATATATATATATATATCATATCAAAGCTGACTCAAAAGTGGCAGTTTTGATCTCTTTTTTGTGCTCAAAGTCATCATTTAACCTTTTAATTATTACTTTGCATATATGAGACTCCTGAGTCCAGATGCATTACCCACCGTCTTAATTGAATTCCCTGTGTTATATATACGCTATATATGTGTGTGTGTGTGTGTCTATGTATGTATGTATGTACATACTAGCCTTTCTCCCATTGTTATAATCCTCGATCCAGTTTTTTTAATAATCCCTTCATGGATACTTAAATCCAAACGCAATATCCATGTACTTTAATATAAGCAGTTTTTTTAATATCTGTGTACTTAATTCCTAATAAGAGAATACCTTTGCTCAATCAATAATTATTGGTGCAATAAACAAAATATTATTTGAATTCTGGTTTTTGGAAACTAGAAACTAAGTTGGTAAGTTTTTTTAATATGAAAAATTTAGTTGAGTTAAATACCCAAAGCTTACCATAAATAGGGCATGTCTCTGAATTCAAAAAGTATTTATAGAAATAGAGACCTTCCCACCAAATAAATTCTCATATATATAGCAGATTTTGAATTAATGATCTTATAAATTATTAGGAGTTAAATCTTTACTAACATTTGTTGGCAATTACAACTAACTAAGTTAGGTTAGTTTATTAGGCAATATACACTCTATTCCAAAAGCTTTTCCATGTTTTGGTAAAGTGATGATCATGCATTGATAATTCTGAGCGGTAGGCATTAATAAACAGAGAACTACGGCACGCTCGTTTAAATTTTTTGTTGGAGAACAGGAACAGAGAAACAAAAGGGTTGGGATGATTCCATTATATACTTTAGTGTCCCACTTTCATATGAAAAAAATCAAAGGCGTGCTATATTTAAGTAGAATTGTGAGTTGGCACCATAACACGACACAACCCGACTCATATAAAATTTTGGCTTCACAAATCATGTGAAATTGACCACATCAAATTAATATAGAGACACGCACACGCACGCAAAAAGCTTTGTGCTCCAAACACCCAGAAAAAAAAAACACACACACACACGCACGCACACACACACACACAAATTCTACATTGTCCCAAACCTCCCAGAATATTCTACTCTGAATCTACGCACTCAACGTTCTATAAATAGGCACGAAATTTATGATAATCTTTCCTCACACTCAACATATTTTAAGTGCGGCCGAATTACTGGCTCTAGTAACTCATGTATACTTATGTCCAATAATGTACCAGGTTGTTGAATGTAGGAGAGAAGTGAGATATGTATGTATGTATGTATGTGCGCGTATATATATATATATATATATATGTATGTATGTACATGTATGTTAATTAAAATAAGTTGATTGTTGGAAATGATTAAAATATTGGGAGGGACGTTAAAAAAAGGTGAAAGTTATATTATGAAGGGGTGGATTAGTGAAAGTGAAACTGAAGGAATTGAGGATGGTTGAAAGAGGAGTTGGAATGCACTTGGGAAGAGATGTTTGATGTGAACTTGTGAAGAATAAAACATTGATATTTCATATTTGGAGTAAAGACACCAACATGGCTCCAACCTTTGACAGCCCCTCTGATCATACATCGATGTTTGTGTCGGGCGTGGAAAGATGGAGTCCACTAGATACATTCACATTATCATTCTTTATTTTTTTTTATTGATTCATCCAATACATTTTAATAATTAATTACCTCAATTCAATTAAACTAACACCTGACATGTTTCAATTATTGGTGGGAATGATTAAAGTTTAACAAATGCCATTCAACTTCTGTTTATTTCTATATTATTTTATTCGCACACATACTTTCTCTATTGTCTTGTTTTGGCCTGTAGTCTTACTTATAAATCACACTATATAAATTTTCTATGCAAGTTTTTTCTTTTATTTATCCATTAAATATTAGTAAAAGAAAATATTATATACATATATACATACATTCTCATCATTTAAAAATATAAGACATTTTTAATTGAATTTTGATCTCAATAAATTAGTTAATTATCTACAAATTAATAATTTTTTTATATTTATCTTTATTTAATTGAGTATTTTACTTAAAAATAAATATAAAATAATTTATTTATTTATTAAGAGTTTTTTTAAAAAAACACATTAATTATATCTTAAAATACTAAAACTGTTTTATATTTTTTAACATCTAACATCTCAAGAAATGCTTTATAATTTTAAATGGATGAAGTAACAGGGACAAAGTGAAAAATGTATTGAATTTTTAGACAGGATTAATAAATTTTAAAGATTTTTTTTAATTTTAATAAAATATATTAAAAGTAACTTATAAATAAGATATAAGAAAAATATACATACATACATATACACACACAATTCACTTTTTTCAGCTAGTGTAACAAAAACAAAAAAGGTTAAAGAGTTCGCATCCATGTTACTGACAAGTAACATTGCTTTTGAAACTTATATACGAGTGTGTTCACTTTAGATCGTTCATATTATATATATAAACTGTTCTTGCACCCACCAACCCCAACCTGGATATGTATAATACTCTGCGGAAAAATTAACGATAACCCTTCTATGGGAACAGCACATTCTTTTTTCTATTTTTTGTTACTTTATAAGTTTATAGTACAACTAGATCCACAGACGGATTTAACATGTATGCATGGTTTATTACTTTATCATGAAACCAGCATGTGACATTCAATAATTTGTAAACTTACACTAAAAATTATTTCTTGGTTTTCCATTAAATTACACACACACATATGTGAGAGAAGCATACATTGGAAAGCAAAGCTGTGTTAGATTGGGTGCTCGAACACACGTGTTTGGTTGTTGGAAAGTGTGTGATGCAGAATTGTTAAATCAAGTGAAAAGAAAAATTACTTGGTTACCGATTGTGTATTTATGTGTTATGGCCGTATAGCAATTAAACAAATTACTGAAATGTGTATTTAATTAAATGGTTAATGGGTTGGTATTATTAATTTATTTATACAATCAGGTTCCTCCTTAGATTCACCTAATTAAATATTTTTCCTGGTGGAAGATGTTTGGTGGATCCAATGGTTAACTGTGCCAAACTCTTTCATTCACGAGCACCCCATACCATATCCCATCATTATCATGAGCCAACCAATAGTATATATGAGTCTCACATCACAAGCGTCATAAGATAAGTAAAATTTATAAGTTTAAGGATCGACCCTCTCATTCGGCATACTAATCTTTTAAAATAAACTCTATATTAAGACTTGTACTCATAACATAATTACATTAACTCATTCTAAATACACACACATTTCATCATTTTTTTATTATAAGACACTTTTAACTGAATTACTCTCTCCAAACTATAATATGAGGTATCTTATAGAAGCCTTACTTGATCCAAAATATAAAATATTGAATAATTTTTATAATTATTTTTTCAACTACACCTCTACTTTAATTATTACTCTTTTTGGAATGATACATTAGAATTTTAATTATAATTATAAAGGCACTTAGGATATTTAATGAGGATAAAATTAAGAAGATGTAAATTTTTTAAGAGATTAAGATTTCAACTAACATTTTTAAAAATTGTGAATTAGTTAGTAATGTCTTATATTTTGGTCAAGAAAGAGTACACCCCCAATGAATTAATCTTTAAATTACATATTTTTTATATATTTATCTTTATTTAATAGAACATCGTCTCAATTAAAAATTTTTATTAATTACACACCTAAGATATCTTTGAAAAAAACTTTACTAATTGTACATTAAAAGATTCAAAATGTTATATATTTTTTAATATAATATTTAAAAAAATGTCTTATAATATTAAATGGAAGAGTTTATAAACACTTTAGACTCACGCATACAAATTTGCGCGCGCGCGTATGTGAACATAGAGTGGCATGTGTTGGGTGATACATAAGATTTTCATCTGTGCAGTGAATTGGAAGGTCGTAAAGCGAATCACGTTAAACTAAGAATTTTGGAAAGAGCGTGCATATGTATAATATCTAGCTAATTTAGCTAAGATAGATTTATAAATATTAATAGCTAAAGAAAAAGAAAAAAAATGTATGGAAGGGTGGGATAAATATGAAAATATACCCCGTAAAGAGAGACACCAATAAAGTTGTGAATAAAAAAGATAAAAAGCATTATAATCAATAGTTTTTGTTCGTTTCTTGTGGCTGTCATGATATAATAATGATGATGACCTCGATCTTTAGAAACTATCGATAGTTAAAGAAAAGAAGGAAGCATGTGGGCAGGTTAAGTGCTTATACACATGAAAAGGTGGGACTCAACTTTGTGGGAAAGAAAGCAATATTTGTTTGATTTGGAGTTTTTCAAATCCCAATTGATATTCTCGTCCTTCAGGTCATATATAATTTCAAAAGAGTTTAATTTTGAATAACTTCTTAAGCCTATTACGCACGCATATTGAAGTATTAATCTTACACCCAAAAACACAAGCATGAACCAATCATTATATACATACATGTGTGTGTGTAATATACATTATTAATGATCTATCTATCTATTTGTTAGATTGACGGTTTGCTTCTGTTACGCTGTGTATACCAACAATTCATTGACATGAAATTATTTAAATAAAATTTTATATGATTTTAGAAAAAACAGCTGTAATAATATCTCTATCATTATACTATAAATTAGAGCCATCGCTCATTAATTATATATAAGGATAAAATTATACCTTAAATAAAACTTATTTTTATAAGACGGGTACGTAGGGTCGATGCGATAGACTTCAATTATTGATCGACTAATTTAATAACAATTGTTGGACCCTAGCTCATCCACTCTCCGACCAGAGTCATTGAACAATTCAGTTACAAAAAGACTTTAATTTCATGTTTGGCAAAAGACAAGGACTTCCTCCGGTACAAGACACAGAAAGGGCCATCTTTTTTTTATTCCATTTACAAGGCATTTCATGGATTTTTTATTACAAGTTTTTTTCATTTACGCTGAATTAATTAATATTGGTGAGAATAAGTATGCACTCCCTCCGTACCATGATACAAAACATTTTTTAAAAGCTTTGCTTGGTTTGAAATACATGATGACATTAGGTTATTTTTATAATTCTTTATCCAATTATACTTTTATTTCATTTATTTTTTTAAATAATACATTAAAATTTCAATTGTTATTATCAAGACACTTATATAAAGTATTGATAAGGGTATAATTGAAAAGATATAAAAATTTGGGAATTAAGATTGAGGTTTTAACTAACCTTTTTAGAACTATGGAATAGTTGTCAATGTTTTATATTATGATCAAGAGGAACAAATATTTATTAAATGGAGATAATTAAAGTTAAAAATTTATTAAATTTTTTTAATAAAGTTGATGAGTTTAAAAATTTTTAATTAATTTTAATAAAACATGTTAGGAGTAACTTATAAATAAGATCGAAGAATTACATTCATTTTAGCAATCAAGAATTAAGAATGAGTATAATTCTTAAAAAGGCATATGATTTGCATTCTGTCATCTACCCCAACATAATCTAATAATTAATATATAATTCACACATGTCAAGACTTGAACAACATGGGAATATAATATATATATATATATATATATATAACAAATGCAACTTGTGATTTGTTCAAGGTAATTATGATCAAACTAACTTAATTAGTGAAGTAGATAAAACCCTTGATCATTATAAATATTAACTCGAGATTTGGAGTATCCTTTGAAGAAAACGAACAAAGCTTCCCAATTCACAGGTCAGAGACAGTCTTTCATACTTACGGTATTGACGGCTTGACAAGTCAACTTCAGTCCCGCTTTTTTTTGTTGCAGTGCCAAAAAGTCAATCAACTTCAGACCCTTTAATTTGACAGTTTAACACCCTAATTAAGTATGATTTCGACAAACAAACAGTTTGATCACGCACACATATTCAAATTATTGATGACTTATCATAATAATAATTAAATTTCAACAGGTCTATTACATTATCCAAACTGGTCGAATGTCGGTCAAAAGAACACTAGCAGTATCTTAATAAATAAATAAATATATATATATATATAACCAAATCATTTTCAAGCAGCTTCTTTCTTGGGGCTATTTTGCCTTTCGAAGCTTTGAAGAGCTATAATTATTTAATAATTAATTCTTTACTTAACAAGTCACCGGCCCTTTGATTTTTGTTCAGGTCCATATGACTTTTGGTCACTATTTATTTTTAAGTAATCAGATTCAGTAAAAATTAATGAAGCAGTGGCTTTCAAAGTGCATTACAAGTGTGCAATCGTTAGTAACTTTATTGAAATAAGCACTGTTAAATTTTGAATTAAGAGATAGCACAAACAAAAAGGAATATGCTTAAGGTTATACCCATTTCTTAATTGCCTATGGTATATTATATGGTATTCCTGTCTTTTATTTTATGTTCTCTAAAATTTTGCCACGTAGACGACATGTCATAATATCACTAATATCTATTTACACACACACACAATATTTACCATTTTTAATTAACTACTCCTTCCAGTCCAAATTGTAAGTAATTTTTAACTATAATCCGCATGCTAATGAAGTTAGTTATACCCATAGTTTTTCTTTTTGACTTTTGGTCCTTAATAACTACTAATGATGAATTAAGTTAGAAAGATATTCCTTTTAGTCCTATTTATAAGTTACTTCTAACATATTTAACCTGAATTAAGAAAATTTTTAAACCTCATTGAATTTGTTTTAAAATTTAACAAGTTTTCACCTTTACCTCTAATAAATATTCTTAAATCTCATTATTAATATTTTTATTCAAACTATTTAATAAGAAAAAAAATATAAAGAGGAGCATTGAAAATTAACAAGTGCCTTCTAAATAGAATTAAATTTTTTTCTCCCCCTATCCTATGAATAAGATTAGAGGAGTAGTATTTATATGATTATGTCAATAATCTCCTGAGGGAGATGTCAAGTGGGAAAGTCAAAATAGTATGAACTGACCAATAGAGTGAGAAGGGGTAATAAATTCTGATCTCATGATATATATCCAATAAACTAAGTTAATAAATGTAAAGGGTAAAATGAAAAAAATAATTTCTGAAAATACTAAGTATCTTATATTTTGGATCAATGTTAGTTGAAAAAAAGTCTTGCAATTTGGGCTGCAGAGATTACCTCTCCATAGGTATGGAATGAGTAAAAATGCCTTGTATATGAAATAGCTTGAGTATTTTTATGCCCATGCCATGAGATAATTAATCAGACTTCCACTAAGATAAAAATCTTATGATAATGAAGGTTAATCTAATTAAGAAGAAGACGATTCACACTCCACAAGATACATGGTTCCATTCGTCACTAATTTAATTAACTCATTAATAAATAATTTAGTGGAACATTGGTAACTTGTAAATGCTCTTTTAATTTATAGTTTAGAGGTCAGTTTTTTCATCTGTTTGAAATTCTATGTGCAATAAATTGACACGTGACCTTGAACTAAAGCAAGTGTTGGGCTGCAAATGAAGTCCATGGGTTGGTACTTGGGCCGATGAAAAACAACTGTGTGGCCTAATGCCATTATTTAATTGTCCTCTTTTCTTAGCTCTGGTTCTTCAATTTCTTTTCCAATGATGTTTTTTCTTTTTTGGCGCAAACGTTTCCAATAATGTATTAGTAACTTAATTTAACCATTCACGATTTCGGCCTGGTTAATTTAATCATTCATCATGGGCCATTGGAATGTGTTATTCGCTTGTTCTGAACAAAATATCTCGTTCTTAGCATAACTTTTTTAAGCATTTTGTTTTCAAGAGAAAAACTAAAAAGCTGGTAAGTTTTTTACCTACATCAATTATTTATTTTTCCTATATGAGTTGTTCATGAATATAATTTCATTTGTTTATATTATAGTGGGTGTTATTAATGAGAGTTGCAAGTTTCAACCATGTCAGTTGTTCATTTTTCATACATTACTTATTCATTTTTCATACATCAATTGTTTATTTGATCTTAGATAATGAAGTTATTTTGAGTCAGCTCTTAATTTCCATTCAGTCCTCCAAATGAAATTTCTGAATTTTAAGGGCTTTGACTGAAATTAAGCTTTGGGTCTGCTAAATTTTTCCCTTAAACAAATTGGGTTTCTAATTGATCATGGCATATTTGTTATCACAAGCTAAAACCATAAACAAATGTTTTTTTTTTTTCACTCCTTTGTCCAACCAACTATGTGGGATCGTTATTATTAAAGATGGCCTTGGGAATGGAGGCAAAATTTAACAATAAGGGGACTGTTAAGATTAAAAAATATATATACTATAAAGTTTTTATAAATTTTGGCACTCCCTCTAATCCTATTTATAAGTCATGCTTGATATGTTTCACTAAAACCAAGAAAAATTTTAAACTTCATTAACTCTATCTTAAATTTAATAGGTTTTAACCTTGATCCCTAATAAGGACAAAAATAATTATTTTTAAGAATTTTTTTAGTATTTAATAAGCACATAAAAGTAATGATGAATATAAAAAATAGTGAAGTATTAATTCTATATATAGGATCAAAAGTAATCTTTTCTCTCTATCCTATAAACATGAACAGAGGAGTATACTCCCAATAACATTTTACAATTCGGGAGTCATGTCCGCTGTTGCTGGTTCACCGCCTTTGGATGGCCTCTGATACCGATCTTGGAAAATTTCTTTGCCATTTTTATTTTAAAAAAACTGCATATCTTGAGATTCAAATATGAGACTTTAGGATAAGTCAATTTGATTCCTTTGACAGTTCAAAACATCTGTTTCTTGGTAACAAAACCCTAGTTTATCAAGCCAAAGAAACAAAGGAAAAATGAAAAACTCGTTGTTCCTATTAACCCCCATTCACACTAGAGAGGAATTCAATTTGATTTGCTCCTATATATCCCAAACTATTACTAATGTAAAAATCTAAGTAATAAAGAAATTACAAAGCATAGAATAATATGGAATCGACCAATCCAAAAGAATAGCAGAAAAGCGAAAAGAAAACTATAATTAAGAAGCAAGTATTAATTTGGCTAAACCCCGCACGATCATATCGCCCTCCTTAATTAATCATCTTCAATTCATGCATGCATGTGCCCAGTTAATTAATTCACATTAATTAATTGCATTCTTGTGAAAGCACACGAGCGTCGTCCCTCAACGAGCTCATCTTGATCTTGCAATTTACTGTAGGATTCATCCTATAAATCTTTATCCCCCCAATCCTTCCCTTCACCTCAAGTTTCATCTCCAACTCAAAAGAAATTGCCACGTGACTCTTGCTTGTCGTATTCATACTCCTTCTCATATCTGCATTTAAAGGCCTATCTTTTGATCCCGATAGCTCAATCTTCACTGGAGACGAATCACCCGGCTCCTGATCCAACCCTGGAAACTTACCGGTCGCCACCGCGATGCTGTTGTAATACATGGAAACACCCCCATCCTTGGCGTAACTTAGCCCAGATCTGCCATTAGGGTTCTCGGCCCTCATCGAAACTAAATAATGAGGAACCCAATATGCATTCTTCTTCGACGTCGTCGTGGTAGTGGTCGTGGGAGGCTTCTTGACCTCAAATTTGGTGACAAAAAACTGAGGAAGCTTGGGCTTGAAGATGAAATACAAGGCGGTTATGATGAGTGCAATGACGATGAGAATGGCTAGAGAGATAAAGAACCAGGAGGAGCGATAGCAGGTATTAGGGTTCTTCTTGTTAGTAGGTTTACGATGTTGGGCGGCGATGACGGTATTTTTCGGCGGAGGAACGCGATAGACCTGGTCCTTGGGGACTTGGACGACGTAAGTGTGGTGGTCGGCGCGGCCGGGAGAGAGGGGTAACTGTGTAACTGCATGGTGTTCGTCTATGGAGGGTGGCTGGAGCCGCCCTTCCATGGGCAAACAGAGAAGCTAAGAAGGGGTTAATAGCGAAAAGGCTGAAGCAGTATCTTCTTCTTTAACATGAACGATGTTTTGTATACGAGAGGCTTCAAAGGATAGGAGAGAGAAAGTGAGTGAAGGAGAGAGAAAAGGTGATTATAGCATTGAAAACCCTATAATGACCATTATATTTTTGTGTTTCTTCCGACTTTTCTTAACCACCAAATTCTTCTATTTTTGGTTTTCTTCGCTTTCTTCTTACCTGTATTTGGCCTCCCTATTTTCATAACAACTTTTCTTTATTCTCTCTTCTCCTATTTGGCATGCTCTTCCTTCATAAATTTACATTTTAGACTGCAGTTGAACCCTATGTAGTTAAGGCACTACTTATATGCGATCTAATTAAGCTCGATCGAATGATTATTAAATACATTTAAGTTATAATGGCTGTTACGGTGCAACCAATCATTATTGGGTCCCAAGAGGCTGATGTGGCAGAACAAGACAAAGTAGCAACTAGCACTAAGCAATATGCTGTGATTCCCTCTAAAGTATTCTCTCCTCCTCCCGATGTTTTTCTTCACCTCTACCTGTAGCTTCTTCTATAGATTTGGCTAGTATATTATTCTGTTAATTTATGTTAATTTTGTTATGGTTTACTGTATTGTTGAACTTGAGAACCTTAATGCTCTATAGTTGAGAATAGACAAAAATTATAAAGTAGATTTAAGGCAATTGAGCGTGTTTTCTCTTGCTGACACTATTTTCCTTGAAATAGAACTGTTATTATTGTAGGAGTACCATTCTAAAGCCAAGAAATAACCTAGCTTGCCAATTACTTATCTCACACACACTATATAGTCAATTCAATTTTTACTAGTTCTATATATACATCAAATATTGCTTAATTCTTGACCAACTCTGACCGATTCTTAGACAAACCAATAAATCTTGGATTGTTTTATGCTGTTTGATCATGGTTTATACTGTTTGACCAACTACATCTGATTTGGTTTATAGTACTGTTCTAATTATTAAAATTTTTGTCCATAAAGCCCATTTGAGTATTGATTCATAAGTAAACATTTTCAAAACATGTCATTAAATTGTCTATTTAATAGTGACCCTTTTCTTTAGTCAGCTCACTTGACATTAAATTATTTTATATATTGTATTGTTGGATTTTTGGCAATATGAATATAATATATATAGAGAGAGGGGGGATAAATTTTGATTTTTTACATTGTATCTGAATTTCTTTCTTTGTTGGTAAATTAGTAAATTGTTCAAAATTCAGGTCGATGATATCCTTCTCAATTCAAAATTTGTTATCATTGGATATACACTACTAAAACCGACTTCTCAAAATATATTTATACCATATTTCCTAACAAATGATTGAAAAATAGATTTATGACTTAATATTTAAACATTGTTCATGTATTTATTTATTTTTACAGTATTTTTTGCTTTTTCAGGATGCAGAAGTCGCCATTTGAGATAGAGCAAATAAGAGTAGACGTGATATTACAACTATCAACAAATCAAATGTAGACATTCAAAAGCATTATTCTAAGAGAAAAACAAAACCAACAATTAATGTCAGCAGCTATGCACATTAATTTTCGCCCTCAAATTAACAAAGAGCCTAGTTTTTTTGTCTCCAAAACATAAACATGTTCAAGCCGGCAACATTTGACCTCTCTAATATCATCCTATGTCTTTCTCTTCAAGCCCTTAATACAAGCCCAAAACCAACAGATATATATACCCTCATTAATCACACTCGAGTTTGTCTAATCCTCTAACTATATATATATATATATATATCAGTCAGCTGCACTTCACAACAACAACTCTTCACCTCGTTGTTTCTTGAGCTGTTTTTGAACTTCCATCAAAGCCTTCCTTACTTCCTCATCTTCTGGTGTTTCTCTCAACAATATCTCGTAGTCTTGAACTGAAGCCTCCCATCTTTCCAACTATACCATTTCATCACCACAAACATATATATATAAATATAACACTAACTAATGAAAAACCAGAACAGCAAAAAAAGTTCTATATATGTACATTGGGATTAGATAAGAAGCTTAATTATGAGGGTATATATGTATGTCACCTTAGTATTACAATCGGCTCTTCTCAATCTAGCCTTACTGTATGAAGGCCTGAGGTTGAGAGCTGAAGTACAATCCTCCAAGGCTCTCTCAAATTGGCCTAATTTGGACAAACAAGCGGCTCGGTTGCACAACAAAACTGAGTTACAAGGTTCATGCTCGAGCCCCTCTCCATAAGCCGTTAATGCCTCTGAGAATCTGCATGCTCTGAAAAGCTCATTTCCATGTGATCTTGCTTCTGCTACCGCTCGAGCTCTTCTCATCACCATGCCTGCTTCCTTGTTATTCGAGTCCAGCTTCACTGCTCGTCGAGCCACCTCCAAAGCATCATCAAATCTGGTTCACATACATATATACTAACCTTAATTTCTTATGTTTTATGAACGAGATTTTGCTTTACAAGGATTAGAATACACTACCTTCCAGCAGCCATGTCAACCTGAGCCCGTGTCACCAACAAATTAGCAAAACCAATAGGTCCAAAGAACTTGCCCAACTCCTCATCCGTAAAATTAGGACCATTTGAGATTACTTCAACTGCATCTTGATGCTTATGAAGCTTTAAAAGGGCTTCAGCTTGCAAAGAAAATATCTTCCATTGAGGACAAAAACAAGGTCATATCAGCATTATGATTGACGAGTTACACAAACTGAGTTATGAAATGGATATTCACTTACTTGAGGAGCAGAATTTGCACCACATGATATAGCACAGTTGGTCTCCTTTCTTACAGTATTCCAATCTCGTAACCTACGAGCCTCAGTGCACTTGTTAAGATGAACTTGAAGATTCCTTACCTTAGCAATCTCATCAGGATCTGTATCTGGTCCCGCATGTTTAAAATGATACTGGGCTTTGTCTGTTTCTCCTAACCTATACATAACAATGTCATAAATGTTATAAACAATGCAATAGCAAACAAATAAAGCTTTTCAAAAAGAACATGAAAGTTCAGCAAGGAGCCTATATACATACCTAAGGTACAAGCTTCCCAATCGATGATGAGCTCTGTGGTAATGGGGTTCAATTCGAATGGCTTCTCTACACTCAAACACGGCCTCGATAAGCCTACCAAGAGCCGTTAATGCTGCACTTCTATTGCTCCTATATGAAGCCTTGTTCGAATCAATGGCGATAGCTGCATCGTACAAAGCCAAAGCCTCTGTGAATCTCCCATTCTTGTAATCCTCATTTCCCATTATCTTCAGCTGTTCTGGATCCATTCTAGTAGATATAGCTCTGCACAGAGAAACCCCTTCTTCTTTGGTGTTCTCTTTGGTCTTATTCGCTGCGTTATTTTCTGTGACATGCTTCATCGTGTATCTTCCATTACCATTTGCTGTAAAGATTTCATCTTTAGGCTTAGGAAGTTGATCCATTACATTGTAAGAATTTGTATTATTCCCTCCACCTCCTCCTTGTCGCAAGTTTCCTAAATCACCAAATAGCATCACGTTGCTTGAAGAAGCTCGAACAAGCATGCTACTTCCCTTGGACTTCTGGTGATCAGTGATATAACTCTCAAGCTCGCCTGAAATTCCCATGGCTTCTTTCAGAACCTTTCTGCCTTGGCGCGTATGATGACCCTGCGTTGTCACCGGCGTCACTTTTGATGTCTCGTTGATATGATGATGATGATGCTTCCTTTGTTGGTTTTGAATTACAACCCGTATCGGTGGGTTGGTGGCGACTAAATCGGCATCGTCGGAGGGGCCTCGCCGCCGCTTTGAATTCAACAAGTCTGACAATGAAGATTTGCCATTTTGGTTGACATGATTAACGTTGGACGTAGGAGAAGGAGGGGAGGAGATTGATCGGCGTTGCCACAGATTGCGTCGGCCAAACACGGCACTAAACAATCCACAACCAGATTTCCTGTCCGGCGAAGTATCTGCCATTGATTAAAAGATGATTAAGGAGATGACGATGAAGGAAGCCTTTAATCATAATAATTTAAGAAGAAGAAGAATGGCCTAGAAGATCTGAAATGAAAAGAGAGAGAGAGTGAGAAATGGGATTTGGAAGAGGACTACCCCCAGGAGAATGCATGAGTGATCTCCTAGAGTGCCTTCCAGAGAACAAAATCTGTGTGTTTTGTGTCTCTTAGAGGAATCAAAGAGGTCAAACTACTGAATGGCATTGTTCGGAAGAGGAGAATTTGCTGGAAAAATCTTTACTGATATCAAGCTATCCTATTTTATTCAACACCATAATCTCATAATTGGTTCTCAATTTTCCTCTCTCTCTTTTTCTTTATTTTTATTTTTATTTTTGAGAAAAAAAATAAATCTTTTGTGTTTTGATAAATAGTGGAAACCAAGAGACTCGGTCTCGGGTTGAATAAAGATCTCTAGAATTTTAGGAAAGACAGCCAAGACGGAAAGAACACTATCTTTAATCCTTGCACGTTTAGCCACTAGCTGTTGTCCAACAAATTTGGTTATTTTTTGTTTTCATTAATTCAAGCATATTCATAATAGGTGAACAACCTATTTTTCTTATTATTTGGCGAAGAGATTGTTCTTTTTGTGAATAAGACAGTATGTGAAATATTAACACTCCATTTGATCCATAATATCGGATATTGCTAAATAATTTATGATTCTAAAAAAGTTACACTATAAAAAAATAGCTGATTAGTGATGAAAAATTAGTGAAAATTTCGTCGCTAAATGGATTAGCGATGAAATATTTTTGTCGGTAAAAACACTGTCACTAATTCATTAGTGACAGAATTTACAATTACATCACTAATTTCTAACAGAATAGCAATGAAAATTTTCCATCAGTAAATAAGGATAAAGTTATTCTGACATTGTGATGGAATGCATTCTGTCATTAATTTTTCAACGGGCTTATTCCGTCGCAAATTTATTAGGTGGACCAAAATATCATTGCCACATCACTCAGTAGATCAATGCCACCTCATCACTACCTAGTCACCCAGTAGATCAGTGCCACCTCACTACTATGTCACCACCTTGTCCTACTCTCCCAGCGGACCAATGCCACGTCATTTGTTACTGCCATTTCATTTATTATTACCTTCAATTATGCCTTGGCTAGGTTCGTTCGAACTTACAACCTCATACTCCCATGTGCCTTTACGTCCACCTTATTGTCAGTTGAGTTGAAAGGAATCTTCAGTCTTAATTGATAAATTGAATATATAATACTCAACCACACACACATATATTAATAAATATATGATTTAAATTATTATTAAATATAGTATTTAAATTTACTTATTTTTTAACATTATATTTATTTATTAAGATGGAAAAATTAATTTATATATAATAATTATTTTTAATATATTTTATTTAAAAAAATTATTTTTTATATTAAATTAAAAAATATTTTATTATCATTATATATTATATTATAATTTGTATCTATATAATATATAATATTTTAATTTTAATTTTATAATTATTTTATTTTATTTTTTTAAAATAAGAATAATTAAGTATACAATTTAAATTATTATTATTAATATACAAATAATTTAAAATAATAAATTATTTTAAATTATAATTTTTAAATTATTTATTTATAGCATAATAATAAATTATTAAATAAATTATATATAAATATATATTATAAATAATAAAATTAAATTAAAAATAATCAGTGATGGAATTATGACAGAGAGCTTTATGATAGAATTTTCTATCATAGATTTCATCACTAAATCAGAATAAGATATTCTAACCATTAACGATAGAATTTTTCATCAGTAAATTTCATCGATAAATTATTTTTAATAGATTAGCGATGGAATAATGATAAAATTTTAGCGACAGAAACTTTCATCACTAATTTAGTGATAGAATTAGTGACAAATTAGCAACAGAAATTTATTCTGTTGCTAATCTGCTGGTTTTTGTAGTGTTAGTTGAAACTTGAAACCTTAATATTTTAAAATATTATTTTTTTAATTATATTCTTATTAAATACTCTATATAAGCATCTTAAAATTGATTAATTGAAGTTGCTAGGCTATTTTTCAAAAGAAATAATAAATGAAGCAGAAATATAGTTGGAAAAAAATAAGAACTATACAATATTCTATATTTTAAATCAAACATGGCTTTTAAAAAATGTCATATATTATGAATGTAAAGATGTGTTTTTTTCTTATATTGTCTTCTTTTAATGTCAACTTATATTGTCCAAATTTGACTTTTTAGCTTCTCGAATGACAAGTTTAATTAATAAGCTTCCTGAGTATGATAATTGATAGGTTTAATAAGTTCAAAAATAAAATTTTTGTTCATTATCATCTAGAGTTAATAAGTTTTAAATTTCCTTTTAAACTGTTGTAAAAACTATTGAAAGTAAGTTATAAAATGAATGAAAAGAAGTGTAAACCAAGGAAGTAAGGAAAATTACTAGTTAAAGAAAAACAAGAAGGCAGCAAAATTGGGCAAAATTTCAATCAAAGATCACGATAGAGATTTAAAATTTTAGTTCAGTCTAAGAAAGAAAAGTTAAAAGAATTTTAATAATAATAAAGATTAAAATACTCTTCACTTATTATGCAAAATCATTAGTTATTAATTTTCTTACCTCACTTAATAATTTATCAATATGAGTTACAAATCATATGAGTTGACATGTCAAATATTATATAAGATTTAATATCAATTGTTTAATTATAAGCAGCAACATTAGCTATTAAATTGTTAACTTTACTTATTAATTTACTAACATCAATTATAAATTACTAACAAGTCTTATAACTTATAATTAATGTTAGTAAATTAATAAGTTAGAAAATCAATAGCTAATATCACTAATTGTCTGACAAACGGATGTAATTTACAAATGATATTGGTAAATTAATAAGTGCATTAAAAAATTAACCAATAATAATTATGCGTAACAAGTGACAAGTATTTCAGTTTTTTAACCGTCAAAATTCTTTTAACTTTTTTTCCTCTTGATTGAACTAAAATTTCAAAAAAAAAAAATTAAACCCACCTATAATTAAGTCGCTTGCCATGATCCTGGACTAAAATTCTCCCGCGAAATTAACTAATGGTTAGGTTAGTGAGGGAAGGCATGGTTGTCTGGTAGTTAAGTAAACAAGAATGTATAGTTTGGTAAGTGAAAAAGAAGTCACCAATGGCCTTACATAGTCAATACAAATGGGACGCCACGTGTTCAATCCTGCTTGTGATTTTAGGCCGTTTGTGTATACCTTTGATTTTGAGAGAGAGAGAGAGAGAGGAGGCTAAAATATAGTTTCTCAAAATTCCAATAAACCATAAAGAAATTTATTATAATGTCAAGGAGGCGTAAATTGATTTTGTTAAAGCCTACATTCTTGGATTTGAACGTCTTCTCTTGTAGGTATTGCAGATTTGAAGCTCTTTCTTCTCCCAGATCTCTTATTTTTGTCAGTGTTTCTGTATTATTATTTTTTAAGAAAAATAATAGATTATAAAACAGAAAAAAGATTAAAGTATATACGTAATTCGAGGTGACAAACTAAAAATGAAAAAAAAAATTCATAAGTTACAACTTGGACGTGTCAATTAAAATGTTGAAAATTAGCAAGTAAAGAAGCAATGTGACATGCAAAAACATTGTTGTTGGAGTTCATAGACAGTTAGTTCAGTGTAAGGAGCTTTGTGAGTCTAAAAGTGTGAAATTCAGACCACCAAAAGTTTAAAATTAAAAAATATAACTTTTTTTACTATTGCATTTTGAAAACTAACTTTCCAGTAAATAGGCAAATGGCCTTATAACCTAATGATATGTACGCTTTTTTGCAAGTGAAAGGCTGTGGATTGGATCTCACTTATAACTTCATGTTGTTAGTGCCTTCCTTTCCAATTCCAAAAACAAAAAAGACAGACCAAAATAAGTCGGCCTGCCAATTATGGGCTCCCTCAGTATTCGAGCCTACCTTGGCCCACATAACAAAGCTTATTTGCAATTTGACTAATGGGCTTATTTTATGGGCTACCTTGGCCCATGAACAACTCCGCACCACAACTATGGCTTTTGGTTTCAGTTTTGGCACCATTTAGTTTGCCATTGAATCCATATATCTATATATAATGCAAGGTCTATAAAAATGTATATCATTTGCAAATTATCAATAATAGGAAAAATTGGAGAAAAAGGATCTATTAAACAAATTAATTGAAGAAAAGGTACAGAATCGTGGAAGATATAATGCAGATTTTGTGAGAAAAATTGCAGATTTTGTATTATCCAATTAATTTGCTTATTTGATCCTTTTTCACAATTTCTCCTAGATAATATAGTTCAGCTCATAAAATGTTGTTGGCTGTATTTTTTGAGTACACTACACACTATTCAACCCAACCTACGTAGTACGGATGACGGCTTCTATATGGTATATATGAACAAACATTGTGAGCGTAGGGACCATCACGTACGCTTTGATGCCCAGTTTCATGGCTCCTACGTACTCCTCTTCTATTGCCCTACTGATTCCACCGCTTATTTAGTTTTATATTAAGCAAATTGTTAATTTTAAAAGGGAAAAAAAAATCTAACTTCGCTAACAATGAGGAGATTTTTCTTTCCTTGGGTTTACTTTGTTTTTAAAGGATTCTAAAATTGTTAGGTTAGTTTGGTAGAATGGAAGCTATCAAAAACTCAAAAAAAAAAAAAAAAAAGAAAGTGAATTTGGAGGGAGATTAGATTTCAACTTTAAAATGATGGTGGTCATTATCATATCATTATCTTCCCATCAAATCCATCCATCATTCCATCATCTCATCATCAAATCATGATATAATAGCTATCGCCTCTTCACCATCATCGTTAAGGAATTAATCTCTCCTGTCCTCTCTGTGCGTGTGTCTCGATGCCACCCAGAGAGCAGAGAAATTTATATACAAATAAATTGAAATTACTTTGTTATCATTTTTTGTGACAAAATTCATTGCTCTGCTGATTCTTTCAAAACTTAAGGCCTGCTCTAGAGGCTAATCTTATTCTAATTTTTTCAAGACATAATTAATACTCTAAACATTCAATTGATACATTTTTGCTCTACATGTTTCAAAATTTTGATTATCTTAATTAATGGATGAAATGCAGTTCTCCAATACTTTGTTAATTGATTGCTTCTTTATGCATTTGTATTTTCAACTAAAATTTTCTTACGAATTCAAACCGCGCCTGAACTAATTAAAATTATTATTAATAATAATAAATTAGTAATTATAACCTTTATGTGCATTAAATGAAAATATTTCAAGTAACTTAGGGCCCCATTGGTTGCAGGGAGGGAATAAAATGAATTAAATAATAATAATAATAATAATAATAATAATAATAGAATGACCAAGATATAAAAAGGAGATAGATCGACCATATTTATAAAAAAATAATAATTTAATTCATGATAATAAAAATCATAATTCATGATCTTTGAAAATAATATGATAATTCTCACATTTATCATGCTAGTATTTTGTTATATTATGTGTTATCATGAAGAGAATAGTGATTTCAGTGCATTCTAGTTGTGATTTTTTTAAATATATTTCTTTCTCATTCTTTTTAACAACCAAATAATACTATGATGAGGTAAAAACCTCTATTACAGCTCCTCGATTGAGAAGAAATTTTGACCATTTAAATTTAATTTGAATAATTTATATTTAATATTTTCATTTTATATTTATTAAATAAAATTTATCAAAAATTATAAAAAAATGTTAATAAATTTTTTTATTAGTCTAAATAGTTCAGATTAAATATAAATGATATAAACTTAATATTAAAAATTTTTAATACTAAATTTACATTGTCCAGAGTAAGCGCCAGCAAAACCAAACAAACCAGCTATACTAAACTAATCCAATAAAAATCAAATAAAACCTTTAAAAACCTTATTTTTATTAAAATCTTAATCAAACCTGAAGTCCTGAACAATAACCTTTTTTTATTTCTAAATGTATATTTTTACCATGCTTATTGTGCCATTAATCTTGTCAATTTCCTTGATTTGAATACCCAGTCTGTTGTATTTTGCTTTTTACTTGAACACATCGTCCGGCATCAGTTAATTTTTTTAATGAAAATTTTCCCTTTCCACTCAAAAGGAGTATATTTGTATGATTAATATTAGATTATTAGTGTTTATTTTTCAAAAATTTTAACTTCAACTAAAATCCAACCCAAACCCAAAGATTCTAATATAATTCACAACCCTTCCTCCTTTAATTTTGTTATTAGAAAGCGAAATGCATATCCCCGTGTTACTTTAAGAGTGATTTTTTAGTTAATTTTAGATATAGAAAACAAGTTACTCCCTCCATTAAAAAATGTTAGGCTTTTTTAATTTTTTAAGGTGTAATCATTATTTTTTTTAAAAGTGTTCCTATTGATAATGACTTTATATTTATTGTAAGGTGTTTAATAAGAATAAATACGAAAAGATAGAGTTAATTTAAAAGTAAGTAATAACTTTATTAAGGGGTGAGATTCAATTAAAAATACTTTACATTTTTAAACAAAAGAAGTACTTTTTATTATAGATGTGAAAGATAATTTGTAATGAAGCTTAATCCGTATTATTTACAATTGCAAGTTCATAAATTCAAGTGTTTATTAGTAATGAAATTTGAATATGATATTCATTTCATTTGCATTCATGGATGATAAAGTCAAGAATGGGTCTTGAAATTTGAATATGCCAAAAAAAAGAGGATAAAAAATTATACTTAGCCTTAATATATAATTTTATATGTTAAAAAAAATATTAAAACTTAATTTATATATAAACTAAACTAAATCAAACCGTCCAAAATCCTAACCAAACAGATCTTAATTAAAAAAAACTACTAATCACATGTCATTTTTTGAATAAATGGATTGGTTTGGTTTTATCCATGTTTTAACCAAAATTTTAATATTAAATTTAAATCATAAATATTAAATTTGGGCTATTCAATTTGACAAGTAGATTTATTAAAAAAATTATAATTTAAATATTTTTATTTTAATATAAATAAAATAAAAATAAAAATAAAATAAAAACATCAAATCTAAACTATTCAAGTTAAATTTAAATAATCAACATTTCTTTTCAATTAAAAAAAAAAAAAAACTGCAGCAGAGGCTTCCCTTCGAGGGAGGGAAGCCAAGCCCGTGATGGGCATGGTACATTTCCACATTTACACCAATCAATTAACTTTTGCTCTCTGACTTTAGGTTTTTCCAATTTTTATAATCTAACTAAGAATTTATTTTTGGTTAATAGCTACATATGTGAAGCTTTTTTATTAAGGATTTTATTTAAAGTTTTTTATGGAGATACAAATTTGAGTAGATTTTTAACATACTTGGCCAAATCAAAAGTGAAATTTTAAATAAAGTTAAAAAATTAAAAGCATACTATTAAATAAAATTAATGGAGCAATATTTTTTCATGGAGTAATATCGACTTACATGGAAAAACACGATAAAGAGTACAGTAGATAAACAGGTTTTTTTTAAAAAAAAATGGGTTCTATAGTAAAATACTAAATTTAATTTACATGAAGTCTAAGAAAAAGTAGATGTGTCACAAGGAAAATTGTTTGTTGTTTATAATTTTAATTTACGAAAAATAACTAATTCTAAGATAATTTGTGACTTATACTTTTAACTCGTGAGAGCCCTACTAGCAGAGGATAGTACGTTGAAGAATAAAATATGTTATTATTTATACTATTAACATGCTCAGTTTAAAAATATAAAATATTTTTTAAAATATTATTCATTTAAAAATATAAAATATTTTTAATTTTTTAAAATGTAATCATTATTTTTTTATAAAAATATTTCTATTAATAATAAATTTATAATTATTATAAAATATTTAATAGAGATAAATATAAAAAAATATAGTTAGTTAGAAAGTAGGTAACTATTTTATTAAAAATAAAATTTAATTAAAAATATTTTATATTTTTAAATGAAGAGAGTGATAAATTACAAAAAAAAATTAATCACTGTTAAAATAACTTCTAATACAAGTTGTTCTTTGTATAATAGACTATATCGTAAAATATATTATTTAGGCTTTTAATACGTAGAAGGCAACATTATAAAATAAGACAAGTTGTTATCTAAAATCTATGTTGATATAGCACCTTTTTGTTTTAATTAAAAATTACTTATTTGTTTAAAAAATTTATTTAAAAAATTTTATATTATTTCTTCAAGCTTTTAAAATAGTAAAAGTATTATAAAAAACAGATATTTAATTATTTCAAGAAATTACTTTGAGTGGTTTTTAAAAATAATCTGATATAATAAATAAAAAATATTTTTAAAATGTAGAATAATTAAGATATCATAAATTTTAAAATAATTAAATAGTAAATTATTTTATAAAAATAAAAATTAAGGAGTATATTATCAAATTTAAAAATAAATTATTTTTTAATTAGACTTCTAATGATATCTACGAGCTAGTTCTAACCTATTCAGTTTTTTTTTTTTTAAAAAAAAAAAAGTTGGGGAAAACCACGTGGGCTTCACAAACAGGCGTGAATGGAAACATGTGCGGTCAGGCATGCGCCCCCACCCATGTGAATTATGTGCCGCTTGTACCGTACACATGTCACTGTACCCAAACCCCCCCTGTCATGCCATCCACGTCACCATTTCCTCGCGACAACGTTGCATTCTCCCATTGTTCATCCGGCCCAGTCTTGCTGTGAATCTAGTCATCTCGATCGTTTAGATTTAAAAATTGTCACTCTGGTGAGAAGTATTTTTTAAAATTGTCACTGATAAGAAATATGAAAAATTACATGTTAAAAATTTTAAATTTAAAATGTTAACCTCCATTTTGAATGGTTTAGATTTCATCTAGTGAGAAGTACCAAAATCAAATCCCATCTCTCTAATACCAGGCACCTTTGACTCATCAACAATAATGGTGGAACTCGGTCCAGAATAATTAATTTCATTGATATGGAGCTTAATCACAGCTAGTAATTTAAATGTTTTTATTACCCTTACTTCCCAAACCATCTTATCTAGTTGTAAATTGCTTTGATGTAACGGCACCTTTTGCGTTCTTATGAATAAGTTGTTATCTCTTGTGACAAGATGTTAAAGAATCAAATCCCCATAATGAAAAAAAAAAAAAAAATATATATATATATATATATAGAGAGAGAGAGAGAGAGAGAGAATGTGCGGCGTGGAATTGTTGTGCGGTGTGTGCTGCGTGTGTGAAATGGAGGGTTAGATAAGAGATTAAAAAAAATTGCAAATTACTAGTACACCCATTGGGTATATAATCAAATGCTAAATTAAATATCTGTTGCCCAATTATAAATATATTTAATTAAATTATAAATGTATAGGATTTAAAATTTAAAAATATTTTATAAATTTTATGAAAATTTTTGATAATAAATTCTTTTATGTAAGATTTAGGTGTAATTTTTTCTTTTTTTTTATTATTGCAATGACCAATTGGGACTGTATGCACGCTCAGTATTAATTTTCTGGGAAATAACAAATTTAGTCATTTTTAAATCCTAATGAAATTTGATTCTATGTTTCGATTTAATTTATATATTTTGGTTAGGTAGACGTCATTCATCACTAACAAGCAACAAGAATTTGGGTATCACCTCACTTCTCCCACGCTACTTTTCTTTCCGGTAAAGCATAATAGTTTATATATATACATATATGTTTTAATTTATACTTTTTTTCTAAATATAAGTCATAATACATGTTTGGATTAATATATAATTGAAATTTTAAATTATATGTTTGGGGATGATTTCAACTCTATAATTAATTGGAAGCGTGACGCGGATGAGGAGCGAATGGAGAAGACCCCCATGTGGCTCTCCTTTTACCCAAATTAACGGATGTTAGTTTTAATTTAGAAAGATTTCAACTAAAGACTGGAAAAGATAAATATTTACTAATGAGTTTCAAAAAAGTTTGAAAATCCTTTACAAGGTTTTTGGACTGAATTGAAATAAAGTCAGTGGCTGAAAAAATTGAAATGTCTTTATGCAAAAGAAAGAAAAATGATTGATAACTAATATTAATAAATTAATAAATAAAGTTAGAGAATCAATAATTAATGATTCTGCATTTCAGACAAAATGATTAAATTAGTATCATTATTAAAAAGTAAATTTATGTAATTTATAATTGATATTAAAAGATCAACAAATAAAAGTTAGATAATTAAAAATTAATAATTCTGAATTTCAAACAAAAAAATTAAATTAATATGATTATTGACAAATGAAGTCAGGTAATTTATAATTGATATTGATAAATTTACAAGTAAAATTAAAAAATTAGCAACTAATGATAGTGCTTATCGATCAAATTGAGTGAACAAG
This sequence comes from Prosopis cineraria, assembly GCF_029017545.1. Lineage (NCBI taxonomy): Eukaryota > Viridiplantae > Streptophyta > Magnoliopsida > Fabales > Fabaceae > Prosopis > Prosopis cineraria. The sequence continues at coordinate 35,049,299 of NW_026555335.1, read as the reverse complement.
TTTTGTAAAGCATCCACGAGTCAAATTAAGTAGTTAATAAGTCATGTAAGAAGATTAACAAGTTATGAAATTGATAAAAAATTAATATTCTCAAGATTATGGAGTCACACATAATTAATTAGGTAATTATTTAATAAGTACTGTTAAAAAATTAATAAATATAAGTAAGCAATTAAAAAATAAGGTACGTAGTAATTAAATAATTGACTTTAGGAAGTTCCAAAATAAACTTGTCACATCTATTGTTATAATATCATTTTAAAGTTTTTACAACTAACGTAAAGAAAACAATAAATGATAAAACATTATTAACATGGAACATTTATAGACTTCACCAAAAAAAAAGTTTTACTTGTTAATTTTGCAAAAAGGTGTTTCAGTCTTTTTAACTACCAATTTTATTTTAGTTTAGTTCAAAAAATTATAGATTTTTTTTTTAAATTTTTTGGGACTTAATTGACAAATATTTTTCTTTCTTAGTCCTTAGTTGAAATTTTCTCTTTAATTCAATAATAGGGTTATGTTGACCTATATTTAATTGTTTAGAGTTTAAAATATACCATTTATGAGTACAAAATTCAAATTTCTTCAAATTGCATATTAACCATACATGTTTTTATGTGTAATCAATGCATATTTTTGAATCCCATGGGAAGAGATAGAGTCACCAATTCAAGCTAAGAGCAAAACAATTTAGAACCAAATTTAAAATTCTTTTATATTTTTTATGTTTGGACTTGTCCAATAGGACACGAAAAATTTTGGACTAAACCGTCACAATGGAAGATTGCAATTTTTTGAATAATATATTAAATATTAATTAATTTTTTTAATTTTAGATTATTTTATACTGAAAGATCATATGTTTGAATACATTATGATAGATATTTTCTTAAGAAAAATGAAAATATTAGTATTGTTATATTTTTAATATATAAAATAACTTAAAATAATATTTAAATTATGTTTTTGAAATATATATATATATATATATATATAGATTCATAGAGAAAACACTTGTAGAAAATTTAAATTATCCATCTCATCCTTGATATTTAAATGCAAATTTTCCAATCATACTTGAGAGTGAGAATGGAAAGAAAAAAAAATCACACACACACACACAATATTACTACTTCATTCGTTTATATCTTGTGTTTTTCAAGCAATCCTTACAATATTCAATTACTCACTGCTTATTTCCTCCTCTAAGCATCAATTATTCACATGATTAACTATTTACAGATATCAAATTAAATCGTGTACGTAGCAGAGGGACGATTTTTTTTTTCCCTATAAATGAGTTAACCTTACATGTATTTATCAAAGTTGCAGATAAACAAATAAATGTTGAAACCATTTGTTGACGTTATTAGTTGTGGCCTGTGGGAACGAAAGGGAAAAAGAAAAAAAAAAAATATATATATATATATAACAAAACTAGCATAGTTGTTCAGTTTTGACTGAATCAAACCATTAAAAATAATAAAAATGGCCCAAAAAAATAAAATCAAGTTGATCGATTTAATGAATTTATTTGTCCACATAAAAAGTTAGGTTAAATCTTTGATTTAATTTTATTTGAATTTTTTATTTTGATTTCAAACATTTCTGTTAATTGTTGTTATACTTAGATTTTTGGTGATAAGAGTTTGTTAGTACAGAATACAGATTAATCTGGTTCTAACTTTGTGCGGACACACACACTCGTTGGGTGAGAGAAATTATTATTTTTAAATATAGGCTAAATACTTTTTTGGTGTGGCATTATTCATGTTAGGGCTTAAGACCAGCTGTATCGACCTGTACCCATAAAGACATCTAAAATCTAAATTGCAAGCCCTATATCATCATTATATTTATACCATATAACAAAAACATTAAAATTAAAAAAAATCACACCATAAAAAGTTAAAAAAAATGTAAATAAATATCGGCTCCCCATCAAGTCAATACACAAAACATGAAAATTTAAAAATTCAGATATGGGCTTGTAACTTGCATTTTAAAGAATCTAGCATTGCTTTATTTAAACTCCTTCAAATGAATAAATAAGATAAATTACAAAAAACGAAAAAAATTTAAATAATAAAGTTTATATGCAAATGAAGTCCAAGGGAGAGTCAAGTAAATTAAAGAAAATGTCTGTCGATTTATGAATAATTTAATTTATTGAGTTACGATTAAAAAAGAAAATATATTTAAACCCTTCCATTAATTATTAATAAATCCTACTCCAACGAACGGTGCGACCTTAGAACTAAATGAGACAGAGTCAATGAAATTCTAATAAAGAAATATATAGATATATAGCATGGTATTGAAAACCGGACCGAACTGGCTGGGTCAATTTGAAAACCGGTGAATCGGTCCCTTGTCTGGTCTGGGTTTGCCCTTAACCCGGTGAGAGAGTAAACCGGTGTAACCCGATCAACCCGATATAACCCGGATAACTCAGTGGGTTGACTGGGTTAATTGAATTAATATTTTTTCAGACTTTTACCCCAAAATAATGTCGTTTTGATTTTTTTTTTATTTTTAATTTTTCAAAGCTCTGAGTTTGAAAAAAAGATAACAAAAAAAGTGAAATTGAAGTCAAAAAATGAAAAATTAGAGATAGAGCATGCTAAGTTTAAAAATATAGTATTTTATTATAGTTAGACTTTTGAGTGGTTGGATTTAATTGAATATTTTTATAATTAATGTCTTTTTATTTAAATTGTATTATTTTTATTATGACCGGTTTGCCACCGGTTCAATCCCGATTAAACCACTAACCCGTGACCCAGTGTCATGATCAATTTAATGACTGATCCGGTTTTACGTACCTTGATATATAGACTAGTCTTCATCCAAAAAAATAAAAAAGAAAAGGAAAAAAGAAAATGAATGGAGTAACTTTTTAGCTTCAATATTTATAGTTCCTTTATTTTTGAATATTACATAGAGTTTAACGGATCCACTTATAAAAACTGCATCAGTTTTACATTTCTAGTTGTTAAACAATCCAACCCTTCCATTCCATCCCAAACACGAGAAATTGAGACGAATCACAATTTTCTTTCTACGTTATTATCCTCAACAGCAAAGCAATATCGTAAGATTTTGACTGGGTCAAATTAACTTGGGCCGAAGACCCTAAATTAATATTTTTTTTAATTTAATTTAATACCATAGGCCAGGAAAAAATAGCGTATATTTTGTGTTGCTCCCTGTGTAGTTGGACCAACCATGGCTCTGGTTAGGTTGCTTCCCCACCTCATTATTCCGAAAAATCTAAACGACGATTTTTCCTGAAAGAAATAGTATTTAATAATTATTAAACATTACTTTGCCACTGCATAAATAAATTAAATTCCATATTCTGTCCTACTTAACCGCATCATCTTTTTCTCCATTTCACAATGCGAATCAAAACCACAACTCTCACATACTTTGACCACTAGGATCTTACTATCACTGCCCCACCCTGATCTTTCCTTTCTGGATCATCCCATTAGCAGTAGAAGCAGTCTCTCACTTTTTAAACAAGAAAAACACCACCGAACCACCCCTTTCTTCCTCCTCCTACCTCTCTCGTCTTCGCTTGAAACCCTAATACACACAGGCCTTCTCTTTTGCTCTCTCTCTTTCTCTCTGTGCAACTGCGAGTGTGTATATATATATATATATATATATTTTCAATTCATGATCCGTGTTCTCTTGTGCACGTATATTTGTTGTTGTTCTGCTGCTCTGAGACAGATAAAGATTGAGCGAGGGAAGAAGTATGGTGGGTTGCGGATCAGAGGATTAAAGACCTGGGTCGTACTTTCTGAGACGCGTTTTCTTCCAGCGAAATCAGAAACATGTGTTTCCTTTTCTTCTCTTCGGCCCATACCTCATTCTGTGTCGTCCTCTTAAATGGGTATGTCTAAGAAAGCAAATCTCTCTGCGCTATTCCCATCTCTCTACCCCTCACGTCTTTCCATTTTCGGCTCCCTCTCTCCTTCTTTCCTCCTCTCATGGATTCGGCTAACAGTACTGGGAGCTTGCAGTCCTCCAGCGGCGGTGACGACGAGTACGATTCACGCGCCGAATCCATCTCCGCCTTCTTCAACCACCCAAACCCACCCATCCACGTTGCTTCTACACACTCAAACCCACCGTCTTTCTTCGATCCTTCGTCCAATTACTTAGATCCGATTCAAACATCACCGTCGCTTTCCGGCTTCGATATGATGTGGTCCAAACCAGCTAGATCCGACCCAAATCGCTCCGATCTCGGTGGCTTCAATCCTCCTTCTTCCTCGAACCAACCTTTTTTCTCAGGTCAGTTGGGCGGTCAAACCACTCAGCACCCTCTTGTTCCAGAAAGCTCATCGCGAGGATTGGTTTCTGTATCCGGAGGCGGCGCGAACGATCCATCCGGCAACAACAACGTTGCTCGGAACCCGAAGAAGCGATCGAGAGCGTCGCGTCGTGCACCCACGACAGTGCTAACGACGGACACCACCAATTTCAGAGCCATGGTTCAGGAATTCACTGGTATTCCGGCACCACCTTTCTCTTCATCACCTTTCCAAAGAAGTCGCTTGGATCTCCTCGGTTCTCACGCCACCGTAAGATCTCCTCCGCCACCTACTTATAATCTTCTGCGACCTTTTCCCCAGAAGCCTCCGTCTTATCAGCCATTCTTGTCGTCACTTCCGGCATTTCCATCATCGCCGGTGGACCAATTAGCGTCTTCTTCAACTAATTCTACCACTAATTCAAACCCCATTCTCTACTCACTTTCTTCTGATCTAGGCCTTCTCAAGCAGCCTGGTCTCAACGTCAATACACAGAACCCAATACTCAACTTCCCAACCATCCAGCTCGGAAGTTCTTCCGGTATTCTCGCCTCTAAAACTCAAGCTGCTCTGGGAATTCCGGCCACTAGTGCTGGTGATAATTCGCATCTCAAAATGGGCGTGTTGGAGGAATTCGGATTGAACCATGTGGATGTTAACACTGACATGAGTGGCCTTCATCATCATCATCAGCAGCAGCATCATCAGAATATGGTTTCTTCATCATCGGATTGGACCGAGAGAAGGGGCACGAACAATGGTGGCGATCATGGAGTCATGAGGTCTGCGAGTGGCAACTTGGGAGATTCATCAGAGCGAGACATAAATGGGAAAGTGACGAACTACTCACCGGCTGGTTCGTCAGATTTTCATGGAGAGAAGACGACGGATCAGTGTGTGGCTGCAAGAAGCGAAGGTATGGTGGAATCGTGGATTAATTGTTCTACTGATTAAGAAAATCCAAATGGGAAAGGAATAAGAAAAAGGAGACTTATTAATTTCTCACGCGCACGCACAGAGTCATCTAAAGGAAGAACGGATGGTGGTGCAACGCCAATGCATGAAGACCCATGAATCTTTTGGTACCCTCTCTTTTTAACCATGACCATCAGTTTAATCAAACCATGTCTTTATTTTTATTTTTTCAAACTTTAATTTGTCCTTTTGGTCCCTTCAAAATTATGTGTAAATAATAGCAGCAGCTAGCCCTTCTGATCTCTTCGGCCATTAATCAACCAATTATCATGGTGGTTTATTATTCTGAATATGCTTTTCTTACTGCTGTGTCTCTCTGCTAGCTAAACATTAACTGGCATGCATCTCTGTTGTTTTCATGTGATAGCAGTATGGGTTTTTGCTTTTGACTTGTACGTATGATAAGCATATAAGAAAATGTACAATGTGAAGCATTTGACTAGACAAATCCACATACATATCTTTACTCTTCATGGTACGTACGCCTTTTATTACTCTGATTTTATGGACGGTGTGGTGTTTTGACTTTTGTCTGATTCCTTCTCTATACTTTCATCCTCATGTCTTCCTTCTCCTCCCATCTTTTCCTCTGTTGTATATTTTGGTTTTGTCTATCTCTTCGTGTCAAATTTTTAAAATAATTTTAATTTAAAGGTGATTTAATGTTTCAAAATATAAAAAAATTGAAAAAAAAGATTTTATTAATTATATTTGTTTCAATATTGGGTATTTTTTAAAATTTATTTTCATGTTTTGAAATAATAAAATTATAAAGTATATTTAATAAATTTTATTAGCATTCCCAATTTTGTCTAAATGTATCTTATTAACTGGGGAGGGAGTAATTTATAAGTTCTGTGAGTAATAAGTGGCGAGATTAGGGGAATCCTTGTAGCCGCCGCATAATCTTTGTTTTATTGCAACCAAGGATTTCTTGATGGGTGTGTGTGTGTGGTTGTGTGTTTTTTTTTTCCTTCTTTCCTCACTACTCTTGTGCTTATATCTCCTTCGGGTTAATTTACTTTTCCAAATGATTTAGTCATAAGTCATAACCATATATAAATATATATATTTGTCAACTCAAATAAAAAAGAAGATATATATGTGAACCACAGGAACATGTTTAATGCATGGATCCGTACATCACGCCTTCAATTATATGAAGGCTTTATATATGGGATGGGCCATATAAATATGACTGTCAAAAGAGCGAAAGAATGTAATACAAACTTTATCATCGACTCTGAAGAAAATTCAAAGCCCTCTAGTACTCATCACGATCCATGGTCTTCGCTACGCCCAGCCAATAGTTATCAAGAAAATTAACAATTGATCTCAATTCCAAAAAGAAAGAAAAGTTTTGGCGTGCATGTAGGTTAGGCTTGTGCTCGGCCAAGGACAGACAGAGAAATAAATAAAGAAAAAAAAAACAAAAAAGGCATAGCGTAGTATAATCGTCGGAAAGTCCAAAACAAATGAAACAAATTAAAGGTAAATTGTAGATTGACAACTACGTTTTCCGAATTTCATTCTTTTAAGCCACATGGTATGTGAATTATGAAAATATTATTATTATGATTATTAGATATTGCTCGAATTGACAACAAAAGGAATATATAATTTGCGAAACCCTAGCTAGGATCCAGCTAGATATGAGTCAGAAAGAAAAGCCAGAACCACACGAAATTTCTTCGTCCATACTCCAGACTACGTGGTTTAACTCTACATTTACTTATATATATATATATATATATATATACATACTTTTTATTAAGTCGGAGGCATATCAAACGGATACATGTTCCCTCCACGGACGTTAATGGGAATATGGTTGAGGTCTGCATGAAAATAAAGCAATGTATTAGAGTTTATACTTGTGTATGGTTTCACATCTCATGATTATATATTCATTAATTTTTTTCTTTATTTCTGATCAAACGCATCAATATGTATTCACACGCTGGCTTTCAATGCGGATCTGAGGGTGTGAATGCCAAAGAAACTGCCGTCGTCATTCCTTGTGTTTATGCACATATAAAATATTTCATTACCAGATAAGTAATAACTATTTTTGTGAGTTTTAATTATCTTTTTGCCTCACATCATTGATTCTGACCAGAAATTTAACACACACACACACACACAAACGCGTAATATTTATGGATTAGAACAATAATAAATGGAGAACAATAGTGAAGAGAAAGATCTATATTTCTGCACCTGCAACTTTTATGATTGTAAGAGAGAGGCTTGCGTATGCATGAAACGGAGATATATATATAATTGATGGATCCAAAAGTTTGAGAGCTTTTTGATTTTCGTTTTTTCAGTGATGGATAGATGATGATATTTAACCTTTGTTGTGAATAAATTTAGAAAGATGAGAGGGACATGTGATATGGCTTTCGAGGTAAATTTGAGTCTTTTTTTTTTTTTTTCAGTGGGTGGATGAGGTGAGAGGGGGTAAAGGAGCAAGAGGGACAGGTGAATCTTAGAAAGTAAATGAGAGGATGATAGTCACAATCAAGTTTCCGATAATTTTTTTAAAATAATTTACAAATATCAATTAAATCATTACAAATTTAAAAATTTTAATTATAAGTAAAATATTTAAATTTTAAATGTAATTCTTAATTTGCAATTGAGATATGTCTAATCAATATTTGTAACTAATTTTTTAAATTAATTTAAAACTTAGCTAGCTGTAATTGATCATTTCTTTTAAGATTTTATTATCATTCTTTCAAAAGTAATTAAGCCACAGCAACTTGGGGTAATTTTAACAAAAGGATGAGCTAGAATTTTCACACTGGCTTTTAAATAAACTAGTTAAAACTTTCCATCGATACATTAAATATACTCCTTTTAGTTAAAAATATGAGTGATTTTTTTAAAAAAATTGTATACTAATAAAATTCTCATTTTTATAAAAATATATATTGTTTTTTTTAACCTTAATCCTAATTAAGAAAGCATGATGAGTGAAAAATACACTTACACAAATATCTAGATTAATAAATATAAAAAATAAAATAATTTTTTTATATATATTAAATTATTTATATTTTAAATAAAAATTAGTTTAAAAATGTTTATATTTTAAAGCCAAAGGAGTATCAAAGTCAAATGATTTGGCATGGGATTTTGGAAGATTTTGGAGGGGCCAAGGCTTCTCACAGATGGAATATATGTGCCTTATCTTTCACATAATTCATTGAAGCATCATGTATATATACAGTGGCTCTCGTGCCAGTATAATAAGCCAAGCCCTTTGCTACTCTCCAGCAATGATGATGACGCCTTTCCTATTTCCTACACATATTCTCATTAATAGTTCAAACAGTTATATGAAAACAATTTTCTTTAACCAATTATAATATAATAAATTAATATTTAAATTTTTGTTAAAAAAATACATAATTTAATGTCTAACCATACTTTAAACAATAATATTTTTAATATGAAGGTACTTGTAAATAATATAAAAATAATTTTTTTTATTTTTTATAAGTAAAAATTTAGGTGAAGTGAGCCTTAAAAATTCATCAGAACCAAAACATGTCTTTAAATTTAAGGAGTATTTATAAAAATATTTAAAAATAAGATTTTTACATTAATAATAAAATTTAATTTCATAATCTTATAAATTCTGGATGAAATTCTTTATCCTTATTAACTAGATCATCAAATTTTTGTATTTTCTCTATCTTTTTTTATATTAAAGAACTTCACCATTTTTTTAATCTTAAACAGTAAACCTAGCTGACTGGCAAAGGCAGATCCTTGCAGCACAGTGCCCTACAATTTTGAGCCTGAACGACACACAAAAAGGATGTGATCGAAGAACTTTTGGCAGCTTGATGTGAAAAGGCTGCACCAATAGTTTTTTCACTCTCGAATAAAGCATCTATTTTCAATAGCATCTATGCCACACCAATGCTAAAGTTATACACACACAACAGATTCATACACATGCAACATACGATATCATTTTAAATTGGACGTATATAATCTATCACCAGGCCTGACATATCTTGTGTTTCAGATTTTTCTCATGACTTGTCGGATTAATAATTATTTACTAATTAAATAAGTATCGTTAATTAGTTTCCCCATTTAATCCTCGACCGATCATTGGCCCAAAAAAAATATATTTTATTTATTTCCTGCTTTCTTCTGGATTCTGTGAACATAAAAATATAGAATATAAATGGGCGGGGCAGCCTCTAATTAAAGTTTATCAGGAGTTTACTTTAACGGCTTAGTGCTTACTTCGTCCTTTTGTGTGTGTGTGTGTGTGTGTGTGTGTGATATTTATTCAAAGTAAAACGAAGATGGCCCGGGCCAACAGGAAGTCATCAATATTAATAAGTCAAATGTCTTTATTTTTATTTTTTATTTTTTGGTTTTCGGCATATAATAAAGAAGAGGGACCACGAAAATTGGTTATTTCGTCTTATTCCAACAAGATCATCACTTTTTGGATGATTGGATGATTTCATGGAAGTTATCTTTGATAGTTGATTGTTACAACTGTATTCGGTAAAATATGAAAATGAATATAAATTTATTGTTTTAACATTTTATGTATATAGTTGGATTAAAAAGTCATTAATAAAAAATAAAAATGACGGTAATAAAAATAAAAATTGTATATTACCAAAATATAATATAATGTATTTTTTAAATTCAATTTTGGATGTGTGTGTGTCACTCGTGTTTCCAACTTTTCAAGATAGATACACATACATACATAGTTATAGTCGCTTGTACATTGCTTAATCTCAGAAGGGGACTTCCACTATATTTATCAAGGTTATCATTGATTAAAAATTGGATATAATCTTGAAATGTTTATTTTTTAAAAAATTGTAAAAGAATATTTTTCTTAGCATTCAAAAACCAAAGTTATTTAAAGTTCGAAGATTAAAACCTACAGAATTAATAGCAATTTAGTCATGCACCATATCATTTTTCTCAAAATAAACAATAATCTAAAAATTTAAAGCAACATATTACCAATGCCAAGTTGAGCTTTTCTTCTTCTTGTTTTTTTAGTATAACTATCTAACAAATTTAGATTTGGGTACTTTAAAACAATAGGGAATAACACTACTAATATGGTTTTAATTTTGTGCATTCACAAATAAGTGATTTTTGACACAAGTTTTGGTTGCTATAGTATTGGCATTTTTCTTACATAGAGGCAGTTAACGGTTTTATATATTTACCTGACTTGATCATCAATATATCATACAACTAATAATTAATAACAATTAAGTTCTTTAATGAGAAGATTTTGGCGCCTAATTACTTCCCTTATTAATCTTCCACAAAATAGTTGGTGAGAAGTTGGCCTATACAAAGTTTTTGATTGCAATCAAAGCAATATAATTGTAGGGCTTAGCTAGGGCATATACAACGACAGAACTGAAAACTAAAAAGAGAACCAATCTATCTAGGGAGGAAATTATGACGATTATTATTGTAAAAACACTCTTTTTAGGTAAAGATGAGGCATGATTTCATAAGTTAAAAAAACATCATTTATTTTATATATATTCACTTTGAAGCAATTATTTGATAAAAGATTATATATTTAGTATATTAATTAATAATGATTTGACATGTATGATTAGTGTGTGTGTGGCGAATAAGGTTGTGGGTTTAAAATGGAGATTAGTGCAAGTTGTTAGTAAACGGAGGTGGCTAGATTTTTCAAATAATGTTAAGTCCGTGTAAGTAGGTCAGATGTGACTTTCATGAATCCTCCTCTGTCTGCCACCATTGCTATATTCCGCGATCGTGTCCATCGAAATTGCTGTGTTCCCTGCCATTTGCCACCCTGTTAACTCGATTTAGTCAAAACAGAGAAAATAATAGTGTCAATTACCATTTGAGTAAAAATGGATTTATATGAAACATAACTGATTGAGCTTATTAATTAATTCCCTGCCCTAAGAATGATCACTTTTATGGTCGTTGCACGTGGCTAGTACACATGGGGTTACCCCAACCTATAATGCGGGGAAGTCCACCAGGTTTCGTACTCACTCCTAAATTTAAAAAAAAAAAAATACTTTTAAATAAAATTATATATATTTATAAAATTTATTAAATGTATTTTACAATTTTATCTTTTTAAAATCAAAATAAAAATTTAAAAAAATATTTTTTATTTAAAATTTCATTTATGAAATAATATTAAAAAAATATGAAAATGATAATATTATAAAAATACTTATATTTTAAAGAGTCAGATCTCCCTCAAATTTATAAATGCAATGAGGAATGAGAATTATTTTTTTTTTCTCAATCTTTTTTAACTATGAGAAGGATCGGAATTTATATATATATGTGTGTGTGTATGTATACTATAAAATTTTTAAAAATTTTAGAGGCCCGGAGGTTTGTAATATATATATATATACTTTCTCTATTTAATATTATGTAAGCACTTTAATTGAATCATACTTTCAATGAGTTTGTTAAATATTTTTAAAATTACATACTATTTTATATTTATTTTTATTTAATAAAGTATTTTAATTAAGAAATTTTATTAATCATGCCTTGGAAAACTTAAATATGATATTTTAAAAAAATTATAATATTAATCCGAAAGGGTATATCATACTAAGAAAATTTCCAAAGCTTAATTAGGATAGTCGTTCGTGGCCCATGCTCGTCCCCCTCCCGCCATAAATTGACACGTATATCGGTATATGCATGATTGCATTAGACTTTTCAAATCTCTTTGTTTTTTTCCCCCCTTAATTTTTTTAAGTTTTGGCAAATTGGATGTTAGAGGCTTATCAAAGTCAAAGTAAACTTCATGACTAAAAAAAAAAAAATACTTACAAAATTATTTACATATTACTAGTTTACAAAATTCTTATATTGACACTGGGATTCAAATCAACGCACCCTCTTTGGTCAAAAAAAATTTTAAAAAAAATCAACGTACCCTCATTGAATGAATTGTCTATTATCATACAATATTGCCCAGTGGCACAGTGGTGGCGCAGAATGTGTTATTAAGTTAAACTAGCTTTTGGAGAGGTTGATATTTTGTTAGAATTTTCTTTTCTTTGAATTTTTTTTCTTTAACATTTTTTTGTGTGATCATCTGATTAAGTCAGATTCAAGTATTGTTGGACCTAATTGCATATATCTCTTCTGATTTTTTTTTTGCATTTATAAAAACTCAAACTCAATATCTTATATTTAAATGATTATAATCCTTTTTATTAGAATCAAATTTTATTGATTCTTTAAGCAATTAATATAGTTCATTCCTGATCAAAACTAAATAACACTCTGATTCGTTTTGAGAATTTTTAATTTCATTGAGATTTCATTATGAATTTATAACAATTTTATAATGTAAAGAACAACGTCTAGTTATGTGGGAACTAGATGAAAAGCGAGGATAAAGGGATGAAGGATGTGAAATGATAGTGTAGCGTGAGGAAGGGGCAGAGATGGAGGAGGTAGGGCATTCAAGTTGGGAGATTTTGATACAATGTTTGTGGGGTCACCGTAAGGGCATTACCATCCCTCTCCTCATCATTGTTATCTCTTTCAATCCATGCTGACGTGGCTTGATCCAACCTCACTTCCCTTGGCCCCACCCCTCACTCCACGTTCATATCAATGCTACCTATGAACTATGAACAACCCCTCTCCATAGAGCAATGGATAGAAACTAGTGTAGCTCTCAGTCTCAAATTCTGTGTAACGTCTCATGTAGACCGTTTTCTATAAATATTCTTCAAATCTTAATATAATGCTCTTGATGTAATATTAATTAGAGATAATTTCAATTAAGAATTACAAAAGAGACTTTATTAATGATAAGTCTTAAAAAATTTTAAAATTTTAGTTCAGTTGAAGAAAGAAAATTCAAAATAATTTCAATTATAAAAAGAATAAACTATCCTTAATTTATTATGCAGATCATTAATTCGTTAATTTTCTGGTTTTACTTATTAATTTATTAATATAAGTTAAAAATTATATTCGTTTGTCAGACAGTCAATAACATTAGTTGGTAATTTATTAATTTTATTTATTATTTTAATAATATTAGTTATAAATTATATGACTTGCTAGTAATTTATAATTAATGTTAGTAAATTACAAGACCTGTAAGTAATTTATAACTGAAGTTAGTAAATTAATAAATAAAATTAGCAATTTAATAACTGATTTATTGCTTATGATTGAACAACTAGTGTCAAATTTTATATAATTATTGATATGTCAACTCATATAATTTACAACTCATATTAATAAATTAATAAGTAAAATAAAAAAATTAACAACTAATTATTTTGCATAACAAGTTAAGGATATTTTAATTTTTTCATTGTTAAAATTATTTTAACTTTTTTTCACTGGATTACACTAAAATTTTAGAATTTGTTGGGATCATCAATAATTAAATCTCTTTCGCAATCCTTAACTAAAATTCTCCTTATTAATTATGCTTTTCTAAATTACTATTATATTTAAAACTTATTAATTGAAAAAGGAAATATAATGGAAATTTATAATTTTTTCATTTAAGTAATAAATGAGGGTAAAATTGAAAGTTTATTTTATAACTTAATCAATTCTCATTAATTTTGACAAAGCAGTTAGAATTGCCTCCTGATAAGGATGACCCAAAAAATTACTGATAAGGACTGAAAAAATTATAGAAAAAGACTATAATTTTTTTAGTCATTTTCTATAATTTTAAAGATTTTTTCTATCATTTTTTAATCATATTGTACTGTTTTAAAAATTAAAGAATAATTTGTATAATAAATAAGTTTGAAATCTATATTACCACTGAACCAAGAGTTTAGAGAGTATTTTGCTTGTTTACTTTAATTGTATTCACTAATTTCACAGATGAAAACTGTGAATTTGCGATTATATTTTTGATAATACAATATGCAAAATTAATTTATCTCACACAATGCAATATATAAAAGTAACTTTTATGAACATTGCTAATCCAAAGCACTTGCCATCCACCAGGAAGGAAATCCCATGGGCAGCCCTGCGTGCTGTGATCATGCTATCCTCACCCTTACGTAGAGTGTAGAGAGAGTTTTTTTTCCCCCTTAAATTAAAAAAAAAAATTAAGATAACAGATAAAAACATATTCAGATTTCGGATATAAACATTGAAGCTTAATTACAGAACGAGTGGTGAATATTTTAATTATAGATTAAAAATTCTGAATAAAAATTAAGTTTAAAATTTTCAGGTTTTGCCGTCCAATTTTCTGACTAAATTTCTCGTTGTAATGTTTACTTCTGATCCAAATGTACTCAAAATAGTGTTCTTGATAATTTGACAATCATTTTATAGTATTTATGCTACATGGTTGATATGGGCTTCTTTTGAAGCCCTAATTTTTAAACCCAAAACGACTTCGATACAAAACCCCAAACGAGTTGTTTGTCCTTTGCCCACTCCTCAGGTAGTGGGCCTCCGTATTTAGAGATTTCAGTTTTTCCAAAGGCCATTGCTGAATCGCAAATAACAATTTTATGATATGGATTATTCATCGTTAAAACAAAAAAGAAGAATGTTATTATCCAATTTTAGATCAAAATTAAAAATGTTAGGTCGGATGCTTAATTAGAAGGGTTTTGAAAGATAATCAAGTGACAAATTACCTATATGAACATGTTATTTAGTCACATTTAAATATCAATTTATAAATGAGAACTTGATAAATACATGAATTTTTAAATCTCTTAATTTTTAATTGATTGTGATAGATTAATAAGTAAAATTATCAAAATAATAAATATCGTTCAGGAATTAACAAGCCAACATTTAGTTACAACATGGAAGTAGTTTTGAAAGCTTTTGTCATTACATGTAATTTTTTTTTTTGCCTATTATAATTGAATTGGTTTAATGGCTTAGTGGCTAAAAAAACCTTTGGGTAATTAAGGAGTTATAAGTTCAAATTCTCCCTTCTACAAGTTTGATTGTCAGAGTTTCGATGATCGACCGATGTTGATGTCAACGACAACTGTGGGGTTGAGTTTCTTTGTTGTTGTTTTTTTTTTAACGAGGGCATTTTTGTTATTCTGCACTCAAACTTATTTACATTTTAATTCTTTGGTCCTGCTGTGTAAAATTGGAATCCTTTGATCCTGTTGTACAAAGAAAATTGCTTCCCAAGCCTTCTATTGCCATTTTCCCAAATTAATATCGCAAAAGCTGTCAGCAATCCTCACACTCAATGCATAATTCAAATCACATTTGTTTACTGAAACCACCAACCATAATGCAAGTACAAGCAAACGCAACCAATTAAATATTGTAAAATTTTTTTTATTCATTTTTCCTTTCAATCCTATAAGTGTCCGGTAAATAATAATTTTATATATTTTTATTTTTTAATTTAAATTTTTAAATATTTATTTGATACTAATTAAATTTAATTAGATATTATTTGATTTTATTAGTCAATATTCAGTTTTGAGATTTTAACTATCTAAATTTATAATTTTAAAATATAAATGATATCTTTAATATTTGTGCACAGTTACTATTTAATTTTATTTTATTTGTGTAGATTTTTTAGATTTAATTTGAAAGATATTGATGGAGAATATTTTGAGTAAGAAGAATATGGACATGCTCGGAGATCAAATTAAGAATTAAATATTTAAAATTTTATTTAAATTTATTTTGAGTTTTTTAGTGTAGTTTTCAATTAGGATTATTTAAAATAGTTTAGTCTTTTTAATAAATTATTTCGTTTTATTAGAAAATAAAGAAAGAGAGACGCAACACAGTACGCAAACGCGTCACTTATATATATAGAGCCTGTTTGGATACCCTTTTAGAATTAATTTTAGGTTGAAAACCATGATTTTAAAAAATTTTATCCAAACACCCCAATTTTTTCAAACTCCATTTTGTTTCCAAAACTCCATTTGGAACAAGTTACAATTTGTTCCATTTTAAAAAATCAATATCATAATCAATTTTTGAAAATTTATCCAAACACCATCACATTCTAATAATCAATTTTTTTCTTACCAATTTTTTTCAATTAAAATCCAAACACACCCATGAAGGGAGAGCAAAGGAACGAATGACTGGGACGGGAGAAAAGAAACAGTTAACGGCACAGAACAATTCGCGAGCAATGGCTCCTCATTTTTTTGTGCAGTGTTGTCTGGTGTTTAGTTTTATGAAAAGTTAAATTATCAGTATGATCAATCACAAATCATAATTTTAAATTTTAATTAGAGTCTTTGATATTTAAGAAAGATTTTATTTTAGCTTTATTTCAATTTACTCTTATTCTTCCTACCTCTAAATTTTATGCTTTAATTGCTATTGTAGATTAGAGTAGCTTTATTATATGATTTTTGAATTATAAATTTTATTTGAAGTTTTGCTTGCTATAATCGATTGATATAGCATCGTAAAAGTAATTTGATCTGGCTTGAGTGATTATCCACACTTTATTTTTTGTGTGGCTAACTTAGAATAGTTGTTAGGTCGTGGGTTGAGGGAGATTTCAATTAATTTATAACTTAATTTATTATTTAATTTTTGAATAATAATTTGAGAAATATATAATGAAACTAAAATAATAAAGTTAAATAAAATTAATTTATTTTGTGGGCAAGGAAGGTTAAATTTAGGTGATTAGATTGTGATTGATTATACTATTTGTGCTTCATAATTTTCTTAATTGAACTTATTTTGATTATTTAATTTTAATTTAATTTTTTAATTAATTTCATTATAAAAAAATCTCTTCACTTTTTAGCTTTTTATAATTCTAATTTAAATAATTAATCTATTAATTTTTAAGAAAATGATTTAAGTTGTGCTTTACTGTAACATTTAGTTTTATTAATTTTGATGTTATTTGGCAGTAAAATCAAAATTTTGGTCCTATTAAATTAAAAAAAATAACAGTCATAATTCCATGACAAAAAAAACACAATTAAATGCATTCCAAAAACAGAACATGATGAATCAATGAGATAATGGTCTGTTGCAGAGATATCAACGGATGAGTTTCTCGTACGAAGCCAGCAACAGGATAAAAAAGAAACAGCCATTTGTAATACTATTATATTTACCTTTTGTTGCCCACTGAATTATGTATTTTGTTTTCTCAATTTTATAATTCACAAAATGTTTATAAAACTATTCAAATATTTCACTAACAATATGTTGTGTTGACATCAAAATTTGAACTAATTGGAAATTTGAAATTAAGCCTTTACAATATTAAAAAAAAAAGGCAATATATGACACCCTTTATATAATGGTTATTAAAAAAAACCATTATATAATGAAGGCGGGATTGAAGATTAGAGATTACAAAACGGTTCTACTATATAATATAGCCTCATATTTTATATAGTGGTTATTAAGTAAAACCATTGAATAGTACATTTTTTTAAAACAATTGCCTAGAGACTATATACGGTTGTTTACAAATAACTGTTATATAGTTTTTTGAACTGTATGATAGTTATTTTAAATAATTGTTGTATAATAATATTATTTTTTTATATTTATAAGCCAAAGAGTATATAGTGAATTTTTTTTGACTTAACTATTATATAGTTTTAAGATTATATAGCCATTATTTTAAATTAGTGATTATATATTTGAAACTTTTTAGATACCTCCATTCCAACAGATGTTACATCTTTGGACTCCTCAAACTTTCTCATCCTCACATGAAACTCTCCCTCTCTTGACGAAAGCACTCCCTTGTTCTTGAAAACTTTTTTTCAGTAGTTCTTTTTCTAACAATTAAAGATGATGCTTTGTATGTGAGATATAATCACAATAAAAACACTTGGATTTTAAAGAAGGAAAAATCAATTCAACTAAGAAAGAAAATCATTAGCAAAAAAGTTGAGATAAAAAAAAAAGAATAACTGCGAACATGTAAATGACTTTTGTTTGATTAATTTAATTATTTTTCTTTAATTAATTTAATTATTTTTTATGAGTGATTAAATGGTTATAAGAAGTAATAATCACATTCCTGATAGTTAATGTAATACCCTAACTTTACTAATTAAAAACTCAACCAATAAAAATAATTATCATGATATAAAGATTTAAAGCAAATTCTCAAATTTATTTTAAAAAGATGATCATGATAGAAAAGAGTTAATTTTATAAAAAAATTTGTCTACTAATTAGATATTTAAAATCTAGCCTTTGTAGAATGATTAAATTAGTTAAAAAAAGTTATAAGGGTTATAAAAGTTTTCCCTAGCTATTTAAAACCATAAATAATACTTTACCATGATAGAAAAGAGTTTATTATGGTAGATAGAAAAGAGCTTAAAAATAAATACTTCATTTAACAAAATTTTAGTTTACTACAGCCTGCAAATATGCATATATATTCCACCATAAATATTCAAATATTTAATGCAATAAATGTCTTGATATTTAGAATTTTATATTAAAATATTTATTTTAAATAGATCATGCAATTTCTATGGCCTAAACTAACAGTACCATTTTTAGTCATTGATAAATAATCAACAATTTTAAAACTCAACCCAAATGAAAAATAGGTCCTATACTAGCAAATGATTATTCTACAAATTGAAATGGGACTTGAAATTTACTCAAGCTAAGCCTCAAGCTTCCAAATGCTTTCCCTTTGCTCTGCCAGAGTTGCCTAAAATGTTAAAGAAAAGGGTGAACACTAACATCCGAGTAAGCCAAGATTTAACTATATGATTTAACCATACATGCATAAATTACAATTACATAATTATACATCCAATATACAAGTGAGTTTATACAAAAATCATTTAGTTATGAAATAAGAATTTCATAGGATATAGCTCATAACATGTTAATATACAATATCAATAATCCCCCTTATTAGTCGGTCCATCCTTATTTCGCTTATTAGAACCATATAAATATGGTTTGCTTACATGCTGGATTGATCAAGCTTCTTCGTTACTTGGGACATACTCGATCAAAGGTACAAAGCTCAAGCCCAGATTATGGCTCCCTTCCTTGAAAAACCTAACCAGGAGGTGTCACCATCCCACATTTGCCCTTTGCCAACCCGATTAGTGTAAAGGGTGTCCTAAATTAGGACTTAATCATCAGACTAACTATGGTAAATCAATGAATAACCCAAAAGAATTATCCTATTCGAGATTAACCTAAATAAATTCTTAACATGTATTTTTACAAATGATTCAATATAAAGGGATCCCAAATCTTTAAAATATTTCAAAAACTCGTATCATTCAATTAAACATATGCGGAAGCATGGTAAAGGAAACACATCAACATGGGAGAAGAGCTTCCCCCTTTATTCTCTCTATGCCTTACTCTACAATACATATATACATATTTACGACATAACACTTGGCCACTCAAACCCTTCCATAACTGGCAGCGGGGAGCCAAGGTCTCAATTACATTTATCACAATGACTATTATCTAATCGTCATACTCTATATATCTCCTATTCATCAATAGCCTATCATATACATAAATTTCCCTTTTCATTCACATATAATTAATATCAACTGCTCACCCTTGGACATCAAAAATACAAGGGGAGACCATAACAATATTCAAGTTCTCAAATTAGGCAATATTAACTATTTTTACTTACACAAATATTTTGGCCTGTTAATATAGCACAAGCATCAAACCACATTCCCCAAGGCCCAAAGTACATTTTCCCCAACACAAAACTCATAATGCAAGTGGATCAAGAATATATTTTTCTAGTTGGCAATATCATAAACTGAATACACATATCAAAATAAAAAGAGAAAGGCCTACAGAAGTGATTACTATCACTTGGCCTAATGCTTCTTTTCTCTGTTCTTTTGAGATGAGCTAGCTCCTGTAATATGTTAAAAGAGAAGGGTGAGTACAACCATTCAGTAACTAAGGTACATCCAAGTTATACAAATGCATGATAATTAATCATGAATGCAAGTGGCCAATAAATTTATCAAAGTGACCATTCAAACAATCATATTAATAACATGTTAATCACATTAACATTTAACTCATGTGAATAATTTCAAGAATAAAGTCAAGTACAAAATTTGCACAAATAGCAACATATACATTATTCGCATAATTACTACATGTTCTCATTTCTACAATTATAATCATATTCTCAACATAGTCATCAATCACTCAAATGGCATGATAATAATAATATGCATGATCAATCTTTTTCTTATATCCCCCCTTATTTTCTCTGACATGAAATCGGCGGGCCAACAACCGAAAGGAATCGTCCATGTGGTGAGACTATCCAAGGCCTTAATCATATCATGAGGGGCTACCGGGCTAGGGTTACCTTACTCACTTATGAACACGGTTTCTCCCAAATCACATACTATGGGGTGTCATACCCAAAACTAGCTCTACCCAAAACTTCAAGTAGGCCAGTAGAGTCAAGTCTCTTAATAGGAACAATGCTATAGTACCTTGCAAGGTAAGTAGCGACTATAACCCCTAAGATTATTGGTTAATAGTAAGTACCATATGGATTTTACATAACCGCTAACTCCTTCACTAAGGCAAACTCCTGCCATATGATCATGCTCATGAGAAAATGCATTTCAAAAACTCATATACATAATTCACAATTATCCCACATGCTCATCAACTTTCTTGCTCAACAAACATCAAGAATTATCATATTTCAATCATGTCTCTTGCACCAATTTTTATATTATCACATAAAACCACATTAGCATTATATAAAACTCAACACGCTCATGCAATTCATCACTGTGCATAATCCACAACTTATAACCAAGAGTGTACACATAATCATCAACCATCAATCTCATTACTCACACCAAGCCATAATTAACTTGGTCACAAGTCATAGAGTCTCAACAAAGCCACATGCATTACAAACAACCATTTCAAAATTTAGACACATATATATATTCTTTTATTTCACTAATATAATTAATTAAGTAACATACAAATGTATAAAATAGATTTTCCCCGGTTACCTCAACCTTTGAGAGGTCAAAGGTTACCCCTCAAGTTATAACACTTCCAAAACTTTCCAAAGCTTGAATGGTGTCAAAAGAAAATTAATCTACAATTGATCATATCCCAATGTGTCAATAATATTATTAACACAATTTTCACTCATACTCTAATACCTAAGTATTTATTTTATTTTATTTTATTTTTTTAAGACCTTAGTCTTAGCCTCTTAAGTTCTAAAATTTAATTTTATATATTTGAACCTATCTACTTGGTTCAATAGTCTCCTTCACAATAATTTAATTTAAATAATTTTATAATATCAAAATTTTTCTTTTTATTCCAAAAATTCGCACATAAAAATACCCAAAAATTGCAAACTTAATTTCAAGCCTAGAATTATTATTCTATAGCCATAATAATTTATTTTTCATCTCAAATAATTATCTAAATATTAACAAATCAATTTATATTTTCGAATTTAACCAAAAATCTACCCATAGGGATCTAGGGATAAACTTAAATGCCTCAAATTCCAATTCTATTAACAAATAATACTCTAAAATATTTATTACACTACCAACAACCTCAACAACCAGATTTTCTCACCAAAAATTCATCCCTCTTTCAAACCCTAGATTTTTTAAAATCTTAAAATCTGTAGCTCAAAGGGAAAAATGACTAAGAAAAAATATTTAGAACACTTACTTAGTCTTAGAATACTTAAAATCTCATCTGAAGTATCCTATTATGGAGCCCTATCTTCTACTTCAGCTCTATCGCAGGCGTTGCTCGTGTTCTCTCGCTTGCTCTCTGTTCGCACCAGAGGCAGATGAAGAAAGAAGAAGAGAAATAAATGAAATATGGCAAAGAGGTGCTTTAAAAACAAGTATGGGTCCCACGTGAAATCACGCCCCTCTCTCTCTTTTCATTTTCTTCAGTTTCCGCCTCATCTTTTCTCTTTTCTTTTGGCATTATTTATATCTTAACACTCAAAGCAAAAATTACTTTTTAACCCCTCTTCAATTTTTAATTTATTTTATGTTTCTTTTTCCTTCTTCTTTCTTTCTTTTTTTTATAATAATAATATTATTATTATTTTTCTATTTACTATAAAATCATAACTTAGGATTTAATCTAAATTAAATCCAATAATAATCTTTTAACAAAAATTATTTATATCTAAATATTCCTCTAAAATTACTCATTTGCTTTAAATTAACTTAATTAACCTTAGGTTAATTTTTGGGATGTCACAATTAGGTTAGTATTGAGGAATGGGGCTTAAAAAAAAAACCCAACCACTGCACGTGCAGTGCAAGAAAACCACATGGTCACTAAATCATATTTACATCAACATCATCATCTCCTCATCAAGCCATTCCCCTATGTATATTGCACATATACAACATTTATATCACATACAAGCTTGCTAAAAAAGAAATAGAAATATCTCATTCGATCAACTCAACTTACAAGCATGCTTAAAAAAAAATAAATACTCTTAAAAAATATACAATTTTCATCAAATAAAATTATTAATATACTTTTACAAGTATGCTTGCAAAGAAACATTAACAGTAATATAGAGCCAAGCTACATGCATGCTTGATAGTATTCGAGTAACATATAAATTTCTTACAATTAAATTTATGATTATACATTTTCGTTATCAAACATAAAACTTACACACATATGAAAAAACCTCGAGTTATCTGTTCTTCTTGAACTAACAAGTAATCACACAGCAAAACTAAGCAAGAAGAGCTCTTAGTGAGGGTATACATAAAGCATATAGATATAAAATATTAATATATAGTTTAAAACTACTAAAGATTTACTCTAAAGCTACTCTAAGGTTATCCTAAAGCTGCTCTAGCTAGGATTTTAAAATTGTCCTAAAGAATTCAAAATTCTCTATAAGTTTTCATAATTAAAATTATACAACTCTTAAATTGTATTTGACCTTTGTAATTTCTATATACAGGTAAGGGTTTAACTAATTTACTGTATAATTTATGTATATATATATATAGCTTATCAAAGAAAGAAAAATTAGCCAACAGCCTTTTGATGAAATCTTTAAAAAATAGATGGAGAAAAAATGAGAAAAAGAAAAGAAAAACAGACGGGTCATATGTATCAATTAGTGTATATGTATATAAAAAGAAACAAGAGAGGTGCGTGTATATGTATCTATACCTATATGCACACACACAATTTAATGTTGATGTGTATATAGAAAAGAAAGATAGAAAAAGATGCATTTATTTATATACATGGGTTATACGTACGGTGAGAATGAGCAGGAGAGAGAAGATGCAACTATAACCTATGTACATTGATAGAGTAGTCTAACATAAGGAAAGGCAAGAAGCAAGAGAAAAAGTATGGACGGAAGAGGAAAATGTGTGAAAAGGAGATACAGGTTGAAAGGTACCTGAAAAGAACTCTGCAGATTGCGGAGCGAGCGAATGCGGCAAAGATGTTGGGATAAAAATAGTGATATAGAGTTTGTAACTAGATTATAAACTTAAATTAATTTTCTTTTCATTAATTATTATTATTTTTATAATATCTTTTAAAACTCAACAAGATTATCTCACTTTTAATATTATATATATATATATATATATATATAAGTTAGTTTCAAACATTTGTTAAATTTAATCACTTTAATTTTTTTTATATATACTCCCTCCATTTAAAAATATAAGATATTTTTAACCGAATCTCACCCCTAATAAAGTAGTTACCTACTTTTAAACTTACCTTATCTTTTCACATTTATCTCTATTTAACTCCCTATAATATATATGAAGTCACTATTAATAGAAAAATTTTTAGAAAAAAGACAATGATTATACCTTAAAAGATTAAAAATGCTTTACATTTTTTAACATCCAACTCCTCAAAAAATGTCTTATATTTCTAAATGGAGGGAGTATATATTTTTATTGTCTTCTTATTTTAGACCCAATACTTAATCTTATATCCTTTTTAAGGTGCCTATCAACAATCTAAGGTCCAATAAAATTCAAAATATTATAGTTAATCTCAAAGTGATCCAATTTCAACCATTGTCATTGCCACTCCTTCCTAATAGTAGGTGGGTTGGGGTGAAAAGGAGAAATTGAGGAGGACTTTGATAGCGATGGATATTGCAGTAAAGCCAAGAGCTTTTGAAAGAAAGAAACTTCCTACCATGTGAAACAACAAGGGCCAGAGATTATTGACTTTGATAATTTAGTAAGTTACATTGAAGTGATGGTTAAAGTTAATGTGCCCCTCAACATAGTTAATTGGATAAAGGCACCAAATTCATTAAAGGACACAGTATAGAGTACAGTCTTGTCAAGTTACTTTTCATTCTGGCCTTATTTGTTATATTAACCTCAAAAGGATTAATTCCTTTTGTAGTTGGGATTTGAGCTTGATGAGAGTCAAAAGAAGTTTGTTCTCTAGAAAGCTAGGACATCCCACAATATTTTCAGGAAATTCTTAAAGAACCTAGACATAAAGGGCATTAAAGATGAAGTTCCCTAACTCCTGAGATTAATGGTTAAGCCAGAACATTGGGCTACTTTTAGTGATTCCTATCACAATAATGAGTTAGGTAATATTTCCTTTTTCATGCTAGCTTTTAATGCTTATATATGTACATTGACTCAAATATTTTGTGTTTTCATATGAATTAAGTGCTATAAAAAGGTAAGGATGAAGAAGAATGAATATCCCTACTTGAAATGGTCCAAGAGTTAAGATATGGTTGAGAATGACTATTTGAAGGAACATGGATTAGAGGGTTCTATATCTGATGGCAAGCTTTGGCCTTTGGCTCGAATAGATAATCAAAGAAACATTTAAGATCCTCATGTGAAGGAGATTGTTAAAAAAATTATAAGTATTAGTTATAATTGTATTAATGTTGTGAAAATAATAAATTCTTTATTTACTTTTCTCGATTGTGTAATTCACAAGCAACTTTGTCTTAGGAGGTTGATTCAAGCACTGTTCCTCCCAAAGAGAATGTATTAGAGAAGGCTTTAAGGAATGTTGACCACTCTGATTGTGTTCGGGGCATAGGATTTGGAGTAACTAAGAAGGAGTACTTCACAACAATGCTAAAGAAACCTAAAGATTGCTAATTGTGAAGAGGTGAATTTGTTGTGGGAAGAGTTACGCAAAACCTAGGCAATCATGGAGAAACAAAATAAATACATTGAGATGTTGTTTAAGAGGTGATTGTGGGGGTATCTTGTTGTGGAGTTTAGCCCAAGTGTGAAAGAAAGCTACATGGGCTTATCCTCTCTAAAATTACTAAAGGTAACATTGCTAAAAGCCTTAGTTAATGTATTATTTATCTCTTACTCTTCTTGATAAGTGGATATTTTTCTTATATTTATATATATTTTCCACCCTTTTATTCATTAAATAATGCATGGAAAAAGGATAAATATGAATAAAAGGCCTAACTTAGTACTTTTGGTATATTTTTAGGAAAATGAGACAAAATAGCATGAAAAAGGTCTTAAAATGTGAAGCCCAGAGTCAAAGCCCAAGAACAAGTTCCAAAAGAAGTGTTTACTCATGGACAAAGTCAAAACAGAGGCTTACCATGTGCGGATGTAACTCATAGTGAAGACTTTGAGTCCCTTATCAATGCTTGTGGAGAACTATGGTGCAAATCTTCACCGCTTGTGAACATATGGAGTTAGCACTCTTCGACCACGAGCAAAAAGCCGACTGGATATGGAGCTTCGACTTTCGACCATGTGTGGACATGGATGAACTGTGCCTGACCATACTCGGATGTGAAGTCCACAAGCATAAATTAATATTTAAATATATTTTAAATCATATATTAGCAAATCAAATAATGAATTAATTATAAATAAATCTTTCAAAATCCTCTCAACTCACCTAATTTCATATTTTAAGATTAGGAGGCATGTTATGGAGTTCAGGATTTCCTTCAAATTGGGAGCTTTATCTCTTTTCTTCTTCTTTAGATTTTGTTTATGTTCTTATTTAGGATTTTTGGTTTTAACTTTATGAGTTTTCTATAAACTCTCATTCAGGATAGAGAGTAGCTTGGCTAGATTAATTTTTTCTCTTTTATTTGGTTATTTTATTTTCCTATTGAAAATGATTTTTTGTCTAGTACAATTTTTATTTTATTTATATTTATCTTTCTTGTTCTTTCTTGCCTTATTATATATGTGGCTATTAGATAATTTGTTTGTAGGTTATTTGAAGAACCGAGAGGTGAAGAGTTAGCCTAGACTTAGAGAGATAAACACAAATAACTAAACTTGATATAGATTTAGGATATGTGGTGGCTTAGATCGTATATTCATAATTTATCTTAGGTCTTAATAGGATTAGTGAGAGCTAATTCAACTTGAGATAAGTATACCTTAATATAATTGGAGGTAATTAGGATGCTTGAGTAACGATTGTCACTATATATAAGGGAAGATAATTAACTGAATTAGAGTAAACCATCCTGGTAAGTGAATCTAGATCCTTAATGCTTGATTGATTTGTTGATTCATTGTATTTGTGCTCTTTTATTGAATATTAAATCTCTTTTCAAAACCACTATTTGTTTTATAAATAACAAAGTTAACTGCTTTCCTCTACATTCAACTCTTAGAATACTCCTGGATTTATAACTACATCAATTTCATGCATTTGTAGGAGCAATCACTTTTCATGTGGTATAATGTTGTTTTCTTATTGTTTAGGTAGAGGCTAAGGTTGAATACCTAGTTGACATCTTGTATGAGTGTGTTTTCGCAACTGGATGCATGTTCAACATTGTAAGAAGTAATGTGATTCACAACAAGCCCCTTCCTATTGACTATGTAAGGGTCTAACTGTTGGCTATAGATAAGCCCAACTACACCCTTCTTGCACACATACCAAATGCTAAAATGATTGAAGAAGCACTTGGTAGCTTTGTTGCTTGGCCTGATCATCTAGCATGGCTTCCATAGCTGAAGCTGAAGGTATATCAATTAAACCTTCCTCAACATTGTATTTTTTCTTGTATTTAGATTGATTACTAACATTGTATGATTGAAGCTTGTTGACAAGCTTTATGTGAAAAAGCCCTCCAAGGATAATAAAGGCAAGAAAAGGAAGACTTTTAAGGGGACTAAGGACTCTATCATGCAACCTACCCTTGCACCTTCCTTGAAGGTCCCTGCACCTCGTAGGCTATCCCTACACCTAGTCTAAAGCATAAGTCACAGGTTACCTGTAAGGCCCCTTTTAAATCTCAAGCACCCTCTCTAACAAGCATTGAGAGATGCCGAAACATTATGTTTCTTGCACCGAGGGCATGATGATTGGTTTTGACATCGATACTTGTGATACAATATCAATACTTGGGATAACATCGATAATAAGGATGCAACAAATGTTATCACTTGTGGAGAATTGATTGTGAGTCTTTGCAATTATTTTACAAGATAAATTTATTGATTAACTATATATCTTAACTAACTTATTTATATTTAACACATTTTATTAATCATTGTATTATTTTAACTTGTAAAGTACTTATACACATCCATGATAACACTTAAAGACTTTTTAGATATGGTGCATTTAATATGTTCTCACATTACCTCCCTCTATGAAAGGTGGTAATGAATGAGCAGCAATAGGAAGTATTAATAAAGGTTAAAATATAAAAAACTCTCTTCTTCGTACAAGTATGACTTTCCTCATTTTCAAAAATGTAAAAATTACACCCTTAATTTTCAAAATTTGACTACCAACCCCTTGCAATTAAAATGACCATTAAATTTTCAAAATTTGACTACCAACCCCTTGCAATTACACCCTTAATTGCCACATCAGACTATTTAAAATTATTCAATAAGTGACATGTAATTTGTTGTATTTTATTAATTTATATTACTTAATTTTATAAAAGGAAAATTTTTTATTCTATTTGTCTATAACAATCTTCAATCCCTTATCTTGTATTTTCTCCATATCTGCCAAGTCGCAAGTCTTCCCTATTTGTAATATTTCATTCTACTTCGGATCATCTTTGTTTTTTGTGATTCTATTTGTTATCTTCTGTGTGATCATCCTCGTGCATCCCATCTCCATCACTTTCCGTTTTCAGATCTGGAATTGTTTGCTTAAGCATCTGATCGTCTTCTTCGTTGGGAAAACATTATTTAATTTCATTTTTGGCCAATAATTTCTTAGAATCATCTATGCAGGATGAGCTAATGTCAAAAACCAATCGTGATTATCTCTGACACCTCATAAAAATGTCATGGTCGACCAATCACGGT
Source organism: Prosopis cineraria (assembly GCF_029017545.1). Lineage (NCBI taxonomy): Eukaryota > Viridiplantae > Streptophyta > Magnoliopsida > Fabales > Fabaceae > Prosopis > Prosopis cineraria. Next base: position 35,020,657 of record NW_026555335.1, on the reverse strand, counting down.
TAAAATGGACACCTTTTCTTTTGGCTTTCACATCGAATGTTTTCTGTGAACATATGAAAAAATAGATCTAAAATATCTTTGTGATTATATTATGGAATTTTGGTCATATTTCTTCTTATGTATGATTTATTGCATCCCTCAGTCTCCTCTCATAACGAATCGATTCCTGCATAAAATGAAAGTTCATGAAGCGACCATCACGGAAAGAAAAGGACTCGCAGGGATGAAGAAACGGATTGCTACCGGTAAAATTACAAAATTGCCCGCCGGCAAATTAGTTCAGTATAAATTAACAAAATACAATAAAGTACATGTCATATGCCAAATAAATAGTGTGCTGGGCATGCATTTTGTTAATTTTAACAGTAAAGGGTTGGTGGTCAAAATTTGAAAGTTAAGGATGTAATGTTCTCACTTCTGAAGATGAGGGAGATTATATGAGTTAAAGTTGAGGGCCTTACGATGTATTTTGGGCAAATATTAATAATAGAATCAAGCCATCAATTGACATTTTAAAGTGATGGGGCAGGAACTCCTTAAAATATGGATTGAATATCAAATCACTTTTTGCATGAAGTGCTTTTTGGATTCGCCTCACGTCTAGTGATGAGGCTGAACTGAAATCCGAACTAATCAAAATCGAAAACCTGGTCCAGGTCCTTTGGGATGTTAAATCAAATTACTAAAAATTCTTATATGAACCCAATACATCAAATTATCCATGATTTGTTTAATGAAAACATGCCACGCCATTACCAATTGAATCAAATTAATCTTATGTAGAGAAATACGTAGGTGGACCTAATGCATCATGTTTTTTATAGTTCATCTAATAAAAACATGACATTCAAATGATATTAAATATAAATTAATACTGATATTAATGATAATGAATAGAGAAAAGGTAAAAAATTAAATAGACATTCTTTTATAAAAATAAAATTACTAAAATAATGACAGATAAAATTTTATTTGATTGAATTGTGACAATTTTATGAGATGGATCATGAATAATGTAAATTTCTCATTCTATCTATTACTTCCTTTGTTCCAAATTATAAAATATTTTTTTAAAAAATTTGACGTATCAAAATATAAGATATTTTAATAAAAATAAAGTTTTATTAATAATACTTTTTTAATATTATTCTTTCCATTATATCTTCTCTTTTTAATGCTCTTTTACAAATAAAATATTAAATAAAGAATATTTTTAAAAATTTATTTTATTTTTAAAAAATAATGTTGTAAAGTGTATTTAATAAATCTTATTAGTATGTGTAATTTTATTTAAAAATATTTTTATTATTTGGGATAAGAAAAGTATTATTTTTTAATGACTTTATTTTTAATTTTTTTTTCTTATTTTTTCTCTATTCGTCATTAATGAGAAAATAAATTTATGATTATAACTTTTTTATTGGATAACCTATAGTAAATAACTCGGTGTAAGAATTTCTCATCACTCCAGTGCTCAATGCATTCTCCATTGGGATTTTCCCAACGGATTCCATTTCCTTAAAACGCATGTCCCAATCAGTATGACCCCGCGAATCTCAAAGTTATCGCAGCACCCTTTTTGATTGGCCACTGTTTTCCCTCTTCCTTTGCTTCTCCTTCCTTAAAAACCAATTGTTTCCTTATTAATTTCCCGTCAAACAAGTTTATCCAGTGTCCAATTAATCCTCACCGTACACGTGTACACACCCATCAACGACTACTTCCTTGTCAAACAAACACAACCATTCCAGTCGGGTCAACCTTCAAAGTCTCTCTGTCTGTCTCTTCTGTTCCATTTGCCTCCCCCCACCGCTTCCTCTTTGGTGGGATCGAAGACACAGAGTTTAGGAGGAACCGCCATTAATGAAATATTTCAAGATGAAATCAGAGACAGCAACCTTAGTGTTCGTGAATCTCGCTAGTATTATGGAGAGGGCCGATGAATCTTTACTGCCAGGTGTTTATAAGGAGATCGGGGCTGCTCTACACACCGATCCTACTGGCTTAGGTTCACTCACTCTCTTCCGATCCATCGTTCAATCTTTATGTTATCCTCTCGCCGCTTACCTCTCCATGCGTTACAATCGTGCTCGTGTCATCGCTCTCGGTGCTTTTCTCTGGGCTGCCGCTACCTTCCTCGTCGCCGTCTCCTCCACCTTCTTACAGGTACCTTCACTTTCCTTTGACTTTAACTTCTTTCTCTTTTGCTTTCGATTCGTCGGAGTCGTAGAAGGCAAGAAAATCATTCGTGTGTTTCTGAATATGTCTGATAATGCTGCTATGCGATCTGCTTCTCTGTGAATCTCGAATATTCTCTCTGAGATTCCTTCGAGCAGATCACTTCTCCGGTGATACCTCATACCAGAGCCTGAGTTTGACCGGACAGAATTTTGATGACGAAGTAAATTATTTAAAGTTTTTTTTCCCCTTTCTTTCGGTGTTAAAGTTTGTAGAAAATAGCAAGTTTGGTTCAATAAGGAATGCGATTATAATGTGTGACCTAAAATCAGGGAGGCTTCACACCACTTTCGTCTTGGTTTTCAGGGGAACTAACAATCGAATGATTTAATTATGATACTTCTAACTGTTAAAACGGAGAGCTTTATCAAAAGAAATAAAAACGTAGAGCCAGAATGAATATTTTTCTACAGTTAGTCTAGTTAACCTTATTAATTATTATCACAACGTGTCTAGAATGTTCGGCGTTATGTTCTTGCTAAATGCGCAATCATTTGACTGATTTAATGTGTACGAAAAACATTAACTTTTTTTTTTTGGTTACTTTTCATTTAAACACTCGCCTAGTCCTAACAAAATCAATCAAGTTCAAATATGAACAAATTGTCACATATAACTATGTAAAAATATAAATTTTGATCCTTGCACTTTACTCATATTTTGTTATAGGTTTCTGTACTTTTTTGTGTGTTTTGAGTCCTTATATTTTTATTTTTAATGTTTTAAATTCATAAATAAACAAAGTATAAAGACTTTAAAAGGGTTTAAAACATTGAAAAAAGTATAGAGATCTAAAAATATAAAAATTTATAATAAAATATAAGTAAAGTACATGAATTAAAAGTTATATTTTTCAACAATGATAAAAAAGATTGCTAGCCATAAGATCCCTGGCAAAACCTTTCATACCAAATACTTCCTATAAATAGATGAACATAACAATTTACATAAATCAATTTTTAAATTTGGGAAAAAATATAATATAAATCAATAAACATTGTTTTAATAATACTAAGATACATTAATCAACTAGGTAAATGACATACAACTGAAGAAAAAAGCAAAAAGGAACAAAAAGAAGATAAAAAACCATAACCTATCCTCCTTGGTTATCTTCCACCTTAAATTTAAGCATGGATGATGATCAAAGAGGCAAAATTAACATCTAAAGAGTGAGATAGTCTAATTAAAAAGTCCACCTCCCTAATTCAATCCCAATAAACATGGTTAAAAGCAATTTTACCACCCTTATAAAGGAAGGATCTAGCTTGATCTACAAGATCCTTGAAAGCTAATTGACATCACAACTCCAAATGATTAAATTAATGGCTTCAAAACAATTGGAAAAGACTTCAACTTTGACGAGATTTTGCTCCTAGCACAAGCTAAGATCCTGTATAATATTTCTCTGATCCTATTTATAGGGCAAAGAGAAGAAAAAATTTGATTCTATTTATAAAGTGCTTGTCAATTTTCAATGTCCTTCTTTACATTTTTACCCTTATTAAATACTTTGAATAAAAATATCAGTAATAAGATTTAAGAATATTTATTAGGGGTAAAGGTGTAAACTTGTTAAATTTTAAGAAAAAATTATTGAGGTTTAAGATTTTTTTTAATTTTAATAAAATATGTTAAAAATAATTTATAAATAAAACTTGAGGAGTACTAGTTAATTCTGTCACAGCCGAGGGACACTGGTTAGTTTGGAGCTAAAACCACATATCCAATTGCTGTGACTATCAATAAACACTTCCAAAAAAAAAAAAAATAGAGAGAGAGAGAGAGAGATGGTACCTTTCCTTTCATTTAACGTGGGAAATTCTGTTCCGTCAAAAAATATTACTTTGGAATTGGGATGTTCTGTGCTTTTTCCACCAAAAATATCCATAGCAGCTTTGTTGGATTTTAAAGATAAATGTACAGCAGCTACAATTTTATTCAAGGAGTAGAATATAAATTTGCTTAACAGATCATTACTGGGAATTTCTTCTTACTGTTACTTTTTGCACAATTTGAACTAAAAGGTGGCAATCTCTAGAGGTTTAAACGGGATCGGCCTCGCCATTGTTATTCCAGCAATTCAGTCTCTGGTTGCTGACTCAACAGATGATAGCAATCGTGGCATGGCCTTTGGGTGGCTTGCATTAACCGGAAACTTTGGAAGCATCATCGGTGGGTTCTGTTCTGTTCTGCTAGCCTCAACTTCATTCGCTGGCATACCTGGCTGGAGAATCTCTTTCCATTTAGTTGCACTCATCAGTGTCTTAGTCGGAATACTCGTTTATTTCTTCGCCAACGATCCTCGCTTTTCCAACAGCGATGTCACCAACATCAAAGCCAAGCATCAAGGTCCTTCTAAATCCTTTTGTTCTGAAATGAAGGATATGATTAAAGAAGCAAAGTCAGTAATTGGGATTCCATCGTTTCAGATAATTGTGGCTCAGGGGATTTCAGGTTCCTTCCCCTGGTCAGCCTTGTCATTTGCGACTCTCTGGTTAGAACTCATCGGCTTTTCTCACGTCGAAACTGCTTTCCTCTGGACTCTGTTCGTTCTTGCTGGTTCTCTAGGGGCTTTGTTTGGAGGCAAAATGGGAGATATCTTATCTCAACGCTTACCCAACTCTGGCAGAATAATGCTCTCTCAAATAAGCTCTGGTTCAGCCATTCCTTTAGCAGCGATTTTATTGCTGGCCTTACCTGATGATCCTTCCACAGCTTTCTTGCATGGCTTCGTCTTGTTCATCATGGGATTGTCCATATCTTGGAATGCTTCTGCTACTAACAAGTAAGTGTATTACTCTGTAACGAATTGAGATAGGTTTTGGTTTTGTTGTGCGATATGTTGACGGTGTGAACAGTCCCATATTTGCAGAAATAGTGCCTGAGAGGTCTCGGACGAGCATTTATGCTTTGGATCGATCTTTCGAGTCTGTGTTGGCATCTTTCGCTCCTCCTATCGTTGGGATTTTGGCTCAACACGTGTATGGTTTCAGACCAGTTCCGAAAGGAACCTCGGACTCTGTCGAGATTGAGACAGACAGGGAAAATGCTGCTTCGCTGGCGAAAGCTCTCTACACTGCAATTGGGATTCCCATGGCGATCTGCTGCTTCATCTACTCGTTTCTCTACTGTACGTACCCGAGGGACAGAGAGCGTGCGAGAATGGTAGCTTTGGTTGAATCAGAAATGCAGAAGCTGAAAGAAGAAGAAGATGATGAAGAAGAAAAGGGCGCAGCAGAGGAATGCTTTAAAGTTGATGTTTCTGAATCAAATGGCGTGAATGGTGACGCTGAAGAGAGTCCTGAGATAGATGATAATGATGAGAAGTATTTGTTGTCTCGTCAGTTGACATTTGCTAATCTAGCCCCATAGCAATTGGATGCTTTTCATTTAACGACCTGGATTTTTTGATCGACAAGCAGGGCTAGACTAGAGTGAATGTTTCATCTGTTCCACGACTCACAAAAAATGGATTGATCAATGATCATGTTCATTCTTCGGTCGTTTATATTATACAAATTGATCGTATATATTCTTGCCAACGCCTTTGAAGAATCTCGAGGGCAGTGACGGGCGCAGAAAAGTAAATGAATGGGTGCATAATTTATATATAAAATAAATATCAATATTTTTATAAAAAATAATTTTTAATATTTAATTAAATTATAATAAGGGTACAAATTAATAAAATTAAATACTAAAAAGCAATGCATCAAACTTATCATTATAATAACATAAAAGACTCTCTTTTATATTTTCTCCATTAAAATGTGCAATGCATTTTTGATATTTTAAGGTATAATTAATATTTTTTTAAAGTATCAATAATAAAAAAAATCAACTTATATTTATTTTAAAGTAAAATACCTTATTAAATAAAAGTAAATATGAAAAGATAATGTTAATTTGGATATAAATAATTACTTTATTAGGAGTCATATTAGATTAAAAATGCCTTATATTTTTTAAAAGAGAGAGTATTTATTAGAATCATGTATTTTTAATTTTCATTAAATAAAATCTTTGTACTTCTTTTATATGGTAGAGAATTGTTTGTGATAAAAAAATTTATATTAATTTTTTTAAATTATTACTTTCATTTTAAAACTATTACCCCTTTTGCATTCTCGTTGGATGCTCATCAGACTAATGAGCACCGAAAGCTTATCACCTAAAATGCACTGTCTTGCTTAGGAATCCTGACTGTTTATGGCAGTATAATTTTAACCATTAGATCAGCTAAAATTCTCTCATCTATGGGTTGATAATTGAGTAGGATCATATTTTCATTCTTCAAATTCTCCCGCAAAAGTTCAAAGTAGAGCAGAGCTAGAGAAATGAATGGCATAGAAATAGAGCAAGAAGAAGGAAGGGAGTACATCGAAATAGGGCAGGAAGGAGGAAGAGACTGTTTTGAGATAGAGGAGGAAAAAGGAATACAAGGATCAATGCAAGTAAGACAACAGGAGGAAGGACGAAATGAATCGCTCCAAGCCCAACAAGAGGAGGAAGGACAAAGACTAGGGTTGCACATGGGTAGGGCAGGGCTGGGCAAGAACCTACTCGATGCCCAGCTCGAAGAATAAATGGGCTGCAAAATACAGCTGGAAGCCTAGCCCAGCTCACAAAATGCCCTATTAGTTTGGGTTGTGTAGGGCTGACTGGGCAGCTTTGCCAAGCCCATCAAATAATCTCCCTTCCCATTAAATCACAACTTTTCTTATCATTTTGAAATAAAACTTTCACAAATCAACAATAGTCTTATGCATCAACTCAAAATAGCATTCATAAAGTCAAAAACCATCAATCCACTATAATAATGACAGCCACAATATCTAATTATCCATAATTCAACACCCAACTTGAAAACAAGTCATGGCACAATATCAAATTATCCATAATTGAATCTAAAATAACAGCTATGATCATTGAAAACAATAAATTTTACAAAAGCTTGGAGCATCATATGAGAAACAGCAATTTGAAAGAGTAGACTCCAATTAACAAAAGATTTCTTCCTAACTCCCAACCTGCATGAATGGAAGAGAAAAAATATGTCATAACTAAACAGATGAAAATCCTTATTCAAGGAAAATGCATAGTAATTAGTAAATCTTGAATGGAGTAAAAGGCAACTCACATGCAAACCAACATTTGCTCTGGAATGCATCAAATCTGCCCTCCTCTAGATAAAAGGGGTCAAAAGAAATGGAATCTGCAGTAGCCGAAGCATAACTTTGGTAAATAGCAAAGCAGAATAAAGGGGGCCAGTAGGGGGCATGCATGTATGCATAAAGGACTTATCACTAGTGTCCACTTCATCCAATTTAACTAAATTTACACACTTGCTCTTTAATTTTTCAAAGAGTTAATAAAGGGTCAAGATATACTTGTAAAGAAACACTTTAATCAACACTAACAATCGCATTCTCTCCTCCAAGTGTTGCATCTAAAGACAAAAAAAAAATTACATTAATATAAAAACTAAAATAAAGGGTGTATGTGTGCATGTGTAAACTTTAGAAAAAAAATTATTACTTGTAAGCTGAATAATATTTTCTGTCTCATTAAAGTTATCAAACTCATGGAGCTTATCAACCAACTCAGATAGAGATTGCCCACTTTGCAGCCAATTTTGCCCATAAATCAATGCTTCTGCCATTTTAGGGGATAAAGAACTCATATATTGATCAACTACACGTCCACTAGTGCTAAATGCAGACTCAGAAGCCGCTGTAGAAACTGGCAAAGCCAATACATCTCGTGCCATGTGGGAGAGAATTTTATATTTTTCAGAATTTTCTTTCCACCATGATAATATGTCAAACTCATAATCAGATGATGAGATTTCAGCTCTAGAATCAGTTGCAAGATATCTGTCTAGCTCACTTTGTGGATCCATTGAAGTTCTTTTCTTCAAAGACTCTAACCACATTGCCCCTGGATCCTCAATGTTGTCGTCATCATCATCATCATCAAGAGAGGGCAATGAACTTGTAGATACATTAGTAACATGGGTAGGCCCTGATTCAGTAGAAATCCCAACAGAATACTCATCAAACAATCGATACAAATAAGTTTTGACCTTATCCATCATCAATGCACATTCTTCAGGGTTATTGAAAAGGAGTTCAAACATGTGATTTACATAAACTAATTTGTACTGAGGATCTAAAATCACAACCACAATTAATAATGGATTCATATTATCTGCTTGACCCCAATACTTATCAAACTTCATATGCATCTTAAAGCTCATATCTACCAAAAAAGTATTACCACTATTTTCAATGTGCTTCTGCAACATCTGTTGAACACGAGCAATTTGATGAAAACAATCATTTGATGTTACAATAAGGGAGCTTGAAAATTTTAAATTTATGTCATAAAAGATCTTTAAGAATTTGATGAAGACTTTAGCATTTTTCCAATCATCAAGAATAGAGCCAGAGAAAACACCTCCCTCTTGCTTAGAGTTAAAGAATGCAATATAGTCATCATCTTCATCACGCATCCGTTCAAACACCTTTTGAAACTTCATTGCAGCTTCTAACATCAAATATGTTGAATTCCATCGAGTACTAACATCAAGGCAGACAAGGCTCTTAGTTTTTATTTTTTCAGATTTAACCCAATTTTTAAACTTTAGAAACCGTGAAGGAGAAGACCGAACATATCTCACAGCACTTAGAATGGCTTTAAAATTATCTTTCATGTGTTTGATGCCTTCATTGACCACCAAATTAAGAACATGTGCACAACATCTTAATTGTAGATAGTCTCCTCCACAAATTAAGCCCTTCCAACTTCTCAACCTTCTTTTAAGATATCCCAAAGCCGTGTTATTAGATGAAACATTATCTATAGTTATGCTAAACATCTTATCAATACCCCAATCTAACAAGCATTACTCAATGGTCTTCCCTATAGTCTAACCTTTATGATTTTCAATTATAACAAAACTTAGGATCATTTTGTGAAGCTTTCATTCAGTGTCAATAAAATATGTCATCAAACGCAAGTAATTAAAATTTTAGTTTGACGTCCAGCAATCTGTCGTGAGACAAACATGCTTAGAACATTGCTTCAAGATCTTCTTTAGCACTTTTACTTCATCAAGATATAGCTGCCACACATCCCTCGCAATTGTTGTTCTTGAAGGGATTGGAAAGCGAGGTTCAAACTCATTCAACAATTTCTTAAATGTAGGCTTCTCAACAATTCTAAATGACTGCTCATCACAAATAATAAATTCAGCAAGAGCTCTTCTACACCTCTTCTCATCATATAAGTAAGTGACTATAGATTTTCCTTGCCCACTTGTCCCACTAGATAACAAATTTATCATTGCTTGTTTCTTATCTTTGGTGGCCTTGTGAGGGTTCTTTGGACACTTAGGGATGTGCTTCAATAAAGAATGTGTCCCATGGTGTGATGGATTAGAAGCATAAGTCGTGTGGCAATACTTGCATGCTGCTCTATGCTCCCCATTAGTTTCTTTTATAAGCAATCTAATAAAATAATCCCACACCTCTGATGTATGCTTGGGTTCCTTTTCTTTCTTTTTTTAACCCCTTCTCTCAACATTTGTCACTTGTGTGACATGTTTTATGGGTGTTTGGGTGGGAGGAGCATAAGGGGGAAGAGAAGGAGGTGCAGTAGGAGGGACAGATTGAGGGGAATAGGGAGGGGCAGGGTTTGCTATTTGTATAGGGAGAGTATGGGTTGGGATTTGTGTAGGTTCAGTAGAGGTTGGTGAATGGGAAGGTCCAGTAGGGGTTGATGTTTGAGATGTTTCAAAGGGTGATGCAATCGAAGCTTGATCCTCCATACTAGCATAAAAAAATATAAAACCATAAATTATTAGTTAAGAAGAATCTAATCCAAGTCCAACAATAATTCACACACATATAACTCCAAAATGTAACCCAAGTCCAATAATAATTCACACACATATAAATCCATTTAGAAGTGCAAATCCAATTCCAACAATATATCCAAGTCCAACAATAAATTCACACATACACAAATCAAGTCCAAAATGTAATCCAATTCCATTAATTCAATCTTTCTCTTGACTTTCTGGGCAAAATTTGGCATAAGAATAATCGAGAGAAAATCTAATTCTGGGCAAACGAGACCTTTAAAATACATGTAGCATGGAATGTGATATGCACTAATGCAACCAAAAATAGAGGAAATTGAGAATAACACCTTACAAAATGTGATATAATTGCACTAAGGTATATATGCAACCAACCCAATCAGTAGTTAAAGAAATCTTTAGATGGCCGTAGCAATGCCAAACCATATGTTCAGAAATCAGCCCAATGAAAGCAGACAAGGTTTTAAACTGAACATCTAAGCTAGTATTTCTTAGCAGAAAAATTAGATCAATTTTAAGCACAAAAATTTCACAACATAAACCAGGAACCTCCTCAAGGGAAAGAATATAAAAACAGGGCTACTCAAATCAAATATTTCTCCAATACAAAGAACCATGACAAGATTATGGAAAAAAATTAAGAGAAAATCTTACCTTGGGCAGACGAGACTGTGAACCTGGGCAAACGAGACCTTCTGTGCGATGAGAGCAACAGACTGTTGGATTTACCAGCATTGCATAATTTTCTTAGATTTTTTTTGGTATGCCCCCATCTCCACTCTTGGAGCACATGACTTCATAGTATAGTTCTTTTGGTTGGATGGCACTTGCTTTGCTTTATTGGACAACAATCATCTACCCCTGCTACCATTTAATAGCAAATCAATCTCCATCCATTGTTGGATAGTTTTCAGCCTTCCTCTTGTGTTTTTGTTGTTAATCTATTATTGCATATGTCCATTCTATTACAAGATAACTTATTTCTGAATATATCTTCTACTGTTGGAGTTAAATCAATTTGGTTGAGTCCAAACCCATTCCTTAATAATTTTTGTAAATAAAATATTTATTGAGTGTAAGAACTATGTTCAGCTTGCATATCATTTCAATCTACAAGTACAAACTATCAACACTATCTTAATATGAAGAGAATAGGAAAAAAAATACTTGAATACCAAAACAGGGGTGTGACATTTCATCAAAAGTTGTGTGAGCATGTAATTGTGTAAACGATATACTTATTTAGTTTAAGCAAAGGGTTGATTTATTTTAGTAATAGAAACAAGTTTAGTAAAAGTGAGAACTAATTAGCTAATTTACAACACTTGATATTGTTTGAAGAATTATTCAATTCCATTAAAAAAAGACTTCAAATACATAAATAATTAAGAAACTAAAATACTGTACACATATTCAAATGGCAAAGCAAAGAAAGTAGCTTGAAACGAAAGGCTTCAAAGTGACATGAGGTAAAGCAAAAACTTGCAAGTTTATGTACAAATAATTTATCAAGACTTTGAGATATAAATTAAAAGTATCAAACATCATAGAAGCTGTTATTCCTTCTGTGCTGAGAAAAGATCATTTTGCATGATTAATGGTCAAATAAAAGATGACACCCTAGACTCCTTTCAAGATTGATAAGCAATCCATTTTAAGAATTTTAATGACTTACTAGGCCATGTAGAGATTTCTATGTGTTGTAGAACTGGTTGAGTTATTTGTTCTGTCAACATCAATGACAACTTCCTTATCAGCAAGTTAAAGATTCACGATTGAAGCGCCTATGACATGTTTTGAATTCTTTATGACTATACATAAAGCTTCTTATTAGAAAGAACGACAACAACAATAATCACCAATTAACACAAGATACATTGGCATTATTATAAAAGCAAATTTAAGGATTAGATTGTCGAAACATTTTCTTTCATCTATAATTATGAAGTTAATTATGTTGTTCAAAAGATCTTACTTGATCATAGTTAATTATATTATTCATAAGTTTTATTAGATAGCATGGGTTTATCCTTTTAGTTAAGTTAATTACATTTTACTGAGAGGTTTGGTTAAAGAGACTTTTTGAGGATATCACCTAAAAAAGAGACTTCTTGAAGAACTTAAAGCAATTAATCAACTTCCCATATAGCATCCATCAATATAAAAAATAACATTGCCTATCACAACTAAAAAAGAAAAAAAGCACATTGCAATAAGCCAACAGCTTCATCAAAGTGAAAGTGAATTCATAAATTGTTGACTTTTGCATGCATCTTAACTAAAGCTCAAGTTGCAGATGTCTCAACTAAGGCCATAGCTCAAGTAAGGTTTGAAAAGCTTGGATGCACTCTGAGATTGATTATTATCTGCTCCTCAACAGGAGTAGGAGAAGCAGTGTTATTATTCAGTAAATTGAAGCCTTGATCTAGGAAGATGCAGCCTAATGCACCCATAGCTTAAGCCTAGATTTTGTGCAATCTAGGTCAATACTTTATGGAGCATTTAAGAAGCTAGTTATTTCGTCTTTAATTCTATGTATCTTCCTTTCCTTGATATATGACTATTGTGTCTTTGTGTACTGTTATTTTCTTTCCTTTTTTGTTATATGGTGTATTACAAATTTCAAGATAACTTTAATGTCTAAATTCCTATTTATGTACCAAGCATCTATTCTAATAATGCATAAGAACTACTCAGTTAAATCGACAAAGTTGAATAAGAGCATGAAGATGAAATCACGAGAAAGCTTCTCAAACCACATTCTCACATGCTAATTGGTAGCCCACAAGCTAAATTAAAGAGGAAGATATTATATAGTTTCTATTAATGGATTATTATACCCAAAACAAACAAAGAGAAGGCCTTGCTTGTTCAATGGATTGAAATTAGCAAGGATCGATTGATTGAAAAAATTAACATACACACAAACTTGTTCAAATTCCATGACTTGCAAATGTTGGATTGGCAGAACTCTAACCTTTATCAATGGTCAGACCTCTTCACTTGTCAAAATTTGCAAATAGCAGAGGGTTGCTATCTTGCCGAAGCTATTGCAAGTCTTTGGTGTGTTGACACTTTCTATTTGGGGAGGAAGAAGAATAGCAGCTTTGGTCCGACGCTTTCAGTTTGGTTTGGAGAGGAAGAGGAATAACAAATTAAAAAACCTAAATATCAAATTAAAAAGAACGGTTGAGATTATTTAAGAACTAATGGCTCAGATCTGTTTTGTTACCCAAACTATGCATTTTGGGTGATGAGCTTTCATTGCTCATCGGTCTGATGAGCACCGAATGAGAATGCTGCTTGCTCTAACCATAACATAGAGCATTTTCTAGAACTCCATTTGATCTAAAAATATAGGCCTTTAAATAGGTGTTATATATATATATATATATTCTATCAATTATATCCTTACATTATTATATTTCACTTAAGTAATTAATGAGAGTCTTTTAGATAAGTTAAATATTATATTTATTTCATTTAAGAGTTTGATCAAAAAGATGTGAAAATTAAAAAAAATTAAAATTTGAACCAATTTTTTATAAATATAAATTAGTTTACAATAATTTATATTGTGATTTAGAGAAAATATTATTTAAGGTTATGAATGAAAGTGTGAAATTTTATATGAAGGCGAGTGAAAGTTATAAAGTCAGGGGGCAAATGAAAAAAAAAAAAATTAAAGGAGCAACTAAAATTATGTAAGGTCATTTTAGGTGATCTTTCGTGTTGAATGCGTATGTGGGTTTGTGCTTCCGTACTTTCATAGTTATTATATATTGTTATCTGTAGAAGACAGCATCACCCGGGGTGGTGGCGCAGTTGGCTAGCGCGTAGGTCTCATAGCTTCTGAGAAATCCTGAGGTCGAGAGTTCGAGCCTCTCTCACCCCATAATCCTTTTTCGAATGTGAGAAATCGCTTCAAAAAGATGAACGGTGGAATCGATTTTTTTTTTTTTTAAATTATCATTATTTTATTTTATTTTTTGAATATAAGAAGATTACAAGTTAACATAAAGTTACAAGCAGTATAGCTAAAAAGCATACAGCTTACCCTATCATCATTCACTGCCTTACTAGAATAAGGTGAGGGATGATCAGAAATAATCTAGCCTAAACTATTACTGGCATTAGCAGCCAAAACATGGGCACAACAGTTTGCCTCACTTTACATAAGGTTAACATAAACATCCACAAAAGTGATCTAGCTTGATCCACAATTAATCATTATTTTATTTTGATTTCATCTGTGGTTAGTGGTTACTGCCAATTACTTTTTCTGTTTAGAATTCATCTAAAGTCCATTGTCCTATGCGGAAACAACAATCAGATCCCGTGAAGAAATAGAAAGATAAGGCTAAGTGTGATACGGTCATCATTCCCTCTTTTATTGATCCATTATTATTATTTATGGTTCGGTCCCCCTCATTCATCATTTGCATTTATCGTTCCCATAATCTACCATGTACTGCTTATTATGTGTGTGTTTAGTTTTTAGTTCATATATGATAAAAAAAAAATATATTTGAAAATTTAATTATTTATTAGATTTGATAAAAGCACGTTCCATATATAATTTGAATGTGTTTTTTAAAGTTATTCAAACAAAACCTATATCTCTTTTCATGAAAACAAAAAAAAAAAAAGGGTAGGACATGGAGGCCTAGTCCTATCAACTAAGAAGTTAATGACTTGTCAAAAATACAATGATTCAACTTAGAGAGCATTACTTTACTAAATTGGAAGCAATTTTATTTCAATCATAACTACTCAATTTGCCTTTTAATTGAGAGATTTCTCTACAGAAAGAAATATATTCTTCAAGAGAAATCTTAGATGGCTTGAACAAGATTCAAAGTAACCTGTGTATATTTCGAACGTGCATGACAAAAATTATTAGCTTTCAACATGACGGAAGAGTTAAGAAATCCCATCATGTGTGATTGAGATTGATTGATGTTTTACAATTACGTTAATAGAGAAGCTATTATTGTGATGCAGAGAATTCAACTTGGATGTTATGAGATTTGAATCATTTAAATTTAATATAGAGAGTTTAAATTTAAAGTTTTAAATATATATTTATCAAAACAAAAATTTATGAAAATTATAAAAAAATTTAATAAATCTGACTACCATTAATCTAGGCAATCCATATTTAATATTAAAAATTTTATAATTTTTATAAATTGATTATCTAAGTTTATTCTGAATGGTCCAGACTTAAAAATTTTAACTTGTAATTTTCAAAAAAGAATTATTTTTTTTGAAATTTCTAGTTAGAATATTATCTCTATTTTTAATATTGTATTTACTAAAATACAAAGTTATAAAAATATTAATATTAAATCTAGATAATTAATTTATAAAAAATTTAAATATTATATTTAGGGTGTCCAAATTAATTTTCAACTGTTCGGACTGATAATAAGCAGATTTATTAAAAAATTTATTAATTTTTATTTTATTAGATATAAAAATATAAATATAAATTAAAAGCTGCAAATTTGAACATTACAAATTTAGACAATCCAAATCTTACCAAGAGTGATGAGGATTATGATGGGCATGAAAGATGAAACCGTGGTGCAGACTGGTTGGCAAAAGTAGCTCATCTTATGATTTATGAGTAAATGATCATCAGCAATCTTCCTCCTCAATGTAAAGAGGTTATTTAGTTTCATGACAAGGGATATGCTAACCCTAGAGATTAATTTGTTTTTTTTTTTAATCCCAGGCTTTGCCTTTCGTTGTATAAAAAAAAAAAAAAGAGTTTCCCGTATATGATGAAGCTAGAATTTTTCTTGTAATTCTTAACCATTTGAACCAGCATGCACTGGCTTATTCATTCTTCATCATTATACTAATACATTTTTAGTAATAGTTATAAATTTTAGTAATAATGGAGGCTGAAATCTATTTCAGAGCCCAATAAACTTCTTAAACTTTTCATCCAAAGCAAGAATTTCTATTCTTACTACTTGCATTTCAGAAGAGAAACAATATGCAACTCAAACTCTTTGCTATTTTTGGGGATTTATTTCTTATTCCCAGTGAAACGTGTTTGATCATATTTTAAATCGAATTGAATATAACAACTAGCAAATGTCAACTCTTTGGTCAGACACACACACTTTCTCTCTCTCTCTCTCTCTCTAGAATCAAGTTTAATGACCCTCTTAACCCCAGAATGTGCTTAAGTTTACTCTGAAGTTTTAAGGCTTTCCCAAAAGTCATAGATTTGAACTGTACTTCTCATCCTTTGACTTCTTCAGAGTTCCTGGAGTTTCTATATCTGCATAAAACGATCGACTAGCAAAGAGCTTGATGTTGCAAATTTTGAACAAAAGAGAAAGCAGCGTCTCTTGTGATATTTTTAAATAGGCTTACTTCAGGGTCAGATCAGAACAAGGAAGAAGAAAAAAGGTCCATAGAATGCGGACATTTGTTCTATGAATTTTAAATGAAGAAAATCTCAAGACCAAGTATTCAATTCAAGTAACCATTTTTTCATTAGTGCTTTAGCAATATTGATGTATTAATTAATTAATATGCGAGATCTATTTGTTTCTTATCCAATTGAAAAATGGGGGAAAATAGAGTCGGTGGATCATGTATAGCTCTCTTATTTCCCAACTCGGAAGTAGGAACTTTCATTGGTTGTATTTTAAAAACATAAACGAATGACAAAATCGTGCAAGTGGTTTTTATTTTATTTTTTTAAAAAAATCATACCAACTCTATTAAGTCAGAGAGGAAGTGCTTATGATTCCCTCTCAAGCCGAAAGAAAACAGGGGAACAAACAAAGAGGAAGAGTCAGTATGAAATGCTTGACTTTCTAACTGTGTCTACATTTTCTTGGTTTTGGACTCGGTTGATAAACAACCACTTGTTGATATTTAAATTTCACGATGTATTAAAATAATAATAAGCCTTAATTTATATGGATACGGAATGCGAGCCACTGAGCCAGAAATGAAGAAACCAGATCCTACTATGAGTTAATGAAGCTAACAATGAGTTCGACCGCCTGCTTCCTGAGAGACGTAGATCTTTACTGTATATCATTAAAAACAACAAAAGATCCACCTGATTCAGATGCGTCATTCCCATTTCTAGAACCGTCAATTAAAATCAAACCTATAAGGCCTGAAAAAAATTGAGAGCTGAGCTGCTACTTTAATCTTTAAAAAAGTAAATCGAACTTAAAAAAGTTGGCCTTTTTAAGTTTGAAAATAAAAAGACCGACCCTTTAGGGTCAGGCCCTTTTAAGTCCTAATACATTTAAAAAAATATAAAATATATATATATAAAAAGAAGATACCACATCACTCAAGATTAGCACTGACTCTCTAGTCCAAACAGTAGACACGTACATTATTATTTGCTTACTTTGAATATTTTTACATTCTTTAAATAACTTAAAATTATGATTTTGATTTATTATTTATTGCAAATAATGAGGATGAAAAAGCAAGATATGAAAAGCTTAACATATTTGCCATTGATGAGGATCCACAAGGAGAATGATCAAATCATATTAATGTTGATGATGATAAAAATCATCAAGATTTAGCTCACGATGTTACCAATGTGTAATTGATGTTAGAGTTGATTTTGAGCTGTTATTTTTTGTCAAACTTAAAATTTTTGTTATGTGAATTAATTTTATTTTATTTTATTTTATTTTCTTAGATTTAATGTAATGTGTAATAATTTTATTAGAATTTTAAATATTTTTTTAAATTTTTAAATTAAAAAATTAAAAAAATAAATAGGGCCGAGGTCTTGATTATAGTTATTTTTTTAAATAATATTAGCTTTCTAGTGATATGATTATTTTGTAGGATAGAGTAAATATTTTGATTAGGATTTTTTCTATAGGATAGTAAATCTGATGATATGATGGATTAAAAATATAGGTTAAAACTCTTAGGGATATAATAAATATTATAGAATATTTTCTTGAGGTTGAAACTCATGTTTAAGAATTTTTGAGTTAAAATCTAGATCTATATGGTTGAATTTATGTGGAATCTGAGATGTAGGGATAAACCTATGATTATTAAATATTTATTTAAGTATGAATAGGTATTTTTGAGGTTATAGAAAGGTGATTTGAGGCTTCAGGATAATTTTAAAAATTTAATTTATTTTTGGACGAATTTTTAGAATATAGAAGGATGAAATTGTGATACTAGAAGTGATTTGAGGATAAAAAAAATAGTTTATTAGGGTACGAGAATTTTAGAAAAGAATTTGGGAAGTTAAATGAGGCATAAATCTTAAATTAGTGTTAATATGAATTATAGATCTAAGACTTTCTAACTATTTAAATTAGAGTTATTTATTTTAATGTAAAATTAATATATAGTATTGTGAAATAATTATGTAGATTATATTGACAAAGATAGTGGTGAAAAAAGAGTTGTGAAGGGGAACTTGTTATTCAAGACACAAGGTAACCATTATTAATGTGTTGTGATGAGTGTGTTTGTGAATGGTTATGTGTTGTTTTGTTGTTTGGAAAAATTATGAATTATTGAAAATAAATACTATATATACTTGTTTGAAATTATTGCCAAGTGGGTTAAAACTTTATTTTTGTTTATCATGATGAGATATTATTGTTCGGATATATTCCTGTTTGGATATTTGAATGATGCATGACTTGTCAGGGTATTTTAATGTATGGTGTTAATGGGAATTTCTGTTCGGTTAATTATTACCACGTGGTAAGCCCTCATTGGACCCAATGAGTGGCGTGTCGCTTGGTCCAACTCACCTTTGGCCGGGTGATTTGGCGTCTGAGCATGGTGAAAGGAGGATATAAGGTGCAGTCATGCAATTAAATACTTGTTCGGTTTGTTTGAAAATATTGTTCGATTAAATGTTTTGTGTGCCCACTTAGCAATCGCATGATTAATTACATCCGCATGCATCATTACATATTAATTTTTGGTTATTGGGACTTTTAAGTCTCATTCCCCGTGGTTAATATTTTTACAGGAGCGAGTCCGGCCGAGAAAGCACCAGAGGTGTAACTATGGTGTATGAAACACCATCTTTTACGTTGCCTCTTATTTTGGATTATACAATGTATCTTGTGCCAACTTAGGACATATCTTCTTTGTGAAGCATGTAAACTCTAATCCTTTTTGTTAAAAGTATTTATTTGACTAAGAGGATTATGTTTGTCTCTTTTGATTCATGACCTAATTTAAATATCATGCCATGAGGATCCTGACTGTCCCTCATGGTTCTAATTGCTTTTTTGAGATATTTTAAGACCTGTGGTATATTGTCTTGGATGTATCATGGTAGAAATTTTTCTACCATGATAAGGGTATGATAAGGGTTCAATGAAAAAAAAATGATTTCTTGAATTAATAATTTGCGAAAAATTGATTTGTAAATTTGAGGGTGTTACAGCCCTTCAGCCCAGAGGGTCAGGGCCAGGTTGCTAAAAATTGAGCCCTAGATATAATTGGGTTTAAAAGAGCAGCCCGTTTAAGTCCTGACTCTTGAAAAGCTGATCCTAATTGACACCTTTACCCATTTCATATTAGAGTGGGTCTCACCAAATTATGCCCTGCTTTCAATAATGGACTAGTAGCCCCTCCCCTCA
This sequence comes from Prosopis cineraria, assembly GCF_029017545.1. Taxonomy (NCBI): domain Eukaryota; kingdom Viridiplantae; phylum Streptophyta; class Magnoliopsida; order Fabales; family Fabaceae; genus Prosopis; species Prosopis cineraria. Next base: position 35,000,899 of record NW_026555335.1, on the reverse strand, counting down.
CTTCCTATCACACTATCTCTTATCTTCTTTAGTAAAATTAAAGAAAAATATCCATTTCCAAAATAATGGAGAATGTCTCTAATCTTCTGTGCTATGTACCATCAAATAAATAACAATGAAGTCAATCACTTACTCTTGGTCTTGGATTTCCGTGTACTAGATTTGGACCTGCTCAAAATTTTTAAAGTTGTGCTCCCAAAGAAAATAGAGTAAACTAGGGGGAACTCTTTGGTCAAAAAAAAAAAAAAAAACTAGGGGAAACTCAGTTGCATCCGGCTATCTAACACAACTTTTTGGAGCCATGGTCAAAGCGCCCTGATCCAATAACCAAGTGTCGATATCCGAGCCATCTGATCGTTAGGATCAAAAGTCAAAGATGAGTGGTATAGGACTAGTAATGTTGTAGCATAAGTTACCATAATTAATACACACAATTTCAATACATGAAGTAGATCTACCCCACTAATTACTGTGTCGGTTGGCGGTCCTTGTCATTTAATTATTTGTCAACAAACCCAGGACTACGAGGAAATATCACAGATGCCATTGCACTTTTCTATGCAGGAATACCAACCTGACAGAAATTATTGACTTGTCTCAAGTCACTGTACTGTAAGTGCAATTAAAACTGTTACATAGAAATGAGAGGAATTCTCAGAATATTTAGTATAAAATGGGATGCCCACTGCACAAAAAAGTTCACACTTCACAGTTCACACTCCACATCTCAGTTGCTGATTGCTCAGGGAGAAAAGAGAGAAACCGCGTTTTAGGAGAATTCGGCACTGTATCTCCTTGCGCCATGTGATGGGTTCCTCCTCTCGCATTTAACACTCCCTTCCCCTCTTAATTCCATTGATTCACTTTCCTTATCTCTCTGACACTCTCTCTCCCCCTCTTCAATACAACTCATCAATTCCTTCACTGTTAAGTAGTATCAATCATCATCATCCACCTGCTGCAGCCCTGGTTTCATTTATAGATCTTCAATTGAGTGTCACCTCGGTTTTTGTTGCAAATGGCTCCACCAACGTACTTGGGTTGCAGAAGAGTTGTTCTGTTGTTCTGTATTCTTTCTTTTCTGTTTGTTTCTGTTTGTTTCAGTGACTGCTCAGAATCGCAACCTCAGAGCAAAGAGTTTGCTGGTGGAAGGAGAATGTTGGAGGCACAAAAGGAAGAGCCTACTGTGAAAAAGACCAAGCCAATCAAGCCTAATCTTTCTCTTAAAAATCAGACCAAGCCCGTCAAATCCAACCTATCCGCCAAAAATCAGACCAAGCTTGCCAAAGTCGGTTCCGATTCATCGTCCAAATCCATACCCACCCTTCTCGCCGATACTGTGGTCAAGAAGCTGAATTCTACCTCCAAGAACAAGAAGCTGAATTCCACCAAATCAACCTCAATTTCCACCAAAAAATCCTCAGGTCTTCTCAAAGAAAGTGATGCCAAGAACAAAACGACCAAATCCACCGCCGCCAAGGAAACCAAGGTTAAAGCAGATCAAAAGCTGGAGCTCGAATCTGAGAAGCCGAACAAGAATAAGAACGCGGAGAAGAAGTCCGGGCAACAGAAACCAAAGAAACAAACGCCACCGAGCTGGATCGAGCAAGACGACAACGACGACGATTTCGTTTCAGAGTTGAAAGATCTGCCCACCAAGTTTCAGCAGTCGATCATTCCAGACCTCACGAAAATCTCAAGCACCTCCAGAATCTACATAAGCAAAGCCAATAAAGAAATCACAAAAGGATTCAAACCCTATGTCGGCAACACATACGCACCCACCATCGCCACCGTACTCTCTTGCGCATTCCTCCTGATCCCTCTGGTTTTGGTCTCTCTCATTTTCAATCGAATCAAAGCTTACTTCTCTCTCCAGAGACTCCTAATCTTCATCCAAGTCTATCTCTCCATCTACTTCTCCATCCTCTGTCTCTCGTCGCTGATCACAGCGCTTGAGCCCCTCAAGTTTCTATACGCTACTTCGCAGTCCACCTACGTCTGTCTACAGGTGCTGCAAACTCTGGGTTACGTATTGTACCTCCTACTGCTGCTGATGTACCTGATCCTAGTCTTCTCGACAGATTGCGGGCCGGGCTCGAAATTCGTGGGCCTGACCCAGACATTCGTCGGCTTGGCCGTCGGGTTGCACTACTACGTGACGGTGTTTCACAGGGTGGTGCTGAAGCAACCGCCAAAGACGAATTGGAAGATTCACGGCATATATGCCACGTGTTTTCTGATGAGCTGTGTGATTGCAAAGGCTGATAGAAGGAAGAAGGCTTACATGGTGGACGGAGCAGAAGAAGGCAAGAAGAATTAGATTAAAGTAAATTGAATTGAATTTATGCCGGAGATTAAGGTTCTTCATGTACCGCAAGGAATTTGGCATGGAGGGACGATAGTAAAAGTTTGATGTTCTTCTATATTTGGCTAAAAGCATTTGCGTCTACGCCTCTTTTTTTTCCCCCCCTCTCTCTCTTCAGATATATGTATAAATAAATACATTTTTTATTTTTGTTTTCCTCGCTTAAGTGGTTCAGTTATTTGAACTTTTTTTTTCCCAACAGTTATTTGAATTTTATGTCTCTGAGAAGGTAATATTTTTATGCAAAAATTTAGACCTTCTGTTCAAAAACAATAATCGTAAGACTTAACTTTTTAATCATATTTATAATTTACCTTCAATATATTTTATCAAAACTCAGGAAAACTTTAAAACTTATTTAATTCTATTTAAAAATTTAATTAAATTATTAACTTTGCATATGAATTTAAATTTTTTGAAGTTAAGATTGGTGGATTTGGATAAAAATTTTTTTTTGTATTTAAATTTATTTTATTATTTTTATAAAATATAGAACTTTTTCTCTTCTTCTTGAAAAGGAAAACTTCATATAAATTCGATGATATCAAATTTAAAGGATTTAAATTCATTAAATATACATATTTTAATAATATATTTTTCTATCTCCAACATTCAATTGAAGGTCAATGATGAATTTTGTAAAGAAAATTCATTAATATGACTTATAAATAAGATAAAAAAATCTTCTCTTTCTATCCTATAAATAGGACCAAAAGGAATACTCTCTCCATTCCTGTATATAATATATTTTTAACCAAATCATAAAAATCAATAAAAATTAGTTATTTAATTAAAAGTATAATAATATTTTAATTTTGCTCTTAATTATTATAAATAAAAAATAAATTTTTTAAGGTAAATTAATTAAAGTACTTATCTTTTTTTAATTTAATAACTGTATAATAGTCCATTTATTAAAAATTATGCTAATAAATTCTTATGTTTAGGAATAAAAAAGGTTCTATAAAACATTTTATATATAGAGATAGAGGGAGTAGGTGCTTAATCTTTTATACTTAATATATTTTCATCCAATCAAACCAAGATAAGTGAATTTTAATATGTTAATAATATTAATAACAAGAATTTGTTATAAAATAAATAATTGATGAAAGATCCACATATTGTAATTTAATTAAAAAAAACATCTTAAACATATACATTTAAGTACATAATTTTTTTACCAAAAATATATACTTAAACTTTACACCCTAAATGTTAAATTAATGATCCTGCGTTTAATAATGGAGGAGGTGTTTTGAGTTTTGACCATCAAACTCGCTCCATTCTTATATGAAGGGTATTTTTTTAAAATTATTTTATTTTTACATATAAAAGGTGTCACGATATTTTTTAGTGATGAGATAATTTTACTTCTATTTTGAAAAAAAAGATATATTAATTGTGTGCTTTACCTACTATTACCATAATATTAATTAACATTATTAAGGATCATATTGAAAAATTATTGTGATTTAATAAAATTTCAACTGAATAATAAATTTTTATTGATATGCGTGATTTAATTAAAAATACCTTATATCTGAAAATAAAATAAATAATCAAGCTCACCTAAACTTTATTTTCCTCTAAAACACCTCACCCAACCTTGTTGACCGTGCTATTTGATTAAAACTGCATTCCCTTGGTCTTAATTTATGTTATAAGACAATTTTTAAAGTGATTCCGTATGCAAAATATAATATAATTTGATAAAAATAAAATTTTATATTATACTTTTTTATTATTACTCTTCTTATTATATTCTCTCTCTAATATTATTTCACAAATGTAATATTAAATGTAAATAGAGAATATTTTAAAAAATTTATATTTTTATTTTAAAAAAATAAAGTTATAAAATATATTTAATAAATTTTATTTATATATGAAAGAATAAATATGTAAATTTAATTATTAATTATTTTTTAAAAAACACTGAAGATATTATGATATTATGCAAAATAAATTATGAATTATAAACCGTTAGGTTTCAACAAATGATCTTTTTTGACCAAATAATTTGACTATTAAGCTACATGTCTTCTCCTCATTTGTTCCCTCTTTCTTCTTTGTCTTTCTCTCCCCACTTTCAATCGATGATTGACTTTGAAATGCTCTTCGAGGCGTCCATACACCAAATCAGAGGCGACCAAATTCTCAGAGCAAGAACAACACATCGTCGGAGGTTGAATCGCGTACATGGAGAAACATCTAGCAAACTTAGAGAAAAATCCACAAATCCAAAGGCATAACAAACCTGAAAATATGCGCACACAAGAAAAAAAAAAAAAGCAATAATGCCGTCAAGAAGAGCAAGACCAATAATGACACCCACCAAGACTCGTGGAAAACAATACCCTTCTCTCATTTGAAACATCATCCTCCCAAGCTATTCCCGTAACATCTCAAAAAATTTTTCCACAATTTTTTAATTTAATAAAAAGTAATTATATAAATTTAAGTATAATTGGGTTTGAAAATAGTTAAATACAGCTATTGAGTTTGATTTTAACCTTTAAATTGATTTGAAAGTAAATTAGATCATTCGAGCTCAAATTATAGAAAGAAATTAAATTTTTATCCCACTATGCATTATGTTGCAGCACAAAAATTTATGCCGTTGTATAATTTCTTGAACTAGTTTTTTTTAAAACACAAAATTAGTTCAAAAAATAGAGAGTGAGACTAGAACCAGCGATTAAGTGAGTAATTTCTCCACTATGGCATCAAATTTTGAGGATTTTGAAGGTGTTTGAAATTTGGTTTCACCTAAATATGCCTTTTTATATCTTTTTCTTCCCCTTTACATGTTTTGGAAGTGAGATTTATGGTTGGGAGTTAATGATTTTTGAATTTAAGGCTATGGGTCCGAACTCATTAGTCTAAATGGGACTAATGAGAATTGGTTAAGTATTCTACACATAATTTAAAAGTTTTAATAAGGTTGTAAGTTTGGGTTATTCATTTTGGACAAACCCTAGACCTTCAAAGTGTGATTTTGAATTATTGGGTGTTATATTAGTAATTATTTAAGTTAATAAAAGCTAAATAGAATTAATAAAAGTTAATAAACCTAATGGTTATGCTTAAATATAAGATACTAGAATTTTGGTAGTTAAAGTGTTGATTAATTAAAGTTGAAAGAGTGTTTATGATGATTTTAATTATGATTGGTATAACTAATTGTAAATCAATCATCTTGTGCACCATTCAAGCTTTGGTATAACTTGTAAAGAACTTTTATTGAGGGTTAAACTTTTAATCTCTCAAAAGTTTGAGATAACTGGGGGAAACTTAGTTTATATAGTTGAATATTAATTGACTATTTGTTGAAATGATTGATTTGAAATATGTTTAATATTTTTAAACTTATGATGCAAATTTGGCATGGTTAGTGATGTATTATTATTGCAAATTATATGTATGTTCATGTACATGCTAATAGTAATGATAAATGAGAAATTGTGATTATGTACTAGTTGGTGTGTGGATTGAGTTGGGTGTGAGTATGGATATGTAGATTCATGATATGAATGATAGATTAGAATGTATATACATATGTGATATACATGCATAGCATAATCATTGGCGAGAGTTTTTCTAAGGAGAGGAATAGTTGATTAAGTCCATGTGATATTGACAGCGACCGTTGAAATTAAGAGCTTGCCTTGGCATTGACCGTTGGAATTGAGATGTAGCCCTTGTCTCATGATTTATTCAGGACTATCCCACTTATTCTATGAGGGACTCGAACCTAACTAGTCTCTACCAGTTCATGAGGAGGCTAGATTAGGGGTATGGCACCCTATAGTTGTTAGTATTGGGAAAAATTAAATTACACAAGTGAATGAGTTGACCCTGGCTCGGTAGCTTTTTACAAGTGGAAGGCTGAGTTAGTTCGTGAAGGTCGTAGCCATCGGTTTCATATCGAAGGTAACAGGAGTGTATAAAGTTGTCATATAATCATGCATTTAGTTTTGGCCAGATGGTTGTTAGTATTATGATCCAATATGATTTAAAGGTGCATGATTGGCATTATTGTGACTCTAAGTTATGCATCATTAATATATATATATATATATATATGTGATTATGATTGTTATTATTGTGGTCAAGGCTATTCGTTGTCATACATGTTTTATGTCTGTGTTTATTGCCAACTGCGTCCATTTTTTATTGATATGCAACTGCATAGATTAGGGAAAACTTGATTACTGAGTGGTTATACTCACATCTCAATTTTTAATATTTTTAAAGCTTAACTCATTGGATCAAGATCAGGAAAAATGTGCCCAGGCATAGGATTGTAAAATAATCCTTTATATGCCTTTTTATGTTATTTTATGTGTATTAAAATTGTTAACTTGCCAACTAGGATTTACATGAATATTTTTGTATTACTTGCATTATCATATCATACTTGTTGAGTTAATGAGTTTTGATTGTAAACCCTAGTACAGGGCCAAAATATTTGTACAAGTAGAAATATGTGTATTTTGACTAATTTAGAATGAAAATAATTGTTTTGTGTAAGAAATTTTTCCTCCTTTTGTTTTATGTGTTATGGGGTTGAGTGATGAATTTGTGATATATACATTTGTGGTTGAGTGTGGTGTGTTGCAGTAGTCTTATAGGGTTCATTGAGTGTGGTTGAGTGGTCAATATAGGCTTTTAGTACTTGAGTTTGAGTTTGGACACCATTGTTGTGACTTTTTGTGAAAAAGTAATAAAATGGTTTGGGCATCCAACTCTTTGTAAAAAAATAAATTTGAGTGTGAAACTTGTGCCATTAGTTAGAGCTTATAGAAAGCTCCATGTAGACATTGAAATTACTTCAATTGAATGTTGGATGAAGATTTAAGGCGCATTGAAAGTTTGGTCAAAAAATGTACCATTACAACTTCTTTTTTTCTATCATGGGTTTTTGCGTTTTATGCCGTAGCATAAAATTTTATGCTACAATGTATTATGGTAGAATCATTATTTTGGCTCTTTTAATCCTAATTTGATGTTATTTTATCTTATATAATGTCCATGCTTTCGTATATATGTCTTTCTCTAATTTTTGTTTATGAAATGATTTTTTTGTAACATGTTAAGTTTTAAAAACTTGGAATCTCATTTATGTAAATTTTACAAACTTAATAATTCAATCAAATTAGTCTTATAATTATCTTGATTTTAGAGTTAATGGTGAATTAGTAAGGGTGACCTTACAGTCCCTCTCTATCCCTACAAAAGAGAAACAACAAGTATGAGCAATGTTTGCAGTTCAAGGAGCACAAGTTTGAGGCACCATTTCATACAATTCTGAGGACATTGCCTTCGTCGAGATGTATTGAACAAGAAAGGTGACTAGGGTGAAGAGCAAGGAGCTATTCTTTTAGGTTAGTATCTCTAATAACTTCATTGATGATCTTGATTTTGCTAAGATTACCTTCGCTAACCCAACTAGGATTTCTAGAAGCTTTCCTTTTTAAGCTTTTCAACTCCAAGATGATCAAGAGAAGAAGGATGGTGACTACTAACTAGCAAGTAGAATTACAATAGTAGATGCAAGAAAAATCATCGAAAGTCACTGATGTCAAACTATAAACGAGAAAGAGAGAGAGAGAGAATAGGGTAAAGTGTGGGTCTCATAAGTTTAAAAACAAATGGCCAAAACTAATGGCAGGCACCCCATGCTCTGTCTTTTTTTTTATATATAGTTTGTGATTTATTTTGCATCACATCATAATATAAGCTACCCAATATTCTTGAAAAAAATAGTTGGTGATTAAATTTATACTTTTACCCTATATGCAATCTTGTACAAATTGTATTTAATGTTCTCAACTTTGAGAGCATAAAACTAATCATATATGCATGGTCTATTGTTTGATAGGATCTAGAGCATTGTGAGACCCCAAATGTTAAAATTTGATATACCTTTTCTTGTTACAACTTATCCCCAAAATACCTCAGAAAATGTCTTCAAATAACTATGAAGATTTAGTCACCCTATAAAAGAGCATAAATCTAAATTAGTAAATATTATATTCAATCCAAATGGGCAACACTTTATGTAAGACAAAAGTTACAAAGACTTATGTTAACATCTTCAAACACTAATTCAATATTTTTAGAGTTTGACAAATTTTGACAAGAAATTCTGTAAAGATGAACAACCAGAGCTACGATACAATAATTCTTTTTCAAAGTAACGATAGCACAAACAGCATGAATATCATATATCTTGTGTCTTAGTAATTCGGGGAACTAGTGAATCTGACATGTCTATGCCATAGTGAAAATGAAACTTTAAGGTAGACTTACTTCAAATAAATAAAAGACAAATTAAACATTAGCTAAAATATAATGACTCTGAAAAGATAAGTTTAATAATACTTGTATGTTAAACAGACTCAAGTATGTTGTATGAATTAATCAAATCCAAAAATCAAGTATTTTTATTAGGCTTAGGCTTCATTTTGATTATAAATATTTGACAGTTATTATAAAATAATTATTAAATATTGGCTTTTAGAATTGACTAAATGCCAGATATGCATGACAGCAAATACTTAACTGTTATTACCAAATAACCATTAAATAAGGTAAAAAGAATAATCATTAAGTAAAGGCCAACTATGTGGTAGTGATTATATCTTCTCTCTTTAATATTATTTCACAAATAAAATATTAAATAAAAAATATTTTTTAAAAGTTTATAGTTTCGTGTTAAAATAATAAGTTGCAAGGTGTATTTAATAAATATGTGTAATTTTATCTAAGAATACCTTATTATCTTATAAAGTATAAATTGTGATGGGTGGAGTATGTTTTTTTTTTTTTGAAAATATAAGAATAGGTTTGATTTACAAGATCACGGCTTTTATTTTATTTCCGCTTCCACATCATTGTTTCATAAGAAAAGAAATCACGTTTTTTTTTTTTGTTTGGCTATTCGTGTTTGACATTTAAATTTTATAGAATATGTAAGATTTTTTTTCCGTAGCTTTCTATGGCCTGATTTCTATACCTTTTTGCTCAATTTATGTTATTATTAAATTATTAAATTTTCTATTAATGGATAAAAAATTATAATCATATTTAATAAATAATTAATGATGTCAAAGTTAGTTGCAACAGGACATTGCCTGAGAACATTAGTTGTTAAATTTTCTACATTAGAAAACTTTATTCTAATGGAAATATCGTCATCGAATTAGGTACCGATCACTTTCTCTCTGAGAGTGAGCGTTGGACTTTTGGTGGACCGGGACTCTGGGAGTCACTTCCTTGTGGCTTCGAACATTATCTGGTTGAGGGTTTTTCTAATCAATATATATGGTTTCTTCCGCATTATTTATCAAAATAATATTATCAATATCAAATATAAATATCATTGGCATATTGATATGCTCCTTTAGTGTTATTTACAGAATAAAGAGAGTATTTATTTTGATATTTATTTTAATAATTATTATGTTCATCTTTATTTTTTTGTCCCTATTAAATATTGAAAATGTCATCAAATGTTAGAGTATTGTATTTTTAATATATATATATATATATATATATTTTAATAGCAGTAAAGTTAAACACTTGTTAAATTTTTAGATGGAATGAATGAAATCTAAAGTTTACCTTTTTTTTTTGTGGTAAAAATGCTGCTAGAGGAGGTAAAATATAAAATTTTCAGGAAACTATAATTTTCACCATGCATGTATAAGTTCATTGATTTATTCTTCAAGTCAATGGATAAATATTAATATAATTTTTAAAAATGTAAAATGTTTAAAGTTATTTTTAGTGAATATTTTATGTTTAGTCAATATCTTAATATTCGTTTGTTGATGATTTTTTTGAATTAAAAATTAAAAAGAATTTAAGTCTGATTGATCCACTAGCCCAGAACTTGGGGAGCCATCCTGCCTAAAGACGATCAACAATCAAATATAAAATTCTTAATATTCAATATACGGATAATAAAAATAGTAATTTTTTAAATTTATCTCAATTATTAATTTAACTAGACTCTATGCCCTGTGTAAATTAAAAATAGACAAAACAATTTTTTATCTCTAAATGTGTGATCCACCCACATAAATTAAAATTTAAACAACACATTTCAGTAAAAAATTTGTCACCTGTAAACAATTTTCACCATTAAAACACTCCTCAACTACATTACTCCCTTCAAAAATTTAAGATTTGTTATTTTTTTCTGATCCTATATGACAAAAATCTTATAAAAATTCAATTAAATCAAATGATTACCATCATGCCACATGTAATACTCATTAAATGAGAAGATTTGTGTTGCTCATTGAATCCAAATCCAATTTATCTCTTTTTCTTTTTTCAGTTTACACAAATCTTATTTATCTCAAAAAATCAGTGTAGTTTTACCATAAGCCATTGATAAAATTTATTACATAATTTCTTCATTTTTAAATATAAGAAAAATTTTCATATGGCTTATTATTATTTTTTATAAGTGAAACGACAATTTTAATAAAGAACATTTATGACATTTTTTTCTTAACTGTACTTCATTAAATATTCTTAATTAACAATATTTCTAAATATTTGGTAAATGATATAACACAATAAAATTCATATAGGTGACTCCACTTAATGAGATAAGGTTTTTTATTGTTTATTTGTTTGTCCTTCATTAAATAACAATATCATTAAATTAGGGGAGATGCAAGATTAATCACAAATACATTTTAATCAAAAAATTTTAATTTTAGACATAATTATAGGATTGACTAAATTTTTTAAATTGTGTGCGTTAGTTAAAATTTGCGTATATATAAAAATGGAGGGAATAAGTTGATTGATATAAACAATAAAACATTCTATTTTATAATTTATTATTCAAATTTATATTTTATTATACAATTAATTATCTCACACACACACATATATATGTATGCAAAATAGAAGCAACAAATGATAAGTTTCCTACCTTTACCCAAATAAAATAACATATTATTTTTATTGTAAGTCTCATATTCACAAACATTTTTTTACTATGAGTCTTACATTTTTTTTTTGGAGCTATGAGTCCCACATGTTCTTAATATATAAGGATTAAACTAAAAAAAAAAAAAGATGAAGGTTATGGTTACCGTTCAACCAACTATAAATGAAGGATGACCATGACAAACTTTATGTGTGTGCATGGATGTCTTGTCTTTCTCCAAATTTAAAAAACTTCAAATAATTAAGCATGCCGATATTTAAAAGACTGATTAAAAAATTTTGTGTCAAAATTAATGAGATTAAATATAAATAAATATAAATTATATTAAGTAATTTATTATATTAAATCATTATTTCATTGAGTTTCTTAACTACGTCGTGTTTGAATATTATTTTCGACAATTTATGTATTTATGTTTTTTAAAAATTACAAAATAAATATGTTCACATGACTACAATTTTTTTAAATAAAAATAAAAAATTAAAAAAATATGCATTAATTTTTCTGAGTAATTTGAATGATTTTTAGACAATATATATATATATATATATATTTAAAAATGAGTATTTTAATCCTAATATATGTTACTTAAAGGTCAACTAATAGTTGGATAGGTGAAAATAAAATATTAAAAATAAAAAAAATAACTTGTATTTTATAACTATTTATATCAGGAGAAATTCATATAGGTTTGAAGAATAAAAGGGATATTTGTAATTAAAATAAAGTAGAGGAGATGCCAGAGTATTTTACACTATAATCTACTAGAGCCGGTAATTTGGGCCAAGCCCGATGGGCCAGCCCGAACCCAAAAAAAAATTATTGTTCGGGCCTATTCGGGCGGCCCGAATAGGCCCGAGAAAATTCGAGCCAAGCCCGATCGGGTTTGGGCTTGGCACGAATACCCGAATAGGAAAAAAATAATTTTTTAAAAAAATATATAATATAATAAATATTAATTATTTTTCAAGTTTTATATCATTTTATTTTAAAATACCATATATTTGAGTGTATTACTATAGTTATTTTAAAAAAATAAAAATATTTATATTCTTCCATTTTTATTATTTTAATCAAATAAAATATCTCATAATAATAAATAAAATATATTTTAATATTAATTTTTATATTTTAAGACTCAATTTTTTTGAAAAAAATTGAGTCATATAAACCATTTTCTTGTCCAAAAAATTATATTTTATATTTTTTATAAAATAAGATAATTAATTTTAAATTAAAAATAATTTTAAAAATAAAATTTGGACATGTACGAATTTTTGCTTCTACTACTAAACAAACATAATAAATAAAATAATAATTTTAGATAATTATTTAATTATTATCCATGCCAGACTTAGTTAAAAATTAAGAATGAATTAAAGTAAATACTTTTTGTATATAGGACTTAAACAATGTAAAATATTTAAAAAAAATTCAAAAAATAGTATTTTGCTCATAATTAAATAATTTTGTTTTATATAATATAATGACGACTATTTTTTTTCATATTCTTAAAAATAAAAAATATAGTTTATCCAATAGTTATTAAAAACTTTAAACTAATCAGGACAATAATTTTAAATTAATAGTTTAACCGTAGTTGAATTGAGATTAACTTGATCATAGTTAAAATAATATGATTCAATTAAAATATATAAATATTTTTATATAACTATGATAAGGGCAATATTTAAATAAATAAGACATTAATTTACAAGTAAAGGAAATATTCATGAATAAATTGCACATAATACAACAAAACAGTAACAAAGCTACTTAAATACTTAAATATAAAGTTAATAAGTTATTATTTTTTTATTCATTTCAAGTTAAAATAATATGTTACGCTTAATAAAATTATTTAAAAATTAAAATTAATAAAAAATAAAAAATATTTTAAAAAAGTTTCGGATATTCGGGCCGGCTCGAATAAGCCCGAAGCCCGAAGGCATTAGAGCCGGGCTTGACTATATGAGCTTTTTAGAAAGAGTAGGATTTTTTAAACCCGATCTGAATAATCCCGACCCAAATTGAGCCCGACCCGAATTGAGCCTGACCCACCCGAATTACCGGCTCTATAATCTACTAACATGGATAAGGGAATATCAATAGTAAATATGTAAATTAATGAAAAAAACGTAATTTATTCTTTTTTCTTTTGACTAAAGAAATGCACTCATAATTAAAATGAGATTATATCAACGATATATGACTTATTAAATCACTCTCATCATCTACTACGTCTTGTGATAAAAGCGGGGGATGATCAAAGGTAAAAATAATTTATTTTTATTTAACTATATATACATGTCAAGTCTTTAATATACTTTAAATGTTAGATTAATTTAAAAATCTATTAGTGTTTTAAAACTTAAAAAGACTAATATGATAATTTAAGAAAATATAAAGGATAAAAGCGATACAAAATTAAACTTGAACTAATAACTAAATTGATAATTAAAAAAAAGTTAAGAGATTGAAAGTTTTATTATCTCTCTATTACAAGTATTTAATACTTTCTTAATCAATTATCTTTTGTTCAGGCATAGGAATACAATCCACTAACCCAACTAATTTGTCGCATATAAAATGGTTGTAATTCAAACATCCAACTAATTGTCCAAGAAACTTGAGCTACTACCAGTTATGAACAAATAACAGTCATTAGGGGGAAAAGTTGACGGTAATCAATGGAAAAGCATGAAAACAAAGCAATGCTTGTTGGGCTTGACATTTTAGGGTACGGGGCAGGAATAGAAAAGGAGAAAATTGTTGTAAGCCCATTTTAAGATTTTGAGGTCATGCCCTCTCTTCTAGATTAAGATTAAATTGATTCTATGCGGATTATAGGCTTCGCTTTGTGTGCGTGCGTGTGTTTTTATTTTTTATTTTATTTTATTTTTGTTACCCACAAGTCTCCTATGGTCAGATGTTAAATATGAATATCTCTCTCACTAAAAATTTAAATATTAATTTGTCATATTATAAGAAGCTAGCCAGTTAACTTCTTTTACAAAACCCAACCTTTATTAGTTGTAATCTTTGATTTCTAACTAAACCCAAAGTTTTGGTTCATTATGAAGTTCCTATTCAATCCTCATGTTGAGAACTTGTATCTTTTCATTTTCAAGCAACCAAATATTTTATTTTGGATAAATGAGTAAATTGACTCTTAAACTATAGGTCTAGAAGCATCTGAAAATTTTAAACTCATTTTTTGTATAATATTTCTTTTCAACTTTTGAAAATAGTATAACCTAACCCTTATGGTTAACAAAAGTTAATTGTAATTATTGGTTGGATAGAAAAGGACATTAAAAATTACGGAAAATGATCAAAAAAATTATTAGTCCTTATATGTAATTTTTGGATCCTTCATTATAATTTTTTGTTCTTTTCTGTAATTTTTTATGTTCTTTTTTATCATTTTTTAATTAACTAATGATTAAATTTAACTTTTATTAATGATAGGGGTTATAATGTACCATTTCAAAAGTTGAAGGGAATATTGTATAAAAGATGAGTTTAGGATCCCATATACTTATAAACTTATAGCTTAAGGGTTGATTTATTGATTTACCACCCTTTTTTAAAAAAGTAATTAATTCGTTAGATTTGTATATTGTACTGAATATTAGGGGTGCACATGGGCAAGGTAGGACCTTGCCCGATGCCCAGCCCGAAGAATGAATGGGCTGCAAAATGCAGCTTGATGCCCAGCTCTGTCCGTAAAAATACCCTATTAGTTTGGGCAGAGCAGGGCTAGTTGGGCAGCTTTGGGCCGCCTAGCCCATCAAATAATTGCCCTGCTCATAAAATAACAATTCTTTTCATCGTTTTAAAATAAAACTATCACAAATCAACAATAATAACCCTATATATCAACTCAAAATAGCATCCATAAACCATAAATCCACAATAACAGAGACAATATTCAATTATCCATAATTCAACATTTAACTTGAAATCTAAAACTTCCATAAGTCTTGACACAATATTAAATTATCCATAATTTAATCCAAAATAATAGCTATAATTCAAAATAACAAAAGCTTGGAGCATCATATGAGAAACAACAATTTTAAAGAGTAGGCTCAAATTCACAAAAAGCCTTTTCCCAATTCCCAACTTGTATGAATGGAAGAGAAAAAATATGTCATAACTAAATAGAAAAATTGCAAGAACATACATGAAAATTTAAAGCAAAATGGGAACCAAAATATGAGAGAATTAAAAACAATAATATGTAAGTTTGCTAAAAAAATTAGCAAGAAATCATAGAAAAGTTAGCAAGAAATTAATAGAAAAATTAACAGAAAAATTAACAAAAAAATCATAAAAAATCAAGCTGGGCTAAACAGGCAGGGCTGCATGACTTGCCCGCTGTCTGACCCTGCCCGCACATTGCCCAGCCCAAACATGTACAGAACATTTCGGGCTTATTTTTGGATTGGGTTGGGCAAAAAATAACTGGGTTCGGGCGGGCATACCAGGTAATCGAGCATCATGAACACCCCTACTGAATATATATATATATATATATATACATACATACTCATTTTGTCCCTATTTATAAGTCACTTCTACTAATCTTATCAATACCAATACAATACACAAGAAATAAAAGTAAATAAAATTTCAAACATAACTTTAAAGTAAAAAGTAAAAAATAAGCAAATTATATAATATTATTTTTTTATCTCTCTCCCTCTCTTACTTTACAAACATGGAAAAGCAAACCTCTTCTAATTTAGCCAAGGGATGAAAAAGTGAAAGTTTTTATTTAGAGAGGTTACCTCTTCGAAGAGGTTGAATGGAAGAAAACTTTTTTCCCCATTAAAAGATCAATCATCGACCGTACACCTTATCAATTCATCCTGTGATAGACTCTCAAAACCATTTTTCATCAAACACAAAGCATAACTTGAATGACGAGGTTGCAAGAAATGACAATAAGAAGTGTCAATGGAAGAGGAACTACAAGATTGTAGCTAACGTCGACCAAAAAAGAGATATCCAGCAACTAGAAGTAAAGCGAGACACACAATGAAATTGTGGTGGTTCAAAAAGGTGAAGTGAAGAGAAAGATAATTTGAGAATTTCATTTAAAACAAAATATTTCTATTACCCTAACAATTTATAAAAAAGATCAATTCACCTTTTTAAAACAGAACCTATAAGTTGGATTGGAAGAAGCATATATATGTGTGTGTATGTGCGCGCGCGCGTGCATGCTTGTGTAAAAATTGAAGTCATATTAATTTGTGTGTGAAAATTGAAGTCATATTAATTTTTCTTTATAAACTGTTTGACTTATATATATATATATATATTCTGTTATAAACCGAAGATTGATTATTAAGATTAATGTGGCAATACAAATATAAGATCAGGTAGGATGTTTTCAGGATTTTCAGATTATTGGCATGATTATTAGTTTTTTTTTTTAATATCATATTCACATGATATTTTTCACAAAACAATGTGGTGTTGGTATCAAAATCTGCACCTTTTGAAATCCCATTTTGCCCTCAGAACCTGCAATCATTATACTTTTCAAAGAAGTCAAAATGATAGAAATAATCAACATATTTTATAATATAATTAGGATTAAGAATATTGAAGGGGGACAAAAAGAGCAATGCGTATAATCATATGAACAGCATGCAGGTGGGTCCTATCAATTGCAATCTCACAGTTATGATATCCACAACTGAGATATTGCATGGTTGGCTTCATTATTCTCATCATTGTTTAAGGATGAGAACAAAATTACATAAACCTAATTTTGTTGGAAAGATTTTATTTAGAATATGTATCGCCTACTTACAGGAACAAATTTATATGAATAGAGAGCTATTGAGTGAAAGGGCTTGGAAATTCATAGAATACAGACCTAATTTTGTTGGCCAACCTCTTCCAATAAATTTTAACACAATTGCATTTTCAAAAGTCAAATATATGGAACTATTAAGCTAATACAATTTATCAACTGAGCTACACTTGTTGTCTAAAAGAAATTAAATTTTCAGCCTCATGTTAATATTTTTGGTCCCATATAGACGCTAAAAAAAAATTTGTGGAACTAACTAACATTGGCTTTTTTTTTTTTTTAAAAAAAAAAGAACAAGACAACTATTTGTCGGTCAAATTTCTGAAGGAAACTTCATGAAAATTATCGGTGATCAAGATTTCCAAGAACACGTTGTGTATCCTTAAAAGATACGCTAAGATTAACATGAAATTAAGATATAACCGAAATGATTTTGCTATGATATCTTTTTCTGCACGAAAGAGTCGTTAGAACAAGTTGATCACGTACTACAAAAAATTGGATTCTTATTCATATATATATATATATATATATATTTTAAGTTTCTATTGAGCTGTGTAACGTAACAGAGAATCAGAATTCACTAACCAATGAAAATATGTAGGAAGGTACATGCAATATTTAAAATAGCATTTCTTATCTTTGATAAGCTAATTGACAATAATTAGACCCATTTCTATGGAAATCAAGAAACATGTTATTTATAACTTCTGAATAATATAATCTTCATAAGTTCATATTATATATATAATAATGATTAAACAAATTTTCCTACTTGAATTTTTTGGTTTATTTGGTCTTCAACTTGTATAATTATGATTTTAAAAGATATCATAAAAGAAATGATTTTTCTTTATGACTAGGCCAATTGAATTTTATATGTATCCAATAATTAAACTTTCTTCATCCGAGAAAAAAGAAACAAAAGTTATTTTTATTCCTTTCTTATTTTATTTATTTTGATTTCAATGCAAAAATACCTATAAAATATTATGAGGAATTATTGACATACTTAATTTAAGTATAGTGTAATTTTATCTACCAACTCTAGTGTTGATACAAAAAATCCCAACTTATAACGGAGCTGGATGCTCATTAATTGTTATGGATCTATATGCAATGCTTAGCTCATATTAATAGCTTTAAAAATTAAAAAAAAAAAGTAACTATAAAGGGTTGAAATTAAAAGAGAAACGACATGCACACGAAAAAAAAATTGAATATTTAAACTAGCACGAATGTATACGATTTTTTTTTTTTTTTGGGCCAAACTGGATATATATGGTTCTGACTTGGTCGTTTTGAGCCTATTATTATTAACTCTAAAAAGCTTGATTATAAAAAGGGAATAAATAAGTTGCAAAATTCAATTTAAAGAATTGATAATTCAAAAGTTTTAATAACAAATAAGTTATTTAAATTTTAAACATAATTTTTATTTTACACATGAAATTAATATTTGTAACTTATTTTTTAAGAATTTTTTGTGACGACTTAATATTTATTAATTTGATTTTTTTAATTTTATTATTATTTTCAAGTAATTTCAAAATTTAAATTTAACATTTGTTAAAAGTTCTTTGAGCTTATTAGCTTAAGCTCCAAGGATCAGCTCTAGCCCGTGTGCACTGTCAAATGACACATGTCCACCATGTGCACTGAGATTCCAGGCATATACACACTCTCCAGACATTGTTTCACTGCGCAACGAAATTCAAAGCCTTATGGCTTTTACTGTTCTTCTCTCTCCCTCTCTCTCTCTCTCAAAAAAAAAAAAAAGGAACTTTATCGTTTAAAGTTTAAATATTTTCAAAATCTTCACAATATAACATCTCGTTCTCTCCTATTCTTCGTCACTCGGTCATTCGCAGTCCTCAGAAATATCACGCGGCCCCAAGATTCACTCCAAGAGAAGAAAATGCATAGAAGCACGCCGGTGAGGAAGCCTAACACTTCCACCTCAGATCTTCTTACATGGTCGGAAACTCCTCCCACCGGTTCCTCCACTACCGTCACCGGCTCCGGCAGCCGATCTCATCAGGTTACCTTTAACTCCTTACCTGTGATTCTTTTTTTTTTGCTTTACGTTCAGTCTCACGCAGTGATTAACTTTGTTCTTTAAACTTCCCTCATCTCATTCACAGCCGGCCGATAAAATCAGCAAGGTGCTTCATGGAGGCCAGGTCACTGAGGAAGAAGCACGGAGTCTCGAGAAGATGTAAGATTCATAACTAGTTCTTACTTGTTTAGTATTTGGATTTCCCCCCCTTAAAATTTGGGTCTGCGTTCTTGTTAAGTATGCACGGACAGTCAGATCTGTTATTTTTTTGGGTTCATTTTCAGCTTGTT
Source organism: Prosopis cineraria (assembly GCF_029017545.1). Lineage (NCBI taxonomy): Eukaryota > Viridiplantae > Streptophyta > Magnoliopsida > Fabales > Fabaceae > Prosopis > Prosopis cineraria. Next base: position 34,981,369 of record NW_026555335.1, on the reverse strand, counting down.
TGCTCCTTGATCTGATTTTATTTTTGGCTTCATTGTTCCTGGTTTTTGATGGTCACTGCATAAAACTTCTTTGACTGTACCGATCTGTTGTGCGATCTTCGTAAATGGCTAATTCAATGTCTTCTGTTAAGATAACTAAGTGAAGTTCTCAACTTCCAAGTATAGTGGTAAAACACCGTAAATTCTGGGATTTTCTGTTGAAATCATGCGCAGAATTTATATTTAAGTTGACATTGCAGCTTTGATGTTCATGCCCTTTTCTTTTATGGGTTCAAGTTGTAAATTTTTAGCTTTGAAGATGGACGGGTAAAATACTCCATAGGCTGTTGGAATCTGCGTCAAATGAAAGTTCGTAAATCCCTGCGAAAGAAATGCGAGACGAAATTCACATATGATTCGCTCAATACATTATATGATCTACGGGTCAAAGCAGCCAGCTTTGGGTCATATATTACCGATGCAGAAGGATTTGATTCCTACTATGCCTATCACCCTCCCTCCCTGCTCCCAAAACCTCCCCAGAAATAGATGACAAAAATAAAAAAGCAATATGACACAAGATGGTAGTGATTCCCATTTTTTCTTGTTTGAAATTACTGTTATTTTCTTTCACATTGCATTGTTAAACATCACTAACCTTAATCATCAAGGTAAAGGTAGCATTTGAATTCGTAGATTTGGATTTGGATTTTAGATTTAAAATCTCACATCTCATATCTCACATTTAAAATTCTTTATTTGGGTAACTTAAAAAATTTCAAAGGAAGAAAAGAGATTAGTTGAAATTTGAATCGAAAACAGAAAATTGTGAGTGATGAGCTTATTTTTATTTTTTAACTGATGAGAGATGATAATGAGAGATGAGAGAAGATGTGAGAGTGATTGAGACATCAATAGTAATAACACGAAGAAAACTAGTGGTTTGAAATGATTAAAATTTTAAATGATAACTAGGGTGTAGAGAGAATTTTAAATTAAAATTAAAAAATATATTTGAATTTGAGTCAAATCAAAATCCATAGTTTTCACTGTATAATTAGTTTGGACCCCATTAATCCAAACACAACACAAGTGTTTTTCTTGTGCATGCATTGTACATCATATATATATATATATGGTGTGTGTGTGTGTATGTATGTATATCAGATGCTGAAATTTTATAGTTATGAAAATCATTATGTAAACTAGAATACATTGCCTCTGGTTAAGTTGGAAACGTCATTTCAATCTGTTCTTGCTGGTAACCTTTTATATATGTACTCTTCTCAGAAAACCATGCTCAGGGTATAAAATGAAAGAGATGACTGGAAGTGGCATATTTTCAGCTAAAGCTGAAGACAATGCATCAGAAGCCAAATCTGCTTCAAATAACAAGACCGGCCTGCGAATGTATCAGGTATGTTGGATGAATTCCTTGGTGCGGCATGTCTATAAACCATATAAATATTTCTCAAATATCAAACTTCGTGTGTATTGCATCTCAGCAAGTAATGAATGGAGTTAGTCAGATATCCTTCAGTACTGAAGAAAGTATTTCACCTAAGAAGCCTACCTCGTTACCTGAGGTAGCTAAGCAGCGTGAACTGAGTGGGACATTGAAAAGTGAATCAGACGCAAAGGCTAAGAAAATATCCAATGCCAAGTCCAAGGAACTCAGTGGGCATGACATATTTGGCCCTCCTCCTGAAATTACACCTCGTTCATTGGCTGCCGCACGCACTCTCGAATCAAAGGAAAGTAAAGATATGGGAGAACCAGCTCCACGCAATGTGCGCACATCAGTTAAAGTTTCCAATGTAAGTTTCTCTGTTGTTTACTCGTTTTCCATCATAAACTTCCCTTCCCCTGGATCTTTTGCTTTATCTTCTGTGACTGAAATAGGAGACGCTTTTTTGTGGCATGGCAGTTTGTTTCAAGTTATGCTGTTTTATCACTTGCTTTTTTGCATATTCCTATCGCAAGCAATTGTACTGCATTGAACTTGATAATTCTAGTTTTATGTTCATTCATATGTTTTTCTGTTTTGATCTGATTAAAGAGTCTCTATGTGCTCTATATGGTTACAATCGCATCTTGACCAGTGTTTATTTTCCTTCATTTTTCGTTTTCTGTAGCCTGCGGGTGGCCAAAGCAAGATCTTAATTGGAGAAGAACCGCCCAAGGCATCAAAGAAAATACATGACCAGAAGTTCGCGGAGTTAACAGGCAACAACATTTTCAATGTTGAAGCTTCAACGGGATCGGCGGACAAGCCTCTGAGTAGGGCTAAACTGAGAGAAATGACAGGCAGCAATATATTTGCTGATGGAAAGGCCGAAAACAGAGACCCGTTACGCGGTGCTCGCAGACCTCCCGGCGGGGAAAGCAGCATCACCTTGGTCTAAGTTATAACGATAACAACATCAATAATAATGTTTTAGTCACATTTAGAGATACGTAGGCATGTTAGTAATTCGTAAGGACTTCATGTTTTGACTGGAAGGGACTTGTGACCATCTTAACTTATCATAACTTTTTCAGAATTCGAAGACAAAGCGTGATGCAGTTGTTACTTGGTAGATGGTACTAGGTGGCTCTTTGATCTGTTTAAATGTTTCTGATCCTCACCTGGCAATAGAGTTTCAGGGAAAGATTCCTTTGCATCAAATATGAGCTAAGTAGCATCACATTGGAATCTGCTTGCACGCATCCAGCTTGGAAATGGAAACATAAAACAATACACATAGGCTAGGGATTTTTTAACACTTCAAGTTGCCAAGGCAGAAGAAAACCTACTGTGAAGTAATCTAACGATTTGGTGAAATTGTGATTTAGCATGTCCTAATTAGAAATCTTTAATTCTTGGCACGATGGTATTCACGGACAATAGTAATAGATTAATAGATAATATAAAGCCATGCGTATAAAATATTGGAAAATTTCTTCAAGGTTTGCTTATTCATACCCAAACCTCCAAAACCAACCATGGCATATCAAGAACAGACAAGAGGCCAACACGCAAATGTCAGGAGCACAGCACTTAATAAACAGGAATGACCAAATCATACCGAAGCTCAGACATCCACATCAAAACTCAGTAATACAGGACGAGAACGAAGGCAGATAACCTGATCAGCCGTTCTATGACTACTGAACAGATGAAGTATTGTCAATCATCACCATGACCAATCAACGCAAGAAGCATTTTCTCGTAGTCTCCATAAGTGTCCTTGGATATTGCTTGGTCCAGAGGAATGCTATTTCTTCTTTGGTATTCCTCCTTAATTCGCTCCATGTCAACCTCAGCTCTAGTGGTCACCACTCTAGTAAGCGACCATTCATCAGTTCCCACCTTGTTTATAGCCATCCTCAGAACTTTCTCAAAATACTTCTTAGGGAAGGTTAGACACTTAATTGTAGATCTCAAGAGTTTCAGATATTCGTCTTCCGGATTGGCTTTCAGATCCTGCAGCAAGGAGATTTTTGTCAGTCCAGCTTTGCAAAGAATGAAACAGATTGAACAGCGGAAGCACGAAGTAGGGGAAAATATCTGAGATAAAACTGAATTGCTTTATTACTTCGATTAAGTAATGTATATATACAGAAGCTCGATAACAAATAAACAACTAATTACAGACTAATATCTATTATGCTAATTAATACATGACACGGGGATAACTTCTAGAGCTAGCCGTTAGATGCTAAGAAAGAAATTGACCTAGCATTGTTTAGTGACAATTTTTAACCTCTTTCACCAAAACTAAAGCATTGTCCGTTTAATTAAATTGTACGAGGTTAATCCATAATTTGATATCAATAAGCCAAACTATTCCAATAGTTTTAATGGTCAGCAAGTTGAAAGCACAGGTACAAGAGTTTCAATAATTGACAGTGTTTCAAACAAGTTTTGATTAGTTTCACATGAAGGTTATACCTTGTTTATAGCATTCCCAAAATCATTGTTGTACTGATTGAGTGTTGCGTTTAACTGTACTTTGCTTCTTGTTGTTATAATCCTGATCAGTTCCTCATGATTGTAAGCCTTCTCCGAAATCTTCTCATGAAGCAATTTTGCCTCTGATTTTGCCAATGTCATGTCCACCTCTTCTCCCTCATAACGGAATGTACTCACAAGAGGAACCAACAGCTGTCGCGGGAGCACTCGGATAAGATTTGTCAAAAATGCATAAAGACTTGACGAGAAAGAAAGTGAAAGAAAAGAGTCCTAATTTGATCGACTTGCTATTTTCTAAGCATGATGATGCAAAAACACAGGGATGTGTCATCATCAAATGCCAAGCCTGGCAATTCATAATCCAGATATCCTCTCTTGCTTGCCTGCAGCACGCTATCCTTTATCGAAGAGAGAGAAAGAAAAAGACAGCGGATTTAAAAAAAGAAAAAACAGAGAGTTAACTATATGCATTTTTTTTTTCCGTCTTGTATTACTCATTCTTTTCTAACAAAATGGCATGCATTGCAGAAGAAGATCCATGCTAAATAATTTGCCCACCTAATGAGATAAGGTTTGTTGTTGTTGAAGTGAATTGTAATTTGAATGCTCTATTTTTTGTAACATACTTGTATTTTGGCACCACTGACCATAATAAAGCGCTCCTCAAAGCAAAAAGGTGTAAATTTTGGAACATTTTGACTTAATAAATCACATCAATCAAAGGAATAACCCCTACAAAATTACCAGATTAATGAGTAACATTTTCAAAGCAAGAAAACTATAAGCATTTCGAAAGTAGTAAGGTTCTACCTTGCGGAAGTCCCCAGATGTATGGTAGGCAACGTCCTCTTCAAGGGATCCCTTAAAACGGGCTTGATAAGCTTGCTTTACCTTAAACAGATCAAGTGAAGATCTGGTGCTGGCAATTTCCATAAGAACCCAATTGTTTGAAGTCATCTTCTTAGTAGCTTCGTTGGCTAAAAATGCATCACGCTCAGCGGGACCCAAAGCCCACAACAACACAACACGCTGTTATATATACACAACAGCATACATTAGCAGCATAATGAATTAATAGCTTCATAACAGCGCATGCCTGTTGACTTTTCTCAGGGTTATTCTTGGGGAAGACCGAAACTGCATACTTTGATGAAGGAAAATTAAAGCACTAACAATAACATTGAAATTCTGACAAATAAAATAGCCATCAAATTGAGAAGAACAGAGAACAAATGTCGAAAGATTCAAACTAACCTCAAAGTCACTTGAAAGCTCCTTGTCTAAGGATTTAAGAATATCTTCTCCATAAGTAGCAGCATATGTTTCAGAAATCAACTTACGCTGAGATGCATTTCTATGAGCCAGGATCGAGATTATCAAGGCTTCATTTGTTCCCCAACCTGCAGATATATTTCACAACGAGCAATAATTGACAAGTAAGTAACACTAGATGAATGAGACTGATTACTTAGTTCCTAGAATAAGAAAAACACATAATTCAAGCTGCCACAAACTTTTTCACGCTTTGTTTTAATCCAAATTTTCGCAAACAATGGAGAGAGGGGATAACTCTAGAAATGGAGAACTGTATATGCCTTCTCTTTACTGCAAGGAAAAGAACTACCACACGGCTCATGAAGGGTGCAATCAAAGGAATAAAATGAAATCTCTAATAAGAGTATTATCATTGTCAAGCAATAAAATGAAACAAATCACTAGGAATAAGAATACAAAACTTTAAAGATCTGAATCATGCTTAAAAGCAAGGCTCCTGAAAGGAATATTGTGCTTGGAAAAAGTAAGCGTAGGGATTTATCACGAGGAACAGCTTTACAGATGTATCCACACCGCTGCAGTGCTTTAAAATCGAAGTGATCGCTTTTCAAAAGTGAATTCCACGAGATGCATAAACCAAAGGGACGTATCACGGGCGCACGTAGCAAGATCACATATCATCAAACACAAGAACCAGTAACAGTGATCAGATGCAGAACAAAAATTACGATTTAAGTAAAATTTCAGCATCATCAGTACACACGATCAGATCACGATCACAAGAAATTCCAGACCGATTTAAAAAAAAAAAAAACATGAGCATTGATAAATGAGAACAGATCAATGATCAAGTAACACAAAGGAAATCCAAATAGCTAGCGCAAAGAAAATGTAAATTCAAAAAGTTAGTCATGTCGGTCCAGTGATCTTTAAAACGAACTCAGGACCTTCAAAAGCTTTCCGCAATTGCTCGGCATCCTCGGACGGAGAAGGAACTTGAGCAGGCACCTTCAGAGTCGCCATAGTCACTTTTCGTCAATCGATCTGAACCTGCAATGCGGTGGAGGAAATCGAAATCAATGTGACGCATAAAACAGATATGTAATAAGTGGATGGAGTTCTTGTTCAGGCAAAAATTATTAGTGCGACTGTCTTTGTGATTACGTGAATCACTTTCGGATCTGCCCAAACGCCACGTACCAAAAAAAACAAAAAACAAAAAGGAAGGAAGCAACAGGTAATGATTCTATTGGGCCCAATCAATTGACCAAGACAGCATGTAATTATTATTTTTTGAATAAAAATTATGTATTTTTTTAAAAAAATAAAAATAATTAAATAATTACTCTCTCCGTCCACTGGTCTTTGACGCATAAAACGACACCGGTGTACCCATGGGCATGATGTACGTTGATCATGCTTTCGTTTTGATATATTAAGTTTTTTGACCTAAATTAATCTAATTTGTGATTCATGGTCATGCTTTTTTTTTTTTTATTGACACAACAATAAAATGACCAAGATTTGCAAACATTGCTTCAGCACCTAGTGAGACCCACATGATCGCATGATTGGGCCATGAGTGAACTTTTATGCACTGAAAAATGGAGAGCATTATACGCAATGGCCTAAGCAGTTGATGGCTCATGACAAATAGTATAATTCCCATGTGATGTGAGGCAGCTTGCTTTGAAAGTATCGTGAAACTTTATTATCAAAAAATGTCAAACATTGTATCTACAGAAACATTGTGGTTTCAGGATACAGAAACAGGAAAAATGATATTTAAGGCTATTTCAAGTAATTTATCACAATAAAAGCTCATCAATTTTGTATATCATATTGTCTTCTGATATATATATATATATATATTATTAAAATTTGAACCTTAACATGGTATATTTCTAAGGAAACCTGATAAAACTTATAAGTTGAGATTCAATTTTTAACAATAATATATACATGTTTTCTTACATTCCTTTTTATTCCTTTCCATTACCGTAAAATAGGATTCTAAGTCCCTCCTCTATTCAAATGTTGAAAGACAACAAAACAGATAACTCAAGAATTTTTCCTTTCTTCTTTCCTTGATATATGTAGGGACTTTTGCAGATATAATTTATACTATAGAATCAAGTTAATAAACAGTCCAACATTTATTATAATTATATTATGGCTAATTTATTTTATTTGTTAATGATATACGATTGTATATTAATAATAAATCTCTTATAAATTTTTAATAATAAATCCCTTGAATATTAATGTAAACCTGTTGTACTTCTAAATTTTTAAGAATTTGGTTAATATTTTTTAATTACAAGATTTTTTTTTTTTGCCAGTGAGCCAATTTATCCAATATGTATATATACTCTAATTCTTTTCTTCCAGTTACAGAGGGATTTGCAATGGGAGGACAATGGTTCCCTACGGCTGTTTTGAAGATTTATAGGAGTAAAGTAACAATTTCTCAATTTGAACCAGCCCGAATATATAAAAGGGATTACATAGGCAAATTTGGCTCCAACACCATTGGGCTTATTGGATCCTGTCCATATACACGAATTATCATTTAAAAAAAATTCAATCTTTAGTTTAAAATTAATTATTTTTATTATTATAAAATATATTTTTAGAATACTTAGCTTAAAAATAATAAAAATATAATAACATTAATATTTTTAATTTACTAAAGAAAAGTATCTAAAATAATGTACTTAAATATATAATTTTTTTCTTATAAAATGAATCAAAACTTAAAAGGTTAATTAATATTTAATGCATTAAATATATTTTTAAGGAAAAATTAATCTTTTAGTCCTCCAACTTTTAAGTCACTTGTAACTCAGTCCCTCAACTATGACTCACTGTGACTCAGTCCTCCAATTATAACTCGCCTATGACTCAGTCCCTCAATTTTTGAATCACTTACAAATTAGTTCCTTAACTTTTGTTAATTTTTTTTTTCATGTTAACTTCTATCTCACATTAATGAATAAGAAGAGGGTATTTTAAAATAATATATGAGCATTTTTTTACCCCTTTTATTTGATAAAAAATTTAAAAAAATTAAAAAATAATGACCGAGTTATAGGTAAATCAAAAGTTGAGGGACTGAGTTGCAGCGAGTTATAGTTGAAGGACTGAGTCACAGTGAGTCATAGTTGAGGGACTGAGTTACAAGTAAGTTAAAAGTTGAAGGACTAAAAGATTAATTTTTCCTATTTTTAAATATTAAGTGTTGTTGGGATAAATGAACCAAGTTCTATCGGGCTTGGACTTGGCCCAAACATAAAGGATGTGTTATTTTGCTAAACTTGATTTTAATTGTTGTTTTTTTTGGACCTGTTTGAATTGATCCCAAATTATTGGTCTAATTGAACAAGTCGCCGAGGCTAGCATAGTCCACACCTTAAACATTGACTACTAGCTTTTTTTTTTTTAATATTTATTCCTTTTTACGATATTTATTGAACGGTTCTTATATATTGATGTTATGTTTATTCCTTTTTTATGTTTCTTATATTTGTCGAACGGTTTTCTGATGGTCTCAATTTTACCCGAAATATATTAATACAACAATCCCGGTTGGATCAGTCCAATAATATTTCAGTTCACTAAACACAATTAATTAATATAATTTATGAGAATCAAAGGATTAATTTAGAGTGATTATCAAGGTTAAATTTAAAAGCAAGAGATTTCAAGTTTTTTATAATTATAAAGAATTCAAAACAATCGAAGTCACTTGTATCAAAGTAAAAATAAGTTACAGAAATATAGGATATCTTAAAAGAGTAAAAGAAATCGAAAACAAGTAAAAAATAATTTTTTAATATGTAATAGAGCAATGTGTCATGTCTTGTGCACGCTATGCTGCGGCATGTTGCTCTCTGTACCACGCGTCATGGCTCAGGCGCCATGCGTCGCGATGTATTACACGAAAATATCAGCAATTATGCTATCATTTGATAGTAGAATCAAGAAACTTCTGACTCGCCCCTATTCTCCGTCTGACATCCAAATGACATGATTTAGGTATCTACAAAAAGCTTTTTACATGAGTTAGCTAATGGCATGAGTTTTACTTTCATAATAAGTCACACCAGAAATTTAGACACCCAAATATATTTTAATCACTTTTCACAACTTTCACATAAAAGGGTGTCTAAAACCCTCAACAAGTGCCAAAAGCTTTGTCTAATACTTGGACCATGTCTATTAGACCTAGGACTATTAATACAACATGTCATACTCACTTAAACAATAGTATAACATGATTTTACTCCTCAACTCCTTTTTACAAAAAAAAAAAAAACAGAGGGGGAGGTAAATTTCCATTGCATTATGCCCAAACCAATCAAAACATGTTTAAATCATCATTTTTACACTTGCACTAGTATTTTGACCCTATCAATATATATATATATATATATATGTAATCATACACAAATTCTCAAGGCTCAAAATACAACTTAAAAGGTTGTCACAACAAAATAGTGCAAGTGTAATAACATGCAACCTAGAATTGGCATTCAAATTCTATTACAAAAAATAAATTTAAGCTAGAGGCATACATTAATTTCTAACCTCTTGAGCCTTCTCCCTCTCTGCACTAAAGTTAGAGCTTAAAAAAATATTAAATGAAAAGGCTGAGTCTAGCCACTCAATAACTAAGATAAAACCTATTATATACAGTTATATATCAATTATAAAACAAGCACATGTATATGAAATCAATCACTTAAAACATACTCACACATATCATAACACATCATTACTCATTTTATAACATATTTATCTTACTTATACTAGGTGCATTGTGACAATCCTTTTAGATATATGACCATGACTCATTATTCACGCGACTTGCCACAACTTCACACTTACAACGCATCATATATTTATATAGGCAATGATCAACCAACCTTATATTCTCCTTATTTTCTCATACTGAAACTATAAGCTATAACACTGAATAAGGCTCCGTCTGTATGACTGGACTATCCAAACTCATCAATCGTGAAGTGTGACACGACTAAAGATCATATGACTTACTCTTAGACTATAGCTTACCTCATTCTCAAATCTCTGTGGTGTCTCATACCCTAAACTATTCTCCCTATAGAACTGGTAGAGATAGCTAGGTTTTAGTCCCTCGACAAACTATGGGACAGTCTCTTGATAAACTATAAGACAAGGCTATACCCCCGTGCACTTGAGAGTAGCCTAAATATCATATAAATTTTTCTCTACTCTCAATCTCTAGGTGAACTCCCGCCTACTGATAATGCCATATATGATACTCAATTATTTTCACGTTTTTATTTTTATTTACTCATTATCACAATAATCACATTGGGCTCACAATTGTGCACTATTCAAGTATGCATTCTCATCATTTTCTCAACATTATTCTCACTTATCTCAAAATTCATTTCTCATTAACACACATGTATCTCAACATAACATCACATTTATTTTTTTTCAAATAGTTATGCATATTTATAGTTCAAAAACATCTTAATTTTGCATTTACATTTCAAATCAAAAATAACATTATGCTCATTCAATTTTCATACACTTATTAAAAATAATGCATACTTTCACATTGAAAATCAATCCATACATGCAACATTTACAATTAACAATTAATTAACATATAACTATTCAAGATAGGGTTTTCTCAATTACTTTAAACCTTTGAGAGGATAAAGATTTACCCCTCACTATAAGCATTTCCAAGCTTGAATTCCCAATCAAATAGGTGACCAAGAGCCAAAACTACAATCAATCAAGTTAAATTTTATCAATATTACTAACTCAAACATTAAACCCTTAATCTCCACTTCTAAATCGTCTAAATTGACTCCACAAGAGTTTGATCCTATCTCTTAAATTTATTAATTACCTTTAGTCCCCAATAACAATAATGAATCATTAAATTCTCATTAGGCATCTCAATCTTCCAATCACCCATAATAAATGAAATTTTTAGATTAATGGTGCCTAACAACCCAAGATACTAAAATTCATTATACTTAGGTTTAGATACTCTAATATACTCTCATTAACTTTATTTGAGTCAATAAATTCCAACTCATAACTATATGACCGAAAATCTACTTCCATTATCAAACCCTAACTTTAAACTCATAAATGTGGAAGAAATAGAGAGATTAATGAGTATAATACTTACCTTGGGTATTGGTAACCTCTAATGTAGAGCTTGGTGCGTCTCTCCATTTCCTTTTTCCTCTTCTCTCTTTTTTTGTCTCATTTTCACGACTGATAATTGTAGAATTTGTATTGTGCACCGTGGCACGTGTCCCCACATGTCGCGGCATATAGCACAGAGGTTGTTTAGCTTTTTTTTTCTTTTTGATCTGTAAGTGACTTAATTTCATTTTGGACTTAAATTATACTTGAAATTCTAATTGAAAACGCTTATTATTTTCCTCTGACTACACACCATGTCAACTTACTTAATTATCTTAATTAAACTTAGAAAATTAGGGAATTAAAGACTAGGATGTTATAGGTCCAACTAGCAAGTGTGGTTCTTTTTTCAAAGATTGACTACTTTTCAATGGGCTTGATTTTGTCTTGATCATGTCGAGACGAATCTCATCTTGACCCAAAACAATCAGGCTGAAACTTTATGAGATAAGATAGGATATGAAAGTGGTTTGGGATAGGATGAGACATGAGATTGTCCTCAGGACATTCCAAATATTTTATCTTCCCTCCAATCTTTACTATATGACACTTTCAACTGTTTCATGCATGTTAAAAAAAGTGAGCTTTTTTTCTCAATATCATAAAAAAGTGAAAGGTACTATCATTTTTATTCTTGACTTTAAATAATAATACAACTATATTAAATACTTTCATGATAATCAAGAAAGGATAAAATTAAAAAAATAATTTAAATATTACAAGATATCTTATATTTTAGACAAAAAATTACTTCTAAAAGGTATTTTATAAATAAGATTGAAGGGAGTATATATATATATATATTATTTTATTTTAGAATTATACATTAAATATATTGATTATATTAATCTAATGTATATTTATATTAATTATACTAATTATAATTTCAATATATGCAATTCTTATTTAAAATTATATTTTTTTATATTTATATTTTAATGACATAGAGTAAGTAGTACAAGGTAACATCTTTTTTTATAACACTTATATTAAATACAACTATATCATAAAAAAGTGAAAGGTACTATCATTTTTATTCTTGACTTTAAATAATAATACAACTATATTAAATACTTTCACGATAATCAAGAAAGAATAAAATTAAAAAAATAATTTAAATATTACAAGATATCTTATATTTTAGACAAAAAATTACTTCTAGAAGGTATTTTATAAATAAGACTGAAGGGAGTATATATATATATATATTATTTTATTTTAGAATTATACATTAAATATATTGATTATATTAATATAATGTATATTTATATTAATTATACTAATTATAATTTCAATATGTGCAATTCTTATTTAAAATTAGATTTTTTTATATTTATATTTTAATGACATAGAGTAAGTAGTACAAGGTAATATCTTTTTTTATAACACTTATATTAATGTAATTTATTCGTATATCTATCTATTTAATAAATTTTTTTATATCATATTTCTTGCTTTATTTTTGAAAGAATAGTTAGTTTAACATATCTCAACTAAAAAAAAAGAATAATAATTTAATGTTATGCCTCACTTGTCTGTTGTTGTTGCTTTTATAGTTTAGAGATTACTTATAATTACTATTATAATGTACTATATATTTAGAGTTGTGATTGATGTAATTCAATAATTAATTTTAAATTGTTATAATTTATCTATTTATGTTATTTTGATTTTAACCATAATAAGTTATGTTATTTAAAATTTTAATAAATATTATTATTTATGTCTTTATTTTACATTATCCGCTTTATTATGATAGTGTAATGTTTCAATCTTGTCCAATTTTTAATGAGATAAGATAACTTTCGAAGCAAAACAAGATATGAGATAAAAAATGAGTATCAATTATTTTTTAAAAACGGGACATGAGATAGAGATGTCTCGATATCATCCCATCTTATAAACACCCCTGTTACCACCATCTTAAAGTTACTTCCTCATGTGCCTTAGAAGGTAAGGGGAAGAAATCGAATTATTGGCCTCATTCTTTTCATTTTTTTTTTGTTTTTTCTATTTTTGTGTGCGTGTGTGCGTGCTTTTTTTTTTTTTTTTTTTTTGAGTTCACTGGGCGAAGCAGACAACCAAGACAATCGGCGGACTAACCGAACCGACTATTACGAGCTGCAAGAGTTGACGAAGTTGGGGGCAACATTTGGAAAGCTCTGTGACACCACCAAGAAATCTATTACTTCAACCATAATCTTTTTCATATATTCGGAATAGATAATCCAGAGAATAAAAGGAGGAGGAGATATTTCTAATTTGTCATCAAATTTGTCAATGAAGCAGAAATGGAAGATAAAACATAGGAATCTTTGTCCAAAGACGGTGTGCTCGCTCACCATAGAAAATTCTGAGGTGGAAGTTATGGTCTCTAGTAGTATATAGAAATGGGACGAAAGCAATCACTGCGGAGCAAAGCAGCTCATTTTGTATCGGATCTCACCACTGTCCTACTCAATCCAATCTCTGACAAACCCTCTAAAGCCCCTCCCCCTCCTTCTGTAAGTTCTTGCGTTCCATTTTTCTGGCTAATTCTTATACCATGTAACTTGAAGAATCTGCTTGTTCCTTCCCTGAATCAATTCATTTGTCTTTTTAATCCAAATTAGTCGTAATCTTCTACGTTTCTGTATAGTGTAATTTCCTTTTTGGTTACTTATTTATGAATTTAGATGGCGTATCCGACATATGTTGGTTGTGGAAGTTGTTTTTCCTCGGCTTTCGTCTACCCTATCTTACCCTTCATTGAGTTATAGATAAGGCATATCGTTTTCGTTTGTGAATTAGCCTTTAATTGCACGATAAGCTTTGTACATCTTGCAATACAATTTTTTGTGTGCGGGTCGGGTCCTTATGTTTCTCCTTCTTTAATTATGTGACTTTTAGTTTCATTGGATTTGGAAGTTTGGTTCTAAACTGGAATTAAGAGGGTATCTCCTTCTAAAATCCATCTGGCTGTTGTTCACTTTAGGAAGAAGGGGACATATCAAATGTACCTGATTTGGAGTCAACTAATCGAGATGGTAACCAGAATTTAACTGACGGACCTGATACTTCGTCTTTCACTGCATTCCTCTATTCGTTCTTGTCTTCTTCAGATTCTGGAGACAATGCAAACTCTGATAGGCAAAATGACACTAGAAGTCGAACTGATACCCCTCCATCAGACTCAGCCATGAAGGAAAATAGTGGAAAGAAAAGTTTGTTTTCTAGGGGTAAGCAATCTCTTGGTAGAGCTATCAACCAAGCAACAAGAATCACAGGACTCCGCTCTCAAGAGAGGAAGGATGAGACTGAAGTGAAATTGGACAATGGGCGTGGTTCTAATTTATCTGGTGTAGAGATGAGGCATATTAAGCCTGAGGAAGCGACTATATCTTTGATTGATCTACCAGAAGCTTCAGAACCTTCAGTTCTTCTTTCAGAGAAAATGAGAAATGTTCTTTATGCTTCTCTTCCAGCTCTTATTCATGGGAGGAAATGGATGCTGCTATACAGGTATATAAGGATGAAAATTTATGTGGCACAGACTTGAATTTTTGTATTTTTAAGTTTGGTCACCATGATATAAAAAAAAATGATTATAAGCCCTTTTATGGCTATTCGTCATTTCCTGCAGTACACAGAGGCATGGGATATCACTTTTGACACTGTACAGGAGAAGCTTGCTTTGGCCTGGCTTGAGTTTGCTGGTACAGTTTAGTAACCCTTGAGTAATATAGATCATATGAATTAATTCTGCTCAACTTTAGAAATGAAAAACAAAAATTATCTTTACTGAGTTGAGAGTGCCATATTTACTTACTCTCTTTTTGCAAGCAGAAGAAAATAGGATACAATTTTCCCTACCCAGTATACAATTTTCCATAGTTTTTCACTTTTTCCCTTGCTCTAGGGGGAAATTGGGGAAAACAAAGGTGGACAATGATTTTTTTCCTCTAGTTTTCTCCCATAATTTTCTCCTCTCTTTTTTCTTTCCATTCCAAGGAAAGGCTTAGACTGGATTATATATGCAAATTGAGCATCACACAGAAGTCCTGCATCATAGTTAATGCTCAACTGTTACTTTATTAGAGAATTTTATTTCAAATTATTATTTAATCATTTTAACTATCATTAGGTACCATACCATTACACCAGTAGCCATAAGTTACAGATTTGATGCTAGAACAACTAACAAATGGAAATGATAATGAGGCTTGGTTTTAGAAGCTTTCTTTATTGAGATTCTTGCAGGACAAGAAGATACTGACCCAGTAGTTTCTGTTTACCGATTTTTTTTTTTTTTTCCAAATTGTTTCTGATTACTTTAATAGAGTTCTTTTACTTAACGATGGATGACAAATATAAATGTATGAGACTTTTATACAACAACAACAACAATAACAATAACAACAAGCCTTTATCCCATTAGGCGGGGTCGGCTACATGGATTGCAAGACGTCATTATGCTCTATCATTTATCAAGCTTTTAGAAATATTATTAATTAAGAGATCACGTTCAACAACTTCCAAGAGTGTTCTCTTAGGCCTTCCGCTACCTCTCTTAATCGGACTCAAAGTTATATGTTCCACTCTTCTCACTGGTGCCTCCCTTGATCTTCTTTGTACATGCCCAAACCATCTCAACTGATTTTCTACCATTTTTTCCTCAACAGGTGCCACCCTCACTTTTTCGTGTACGTGCTCATTTCGAATTTTATCTTTACGTGTATGTCCGCGCATCCATCGTAACATTCTCATCTCTGCTACTCCAACTTGATGCTCTTGCTGTCCCGTTAGAGCCCAGCATTCACTACTATATAACATTGCCGGTCTGATAGCAGTGCGATAAAACTTTCCTTTAAGTTTATTAGGCACTTTACGGTCGCAAATAACTTCTTTAGCTTTTTTCCAATTAAACCACCCAGCTTGAATTCTATGTAAAATATCTCCACTAATTTCGCCATCATTTTGAATAATGGCTCCCAAATATCTAAACTTTTCCACTTGAGGTATAATTTGATCTCCCAATTTCACTTTCAAATTATTGTCGAATAGTCCTTTACCAAATTTACAATATAAATATTCCGTCTTACTTCTACTCAGACGAAAACCTTTCGACTCCAATGTCCTCCTCCATATGCCATAATTATTTTGATATTTGATTTTATTTTTACTTTTTTTTTTCATTTTATGTTGACTCTATCATATATCAATATATATGTCATTTCCTACTCTTCTTGATGACTTCTTGTTAATACTTATCTGAGTTGAAACCTTATACCATTACCAGCTATTCCAATAACTGTCTTGTTTCATTGTTGTCCAATGATCACTGTATGGTAGTAGTTATGGTTGAAGATGGTTTAGAGTAGTTTGCAGTAGTTTACTGTACTTGTTGATGTCCTATGCTTATAAGCTTTCTGGTTTGAAGTTCCACGCTGTTGAGTTTAAAGACATCCCACATTTTTAATTTGACCTGTGGATTGCAGTTCTTAGTACAGATTGATACACTATTGTTTTGTAATTTAATGAAGATGTTGCATTGTATAGTCCTTTAAATTGGAAGGATAATTTCTGCACTTATCTCATAACTAATTCTCTCCAGGTTGTTGGAGATCGTAAAGGTGCAGTTTTTGGTGGCTTGGTTGAAGCACCACTAAAGCCATCAAACAAAAAATATCAGGTCATCCTAGACTCTTTTCCCTACTGACTATTGACTATGTTATACTGTTCTACATTTTATTTGCGCTATTATCATATGTTATATATTTATAGCATTAGATTTTGTCCAGGGATCAAGCAATACTTTTGTCTTCACTAGCACCTCTGGCTATCCTACAGTATATCGCCCAACAGGTATCAACAGTACGCTTTTTTTTTTTCTTTTTTTCTTCCCTGCATCATGATTATACTCTTTTTTTGGTTAAAATGATTATACTCTTTCTTGAGCAAATAAGATCAGATTAATTTGGTCTGGGCACTCTGGAAGTCGTTCTACCTCAAGATTAGACTGAGGGATTATAGGACATGTACTATTATAGTGTTATGGCTTAGAAGAACAACAAATGGCAATTTAGACTGATCCATGTGCATCGGAACCCCACCTTCCTTGGGTATTGGGTAAGTCAATGTTTGAACTGAGTTTGAGGATTTAGGTAAAATCCAATCTTCTATGGTTTCAATTTGGGACAGGGTCAGGGCTAGATAGTCTCTGATTTGTGTCCCATCCAAACTCTGCCCCATATTCTTATGTAATATACAACAACAACAAAAACAACAAGAAGCTTTGTCTCACTAAGTGAGGTTGGTTATATGAATTGCATAACGCTATTGTGCTCTATCAATTGTGTGATTCAGATGTAAGATTAAAGAGGGTTGTTTCTAACTAACTATTGACAATAGATGAACAAATAGATTGATTTGAAAGTTTCATGAGAATACAAACATTTTTTAATAAATTTTGGGGCAAGATGAGGTGAGTAGAAAACAATAGAATGTACCTGCACATTTGTCCGGTTTAGTCTATTTTTATGTTGGACGGCTTTTGGGGTTGCTCAGACTGGTTCCATGACCAGTTTATGGGCCTTTTTTTTTTTTTTGGGTTGGAACAGCTGTCCTGTTTGGTTTTTTTGTAACATTGCATTTGGACAAATGGAACCAATTTCCATGAAGAAATGCTTGGTTTTCTTAAGTTAAAAAATGCAATAAATGTGACACTACTGCTTTGATCCACCTGATAAGCGAAAGCCTGAAGTGAATTAAGGATAAGGGGTTATGCCCTGGATTGGGTTCTAGAGCTGCTATTGACTAGTTGTGTGTGTGTGTGTGTGTGTGTGTGTGTGTGTTTTTTTTTTTTTTTTGGGGGGCCAACAACTAGTTATGAGCAAGTTAACCTCAATTTTTCCAGGGGTAAACCGCTATTTCACACTCTGCTCCCCTGATTTTCTGGCAATTGGTGGGGGAGGTCATTTTGCGCTTTATTTGGATGGTGATCTGTAAGAATTCTGTCCTTACATTATGATGTCTTATATTTTCCTCTAATTCATGGGTATGCCTTTTATTTATATCATTTACCTGAGTGGTTTATTATTTTTTCAAACTTCTGTCATATCTACTTCAGATTGAACGGGTCTAGTTCAGTATCAGAAACTTATGGAAATCCTTGCCTTGCACATTCTCAGGACTTTGAAGTCAAGGAAGTAGAGGTACATACACTAAACTCTGTGCGCGCGCGTCACCCACACAGTCACACCTTTTTATTTTCTTTTTGTTACGTCAGAAGGGTCTCAATCTTTGACCTCTCTACTCGCATCCCTCGAGCATTATTAAGTACTTGTTCATTCTTGCAGCTGTGGGGCTTTGTATATCCTTCGAAATATGAAGAAGTTCTAGCATTAAGCAGAACAGAGGCACCTGGGATCTGTCGATGGTAGTTAACCTTGGATATGTACATCAGGCGTGAGATTTAGTGCCTTGCAGCCTGTTTCTGTATATAGGTCAGAGTTAGAATCCTGACAATATAAATATAAACGTTGTAAGAAATGCCATGTCCAGACAACATGACAAATTTCGCTCATCCAACTACGTTACAAATAACACAATGTATGAGCATGATGTGTATACATTTACTCCAGTTGTAAATACGAAATTGATTAGTAGGACTAAATTTCGATTTTTATGAAGAATACGGACACAAGATTAACATTCCACAAGCGTTTGCTTACTTTATCAGATGAACGAACAACCCACATCAATACAGAAATTCTCCAAAGAAATAAAAAAGAGAAGACTTGTGCCCGTTACATAGTAGAGTTCTGAAATATAATCTAGAAACAACACATCTACTACTCTTTTGTTAACCCATACTTAAATATACAGAATTCAACTTCCCCCAAAAGCAATTCAGTGGGCACCATTGATAGGTTTGGCAACTCTTGCTTCCTCGTATGCTGCTTCATGAACGCCAAGTGCGGCACGACCAGACGGGTCTAGATTTTTTGACCAAGATGCATCCCATTCCACAGCTTTTGCAGTACTACATGCCACACTGGGGCCTCCTGGAACTGTTGACCTAGCAGCGTTCTGTTTCAATGGTTGAACATAATGATAAGGTGGGAAGAATGTTAATTTTGTAAGCAACTGACGTTCAATTTGAGCAAATCTATGAAAATTATCACATCTACCTTGGGGAAGAACTTTTCAAAAATTGTTCTGTAGAAGTATGCTTCTTTCGTGTTAGGAGTGTTTTCTGGGTAAACAAAACTTGCATTCATCAACATTGCATCCGTGACCTGATCAATCGTCAAAAGAGAACAAGGGGTGGGTCTATTAGAAATTAAATAGCCAAAGAAGTTTACTGACGAGCATCAAATCAGAAAATGAACCTCAGTGTCCTAAGCTAGACCATACTTGTTTGTTGGCATGCTCCTTCAAGCCATCAATCCAGCTGTACCCAACACCGTCACTGAACTGTTCCTTCTGCCTATATAATATGTGCTAAAATAACCCCCCCCCCAAAAAAAAAAAGGGAAAGAAGTCAGAAATTCAACAAAGATATAGAAATTCACAAATCACAGAGGCAAGGACTTCAAATAAAACAAGACATTTTAACAACTTGGATTCAAGTGAACAAGCAAAGTAAAAAAGCATACCGCAATAGTTGATACCAACCTTTGGTAAATATGGTTTTTGATCATCATCAAATGCGTTGCGTAGAACCCACTTCTCTATCCTTCCAAGATCAGCCCTTACCTGTGTGACGTGAATTTAATTTCATTTGTCAATAAAACCAGCAATACAAAGACAGCTTCATTTTTTTACGCTTGAACAAAGGAACATATTGTAAAACTAAAGTTTACATACCATTTTCCACTCTGGATCTATGCTCATGGCTATGTTAATGAATTCTTTATCTAGGAATGGTACACGCGCCTCTAAACCCCATGCTGAAGTTGCTTTGTTGGCTCTCAGGCAGTCATAAAGATGTAGTGCTTTAATCTATCAAACCATCAAAGCCATCAAAATTTCAAATCATCAAAGTCATAAGAGGGAAATGAATAAGAATTTAACTATATAAGCACTAATTTTGGTTCTCAAGCAAAAAGAGGAAACAATATCTGTACTTTTCTACATGTTTCTTGGTGAAACTCTTCCTTGTTAGGTGCCTTGTGGAAGTACAGGTAACCTCCAAATATTTCATCTGAACCTTCCCCAGAAAGGACCATCTTCACTCCCAAGGATTTAATTTTTCGAGACATAAGGAACATAGGAGTGCTTGCTCTGATGGTTGTTACATCATATGTTTCTATATGGTAAATGACTTCCTCAAGCGCATCTATTCCTTCCTGCCATAGCATGAGTATATTTTACTCCTCTAAGTAAAAGAAATGCCTTATGTCAAAAGGACAAAATCAAATAAAATAGTTTTTCGTCCTTATACTGAAAAAAATAATGAAGACATTCACCACCTGAACAGTGAAATGAAATTCATGGTGACGAGTCCCAATATAATCTGCAACCTCTCTGGCAGCTTTCAAATCTGGTGAACCCTGAATATTAGTTAAAGTTAAAACTTCAAGCATATGAGTTGTCAGAAAACATTATCAACACACCACTCTTTTTCAACAAACATGAGTAAAGTATTCAAACCTCCAAACCAACAGAAAAGGTATGTAACTGTGATCCCCACTGACGAGCAGCTTCAGATTCAGCCAAATGACGGTTGGCAACAGCAGCAACCAGTGATGAATCCAGTCCTCCAGACAATAGAACTCCAAATGGTACATCAGTCATAAGTCTCTTAACAACGGCCTGTATGGAATAAAAGTAAAACCAAGATAAAAAGTCATTAAACATGAACCAGCAAAAGGAACCAGAAAAGACTATTCTCCTTCACAAAGCCACATGTATAATTTTTAAATACTATCCCCACTTTCAGAACTATTATCGCCCAACACCCTGTACTACACCATTGTAACAAAATCATTTTAACAAACAATTTTACCACATGTAAGCCAAAAATTCCCCCATTAATAACCACCCTATTGGTCCTGGGATGATCATATGCACCAGCAAAAGGAACCAGGAAAGACTATTCTCCTTCACAAAGCCGCACATATAATTTTTAAACACTATCCCCACTTTCAGAACTATTATCGCCCAACACCCTGTACTACACCATTGTAACAATCACTTTAACAAACAATTTTACCGCATGTAAGCCAAAAATTCCTCCCATTAATAACCACCCTACTTGGTCCTGGGATTATCATATGCAACAGATACCAATAATAAATAAGCTAGCATATTTGGTCCTAGTGAGCCCCTAAAGTTGAAATCCAGGGGATTTGAGTTCCAGTGCTGGTATAAGAAGATAGTGATAATAAATTCATAGGTAAATCTTCAAATATTTTGTAGATATCAATTATATTTTCTCAAAAGGGCACAACAAAGTTTCATTGAGAATGCATTTATTGCTTATTAAACAGTGATTCTGCATGACTATTCAGTTTTTCCTTGATTCAATCTCAAGGTCCTCCACTTAAATTGTTGCCCCAGGAAATTTAGTGGATTCAGGTTCTAGCGAAAATGGCAAGCCACTGTCAATACATGTAGGTATAATTTTTAAAATGTCAAAATTTCAGGGAATCAAAACAGTATAAAGCATTTCTTAGGCAAATTGAGTACAACAGAACATGGTAGCTTACCTTCTCAAATGCCTCACGTAAAACCATAGGATTGTATGGAGTTAATGGAATGTTCTCGGGGAACCAGGGTGGGTTATACCACCTTCTTAGGTCTCCTGAGAAGGCAACAATTTTGAAAGGATATATAAATGAAATAGTATCTCAAAAATCAAAGCGAAAACAAGAAAAGGATGAGAATAACAAGATTCATCAACATAGCTGACGACGTAGGAGTTTTGAGTACCCTGTTTGCTGGAATATAAATGCCCAGGAGGAAAAGATATGAATCTCTCACAATCATCACTCAAAGCTTTCATTTCAGATGCAAACCATATAGATCCTGAAATTAAATTAAGCCTTCAGTATACAAGACACATGCTTTGTTCAAACTTCAAATTATAAAAAATATAAACCAACTTGCCAATTTACAGTGAAGAAGCTTCGTCAAACTAGTTGTGTTAGGTACATCATTATCCTCCATCCAGAAGTAGTATTTGGGCAAGGTGAATAGATATTATTCCAGAAGTACTATTCATAAAGAATAATATAGCGAGAGGGGGGGAGGGTGATAGAGATGCTTCAGTTACATGCCTTGGAAGAAAAATCAAATCTTTCAAAATGTGAGGACTAAGGAGTCCTTGTGGATATTTTGAGGTCATCTCAATATTAACATTGAACTAAAATATAAGAGAATTCATTATGAACTTAGGGCAATCATGTCAGTTTAACTACTTTCTCAAGTATAAAAAACAAAACACCAGTCTTAAAAGACTAGGGAAGATAACACAGAGTATTTTAATATAGAATGAAATACTCAAATGGTACTACACAAACATGTGTATAGAGATTTTCTTGCAAATAAGTGCAGCACTTAAACTGTAAAATTTCTGGGCGAGTTACTGTATAGAGCCAAGAGCTCAATTGATGGGGAGATTGAGATGGTCATGGCACATATTTATGATTTACTTCAATTTAGTCTCTGAAAATATAGTTATTATGCTCATTATCTGAACCCATTGCAAACAATTTCTCAGTTAGCTGTTGAATTAGCCCACATTGAACTGTAGGGAAGTTGAAGACCTAGAGAGTGGATATACCAACCAGATTAAAGTGAAAAGCCAAAATGTCAATTTCATTTACTGAACTTTTGCTTTAATTGTTCAAATACGAGTCAAAGTAAAAATATGCAACCTATTAGATGAATCCACCTCAAATTAGGGCCATTTTCTTGTCCTATATAATATTACTTCTGTCTGTTTAATAATGACATCTTAGTTGTAACACTAACATGACTGTTTTATTAAAATTTCGGAATTTCCCATATATGGCCTTACAATATTGATGATCAAGGTTACTAAAGCATCTATTCATTCTATAACAAAGTAAAGCCACATACCATCAAGACCCCAGCCCATGTAAAGAGGGGTAATCCCAATACCATCACGAGCTGCAATGAAGCGATTGTCTCTAGTGTCTAGAAGGACAAAAGAGAACATGCCATCCAACATGTCAACAAAGTCTTCACCATATTCTTCATACTGAGATGATTACAGGTTGTCACAAGTAAACAAGGGGGAAGATAGTAAGACAAGCCGCATTAAACAAAGCATCTTCATTCATTATTTATAGGACATAACATGAGGATCACTAGATTTCCTGAAGTCTTGAACACTTACAAGGTGAGCAATCACTTCACAGTCACTTCCAGTGCGAAATTGATGAGAAGTCAGTTTTTTTCTCAATTCTTTATGGTTGTATATCTCCCCATTTACCTAATTAAAAAATTCAGACAGGAAAGGTTAAGGCAAAACAAAGATCCATGGATTAGTTAACTATCTAAGAAAGAGTAAGAGCAAGAACAAGAACAAGAACAAGAATGGAGGATTGGAGGTGTCAAAAACAAAACAAATGCTTTTGTTGTGTTTGATAACCTTAAACATTCTGAAAAGATGACTTTTAGAGAAATCTTCTCATGGCTCTTGTACAGAAAAAAGACCACCAACTCTCAGCATAAAAATTAAGAAACAATCCCATTTTCCAAAGTACAGACCTTACATTAGACCATACAGATGATATAAGCGTGTAAATAGGATTCATCTATAAGCAGACCATTGTAATCACTGAAGTAATGGCATGGATGTATACGTAAGGATCTTTAAAGTCTATGAAATGGATAAAATGCACCGAATGAGAAATCCATGCATTTTATTATGAATAAAAAAAATACAGAAGTACATGAACATAATCGGGTAAATAAACTTACAGTAACAACAACAGTCTTGTCTTCATTGTATAGAGGTTGATCCCCTGAGGTAGGATCGACAATGGCCAACCGTTGATGGGCAAGATAACAGTTTTCGTGGAAATGCAAACCACTCCAGTCAGGACCCCGATGCCGTAATCTGCAGTTTCAAGCGACAATTTAGAAAGCCGACCATCTCATCGTAAAATAATTAATTAAGAAACAAATGGAGTTAAGACGTCCAGCCAGAAAGAAGAAAAGCATACATCCTTCAAAAACAAGAACAACAAATCTTAATGTATGCATCGCAGGACTCGGAGCCATGGATCAACAACAGATATTTGCTAGCAAGAGAAACTCATTACTTCAACTCAGAAATCCAAGCACAGATTTTGAGAAATGAAATATACGACTAGAAAAAAATCACCTCCTAGACAATTCGATTATACGAGAACGCTTGGCCTGAGAGTTGTCAATGCATCCCAAAACTGCAAGTATTCCACACATGGCGGCTTCTCTGGGAGGGAGGAGGTGGAGGAGACTGGAGAGGATGGGTAAATGGCGGCTTACAAAAAAGACTGGACATGCAAGGAATTTCGATAATTGTTTTTATATTTTACAGAGGCCTAGATTCTGACTTTAGTCAGAAGATTCTATATTAATAATTGGTCCCTTCATAATTAATAATTTTATCGCGGGAGCATTATGATATTTATTTAAATATTTAAATAAAATGAGTGACGGAATCTTCTCTTTAGGGTTTTTCAGTTTTGTCAGAAGCCAATTTCATTCCAGATTCTCTTGTTCTTTTCTTTTGCCAAGAATCTTACTTTTTATTGGATCTAAAAAAGGGAGAATCTTACCATACGGTGGGAGATTTGAATTTCGGTGGGAGAAAACATAAAAAAAATTGTTTTTGTCCCCAAAAAAAGAAAGTTGATAATAAACATGAACATTTGGTTAATTAAAAATCTGTCTTTCACATTGAAAAACTGTTTTCTTTGAATAATATGGTGCCCTTTTCGCTTAAAAAAAAAGGTTTTCTTTTTAGGATAAATAGACAAAAATATCCATAAAGTTATCACGAGCATCACATATCTTAAAATAAAAAAAAGTTAAAAATGCCTTTAATGTTATGTAGATGGGTGCAAAAGTGATCGAACCATTAACTTTGATCTAACACCATTAGCTTTAACCGTTAGATGCTGATTGTGCATGTCACATGTCAGCCTTTGCTAATATGGACTAATAAAAGGGCAAAAATACCCCCAAAGTTGTTGGCTAGGAGCAAAATACCAATAACATCATCAGAGTTAGTGTAAAAGTGATCAATCTATTAAATCCCTTAAATGTTGAATGTTTAGTTGGCATTTAAGCAGAAGTTGACCATTGTTTCATTGATATGGATAAAAAATATTTTCAGATAAAATTCTCTGAAAGTTAATCGGTCATTGTATGAATATTATGTGAAAAAATGTCATTTTAACCAAATATCAAATTAAATCGCTTGTTTCTTTATAGAAATGGCAAAAACTATTTGAAAATTTTGAACCTATCATAAATGCAATTGCTTAAAATTGTGACAATATTCTTAAGCTAAGTGTGTTTAGTCTCGATCATCAATTTTGTACAATCTATTTCACTATATTGAATCTCAAGTTTTGTAGATAAAAAAAATGAGTGGAGAGGGAGAAAGAAAGGGCCAAGATACATGGTGATGGAAAGAAACCATGTGGTATTGATTTTGACAGATTGATCACTATTGCACTTACTAAAATAATATTATAAGTACTCATATAATGATTGATCAACATCTGTAAAAATTTATTTGTGAATTTTGTTATCCATATTAGGAAAAAAAATTGATCAGCTTTTTCCTAGGTGTTAGTTAAACGGTTAATATTTAAGAGATTTGATGGATTGGTCACTTTTGTACCAACTTTGATAATTTTATAAGTATTTTTGCTCTTGGCCAACGATTTCGTAGATATTTTTTTCCCTTTATCAGTTCACATCAGCAAAGACTGACACGTGACATATACAGTTAGCATTTAATGATCAAAGTTAACAGCGTTAGATTATAGTTAATGGTTTGGTGACTTTTACACCCATTCATGTAACATTATAGGTATTTTTGCTATTTTCTTTACTTTAGGATATTGGATGTCTGTGGTTGACCATTTTGTAAGTATTTTTACCTCTTTACCCTTCTTTTTTATAAACAAATCAAGTGGGGTTGTGTTATGTATCGAATTGTTTGGGAATTGTAATGATAACTAATGAATGGAGATTCAGTCTGGAAGAAGGGTTAAGTTCTGGCATTGATAAATTAATATTTAAATATTTTTTAAAAGAATCATTCATATTTAATACCTAATTGTATATCAAACTACTTTCAATAAGAGGATATCTATAAAAAAAAAATATATTATAAAGATAATGCCTCTACCCTCTCACATCTTCAAGGTCTCCATGAATAGAGCTTTAACTGACAGAATACACTCTGGAGGAGAAATACACATGGAAGAATCCACTGAGAGGCTTTGTGAGATTTTGGAGTTTAAAGTTGAAATGGATGGTTCAGTTCTAGATAATCAAGTTGCTGCTTGCAGAGGAGTAATAAGAGATGATGCAAGTTATTGGGCAAGAGACTATTGTAGCAAATTGCCTAACTATCCTGCTGTTATTGCTGAAATTTGTGATTTTATTTTTGGGTTCGAACTTTGTTGGAACCTTGGCTGTAAAAATGGAGTCTGTCATGCTATCAACCTTATTACAAGGTACAACTTGCTTAACTACCTATTTCAGGACATTACTCTTCAAACTCGTGAGATGTTTTCTAAATGCAACGCTTCTCTTAGCTTTGAGTACAGGCATTTGAATTGTACTATTGATCGTTTTGTTAGAAAAGGCCATGATCTCCATTTTAATTTTTATATGTTTGACTAACCGTACCATTCTTCTATTAGGCATTGGTTGGTGAAAGATGTGCTCCTCGTTAGATATGAGTGATCTTGTTTTGTTTGTTTTTTCATTCTGTTGAATAATAGTATCTCCTTTACTTAAAAAAAAATCATTTGATTAAGCTTTGTTTTTTTGTAAAAAAAATTAATCATTTAATCTATGTAATATTAACCCACTTATAACTAGGGCAGTTCAAATGGTTTGAAAGCTTGGTCAGCTTGGTCCTTCCCAAGCTAATTGGGCTAGTTGGGCCAGACATTGGGTTGGGATCAACCCTAGCCTGGCCCAAAATATTTATTTTATTTTATTTTTTTATTATTTTTGTCAAAACTTAATTATTTTATAATGTTATTTTATTTAATTTTCATATGTATTATATTATTTTTTATATTCATCATGAATATCTTTTATAATTTCAATTTTTTAATCATTTAAATATTTAAAATTGATTTTTTATTTATATCATATGAAAATGATAAATAATTTTTAATTATATATAATTTAAAAAATTATTACTTTAAATTCTAACATTTTTTTATAAATAATCCATTTTAAATAATTTCAACTATATTTTGTATTGTTTAATATATTTTTTGTATTTATTTTTTTAAAAAATTTCAAGCATTGGGCCAAAACCCGACCTCAGTGTTAGGATAGCCCGATACCCTAATGTGTACATAGGGTTAAGCGTCGGGCTAGGGTGGAGCTCAACCTGACCTAGCCCATGTATACTCCTACTTATAATCTAGTTCTTAAATTTCAACTCATTGTAATTTAATTCTTATCATTTTAACTAAGTTGTAAATTAATTTCTAAACTTTACCTCTTGTAATTTAATCTAGAGCTGATAATTTGGGCAGGCTAAGCTTATTCGAGCAAGGCTTATTTGGATCAGGCTTAAAGTATCAAACCCTTTCTAAAAAGCTCATATAACTAAATTCGACCGTAACACTTTCAGGCTTCAGGCTTATTTGGGTTGGTTGGAATACCCAAAACTTTTTAAAAATATTTTTTTATTTTTTTTAATTAAGTTTAATTTTTAAATAATTCTATTAAGTATAAGATATTTTTTTAACTTTAAAATAATAAAATAAAAAATAATAACTTATCAACTTTGTACTTAAGTAGCTCTATTATCATGTGAAATTTATTCATAAATATTTTCTTTACTTGTAAATTAATATCTTAGTTGTTTAAATATTACTCTTATCATAGTCATATATAAATATTTTATATATTTAAATTAAATTAAATTATTTTAATTATAATCAAGTTGATCTCAATTCATGGTTAGATCACTAATTTAAAATCATTGTCTTGATTATTTCAAATTTTTTAATAACTTTTAGATAAGTTATACTTTTTATTTTTTAAGAATATGAAAAAATAGCTATCATTACATTATATAAAAAAATCATTTAATTATGCATAGAATACTATTTTTATGAAATTATTTTTTTAATTTTTTATATTGTTTAACTCCTACATACAAAGAGTATTTATTTTAGTTTATTTTTAATTTTTAAAAATTTTGATGTAGACAATAATTAAATAATTATTTAAAAATATTTTTCTATTGATTATATTTATCTAGTAGAGCTGAGAATTCATATATGCCCTAAATTTATTTTTAAAATTATTTTAAATTTATTTTTAATTTAAAATTAATTATATTATTTTATAAAAAATAAAAAATATATTCTTTTAGATGTGCAAATAATTCATAGGATTCGAAACATTTTTTAAAAAAATGGGTCTTAAAATATAAAAATTAATATTAAAATATATTTTAAATATTATTTTGATATATTTTATTAATTAAAAATATGAAAAAATAAATATTGTTATTTTTAAAAAAACTATAGTAATACACTCAAATATATGGTATTTTAGTATAAATAACATAAAATTTAAAGAATTAATTAATATTTATTATATTTTTATATTTTTTAAAAAATATTCGGGTGTTTGAGTCAAGCCCAAACCTGATTGATCTTAGTTTAAATTTTTTCAGGCCTATTTAGGTAGTCTAAATAGGCTTAAACATTAAAAATTATTTTTTTAGAAAAGTTTAAGTTGGCATGAATTATCGATTCTAATTTAATCTCTATAATTTCAACTACTTAAATATTAATCCCTATATTTTAAAAAATAAAATTATAAAGATTAAAAGGGTTTAATAATTTAAATATCAGTAATAAATTTTAACATAATTTTAATTTTTATAATGTTATTACTAATGTTATAAATATTAAAATTTTAAAATATTATAAATATTAAATTTTTAATCTTTAAACAAATATTAAAGGCTTAAAATATTTTTAATCTTTATAATTTTATTTTTTTAAAATATGTGATTAATATTTAAGTGGTTGAATTATAAAGATTAAATTACAAAAGATAAAGTTTAGGAATTGAATTATAATTGAGTTAAAATTATAATGATTGACTTACAACAAATCAAAATTTAAAAATTAAATTATAATTAAGTTAAAATTATAGGAAATAAATGATTAATTTTTTAAAATTATTTTCTTAAACTTTTTGGGCCTTGGGTTTGGATCTTCTGACAGAATTTGGAGGAGAAAACTTTACGGATCATTATAGCCCACTTTTTTGAGGATTTTCAGGCGAAAACTTTCAAAAATTTAATGGGCCGGCCTGAAGGAAAAATTTTGCCAAAATGAACAATTTCAGAAAACATTGTTGTTATAGTCTTCAACGTTGGTGTTATCGTGAATATTTTAGTTATTGTTTTGTTCCAAAATTTAGCAACAACTATTTTGATGCCTAATTGCCTATTTTCATTAAGCAAAACCATTTTTTTCTTTTTTACCTTGAACCTTAAGGAAAACCTTGAGTCCAAGTCATACACATAAAAAGTTACCCCAATGAAAACTTCTATGCACGGGACTCAACTCAATTCAAATTAGTCCAGACTCAATCTCAATATGATTTTTGAAAACATGCTATCATCACTCAAAATAGGTGGGATTGTGTATTTATGAAAAAATAAATTATTTTTTTACTGAACATAAATTATATTGTTTAACTTTTTTATAAATACTCCAATTAGTTATAAATTTTAATCAATATAA
Organism: Prosopis cineraria; assembly: GCF_029017545.1. Taxonomy (NCBI): domain Eukaryota; kingdom Viridiplantae; phylum Streptophyta; class Magnoliopsida; order Fabales; family Fabaceae; genus Prosopis; species Prosopis cineraria. The sequence continues at coordinate 34,950,964 of NW_026555335.1, read as the reverse complement.
AATATCTAACATGTCATATTATCTACAAATTTTGAATAATGTGACTCATTTATTAGATATTGTAAAATGCACAGAAAAATGTATAGTATTACATTAAATATTTTTTTTGATGAAGTTACCCCAAAAAAAAAATTTGGTGAAAAAAGGTACAAGAAAAAATTGGACAGCATTCTTTCTATCTCTAAGGAAGAAGGGATTGATGCTGCTTATCATCACTAAACATTAAAATATTTTTATTTAAAATAATTAGATATTAAATGTAGACACTTTTTTTAATAAAGATTCAACTTTAATTCATTGTGTCATAAGGAACTAACTTTTTTTTTTTAGATTAAATTCTGGTCAATAAACGTCACAAGTTCTTTTATTGAAAAACCTTTTTTAGGATGAAATATATAAGAGAAGGGATATTAACTATAAGAGAGCTAATAATTTCTTATGATAAACAATGTTAAGCGGAAAATTTTTGAGAGAAGACAATTATGTTACATGCAAATATCAATCAATTACTCAATGGATCACTTCTTGTGATAAACAATGTTAAGTGGAAATATTTGAGGAAAGACAATTATGTGACATACAAAAATGAATCGATAACTCAAGGGATGATCTCACCAAAGCCTTTTTCTTTACCATTGATATTCAGTATCTTAGGTATGTCCCATGTCGAGCTGAGAAAATTTTAACAAGATTTATACTAATTTAGATTGAGCTGAATCAAAATCTTTTTAAGTGAAAGCTCTATCATCAATATTCCTACATTCTTAAAGCTCGAATTCAATACTTCTAATTAAGCTGATATAATTTCATTTCTTGTTTATTTATAGCAATGTCATGCTTCATCTAATTTTAATGGGATTTCGACTAATTTAGATTGAGCTAAGTTAGGGTTTTTTTAGGTAAAAGTTTTATCATCAATGTTTCTACATTCTCAAAGCTCGAATTCAAGATTTTTAATTAAGCTGATATAATTTCATTTTTTTTATATATTTATAATTTCATCCTAACCACATGTGAAGGGTTATTTATTTATTTATTTTTTGTTCGGTAAACGGAAAGCTTTTTTTGAGTGAATGAAGAGTTTTTTTTGTTTTTGGTGATTTTAATATAGTTCATTTTATTCTCCAGTGGACTGTCTCTGTTTTTTTTTTTTTTTTAAATGGACGGGGGCTCATTTTATTTCATTCAATCTCTCTCAACCAAACCAAGTCCTTTGTTATACATGCTAAAACACTAAGAACCATGAAACACAGGGGCAGTGGGACCAGACCGGTTACGTGGGGCCTGTTTAAAAACCTATTTTAAAAATAATTTTTTTTAAAACAAGAAAAATATATTTGATAATGTATTTTAAAAAATATTTTAGAGAACAAAAAAATAAAATATTATTTTAAAGAATAAAAAAATGAAAACAACTTTTAAATATTCTGTAATTATTATTTTAAAAAATAAGGAATAATAAAAAAATACTTATTTTTATTATTTTTTATTTTCAAAATATATTTTATAAAATATTAATTTTTAAAATAATAAAATAAAAATAATTTCAAACAATCCCGTAGATTCTCCTCGTCCACGGTCCACTTGAAATGACCAAACCTGCCTGCCGTGCCCATGTGATGAACGTCATCATCATGATCATGATCATCATCATTTTTATTACAAGCGGCAAGGCTAAGCTTGAAAAAAGAGATTAAATCTAGAAAAAATCAAATTAAACATGAGGAAAATACATTCCTCGAATCTGATGCAGGAGGAAAATGAATGTGATTTTGCTCTCCTTCAACCTTCACACTGCTTCCTGAGGCTCCACTTTCCTTTCAGCACTATTCTCAATTTAGATGGAGTCGCATTAAAATTCTTTAATTTAAACATAGTTTTTAAATACATGTACTTCTCGTAGAATACTAAGCATTTTACTTTAATCTGGATGTTTCGAAATCTTACCTTTTGTAAACTGCATTAAAATTAATGTTCCTCGTACAGTGAAAATACTGTTTTTCTACAATATAAAAGATTATTTAATATTTAATGTTTTATTATATGTTTTTTTAATAATTATTATAACATAAAAAATTATAATTGTGTGTATCTGTAAGAATATAATTTATAATCCTCTTCATAGATCAAAGTAAAACCTCTATTTCAATTTATAAAATATATTTGAGAAAAATTCAGCACCTCAAAACTTAAGATATTTTAATAAAAAAATTTTTTTTAATAATATTTTTTAAACATTATATTTTTTATTATATTCTCTCTTTTTAATATAAAGTATTTTTTAACCACATGCATAACATGGGGGATTTTCTAGTTAAATTGTACACGGGGATATGTACAATATCATTGAATGACCGTTCACTTCTGATAAAAAACTACAACCTTCTTATAATTATATTTTGATAAGATTTAGTGTGTGTTTGACTTAAAAAATTTATTACTAAAATTAGAATTTAACTAAAGTTAACAATTGAGATTAAAAAAAAATCAATTAATATAATGTGATTTATGTTTAGATATTTTCTTTTTAGAAGTCAGATAGATAAACTGAAATTTGTTTGGATAAATTTATTTAAAATTCAATTGAAATATTTAATAACAAAAGTAAACATGAATTTTTTTGTATATATTCTTTGACTAATTAATAAATAAAAAATATTAAACTTAAAAATAAAGTTGTATACAATTTTAGTTTTATGTTATATATACACAAGTAGTTATTATATATATATATATATATATTCATTGAAAGCAAGACTTTTTTGAAAAAAAAATGCACTCTAGTTTTGTACAACTTAAATTTAAATAAAATACGTCTATAAAGTTGAGGGAAAATGATATAATGGAAAATCTAAATAATAAATAAACATAAAATAAAAATAAGTGTTAATGTTTTATACTTTTTGGCATTTAACACTGGAGCTCAGGTGGATAGATAAATGAACAGAAAATAAAAATAATAAATGAATAGAAAATAATAAATGAAGCAAAACAGGAGCTGGAGTTAGTAGATGAGAAGCGAGAGAAAGCATTGAATGCCAACATGAATGGAGAAGCTATGTATCATAGCGTGGGAAAAAATGCTCATTTATATCCTAACTGCAGTTGAAATTTTTTGCTCATCCAAATAATATTTTTTAAGCTTTTTATGTTCTAACCTCAGTTTTGTCTGTTCTAATTTAAGTTAAAAACTAATCCAAACATGTTAGACTAATTTAGATTGAGTTAGGTCAGGGTTTTTTTTTTAGTGAAAATTCTATCATCAATGTTCGTACATTCTTAAAGTTTGAATTTAAGAATTTCATTACCAGTTCAATCAAGATCCGGTGGCACAGAAGCTTTTTATTCTACCCTGTCCTCTACCTCCTCAACGATGCCACGACATCAAACGCTCCGTTCCGTTGTAGATTCTCCAGTGTCTCTCCAATTTCTTCCGGACATCACATTTCAGATGTTTTGCAATATTTGCGCCAACAGAAAAAATTGGTTTGTTACTTTGTTTAGTATATTTTTTGTCCTCTGGTCGAAAAAATAAACAAACCGAAGGCTAAAACTTAAAATCCTGTTCAAGTTGAATCTACCTCAACGATTGCGTTGTACCAACCGACTCTGCCGCCTCCGTGAGGCGTGAGAGCAAAATATCTTCACAAGTTCCCATTAGTTAGGCTCCAACCAGCGTCAAGAAATTAGCAACGTCACGCGTTTAATCTGCTTTTTCTTTTTCTTTTTTTTTTTTGAGACTTTTTCGGCTGCCAACTGGATCTGTTTTCTTTTTAATTTATTTAATTATAATTTGTTTTTGCATGACGACAAGACGAGCCAGTAACATTCCTCAAACTCGACCTGCGGATTGTCAACGACGCCGTTTTATAAGCCTCGTTAGATTTCACACGTGGTAAGAAAGCGTTTCGTCAAGGGAACGAGATTGGCATCGCATCAGATCAAAACCGGAGGGTCAAGAAAAGAAAAGAAATTCGAAGTTGAGAGAAGTAGTCAACCTTAGTATTTGTCGTCGCCAGCAATGGCGGCACCTAAGTCCAGAGGTACCGCTCAACAAGGCTCGCGCGGGATGAGTACAAGGGTTTGGCTCTATTCGATCCTTCTCACCCTGCAATATGGAGCTCAACCTTTGATTTCCAAATGGTTTATCAGGTCTCTTTACCAAGTTACTTCTAAGAATTCAATTGCCTTGATTACTTTTCTGTAATTTACTATTTGGTTCTGGATTCCTCCATCCAACGAGAATATGGGTTACTATGCATTTCTGTTGATTATACACGGACGCCAATTAATGCATATTCAGTTTATCCTGAACATGATGGTTTATTCGTTATTTTTTTCTGTCTGACATATTAAGATGGTATTTTCGATGCCTATCCAATAATGATAGAGACGGGTTTTATATCTATAATGATGTTCCCGTTAGGCTTATTGACTCTCCCTTATGTTAACAGATTAAGTATCTTGCAGGTCATTTAGTTTAGTAGTTGTTGGCAAGATTAATCTGGGGCATTGGAAAGACAAGATCGACTTAATCAGTTGAATTAGTAATCTACTAAAAAGTATAAAAGGATTACTAGACAGCTATAGGTGTATTTCTCAATTTCCAATGGTTAAATTTTAAGCAAAATTGTAGAAAAACAAAGGGGGTTTTAGAAGTTGAAACATTGCTTTCTTTCTTTTATTTGTTGACTTGAAGAAGGCCTAGTAAGGTCCAGATCGAGTTTTTTTCCCCCAAAAGTTGGATTTAGAAAGCCATATTAGCTGCATTCATATTCCTTATATTGAGTGTATGATATCCTAAAATATTTATGTAGATGGCCATATGATTACTTGGATGAGAAACTATCTGAAATCAAGGCCTCTCAGAGTTTGACTGAGAAACCAATACCCCACTTGTGTATTCTTGTCTACTAGTCTGTTTCTTCACAATGGAAGGAATTCCCTTGGGTTTATCCATAGAGTTGTGCTATTTCATGTAAGTGTATTGAAATTTTTAGTTCATGCCATTATCCTTACCTTCTTTGTATCTTATAGCTATACGCATGGTAAGTGCTATTGGTTTCTATGAGAATGATTAGTTTGTTTTTGTATCAAAATCATTTTGATTGGGGTTTACTCATTAGCATATGCTTCTTACTTGATTCTTGAGGGGAATTAATGTGTTAACTATGGAATTAATTTTCTAGTCATATCCTTGTGCATGAAGCAGGAACATTTTATTGTAAATGGTCATATAAACATGTCTTTTTAACTTCATTTTTCCCTTTTCACAGAAATGAAGTCATTGTAACTTCATCAGTTTTGGCATGTGAGGTTGTAAAGGTAACCATTAATCAAATTTGTCTTTGATGAGAACACATGTACTGTGCATTGCTTCTCTCATTACTCAAGTATTCTTTTATTATGCTTTTTAGGTTATATGTGCAGTAATTTTCATGGCAAAAGAGGGTACTTTAAAGAGAGCATGCAAAGAATGGACTTTGATTGGTGCATTGACTGCATCAGGACTTCCTGCAGCTATCTATGCTCTTCAAAATAGCTTGTTGCAAATTTCTTACAGGAATCTTGATTCACTCACATTCACAATGCTGAATCAGACAAAGATACTTTTCACTGCATTATTTACTTACTTAATATTAAGGCATGTCATTGGGATTAACATCCTTAATATTTATGCTTTTCTAGACCTAGCCCATATGTTCAAATGTGCATAAGAAGGAACACTAATTGTCATCTATGTTAGTTTGGTATATGGTTTGATTGAATAGTGCTTGCATATTGGAAGTGACATATTGTTTATCAGTCACTATAAGTTGTGATAAGCATATAATTATGGTTGTATACTTTCATAACAGCATATTTTCTCATTGGTTGCTATAAGATAAGGATTTTTGAGGCAGACAATGGTAATCTCTCTTTGAAATGGGTAACTGGTTTTTTGCCAAAGAAGAGAATATATGGTTTTTGAGATATTTGCTGGATTGGCATCCAGACATGTATTTCATTTATAGGATTGCTTTATTGCCCTCTTTATAAACCATAAATTCATATAATGTTTTGGACTTTTGGGTGTTTAGTGACCTCCTGTGTATTTTATTTATGCTTAGTATCTTGGTTCTTATCTTAATTTGGGTTCAGTTCATACAATATGGCCTTAGCTCAGTAAGTCTGGATTGGTTGAAGGACAGTTCCATTTCTAAGGATAGGAAGTACTAAGGGATGGTAAAGCCAGAGTTATTTGTCTGCCTTTTCTCTTCCTTTCCCTGTTTCTTTTGGTGGAGGGAGCTGGGGTAGATAGGGATTTGTTATATGCCTAAGGTAGTTTTAGTAAGGATGCCTTTTTGTTCCATTGTTTCATCTAATTTTTTTCCCGGCCATCTTTTTGTGACCTGTGGGCTTCTATATAAAAGTGATTTGTGCTTATGGCCTGGATCGGTTAACGACTTATTGTAATTTTTTTTTTTTTATAGAAAACACTTGCTTCTTTTTGTAGTGAGAGAGGACATTAAAGTGTTTTTACACACAGTTAATGTGGATTATACTTGTTAGTAGATTTTAGCAAAGGCATGAAAATTTAGATAAGAAGTGCTTCACATGGTATTAAATGAGATCTTATGGGTGTTCAAGGCATCTTATAATAGCTTATACAGGCAGAAACAATCAATTCAACAACTTGGAGCTCTATTCTTGCTGATAGTTGCGGCTGTTCTTTTAAGCATTGGCGAAAGCTCTAACAAAGGTTCTACTGGTGGTAATCCTGATCAGATTTTATTTTATGGAATTGTTCCAGTATTAGCTGCTTCAGTGCTATCTGGGTTGGCTTCTGCATTGTGTCAATGGGCCTCTCAGGTTACAAGAACTTTGTAGTTTCAGATTTTTTATTTATATGTTTTTTGTTTATACTTGTAGTATTCATTCATTTGATCACAGGTTAAAAGACACTCGTCATACTTGATGACTATAGAGATGTCTATTGTTGGGAGTCTGTGCTTGTCTATCAGTACTTTGAAATCTCCAGATGGCAAAGCCATGAGGCAAAAGGGGTTCTTTTATGGTTGGACTCCTTTAACTTTGGTAACATTCTTTCTGTGTTTCTAAGCATTTATATTTGAGTCATGCTTGTGCATGTATTAAAGTCAATACAACCCTGGTATAGGTCTAGAAGACTTGAAAAGTTCAAATCTTGGTCCCCTTGGTTAAGCATTTGCATTCAGCTGCAATGCAATGTCCAGGATGTGTTTTATGACTGTCAAGGTTTCTGTTGATGCTATCTAACTTTATGTTATTTATGTTACATATTGTTATTTATTCATTTCAGATCCCAGTAATTTCCAATGCTCTTGGTGGAATTCTTGTAGGCTTAATTACAACCTATGCTGGTGGTGTTAGAAAGGTAATAAATTGGTTATTTTGGAGGAATCATATTATGAGGTTTTTAATTTTGTGTCCATGATTACTGTTTTAATGATGTTTTTGCTGGACCTTACTGGTGAAGCAGTTGCATAAAGTTGAAATTATTAAACTGCATATCTATGCTTTCTTATGTAATGCAGGTTTAAACGTGTAACATTGCTGCTAGATAACTTATAAAAACAATTAAACAATTGAGAAGCTTAGTAATTGGCAGAACAAATTAATACTTACTATTGTATGAAGGTACTTATGCCGTGGCTCTGGTTCTGATGTGGTTACAGGGATTTGTCATTGTTTCTGCTCTTCTAGTTACCGCATTATTGCAGTTTATTTTTGAAGGAAAGCCACCTTCCATATGTTGCCTTGCGGCTCTTCCACTTGTGGTTAGTAGCATTTCAATATACCAGAAATACCCCTACCAGCTTAAGAAGAAGGTGTCATAAAGTCTAACTGCCAGAGGATGTGGAAGGCATGAAATTGGTTCTTTTTTTATGTTCAAAATGTTTGCATCTTGTATATGATAGAAAGCATGAATTCTTCTCAAAATAGACCTGGACTGCTAGTCAATGGAATTAGGTTGTTATCCAGATTTCTCTTCGAACTTTCCTGGAGGGGTATATATTTTGGCCTCTTCATTTTGTAACACACGAGGACATGATAATGAAATTCATTCAGAAAAAAAGCATTATTTGATACGACTCATTTGCTAGCAAATCTAATCTTATTTTTTTGGCCAATTGCAATTAAATTTATATCAATTAAATTATGTTGACATTCATCTCTTGTCATGCCAACACTATGCCAATACTCAATATACCCTTTATTTGAAAAGTTGTTCTTATTGTTATTATAAGAAACAAAGATGCTGAAAGAAACCTAATTAAGAGAAACAAGATCAGCTAGTCTGGGAGAATAAGCACCTACAAAAGACCTATTCCAAGCACCTAAACTTAAAGAAGGTAAAAGTTCCAAGAAAACATTACTATAATAATACAAGACACAATTAATATCATGACCTATTATTTTTGGAGCAGCATTTTTCTTGGTAGATTGCATGAACAATTTAGCTTGTCTTTTTTTAATAAAAACCATTGTAACATCACAGAATCCAAGAGCTCCAAATTGCTCCGAATCAGTAATCCATTTGATGTAGTTCCTAATAATCTCCATGAGACATGTCATTTGCTACTTCAGTAGATTATTATTTGAAAAGTTGAGGGCAACATTAATTACTATTTTTTAATTATACCCTAATTTTTTTTTCCTTGCCAACAATTATACCTTTGTTTTCATTCACTTTAATCATGAAGAGAAAAAAATTATGGATGGAATCAATTAAATAAATTAAGGGAAGACTATTAAATTCATAAAGAATTTTAATATCAATTGTACTTTTGACTAATGTGTTAATAAAACGTAAAGGAAGTATAATATATAAAATAAGATCAATTTTTTTGTAACCGCATAAAATTTTACACAAGTTTTACCAAGCACAAATTATGAATAGTATAATTGGTTGTTAATTAATATTAATTACAACATATTACTATTTAAAAAGTTGTCAATGGCCCTATACCTTGTGTTTTTGTTTGGCTGCCACATGTGACCCCGACTGAATAGTATGTATACCTCGCAGTTGTGTGCTAGCTATTTTAATTTGAAATAGGTTGATGGCATGTATGTCTCATAATTGTGTGTTGGCCATTTAATTAATCGTCGGGTTATATTAAGTTTGGGATTGGCACGACCAAGGAGATTGCGCATCTCTCTAAGCAGATCGATTTTAAAACTCTAGTCTAGTATATGTGGACAAATTTGCTTTAATTTATATGTATTTTACTCGCATAAAAGTGCTTAAGACTTTTTAGCCCCTTCATCCCTCTCTTATTTTGTAATTCTTCCCCCTGTATCTAATCCTGGATTTGTCCCTGCATATGGCTATATATGCAAGTTATAATTTTTGATGTGTTGTTAAGAACCACTTGCATGTACATATCCTTAATTTTGATGATTGGTTTGCTAGATTAGTGAGTCTCACTCACCCCTATGGTTTATCATTTCACAAGTGAAAAGCACTAGTGAGCAGATTGTGAAGGAAGTATAGATGATCAAGGGTGATATGTGAGCATATTCATAAGAGAAATGAGTAATTTAGTTCATGAGGTTGAGAATCATGATTTATGAAATTTTTGAATAGTGTGATGATTCTTACATTTGTAATATATATTAATAAGTTTTATTATATTTATCATAGGGGGAAGGAAAATTTAATTCATTTTTATTTTGATTTTTTAATATATTCTATTTTATTTTATTTTAATAACCAAACGAGCGTAAGTGTTTTTATATATACTTCCCAATGATTAAGCATAGTATTGTTCTGCTTGTGCCTTATGCTATGTAACACCTGACTTCTGATTCTCCAGAAATTGGGGGTGAAAGGTTAATGTGCTCCTTTCTTTGATGTTAGCAACTTGGCATGGATTGCCTTGAGGTTAGTCACCTCAACTTGATTGACTCCATAATGTTTTTCAAAATTATATTGTCGTTTTGAGGAGTCAGGAAACTAAGAGGTTGAAATCTTATAGATAGATCCTTCATGCTTAATTGATAATTGTGTGATCTTGGTAGTAAGCAGGGACGAATCCATAAATTGTTTTATGGGGGGTGGTAACTGAAATTTTATTTATAAGTAAGGAAACTAAAGGTGATGTTAGCATTTTTTTTTTTTTTATAAAGATTAACTCACCAACTACAAAGAAAATTTTGAAACGTGGGGCCACAGCCCCTGCTCATCCTCCCTTGGATTCATCACTAGTTGTAAGAACTTACGTTTTGGTCTTAAATGAGAGGTCAAGTTTTTAAAGTGTTAAGTTATACTTAGTATGAGTTTTAGGTTTCAAATTCTTTATCGAAACATGGAATAAGGAGTTGTTATTTTGGGTATGTTTCTCTCTATTATCTTTTGATTATAAATTTAAACCATTTAAATTAGATTTATGCTTTTAAAAATTTTCAAATTTAAATAATCAAATTTAACAATACAAATTTGGAATAACCCCTTTTCTGCTCTGTAGAAAAGGAAAACCAGTTCCATTGTTATTTATTAGAAAGGTCTTCTCTTAAATTTCAAGTTAAATCACTAAAATTGAAAGTTTGTAGTTTAAAATTTGGGTTCCAAAAGTTTTAAAATTTGACATTTTATATAGCTGTCATGCTCATGTCAAACACTTTTATTGTAGTGCGCTAGTCTTTCACCAAGGTACACAACACATAGTACTGAAAAAACAGGTTACGGGCCAGCTCGCATGGGCTGGCATTTTTGCGGGTTGAGTTAGGCCAGCCCACTAGATAAAACGGGCTAGAAAATCTAACCCAACCCATTTCTAGTGGGCTAGCCAACCCGTGAACTGGCCTACAAAAAATTATCAAATTTTTTTAATAATTTAAAATTTACATAATATAAATATATTTATTTATTTCATATTTTAAAGCAAATTAGCAATTAAAAAATTTGTAAATAAATAAAATAAACATAAAATTTAACCAAGCAAATTTATTTTGCTAGATTTTTACTACTAATCATCTTCTCATCTAGGTGTGCTATCTTTGTTACTAAGAAAAAAAAATTTGAATATAAACCCATATTATTTTTTCAATGAATTCATATTTATAATTTCAATTAATAGATCTTATGAGATTAATAAATAATATATATTCAAAATATTTCAATAAAAACTAATAAATCATCTTCACAAACTATAACAAAAATTTTATTTGTAAATTATAAAAAGAATTTACATTATATTTTAAATGTAAAGAATATATTTAAAAGTTATAAATTATATATTTAAGAAATGTTATCATTATTGTAGATTTATAAAAAAAATATAATGTAATTAAAAAATAAAAAAATATTTTTTTAAAATATGCTAGCTCGCGGGCTAGTCCGTTTTAGTTCGCTATTTTTGCGAGTTGGGCTAACTCAGCTCATTTTTAAAAATGAATTAATTTTTTCAACCCAACCTATTAAATTGTGCAGGTTAAATGAGCTAATCTGTAGGTTCAACTCGTTTTTTCAACTCTAACAACACAGGCGGAAGCACCTTCATTCGTGCTTGGCAAATGCATTGCATAATGCGACGGACAATCCCTGCACCTTCCACTCACCTTTTTTTTTTCAAGAGAACTACAGATCATTTTTAAAAAGATAAGTTTCAAAAAGATTGATTAATTTAAATTAAATTTTAAGTGTTAAATTTTAAAAATTTGTAAGTTTGTTTATCAATTTTGTGATTTTATTGTGATAAATTTAGAATTTTTTTAAAAATTTAAACATGATTGAAAAATAAATAAATTTATTTTTGTTATTAAAATTTAGAACACAAGTTGTAAATCCATCACTACAAAGTTATAAAATTGAAAGTTAAACTTATAAATTTTTAAAATTTAACACTTGAGACCTAAATTAAATTCTCTCGGTCATTCTCCCTTCTTTTAAGTCTTCTTTTCCTTGGTTAACTAGTGAAAATTTTGTTGCGAAACTTGGGTCTGAATCTTTTTCCTTAAATTTCTTAGGCTAATCTTTTATCTTAAATCTCTAATCCTTATTTAAATTGTAAGTTGCTGCATACCTCATTTAGTAATAAAAAATTAATAAAACTTACATGTAAAAAAAAGTATTTTTAAGTAAGAGAAAAGAGAGAGAGAAAGAAAAATACTCCTCCGATCTTTTTTTAATTTATTTCTATCAATCTCATTAATATTAATATAAAAAAATACAAAAAATAAAAATATGTAGAATTTTAAATATGTTGTTATATAATAAATATAAAAAAGTGATGTCATGTTATTTTTCTTTCTCATGAAGAATATTTTTTTTAAATATTATCTAAAAAATTATACTATGATTTATAAATGAGATTAAATAAATCTTTTTAAAATCTAACTTATAAATGAGATTGAATCGAGTATAGTACAAAAACTAAACCCTTTCGATGGAGCAGGCTGTTGTGGCCAAAAATTGTCAAAATGAAAAGAAAAAATGATAATAAAATCTCTTTAGAATATATAAATGATAATTTAGTCTCTTAAAATATCATAATTTTTCTGAAATCTTTAGGGACTTTTCTATCATTAATGATTTATATAAATTATTAAATTACCTTTATTAAAAATAAATGATTCACAATTTTTTTATTAAATTTATATCAATGCAACATCAAATTATAACTTCGTATATTAAATTTTTATTTATCATTGCATTGTTACGAATATAAGAAGAATGAATCATTTATTTTTAACAAGAATATCTTAATAATTTATATAATTTTATTAATAACATAAAAATATTTAAAAATTTATAAAAATTATGAAATTTTAAAAAATTAAATTATTATTTACATATTTTAGTAAGATTTTATTGTTATTTCTTCAAACGAAAAAGTGAGGACAAACGTTACCCAAGAGGACAACCACACCTATTTTAACACTCGGATCTCTCCCATCACTGTCATCAATCATGTCACATCGCCACAATTATCTGATTCACCATCCTCCTCCCCATTGTCATAGTCCACCCAGTTAACATTCGACTCAGCACCACGTCATTATCCACATCAATATGTATCACATCCACTCATCATTCAAGTTCATCATACATGTCAGCACAATTGATACATATTTTAACTCCCTCGTTAATATTAATGTATAAAGGTTAGGGTGTATATATAATTAAATAATTTAAACTATTTTTTGAAGTAAATTACCATCAAGCATGTTTAATGTAAAGATAATTTAATATAGTACCATGAGCCATTCAAGGATCAAAAAAAGGAAAAAAAAACAAGAGATTAAAAAAGAAAAAGAGAAAAAGAAAAAATTGAATAGACATAAGGCCTCTTAAACTAAAAAAAAAATATACAAGCCTAAGTAAAAAGAAGAAAAGGTAGTGGAGAAAATGTTTGAGATAAGAAATAACTCTCACATAAAATATATAAGATATATTAAAAATGTATAAAGTTTAGGTGTGTTTAACCAAATAATTTAAATTATTTTGATAAAATAAACTACCCTTGAAGATACTAATATAAAGAGTTTTATAATCAATATCTTAGCACAAATGCATATTCCTAAATCGTCCCCAAGTCATATTAAGCAAATCTACCTTCACTCACTTTCTCACATTGTTTTTGAAATGTAATTTCATTTAAAAAAAAAATTTACCCACACAACTTTTGGCTTTTAGAAAAATACAAAAATACTTTATGAAAACCAAAAATTGTTTATCCAAAGCACACCCTATCTTCAAACATGTCATCATTATCGTCTTATTTATCATCTTATTATCATCCATGTCATCATTATCATCCATGTCAAATATTTAGTGCTTAAAAATGATCAGCCAAATCATCAACCTACCACCATAAGAACACCACAATAAGCCCTATTTGGTAGGAAGAAATGAAGAGTTGGGTCTGGGTCTAGGCCTGATCTTGGTATTGGGAAAGGATCAATTTCATGTGTTTGTTATGAGAGATTGGGTCTAACTTGGGATTGCTTAAACCTACCTATGTGAGATTATTCAAACCTACTCCTTATGGTATTAGAAAACTAATCTTGGGTTTGAAAAATTTAGGGACAAAACTATCCTTGTTTATAATAATTTTTGGACAAAAGTGTCCCTGTGAATTTTGCCTTAAACATGCCTAGTAGAGTCCTCATCACCATCACCCTCACAAAGCGCTCTTCACCATTTCCTTTATTGATCTCATCACAATCACTCATCTCTATGACTCCATCAGTTGCATGACATCTCAAACCTTCATCTTTGGAGTTGAGAGTGATAGTGGCAAACAAGCAAAAAGCGATAGCGAGCAAAGAAGCACACCCCATGTGCAAACTTGAAGTCAGCATTCTCGAACAAGATTGATGCTAGTGACTTGGAGCTAGCAAGGCAACAATTGTTTGCAATAGAGTGATAGTGGCAACGGAGGAACAAGCTGGAGATAAGGGGAAGGAGGGCTAGTTCGATCACGATAGAGAAGACGGGTTTTAAGGTTATGATTTTTTTATTAATTACATAGTATATCATGGTGTTTTCATAATTTATGTTTAATTATAAAATAAAATAAATTATTCCTTGCAATTATTAATCTATCAAATATAATCTTAGAGCCTTATTTCTATTCTTAATCTTAATCCCAATATTAATCTCAACCTCAATCATAACCCCTTTAAATTCATTTTTTTTCTTGACAAAAATGATGACCTTTTTTTTAACACATAATAGTACAATGATTTTTTTTTTAATGAAAGGCAAACCTTAGAGTAACATATATGAAGAGTATTATCTTGGGAAGCAGGGTAGTTCACTTCCCAAACTATTCACTCAGCTTCCTAATATTGAAATCAAGTGTGTCCTTAAATCCCTCTATGGATTTAAAGTTGAGAACGTTCGAACCTGAAACATGAAGGGCAAAACAAAGAACTCGCTTTTGATCTCATCGACCCTCTTTATCTGATTTGTATGATCGAAGATGAAAAGAAGTAGAAGAGCCAATAATTATTGAGGAAGGCCAAGCTAGAAGGCATTGGCTTAATGAGAAAGAGTGTAAGCGATCTATTCTAAAAAAGGTGGCTTCTAGTGAAAGAAGGTAGATGGTGCTACAAAATTCTTAAGGGGAAGAGTGAGGCATGGCAGTGCTAGGTAGCTTGAAAGATGTGTTGCTGTGAATGTTTGAAATAGGATTCACTTTTGGTGGTGCTTATGAACATTTTTGTTCTAGTTGATCATGGTGAACATGTAATAATGATGGTCTAATGATTTGCAAGGTTTTAAAAATTGGACCGGTCATTGAACCAGATGAGGCATTAGTTCACGGTTCATTGGTCGAACTGTGGTCTAACCGAAGTCAAATCGGCTAACATTAAATTAATATATTTTTAATTTATGTATCATAATTAAATAAAAAATACATTTAAATATGGATTTTTTTTTAAAATATATTACAGATGCTTGGTAATATAATTTATTATTGATAAATACATAATTAATATTAGTTATAAGTAAAGCTTTTCATTTAAATATCAAGAAAGATGTATTTTAATTTTAATTTTAATTTATTTTTTTATTTTTTTAAAATTTGTTCGGTTTTCTCATGGAAACTGGTCTGGTTTTTATCCAGTTTTATCGATTGTTGGCCAGTTCCATAAAAATTGATTTTTAGGGGTCAACCAAACCAGACCAAGAGCCAGTTCTCAGTTCAACTGGTTGAACTGGCCGGTCCAGTTTTTAAAACCTTGACGATTTATGGAGTTTACAAATTAATGAATAAAATGTTGACCAGGTTGTATTTGAGTAGAAATGCTAGCAAAGCATAAGAATTAAGAAACCTGCTAGAAATTAAAACATGCTCAATCAAAAACAAAATATTTTTTCAAGGCATG
The DNA here is from genome assembly GCF_029017545.1 of Prosopis cineraria. Classification (NCBI taxonomy): domain Eukaryota; kingdom Viridiplantae; phylum Streptophyta; class Magnoliopsida; order Fabales; family Fabaceae; genus Prosopis; species Prosopis cineraria. The sequence goes on along the minus strand of NW_026555335.1, from coordinate 34,935,100 downwards.
CTTTGAGGAGATTGTCTGTTGGCTATTTCGTTATTCTGACTCCCAAGTAGTAGCAGCTATATTATTTCCATTTTGTTAAAAAATAAGGTCTAAGTTTTAAGATGATAATCTATATATAATTACTGCATTTTATTCGTTAAGAACAGTAATGTAAAAGAGTGAAATTTAAGATGGATGCTTTGTAACACCCTCAAATTTACAGACTGATTTTTTCGCAAATCATTAATTCAACAAATCATTTTTTTCTTTTTTTTTCATTGAACCCTTATCATGGTAGAAAAATTTCTACCATGATATATCCAAGACAATATACCACAGGTCTTAAAATATCTCAAAAAGTAATTAGACCCATGAGGGACAGACATGATCCTCATAGCATGTTATTCAAATCAGATCATGAATCAAAAGGGACAGACATAATCCTCTTGGACATATAAATGCATTTAATAAAAAGGATTAGAGTTTACATGCTCCACAAAGAAGATATGTCCTAAGTTGGCACAAGATACATTGTATAATCCAAAATAAGAGGCAACGTAAAAGATGGTGTCTCATACACCATAATTACACCTCTGGTGCTTTCTCGGCCGGACTCGCTCCTGTAAAAATATTAACTGTAACATCCTGATTTTTATATAATAAAGAAATTGTGGAATTTAGGTTTTGAGAAAAAAATGATAATAATAGGAATTTATATTATTTGAGGTTATTTAGAAATAATATTATGATTAGGTATTTAATTATGAATTTAAAATTTAAATTTAAAACCACATAAGCAATACTTAGTTAAGATATAATACATAAATAATTTTTTTATGTGTGTGTTAAAAAAAAAAGAGAAGGTAGAAGGAACAAAAAAAAGGGGGGTGGAAGGTTGTTGTTTCTAAGTCCCACATTGGTTAGATGAGGGAAGAGAAGAGGTGCCTTCATGTATAAAAAGGAGGGGGTGTGTGCATTAGGAAGCATGAGAGGCTAAAATGCAATTTAGAAGAAATTGCAACTTTTGGCCCAAAGGTTTGAATAATTAAATTCAAACCTATAGTTTTTTTTTAATATAATTTTGGGACTCACAATCCTATTTTTATATTATTTTTCTCTCTTCCTCCCACGTTGCTCGGCGTTTTCTCGCAAGGGGGGATTATTTTCTTTTTCTTCAGGTATGTTCTAACTTTCCTGTTTAGATTAGCATTTAAAAATTTATTTAATTACAAAATTAATTTTATAGTTATTTTCTAAATAATATTAGCTTTCTAGTGATATGATTATTTTGTAGGATAGAGTAAATATTTTGATTAGGATTTTTTTATAGGATAGTTAATCTGATGATATGATGGATTAAAAATATAGGTTAAAACTCTTAGGGATATAATAAATATTATAGAATATTTTCTTGAGGTTGAAACTCATGTTTAAGAATTTTTGAGTTAAAATCTAGATCTATATGGTTGAATTTATGTGGAATCTGAGATGTAGGGATAAACCTATGATTATTAAATATTTATTAAGTATGAATAGGTATTTTTGAGGTTATAAAAAGCAGATTTGAGGCTTTAGGATAATTTTAAAATTTTTAATTTATTTTTGGACAAATTTTTAGAATATAGAAGGATGAAATCATGATACTAGAAGTGATTTGAGGATTAAAAAAATAGTTTATTAGGATACAAGAATTTTAGAAAAGAATTTGAGAAGTTAAATGAGGCATAAATCTTAAATTAGTGTTAATATGGATTATAGATCTAAGACTTTCTAACTATTTAAATTAGAGTTATTTATTTTAATGTAAAATTGATATATAGTATTGTGAAATAATTATGTAGATTATATTGACAAAGATAGTGGTGAAAAAGGAGTTGTGAAGGGGAACTTGTTATTCAAGACTCAAGGTAACCATTATTAATGTGTTGTGATGGGTGTGTTTGTGAATGGTTATGTGTTGTTTTGTTGTTTGAAAAAATTATGAATTATTGAAAATAAATACTGTTATATACTTCTGTGAAATCATTGCCAAGTGGGTTAAAAATTTATTTTTTGTTTATCATGATGAGATATTATTGTTCGGATATATTTCTGTGTGGATATTTGAATGATGCATGACTTGTCAGGGTATTTTAATGTATGGTGTTAATGAGAATTTCTGTTCGGTTAATTATTACCACGTGGTAAGCCCTCATTGGACCCAATGAGTGGCGTGTCGCTTGGTCCAACTCACCTTTGGTCGGGTGATTTGGAGTCCGAGCATGGCGAAAGGAGGATATAAGGTGCAGTCATGCAAATTAAATACTTGTTCGGTTTGTTTGAAAGTATTGTTCGGTTAAATGTTTTGTGTGCCCACTTAGCAATCGCATGATTAGTTACATCCGCATGCATCATTACATATTAATTTCTGATTACTGGGACTTTTAAGTCTCATTCCCCGTGGTTAATATTTTTTTACAGGATCGAGTCTGGCCGAGACAGCACCAGAGGTGTAACTATGGTGTATGAGACACCATCTTTTACGTTGCCTCTTATTTTGAATTATACAATGTATCTTGTGCCAACTTAGGACATATCTTCTTTGTGAAGCATGTAAACTCTAATCCTTTTTATTAAAAAGTATTTATGACCAAGAAGATTAAGATCTATCTTTTTTATTCTGAAATATCATGCCATGAGGATTATGTCTGTCCCTCATGGTTTTAATTACCTTTTTGGATATTTTAAGACTTGTGTTATGTCTTGAATGTATTATGGTAAGAAAATTTTCTACCATGATAATGTTTTAATAATTTGTGAAAAATCGGTTTGTAAATTGAGGGGGTGTTACATTAACCACGGGGAATGCAGACTTAAAAGTCCCAGTAACTAAAAATTAATATGTAATGATGCATGCGGATGTAACTAATCATGCGATTGCTAAGTGGGCACACACAAAACATTTAACCGAACAATACTTTCAAACAAACCAAAAAGTATTTAATTTGCATGACTGCACCTTATATCCTCCTTTCGCCATGCTCGGACGCCAAATCACCCGGCCATAGGTGAGTTGGACCAAGCGATACGCCACTCATTGGGTCCAATGAGAGCTTACCACGTGGTAATAATTAACCGAACAAAAATTCCCATTAACACCATACATTAAAATACCCTGACAAGTCATGCATCATTCAAATATCCAAACAGGAATATATCCGAACAATAATATCTCATCATGATAAAACAAAAATAAATTTTTAACCCACTTGGCAATAATTTCAAACAAGTATATATAATATTTATTTTCATAATTCATAATTTCTCTAAACAACAAAACAACACATAACCATTCACAAACACACCCATCAAACACATTAATAATGGTTACCTTGTGTCTGAATAACAAGTTCCCCTTCACAACTCCTTTTTCACCACTATCTTTGTCAATATAATCTACATAATATTTCACAATACTATATATGAATTTTACATTAAAATAAATAACTCTAATTTAAAGAGTTAGAAAGTCTTAGATCTATAATCCATATTAACACTAATTTAAGATTTATGTCAACTATCCTGAAGCCTCAAATCACCTTTCTATAACCTCAAAAGTACCTATTCATACTTAAATAAATATTTAATAATCATAGGTTTATCCCTGCATCTCAGATTCCACATAAATTCAACCATATAGATCTAGATTTTAACTCAAAAATTCTTAAACATGAGTTTCAACCTCAAGAAAATATTCTATAATATTTATTATATCCCTAAGAGTTTTAACCTATATTTTTAATCCATCATATCATCAGATTAACTATCCTATAAAAAAATCCTAATCAAAATATTTACTCTATCCTACAAAATAATCATATCACTAGAAAGCTAATATTATTTAGAAAATAACTATAAAATTAACTTTGTAATTAAATAAATTTTTAAATGCTAATCTAAACAGAAAAGCTAGAACATACCTGAAGAAAAAGAAAATAATCCCCCCTTGCGAGAAAACGCCGAGCAACGTGAGAGGAAGAGAGAAAAATAATATAAAAATAGGATTGTAAGTCCCAAAATTATATTAAAAAAAACTATAGGTTCGAATTTAATTATTCAAAACCTTTAGGCCAAAAGTTGCAATTTCCTCTAAATTGTATCTTAGCCTCTCATGCTTCCTAATGCACACACCCCCTCCTTTTTATACATGAAGGCACCTCTTCTCTTCCCTCATCTAACCAATGTGGGACTTAGAAACAACAACCTTCCACCCCCCCTTTTTTTTGTTCCTTCTACCTTCTCTTTTTTTTTAACACACAATAAAAAAAATTATTTATATATTATATTAACTAAATATTGTTTATGTGATTTTAAATTTAAATTTTTAAATTTATAATAAATACCTAACCATAATATCATTTCTAAATAACCTCAAATAATATAAATTCCTATTATTATCATTTTTTTCCTCAAAACCTAAATTCCACAATTTCTTTATTATATAAAAATCAGGATGTTACATGCTTGCAGGCTTTTATGTACTTTGTAGTCAACATAATCATTAGGGTTAAAATGATGTACTACTTGCTAATTTTGTGATAAAGTAAAAGAATGATATGATTAAAACTATAATATTTAATTTTTTTTACATGTTGTGACTCGATCTTGTTTGTTATATTAAACTAATATAACTAACCACCCCAGTGGAACTTTGATTGTGAATTCTTTATGATGTTTGATTTGATAGCCATAAAGCCATTCTTTATCCATCTTCATCTTCTATTGCTTGGTGCAAACTTGCATGGTTGTGTTAGAAAATGAGACGTTCTTCCATTCCATAAATTGCAACATTCATCAAGTCAAGAAGATGATTATTCACTTTATCATTAAATATTTATTACTTTTTTAAATAATTGTAATGTTTGTTCCAGTACAGCATATGGAAGTTACCAGAACTCTTTTTATTTAAGGAGAATTGCACTAAAGGCCCTTAAAATACAAAAAATTGCACTTCGGGCTCAATAAATTCTGATAATGCACTATAGGCTTAGGGACCTTGTTGTAATTTTTGTTAGGAGTAAAAGTATAATTTTACCTTTAATCAAAATGAAAGAAATGATCTAAGAGTTGGAAGAGTAAAGACAAATGAGGGAAGGTTTCTAACCTCTAAGAGTTGCAGGTTTCTCAGCTCCGATAGTGAGGAGTAACCTGTGAGGTACGTAGATCTCAAAATTCGTCCATCCTAATTAGAGTTTAGGTTCAAAATTTTTTTTTAAGCATTGATTAAGGTTGCCATCCACCATTTTTGTAACCCTTCCTATATCCATTAAATATAGAAAAGGATTAATAAAATCACCACTCATATGTACCAAACCGTACATTCAAATATATGTTTGAAAAGCTTAGGCCCAAGATTTATTTTACAAAATTATCAAAATCTTAACATAGCAAAGCTATACATAGCGAGAACAAATTATATACATTCATATCAATCATTGCACCTTTAAAATAAAGAAATAAGGTCCGATTTTGGGACATGCACCGCAGCATGTACCACATGCGCCGTGGCTTGTGGTACAAAGCCATGAGCTCTGACCTTTTCTGTGCCATGTGTCATGACATACATGCTAGTTTCTGCAGTTGTCATTTGACAACACACAAGATAAACTTCCAACGTATGCCATTTCCACATACGACACTGATGGAGTAATTCAATTGCCCACATAAAGCTTAACTCTTAAGCAAACTAATGAAATAGATTTGAATACAATCTAACGGTCAGATCAAAATTTAAATACTCGAGTGTAAAAAGTTACTTTTTATAAAAATTTAGCATACTTAAGCGCTCAATTCAACCACATTATCTCATTAGACCATTTTAAGCTTTGAACCAGGTCCTTAGTCCAAAAGAACCTAATACACCTGATTAACCACATTCTATATCATATATACACACATATATCACAATTTAGCTATTTTCACAAACACATACTTTGCACTATTTAGCATAAACTGGCCCACTTGGCCTTTTTCATCACAATATCTCAAATTTACCCATTTACAACATATTTATAACTAAATTTAGCCCCAATTAATCACTTCACTACATATTTTTACATATAGGCTAAGATTCACAAAATAACTACAAATTTCCACAAATCTCAACTTAAACATGCATGCAATCTCTATGGCAACTTATATATATATATATATATATATAACATACACAAGAGTAATGTTTATTACACAAAACTCAAAGATTTCACAACTATGGCACCACTATGCTGATCTTGACTCTTTTTCGTTGCCTTGATCACTACTCTGACCTATAAAAAAGTAATTACGGGGTGAGATATAATATCAGTAATAGAATAACTCTATACTATCAACTATGACATGTAACCGTACACAAGTATAGCATTATATATAGGTAAGCTTAGCATATAACATATGTTTTACTTTAAATCACATCAACATATCATTTTTCCTCTTTTACAACTTTATTCACCATAATTCACTATTTTTCACCACTTTTCTAATGTATAGCATGATCACTACTGACTGAATCTCTAAATCACCCGACTTGAAAACCTAGACTTGCCTTAGACTAATAAAAACTCTCATTAGCCTTGAGCTCACCTTTAGTAGTAGAATCGCCTGGATAAAGGTGTTCTATCTTACTTCTGGACTATAGTTTCTCCCAATACACACAATAGGGTGTCATTGACTCTAACACCACATCACATCGATACTAAGGAGTCCAATCATCAATATCGCACCTCAAAAGGTATTAAGGAGATAATCTCCAACACCACACTTTGAAGGTACTAAAGAGATACAATTCTCTAACACCGTATCTCGTCAGGCACTAAGGAGAATAATGCCATATGATCTTTATTTACATCGTCGTACAAGTGAACTTTCTCTTCTATGATCATGCTTTCATACAATCCACATCTCTCCGCGTATATATAACCATATATATATATATATAAAGTATAAAATCTCATGTTTTCACTTGTCTATTTGATCAAAAGCCCTTTTCATGTAACATTCACACAATGCCATAAAACATGCTTAGTTTAAAATAATTTTTATATACTAAATAACATACTTTGACACAGTTACAATAAATAGTCAAATAGAGAAACTTATTCAATTACTTTAACCCTTCTGTCACTAAAACGATTACCCCTGGTACTTCCTCAATCACTAACTCATCTCTACTAAGCTCTTTTCTCACTCTAAGCATGGAATATGCCTATCTACACACATTTGGTACAATATCAATTAATACAATTGACCAAAAATACTTAATTGCTATTACAGCTATATTTAGCAGTCTATTACTTTTCACTTAGTCTATCTAAGTTAAGTACTACCCAATTATTACTTTACATCACTTCAAATAATCCTATTTCACCCTTTGATAAAATGATAATTTTATATATTTTTATCTTTTTAATTTAGACTTTATATTTATTTGAGGCTAATTAAGTTTAATTAGATAATATTTGATTTTACTAGCCAATCTTCTTTTTTTGGATTTTAACTAACTAAATATTTAATTTTAGAATATAAATAATATCTTTAATATTTTTGCACAGTTGTTATTTAATTTTATCTTATTTGTGCATATTTTTTTAGATTCAATTTGAAAGATATTAATAAAGATTATTTTAGATAAGAAGAATATGGGCATACTTGAAGATTAAATCAAGAATTAAATATTTAAAATTTTGTTTAAATTTATCTTAGGTTATTTAGTGTAGTTTTCAATTAGAGTTATTTATGGTAGTTTTACTATTTTATTAGATTATTAGGTTTTCTAGCCGCACATGCACAGGAGATGCATCACTTTCATATATAAAAGAAGGAACATATGACGCAAAAGTTTGATAGTAGCGATTGCAATTCATCTTTTTCTTCAATTTCTCCAGTGATGGCTTGTTAATTTCTCATCTTATGCTATTTGATTTTTAGTTTTATGAAAAACTAATATTTTTGGTGTGATCAATTACCAACCATGATTCTAAACTTTAATCAGAGTCTTTGATATTCAGGAAAGATTTTGTTTTAGCTTTATTTCAATTTACTCTTTTTTCTCTCTACCTCTAAATTTTATGCTTTAATTGTTATTGCTGATTAGAGTAGCTTTACTTCATAATTTTTGGGTTATAAATTTTACCTGAGGTTTTACTTACTGTAATCGATTGATATAGTAACTAAAGAGTAATTTGGCTTGGCTTGAGTAATTACTCATGCTTTGTTTCTGGTGTGGCTTACTTAGAACAATTGTTAGGTTGTGGGTTAAGGGAGATTTCAATTAATCTATAACTTAATTTCTTGTTTAATTCTTGAATGATAATTTGAGAAATATATAATAAAACTAGAATAATAAAGTTAAATAGAATTAGTTTAATTTATAGATGAGGAAGATTAAGTTTAGGTGATTGAATTGTGATTGATTGCGCTGCTTGTTCTTGATAATTTTCTCAGTTGAATTTCCTTTATTTAATTTTAATTTATTTTTAAATTAATTTCATCATAAAAAACCCCCCATTATTTACCTTTTCATAATCATAATTCAAATAGTTACTCTGTTGACTCTTAGGGAGACGACTTAGGTTGCACTTTACTGCAAAATCTAGTTTTATTAATTTTGATGCTATTCGACAGTAATGTCACCCTTATACCATTTCCACCCCATTTTACCTTTAATTTAGGGCTAAATAGAGCTTAAAGCTTTAAAGCTCTATCATTAAACTCTAAATCAGTTGTAAAGCTCTAATTCAACTCTTGAGAACCTTTTTATTACTATAGGGTAAGAAATTAACTCCTTAAATTTTCCTGATTCAATTTCTCTATAACTCATACATAGAGAAATGATAGTAGAATTGAAGGTAAGGGTCGTATAAAGCTTACTCAATAAGACACTAGTTGAAAATGCCCTCTAAGCTCCAACAAAAGCTTTCCCTAGCTAATCCCTCCTCCTTCTCTCTTCCCTTTTGTGATTTTCTCTCTTTCCTCTCTGAACTCACATGCCAATTCATGACTTAAGTAGTTATTTTCTGTGCCATACGTTGCCTTGTGTCGTGGCGCACGGCATAGTGAGGAAAATCCTCACTGCACACACATGCTTTGTCTCAAAAGGCGATTTTTGCACCCATATCTGTCCATTCAACATTCTAAGGAGTCAAATTATCAACTAATCATCTAGATTTCTAATCACTGACTAATTACTAATTCACCCCTAATTAGTAGCTAATTACAAGATTAGAAAACTAAGATGTTATAATTTTTGTGTTGAAACAGGAAAGAGTTGAGAGTTGGACGAAGAGTTTAGCAAGCTAAGTAACTCTCTAATGTGCACAAGGTAAATCTAATTATTATCTAAGCAAACTGAGAGTTTAATGGGGGGTTTTTACATGGGGTAATAAGATGCATATGAGATAGATCTTTTATTGTACAAAATGCACTATAATGTTGTTGAAATTAAAATTTTATTTCCACTGCTGATATAAGTTGAGGGTTATTAAACTGTGTAAGTTAGTTGTTAAAGTTTTTACAGTGGATTAATTGTTGGACAATATTGACGGTTGACTTATTCATGTTAGACTTTAACATGTGAAGTAAATAAAACATGGCATTCAATATGAAGAAAATCTATTATTTGAAACATTAGAATATCTATTGTGCAAACATGAACTTTGAGTTGTTTATGTTGGATATTGAGTTGTGTAAACTAAGAATTTCCAAGAAAAAAATCGATGAGTATGGAAGATAAGAAGATTTATCACTATTCAAGATGTGTGTAGGCCAAACACAGTTGCAAGATATGTAAGAATCTTAACCCAGCATGAAAAGTACTCGCTTTTAGCTTTTTTAGTATACAAAGGCAACTATAATTATGTATATGAAAGCATTTTTATGTAATATTTTTAGGTAATTGGGAATGAGAAATATTTTTTATTTGTATATAAACAAGTAACTATTACATGTTTTGGACGTAGTTCCAACTTTTTGTATATACCAAACTTGAAATATGATGTAATGTTTCATGTGGATACTTGTTTAGTAGCTAGGCCAATACCAACATGAAATTATCAATATCTAATGTAATTGTTCTTCTTATTTCAATGAAATTTTATTGTTCATTATAGTTTGTGTAACTTGTACATTTTAAATTAACCTACATATCAACTAAACACCCATTGAAATTGTATTAAGAATTCATAAATATAGTGTCATGCACTTATGGACATTGTGTTATATATGCCTTGCGTAACTTGTATATTTTAAATTAACATATAGATCAATCGGACATGCATGGATATTATATTGAGAATTTATGAAAATTGTGTTGTACACCTATGGATATTGTGTTGTACATGCTTTGTGCAACTTGTACATTTTAAATTAATATACAAATCAATTGAATACATATGGATATTATATTGATAATTCATGAACATCATGTTGTGCACCCTAGACATTGTGTTGTGGATGTTCTACATAACTTGTAACTTTAAATTAATGTATATATTAATTGGACACGCATGGATATTATATTGATAATTCATGAATATCGTGTTATGAACACATGAACATTGTGTTATATATGCTCTATATAACTTGTACCTTTAAATTAATGTACGGATCAATCGGACATGAATGGATTTTGTATTGAAAATTTATGAACATCGTGTTGTGCATTTATAGATATTGTATTGAGAATTCATGAATATTGTATTGTGAATCTATAAACATTATGTTGTGTATGCAACGACATTGTCATAAAATATATGGACACTCAATAATTTCATTTTATTTTTATTAGAAATATGTGCATGATTTCAACTAACAATAAAAAACCAATTCCAAATTTAAAAAAAAATCTTAAAATATATACATCATCCAACTGGAAAAACCTAATTCCATAATCCTATAATTTTTCTTTTCCTTTACTTGCTCTTGTAAGTGCAAGAGGGCGCTTAGACATGACATTATTAGGATGCTCTCTAAGATTTCTCTTTTAAACTAATTAGGAATAACCTATCAAAGCCATTTTATGCTATGCACCTGCGCAAATTAGCAATCCAAAAGTTCAAAGTTAATAAGTTCAAGTATTTCAGTCAAAAAAAAAATAAGTTCAAGTATTGGTGGAGTTAAAAAATTTACAACTGAAGTTTTGAATATTCACAACTTCAGGTTCATCCTTTCACAAGTAAAGGTCTAAAATTTCTAACTTCACATTTGCAAAACCAAGGTTTATTGACAGCAAGTAAAACTTTCATTTTTTACAACTACAAATTCACAATTTCTCAAGCATAAGTTTATAGACTAACAAGTACAAGTCCAAAATTTGTAACTGTAGAGAATAAAAAATAACGTTTACTTACAACAAGTACAACTTTCAATTTTTTTACAACTACAAGTTCACAAATTCACAATATGGTTTTCATATATTAACAAATATATGTCTATTGGTAGTGAAATTTTTATTCAAAGTTGATAAGTTGTTGGCCAATTTCATAAATTTACAACTCAAAATTCACTTATTCACAACTATATATTGTTAGATTCACAATTAAAGGTCCAGAATTTCTAATAGTTAGCAAAAATATTTAGTGACAATAAGTTTTGAATTTTACAACTAGAAGTTCATAGTTTCACAATATTGGGTTCACATATCAACAATTATGTCTATTATAGCCAAATTCTTGTTGAGAGGTGATAAGTTGTTGGCCAAAATAAGAAATTTACAACTTAAGATTCATATATTCACAGCTCTAGGTTCATAGATTCAAAAGTAAAACTCAAGGTTTTCTAACTTCATGTAATTAGAATGTTTAATGACACCAAATGCAAGTTTCAAATTTTACAACTACAACTTTAGAGTTTCACAACTTTAGCTTGACATATTAACAAGTTCAAGTCCACTGGTATTGAAAGCTATGTTTAGAGTTAAAGTACATGCAAAACAAGTTCACTGAATTACAACTTTAGGTTCAAATATTTATAAACATGGGTTATATTGAATCATATGTTTTGATGATTATAAAATCAAGAGAAGAGGTGTATGTTATATGTTCAGATACATAAAGATTCATGGATAAAGACAAAACCTTCAAAAGCATGAAGAATTAAGAGAAGAAGAAGATTTATAGGATAAGTTATTTATTTCTCTTAGATTCAATATGAAAACTATGAGAATTTCATCACATATTATCAATCTTAAAATGAATGCATCATCTTAGCCTCATTAATCTTATATGTGCATTTTTAGGACTTGTCTTAATCAATTCAAGCTTAGGTGTAATGTCATTCTAGCTTAAATTGGATCATAAAAGTTAATTTTTTCACTGCATGATGTTTCACGCATGATTCAGTATGGTCCCACACATAATATATCACTTAAGGCACACTAATTGACGTTTCACGCATGATTCAATGGTGATCCATATGTGATTTGTCACTTGTATTTGTGTGATGCCTTGTTGAAGTTTTTGTGCTCCAATTCACGCAAGTTATCCTTATGTATACACACTTGAATTGTCACCTTGTATTCCTTTGTATTTTGAGTGGTGTCATTTCATGCCTAAAAGGAAAAATGTTCACACGTGTTTTATCACTAAGTTTATTGAACATTTTTTACTTAAAAGAGTCTTAAGCCATTTCAAGCTTGTTTCGTCTTGTGAACTTGCGTGGTCTATCACTTATTGATCTAAGTCTTTTTAATCATGCAATCCTTGCTTGAAAGCACATGAGTTCCACACATGATATGTCTTCCCGAATTGCTTGGTTTTGTAACTAGCCATTTCACGTGTATGTGTGTTAGAATGTTCCATGCATGATTTGTCATCCAAAATGGTTTGGATTTTGTATCCAATCATTTCATGCGTGATGGTTAGTTGATCCCATGCCTGATTCATCACAAAATTGACCTTGGCATTCTACTGGCCAATTCACGTGAGAGAACCTGAAGGTCACATGCCTGTTTTGTCACATATAATTACTTGCATCTTATTTTCTTACGAAACACACGTGAGTGTCCCTAGTTTTCACTGTTAAATTGTCACATATGCTTGACTGAAATTTGCCTAGCTCTATTTCACGTGTGAATCTTTTGGTTCCACACAAGGAATGTCACCAACGGCTAGATATAATGTTCCAACGGTTTGTTAACTGTCAAAATTATATATGTGATGTAATTCAAGTCTAGAGTAAGAATTTTGATCTATAAGTGAACTATTCATCATTAGAACACTCTTAAAAGCTTTTAAAGTTGTGCATTAAATTCTTGCATTCATTCATTTATCATTCTTGATAAATTTTGTGACAAAGCTCTTAACAATTCTTAAGCTTTTAACTGTACTTTATTTACTCTTTCTAGAGAGTTTATCTTTGATAATTATTTTATTTGTAAACAAGCTGAAATCTTGAAAAGAGATTTTCCAAATGAATTGTAATAACTTAGTGGTTGTAGCAAAGTTTCTTGTTGAAACAAGACTAGTCAAGTCTTGAGAGTTGTACTGAGGTTATAAGCACCCACTTAAACTTATGAGTTTATTTGAAAATCTCAAGGGTGATCTTGAGGACATGACGTAGGCCAAGTTTTGGGTTGAACAAGCATAAATCTCCTGTGTCAAATCTCCTTATTCTTTGCATTCATTCTCATCTCTTTAAAGTTATCTAGTAAAATTTAGTATTACCCAATTCACTCCCCTCTTGGGTGCCAGTCTATTCATCAGGTTAATCAATTCACATGTCAAACCATAGGTCCTTCTATTATTAATAAGCAAAGTTCAGAAATGTACAAGTAAAAGTCGTAATATTAAAAAATACATGTTCAAATATGTACATGTAAATGTCCATATCTTGACAAGCAAAGGTTCAAAGTTGACGTGTTGCCAAAGTTCTCAAATTTATAGCTTAACGTCCAAACATTCACAAGTATAGGTTCATCAATTCACAATTCAAAGTCCAGATCTAGAATTTCCAAATTCAAATATTCACAACTCAATGATGGAAAGTTTTAGTTTTTGCAATCACTGTAGCAGTTCCTATAAATCCTAGAAATCCCAATGCACCTGCGCAAATTAGCAATCCAAAAGTTCAAAGTTAATAAGTTCAAGTATTTCAGTCAAAAAAAAATAAGTTCAAGTATTGGTGGAGTTAAAAAATTTACAACTGAAGTTTTGAATATTCACAACTTCAGGTTCATCCTTTCACAAGTAAAGGTCTAAAATTTCTAACTTCACATTTGCAAAACCAAGGTTTATTGACAGCAAGTAAAACTTTCATTTTTTACAACTACAAATTCACAATTTCTCAAGCATAAGTTTATAGACTAACAAGTACAAGTCCAAAATTTGTAACTGTAGAGAATAAAAAATAACGTTTACTTACAACAAGTACAACTTTCAATTTTTTTACAACTACAAGTTCACAAATTCACAATATGGTTTTCATATATTAACAAATATATGTCTATTGGTAGTGAAATTTTTATTCAAAGTTGATAAGTTGTTGGCCAATTTCATAAATTTACAACTCAAAATTCACTTATTCACAACTATATATTGTTAGATTCACAATTAAAGGTCCAGAATTTCTAATAGTTAGCAAAAATATTTAGTGACAATAAGTTTTGAATTTTACAACTAGAAGTTCATAGTTTCACAATATTGGGTTCACATATCAACAATTATGTCTATTATAGCCAAATTCTTGTTGAGAGGTGATAAGTTGTTGGCCAAAATAAGAAATTTACAACTTAAGATTCATATATTCACAGCTCTAGGTTCATAGATTCAAAAGTAAAACTCAAGGTTTTCTAACTTCATGTAATTAGAATGTTTAATGACACCAAATGCAAGTTTCAAATTTTACAACTACAACTTTAGAGTTTCACAACTTTAGCTTGACATATTAACAAGTTCAAGTCCACTGGTATTGAAAGCTATGTTTAGAGTTAAAGTACATGCAAAACAAGTTCACTGAATTACAACTTTAGGTTCAAATATTTATAAACATGGGTTATATTGAATCATATGTTTTGATGATTATAAAATCAAGAGAAGAGGTGTATGTTATATGTTCAGATACATAAAGATTCATGGATAAAGACAAAACCTTCAAAAGCATGAAGAATTAAGAGAAGAAGAAGATTTATAGGATAAGTTATTTATTTCTCTTAGATTCAATATGAAAACTATGAGAATTTCATCACATATTATCAATCTTAAAATGAATGCATCATCTTAGCCTCATTAATCTTATATGTGCATTTTTAGGACTTGTCTTAATCAATTCAAGCTTAGGTGTAATGTCATTCTAGCTTAAATTGGATCATAAAAGTTAATTTTTTCACTGCATGATGTTTCACGCATGATTCAGTATGGTCCCACACATAATATATCACTTAAGGCACACTAATTGACGTTTCACGCATGATTCAATGGTGATCCATATGTGATTTGTCACTTGTATTTGTGTGATGCCTTGTTGAAGTTTTTGTGCTCCAATTCACGCAAGTTATCCTTATGTATACACACTTGAATTGTCACCTTGTATTCCTTTGTATTTTGAGTGGTGTCATTTCATGCCTAAAAGGAAAAATGTTCACACGTGTTTTATCACTAAGTTTATTGAACATTTTTTACTTAAAAGAGTCTTAAGCCATTTCAAGCTTGTTTCGTCTTGTGAACTTGCGTGGTCTATCACTTATTGATCTAAGTCTTTTTAATCATGCAATCCTTGCTTGAAAGCACATGAGTTCCACACATGATATGTCTTCCCGAATTGCTTGGTTTTGTAACTAGCCATTTCACGTGTATGTGTGTTAGAATGTTCCATGCATGATTTGTCATCCAAAATGGTTTGGATTTTGTATCCAATCATTTCATGCGTGATGGTTAGTTGATCCCATGCCTGATTCATCACAAAATTGACCTTGGCATTCTACTGGCCAATTCACGTGAGAGAACCTGAAGGTCACATGCCTGTTTTGTCACATATAATTACTTGCATCTTATTTTCTTACGAAACACACGTGAGTGTCCCTAGTTTTCACTGTTAAATTGTCACATATGCTTGACTGAAATTTGCCTAGCTCTATTTCACGTGTGAATCTTTTGGTTCCACACAAGGAATGTCACCAACGGCTAGATATAATGTTCCAACGGTTTGTTAACTGTCAAAATTATATATGTGATGTAATTCAAGTCTAGAGTAAGAATTTTGATCTATAAGTGAACTATTCATCATTAGAACACTCTTAAAAGCTTTTAAAGTTGTGCATTAAATTCTTGCATTCATTCATTTATCATTCTTGATAAATTTTGTGACAAAGCTCTTAACAATTCTTAAGCTTTTAACTGTACTTTATTTACTCTTTCTAGAGAGTTTATCTTTGATAATTATTTTATTTGTAAACAAGCTGAAATCTTGAAAAGAGATTTTCCAAATGAATTGTAATAACTTAGTGGTTGTAGCAAAGTTTCTTGTTGAAACAAGACTAGTCAAGTCTTGAGAGTTGTACTGAGGTTATAAGCACCCACTTAAACTTATGAGTTTATTTGAAAATCTCAAGGGTGATCTTGAGGACATGACGTAGGCCAAGTTTTGGGTTGAACAAGCATAAATCTCCTGTGTCAAATCTCCTTATTCTTTGCATTCATTCTCATCTCTTTAAAGTTATCTAGTAAAATTTAGTATTACCCAATTCACTCCCCTCTTGGGTGCCAGTCTATTCATCAGGTTAATCAATTCACATGTCAAACCATAGGTCCTTCTATTATTAATAAGCAAAGTTCAGAAATGTACAAGTAAAAGTCGTAATATTAAAAAATACATGTTCAAATATGTACATGTAAATGTCCATATCTTGACAAGCAAAGGTTCAAAGTTGACGTGTTGCCAAAGTTCTCAAATTTATAGCTTAACGTCCAAACATTCACAAGTATAGGTTCATCAATTCACAATTCAAAGTCCAGATCTAGAATTTCCAAATTCAAATATTCACAACTCAATGATGGAAAGTTTTAGTTTTTGCAATCACTGTAGCAGTTCCTATAAATCCTAGAAATCCCAATGCACCTGCGCAAATTAGCAATCCAAAAGTTCAAAGTTAATAAGTTCAAGTATTTCAGTCAAAAAAAAAATAAGTTCAAGTATTGGTGGAGTTAAAAAATTTACAACTGAAGTTTTGAATATTCACAACTTCAGGTTCATCCTTTCACAAGTAAAGGTCTAAAATTTCTAACTTCACATTTGCAAAACCAAGGTTTATTGACAGCAAGTAAAACTTTCATTTTTTACAACTACAAATTCACAATTTCTCAAGCATAAGTTTATAGACTAACAAGTACAAGTCCAAAATTTGTAACTGTAGAGAATAAAAAATAACGTTTACTTACAACAAGTACAACTTTCAATTTTTTTACAACTACAAGTTCACAAATTCACAATATGGTTTTCATATATTAACAAATATATGTCTATTGGTAGTGAAATTTTTATTCAAAGTTGATAAGTTGTTGGCCAATTTCATAAATTTACAACTCAAAATTCACTTATTCACAACTATATATTGTTAGATTCACAATTAAAGGTCCAGAATTTCTAATAGTTAGCAAAAATATTTAGTGACAATAAGTTTTGAATTTTACAACTAGAAGTTCATAGTTTCACAATATTGGGTTCACATATCAACAATTATGTCTATTATAGCCAAATTCTTGTTGAGAGGTGATAAGTTGTTGGCCAAAATAAAAATTTACAACTTAAGATTCATATATTCACAGCTCTAGGTTCATAGATTCAAAAGTAAAACTCAAGGTTTTCTAACTTCATGTAATTAGAATGTTTAATGACACCAAATGCAAGTTTCAAATTTTACAACTACAACTTTAGAGTTTCACAACTTTAGCTTGACATATTAACAAGTTCAAGTCCACTGGTATTGAAAGCTATGTTTAGAGTTAAAGTACATGCAAAACAAGTTCACTGAATTACAACTTTAGGTTCAAATATTTATAAACATGGGTTATATTGAATCATATGTTTTGATGATTATAAAATCAAGAGAAGAGGTGTATGTTATATGTTCAGATACATAAAGATTCATGGATAAAGACAAAACCTTCAAAAGCATGAAGAATTAAGAGAAGAAGAAGATTTATAGGATAAGTTATTTATTTCTCTTAGATTCAATATGAAAACTATGAGAATTTCATCACATATTATCAATCTTAAAATGAATGCATCATCTTAGCCTCATTAATCTTATATGTGCATTTTTAGGACTTGTCTTAATCAATTCAAGCTTAGGTGTAATGTCATTCTAGCTTAAATTGGATCATAAAAGTTAATTTTTTCACTGCATGATGTTTCACGCATGATTCAGTATGGTCCCACACATAATATATCACTTAAGGCACACTAATTGACGTTTCACGCATGATTCAATGGTGATCCATATGTGATTTGTCACTTGTATTTGTGTGATGCCTTGTTGAAGTTTTTGTGCTCCAATTCACGCAAGTTATCCTTATGTATACACACTTGAATTGTCACCTTGTATTCCTTTGTATTTTGAGTGGTGTCATTTCATGCCTAAAAGGAAAAATGTTCACACGTGTTTTATCACTAAGTTTATTGAACATTTTTTACTTAAAAGAGTCTTAAGCCATTTCAAGCTTGTTTCGTCTTGTGAACTTGCGTGGTCTATCACTTATTGATCTAAGTCTTTTTAATCATGCAATCCTTGCTTGAAAGCACATGAGTTCCACACATGATATGTCTTCCCGAATTGCTTGGTTTTGTAACTAGCCATTTCACGTGTATGTGTGTTAGAATGTTCCATGCATGATTTGTCATCCAAAATGGTTTGGATTTTGTATCCAATCATTTCATGCGTGATGGTTAGTTGATCCCATGCCTGATTCATCACAAAATTGACCTTGGCATTCTACTGGCCAATTCACGTGAGAGAACCTGAAGGTCACATGCCTGTTTTGTCACATATAATTACTTGCATCTTATTTTCTTACGAAACACACGTGAGTGTCCCTAGTTTTCACTGTTAAATTGTCACATATGCTTGACTGAAATTTGCCTAGCTCTATTTCACGTGTGAATCTTTTGGTTCCACACAAGGAATGTCACCAACGGCTAGATATAATGTTCCAACGGTTTGTTAACTGTCAAAATTATATATGTGATGTAATTCAAGTCTAGAGTAAGAATTTTGATCTATAAGTGAACTATTCATCATTAGAACACTCTTAAAAGCTTTAAAGTTGTGCATTAAATTCTTGCATTCATTCATTTATCATTCTTGATAAATTTTGTGACAAAGCTCTTAACAATTCTTAAGCTTTTAACTGTACTTTATTTACTCTTTCTAGAGAGTTTATCTTTGATAATTATTTTATTTGTAAACAAGCTGAAATCTTGAAAAGAGATTTTCCAAATGAATTGTAATAACTTAGTGGTTGTAGCAAAGTTTCTTGTTGAAACAAGACTAGTCAAGTCTTGAGAGTTGTACTGAGGTTATAAGCACCCACTTAAACTTATGAGTTTATTTGAAAATCTCAAGGGTGATCTTGAGGACATGACGTAGGCCAAGTTTTGGGTTGAACAAGCATAAATCTCCTGTGTCAAATCTCCTTATTCTTTGCATTCATTCTCATCTCTTTAAAGTTATCTAGTAAAATTTAGTATTACCCAATTCACTCCCCTCTTGGGTGCCAGTCTATTCATCAGGTTAATCAATTCACATGTCAAACCATAGGTCCTTCTATTATTAATAAGCAAAGTTCAGAAATGTACAAGTAAAAGTCGTAATATTAAAAAATACATGTTCAAATATGTACATGTAAATGTCCATATCTTGACAAGCAAAGGTTCAAAGTTGACGTGTTGCCAAAGTTCTCAAATTTATAGCTTAACGTCCAAACATTCACAAGTATAGGTTCATCAATTCACAATTCAAAGTCCAGATCTAGAATTTCCAAATTCAAATATTCACAACTCAATGATGGAAAGTTTTAGTTTTTGCAATCACTGTAGCAGTTCCTATAAATCCTAGAAATCCCAAAAACATGTATCTAAATGAAAGATGAATAGATTCAGAACTTAAAGGGAAACTTGAGTTCTAGAGGTTTGATGCTAAGGAGCTACTTGATGCTCATCTCAAAACAATGTTATTGATCTAGGAAGAGTGATTTGCAAAAGTTGTTTAGGGACAACAATAAAGGCAACAAGTTCAAGTCGTGCAGAAGCTAGCTCTTGTATGTTGGCTCACTGCAAGAAGGACGGATAGATCGAGAAGGCGAAGAAGGGAAAGGAAGAATTAGGGAACCATAATGCAATGTTGTGAGGAGGAAGAGGGAGAAAAAGAGGAAGAGAGAGAAAGAGGAGAGGAGGAAGAAGATCAGATTGTGCTTGGTTAGTTTTGAGAGGGGCAAAATTGTACTTTCACTTCTAACAAAAATTGCAACAAGAACTCTTGAGCTTGCAGTGCATTATCAAAATCTATTTGGTCCACAGTGCAATTTCTGTGTTTTGTGGGCCCTTAGTGTGATTCTCCCTTTTATTTATTATTTTTATTTTTGGAGTCTCAAAGAATAACTCAGATATAAACTGTAGGATTCACACACAAAAAAAGGAAAAAAAGATCTCTTTTATATTTGCTACAGGATTGAGATGAAAAGCTTTAGGACATGGAGAGCCTTCTTCTAGAGTTGGCTCTTAGTCTACTGGGATGTGGTGGCTTTGGTTTTTCCTGTCTTTCTCCAATTTCGTCTCCATCTAGTTTTGCATGAAAGGACTGCTTAATCTTTCTCCAATTAAGACCCCATCCTGATGCATTCTTTGGCTTGCTGTTACTCAATTTTTCATATTCCCTCTGCAACTCAGAGTAATCATCGTGTAGTTCTGCCATCTTGGACTTTACATTCTCAAGTTCTGATTTGAGTGCTTGAATCTCTGCATTTGTAAATGATTGGTTTACATCCTGTTCAGAGTTGTTTCCACTTGGTATTGGCTCCTTTTCTTGCATTGCTTCTCTCATCTTTACTTGCTCTGAAAATAGAACCTGCAAATCTCATATTTTGGTCAGGGGTGAATTATAATAAGGGCAAGTAATCATTATTGTTATTTTCTGTTTAGCTTCAGACATCATCTGTACCATTTCACCTTTGCTGTTCTATATAATATAAATTTCGTATAATGTACTTGGAAATATACTGTTCTATCTACTTTATTTATCCTTTTTGTAAATTAGTTTATGATGACTATATCACATCTCAAATTCTCTTTTATTTAAAATGCTCTTCCAAATTCGTTTTCTCTGCTGCAACATCAAGAGGATTTTATTTATAAATCACACTAGGCATAGGCATAACCTCTTCTGCATAGAAGAAAGATTTTGCAAAAGTAAATTTCAACAATAACCCATTAACGTAGACTTCATTTATATATTGATTCTAGAGTGGGTAATGTGGGTGGGCTAGGCTTATTCGAGCTAGACTTATTTGGATTAGGTTTAAAATATCCTGCCATGTAAAAAAACTCATATATAGCCAAGCCCGACCCTAATCCCTTAGGCTTTCGGGCTGGTCCAAATACTCAAATTATTAAATATTATTTTATTTTATATTTTTTTCCTTAGGCTTTCGAGCTAGTCCAAATACCCAAATTGTTAAATATTATTTCATTTTATATTTTTTTATCTAATTTTAATTTTTATATTATTTTATTAATTAAAAAAGAAATTTAGGTATTTGGGCTGAAACCATTGAGGTTCTGACTTAGCCCAAATTTCTTTGGGTGACCCAAATAAGTTTGGAGCAAAGAAAATCTTTTAAACGTTCAAACTCAAACCTAAGATTTTTTTTTTTTAAGCTTATTCAGGCTAGCCAATCAGGCTTGGCCCAAATTACCGCTTCTAGTTGATCCAATCCTGTGGAGCTTAAAATAAAAGTCCTCAAAGATACATCATATATGAATTGAGCAACTAGGTTATTGGGATCTGACGAACTTCACCTGTACAATAGTTCTTAGAGGCAATCTATCATTTTGTGCAGCATGCATGCATGCATCAAGTGAGAGTTTTCCACAGTTCATTATTTTGCACAGCCTTCTCCGGTCATGCTCAGGCAATACAGGCTGAGTCTGGGGAGATCTCAGTGTCAAAATGTCATAACATTGTCTCAAAATTCCTTCTACATGAATATTAAATAGAAAATTGAGACACAAGGAGAAGAAATAAGAAGCTAACCTTAAGGTAGGTGTCAATGGCTCTGTATAGACCATCATCACAAGTTCGAGCATTTTCTGGTAGCAGTTCAGCCAAAACTTGAAACTTGGTAATTGAGAGATTTGGATCTCTTGCAACTTCTGCTAGGTAATGGTCTAAGAGCCTACTGATGTTGAATTTCCCAGACTTGTGCTGCTGTTGCACCTGTTGTTCATGCATCAAGTAGTATTCCACAATCCTTTGCACTATATCAGTGTCCAGTATCGTGCATTCTTCTGATGAGTTGATCATGTCACTGAAAGGAAAAGAAAAGCATGAAGGTTAATGTGATTGGCCATTTTGAGAATTTCTTGTAGTTTTTACTTAACTTGAATTATTAATTACAGTGTCCATTGTGTGAAATGGGAAAAGCTATACACACTTTACTAGTTTCCGTTGATCTCCATTTTGATATCTTGGAATCAAAAGATCATTCACGTCTGCATCTTCCAACATCATCCCCACTCTCTTTTCAATGTCTGAAGTGAGAGCGGGCGATGCAGAATACATCATAGCCATTTTTAACATCTGCAACAAGAATTTACATGACACAGCTTCTTGTTGAGGAGGAAGTATGCTCAATAGGCTTTCAATAATTGTCTTTTGCTCCTTGCTGTGTCCAGCCTTTTCTTTCTCCTTCCCACTATAAATACTGAACTGTAATTCATTCTTCTCATACCCGTACCCCCTTAGCCCTTCTAGCTCCATATCCATTCCTGGTAACCATTGTTTTGCATAGTGCATAATGCATTTACCTATTATCTCTTGTTTGATTCCTTTTGCTCTTATAGCTGCAATAATCCGCATGAAATGATCAATGCGAAGAGTTGACACATCATTGAACCACCAGCCTTCTTGATTTGCTGTTACCTCTGTACTTGAGGAGTTATCTTTAGAAGCCTTCCAAGCAATGGAATCACAGCATCTTCTAACAATTTGGAGATTCTCTGCCCATGGTGATAGAGTTTCACAAGATTTCAGAACAGTGACAGTGTCTTTCCATGAAGAAAGCACAATAAATGTGAGGAAGGCTTCAGTCTTGGAGATGAGATTCCCATCTTCCAGTTCTTCAGTCATCTCCAAGAATTCTGACGCACATCTCAGTGCTGCTATATTCTTTGAGTTGAAGTCTATTGGGAGGCCGTAGCAGAATTTTATAATTATTTCGAATGTTTCAAATCCACCTGGGAAGTTTTCAAGCTTGAGCTCGTATCCTGCATTTGAGACTGAAGGCTGAACTTCCAATCGTCCTATGTAGGCACATTTTGCTATCAAGGGATACTGTTTCAGCAAAAGAAGTGAGCACATAAGATGATTATGGTGCCTTTCTTATGAATTACTATCTTCCTTTTCAATGTTTTGTTTTCTGCTTTCTCTCGCTCTTTAGGAAGTATCAAAACATGAAAAGTTAACTTAAATTTGTTCAATTACTAAGAACAAGTAGAACACCTTTTGATCAACTTTTCTCTGATCATTTGGAACATTTTCAAATGAAAAGAAAGTTATGCTAGGTGTGTCTAGCCATACCTTGTGAACATTATAGGTAGTTTCCTGAACTTGAATTGACAAGTCCGAAGGCATTTGAGGTGTGATAAACCTGCATGATTCCCAAATCAGATCAAGCAAAAAAACAAAAAAAAGGACAGAAGAATTTTTGCTCGAATTAGATGTGCAAAAGTCACATCAACATAGACATTTCATGGAAATTGTGAATCGTGTGTTTATAGCTGCCATATGAGAAAATATGAAATGAAACAGAATCTTTTGTGACTATAATATAGTACCATGAGTGTTCGTTTCTGAAGCTGTCAGCTATGGTGATGACTCTGTCAGGAACTACGATGCTTTTGTCTGAAAGTTGATGATCAGTGCCATGAGACTGATTCTCCGCGTCTGCGTCTTTTGGCTGAGTCGCCTGAAGCCGAAGAGACTTTCGCATGGTGTTTCTCTAGTTGCAGTCATCCTATGGTCACGCTTCATTAAAAGTTGGAAGAATAAATGGTATGACATGCCCGAGCTCTTCTCTAAATTAATGCTGAGAAGTGAGTCTGTGGCTTGTGTAGGACTGTAGTTAATATGGTTGGTGGATTGTTTCTTTCCTTGAGAGTCTTGTCAGCTTTCAGAAAATTCCCCAAGTGTGTAAAAGCTGAAAACTACATATGGATTATGAGTATCACCGTTCTCTTTCTTCCTTTTTTATTTGTTTGTTTATTTTTTGGAGAGCTAGTGGAGGACAATGGTAGCTAGTTGTTTCACTTTCACTGTTATTTATTATTACAATTAGATAACACGTGATTATACCAAGTTTTAACTTTTAATTGAGTAATGTACTTGTAGTGGAAAAAAAAAGTTATCTGGTTTAATTAATTGAAATCATATGTTTAGTTGCTAATCGTTATATGGCATTTTGTTCATAGAACCATCTATCCTTTATTTGTTTGGATCATTAGGAATGATCATGAAATTTGGAGATAACAAAATTTTTAATCCTTTAAACTTATTTTAATTATTGATTTGACCCCTAAAAATTGATTTTTATTGATCAAGTTTCTAAAGTTCCGTTGCTATAAGCAATTATTTCTTATGATTTGAAGGAAATGTAAGGTGTGTTATAGGAAGGGATGTAAAAGGTGATTGATTCTTTGATATTTAGGTTGACAACATGCAATCCTAACATGCATGTGACATAATTGTGTAGAGTAACTATAGTCATAAAATTTTATGGACTTAGTCTCTTGAAATGCAATAATAATAATGAGGTATCAAGGAACTTCTTGAAGATTAAATTTTTATGTGAAATTATTTTAGTATCCATCTACAATTAATTTATATAGTTTATAATTTTGGCATAAGTATTCATAAGTTTAGTTCTACCAATAATTAAAATAATTTAAAAAATCACAACTTTCTATCAAAAAAGTCTAACTAATTTTATATCATTTACAAGTTTAGCATGATTAGATGTAAGTTTGATTCCATCAATAATTAAAATAATTTAAAAAATTATAACTTTTTAAATTATAGAGAAGTACTAAAGCAATTTTATATTGAAATTTGATGTCAAAGAAGTCAT
The DNA here is from genome assembly GCF_029017545.1 of Prosopis cineraria. NCBI lineage: Eukaryota > Viridiplantae > Streptophyta > Magnoliopsida > Fabales > Fabaceae > Prosopis > Prosopis cineraria. The sequence goes on along the minus strand of NW_026555335.1, from coordinate 34,909,760 downwards.
TTAGAACTTCACTATTATTATCACATTTCGCAAGATAAAATTGGCATTTTTTCTATTTCATAAGGATTTGTATGTCATTCTTTGATTGATAAAATTTAAATTTTGAAGATTAATTAATAATTGAGGCAAATTTAAATTTAAACCCTAAAATTTGCATATAACTTGGGAATCAATGTAATAAAATATGACATTTATAAGAAAACTAGATTTATTTCCGGTGAGATATATAAAGATTATTTTACATTTGATAGGTAAAAATAAAATAGAAATATGACAATTAAAAAAATTTATTTTAGTTTTTATAAAAAAATTATTTCAGTGTCTTAGAATTTTTATTTTATATAAATTAAAATTTAAATAATGATTTTTTATTTTAAAATTTGTTTTGCTTGATAAAAGATGTGCATGTACTTCTTGCCTCGAACAATATTATCTTCAATAAAAGAATATTTGTTCACAATAAAAACATTGTTTTGCCCATACATATTAAAAAAAAAAGATGCTGATGATGATGATATCAATTAAAGTTAGCATGAGTAATAAGATCTAATCACTTAAATAAATGGTTGAAGATTCGAAATTTTTATGTATATATTATATAACAATTTAATTTGGAGAGGTCTATCTTTTCTTTTTTGTATCTTTTGAGAAATAATATTTGTTATCATTAATTCCTTACCTCCTAAAGATTAAAATATAATTAACTTTGTTTCAGAGTTTCTTAGCCGTTGCATCATTTTAAGAAAAAGGAAGCATATACGGTAAATTAATGCTGAGAAGTAAGTTTGTGGTTTGTGTAGGAGCGTAGTTAAGATGGTTAGTGGACTGTTCCTTTCCTTGGGAGGTTATCAGCTTTCACGATATTCTCAAAGATGTTCTCCCTTCATCAAAAAATTTGAGACATTTTTTAATCAAACTCATCTCTAATAAAATAATTAATTATGTTTCAATCAATATCATATTTTTATATTTATTTTTATTTAATAGAATGTTTTATATAAAAATATAAAATAATTATTTATTAGAACACTTTAAAAAATATATTATTATATCTTAAAATATTAAAAATATTTTATATTTATTAATATTCAATCCTTAAGATGAAATATATTTATATTTTTAATGGAAGAGTAAAAAATAAAAACTGAAAACAATGCATGGATGAGATTCGTACTCTTTCTTTTATTTATTTATTTTTGGACTGCGGGTGGGGGACAATGAGCAGTTAGCACTTGGTAGTTACCGTTTCACTATTTTCTTTCCTTTCCAAAACATAATGTTGGTCACCGTCTCTTTTACGGTGAAAGCAATCTAATTAGAGTTTTTTTTTTTAAATTTCCTATCATGATAAATGATGCCCCTTAAAAAACAAAATATATTTTTAATTGAATCATATTTTTAATAAATTAGTCATTTATTTTTAAATTAACATCATCTTTTTTTATTTTACTCTTATTTGTTAGGATATTTTATTTAAAGATGAAGGGTTAAATAATTTATATATTAAAAGTGTTTTTGAAAAAAAATTAATTAATTACACATTAAAAAACTTAAAAACACCTTTTAACATTCAATTAAAAAAATGTCTTATGTTTTTTATGAAGAGAATAAATTCTATGCATGTTTGCCTCTAGTTTGGAGTTCAATTTTCTATTATATTTTTCAAGGCTCAAGAAAGCTGTTTAGAGGGGCAGAATGGGGACCAAACCTCCTCGCCATAATAGAACTTGATCTTGTTTGGAGTATTTGCGTCGTCATGTATAATTTGCAATTATTTTTCTTCTTTTACCTGCGATCATCACCACCATTAACGTATTTTCACTAAAAATAGGAGAACAGGTGGGCTCAACCTTTGAAACTCGATTTCCTAAATTTTAACCAAAATTTGAGGCTTGACTTTTATTAAAATGGCTTAAAGTTAGGCTTACAAGTCTGATTTTTTTAATAATATTATTATTTAATGGTGTTTTTTTAAAAATAATTTAATTTAATTTAATATCATAATATTTGATATTATAATTTAACTCTAAAATTCAACAAAAATTAAATCAAAGTCTTACATCATCTAAAAAATAAATAAAAATTTAAAAATCTAAATACATGCTAGTTAATGAAATTGGAATTCATAACAAAGTTTCAGAAATAAAACATATGTGACATATCAATATAATCTTTACAGAATAAGAATAAGACGAGGGATTAAAATTTTTAAATTAAATTAAAATCTTAAAAGTGAGTATCAAATTAAAATCTTGGACATCGATAGCCTAAAAAAAGATCTATACCAGAAGAGGAATTACTTGAAAGTAAAAAAGATAAAAAGCTAAAACAATAAAATGTCAAGAGATAAACATCGAGTTAAGAGACGTTGAGTTAATAGATGAAAGGGAGAGCAGAGTGGAGAGACAGAGAGAATTAGAGGGCATTAGAGCAACAAGAAGAAGAGATGAGATAACTAAAAGAAAGAGAAGGTAAGAGAAAAAGATTAAGTCAAGAGATGAAAAAAGCTAAAGAATTTAAAATGGTTGAATGTTTAGGATTTTTTTTATTTGCCAAATAGTGTGTTTTAAGGTAGTAAAAAAAAAAAATAGAACATGATTTGAAAAGTTGCTTGAGTTTGAGCCCCTTTTTCAGTATTAAAGTTTGGTCGAGAAGTTAAGTTATCTTAAACAAAATTTATTTTTCAAATCTAAATCCTCATTTAAAAGCCTTTATTTCCAACTTTGATTTTCACACTCCGTCTCTTTCCATCAATTTCTCCTTCCATTATTCCTTCTTCCATCTCCATCTTCTTCTTCTTTTGTTACTCATATTATTTTCTTTCTTTTTCCCACCGTCTTTATCCCTCTCTCGCTTCTGTCGCCGATGCCCTTTCTTTTTTACCTCCCTTGTTTCGATATTTTTTCTTCTCTTCATCCAAAGCTGGCATCGAAAGAGGGAGCATTCTAATAATCTTGAATAAACAATAATGAATCACAGCCTCCAAGAGTTGACGGAGGAGATATCAGAAAGCAATAATCTATGGAATAAGTCACTGCCTAAGAGGCAGCGGATTTCAGGAAAGCCTCAGTTAGTGGCGAGTATTTTGCCCACATTTGAGTTTTTAACTCTTTCAGTAGTGATAATGAACTCTTTAATACTTTAATTTTTTTCTTAGTTATTAATTATTTTTTTATATTAATTTTTATTAACGTAACTCTTTAAATTTGTCTTCGTTATCAGTTTCATCCTTTTCATTTGAAGAAGAGATAACATCATTAAAATATGTTGATATTGATAACGGAATATTGAGTTGTTAGTTATGTAGATTAATAAAAAAAGGCAATTATTTATGAAGAAAAAAATTGATTCAGAAATTTAAAAAAATAAAATAAAATAACACAATGTAATTTAAGGGACTAGATTGATAAAAGAAATTACGCTAATTTAAAAGTTAATTTATTCTTATTTAATCACATATACATGCCAAAATCAACGTACTTTACATTATATCAAATTAATTTAAAGATCAATTTATATTTTAAAACAGAAAAAATTTATATAATAGCTTAAGAAAATATAAAACACTGAATTGATAAAATTGAAGGGGAAATATAATAATCGGTCCTTGTACTTTAATTATACTTTTAATCCCTATAATTTTATTTTATTGTTTTTAGTCCTTTTAATTTAATCAATATGTAATATTAGCTCTTCTAATTTTAAAAATACATATAAAGACTATAAGGTTGACCATATATTATTAAAAATAAAAGGTAAGTGAAAAAAAATTTCTTTTATATTTAGCTTAAATATAATGTGGAAGATGAAGGTAAGATTAACAGAGTTTAGTACATAGTTAAGTACACGTCATCAAAAAGATTAACAGAATTAAGTATACATCATTAAATTTAACTCCGTTGGCGTCAGTCCATATTTTTATCTGGATTTTTAAAATTATAAACATTAATCTTGTAGATAGATTAAATTAATTAAAGGGACTGTTAGTACTAAAATAAAATTATAGAAACTAAAACCAAAAATCAAATTACAGAACCTAGTGTTATATTTTTCTAAAGTTAAACTTGGAATATCAAAGGCAAACTCGAGGAATTTAAAGTTTCGGCTTGGAAGAGGTAAATTGAATAAAGTGGTCTGTTAAATATTACTTCCTTCGTTTAAAAATATAATATATTTTTTGAAAAATTTGATATTAAAAAATATAAGATATTTTTAATCTTTTGAGGTATAATCATTATTTTTTTTTAGAAGTGTCCTTATTAATAATGATTTTATATTTATTATAGGGTGTTTAATAGGAATAAATATGAAAAGATATGGTCAGTTTGAAAGTAGGTAACTATTTTATTAAAGGATAAAATTTAATTAAAAATATTTTATATTTTTAAACAAAAGGAGTATCATAATTTCACACGTGGCAGAGGGTGTGTATTGTGTCCCTGAAAGGCTAAAATATTGCTTAGCTGTACTAAAACATTGTTGTTCCTATTTCAATTCGTGAACCGAGTATCAGTCTATCACCTTTTCAAATGGAGAGTTTTGAAGGAAATCTAAACAAAACCTTTTGACTGCTCAGATTTATACCTTCGATTTTCCGTCAAACTATGGAGTACTTCACTTTTCATAACCTCGCCACTTCACAAGTTAATAAATTGTTGATTAACTAAAATCCAATTCAATCTATTCAGTTGAGTCGATAAATTATTAATAAGATATTTTGTTTATAATCAGTTTTAACAAGTTTTGAATACAGTTTTAACTATTTTTTTTATTACTTTATTATTAAGCATTAAAGTTAGTTTAGGTTAATTATAAGAATTGGGCAAGCATAGATGAATTAATATTGAAGACAAGTTGTTAAAAAAAAAAATTTGATGTGAAGCTTAGAAGAGAAAGCTAACTCCACTATCAAGTTGATAAATTGACATCCAAAAGAGAGAATACAACATGATGTCCTATTTTATTGCATTTTTTTATTTTAATTCCTATAATTTTATTTGATATTCTTATTTCCTTTAGCTTAATCTATTTTCAACGTTAATATTTATAATTTTAAAGAAGTATATAAAAATCACAAGTTAATATCGGCAAAGTTAATTTTGCTTAAATGTCAGATCATAATCTTTATATATATATATATATATATATATGTATATATTTAAAATTACAACGATTAATGTTACAAATAGATTAAACTAAAAAGACAATGAATAAGGAAAAGCGCAATCAAGATATATAGATACGTTATTATATTTTCTCTAAAAAATATTAAATTTGAATGAAACTAAAATAGAGGTATTTTTTTTTTGTGAAAACAAATTGTGAATACTTTTAAATCAGGAAAGTTAAATAACCTTTCACGATATTAAAAAGGTGATAAAACATCTTTCTTATATATTTGAATTATTAGGGACATTTTTTATTATCTTTGACTCAAAATGAAATCAAAGAATCATTTTGACCAAGGCCGTAAGGAAAAGGGCTTATAATTCTTTTTGGCCAAATTTTTTTAGCCTTTTTTTTTTTTTTTTGCCAAATTCATTACAAAGAAAGTTCGCAGTTTATTTTCAGCCCCCCTTTTGAGCCATAAAGTTCAAAGGTTTGGCCTTTTGACGTCCGCGTCGCGGTTGGCGGTTTCTCCTCGCGGAACGCGCATATAAAATGTGTTGCACTCGAAAATGCTTGTTGTCATATTTTTCTTGCTTCTCCCTTGATTCTCGCTCTGTGATTGTGAGATTTTGGGAGATTCAGATCTGATCTGAGCCTTATTTGCTTCCCACAGCCAATTACTGACATTTCTTCCGATCAATCTCCACAAAATGGCGACGGTGTCCCCTCTTGCCAAATACAAGCTCGTCTTCTTGGGTGATCAATCGGTTGGCAAAACCAGTATCATCACACGCTTCATGTACGACAAATTCGACACCACTTATCAGGTCATTCCTGATCCTTTTGTTTCTTTGGATTTGTTTGCTAACTTTTCTTCCCTAACGCTGAAGGATTTTGATATGCTGTCGATCTCTTAATTTATCTCGTATCAGATATCACATTTCTGATTTACGATATCTGTATATCGTTTTTCGTAGATCAATCTGCAATTCGACATTCTTTTACGTTCTTAGCTCTTTTGACAGCGGGCAACACCATTCTCGTTTGTTTTGAAGAGTTGTTCATGTGCTGTATATGCTTTGTAACTTTTGTTAGGGAGAAGATCATCTAATTGATGAGGCACTTAATACATGTATCGTTCAAAATATTGCTATGATTATGATACTGTTTGCGAAGAGTAGGAGCAAGAGATAGATATTCTGCGATATACTCTAGTCTAGTTACTCTAGTAGATACTTTTTTCTCGGTTTTTGTGTGTTGCTTGGGGCATTAATATCAGAACTATATTTTAATTCTAGTCCGATATGATGTAGGGTAAGATCTTAGAATAAAAATTCAAACCATTGTTTACAGGTTCATTATCCATTAAGCATGAATATAAATCTCCACTTCATGAGGTTTGAGTTGGTGAAATGCTAGAGTGGTAAAAAGAGGCTGTATTTGCGGAATTGCGTTCAAGCTTTTGATTAGTGTTGATGATTGAGATATTGAATTGAGATCCAGTGGAATTATGTGCTAAATTCCTTTGACCTTGTAATGTTCTTTGTTTATATTGGTTATCCTGTATGATTTGTAGATGACTGAAAATTGAGACTTGTTTTTATACTTTTTTTTTCCTTTTTTAATTCGTGCTGCTAGGTTAACACATGTTTTACTGATTTGAACTGCAGGCTACTATTGGAATTGACTTCTTGTCAAAAACGATGTATCTTGAAGACAGAACAGTTCGTTTGCAGCTTTGGTAGGCTATATTCCTCATGTAAAACAAAGTCACTCTACTTATGATTATTTTAATTCTTATAAAAAGCTATGATGTGATACTCATTACCGAAAAGAAAAACTTCATTGCTATTTTTTAGGTGTTATTACTTTGGTTCCATGATACATTCATAAATAGGTGTAAATAAGAGAAAGAGAGAGATGATGGAAAAGGAAATGAGAACTGAGAAAGTAAATATAGATGAATGAATTCTAAGCTGTGGACTATATTTTAGGCAGTGCTCTGTTATATTGGATGAAAACATCTAATGAACATTGTCATTCCTCAATTCCTCCTGTTCATTGGAGATCCGAAAACTTCTTTTGGTTCACCGTTAACTGATGAAAAGTGCTACTGCTACAAGATTTGACTTCATAGTTCATGATTTTCATGTCTCAATTTGATTGAATTACTATCTTTCCACTTTATCATTTCTTTACATAAATATGTCACCCCTTTTCTAAGGACATTTTTGAAAGAATAATAGATAGAGTTTCAGGTCACTGAGTTGAACTTAAATATTTTGCGGTGTTAGTAATTTCTTCTGATGTACTTGGTATTGGTTTTTCTATATGTTAAATTTTGCATCATTTGGCTGAGCGCTTTGTTTTTTAAACTTAACAGGGATACTGCAGGACAAGAAAGATTTAGAAGTCTCATTCCAAGCTACATCAGAGATTCTTCTGTCGCAGTTGTTGTATATGATGTAGCAAGTGAGTTTTAGTTTTAGTTTTCTTTTGTCACGAAGATTTTTGTTTTTTTTTTTTTACATGATTCTCCAAATCAATGGTTAATGACACTAATCACTGGCTTGATAGCAATGAGCTGTCCTGGTCTTCTACTCCCCTATTGGAGAAAGAAGTTTCACATCTAGTAATTAGAAAGTAGATTAGGAATATATAAGATTTGGGAGTGTTAACCAAGTGGCTTAAGTTATTTTGGTAAAATAGACTCCTCATTTATACTTAATATAAAGAGTTTGCCATAATATCAAAAGCCATTCGATGTAGGACACAAAAAGAAACAGGCAAAAATAAGAGAAAGAAAGAAGAAAAAATGAAGAAAAATAGTAGAGAGAATATTAAAGAAAAAAGTCCAATATCTAGTAATTAAAAAGTAGATTAGGAATATATAAAATTTGAGAAGTGTCTATCTAAATGGTTTAAACTACTTTGATAATATGAATTATCCTCAAGCTTAAATAATTTAATACCCCTTTTCCTTGGGGGGAACAGGGGAAGAGCATAAAGCAGTGATCGAAACATTTATCTTCTCTAAAACTTTCTATCTGATCCTTGTGTGTAGATCTGGATGTTCATTAACGTTCATTTTCATTGATTATTCACAAGCTGTTATGCACCACACCCATTTATGATTATCTGCATTTATGATCTAGCTTTTGTCATGCAGACAGGCAATCATTTCTAAATACTAGTAAGTGGATTGAGGAGGTGCGTACAGAAAGGGGCAGTGATGTTATTATTGTCTTGGTTGGGAATAAAACCGATCTCGTTGATAAAAGGTGAGTAATAATGAGTTATAAAGATTGACCCAAATGATTTTACTGGTTACAGTTTGTTGATTCTTTGGTAATCGGATATCAGATATGTTTGCCAAAGTATTCTTATATACTGTGTCCAGTAGCTGAAGGGACTTAATCCTAAACTTGTAATCTTCATTGGTTTGCAAATTTTAGACATAAAAATAATTTTAATGCTACGTTTACGACAATGGGATAAAAGGCCTCACGGTTTATCACCTAACAGCCTAATTGGAATCCTGTTGAACTGTTGTTTAATAGGGGCTCATAACTTGATGTTATTATCGAACGAGAAACCATGTTTACGGGATAAATAGATCGATAAGAGAGTTTAGCTTCAGTTTAACTATTTGCACGCATCTGAATCTGTATCTGCTAGATCAAATAGTTTATCAGTTTCTCGTTTATAACATGATTTTGATAACTATACAGGCAAGTCTCAATAGAGGAAGGGGATGCCAAGTCTCGTGAATTTGGAGTCATGTTTATAGAAACAAGTGCTAAAGCGGGCTTCAATATTAAGGTGAATTATCCAAGTTATTTCCGTAATTCTTTTAATTTAAAAAAAAAGAATTAAAACATGCTTCTGAACTTGATGCTTGTTATTTCTCATATCAATCTGCAAAAATTTGGCCTTGTTGCCAGCTACTTCTATAACATTTCATCCAAACCAAGGAAAATTTTATCACAATTTTTCCTATCCTATTTTATAAGTCATTTTTATCACATTTCATTTGATTCAAGGAAAAATTTAAAACTCATTAATTCTGTAACATTTAATAAGAAAAAAAGTTTGTAATAAGAAATTAATGATATACCATCTTGCAAAAAAGATCAAAAAAATCTTCTCTCTCTTTCTCTTATAGTATATGAGAAAAACTTGTATACTTAGCATTTTTTTAAATTAAGTTCTTGTTTTCTAGTTAAATCAAAACATGTGAATATTTTTATATATTATGTATTCTATAACAAACTTTTATTAATATTATTAACACATTAAAATTTATTTGTTTCAATGAAAGTATATTATATATATATATATATGTATGTATGTATGCATGTATGTATAAGATTAAGTAGGTAAGCTTTTCAATATTATATCCAATCACAACTCCTCTTCCAATTTTCCCTTACTTGGGTAGGCGTCTTACGCAAGTGAAAATTTGCAGCCTTTGTTTCGTAAAATTGCGGCTGCCTTGCCCGGGATGGAAACTCTGTCTTCCACAAAACAGGAAGAAATGGTTGATGTAAATCTAAAGCCTACTGTCAATTCATCCAATCCAGAGCAGCAAGGAGGAGGTTGTGCATGCTAGAGAAAGGTAATTTACACAACACCTAAATCCGTATCCTCACTACGCACCACACTGAATATGTGAACGCTTCTTCAGGTTACACAGGTGAGGGGGACGCGTTGTTGTAGTTGTTCATGTATGATATAGAGACCCGTGGTCATTCCATTTTCTTTTTTCCTTTTTTTTTTAATTATCATACAATTAGAGAGTCTCCATATAAGAATAGATGTAATAAGCTCAGAATATTTATATTTTTTTTGGGGGTAAGTTTTAATTTGCGTAGACTTGAGGTCATTTGGAAGTTAAAACTTAAAATGTTTACATTGAGAAAAATGGATGAAAAATAAAGAAAATTTTTATTTAAATTTGTATTCGGAGAAACATTCAAATCAAACCTTTCTCTCTCTCTTAATTGTTCCTAAATTTAAGCATATCCTAATTTATTCTGCTGAAATTAAAGGTAGAAATAAGAAATAAGTTAGGCTGAATTAGACTTTGGTTAAATAGATCTGTAGTAAATCAAAGGTTTAAGTTTGGTCTGAACTTATATAAGACTTTTCTTATGGCTCAAATTTAGATTTACTTAAAGGCTAAAGTATGATCTGACCTAAAAGTTTATTTAAAAATAAACATTTTAAAGAGGTTTGTATTTTAGTTTTAAATATTTTAAATATACTTTAGGACTATTAGTATCTAATATATAACTTACTTTATCAATTACAATATATAATAATTAAAGAACTTATCAACTACAATACAATAATAAAGTAATAACATTAAAATTAATATATAAGTTCAATTTGATTGAAAACATAACTAAAAATAAACAAAAATATTGATTAAAAATCAAAGGATGAAACTAATATGCGTGATATATTACATAGTATACATGTGTGTGTAAATAAGTCAATTTATTGGGCTCATGGGTTAAGTCTTGAACAAATAAATTTAACCTATTTAATTAAATAGATTTAATTAAAAGCCTAAACCTAACTTAAACTTATTTAATAAATAGGTTAAGTTAGACTTGAAATAAGCGAGGGCATAGGCCCCTATGACCTATTCCCACCCCTAGTTGAAATTTAAAATCATATAGAAAAATGATTAGGTAGATCGGGTACGCCACGTCATTTATAGTCTATTCAATTAAAATGCTCTAAGCAATCTAAATAAATTAGTGTGACATTTTTCAAATTAATTTTATTTTTATAACAAAATGCAAATTTAATTTCTTCCCTTTTCTCTCTCCATTATCATTAATATTAAAATCAATTCATATTTAATACATTTAAATATTATGTTTTTATTAAACCAATCACAAATGATGTGGTACACCCAATGTACCTAAATATTTCTCAATAATAGAACCCAAGTTTGCATAAATCAGGCCTTCTATACCAGTGCTAAAGCTATGTATTCCTTTCAATCTCACCTCAATAAAGTAATTATTTATTTTTAAATTAATAATATCTTTTTATATTTACCTTTTTATAATAGGGTGTTTCTCTCTATCATAAATATAAAATGATTATTCAATAGGGGCACTTTAAAAAAAAAGATAATAATTATATATTGAAATATTAAAAATATTTTATATTTTTTAACATCTAAGAAAAAAAAAATATATATATATAAAGGAATATGCAAATGTCAATTATATGCTAAACATTTCCCAGATATTGTCATCAACATTATAAGGAGTCATGAATTAATTTTAATAGAGAAGCTTATTTTATTTGAAACAGAAGGGAACTATTCTACACGTCAACACACGGCAGCATTTAAAAAAAAAAATCTAATTCAAGGCAGCAAAGGTTGAACGACTAAATAAGAACAAAATTCTCACCCTTAAGCCGGATTCTCAACGTCAGGTATATCAGCACCAGCGATCCCAAACTTGACCTGCATAAATATTAAATATATTGATATATTTAGTGAAAGATGTTAAGTAGGTAGAATAAGGGAAGCTCCAAAAAAGAAACTAGAATAACTTAGAACAGAGTGTTATCGTCACTACTCCTAGATTATTTATTTCGATTGAAAGAAAGAATTTCCAGATCCATTGCACTCTCCCTCTTCCCAAAAGAGTGCATAAACGGAGGCTTACATTACATATACAAGCATAAGCATAACCAAGCGTCTGGATGAATGGATTTGAATTTGAATTATAAATTTAAAATTTATATATTTAAATTTTTTTTGTTTGAATAGATTAAAAAATTTCAAATGAAAAGAGATAAGTTAAGATTTGAAACAAAAAAGAAGAATTAGGAGAAGTGAATTTACCTCAATTTTTCAATCAATAAAGTCATGTTTGGTAGACTGGAATTGTAGAGATGGAAATAGAATTGGAAAAAGAATCTAAATAAAGTGATGTTTGATAGACATGAATCATAATTCCCAAGAATCCCAATTTCATGAAAATAGGTTGAATTGAATTCTTTGTTTAAAGCTATGGAATCAAGGGCAATTCCATAAAATTATGACTTTTAAGACACTTTTACCCTCATAAAAATTATAAAAAGACAATTTTGCCCTAAAAACATATAACCCTAACCACACCCAAAAATGACCACATCCAATTATAATATATGTGTGTATGTGTAAAATATAATACGATATATGTATTTACAATATTTCTTCTATGAAATATTTTACTTATATATAATATTTATCATCTATCTAATATTTTATTTATATACTAAACATGTGAGGAAATTAAAATATTTTTGTAAAATATTTTACTTATATATAATATTTATCATCTATATAATATTTCATTAACATATAAAATATATAAGAAAATTGAAACACAATTAAGCTTTTATTATGTTTTATTTTAATTTCTATATAGGGGTATTTTTGTCTTTTAAGTATAATTCCATTTTCATGTCTTATGTACCAAACAAAAATAATGTAAGGATTTTATCTAATTTTTCTGACATACCAAACATATTTTTGTAATCCAATTCTATTTCAATTTTGATTCCAATTCTAATTCCGATTCCGATTCCAATTCCATCAAAAACTATTCAATCATACCAAACGAAAGAGATAATAATATGATAAAAGATATAAGAGTCATAAAAGTATCAATAATAAAAACATATATAAAATACGAGATTTGAAGTGACCAAAATTTTAAATTATTAGAGTGCAACCAGAATCTAAAATTACAAAGAAATTATAGTGAAAAATGGATTTGGAATTGAATTTGATCCAAATCCATGACTTTTTATGTATTCAAATGAGGAATTTGATTCAAATCCAAATTCTCATCAATTCAAACACATCATAGATGTAAATGATGTAGAATTTTTGCCTCCTAGGTATGTTTGGAAGTTGGGAGGATAAGGGCTTTAAAGAAGGAATCTAAAGAGAAATTCAGAGAAGAAAAGCGATGGTTGAGTGACAATTTCCTTGGAGAAACTTCCTCCTCCAGAATCCCCCAAATTGAGAAAACCTAATGTTAGAAACCAATTAAGACGTCAGAGGATTTTGGAATGTCCTTAGTCATCCTTCCACATTACTAAGTCCCAAGCAAGGAAAAGGTTTTTAACGAAATTCACCCCAGCAACTCCCTTCAACATTTCCTTTATGTTATGTTTAGAGATTTAGATTTAGATTTGAACTAAATCTATGATTTGGATGCTTAAAATTTTATGGATTTGGATTTGATCCAAGTCAAAGAAATTTTATTACAAGTCCTCTATAATTTCAAATACTTAATCCACCCTAATTATTTCAAGTTTCAAACATCCTCTTTCAATATCACCCAAACATGAGGACAAGTTCATTTTTACTAATGTGGATTTTTTATACTACACAAACAAAGGGTTTTTAAAATACATGAATTTTAGATGTGAAATTTTAAATCTAAAATCCAAATTCACCTATCCAAATACCACCTTAATGTTTTGGATTGGCATGGACTACTGAAGGAATACTTAAAAACTTTTGAAGGGTAGAGATGCTCAAGAGGCTGTGGTAAAGGAATTCAAAGGTCAAGTGTTGTTGTGAATGATGATTGTGGTTGTGGATCCCTCCATAAGAAAGCTTTTGAAAATGTTAATGAGAAATTTCTCTCCTACAAATACCACCCAAGTATTAGCAACAGTAACCAAACCCATTTCTGATCCCAGAGTCAATTCATAGAATCAAGAAGACTATTTTTCTCCTGCCCTATTCATTTATACAATCCGACCAACAGATTCATGGACATTCTGGAGTTCTTTGTTTAGCAGTCAGAAAGAAAGTAACTTTAAATCCAGCAGATTGTGGAAAGTTGAACTTACAATATTGAAAATAGAAGTGCGACTTTTCTGGAATCAAACGAAGTGGAACGCTTGAGTCTTCTGCATTTGTTATTTGGTATATCATGAACTTTCTCAGTGACTGATTTTTCTGTTGATTTACAAAATATAACAGTTAGAGATGCATCCAACCCACTGAAGAAATCAGCTATAAAAACGTAAGTGTAGGAGCGAATGGAAAAGAAGATAATCAGAAGACGAATCCAAAGCTGCAAACTATGAAGGGTGTCAGAAAAAGCGCAACGAAATATAATAATGATCCGTAACAGCTACTCAAGTTGGTTAATTATGAAAAACACAAGAATTATGATTGACAATTTGAATTTGATGTCCTTGATATTCAATCTTTAATTTCAAGTCGACCATCTCTACTCTTCCGTAGAACTTTTAATTACCCCAAGCAATGCATGAACATAATGCTTGTTTTACCCTTTTGCTTTTGAATCACATGAAATGTAATTAGAGTTGGTAATATGAGTTCGCCTGTGACCTGCGGGCTGGCTCGCAGCTGATTGTGGGCTTAGCGAGGAGGGTTATATTTTTACCAACCTGCAGCAGGTTGGTGAAATAGTTGTTATATACATTTTTTTAATTTTGAAAATTATAAATTTACTTCTTTTCATTGTTTTTTTGTTGTAAAAAAAAATCATATTTTCTCTCTAAAACTAAATATCCAAAAAATAATAAAACTTCTTCTAAATCATTAAAAAAAATTCAAATTGAAAATACATTAATACAGCCGAAAATAAATATATATTAATCACAAACAAACATAGTAAAAAAGCTTAATTACAATTCAAAGCTTGAAAATTTCTTCTAATCAATCATAATGTTAGAAACTTTATTAAAAGCTGCTATAATATTAATTTAAGTAGACTTCTCCAAAAAAAGTGCAGCTTGGTATATTAATTTCATTTATATTATATGTTGATATTGATTTCAACAACGAAAATTTATTCCTCATTTCTTTGTTGTCTAAATGAAAGCTTATACCCTCCCGCTCCTCCAGTGAATGTTAATTAGTTTAGTTGTTAAGGACATGTCATAATACCTCAAGTACAGTTTCGATTTTGGATGGTCCAGCTTAACAAATTTTATTTTATTTTTCAATTTATAATTATTAAAATAAAAATTACAAAAATTAATAAATATATTTTATTATTAATCTGAATAGTATAGATTTAATCTTATGCTCCAATAACAGTTTTTAAATTTTTTGTAAATTAACTATCCAAAACTGTCTATTTAGTTTTAAAATTTTGGTAGATTTGAAAATTGAGGGCAACTCTTCAATTTCTGGCTTTTTTTAAAAAAAAAAAAAAAAAAAACCCAATGCAGGTTCAAGCTATACGGGCGGTTTTGGCCCACCATGCATGGAAATGAATCCATTTTTTTCAATCCAACTTGTATTTTTTCACGGGTTCGGCTCAACCCATATTACCACCTATAAATGCAATATTTTCAAGTTGATGATCTGATGTCCACATCATAATTATTCAGTAGGCTAAAAAGGAGTATCAACTTTCAATTATCTTTAGAATACGAACTATGAAAAGTCAGTACGAGGACATCCGTTCCTAGCTACACTAGAGGAAGGTTCTAGCCAGCTTCTTGTTATAAGAGAATTTTTCTCTCGTCAAGTCACTTAGTTCGTCAAGCAGGACAATTTTCCATCAGCTCTAGGTCATACTACATGCACAAGGCAAGTCATCCGTTTTATTATGTCTGGTAAAACAAAAATTGCATAAGCTTACATGAATCATTAAATGCTTATCCACTCTATTGGAATATTAATTGGCCGTTAATCATGATTAGTTGTTCGCCTAAACCTATATATATGGTTGAAGGTAAGGTATATAAGTAGGGAAGTTCATTGTAATCATGGTTAGTTCTCATAGTCTGGGGTTGGTTCACCTTTCAAAATAGGGTCATATTGTTTTGTAAATGACCCTAGTTGGGCTTGTTTCTCATTGTCATTTGTAGATGATTAATGAAGATTTACCATTTTCTTGTTAATGTCCTTCTCTTTGTACTATACTTAACACGCTCCAAAACAGCAAAGTGAAGAATTCAGAAAAACATACCTCTTCCGCCAAATTTAAAACTTGCTTGTCTCCAAAATAACCTCTGCAATTTTGCGCAACAGTGGTGCAAAATTAGAACTGACAGAAGTGTAAATCCTATGTTAAAACAAACTCGGTTTCCCTTTTAGAAGCCAAAAAGAAATGCTGCAGCAAATCGCACAATTGCTTCTCAGATCATATCAACTGTCAGCAGTTAACTATCAGACGTTATCCTAAAAAAGGAGAGGCTCATGAGATGGATGTACGAGACTTACAGCAAGTAAATTTTCAGTTTTAAAAATTTCAACTCCCTCCTCGTATGATTCTGGTGAAATTGAATTTTCCTTTTCACTAGGTAGATCAATTATGCATGGGGAATACACCTCTTCATTCTCCATTTGAAAATTAAAGCAGTTCTGGCAATTCAAGTGCGCATCTACGCACATTGGACCTTTAGATTGATTGGGAACCTCCAAGATGCTTAAGAATGCTGGTGGTGAAGCACGTGCATCAACAACGTCCTTGGACAACACTGAAATACTATAGACATTTTGACCCTACAGAAATAGAAATGAAATAATTCAGGAAAAAATACAGGCATGTTTCAAGCATTTCCAGATGGCTGGCTGTTTATGACATGAAATTTGATAAATCAATTCAAAGAACAGCACGCAATACATGGATACAACACTGATAAGTTTTTCTATTCTCTCTCCTTCATCCTTATATTGTAAGAACAAGAAGCTTTAGAAACTTAAACCATTTGATAAAAAGTAATCAGGTTCTTTAATAACACAACTAGAAATTTATTATTTTATGAAGAAAGATAGCCCTAGGAAAATTCTATATCATAATGTACGTCTTTGAAACGTTACCCCATTTGCAAAAACTAAAAAATGAAAATCATAAATAAATTCTCCCCCAGTAATCAACCGTTTCCAGCATCAGAAACTTCTATTTGGAAGTTAGCTTGAAGATGGATGAACTTATCTTAAAACCCTCCAGAAGGTAGTGCCTCTTCCCTCGGGAGAACACATGACAAGCATTAACAGAAATTGCATCGAACATCAACAAGCACATGTCGAGTGTCAACAGTATCATCATATATACCATTTAAGAAGAAGAAAGCCGCCGAAAAAGACAGCTTATTGGGTAAAGTAAGACCAAGTATAGCATTTTCATTTATGTTCTTCTAGTTTGCAAGAAGCACTCAAACCACACCAAGCTGTTGCAATCAACACACAACATCATTGATCTATATTTTTCCCATTCTCACTCTTACCAAGCATATACTTAACGT
Organism: Prosopis cineraria; assembly: GCF_029017545.1. Taxonomy (NCBI): domain Eukaryota; kingdom Viridiplantae; phylum Streptophyta; class Magnoliopsida; order Fabales; family Fabaceae; genus Prosopis; species Prosopis cineraria. The sequence continues at coordinate 34,892,384 of NW_026555335.1, read as the reverse complement.
TTGATCTGATGTCAAAACAAGCAAGCAAACAAACAAACAAGATTATAGAACCAAATACTTAAGGTCTGAAGTGGATTCAACCAAGAAAGGGAAAAAAGTGTGAACATTAAAAGGGTTAAAATCACTTTCTAATAGGTAAAGAACTCACAGGTGAATCGCTTAAAGGTTGATATAATCCTGCTGGAAGTGAAGTCTCTTCAAAAAGAATAGGCGGAATCTCTGGAACTGTACAAAGTATCAACTTAAACATTAAAGTCCTTTCAGCGACCTCTTATGTACATCTTATCTAAAGGGGGAAGAAACAAAGAGAAAGGAAAATCACACAAGTTCTTTAGCATAATTACCTGAGGAAAAGTGTTGGTTAGTCTCAGTAGGACTTGATTCAAGAGACTTCACACACCTACAATTGGCAGGTAAACTGCCATTCCCTTTCAAGAATTCCTCAGTTAGTGGTTCTCCCTGCAAGTATTCTACACGTCAGAGTTTTCTACAGCTTGGAAAATGTAGATTGAACAAAGTCGTCTCTTAAATGTTATCCTAATTTCGCACCTCGCGGAGTGTGTCTTTTGTGTCCCCGAAATATTAGTTAGCTATACTTAAACACTATTGTTCGCACTTCAATCCGTGAATCAACTTTCACTTTTCAAGTGAAAGAGAGTTTAGAAGGAATTCTAAACAAAATCGCTTGACCGCTGGGATTTATATCTTCGATTTTCCATCGAAACAGTAGAGTACTTCACAACTTCACTTTACTTCCTCAACTTTAAGCAACTAAACTAGAACTGGAAAGTAACTGGCAGCGATTAACTTCAGATGCTGAGAAAATTCATGTCAAGCAACAGGACTTAAAACTTAGCTTACAAAATAGAGAGGCAAAATACAGTTTTGGACATCTAGCCAGAGATTTACTTCATTTCAATCCGTTAGTCAACTTTCACGTTTCAAATGGAAGAGAACTTAGAGGAAAATCTAAACAAAATCGTTTGACATTTGATATTTATATCATAGAATTTCCATCAAAACTGTGGAGTACAGAGTACTTCACAACCTCACAACTTCACAAAAATTTGACTTTCTTGTCAGCTCTTTGCAACTAAACTAGAACTGAAAAGCAATTGGCAAATGCGATTGACTTCAGATCCTGAGAAAATACATATCAAGCAAGCAAATCTACATAAGTTGGACATCTGGCCGAAGATCAACTTCATCAGTTAAGCAGTGTATAAGAAGAAGGTTACCTACCTCACAGGACGAATCAACGGCCATTACTGATTTGAATCAGAACGGAAGTAGGAATGGCTTGGCTCATTCATGAGCTGGCTTTAAAAAGGACATAATCAATCGGAGCTATAAACGACACATCACATCAAGTGAAGCTCTTTCGGAGCCCACATTACGAATACGGTGGCGCGATTTGCCAGAAAGGCTTAGTAAATACGACGTCTTCTTTCGCAACAAGGGCATTTATTTTCCCTTCTTCCACAATGCCGTTGTGACCGTAATGGCCCTAGCTTTTGAGCCTCTTTAAGGTTTTGAAGAATTCAGAAAATGACAGGGCATGAGGTAAAATAAAAACAAAAAAAATTTCATAGAAAAGTTATTTTTATAGCATGGTACTCTAAAGTCAATTCCGCTGTTTCCACGTGAATCAAGAAACATATTAAATCCTATCAACTTTATTTTAAAATTTAATAAATTTTTAATTTTATTTTTATTAAATATATATATTTTAAATATAAAATACTTTAATATTTAATAAAATTTTTAATATTTAATAGATGTAAAAAAAATAATTACTCCTCCCTCCTTATATATAAGAGGTCTTTTAAAATATTTTTTATTTAAAATATAAGAAGTTATTAACATATTTTTTAATGAATGGATTATACTTTTATTAAATTAAAAAGAAAAAAATAAGTATTTTTATCAATTTACTTTAAAAAAATTATTTTTTTTATTTAAAATAATTAAAAATAAAATTAAAATATTACTGTATTTTAAATTAGACAATCAATTTTTATTAATATATATAATTTAATTAAAAATATTTTATATATAAATATTGGAGGAATATTTAAGAATCTTATTCAAACAAATACACTTCCTATTTTATAACTTGGCTTCTTGGTTACATCATGCCCAACTACCACGCTTGATCTAGGCTCCGACGGGATCTTCGATGCAATACATGGCCGCAGTAGCCGAAGCTCTGTGGGAACGGATGAACTCAATAATTGGGTAGAACGCCAGAAATAAATTATGCGAACCATCGAGTTGTTAGCTGTGAACCATTAATTAGAATGGTGTGTTTGGGTTTTAATTAAAAAATTGATTAACATAAGGTGATCATATTTAGACAATATTAAAATAATTATTGTTAATAAAACATTATTTTTATCTAAATATCTTATATTTTAAAATATTAAATTATTTTAAAAAATGTTTTATAAAATAGAACGAAAACAATACTTCTAGTTAATTAATGCAAATAATAAATGTAACTTGGTTTTGGCCAAAAACATGCTAATAATACATCCGGAAAGATAATTTCAAAATATACGAAGTGATCTACGTTTTAAACTAAGTTTAACTCAGAAAAAACTTCTTACAAGGAGAGTATAAAATTTTTTTTGAAGGAGTTGCAATTATAACATTACATCTATTTTAATTTAAACATTATACTTCACAATTTAAAATATATTTTTAGATAAAATCACATGCATCAATAAAATTTATTAAATTTAAAAGGACTTTTATATATATAGTCCATTTAATAAGACTAAATAAAGATAACAGCCTAACATTTTAATATTTAAGTTAAATTGAAATGACAAAAATATCTCTTTTTTTCAAATTTGAAATTTCATTTTTATTTTTAAATCCAAAATATATTATGCCAACTACGCTGATGGTGAAATATTCAAAAATCAAAAGTGTTCAAATATTAAAATGATATACTCCCTCTATTTAAAAATATAAGACATTTTTTGAAGAGTTGAATGTTTAAAAATATAAATATAAGGTATTTTTTATCTTTTGATGTGCAATTATTATCTTTTTTTAAAAGTATCCGTATTAATAAATGACTTTATATTTATTGCAGGGTGTTTAGTAAGAGTAAATATAAAAATATATGGTTAGTTTAAAAGCAAATAACTACTTTATTAAATGGTAAAATTTAATTAAAAATATCTTATATTTTTTAATAAAAAAAGTATGGTTATAAATAGGTTACGATTATAATCATTCAATTATGAGAGTTTTGTCATTCTATTACACAATTTTTTTCATTTATTTTGAAGATAAAAAGAAACAATCACACACCAACACCACATTTTAGAATTTTCAAAAACTTCTTCCATAATTTTTAGTTAATATATTTTTTACGAGGCCAATTTACTCAAATTTAAATATACTTTATAATATTATTTTTTAAAATAAAAATATAAACTTTTAAAAATACTCTTTATTTAATAATCCATTTATACTTGCCAAAAATAATAATAATAAATTTGTGAAATAATATTAAAAATAAAAATATATAAAAATAAAAATATTAAAAAATATTATTAATAACATTTTTTATTATTATTTTAATTTGGGTAGATAAAATATCTACTTCCTCCATCTCTATATATAAAAAGTGTCAATAATGTTCTTAAGTAATTAGACAATTTTATATTTGTGTTGAAACATATTAGTTACTTATAAAATGGATTAAATTATACTTTTAAAAAGTGATTAATATATAAGATAGGAGGAGTAGAATGGATCATTAATCGCATATTTTTCCTACCACCATTATGATATTAATTATAATATTATTAGGGGCAAAATTAAAAAATTTATGTAATTTTATTTTATTTTAGCCAAATAATAAACTTTTATTAATATGTAAGATTATATTAAAAATATTTTACATATAAGAACGGATGGAGTATTAAAATAATAATTTATTAAAAATATTAAAAAAAACGTATTAAATCTGTACTGCTTAGTTCAAGATATCGACGGTCTGGATTAGCGCATCGAAAGTTGAAACAGGTTCCGGTTTTTGCCGCGATTCCGAGACAACGAGACAAATGTCCGTGAAATCGTTCTTACTCACGGGTTTGTTAACTATTCTCTCGTGCCCCCTCATTTTTGGTTCGGTTACCATTCCGAATTTCCGAGCATTTGAATAATGAATATTGATCAATGATCACCCTCTTCGTACGCTTTTTGTGGGACCGGGCGAAATGGATTGTCCACCGAGCACTGGCCCACTTGGCTCTGTTTAGGCCCAGTTATTATAACGAACCTGCACCTTCCCCACTGCTGGTCCAGGCAGGCCCATAAAATATATTTGAAAACGCTTTAGTGGATTGAATGTCGGTTTGAATTTTGATTGAATATAATAAATTATAAAAATAATTAATTAAATAATAAATTTTAATTATAATTAATTATATTATAATACAATTTTCTTGGATATAATTTTTCTAAAATTAATTTTAACAGAATTAAAGATGTTTGGATAATTTATTTAGAATCAATTTTATCTGTATAAATTACTATAAAGGACATTGCCTTTCAAAATTAAATTATTAATAAATTTATATCTAATATTATTAAATTTCTTACATTTTACTTAAGAAGTAAAATATATTATTTAAATTACAGATCTAATTAATTAAAAATTTAAATTATATTAATATTAACATTTAAATTTATATAAATAGATAACTCAATATATCTTAGTTAAAATAAATTTAATAAAAGAGAAAGATTTAATTCTTAAATACCAAATATTAATTTTACAATAACTAATGAAAATGATAATTTGCAAATTAATCTTTAATGATATCATGGATATGACTTATATCTAACAAAGATGTTAAACACTACCTTAAAATTTTAGCAATATAAAAAATAGAGCAATGTAACAAATGACGCAAAATCTCTCACTCTTTTTGGACCTTTGTAATAATTTTTGTAATGATTCTAAATTTTAAATTAAATTAAATTAATTTTTCTCTATCAATTAATATTTTATTTGAATTAGTTTTATAGTAAGTGTTAAGTGAAAAATGGTGGTTGACAAAAACTCATGCTAACAACTTTTTAAAATATCCAAAATTTAAATTTTATTAAGAAAAAAAAGAGAGAAAAAAAGAGATTTTGGTTTTACTTTTATTTAATATTGTGTCTTTTTTATAATTTTTTTGAACCTTTTTTTGTATTTCTCCAACACTTTTGATCAATTTTTTGTAGAAAGCTAAATACGAGAGCGTATGAAAAAAAATGCATGTTTAAGTCAATAATTGATTTTTTTTTTGTTGTTTGGATAACTTGACTCAAAAAATTGATTTTGGACTAAAAATTTGATTATTTCTCTTATCCAAATGCACACTAAATTCTCTCTATAACCAAACAAAAATCTCTGTGAAAAGATATCTTCCTAAAACTATACTGTGGATTGTATTGAATATGGAAAATAAATATTACATTGTTTGTACGAATAAGATTTGGATCCCTTACGGAGTATACCTTCGTCAATTGCCCAATTGATGTGTATTGTAGCGAAATAAAGTTGTTATAAATAAAATGAAAATAAAAAAATTAATTAACAGAAGTTTGACTACTACATTGTACTTGAGCAATTGAGGGAGAAAAATATTACAGAAGATTCGATTTCATGAATATTGTAGTTTGTCAAAGTTTTTTTAATACAGTTGTCAGTAATTATTTATCTATTATTGATGATCAAAGCAAGATGGAGATATCATGGATATGATTATTTATTCAGAATTACAATAATAAAAAAATCATGATATTAAAATTTAATTGAAATTATCCAGTCAAATTAATCAACTAGTAAATCAATTTTTTGACCAGTCCAATTAAAGGTTTTGGACAGGTTAATTGAATTGAAATAATATTTTTTCTTTTCTTGCTGAGCACGATGATATCATATAAAAAAAAATGACGATAGGTGTGCGAGAGTGAGATGGCTTTTATTTTTCACAATTGTGTGACATAAAAGATTAGATTATGTATAAGAAAACAGATAAGTCCCATCAATCTATATAGCTTGGCATCATATTACACTTACGGGACGAAAGCGTAGGATGGGAAATGTAATTAATGTTACAGGATTATTACTCTCTCTCTCTAAAAAAACTAATTCATTGAGGTGTACAGTGTACCTCTTTATATAATCAAGACCCTCCTCAAATCTTTTTAATGTGGGATCTAACAACTCCCCCGACTAATCTATGACGTCCCATCTCGGGTGGCCCACCAAATGGCTCACTGACTGAGCAAACTCGAGTTTGACTCTGATACCACATGATAGATTTTATATATCTCAATTCACATTAACAAGTAAAGTAATGTATGCATACCTGAAGAATCCATGAGCGCTTAAGATAGCTCGATTATTTCTAGTGTAAACAAACACACAACCCACTAATCCCCAAAGTTTTCAAATAGTGCAGAGATAATGGAGCAATAGAAAAAAAATGAGTCATGTGTTTAGTGATTATCGACTAATCGATTTATAAGGATCAAATTGGTGATCGCCTTATTAAATAATTATATATTTTATTATCTCTGACTCATTCAGTTAAGAGATAGGAAATAACTGATGGCTACTGAATTGTGAGTTAGGCCTCTGTTTATTGGGTTCATTTATATGGTCCACCTATCACAATTTACACAAGATCATAAAGACCAATCTCCTTGGACTTATTAATTAATCTTAATCTATAAATAAATATTCTAACAATCAAGACATGGATGAGAAAACAAACCTTCAATCAATGCTTGCAATCCTTTTATATATAGGCATAGCTTAACCAAATAGTTGCTAAAAAAAAAGGAAATGGAGACTATTAATTCAGAGCTTTTTTTTTTTAAAGAAAATAGAGGAAAAATAGATTAAGAAAATGTAGGAGAAAGGGACGGAGGGTAGATAAGAGAAATTTTCATTGCTGAAGACTCTATCATGATTTCCCTAACGAACAAGTGCTTTCTTGTCATTTCAACAAAACAAGCTACAAAGAATTCAAACTATGACTGATCAAGGTTTCCAAAAATTTAAATGAACTTCATAATCACTTATACGAGCTTAAATAAGATTTTCATTAACTTAAAAATTATATATTAAATCAAAACATATTCATACATTACTCTTATCAGCCTACCATTCTTCAGGAGCTTTTATAATTTGTTTTTCATGATTCCATTTAAGACCAATTTTCTTTCTAACCAACCTTGTAAATAATTCAAAGTCCTTTTTCAAAGCATCTCATATATTTTTTAATTGTGTGCAATCATAAGCACATCTTATTTTTTCATAAAACTTGTTAATAAGGTTATTCCATCTATTTTTATTAAAATGTGTATTTGGTTATTCCTTGCAAGTATCTCTTCACCACATATTTTTAAAAATATTTCAGTTTTCTTATCATCCCATTTTACCTTATCTCTCCCATCTCCCTCAGAACCTCTTATATTTTCTTTTGTGCCATTTTTTGGGTGCCATTCTAATATTTTTTTAAAAATTATAGCTGCGCATCAATTAAATTTAGTAGGGATAAAAAAATAAAAGAGAAAAAGAGAGATGAAAAATGAAACATATTTAAACTATAACTTAAAAAAATCCAAGGAGTTTTCTGCCTGCTTGCATCTCACACAGTGACAAAATCACAGAATAACTAAGGTGGTAAGGACCATTGCCTAGGCTTTAGCCTTGTGCCCACAATACATCACAATGACAAGAAGATCCATCAACACTAAATTAAACATTACAGAAGAACGGGCAAGGAGCTATCATAATCCATTCTCTCTTTTCTCAAGAGCGAACTAGGGCTAGGATGAGTAGAGCTCTTAATTAAGGTCGAGTCTGTAGGACCGGCTCTTTTAAGCCCGAAAAAATTAAGGATCGGGCCGCTATTTCGGTATTTAAAAAGGTAAATCAAACTTAAAAGGGCTTGCCTTTTTAAGCCTGAAAATAAAAAGGCCAGCCCTTTAGGGTCAAGGCTGTCCTTTTTAAGCCCTAATACATTTAAAAAAAACATAAATATATATATATATATATATATAAAAAGAAGACACCACATCATTCAAGCTTAGCACTCACTCTCTAGTCCAAACAGTAGGCACGCACATTATTATTTGCTTACTTTGAATATTTTTGCATTCTTTAAACAACTTAAAATTATGATTTTGGTTTATTATTTATTGCAAATAATAAGGATGAAAAAGGAAGATATGAAAAGCTTAACATATTTGCCATTGATGAGGATCTACAAGGAGAATGATTAAATCATATTGATGATGATGATGATGAAAATCATCAAGATTTAGCTAATAAAGCTACCAATGTGTAATTGATGTCGGAGTTTATTTTGAGATGTTACTTTTTTTCATCAGACTTAAAATTTTTATTGTGTGAATTGATTTTATTTTATTTTCCTAGACTTAATGTGATGTGTAATAACTTTATTAGGATTTTAAATATGTTTTTTAAATTTTTAAATTGAAAAATTTAAAAAAAAAATAAATAGGGCTGAGGCTTTGAGGGCTGGTCCTTTAACCTTGAGGGTCAAGGTTGGGCTGCTAAAAATAGAGCTCTGAGGTGTAATCAGGCTTAAAAGAGCCAACCTGTTTAGGCCCTTATCCTTGAAAGGCCACCCCTAATTGACATCTCTAAGGATGAGCAAAGCACTCTTAATGTACAAAAAAATTAAATTAAATAAAAATTGTGCAAATAACCTTTGGATTAAAAAAAAAAGTAACTTAGATTAAAATAAAATATGCCGGCATAACTCACTATGATGATGCAAACCTTGCCAAATAAATTTTCAAAAATGAAGTAATACTTCAATACTTCTTGTAGAACCAATGAATCAAGGAAAAAAGATATTCAAAATAATTATCGCCCCTTGGTTTTGAGAGATCTGACTTCTAGATATTCCATACAATCTACATATAAGAAGGAAAGCATGAAAAAGAAAAAGAAATAATATGAAATAAAGTAGGCAGTAAAGACAACAAATCAAACCTTTAACAGAGTTGAAAAAAAGGGTCAATTAGGTTGATGTAGACTAAAGAGAGGGAGAAGATGGATGATAGCCGAGGAACAAAATGCATTGAGGAAGAAGATGCACAACAAAAGGGTCTTTTGTCCTTTGAAATTAGTGTAAAAATGGCTGTGTCTTCTTTTAATTTCTCTCTCATTTATCAAATGCATCATTTTAAAAGCTACTTGATTAGCTTTTTTAAATAATCAGATTTTTTTTTTCTTTTCAAATTCTGATTATTTTTAAAATCTTAAACAAACACCTTACATATTATTTAAAGTGATTATTTTTTTTAAAAGTTATTTTCTTAAAAAAAAATTGCTAAAACAAACGGCCCATATATGAACTTTCACTACCAAACCAAACATATATTTAGAATAGGAATCACTTATCATTAACTTTGTCATTTTATCTTTTCCAAATCATCTACTTTTCTGCAATGCTAATTAATTTAAATTCAAGTATTTCAAACAAAAACAAGCTCGAAACTTTTATAAAAAAAACAGTTTTTTTTTTTAACTTAAAGCAATCCCTAATGTTCTAAGTTGATCATAATGACACAAGAACTTGTAGTGTGCTGATCCCTCACAAGTGAGACTAAACGAGAGGGAAGACTTGATGGGTTGTTGTGTTATGCTGCGTGAGTGGTTTTATTGGTCCGTTACTCTCCTTCCTTCTTGTCAAATTTGAACATCACATTCTTTTTGTTTGATGAGGATGACTCGCAGTAAATATAAAAATACAATTTTGTAAATAAAGAATATCTCATTTGTGTCATTGCGTTTAAAAATGATGAAAATATATTAACTAAGAAATTATTAGGAAGACGTAATTGTTACCATCTAAACTTAATTGTTCACCGTCATCCCTTTAATCATGTTATCAGACATTCAGACCCCGAAAAAAAAAAATTGAGTTTGTCACAGTTAAGAGGTTATGACGTGGAAAAGAATTATCCGAAAATGAATTAATTGCCATTATAAAAAAACAAATGTTGACGCATGGGGTTGGAACAATGAAAATATTGTGATTTCCTAATATCAAAACACAATTTTTTTATTAATCAGAAAACATTGCGTTTAAATAATATTCTGAACAAATTGACCCATTGACATTTAAAATAGGTCCAGCTCGAACATCTAACCGAAGAACAAATTTAGTTAGGTTCAAACATTTTTGCTTTTTGTTGGTCAAAAAACTATTTTTTATTGTTTAGCATAAAATATATCAATTTTTATTTTTTTTAAAAAAATATTTTTAGCTAGCGCATGGTTAGTTTTAATTTTTTTGTTAATTATTGGTAAAAAAAATTCTTAGCCAAATCTATCAAAAAATCAAATTCAAAATTTGTATGTAGCTTCTAGATTCTTTTGTCTTTATGATATATATATATATATATATATAAGCAAAAGCGTATATTTAGTTAGCATAAAAAAGGTGCATATTTAGTTTCTAATTTTAATATTTTATATAAAATTTTACTTTCATCCATAAATTACTCATAGCCTGTTTTAAACACTTGAGAGATCACGAGAAATAATGAACAAACAATAACGTTTGACCAATTGACCCCATAAATATGCCAAATCATACATTTTCATAATTAATTAAACCTAGATATTTCCAACTATATCAATTGGTTTAGTTTCACAAGGGTGAGGAGTCTCTCCATTTCTTTGCTAATCATTTCTCCCAAATTTCTTAATCACGATCATTGATAACACTGTCTAAAATGAATTTGTTTTAGTTATAACTTCAATGAATAGTCATGACTAAAAAGTGGAGGGAAAATGATAATAAAAAATGAAAATATCCTTCTCCCATTGGATAGCAACATTTGTCAATAGTTTCTCTTTGAATTATAACTATTTAAATTTATTTATTCAAATTTTAATATTTAATAATATTAATTTTAATTAAAATAGTGAAGACTAAGCTGGCTATTAAACTGATTAAAATAATGGATCAAAGGTTAATGATCTACCCATGGTTGATCCAAAGTCAATCTAATAATGATTAAAATAATTTAACTTAATTAAAATATGCAAAAAAAAAAAATTCACACACACACACACATATATACGCACGCGTGAAAAGAACAGTATTTAAAAAAAACATTAGTTCAAAAATAAATACAACATATATATATATATATATCATATAATTTAATAAAATAAAGTTATTAAGGCACAAATATGACAAATTGTTATTTTTTCAATTTAAAACAACGTAGTTTCAGGCTTAATAAGAAGAGAAAAAAGTATAAAATCTAACTCAATTGCTCAAATCAAAACTCTTGATCCGACCAAGTAAAAAAAATGATTCACCAGTTTATTATTATGATTAGCCAACTCGAATTGTGTTTTAATACTATTATTTTAACTAATGGTACCATCTATAAAGCTATAAACAATATAAACATTAAACAATACAGCTTAATCAGTGCTTCATGTAGATGTAGTGCATAAGACGATATATCTAGTTTTTATAAAATGTCAGATAATATTTAAATCATATAGTCTTGATGATAATAATGTCTTTCTTCTTCTTAATTTGTTGGGCACGAACATGACGTGCCGTCCTTTTTCTTTTCTTTTTTTTTTTTAACTTCACTTTACATTTTTTTTTCCAATAATGCTATAGACTACATGAGGAAAAGCAAAATATAATACTAAGATATTACGCGTGACACTTTCAACAAAGCAAAGTGATAAATGTGCTAAAAATTGCAATCATTTGTTCGATCCGCTGGTGCGTATAGCCTGTGGGTTAGAGAATAGGAAATGAGGAATCACATTATTTTAGGGGGCATGTTTGATTTGTTTTTAAAAATTATTTTTTATTTTAAAAATAAAAAATAAGAAAATTTGTTAGGGTAATTGTTTTAAATTTAAATGGTTTTAAATTTTTTTTGATTTTTTTATTTTTTAAAACAAAAAGAAAAAACATACCTTTTAATCCCTATATTTTGCTCGTGTTTTGTTATAAGTCTCTGCATTTTTCTGATGATGTTTTGGATTCCTATACTTTCATTTTCTGATGTTTTGAGTTCCTAAAGGAATAAAATGAACAAAATGTAAGAACTTTGGTTGAACATAAAACAATAAAAAATAAAAGTATAGAGACTCAGAACACCGAAAAAAAATGCAGAGACTTGTAGTAAAATGTAAGGATCAAAATGTATGTTTTTTCAAACAAAAAAAAAAACAGAAACATATTATAGTTGTTTTTCTAATTTTTAAAGCACACTATGTTTAACTATTACTTCCTCCGTTTAAAAATATAAAACATTTTTAATTGAATCTTACTTCAATAAAGTAGTTACCTACTTTTAAATTAACCTTATCTTTTCATATTTATCCTACAATAAATGTAAAGTCATTATCAATAAGGACACTTTTAAAGATAATGATTACACATCAAAAGACTAAAAATGTCTTATATTTTTTAACATTCAACTCTTTAAAAAATACCTTATATTTTTAAACGAAGAGAGCATAAATTATCACCAACTATGGCTAATCACTATCAAAGTTCATTACTATTAATCAATCATTATTATTGGCTTTTATAAACTTTAAAATTGTTTTAAAATTAATACAATCAAATAGATTTTCATTTCATTTTATTTTGAAATATAATTTTTAAAACCAAAAAATAGAATGAAACTAAACAAGCACTTAAATAATATTTTTCTAGTCTATCTACATATCTGTTAATCCTGCACTGCAGAAAAGCTAATCAACCATATTTTGATTTGGTTTATATTTGACTAGCATTAGACTTTGTTTTCTTTGCTTTCTTTCTTTCTTTTTTTTTTTGTGTTATCATATTTTTATTAAATTCCATAATAAGGAACGTAATTTATCAAACTCTACATGAATTATAATGACCATGTCTGGCTATATTAAAGAAACATGTTCGGCGGATCCTGTTGTCTGAACCTACGGAAATGCCAATTGTCCCGCAAAGTGGCAAATCCGAGAACAAAAGCGACGAAGATCCCTGCCGTTTTTGCCGCCCCTTTTTAGAGGTAAATTGAATTGTTCGCATTTTTTTTTATTTGTCAATTTAACATCGGAAGAAGGACAGAAAAATTCTTCAAAATAGAAAATTAATAATTTAATTTTGTGAAATATGATAATCACAGTTATGTTCAGAGATTTTTTTAAATTAAATTTTTATGTGAAATTATTTTAGTATTCTTCTACAATTAATGTTATATTATTTATAAGTTTAGTATAAATATTCGTAAATTCAGTTCCACTAATAACTAAAATGATTTTAAAAAATTACAATATTCAATCAGGAATTTTTTCAAGGTGCAACTAATCTTCTATAGCTTACAAGTTTGGTATAAGTATTTACAAATTTGATTTTATTAATGACCAAAATAATTTAAAAAATTACAACTTTCTATTAATAAAGTGCAACTAATTTTATATTATTTATGAGTTTGGTAGTTCGGTTCTATCAATGATTAAAATAATTTAAAAATTATAATTTTCTAAGTCGCAAGAAAGTACAAAAGTAATTTCATATAGAAATTTAATCTCAAATAAATCTCTTGAAATTTCACTACAATTATCACATCTTGTAAAACCAAATTGCCATTTTCCTATTTTAGAAAAATTTATCTATCATTTTTTCTTGAATTAAGGTCATTTTTATCCTTTAAATACACACAAAGAGTTACAAATGACTCTAAACTCAACTATATATCAATTTTATTTCTCAACCTTAAAAATTTTTTGTTTTGTCAGCCAATTGTTTTTCCAGATAATGGCTCCATTATCTTGTTGATGTATGTAAGTTTTTTTGACCATGCATGTACATGTGGACAACATGCCAAGACACGTGGAGTTGACTAGGAAAATGATAAAAAAAAATAAAAAAAAGTAGGTGAATCATTAACTTATCTATCATCACTCTCAAGCTCTTCATCATTGCCCTCCCTGAAACTCTCAAGCTTTCACTATTGCTCATGCACACTGCCATCATCATCACTCCATTACTCGCCCCTGAAGGCTCTGAACACTCACCTTCCATCTCGTCCGTGGATCATAGCTTTGATTCCGTTGTACCAACACATTTTCTCAAGCCTGTTGAAGCCTCCTCCTAGTCTGTTGGTTGTGGCTGTTGTCCCCTTTATTTTTCTAGGCTATAGAGTTCAGGTCTTTTTTGAATCGAATATTCTCTAACCACTAGACCATATGTTCATCTTTCATCTTTTGTACGAGAATGAAAAGTTTCACAATCATGGGTTGAGTACTCTGCTTTTTGGTCATCAAAATATAGGCTAAAATAAATGGAAACACCACCCTGCCTGACTCTCTCTTTAAACTTTAGTTCTCCCCATATGACCCGTTCTTGTTCATATTATTATTTGGTGATTCCGCATGTATAATTAAAAATGGTAGCAGGAGTTTGGATTCGAATATATATATGTATGTATGTATATTATATGATGTTGGTACTTGTTTGATTCGTGTATGCAGCGAACATCAAAGCTAAAGGCATCAACATAGAAAGCCATCGACTTGGGTATGTCTTGCATGTAAACCATGATGTACCCATTATACCCTGACTTGAGACTCAATGCCATTAATAGAATGTTTTGCTGACTTGTTCTGGCAACTCCCCACTTTAATTCTTCTTTGGATTATCCACATATGAGCAAATGTTTGTGTGGAAGTTCTTCTAGAGTTATATGCAGAGTGCATGCATTTTACTTCATGTCTATTCTAGCCTTATGAGTGGTGAACACATGTTTGTGAGTTGAATGAGGGACAATAAGATGCTAGTTTAGACGATATGATATTAATAGTGGGTGTTAAATGATGAGGAGAAGCTGAAGTTGTTTTTATGAGGTTGAGGATGGAGGCGCATGAGGAAGGGGGAGTAGATTCATGTTTATTGATGATTGTTAGTATGGTATTGATATTGCATGATGAGATGAGAAAGATTCTAGAGAGAGGGAGATGAGATGGATGGAGGAGATGGGAGACAAGATGAAAGAGAAGGGATGAGAGTTAAAAAATATAAGGAGGATCTTACCATTATACTTTATTATTAAAAAAATATTAAAACAATTAGGTCAAGCAAAAAGTGAGATCTATTAATAATGATGGATAATAATTTAATACTAAGTGATGAAGCTTTGAATTTTAAAAATTCAAAAATAAAATTGATCTATAATTATTTTTGAATTATTTATGACCCTTCGTATGTATTTTAAAAATAAAATTAATCTTTAACTTTTTTTTTAACATTTTTTTACTTTATATATTTTTTAAAAAATTTTTCTTTCACTTTTAATTTAAATACAAGTTTTAGTTTGATCAAGGGTGATTTTAAAAGTTGTACATGGTGAAAACATTTTATAATAGTAATAATTTAAAAAAGTGGTAATGGTAATATCATAATTTCACATTCTCACGTCAGATTCCTGCACATACATGTAAAAATATAAAATACAATACAAAAGTCGTTAAAATCTGACGCGGTCCTTCGCATTCGCGTTGAACACAATAGGGTCGGTGGCTTGGTGATGGACCATATTCCGAAAAAGGAAGAACAGTCTTTACAGTGTTTGGTGGAGGTCGGGTTGTATTGCAGCCGCGGGCTTGGCCTTCCGGACGCCACGCAACAACCTAAATATGAAAGTTAGGAAGTACGAAGGCAGAATAATTAAGCATTTTTGCATTCGAATATTCCTACATACTCACATCCAACTTTCCCAGATCTAAGTGACGATGACGCAGAGCAATGCGGAGTTCGGCGGGCAAAGCTATGCAAGAATCTTCCATTAAAATTCCTCTTGTCATTCTCACTTCACCCGAATCCTGTTCCTTCTCGTTATTATTGTCTTTTTGGCCCTCCTTTTACATTGAAAGAAAACGTGAAAACTCGATGTTGTGCTACTGAGAAAACTAACCAAGCCAATCGATCTCTTAGTTCGGATCTAATTCCGATAAAAATAAAGTTCACATATTACAATGTCCCATCTGATTAAACCCGAATCGTCTGATTTATTCTTTCCTGGGGGCCTGTTCCTCGATATTGATTCAGCTCCTGCGTCGTTTATTTCGTTGATATCGTCCAAGACTTATTCTGAAGCGGAAAGGGTTTCGTGTTTTTCATGGGATCGCAGAAGAACGGTGAGTTTCGAAATTTTCAAGCGGGAAAGGAGAGCTTCGAGCGCAGTCGGTGGTGGGTTTTTGTCGTTGAGCTTGTCGATAAACGGAAGCGATGGGGATCAGAGCTATGTTCGAGAATCGCGAGAAATTCTGGGCCAGCATGAGGATAAAGTTTCGGACAGGTCCGATGGATTTAAAGAGAAGGAGAATGTTCAGATGAAGGGATCGGGTGCTTTGAATATGACTAAGCATCTGTGGGCCGGAGCTGTGGCTGCTATGGTTTCAAGGTTTGGGATTGCTTAGTATGTCTAATATTTGGATTAATGAACCATTAGTTCATGCCAGTTGCTCTGCTTTTATTTTATTTTTTCTGCTTTCCTGACTGTGTTTGTTTGTTTAATCTCATCTTTTGAATTTTCATGTACCTTTGCTATTTTCGTCTTTACCTGGTAATTTTTTGTATACACCGCGACTTTGTAGTTTTCTTCCTTTGCAGATGGTGGCAATGATATCTTTTTCTTATTTGTTCAATTTTGTAAGGGTGAACAGGATTGAGAAAATATTATTTGTTCGATTTTGTCCAATTTTTCTTATTGTTAATTTTGTAGTTTTCATGTACTTTTGCTTTTCTCCTTTGCCATATCATTTTGACAAATTCAGAAGCTGCTTTTTCTTTCATATTGGGTCAACTCCAAGTAATTCATGAGGCTGGTATTGTGAATTAGGAAACCACATAAATTCAACATGTTGTTCTACTTTGCCCTTCTAAGTTTCATATGTATACCCTTTGCAGTTTCAAGCGCTTGTTATGACGGAGAACTTCTATTGCTTTAGCTATATCTGTCACTTTGCTGCACAATTTGAATTCAATTACCCATCTTTCTTTCTTTTGCAGCACAAATTCATTGGTCGACATTTTACCTAGCAAATGCTTTTTGTTGTATCAGGACCTTTGTAGCACCTCTGGAGAGACTTAAACTGGAATACATAGTTCGTGGTGAACAGAAAAACCTATTTGAGGTCATTAAGGAAATTGCAACTTCTCAAGGGTTGAAAGGTTTCTGGAAAGGAAATTTTGTAAATATTCTTCGAACAGCACCCTTTAAAGCTATAAATTTTTATGCTTATGATACATATAGAAATCACCTGGTAAGGATATCCGGCAATGAAGAAACCACAAATTTTGAGAGATTTGTTGCGGGTGCTGCTGCAGGGATTACAGCTACCTTGCTCTGCCTGCCCATGGACACTGTGAGTGGCAATTTAAGACTGTTAATCCTTCTCTGATTACTTTCTTTATGTTAATCTGTAGATAAATATTATTATATCTTGTTTGATGCAAGGCTGGCGGCTTATCTAGTGCATGTGAAGCTTATGTTACCAATTTGCTGCAATTATAAGGATCCTATATATTGAGTATCGATTTACAAAATGCCATTGCTAGTTTTCCATCTCAATAATTCAATTAGCAATACTATAGGGAACTTCTTTGCTACTCCTCTCGTCCCCTCATCTCTCCGAACTACATCAATTTAGTCAACCTTTGGTTCTCACACTTGATCTTCAAACCAACCTAGAGTTATTTTGGGCCCATTAGATAGCATGTCTTTCCTGACATAGAGTGCTGTAAACATGTCTTTTCCCATCACTGTTGCTTTATTACTTTGATGCAACGTCCTTCAGGTCCAGGATGCTCTCTAATCATACATTTGTGACTTCTAATTTGCTGTATTTTTGTTTTTAATTTTACTGGAGATTCAGAACATAATTATAGCCATGAACTGCATCTTTTTACATTTTAGAACGACGTGGCAACAGCTGAATACCATAGTTCAATATCAATAGAATTGTCATTTTTGTATGTCTCTAGTGTCTCATTTGGATCATAAAAAGGCATTCTCAAGCTTTGAATGTTATTCCTCCTCTGAACAGGCTTCTCAATGAAGTGTGTTTTTTATTTGCTCTATTATGTTTTGGTTGCATTCTAAGAGTGAACTTTTTCAGATCAGGACAGTAATGGTTGCGCCTGGTGGTGAGGCCTTGGGAGGTGTAATTGGTACCTTCCGGCACATGATAAACACTGAAGGCTTTTTTTCTCTTTACAAGGGTTTGGTACCCTCCATTGTCAGCATGGCACCTTCAGGTGCCGTATTCTATGGTGTTTATGACATATTAAAGTCAGCATATCTGCATTCACCTGAAGGAAGAAAAAGAATTCAACATATGAGAGAACAAGCTCAAGAACTGAATGCTTTGGAACAATTGGAATTGGGACCCCTTAGAACTCTAATATATGGTGCTATTGCTGGTTGTGCAGCTGAAGCTGCTACATATCCCTTTGAAGTTGTTCGGAGACAGCTTCAAATGCAAGTTCGGGCAACAAGGTTGAATGCACTGGAAACTTGTGTCAAGATTGTTGAACAAGGCGGTGTTCCTGCTCTTTATGCAGGACTGATTCCTAGCTTGTTGCAGGTATGGTCTATGTTTTGGATTTTATTCTTTCATATATCTAAAAACTACACGTCAAATTTCAGTCACTTGGTAAAATATGAAAAGGACACAATGCGACTCTTATTTTGTGAACTTAGAGCAGTTACTCCTGTTATTTGGCTCTTATTTGAATCTGCATACGGTAGACAATAAGGTCAGGGAACAACAGCATTTGGTTTAAAAATGAATTTTCAAACTGACATGAAGAGATTTGTTTTTGTTTTTGTTTTTTTGGTTTTTAGAATTTTAAGGCTCCTGAATTATTTTTGACAACCTATGCTCATGAACTTTTGCAGACATCTGAAGCTAATTAGCTTACTATTGTAGTAAAATGATGTTGACTAATGTTGTCTATGTAGTGGTGGTTTGATTTGTACCAAAGTATACTTTTAAGTCAGTAGGAGTTGGGTGAACATGCAGGACCTCTATGTGACTCAGAAGGCATGTTGTTAAGGTATAAAATTGGACAAGATTGCAACATGTTAATACGCCTATTGAAAATGATGTGTCGTTTCCTTTGTTTTTGACCCTGCTGTCTAGTGGGGCAGGTCACTAGTGAGCTTCGTCTATTTTGGGTTTCTGGATTATTGCAATGAGAGTACTTTAGAGTTTAGACTGATTTCATTGGTTGAAGACTATTTAGGATCTGAGCTTATATAAAACCGGAGTTGCTAACTAGTATTTTCCCTTTTAGATGACAATAATTCGAGTAAATTTATGATTTAGTCCCTCAAGGATTTAGCCACTGGCATTCTTGTTCACTGAAGATACCAAGAACCAAATTCCCAAACCTGTTCATGCCAGGCAAAGAATTCCATTTTTTGAAGTCTAAGATAGAGCCAAACTTTAATCCATACACTCTATAAAACAGGGTTATCTCCAAATAAAGGTCCGTGACTTGTTCTGTGGCTTTTTATTGTATCCACCCTTTTCTCTCTTCTCACCCAAAGTTGTGTGAGAATAATTTTCATCGTTTATGTCTAGTACTTAAAATTGCAATTTCGTTTTGATTTTTTTTTTTTAACAATTTCTGACATAGCCTCTTCAATTGGATGACTCTTTAGGTGTTACCATCAGCCGCTATTAGTTATTTTGTATATGAGTTCATGAAGATAGTTCTCAAAGTAGAATAGACGATAATGACAGCAACTCAAATGCCAGATATTAGTTGAGGACTTGAGGATGATGATAAATTTCTCCTTTAGCCCTTTTCCCCCCCTTTTGGAGGTGAAGCTGCTGCTGCATGGAGGAGGAACGGGACATGCCTCACAGAAACAAGTATTGGTGTTTTCTCCTGAAATTTTCCCGTCAAGATTTGATATAATTTGAATGAAGAGAAAAAGAAGAACCATCAATTTTTTGTCAATTTGAAGAGAAATAATGAGAAAATAGGCTGTGTATGCGGCTGTCTCTTTCCCTCCAATTTAGTGGAGTATTAACTCGATGGAGACTTTTTTGAGTTTTGATCTTCTCAAAGAGTTTGATTTTCCTTGGATTTTCTCTCTCTTTTTTTGTCTCTTTTTTTCCGGTTTCAATTGGCAACTTCTCTGTTCTGCAATTACAAATAATCCAATTTGACATTTCTGTTCCTTTATACATATGATCCAATTTTAGGGTCATTGATGTTATTGGTAGCGGGTAATGATGCATAATGTTAGCTATGGTAGGTATTTATGTTTTATTGACTTCTATTTCTGTTCTGTGAGCCCCAAGACCAATTACAGAAAATTATATGGATTATCTATTATTTATCACGTTACATATTAAATCAAAAATTATAATGCAACCACATACATATTGATAAAGAAATGATCATTTTGCCTTTTCGTCTTAATACCGGAAGGTGACGGTTTATAGGGAACAGTGGGCTAAACTATGAAGAGTTCCTTGGTAAATAATGAAAGCAAAATTAGTTAAATTTTCAGAAAATGACAAATAAGAATATAGAAAAGCATTCGGCTAAGAAGGCACTATTTCCTTTCATTTAACCCAAGGCAAACAAGACAAATTACCCAATCTTCAATATATAATATAAAATTTAAATATAACAAATTCCAGTAAACTAGTGCAATTTTTTTTTTTTCAATGAATACGTCCCACAATTTGTACTTAAGAAGTTAAAACTCTTTTTGTGTCTTCCTCTTTATGTCATATTATTTATAAGGTCACAAATAATATTTTACTTCTTTATCATGGAACTTACTACTTGTGGATACCATTAAGGCATCTCGTTTATGCTCCTGTTAAAAGCTTTTTTGGGGCATTGACATTTTAGGTTTCATGGTAACAAAGAAGTAGAAGTTTATCATATGTCATATTTGTCTGAAATCAAATAATAGTAAATAATACATTAATTATCCTTAGTTGAGATAAATAACACATTAATAGATCCCTGTTTGTCATTTTCTCCATTTACCCCTTACCCTTCTACTATCTTTCCTAAAACTCATTTAGAATTATTACTTATGGCTCCACACTATTAGTATGTATCATTGATCACTACAGCATATTAGTAAAGAATGAATAAACTTCTTGATTCTCTATTACAATAACACGATATCATAAAGAAAGAGAGATATGATAATCATGTCTTATCTCTCTACTATGATATAAGAGTAAAGAGAGAATAAAACCAGCCAAAGACTTGTCATTGTCTGAAGATTGGGTTGGTTATTTTGGCAATGTTTTGAAAGAGGCTGTCCAAGTGGCAGATGTTTTAGGTAAATGAGCTTTTAATTTTACTGGTCCCTCTTTTGTTAGTTATGAAAACAACCCCTAAGTGCCAACAGCTAATTGCCTAAATGGCAACGCCACCTCTCCTTGAAGTCTAGAAGGCAAGGTTCAAAGTTCGAACTTTGTATTGGCACATGTACATGAATTGTAAAAATGAAATTAATTTCACTAAAAGAAAAAAAAATAAAAGAAAAGCCCAAGTACTGTAATTCCATTACGGGAGGCTGACCTCCAATTTCTCCAGCCAATGTAATCCCAGGAAACATCGGTACATCTTTTCCATTAAAAAAAAAAAAAAGCAGACATGGAACCAAATTTTTGAAATCATGATCCCAAGTTGAAGTTAAATGCTTTTATAATTCCTCGTTCATTTTCCGAAATGCTAACCTTCGTTCATTCAAACTTTCCAGAAAATAGCTTTTGCTGTACCTTACACTCTTCACTAGAGGGGGCAATCAAAGATGACAAAGCAAGAGGCCAACTACAAAGATCACAACTTGTATACAATGAAGACAACCAAACAATTAACAAACTCAAGGCTGTCCCAAGAAAAAGTGACCTACGCAACTGATTCTTGATAATTTCCCTATTACTTAACCAATTTTATTAATTTTAAGACTAGTTTTCAAGTGACCAGCTTTGAGAAATAAATAATAAATAGACCAGTTAATCAACTTTCTCATTCAACAAACCAGTCCGGTCTAATTTTTATCACAAGAAAGTTATAGCCAATTCCCAACTACATTGTGATTCCAATGTGTGATTAAGTACTGGCAACAACATTGTCCCAAAAACAACATTGGCAACAATGAATGTGAGACGTTCAGATCATATGTACTACAGTTTCTCCTCTTATTGTGAAAACAAAAAAGGATGGGATACTTCCACTGATCACTGTACATGCCAAACACCTTAGTATACATTCCCACAACCCGTATCTCATGAAGAACAACAGCTTCTCCAACAGGTTGCAGGGGTAAAGGTAATTTTTCTTTTTCTTTTTTTTTCCCAAAAAAAAAAAATAATGAACATAGAAAATCGATGGAAAAAAGAGTCCAGATGATTCAAAGTACCTAAAAGTGGTCAAACTCCTCTGCCTAGTTCCCATTTCCAGAGCCAAGACTCTCATAGAACAGGATGTACCCATGGTCTGTGTTACTGGAATATTCCTGTGCTGAGCCAAAGAATGTCTGCACAGCAGACTCGTCAATCATCTCGACATTTTCATCATCAAAAAATAACCAGTGGTTATGGCTTTTCACAAGGCTGACATAATGTCCGTGATTAGGCCCACTGCCAACATGAACAACCACTGCAAATAGGGAATATTCAATATCTGCATCCTCCACAGTGTTACCCAACTTGAGCTCAAGAGGGAAGACAACCCGGTAAGACAGCTTCTTATTTCGGCCCAGCTGTTCAATGTACTTGAACCGCTTCAGATGGATGACCAAGATGTGAGGCGGTTTCTTTATTTTCATCCTCTTCTGAGCTTCTTGCAAACTAATATCATAATAAAATTGTATCAGATATGGAAGGGAGTGAAAAACAATTTTACACGCCATTGACCTAAAGGGCAATCAGATAACTTTAAGATGCCAGAAGGAAACAAATACAAGACTATCCTGGTTTGCATCCTCTCATAACACTAAGTCACAGCCATAAACCAGATTGCAGCAAACACAAAGTATTAAATTATGTTTAGGTAAAAGCTACAATATTTACTGCTGATATTATTAAATGACATATAGCAATGTGTCTATTCTGTATTGAAAGGAGATGAAATTCACAACCTACTAAATTCAAAGTTGCAGTGATTCAACATTCATGCTCCATCTTCACACAGATTTCGTTTCATTCTTGCAAACAAGCAGCAAAATGGCTGTGATTGACCCTTTACCACCTCAGAGTACAGAGTATTCAAGGAACCAATTCACAGTCAATGTCATAACAGTATTATGCATGTAAGTTATGAAAAAGAAAATAGGGCATATAAGTAAAAGCTATTCACCTGCAGCACTTGTCACAGAAAAATTTGTCTTCAGCATTCAGAGTCTCAGTGGAACTAAAGTTTTTCAAACAGCTTGTGATTGAACTGTTCTGCTCAATATCAAGGCTCAAGTCAAAAAACGTTTCATCCCTAGCTGTCACTGTTTCACAGCGTAAGCACCTTGTCTCATTGGTGAGTATGCCCTGATCAAATCAGTTTATAATATTAAGATTTGTCAGAAATAGGACAAAATCTTATTTGGCGGCAACTGAAGAGAAGCAAGGGATTTCCCGATCAAGGAAGACCACTACACACACATGCATAGAATAAGAGAGACCTAGAATGGTATAACGGATAGCATGCTTATTTCCACAACACTAATGGTCAAAGGCAAATGGATAATCCATAGATGTCAAAAGCTTGAACTGGTAAATAGTACGACACCACCACAATACCACTAGAATAAGATAACTCAAAATGTGGCTTGATCCAACACATCAATTGCAATTTATGCTCCCAAGTTTTGCTACAAGCTACATGCTAAGATAAAATTGGTAGAGGTGGTCACCTGAAAATTTCTGTGGACCCACGTAACTAAAGGCTCCTTTTTTGCACCATTAGCTAGACCATTCTTAGGTGCATTTGCAGGATCAGAAGGTGGTGAAGTATCTTGATCATTTTTTGCAGCCTGTGCCTCTTTCTCTAAAATGTCCACAAGTTCATTTAACAAAAAGTTCAAGAATTCATGCGCATCCTAACAACAAAGGAGAAAGAGAATATAACCAACACTAAATTCAGTTAAGCAGACGGAATAAACAAATAATGCAAGAAAAAGTGAGACTGACAATTATGAAGAAAAGGATATTCGCTGATCAACTGGAGAAAAAAAACCTCATTGAATGTACATTTTGTCATAACTCAAAACAACCTCCCTCAATCATTTATGTGAAATAAACATCAAACGTTAGTCTCCATAAAAGGCAGAACCATAACCCCAATCATCATTTGGCATGTAGGACCAACATCAGTAGATGTCTGCACATGCTTTAAGTGGTATGTATGACTTCACAGAAAAACAATTTGAAGGGGGGAAAATTCAATAGGCATACACACACACACACATAACAGTCAATGAAAATAGCAATTAACATGCACAGTTTCAGTTCAGGTAGACTGCACAGAGACTTTACTTCATGGAGATGCCCAAATATGTAAAGGATATACAACAGTGAAGCAAAAGCAAGCCTTCAAATGTGGTATAACTTGGTCAAAGCAACAGCACTCTCACCATGCATTTACAACAGTTCAACATTTATGTAGCCAACATTACATATAAGAGCTAAATAATGAATTTTACTTGCATTCTCTGAACTAAAGTATAAAGTCTTTGTGATTTTCCATTTTACTGCTAGGTTTGAAGAGAATATATCAAGCACTCGTAAAAATAAAAAAGAGTATCATATACTCTTATTCTTTATTTTCCTTCTTTTCTAAAAGAAAAAGAGTGGAAGCATCAAAATAATAATATTCCAACTAATGATCTGCAAAATGAACATTTATTACCTCCCAACTTTGAGTTATGGAAACCTTAACCACAGATAATAGAATCTATAGTCAGGGTCCATTATTAGAGGCAGCAGCAACAGAATATGAAGGACACAACTCTATTCATACAATCCTTCCATAAGCATGGACAAACACAAAAACATTTACAATGACAGCATGTAAGAGCATGTACAATGACACAATGCATACAATCCTTCTCCTCAATTGGAATTACAAAATTCTAGAATTACCACTTTCTCTAAAGAAAGCTTAAATTGGACAAATTAAAGACATACCTGGTGCATATAGCTACGAAAGAGTTCATTCTGCTTTTTTAACCTCTGCACAAATCGCTTGGGAGCAATGACACCTGTTTTCTTCTTCTGGGAAGTTATCTACACCCAAAAAAATAGCATACGTTAAGAGCATGATAAAATATCTCAGTTAAGCCAAAAGACCCATCACAGCTTGTATTAACGTAAGGCATATCATAGCAGGAAATCCTGGAAGTGATTTTAAAACCTTAAGGACCCTTACCAGCTGATATTTTAAGACAGATGAAGACAACCACTCAAATGCATTAAAAGTGAAGATAACAATTCTTTCTTATGATCATTGTGGCAGCAAAATCATGCCAAGTTAGGGAACCAAGAGGTTCTTTGGAAAGACAATTCACACACCATAGCTTTATTGGGGACAATACAAACTCTCTAAAAGTATACCATGCCCGTGACAATTTTATATAAAGAAAAATCAAATGACCACAGGCAGTTTCCAGAATCTAGATTCATCACCTGAGAAAATAAGTCTGCTAAGCAAGTTAAGAGATTTTCTTCCGCATCCCCTGTGGTTTTATTAGTCCCATAATACTCTAGCAATTGTTCACGAAATGGAACACAAAAGTAAAGTGCCTGCAGAAAGGGGAACAAAAGTGACTTGGCGGTGAAGACCCAGAATAAAAACTATGAAACATATAAAACACACATTTTCCTGTACTATCACTAAATATGTTGAATACATTTTTATAAATACATTATTAGACATGGTAATAGTTTTTCTTGTGCATAATTATTATCGCATTGAAATATAACAGGCAGATTTAGGCACCATTTATTCTTATTTGCTAGAATAGAATGTCAACAATGAAAATATTACAGAAAACCTGAAATGTTATCAGAAGATTTTTTTAACAAAATTACTAACAAGACAGACAATATTATACATGCAAAAACTAATAAGCTAACATGACAACTTCTGGCATTTAAACAGAATTTTACAGTCTGAAGATAACCACTCAAAAGTCTTAGACCAAGTTAAACACGTTCATGAATATTTTGCATTAAACACATTTCCTGGGTATTTGATAGAATATGGTGAATGAGTTGTGTTATTCATGGCTTGTAAATAATTTGACTTTTAGATTTTATTAAACAAATTGATATTGAAATATTGATGATTGATATTATATATCAATATACTGACAGCGATGCTTGGCAGCATCAGTATCCTCGTGCCTTCTCTGACAGGCAAGCCAAATAATTATTTTTGCAATTTATTGAGCTAAGTTAAATACATTGGAAATAAACTAATTCCATGAAATGCAGTAAGCAAAAGAAGATAGGGAACAAAAAAACATTCATGTTCCCAAAGTTCAACTTGCATACTCAGATGTAACAAAATCAGAAGTATAACAAACAGGGGAAACGGCGCGGGAGAAAATTTAATACTTCCACTGCTACAACAGAAATACCAAAATGAATAAGTGAAAAAAAAAAACTATTATTTGCTCAACCATAAGCTTAGCAATTTAGCCGAACAGCTCAACTCGAACCAAAAGTCACAACACAGTGACTTTCCTGTACTAATATATGCAGCTGCAATATATATATATATATATATATTTTTTTCAATAGTTCACAACTCACAGAAGATTAATCGATTATATCGATATCCCAATAGAAAATAAATAGGCAAATCCACTAGCTCACTGCAGGAATTCAAAGCTTCTAATAAAAACGATTGTACTGAAAACATAATTCGGATACAGAACAAACACACATAGTATCAATTGATGACCTGCAAAACGCTGTTGCAGTAACATGTATTGCCAAAGTTCTCAAGACCAAAGTAACGCTCGCCTTCAGGAAATTGGTCGCCAAGGGCTTTCTCGAGCTTGGAGCCCGCAGCACCCATCAGCTCGTCACCGATCACAGAAACTCGGATCTTTATCTGGTTAAACTCTGCAATTCGCACTCCATCAAATGATCAATGATCGTTTCTCCCGCCCGCGTTTCTTCAAATCGTTAGGATTGATTGCCTGCATACTAGCTGGATTTCGTTTTTCTGGTATTGGAGTGGCATCAAGGGTTTTCGTTCGTTTAAGAGAGAAAAGAATGAAGAAAATTGAGGAAATCAGAAATGAAGATCGATTTTGTTAAAATCACAGAAATGAAAGAGATATAAGCAATACGGAAGGATGTACTTCGCAGCTACATGATCTCCCCATCACGCGTGCCTACAGCCAATTTGTATAGCCTTCTAAAGGCCGTAGCTAAGGTCTAATCTAATTAAAGTTCAAACTTCAAAGTTCAAACAGATCCGGTTCAATTAAGGTTGTACTAGAAGTCTAATCCAATTTTTTATTTTATTTTTTTTATTTGCCAATTTTAATCCATGGGTTAATAATCTAAACCTGGTTAAATCAGATCAACCCAGTCATGATTATTGTTTTAACTCAAAATCTAATATATTAATTCGTCCAAAACTATTGGTCAAAATGTGAGGGGCCTAGTACTAAAAGCAAACCCTTCATTCAAGTAATCAGGGTTCAAGGGTTAATAATCCAAACCTAATTGAACCAAATCAATCCAGTCGTGATTATCGTTTTATTCCCTCAAATTCAAAATACAAACGTCTTTCAAAAATAATTTATATACTAATAAATTTCTTATTATCATAAAAGTATGTATATATATAAATATTATCTCTAGTTTTAATTTATAATGAATGAAAAAAATGTCATAAATTTACAAATACAATAATTTAAGTTAATAAATACAAAGGATAAAGTGAAATTTTTTTCTGCAAATATTAAGATATTTATATTTTGGACAAAGATTAACTAGAAAAAATACTTATATTTTATATCAAAGAAAGTAACTCAAAATAATGTTGTTTTTATCTTGACAAAGCGTGTAAAAATATATATGGTTAAATTATACTTTTAAACCTTTAACTTTGTATAATATTTTACTTTAGTTTCTTAATTTTATAAAGTGTATTTTCAGTCATTTAATCTTAACACTGTTTGTTTTATCACAAGAAAATTTACGCGAAACTTTTAAATATTAACAAAACATTCTCAATTGTTGGCATATTAAGTTTATTTTTTCAAATAATGATTAGTGTAAATCCTAATTTAATCTAGAAATATAATTCAGATAAATTGTGTAAATTAAGAATGATCAAGGTTAATTGTGTTGTTTATGGTCAATGATTTTGAATTGAGGTATAAACAAGGTTTACAAAGGCTAATAGTTACTAGGCATTCAATTACGATTGTATTTGGCTACTTAGTTTATAGAGAGATAAGGGTGGGTGTTTATCATGCAATATAATACTCCCTTCGTTTAAAAATGTAAGATATTTTTTAAAGAGTTGGATATTAAAAAATATAAGACATTTTTAATCTTTCAAGGTGTGATCATTGCCTTTTTTTCTAAAAGTACCCCTATTGATAATGACTTTATATTTATTGTAGGATGTTTAATAGGGGTAAATATAAAAAGATAAGGTTAGTTGGAAAGTAAGTAACTACTTTATTGGGGGTAAGATTCGGTTAAAAATATCTCACATTTTTTAATAGAGAGAGTATCTAATTGTAATTGAATTATGAATGTTTTATTTTTTCCCATTGAGCAAGCTCACGTATAACTGTTTGCATACATTAATATAAATTAATTTTGGTTATTAGAACTTTTGAGTCTTATCCCTATGGTTAACAATTTTCAAGAGAATTGCACATGGAGAAGCCCTTGAGGCTTAGGGTGCATTTAGGTAATCAAGATTTGGCATTTGAAATCCACTTTTTAACTTTTGAGATGTTAAATTTTGTTTGGGTAATTTTTAAGTGAGCAAAATGACTTTTTAAATGTGAGTTAAGATAAGGTTGAAATGTGAATTTTTCAACTCTATTTTTTGGTGGATTGAAAATGTGGATTTTCTAACTCTATTTCATATTTATCTAATTTAAAATAATTTGTTTTTATAAATTAATTCTCACAATTTCAATTTTTTTGGTAGGTAAATATTGTAAAATTTCTCTCACTAAGCTGTAAAATTTGATAGCAAGTTGTAAAGTCTCATTTCTTAATTACAATTAACCATAAAGATTAAGGTAATCATTGTGCTAAACCAATTATGACTACCAATTTTATAATTTGTAAAAATGAGGTTCTAAGTTTTTAATAATTTAAATTACTCAAACATCATTTAACAAACCTTTAATCAGAGTAAATAACACTTTAAAAGAATGGGATACCTCATTGGAGTAAAAAGGACTCAAAATCAATTGAAAAATATTAAAGAATGAAAAACAGAGCAATGCACAGTGGCATATGTACATGCACCACAGCTGTCCTTCTCTGTGCCATGCATCATAGTGCAAGCGCCATGAGTCGAGGCATGTTGCATGCATCAGACAGCAATTCTGTTGCCATTTGATAGTAACTCAGGCTAATTTTTCGTATGCCCCATTTGTCTATTTGACGTTTGAATGAGGTGATCTAGGTGCATACAAAAAGATAATTTTATAAACAAGCTAATGGCACAAGTTTTACTTCTGCATTATGCCACACAAGGAAGATAAATGCACATACACATTTTAGCAACTTTTCATATTTTTCACAACTCAAGGGTGTTCAAAACCCCTTACATGTGCCAAAAACAATTCCTAACGGAATACACTTAAAAAATTTTAAGACTATCTATATAACACACCACATGTACATAAACTCTATAATAACAAATTTTCATTCCTCAATCCCTTTAACCCCAAAAACAAAATGGAGGATTTTAGCATTGCATTTTATAATCAATGTGCATAATTATGATCAAATCAACATTCCAATACTTGTATTAATATTTTGGCCCTATTAATATTTTAACAACTTACATGTAACATCCTAGGGCCTAGAACATATCTCAAGATTTTAAGTAATAACATAGTACAAGTATAAATAAAATGCATCATAATTGATAATATTCTAACTACTACACAAAATTAAATATAGTTAGGAGGCTTTACAATAGGAATCCTAGATTTTTAAGCCTCTAGAACTTTTTTTTTCTTTCTATATCAAAGCTACATCCTGTAAAATATTGAAAGAAAGAGGTGAGTATAACCATACTCAATAACCAAGATATACCTATTTTACACAATTGTATATTAATTGATTCAAGCACACAAAAAAGAGAGTTGAATACTAAAAAAATATAAGATTACACATAACACAAGTTGTAATTTCATAATTTACTCATTTTCATATTTTGCATTTCAAAATCATATGATACATTGCCATAATACAAATAAACATGTGACAATAACTCAATTTACAACCCCGATGCACATTGTCACAATATAAACAACAATGTGACAATGGCACATTCACTATCACAACTTGCAACAAATTTATTAACCACGTGACATGTTGAATATATACATATGCATGATCAATTCCTCCTTATATCCTCCTTATATCTTTCAACTAAAATTGTGGGTTATAATATCAATTAAGGCTTCATCCGTGTGACTGGACTATCCCAATTCACCAATTGTGAGGTGTGACCTAGTTAAAGATCATAGCACTCACTCTCAGACATCATCTTCTCCCACTCTCAAATCTTTAGAGTGTCGTATACCTTAAGTTAATCTTCTCGATAAATAGGTGGAGATAGTTAAGTTCTAGTCTCTTGACAAACTATGAGACAGTCCCTCAACAAACAATGGGACAAGGCTAACCTTTATGCATCGAAAGGCGGCCATTAATACCATATAAATTTTTTACTCTTCTCCCTAGGCGAACTCTTGTCAAATAATCATGTAATGTATAATATTCACTCATTTTACAATTTTATTTACTCAATATTAACACATTGGGCTTACAATATTACATTACCCAAGTGAGAATCAATATTATTTTCACTAACATTCTCCACTTTACTCAATCATCACATTCACACTATTGCAATCATAATATCACTTATACTTCATGTTTTTCATATCAAAATCATCATATAACCTTAACAACTCCTCATTTCAACATAATTCGTAAGGTGAAAATACTCAAAGTTCACTTTGCAATTATAGCCTATTTTAGATTTGATAAAACTCATATGATTCATGTCATATTCTCCATCATAAATCCAATCATACATGCAAATAAATTCATTTTCACATTATAATTTAATTAACAAACAACTACCCAATATAAGTTTATCTTGGTTACCTTAAATTTTTAAAAAATCAAAGATTTTTTCCTCAATATATGCCTCAAAGCTTGCTTTCCAAGCCAAATGTGGTGCCTAGATGATTAATTTATAATTAATCAAGCCCAAACTTAATTAACATTATTGAAAACACACTCCAACTCTTCCTTTTCATTTCTAAAGCACACATTGCCATTATTTCTCACATTTAGGCTTACCCATTAGGTATATTAACTTCTTGTAGCTTACAATAGCTTCACTAAATATCAACTTATCATTACTAGCTTCCCAACCAAGTCTAATAACCATAATAAATGGCATTTTTGGCCATTAATGCAACCATAACTACCAAAATGTGTAAACCCCCTATCCTCAAATTTAAATGCCTCAAACAACTCTCATTAACTTCATTTGAGTCAATGGGTTCGGACTCATAACCTATATGGATTAAAAATTGTAACACCCTAAAATTTTCAAACCAATTTTTCACAAATTATTAGTTCAATAAATCATTTTACATCATTGAACCCTTATCCTAGTAAAAAAATTTCTACCATGATAATAAATAACAAAACTTTTTTTCAAAACTCTACTATGGTAGAAAAGAGTTTATCATATAAATTAAATATTTTACAAATAGCCTATCATAGTAGAAAGAATTTAATATAATGAATAAGCTCTATTGTGATAATTAAAAATATATTTATAATAAAATTTTATCTAACAAAAAACAATGTAAAACAATTCATATCAAAGAAAATAATAATTTTTGAAATTAGCATTTGGTGCAAAAGCCTATCCTAGGTGGCAGAATTTCAAACAATTCATAAATACAAATTTTTAATGTTGTTATGTGAACCAAGCATACATCCAAGACAATATACCACAAGTCTTATTTAACTACTAAGTACTAACACTTCCTAAAGAATACTGGTTCAACAATACCTGAACTAGGTCTGCATAACATTCACCATAATCCAACACTTATCCTTCACGAAATATAATTATAGGATGTATACTTGTTCATATTATGAATACCTTTTTACTTAATACTCAATGCTTCCAAATAAATTTGGTTATGTTATTAATATCCCAAAAAGTAATTAGAACCATAAGAGACAAACAAGATCCTCATGGTATGATATTCAAATCAAGTCAAGAATCAATAGAGACAGATATGATCCTCTTGGTCATATAAATACAATTAATAAAAAGGATTAGAGTCTATATGTTCCACAAAATAAGATATGTCCTAAGTTGGCACTGGATACATTACATAATTCAAAAATAAGAGGTAACATAAAAGATGGTATTTCATACATCAAAGTTATGCCTCTGGTGCTTTCTCGGCTGAACTTATTCCTGTAAAAATATTAACCACGGGGAATGAGACTTAAAAGTCTCAGTAACCAAAAATTGATATGTAATGATGCATATGAGTATAACTAATCATGCGATTGTTAAGTGAGTGCATAAAAACATTTAATCAAACAATATTTTCAAACAAACCAAACAAGTATTTAATTGCATGACTACACCTTATATCCTCCTTTTACCATGCTTGGACGCTAGATCACCTAACCAAAGGTGAATTGGACCAAGTTACACACCACTTATTGGGTCCAATGAGGGTTTACCACATGGTAATAATTAACTAAATAGAAATTTTTTATAATACCATATATTAAAATATCCTGACAAGTCATGCATCATTTAAATATCCAAACAAAAATATAACCGAATAATAATATTTCATCATAATAAAAAAATAAATTTTTAACCAATTTGGCAATAATTCCAAGCAAGTATATAACAGTATTTATTTTTAATAATTCATAATTTTTTCAAACAACAAAATAACATATAACCAATCACATACACACCTATCACAACACATTAATAATGGTTACCTTGTGTCTTGAACAATAAGTTTCTCTTCACAACTGTTCTTTCACCACTCTCTTTATCAATACAATCTATATAATTATTTCATAATACTATATATTAATTTTACATTAAAATTAAAAAATAAATATAATTTAAAAAGTTAGAAAGTCTTAGGCCTAGGATTCATATTAACACTAATTTAAGGTTTATGCCTCATTTAACTTTTCAAATTTTTCTCTAAAATTCTCCCACCCTAATAGACTATATTTAAGTCTCAAATCACTTCTAGTATCACAATTTCATCCATTTATATTCTAAACATTTGTCCAAAAATAAATTAAAAATTTAAGAATTACCCTAAAACCTCAAATCACCATTCTATAGCCTTAAAAATACCTATTCATACTTAAATAAATATTTAATAATCAGAGGTTCATCCTTACATCTCAGATTCAACATTACTTCAACCACATAGATCTAGAGTCTAACTCAAAAATTCTTAAATATGAGTTTTAACCTTAAGGAAATATTTTATAATATTTATTATATCTCTAAAAACTTTAACCTGTATTTTTAATATATCATATCATTAGATTAACTATCCTATAGAAAAATTCTAATCAAAATATTTGCTCTACTCTATAAAATAATCATACCATTAGAAAGCTAATATTATTTATGAAATAACTATGAAATTAATTTTGTAATTAAATAATTTTTTAAATATTAATCTAAACAGAAAAATTAGAGCATACCTAAAGAAATAAGAAAATAATATCCTTGGATCGAGTAACGTGAGAGGGAGAGAGAGAGATGGGGTAAAATAATATAAAAATAAAATTTTAGGTCCCACAATTATATTAAAAAAAGACTATAAGTTTAAATTTAATTATTCAAACTCTTGAGCTATTAGTTGTAATTTTTTTCAAATTGCATCTCAGCCCTTCTTGTTTCTTGATGCATGTATACTCTCCTTTTTATGCATGAGGAGACATATTCTCTTCCCATATCTAATCGATGTGGGATCTAAAAAAAGCCTTCCACATCTCTTTTTTTTTTGTTACTCACACACACACACAAAATTATTCATATATTCTAAATTTTAAAATTATATCTTAATTAAACATTTCTTATGTGATTTTAAACCTAAATTTTTAATTTATAATTAAATGTCTAATCATATTATTATTTTCGAATAACCTCAAATAATATAAATTTCTATTATTATTATTTTTTTATCCTCAATAAAACCTAAATTCCACAATTTCGTTGATACTTAAAA
The DNA here is from genome assembly GCF_029017545.1 of Prosopis cineraria. Taxonomy (NCBI): domain Eukaryota; kingdom Viridiplantae; phylum Streptophyta; class Magnoliopsida; order Fabales; family Fabaceae; genus Prosopis; species Prosopis cineraria. Next base: position 34,857,764 of record NW_026555335.1, on the reverse strand, counting down.
ATTAGGATGTTACAAAAATTATCTCTTACTTACAAACCCTAACCATAAACTTTGAAAAAAAAATGGATTGGAAAGAAAGAGGAAGAGGTTAAAAGACTTACTCTTAGGGTTAGATGGCTTAGAAACACCTTCAATCTTCTTGAAATTAAAACCCTAGTAGAGCTCTCATGCTCCTCATTTTCTCCTTCTTTCTCTTTTGATTTTTGAGTCTATTCACAAAATATTTTTGCAAAAAATGTACTGTGCATTATGACATGTGTTACAGAGAGGTGAATTTCATGTTCTAATGGCTCGTGCACCGTGACATATGACACCGAGCCATTCCACTTTATTTTTCCCACTTTTTAATGTTTAGGTAGCTCGGCTTTACTTTAGCCTTTATCCTAAGGCTGAAGTCACAACTCAAAACATCTGTTAACTCTCTATAACTACACACCACATTAATCTTTAGCCCTCTTTAACCACTTACTGACTTCATTTAACAAATTAAACCTAATTATCTCGCTAATTAACTAAGGATTCAAATTCAAGATGTTACAAGTATTATTTGGTGAACGTTGGCTATCTAACGTCACTTGGATATTTAGGTCATTACAGATCTCATAGGTATTACTCATAAATTTCAGGCATTCATTTGGATTTGCAAACAATAATGAGGTTTTTAATTATTATCATTCAAGTTTGAGGACCAAGATTAAAAGGACTCTTGGGGTTTGGAAAAATAGATTCACAATCTTACCACACATGCTTAATTATCCATTTGTGATGCAAGATTGTATAGTTGGTGCAATAATGGCTATACATACTTTTATTAAAAGAAAAGTTACAACTGATTCTGACTTTAGGTGTTTTGAAGATGAAAATATGACTAACACTCATGATGATAATAACGAGCATGCATTTCCATCATCAATTTCAAGTGTAATTTTAAACATGACTTCTGATAAAGAGATGAATAGGGTTTGCGATTCTATTAGAGATCAAATTATATATTATATATTGAACTGTTACTCATGTAATTATTCCATATTAATGAATGTTAAACTATTTATTACATAATTTTTTCAATATTAAATTATATATTTTTTATTCTTATTATTTAACATCTTAAAATTGATGTTAAAATTTTTTTTCACAATTTTTAAACATTTCTAATTTCTAATATATTATATTTGTATAACAAAAGTTATTAATTATCATAAATCAATATCCTTTTTTGTTATTGCATATTAAAAAGTATATTTCAAAAAATCATTAATCCAAATAATTTTTAATTTACTAAATTGACTTTTGAAAAGATATATCCAAACATAAATTTCATTACAACAACTGACTTTTGTTAAATGAACTTTTAGCAAATGAACTTTTGACAAACTAAAAACTAAACACACACAAGTGGTATGTATCTACTTCCTCTTTTAGGTTTGATTTTATGATTTTAATGATGTAATATTTCTATTTTTAAAACTTTTTGTTATTTGATGAATATGTGAATTTATTGATGTAATCATTCCTTTTAAACTATTGCCATATGTGGTATCTTTTTGAGATAACGGTAAACTTTGAATAATTGTTTATTTTATATGGTTTGGAATAGCATGATGGATGGATCAAATGTATGGCTTGGTTTTGAAATTGATTAGGTGGTCTAAATATGGTCGTTGGCTTGTTTTGGAAATCGTTTGATTTGTTGATTGGCTTGGCTTGCAATTGTTGAGAGCACAAGGTTAGAAAAAAATATTTTAACCAAAATGGCATGTGGGAGATTAACAATTTATCGAAATTTTGTATTGTACAAACCATATTCATATGTTTGAACATTTATGATATATGTGTGGGAACTACTAGATTCCTCATTATCAAATTATGATCAAAGGAATGAGATAGGTTAAAATGTGGTTATATTGTTATTAGATATTTGGAAATGTATAACAAATCTAAATTTCTATATATCCTTGTTTGGCAAAATTCAATGGGCACGGGATCTTATCAGCCTTTTACAATCGTTTTTTATTTTATAAATATTTGAGATCCCAATTTAAAAGTTACTATTTATTAAGATCATTTTTTTAGGGTTAAAAGGTAAAAACTACCCATTAACTTTTTATCCAAAAGCACCGAATATCCTTAAATAAATAAGGATGTAAAAATATCCATGAACTTATCCTAATGAGTGCAAATTTTCCATAAGTGTTAAAAAGGGGCAAATGGTTGTTAGTTTTATAGGTTGAGTCCCACAAGCATGCCAAGTGTTTAGTCCCCATGGGCTACCGTCTACTTCCCACTCCTCTTATTTGCTCTTCCTTTTATTTTGTTTTTTAAATCAACATCTTCCTTCTCAAAATTGTTCGACCTTCAACATCTAGAACGATACTCCTCCCGATTGTTAGATAGGGACAGGGAGAGATGGGTCCGATTGTCACCACTCTCATCTCTCTCCTCCCGATGATGACAATGACAGAGACACCTTCACTATCTACGGCTTCATCGTCCCTCCGCTCCCTTCCACGATCCTCATATTTCCTCTTGTTCGGCCCCAATCTCTCCAAGCTCTTTTCTTGCATGGTGTGTTTCTCTTTCACGTGAAGCAGAAAAGGGAAGACATCATGACATAACTTGTGGCAATGTGTTTAGAGAGAGAGAGAGAGAGGAAAAACGAAGGTCAAGGGAAGAAAGAGAGAGAAAGAAAAGAAAAGGAGGAAGTGGACATAGTGGGCTCATTTTTTGTGCTCATTATTCAAAATAAATTTAAACCGCCCGAATTAAATTAATACTATTTAAATTGATAACAAATGTAACTTAATCCTTTGTAAACACGGTCAATCATTTACTGTTTGTAAACACGGTCAATCATTTACTGTTGATCTACAGTAACATAAGATCAATTGCTTAAGATATCTATGGGTCCGTGGTTTTGTTGAATAATATTTTATTAGACTTTTCATTTGTTTTCCTTTGATTAAAATTAAATGTAGGCCCATTGTTTCAATTGCAATCATGCATAGGTATATGTACAATTGGTATTGGGTCTTTCTTCTTTATTTTTCTTTGCTTTTTGTGGTTCCTCGCATAGGTTTGTATCCGACGTCTTTCTTTGTCAATTTCTATAAAAACCAAAAATAATTTCCTCCCTTTGATGAAATCATAATCATTTATATAATTTCATCAAATGTTTCTTTTTATTTCTTATATTTTTTTAATAATTTCAGTTTTTATAGTCTCTATAATTTATTTTAGTGTTTTCAATTTTTATAATCCCTATAATTTAACATCGTTAATGATTTATTAAAGATCACCCAATTTTACTAAAATAATAGGGATTGAAAATAGAGGCCTTTGCAAATATATCCCATGATATAGGATCAAATCAAGTAAATAACTTAACATTTATTATATTTTATATTATAATCAGTTTATTATAATTGTGAATGATATACTAATGTATATTAATGATAAGGTTCTTGTAAATTTTTAATGATAAACTCCTTGCAAATGAATGATAAGTACCTTGTATATCAATGTGACCAAACAAACTCTCAAATTTTCAAAAATTTGATCCATTTTTTTAGGTGTAAATTTTTGTTTTTTTAGGCCAGTGGGCCAATTTATCCTTAAAAATATTAAAAAAATTACAAGAACTAAAAGTAAAACCTAATAAAACTAGAAGGGTCAATAATTGTGTTTTTTTTTATTTTTATAGCTCAAAATTTATATAGTTATGTGTTCTAACAAATTTTTATACATTTAAATTTTTTCATGAAAATTTTGATAAAAATGTAAAAGTTATGTCAAATCAATTTTTATTTTTTTTGGCCAAATATATTAATCAAAATTTTGTTTATTTTGAGAAATTTAATCATATATTAAAATTTTAATCATTAGGGATTAACATATTTAATCAACCAAACAATAAGGCACTTGATTCAAGATTAAGAGAAAAAATATAAGGACGCGTAAATTATTTTTTAAAAAAATTTATTACATGAGGAAATCAAAAAATTGGACCTACCTAGATAATACGGTTAGAAATGCCTCAATTTAATTCGCCAAAAAAAAAAAGAAAAAAAATGCCTCAATTTATGATTTATCACTTCATAAATCGAAAAGGGGAAAGGGAAAATATACATATGTAGTCCACACAACGTCAGAGCATGGCAGATTTACAATGCTTTGAACAATGCATTTCTTTTTTTAAAAAAAAAAAATTGTTAATGAATGATTTTATTAAAAAATAATTGTGGGATCCATTATAAAAAAATTGGGTGTGGGACCTCCCATTAAAAAATGTGAGTGTGGAACCTACATTTATAAATTTTAAAATTTTTGAAAAGATGTAAAAAAAATAATAAAAATTTTATATTTTAAAAAATCATGTAGGATCTATAATAAAAATTAATAGTAAAAATAATTTTTTTGTAAAAATAATAGGTGCTAGATATGTCAAGAAATTACTAATGGTAAAAAAGTGGGGTGGGGACCTAAAATTTACTTTTTAAAAAAAATCATTTAATTGATGATTTTGTTGAAAAAAAAATATGGCTGTGGGACTCATTGTAGAAAAGTATGTGTGAGATCTACCATTAAAAAATATGGGTGTGGTACCTGTATTTGTAAATGTTAAAAAATTAAAAAATATATAAAAAATAATTAAGATTTTTATATTTTGAAAAATCAGGTAAAATCCATTAGTTAAACTTGATAGTTTATATAATATTTTTAATAAAAATAATAGGTATTAAATACGCAGAGAAATTACCAATAGTAAAAAAGTGGTTGTGGGACCTATAATTTAATTAATAAAATTTATTTACATTGAAAGAAAAAAAATTCATAAAAATTTTTATTTGTAAATGTTATTTTAGACAAGGTGTAAAAAATAATAATATTTTTATAATTTAAAAGATCATATACAATTCATAGTATAAATTGAAGGTAGATATAAGAATATTAGCAAAAAATAATAGGTGTTAGATATATAATGAAATTTATATTGAGATAACACAATTCTTCAAAATTAATATTGTTCATATTCTTCAAAATTCACATACATAAGGTATAAAATCTATTATTCTATTATTTATATGTAAAAGTAGATTATGGTTTGAAAACCTATGAAAAGCATTAATATAATTATGTGCTTCAAGTCTTAGCAAAAAAATATTATGAGCTTTAAATTAATTATATAATGTTAATGAATTTATCTTCTACTACACACCAAATTTTTTCTTGATAATCATTTGTATTACTTGTAATGATCGTACATATAAATGATAAATAATATGAGAAAATGGATTATATTATATTCTTGATTTATAACCATTATAATTATAATTTATAAATAATATTATAATATAAATTATAGTATGATTTATTATAGTACATATTTATTTTTTTAAGGTGATACATGGGGCAATAAAATTTTAAAAAAGAACAAGCTAGATTATATTTTGAATTGCAGGATATGAGCAATTTTAAAAATTATTGATATTTTTTACTATACATAAAAGTGCCATATTGTAAAATAAAAGTAATTCTTTATAGGTATCATTCTATTAAAATTTTAATTTCATGAATATTGTCTGTAGAGATACCTTGAGGAAAAAAAGAAGTCATTCCTTAAATTTTAATTTACACTAGACAATACATTCTAAAATAAAATAAGATATTATTTACATTTTGAATGTGTGCAAACATAACAAATTTTAAAATAAAATATTCTTTGAATTTTAATTTGTACAAACTAATAAATTACAGAGTAAAATACGCTAGCATCCCTTTTGTTTTGTTAAAATTAAAAAGATTTCTTCTTTATTTTTAAAACTTATGATTTAGTCTCATTTTTAATGTTGTTTGGAATATTACATTAAATATTCTAAAATAATTAATTTATTACTTGTATTTATGATGAAAAATTTTAAATTATTAATTTACCCATATAATATATTTATCTATCCTCTCAAGTACTAATTTAAGAAACTTCAAATAATTTTTGGCCAAAAAACAAGTTTTAAACAATTAATTATGACAACAATTTAAAGATATTTTGTGAAAATTATAAAATTTAAATAAAAAATATAAATTATATTGACTAATCTATCTTTTATTTCATTAATTTTTTAACACATACGTATTTGAAATATTATTTTAATAAACTTACTCCCTCCGTTCAAAACTATAAAGCATTTTTGAGGGGTTAGATATTCAAAAATTTAAGATATTTTTAGTATTTTATGATGTAATTATTGTCTTTTTTTAAAAGTATTTCTAATAAATAAATTACTTTATATTTATTTTATAATAAAATATCTTACGAAATAGGTGTAAATATGAAAAGATAATAGTAGTTTAAAAGTAAATAACTGCTTTATTAGGATAAGATTTAATTAAAAATGTTTTATATTTTTAATGGAGTGACTATGCATTTAATGTTTTTAAAAAATACTAAATAAAATAGTTTGTATAACTAATAAATTTAAAATATGTATAAAACTTTAAAAGAATATATTAAGAATGATACTTTATCCAACGGATGTGACTCAGTTATTAATTAATATTTGGATGAATAAAAATAAAAACTTAAAAGTAGAAGACATGTTTATATTTTATAACTCTTAACTATTGATTATAAGAGATATTTGTACTTCTTTCGTTTAAAAATATAAGACATTTTTTGAGAAGTTGAATATTAAAAAATGTAAGATATTTTTAATTTTTTGAGGTGTAATCATTGACTTTTTTTTAAAAGTACCCCTTTTGATAAATGATGTTATATTATTGTAGGGTGTTTAATAGGAATAAAAATAAAAATATAAAGTTAGCTTGAAAGTAAATAATTATTTTATTAGAAGGTAAGATTCGATTAAAAATGTCTTATATTTTTAAACAGAAGGAGTATATATTTTAAAAATAAAAAAGTATTTGTAATTATGATAAAATAAAGAAAAAAGCAATATATATATATATATATTACTTTGAGATACTAAAATATTGTTTTAATTTATTTTTTTAAAACTAAAACATTCCCGTGCATTGAACGGGTTATATATTTAGTTTGACAAAAAAAGTTATAAATTTTTATTTTTATAAAATTAAAATTTTTGGATGCTCTAAATTTTTTCTTGGATGATGAGCATCAAAGACGGATCCGGATATGGAGCATGGTAACTTGACATTTGGCATCATTGCTGGACGCACTCTACAAATCGAACAGATGTTTGCCCGTTTTAATGGCTCAAGAAAATTGCGCTCACCAAGACCAATTTATGAGTATTTTTGTATCCTTGTTTATTTAAGGATGTTGAGTATCCCTGAACACAAAATTAATAGATATTTTTGACTTTTAATCTTTTTTTTAATTATGATAGTTTTTATTATTAAGACTATATTTTGGGAGAATGGCAATCTCAAAGGACCTTGCCAGCTTCAACCCATGGCCAAATGTTTTAGCCAAAGCATAAAACCATGAGACACGAACGAGCCAGTGGATTATTAAGGCGGCTTCTTTTTTAATCATGATAAATCCTTTCCTATTATTATTAAATATAGATTAATAAAATAATTTTATTAAATTAATTTTAATAATAAATCAAAGGACCCTACCAGTGAATTATAGTCTTAATTATAAAATAATTATAATAATATATTAAAACATAGTTTAATCATTTCTATTATTTCACTCTATGTAATGAATACTATAATAAAAAATGATTCATCATGGTGGAAAGAAATAGAAAAGGAAACTATATTTTACTCTTTTCTATTATGATAGTTTCTTTTATATTATGGTAGTGTTTTCAAATTAAGTTTCATTAAAAAGGGATTAGCTTTTTTTTTTTTAAAAAAAAAAACCATGGTAGATACTTATAGATACTTATCTACCAAGGTAACTAGCTACATATGAGAAAAATTTTGAGTGTGTTCCGGTTGAAACAAAGAATACTCATTTAAAACAAATGGTATTATGGTTAAATGATTGACAAGATATTTTATAAAATTAAGGGGTTAAATTAAAACTTTATATAAAATTAAAGGATCAAAAGTATATTTTAACTAATATATATAATTCAATTTGTTAATTTATCCAAAAACCTTAACTGGATTGGTCATGGGACTAGTTCAGTTTTACTTATTCATTGGCCTAACGTATCAATTTGGATTGGATTTTAATATAATAGACCGACACAAGCTAGGCAAAAATTTCTGTCTCTGTAGCTTAATTACCATAAAAAAGTTTCAAATGATATGTAGCTTATTTAACCATAAGAAAGTTTCCGAATATTTTTCTCCAACAAAGTCATAGCAATAAATTGGCACCTGAGACTTTGAACTTTCAAATGCAAACAGATACTCCCTTCTGTTCTTATTGTAAGATATTCTTAGTCATTTTATATATATTAAAAAAAGTTAGTTTTTTTTATTGATATCATAAAAAAAGAGAGATATAGATATACTTCTATTTTTATGTTTAATTTTAAATATTAATATAACTATATTAACTACTTTCGCATTGATCAAGAAAGGATAAAATTAAAAAAAATAATTTAATTATTATAATATATCCTATATTTTAGATCAAAAATTACTTCTAAAAGGAACTCAGTTTCTCTACTCATCACAGGGATGAGCACCATGTGATGAAATTTGGACCATCCAAATTTAAAATATGATTATATATTATATCTATTAAAATAAAAATTTATAAAAGTTATAAAATAATGTTAATAAACTTTTTATTTTTAATATAGTCTAAATTTAATTTAAAGAATCTAATTTAATATTAAAATTTTTATAATTAATGTATATTAACTATCATATATATTTTGCATAAAGATGAGCACCATGGTGCTCATCCCAATAATGAGTAAGGAAACTAATTTCCTTATAAAAAAATGTCTTATGAATAAGATTGTAGGTTATAAGAAAATGTACACATTGATCACTAATCAATGGGTCACAGCTCGCTGACTTTGATTTCAAAGTTGAACGAGTGGATGAAAAGAACACATTCTCAAACCTTAAACAGTTAGAGAAAATCACAATGGAAGTATATTTTGCAAATGAGCCAAGTCTCTCCTGAGACAAAGAAGGGATAATAATCTAGAATAAAATAGAAAATTGACTTTTTATATAAGAAACATCTTTAGTGTCCCTAAATAAAAATATCAAAACAAAAGAAATGTTTACATTTATTACTTGATTATGCTATATGCAATGTAAATAATCAAAGTGCTTGTTTGGTTTTTTCATTGGCCAAAAATTAATTTATTAAAAATTCATTTAATAAAAGTTTGTTTTCATAAGGTAACTGTTGTTAAGGTGTGTGTGTGTGTGTATTAGAGTTAGTTTTTACTATTTTCAGTTTGAAAAGCACCCTTTGTTACTTTTTACTAAATCCACATTTAATGGCTTTTAGAAGGTGCATATGAAAAGTTGGTTTAGAATTAAATTAAATATCCAAATCGCTTTTCATGTTTTGAAAGTTGAAGATGGAAAAACAAATGTGCCTATATATATATTGTTTATAAAAAAAATATCATCGTTAGATGTTAGGGCAAGATTTAGGTATTTAGTGTGAATTTTAATGTGTTAATAATATTAATAAAAAAAGTTTCTTATGAAATAAAGAATATATAAACAATTCATATATCTTGATTTAATTAAAAACAGACACATTAAATATATAAGATTAAGTATATTTTTGTTAATAATAACAATAGATACATAACACATGTTGTGAAGAGTGAAAACTAAGGTTTAGGCATTAACAAAATATAAAAACAAGAGGGGTCATAAAAAACAACAAATCACAAAGATTGAATAATAATAACTTAGATGACAAGAATGTGTTAAGATGGGGACAAAAGTTAAAAATTAAAGCTCTCTAAATATATTGAAATTAAAAAAAAGATGTAATATATAATCTATTGATTTATCTTTGCTTACAATCACGTACATTTGTCTATACAAATTGTTCACAAAAGTCGAGAGAATCAATTCAACTGATGAAATGAGGCATCAGCTCATTTTAAAATTGAGTTTGAATCTTAAAATACATAATTATATTAAATAAAAATATTAAAAATATTTTGGAGGTATTGTAAGGCCGCCATTAATAATAATGGGACTTTGAGTATTTTAAATTTTTTAAGATGTCAAGTAATAGAATAATAACAATTCTTATTCACAACAAACCTTTGAAGATACTTCTTCCGATCTTATTTATAAATTATTTTTATTAATTTTATCAATATCAATATAATAAAAATATAAGTGATAAAAATAAGTAAAATTTTAAATATAAGTTTAAAGTAAAAGGTAAAAAGTAAACAAATAATATAATATTTTTTTTTCTTTTCTTTCTCTTACTTTTCGGTATAATTTAAAAATTTTAATTTAAAATAAAATAATTTTATTAATTAATGATTTATAAAGTAAACTAAATTATATTTTTAAAAAGCGAATAATATATAAAATTGAAGGAGTAATCTTTATCATTTGATTATTAACTAAAAAAACTATGAATTTATTTTCAACAATGTTGTTTCACTGAGATAGGCAGTTCAATCAATTTCTCCGTATCCAAGTCAAGCACTCGAGGACATGGTTACATGATTGACTAAGCTAGAAGCAAAAGTTGGTAAGGTAAAAATGGACCAGAGTCTAATTTCTCCCTAAGTTTGGGGTAAATTGTAATTTGAACAAACCTGAAGACGCCGGTGTAATATGCCGAAAGAAGACGAAGGTGGTCTTATCCGAATCCACTGGGGCTTGGCTCCAACTCTTAACGCAGAGCAGCAAGAGCTAGGAGATCGAAGGGAAAATGTTGAATTCGGTAGCTTCACCCTCAACAATATGCTGCGTTCCAAAAGCATTTTCTGGAATTCCGAAACCTTCCTTTGGTGGCATTCAACTTCGTGGCATACGCTCCATTCAGCCATGCTCTCAGATGAAATTGTATCGACATCCTACTTCATCAGTAGTAATGATGGCGAAGAGAGAGGAGGAATTGAAGGAAATTAGAGCTAAAACCACTGAAGAAATCCACGAAGAGGTAATTGATCTTAAGGGCGAGCTTCTCATGCTTCGGCTCCAGAAATCTGCTCGGAACGAGTTCAAGTCCAGCGAATTCCGTCGGATGCGCAAGAGGGTATTACTTTTTCCTATCTGCTTAATACTTGTTAGTTCAGGGGAAATGCTGAACAATTTCATAGTTTTTATTATTTTTTTTGGTGAATTGAAGACCCCTCTAGTTTTTATTTTTTATTTTTTATGTTTTGGCGAAAGAAGACCTCTCTTGTTGAACACTAGTTTTTTGAACAATAAGATAGGAAAATAAACTGAGCCTGCCGACTAGAAATTAGAAGCCAAGCCAAGTTGAAAACATGATATTAGGGATAGGGAGCAATGGAGAATTTTCGCCTTCTGGCAACTATCAATTTTGCCGGTTTTCCTTGTAACGCTTTACTGGCTTTCCTTCTGCTATAAAAAGAAAAGAAGGAAGGAAAAAGAGGAGGAGGAGGAGGAGGAGAATTCTCTTTCAAGCCTAAGGGGAAAATTCTAAATTTTCCGTTCAAGTATAACCAGTGGGTCTAGAATAGGCAACTGTACCCTGCTTCTGATAATCATTACCACGAGTGATGCTGTCTCATGCTTAAAAGGACATCCCCGGTTGAATTTTATTTATTTATTTATTTATTTAGGAGACTATTTAAACATAAGGTCATGGTTTTTATTTTTATAATGTTTAGTCAGTGGTCCTAGTTTGATATTATGCTTTAAAGATGAAGCGAGGGCAATTGATTATCTGCTGGGAAATTTGGTTAGCTTGGTTGTTTATGAACCTCTAAAAGTTGAAGCTGCTGAGATCTTAATTATGTTCAAGGTTGAAATGCACATTGTTGGCGAGGTAAAGGGATTCATTTCTATGGTAGTTTAAGAAATACAACTCAGGTACATAGATGCTTGCTATTTTTAAATGGTAAAGGGTGAAGTTGATATGATATATAGTCTATATACAGAACAGGGACCTTCGCACTTATTTTTCTGTGATAAAGATCTTTAATTCATGCATATGCTGTTATGCTTATTACTCTGGCACTATGTCTCCTGGCTTTAAACTCTCTGTTATATACAAAGAGGGAGAGAAAGATAGAGGACAAGTAGTAACCACTAAAATAGAAGTTTTACTTGCTTGATGATGAAACTCTACCTTCTTATTTATACTCAATGGGTGCTTCACACCAGACAAACTCAATTCTTAGAAAATGAGCTGGCTACAGTCAATGGAAGGAAAGGAAAAGCACGAAGGAGAGTTGGTTCTTTGACTTTTTGGAGGTCGGAGGCTCTCCTCAGCCAAATTCAGATCTCTTGCCTACCTCATTTGGAATACCTCACCACTCAACCCATCTTTTTTCCTCTTCGTTTATATTATTTCATATTTCTACTATATGTCTGAGTGACCTGTGGCCCATTATCAAGATTGGGGCATATCAGTTGATCAGTTCCCCTGAGAACTTTGACCTGTTTCTAAACTATAAAATGCTACTAGAGATGCTATGTACCCAATCACAGCCATCCTCAAACTTGGTACATTTGGTGCATTTAAATTGCAACTAGATTTGCTGACCCATGCATTGCATGAGATACATTAAAGATTAAGAAAATTGGATAAAATAAAATAGATATAAGATTACTTTAATAACATCCCCAACACCTCCCCTCATGGCCCCTTTCAAAAAACGATTGTGGGAGTTCTGATTTTTTTTTTATTTATAAAAAGGACTTCTAATATTTTAAGGTTACATGTTAGCTTCACTTAATGATGATTTTTAATTTTATAAATATTAGGATATTACTTTGTTCATACTGATTTCTTCTCTTCTTTCTGTTCTTAATCTAATTTTCTTTTAATTCTTGTCTTCTTCATCGGAGTGATAATTTGAAAGAAGGAAGAAGCATGACTTCACTTCACCAAATTAAAATGTTAATTCAATAAATAACAAAAATTACTGCCCACTTCTCGATTTACTTGTGCCCAGCACTTGATAAAATGTGACTTCCGTTTGTGTGCTCACAGCCTGCTGTAATGGGTTACCATAGCATCCAATTATGTAGATCACAATTATCAATTAGGCTGTGTTATTCTTTAAAGGATTGATGCCTTTTTTTTTTTTTGGTATTCTGTATTTTATTCGTCATCGGGCAACTCTTGCCTTCTGCTATCACACTCAATTATCTTGTAAAAGCAACTCTCTTGAATTTAGTTGATGAATGATCTCTGTCCCCTCACTTCGCTTTTACTCAGTTGAGCTGTTATAGATCAATATCATAATCTTTCATTTTTGTATTTTGTTCTTCATCTCATAATCAACTAAGTGCCTGATGCTGTTGAAGGAAGGATCCCTGACTCCTTTTTGTCTCTTGTTCTCACTCTTGGTTTTCTTCTATTGAGTGGAAGTTGGCAATGTCAAGTCGAGTGCATATTCACAATAAATCCCATCATCCTGATAATCTCTGTTCTATCTTGATATATTGACCTTTCGTATATACCCAAGAGCAAAGGGAATACAATTCTCTAAACTCATATCCCTGTAACTCGTGTCCTTGCATGTATATCCACATTGTGTGAGAATTAATTAGATCATTCTCTGACTTGTCCATCTTTTCTATATCTGATCTAGAAATGAGAAGTAAGGGGGCAATCGCATATCCTCTTATATGTAATGATGTGAGGTCTGATCTGCGGCGAAGCAAATTCCTAATCTTCTGTTTGGAATGAGAGTCAAATGGGGAGGAGAGAAAACTACAGGGAAAAAGGTAAAAGAAAAGGACATTTTCTCTCTCCAGCACAATGTTTTTTTCTTTACTTTTCACCCTCCTATGAGGAAATTAAAGGAAAACAAGAGTGGAAAATGTATTTTTCCTATAGTTTTCTCCTCTTCCTATTTTATTCTCATTCCAAACAAAGCTTAAGGGACTTAGAACGGGTTTACCAGCAATTCCTTTGGGTCTGCATTATTTTATTCGCTTCCTATCTCTTTGTTGGTAGTTTTAAACTTCTGAATGCGAATGAATATTGATGTTTACAGATTGCTCGCATGCTTACTGTGAAGCGGGAAAGGGAGATTGAGAAGGGAATCGGTAAGAGGTTATCTAGGAAGCTTGATCGGAAATGGAAGAAAAGTATTATCCCTAGGCCACCTCCCTCTTTAAAGAAGCTGCAAGAGGAAGAAGCATCTGAAGAAGCTGAAAAATCTGCATGAGCTAACATATTAATACTTGCAGCTTTGTAGTTTCATGGATAAAATTATTGCTCAATCATCATTATTGCTTTTGGTGGATGCTGCTAATTAGTATATAATATCTTCTTGGTAATTTAATGCATGTTCCTTTCATACATGAGGTTCATTTCCCCAGATTTTTGTAACATGTATTATAATATGAGAGATCATTTGCATTTGACGTTATAATCTCGTATACTGAATGGTTAGTTTGTTATGTCGGTTCCATATTTGCAAGATATCTACAGACTTGGATTACAATAGTACAATTGCATTTGATGATGAAAGAAAAGAAGAAAATACCTCTTGGCTTGTTTGGTTTTACGAGGTGGACACAAGCCTTCAGAAAAATTACCTTTTAGCTTGTGATAGGAAAAGCTTTTATAATGCATGGCTTGATAGTTATATGCTATCAATTCTCTATATTTAAAATATACATACTACCAACTGGGATTGATTTAACTTAAGGAATTAATTTTTTACAACGTGACGAACTATAATTTGAATTTTTGTGAGAATATGTATTCATATTTAATACTTGATCGTATTTTGAACATGATTGTTTCTAATAAAAAGTTGTTGGTCTGCAATCAAAACACATACATACAGCGGCAGCACTAGTGGATATATTGGAAGGATCAAGGATATGTTGGAATCAAGGTTGGTTAAGATGACCATCTTCACTTATTCAACTAAAGCTTCTAGGATTATCCAAAATAAATTTTCTATGAATCATCTGGCTCATAAACACCATCAAGAATGTCTGAAATTTTCTTATGAAGGATTGGGGAGTTACATTAGATTATGCTTTTAAAGAGACAGATAAATTTGTTGGTTGCCTATCTTATCGATCTAACAACACGGATGTCACCTTTAGACTTTTTAACATCCCTCCACCGGGGTGTAAAGATCTCTAAATTCTAATTTGAGATAGTCTCATTTTCTTCTATATGGTTTTTAGCGTAGCCTTGTATTGAGTATACCAATGAAAAATACATGTGATGCAGCACATGCTCATACAAACTTGCGCAGATGCAAACACGAGGAGAGTAGGGAGGAAAACAAAATCACATAGGGAGAAAGGAGAGGAACGAAGAACAGACAGAACAAAAGAAAATGAGGGAGAGCATTCAGAGTATATCTCAAACTAATTCAATCATTTATTATCCCTCATACAAGTGCTCACACAAGCTATTTATAGACTAAAAACTTGTTTGGTTGTTGAAAAGAAATGAAATCAAATGGAATGGAATGAGTAGATAGAGAATAAGATGAATTAAAATAAAGTTGTAAAGAGTTAAAGGTTATTTTTGTTCATCTTTAATTAAAAGGTTATTAGATACCCTCAATTTTATTAGAGTAATGAGAAAGGATATTTTTAACGTCAAGTGATAGAATTGACTCATAATTAAATTTAGAATGTTTAGTAAACTTTTTGATAAAGTTAATAAATAAAAATACCCTTGACCTAAGTTGTAGATTAATAGAGAGGCAAGGTAATAGAGAATTTGGATAATTATGAATTGGCTAAGTTACACACAATTCCCATAAACTTTAAATCATGTACAGATAACCTCCTTAACTTTTAAAACTTAATAATAAACCCCCTTGAGCTTCTAAATTTATATAAATAACTCATAACTATTAATTATATACCTTCTTAAATTTTATTTTTGTGTATATTTAAGCCCCCAAATTTTAATTAATATACAGACAACTTCCTTAAATTTTAAATTATGTGTAGATAATTAATATATAAAATTAATCATAGGGTTATCTACATAAATATAAGAGTTGAGGGGAGTTCATTGTAAAGTTTTATGGATTAAAGAGATTATGTATATATGATTTAAAGTTTAGAAGAATAACGTATCATTTAGTTTTAAAAATTTGGCATATACTATTCTCACAATCAAGGAATATGGACAATAGATATTTTTGTCATTTTATATGTATTTTGCAATTTTTTTTATGCAAGATGAAGAAAATTATATGTTAAATTTTTTACATGCCTTGCTTTTTTTTTTTTAATTCGCTTTATTTTTCATATCTAACTTAAGATAGTACAAGGTTAAGCTCTCATTTAATTTGTTGGAAAATTTTTGAAGGAATGCAATATTTGGAAATCTTAAAAATAGGAATAAAAAATAAAGACAAATTTTAAAAGTACATTAAGTATTACAAAAAATTTAAATAAAACTTTTGCAAAAATCTTACTCATGGAAGATTTTTTTTTTTTGGGGTACTATTTGGTAGGGAAGAGTTCGGTACTAAAGGGGAAAAGGATTTTTTTTTTTTTAATGTAAAAGACGAGTCATATAACAACAATCCTCAAACAAAACAGCAATTTAAAGCAAGAGACGAACTAAAAATCAAATGCAATCCAGGCCAGCCTTGCAAGGCTTGCTTCGCACGATGATCAGCAGTTGCGTCATTGGTTCTCATCACGTGATTGACAGTAATGTCCCATACACGACTCAAAATGTTGTGAATTTCAGTTATTAAGTCTCAGTGATGATGAAGATGATTTAGCTCACCAAAAGCAAGAGATACCGCTTCAATGATGTCATTCTCCAGAATAACCATTCTAAAACCCAGATCCCAAATCACCTTTAAGCCAGTCAAAATAGACCACAGTTCAGTCTCCAAGCTATTAGTGCCAACCTGCCCAAGCATGAAGCCAGATAAGAAAGTGCCTGAATGATCGCGGATGACTCCCTCGCAACCACCATTCTTCGTACGAGGATCAAAAGCTCCATCAGTGTTAATTTTAACTCACCCTTGTGTTGGTGTCATTCAAGATGAAGGGCTCTGCAAATGAATAGTCCCACTCATATTAATGTTAAGAACCTTCTTCTGATAAAGCCTTGTACTTCTTATAACCGACACAGCCTATGTAAACATGGTATCATTATCTCTGTTCTTGTTCTCGAAAATATGACAATTTCGCCGTTGCTAAAGGAGCCAACAACTAATTGTGAATAATTCCCTCTAATCCTTCCTTGGTTTGTGACCAACATTTTTTAAATTCCACTGAATCCAGTGGCCATACGGAAGATAAAAAAATACACTATGAAAAGTAGGATTGAGTAACTTACACCAGTAAGCACAAGTTTGTGGGCAGTCGCGCAAGACATGAAGGGCATCGTCAGTGCAGTCAGAACACCAAGGACACTTGCCATTCTCAATCATTCGACGTTTCCTACGTGCTTCATTAGTAAGTAATCTATTATGAGAAGTGAGCCACAAGAAAGATTTGCACTGTTGAGGAACCCTAAGCTTACAAATTCTCCCCCACCATGCTCCATTAGGCTTGTCATGCTGCTCCATATAAGAATATGCCGACTTGACAGAAAAATTATCATCCTTCTTCCACTTCCATCTAACATTAGAACCTTTATTTGCTAGCTCCACACTCTCCACCACTTTCACCCAAACATTCTTAATCCCAACCCAAGTATTAGATCCTTGCCACTTCTTATTAGTCATTGGGATTAGGTCACTGCCACACTTGTATCTTTCTCTAACCACCCTAACCCAAAGATCATCACATTGCTTCATCATTTTCCAGCCAAGTTTCATTAAGAACGCTTGATTCTGGGCTCTAGCTGACAAATACCTAAACCACCAGTGTTTTTACTTTGATAAGTATTCGTCCAGGACATGAGATGAGTCTTCCTCTTTTCTTCTCTAGAACCCCAAATAAAACTCCGATTTAAGCTATCAAGAGTATCACAAGTTTGAATTGGAAAAAGAGATGTTTACATGGTATAAGTTGGAATAGCAAAGCCTACTGTAGAAACAAGAGTCGTCCTTCCATCAAGTGAAAGAGAAGAAGTCTTCCAAGTAGATAGGCATTTTTTAACCTTATCAATAACATCAACAAAGGTATCACTTCCCATAGGTTTAGTGTGAAGTTTTACTCCAAGGTAATGTCCTAAATTTGTAGATCTCGTGAAACCCAAGGCAGAACTAAACTCCTCTCGTCGTGTATTGTTTGCATTTTTGGAGAAATACACACATGTCTTAGAGACATTTACCTTCATCCTCGAGCTGTTATGAAAATGATATAGACAATCGCGAATGGACATCTACCTAAAAGAGCGAAGCCTCAACAAATGAAATCATATCATTAGCAAAGAATAAATGGGATATTGGTGAGCCTGTTCTCCCAAATCTAATAGGAATCCATTTTTCATCCTCCATTTTCTCCTGAATTAAGTGCACCAATTTCTTCATCAATATGACAAAAAGATATGGGAAAGTTGAATCTCCTTGATGAACACCTCTAGAAGGAGTAAATAAATCAGCTTTACTATCATTCTAAAGTAGCCGCATTGAAGCAGACGAATCACATTGTGAGATTATATCTCTCATGTGATTAGGAAGATCAAGGCTCTTCAAACAATCAGCCAAGAAACCCTAATTAACACGATCATAAGCTTTCTCAATATCAATTTTAATAGCCATAAATCCCTTCTTCCCTTGCACAATTATCATAAAATGAATAACTTCTTAAGCTACAATGATATTATCAGAACCATGCCTTCCCAGTACAAAGCTACTGGGCTATAATAGTAAGAAGAAATTCTTCATCCTTAATGTAATCATGTTAGTAATAATTTGAGAAAATGACAATTAAGGATCATAATATTTTGAAATTTCAGTTGAGGATCACAGTCCTTAATTAGAATAAAAAAATATAGTTTATGAGGTGGAATTTATTAACCTAATTTGAAAAAATTGCTAACGTATATTGTTAAAATATGAAACCTCACTTAAAAATCGATTGTTTAACAAAAAGCACTACTTGAAAATTTATTAACCCAACTTAAAATTTTTTTTAACATATATTGTGAAAACATAAAACCCTATTTGATAATCGATTGTTTAACAAAAAATTCTAATTTAGACAAGTCACTTTTTGTTAAACAATTGATTTTTAAGTAGGGTTCATTTTTTCACAATATACGTTAGAAATTTTTTTAAGCCTGATTAGTGAATTCTCAAGTGACATTTTTTGTTAAATAATTAATTTTCAAGTGGAGTTTTATCTTTTCATGATATACATTAGAAATTTTTTCAAGTCAAGTTTGTGAATTCTCAAGTGACGCTTTTTGTTAAACAATCGATTCCTTAGTGGGGTTTTATGTTTTAACAATATACGTTAGCAATTTTTTTAAGTTGGGTTAGTGAATTCTTAAATGGTATTAGTGAATCCCACTTCAAAAATTATATTTTTTTTATCTCAATTAAGGACCGTGATCCTTAACTGAGATTTCAAAATGTTATGGTTCTTAATTAAAATTAATGTTCTTAAAAGATCTTTAATTATCATTTTCCCTAATAATTTTGAACACCACATTACACAAATTGGTATCAAATCTTTCAAATTTGTTTGATAATATTTGAATCATTAAATAATATTAGATATAAGATATTATAACTTAAGATATTTTTAACTGAATCTTAAATTAACATAATATTTTTATATTTATCCTTATTTAATAGAGTATTTTACTTAAACATAAATATATAATGTTATTAAAGACTTTTTTTTGGAAAAAATACATTAATTATACTTTAAAATACTAAAAATGTCTTACATTTTTAAATGGAGTGAATGACTATATAAAAATAAAAATAAAAAATAATTCTTTTATAATATAAATTAATTAATAAAACAAATTTTATTATTCAAGGTCATTAATTTTGTTATTTGTACTTGATTTTTGACTTATACCTAATTTTAGATGCAGTAATTCAGGCTAATTCGAATAAGCTCAAAAAATTTAATGATTAGGCTTAATAGTTAGGAAAAATTTACATACTTTATGCTTATTTAGGCTCCCTAAATAAGTCTGACGAAATTTGAGCTTAGTTTAAATAAGCTCAAAAACCCAATATATTAGAGTCAAGATTGGCCATACAGGTTTTTTAAAAAAATAAATTCAAGTGTTTTTTAACTAGACCCAAATTGAACTTGACTGATTTAAATTACTGGCTCTATCTAATTCTCCCAAACTTGATTATAACCTAGACAAAACACTATATAGGAAAATTGGGAGGAAAGATTTTGAGCTTAAATTATTTGGTAAAAAGCACCCAACTTCTTCAAGAGAATTATGGATAAGTATGAACTTAATTCACTTGTTCGGCCAAAAAAAAAACTTAATTCACTGAAAAAAAAAGATCTTGCTCCCAGTTTCCCCAAACATTAAGTGCTTGTTTGGATTTTAGTTGGGTATAACAACTTATAAAAATAATTGATTAAATGATAAATTTTAATTATAATTGATTATGTTATAATGCAATATATTTGAATACTATTTTTTTAAAATTGATTTTAATAGAATTGAAGATGTTTGGATAATTTATTTAGAATTAATTTTAGCTGTATAAATTACCATGAAGGACATTGTCTTTCAAAATTAAATTATTAATAAATTTGTATCTAATATTTAAAAAGTAAAATATATTATTTAAATTATATATCTGATTAATTATAAAAATTAAAATTATATCAATATTAACAATTTTAATTTACGTAAATAAATAACTTAACATATTTTAATTCAAATAAATTTAATAAAAGAGAAATGTTTTATTTTTAAATACAAAACGTTAATTTTTCAATAACTAATGAAGGTGATAATATATAAGTTGATTTCTATTGACATCACGAATATAAGCCATATCTGATGAAAATGTGAAGCATTGCTTAGAAATTTTAGTAATATAAAAAATGTAGCAATGTAACAAATGACGTAAAATCTCCCTCTCTCTCTTTCTATGGATCTTTATAACAATCTTTGTAATGACCCTCAATTTTAAATTAAATTAAATTAATTTTGCTCTATCAATTTATATTTTATTTAAATTAATTTTACAACAAGTGTTAAATGAAGGGTGGTAATTAATAGAAATTTATGCTAGTAATTTTTTTAAGAATTTAACTTTTAAATTTTACTAAAAAAATAGAAGAAGGGAAGAAAGTTTAGTTTTATTTTTATTAAATTTTGTGCTTTTTTATAATTTTTTTAGGCTTTTCTTTTTAATTGTCCCCATATGTTTTTGTAATTTGAACGCAAAAGCTGCCTCTGAAAAAATCGATTTTTTTTTTTGAAAATCTATTTTTTAAAAAAATTGCCGTTTGGATAATTAATTGCAAAATCGATTTTCCCCCTCTCAAAAAATCGATTAATGTGCTATCCAAACACATACTAAATCGTATTCGTAGTGTGAAGTTGAGGATCTTTTTTTCTAGGTCGACGAACCAACATTACACACTCCGTCGGACCCCGTCCACGGTTGTCAGTCCTGCGTGGTTGTTCTCAGGCATGTAGTGAAGAAGGTTCGAACTCTAGTGCTTCCCAAAATCCAGTGAGATTGACATGTTCAATTTGGCATTGAATTTAGATTTGATTTTGTTCCCCGCGCCATCTGTTCCCTGCGTTGTTATTCTTGCTTTGTTCTAAATTTTTCATTTCAATTTGGCTTTGAATCTGGTCGTGTAATCGTTTGAATATTGACGCCTTTGAATTTGGGAATATTTACAGACAAAGTTTAATTTCTTTCTTTCTTTTACTAGTGTTTGCTTGAATGATGTGTTTTTGGCTAGTATACTTCTTCCCTCTTCATTTTGATTGCTAGCGACTTGCATGCTTTGGATTGTGTTGTTTTGCAATGTTGGATTTGTTGTGTATTGGCATTTTGTTTATTAATCTCTATATTATCATGGGTATAGAAAATTCTCAAGGTATTTGTGATGTATGATATTGTATATGATTTGGCTCGAGTTGTGCCAAAGTATCTATCTGGAATAAAAATTAAAAGCGTATTATATCAACTATGCATGTTTCAAAGATGTCATGTGCACTATAGGTTCGGCTATGATCAGTGCTCAGTGGCGCATCTGCCCCCTTCACCCTAATGTAGGTTCGCCAGTCACTCGAATCCATTCTGTTAGATTGGTGCATAAGATTTGGGATTACCTTAATGTTAATAGACTAGTAACACTTTATATTTACTAGAGTTAATATTTTCTTGACTCGAACTTTTGTCTCTGAAGAAACTGATATAAGCATGAGCCCAACTTTTTGATAATACTCTTCATGGCTATGTTACAATGTTTATGTCTTGTTGAATGCCCTAGGTGTGGAGTAATTTTGTTTGTCGTTATTTGAATCTGTTATTTTCATCTAGCTTACAATTGATGCTTTATTCAATTAAGGAAAGTGATATCTGTTATTATATTTTTGTAAATTACAGTCAGGAGGCCTCAAGAGAAAATTGGAAAGAAGCAATCAGGAGAGAACCAAAAACTGCCACACTTTCTGGTGCCCTTTGAGCGGGCACTCCCTGTCTCTTGTTTCTCCAGAGATTCTTCTACTTTCCCATATATTTGCAAGTTGCAAGCAATGGATGAGGAAGAAAATCCCACAAATATCCCACAAGTTGAAGCCTTAGACCCAGATCTTGAGAAGAAGCACTCATTAATGCTTGAACGCCTCTCAAACCGACACCAGAATCGTTTGGATAATTCCCATCGTTCTGAGTCTGAATCGTCTTCAGTTGAATCCACTTCATCCTTCTTTTCACGCTTTTCTAAAATGAAACGCTCTATTGAGTCTCAGCTGGCTGATTCTCAAACTGCTCCCACTGATCCAGCTCAACTCAAGTCCTACTTTGAAAAGATATCTGCATCTATCTCTGATCTGGAGAAACATGTAGCTGAAAACTCATATTTCTTGCCATCCTATGATGTTCGGTCCTCACTCAAAACTGTTTCAGATTTGAAACAAAGCCTTGAGAGTTTGAATTCCCAACTTATCCCAAAAAAGAAATTTGCATTTAAGAACAAGGCAAACAAGAAAGAATCAGGTGTTCCAGAATTGAAAGAGCCTCCTCTTTCAAAGTGCACTAATGCTTCACCAGAGAAAATGAGACATACTGTGTGGGATTCACCAGGATTTAGAAGCAAAGTGGGTCAGATTTTGTTTGAAGAGTTTAGGGGATCAGAAGTTGGAGAATTCACAATTTCAGACCTTGATTCTTGTGAAGTTAGATTAATTGGTTGTATAAGGGCGCTTTTTGTCCATAGGCTGAAGAATTGCCAGGTTTATGTAGGGCCTGTAATGGGTTCAGTTCTTATTGAGGAAGTGGAGGGATGCATCTTTGTGATGGCGTCACATCAAATTAGGATTCATAATGCCAAAAGAAGTGATTTTTACTTGAGAGTTAGGAGCCGACCCATAATTGAGGATTCTAATAGTGTGAGGTTTTCACCATATTGTTTGACTTATGAAGGGATTGAAGAAGATCTTCGGGATGCTAGTCTTGATAATGAGACTGGAAATTGGGCAAATGTGGATGACTTCAAGTGGTTGCGTGCAACACAATCTCCAAACTGGTCAATATTGCCAGAGAATGAGAGGATTAGGATTGTTGATATATCAACTGGGGAGAGTAAAAACAAGAATACTTAAGTTATATACATGTCTCATAGCATGCCAAAAGTGTTCAAGATTGCGTCTTTTTGGTGAAGAGCTCATTCAGTTTTCATCAGGTATGTTAGTTCTGGTATATGATCGTGGATTAATATATTTTGGTAATGGTCATAATCACCAGATTCAGTATGCCTCATTTCTTTGCTATTTACTGTTATATTGAAAGCGGGCATGGCAAAGATCTTCCTTGTGGCCATTTCCATGTATGATAGTCTTGAGTATTTATTTGACGTGTTATCTTAGTTTTGGTGCCTTATGCCTCATTTCTTCGCTGTTTACTGTTATATGGAATGCGAGCATGGCAAAAATCTTCCTTGTGGCCATGTCCATGTATGATAGCCTGGGTATTCAATAACTTTTTATCTTAGTTTTGGTGCTCTAATTAAAGGACTCCTTACAACTTGATCTTCAAAGCTCTAATTATTTTGTGATTCCTTCAATTATCTTTACCACCTCACAGTAGAAAGAAAATCAAGTGAGTGCACTATGTAGTGTGTCACAATTTAATTTGAAGATGTCTGGGAATGGGACAGCAAGAATTCAAGTCCTAATGCGACTAGGTTTGTGTCAAGAATCAATTTTATGAATATATTTAGCAGTCTGGCATCATATGCATCATTAATCCATTTTTCCATAGTTTTCTTTCGATGTTGTTTGCAAAGGCACAGTATTTTCTGTCAGAAATCACTAGTCCCCTACTATCTTGTTCTTTGAATACATTGGTCCTAAAGAGTAAACGTTCAAAATAGGGACAATCTCACCTAAGGCTCCCAAAGCACAGAAATTTGCATTTAGAGCCCAATACAATTTGAAAACTCTCTGCAAGCCCAAGGGCCTTAAGTGAAAATATGTTTTAACGAGAAAAGACATATTTGCTCTCCCTTTCTCCATAAATGCACAACACAATATCCATAAATTCTCAACACAATACCTTGTATTGTACAATTAATTTAGTAGAAATGATTTAACTTGAAATGTACAAGTTGCGCAGGATGAAAGAACAACAGATGTCTATGAATGCACAACATATTGTCTATAAAATCTCAACACAATGTTTTGTAATGTATAACTAGTCTAGGGGAAATGATTTAACTTGAAATGTACAAATTGTGCAAGATGAAAAAAAAAGCAAAATGTCTATGAATGCACATAATGTCCATAAATTCTCTACGTCTTTTTTTGTTAAAACATATTTTCATTTAAGGCCCTTGGGCTTGTAGAGAGTTTTCAGATTGTATTTGGCCCTAAATGCAAAATTTTTTGCTATGGGAGCCCTAAGTGAGATTCTTCCTTCAAAATATTTTCTTTTTGCTCCATTCCTTTATATTTCTTCAGGCTAATATTCGTAGGAAATGACTTTTCTTTGGTTTTGCATTCCCCTGTCCATTTGTCAATTTAGCAGTTATCATACACATTTGAGCATAGGCATCTTAAATCATACCTATGCTGTCTCTGTTGAGCTGCGAAGAGATGATATGGCTATGTACCAAAGGTCACGTTGGATATGCTTAATGTAATTTTCAACAATATTTGTTTAAATGCATCACGTTTTTGCTGTGTTAAAGGGATAAGAGTGTCTTCTTATTTGGTCAGGGAAATGCTCCTTCAAGTTCTAATGGGGTTGTTTGTTTATATTTGCCAAATGAGATTGGACCACAGGGTAGCTCAAATACCTCAAATTGAGGATCTTGAAAAAAAGAAACTAGCATCAGCGGTAATATTGGCCTAGTGCAGACACAATACTCTGTTTTATCTGTCTCTCTGCTTCTTTTTTTCCCGCTCTTTTGATTTTGGCTAGGGGTGTTCGATTAAGGGTCTATTTTTTGCTTCTGTTATAGCCATCAGTGTTTGGACCGTCCATACTCTTCAGAAATGGTTATAGACATTATCACATTGACATGTTTTGCCAATTGAGTTGGTCATCCTTTATGATTTTCACTGTGGCTGGTTGAATTTTATGATTTTCAGCAAGCAGTATGCTCATGCGTACATGGTCTGAATTCTGCCAAATAAGAATGTGGGGTACTTGAATCACGTGTATTTTAATTTTTTTTATTTAATGTTTGGACTGATAGATTTGCATTTCAAATCTCACATTTCAAATCCATGTATTTAAAATTTTTTGCTTGGGTAGTTTAAATAATAAAGGTTATTACTATTAAGGTAGTGTTTCGAAAGTATATATGGAGATTTAAAATAACAATGATTTAAAAAGGATTTCAAATTATGAAGAAATTAAGATAAAATTGTCCAAATAGGAGATTTGGCCCAAATCTAAAGTCCAATCCAAATTCATATGTATTCAAGTATATACTGGTACAGAAAGTAGCACCGGCAGGGCCTTTTAGACTCTGTTCCTTTCTCACAGAATGGCAAAATATCAAGAGGTAAAATGGAGTAAATAGAAATGAATAAATTAGTTACACGCACACACTTTCTCAAACTCCCACTCATCTTGATGTAATAGCAGGATATCATGTTAGTTATACGTTGTAGTCCCTTTCCTCTTGAATTGAGGGGCGAGCTACCAGCTTTTTGAACATACAATGTAAGATATGAAAGTGTTGCGTGTTACTGTTAGTTCTTGCAGTACTTTTCTGTTTTGTGATCCTTTCATTTTTATTTTTAAATCTTTTCAATTCTGCCAAATATTTTGTTTTTGTGACACTATCGTTATTTTTACTTGTCAGTCTTTAGGTTATTCCTGCTGGTGCTCTCGATCGGTTGAGCAACAGTCTTCAGTCTATTTCCAATTTGCCATCCAAGTTGGGCGTTGTTGCTGTACTTTTAACAAAATGGAATTCAAGTTAATGAGAACTGATTCTTATTAAACTACTTCCTTCAAGTGCAATGCTGGTGTTTTGATTTTTGTATGCGAGAGAGTGACCCTTTGTGAAGTGTGAACTCCTCAATTTTCCAGAAGCAGCAACATGCTGCTCTGAATCTTTCATATTAATTCTGCATTATCCAGATTTTGCAATTCAATTTTATTTTTTTTTATTATTAATCGTTATTTTTCGGGGAAAAAAGTCAAAGTTAGGAAATTATTTTTATTCTGCGTTTTGTTTCTTTAAAAATTTAAAAACAGTAAAATATGTGTGTAATGCAGGCTTAACATTTTAGCTTCGGACACCCCTTGTCTAATTTTAAAAACAAAATGATGATAAACAATTACATTTTCTCCAATCTTGGAGGGTATGATATTGATATGCTTAATGCATTCGTGCTTGAGTGATTATGAGGGGATTTTTTTGGAAACATGCATGGGAAAGGAAATGTTTCCTTGTGTTTGAGATATGAATTATGATACTGATGTATAGTAAATTATAATATAACTTGTTATTTTTTGAGCATATATAAATTTTACGACTTCTTTGTTTAAAAATATGCAATTACCTTTTCCAAATGAAATATAATCAAAAGATGATCAAATTTAATAATAAAATATATTGGTTTCTTTTTTTGTTGGGCTAAAAATAAACTGTTTTTTTTTTCTGCATTTGTATAAACTAGTTTTATAATGGATAGATTCCATCTTGAGGTATGCTTTCAATTATTATTGATGAATTTGAGGTTGATTTCAAATTTAAAATTTCACATTAAAGATTCATGTATTTAAAATAATTTATATAATTTGTATGTGGATCGGATTAGTGAATCCCCCAACATGCAAACAAGAAATAAAAAGGTTAACTAATCTCGATTTATTTTGAAAGAATGACATAGAGGTCATAAAATGATCAATTAATTTAAATTAAATTTTAAGTGTTAAATTTTAAAAATTTGCAACTCAATTTTTTAATTTTATAATTGAGTTGTGATGAATTTGTAACTTGCATTTTAAATTTCAATAGGAAAAATAACTTTTTTTATTCTTTATTTATGTTAAAATTTTAAAAAATAAGTTACAAATTCATTACAACATTGTTACAAAATTGAGAGATAGATTTAAAAATTTTTAGAGTTTGACATGCGGGACCTAATGTAAATTAGTTAGTTCTTTTAGGATTTCTTTGTCATTCTTCCATTTATTTTTCCATGTTTAATTTGCCTTTTTTTTAATCCTCCCGCATTTGGTTTGCATTGACTTTTATAAAACTTTGCTTATTTTTTTTATGAGATTAATGTTTCCATGGAAAAGCAGTACTACATAGGATATACCCTTTACGTCATGAATTAGATATTTGAGTTTCGATAAAATTCTGTTGCATCATGGTCATAAGCACTCGGACTTTTAGAGTTTTATCACCATTTTTCACCTATTGCTTCCTTTGTTTAATAATGCTTCTAGAGTTCTATTGAGGGTTGCTCAAGCACGAATTTAACACACACTGACACACACACACACAAAGTTCTATTGAGGGTTGCTCAAGCACGAATTTAACACACACACACACACACACACACAAATATTATTTTCATATATATACAATTACATGATATCTAGCATATTAGGTTGGACTTAGTGTGTATTTGGTTTAAAATTTGCAAACTGAAATTGGGATAAAAATCAAATACTATAACATGATTTATATTTAAATATTTTTTTAAAATTATTTTTTGTTATACTTAAAAAACTTTTATTTTAACAAATTGAAACTTGTTTCCATAATACAATTTAAATGCAGGTTTATATGAATAATAACTGAAAAGTACATATGTGGTTTATTATGATATGTACACACACGCACAAAGTAACATATATGTATTCGGGCAAATATATATATATATATATATATAAAATATTAAATGAAAAACATTACTTTTTTAAAAAATATTACTTTGATTTTAAAAAAATAAAAATATTAAAAATATTATTGAAAAACATTACTTTTAATTATTATAGAAGACGTTAGATTTACATATTGCATGTAGTTATAGATGTTTAATGAATTTTTTCAGTGAGAATTTAAAAAAAAATCATTTACTAACTAACATAAAAACAATAGCTTCAAATATTGGACACGGAGGCGAAGAAGAGGAGGCAGCGATGCAGCTTAACCTTATACACATGATGTGTGAATTAAAGAGTTTTGTGATCTAAGACAATTATTGCCTAGCATATGTAATTACTCTTTTTAAAAAAATATGTACTCATATTTTTTTATAAAAACATATATGAAAATTTTGTAATATAATAATTCTAGTAAAAAGCTAAATTAATTCGATAGAAATAGATCATGTTGTTGTTGAAGAATTGCCTGCACCTATATATTGGATAATAGGTGAATATTAGTATTGATATAAGGTGACAATACATTTTTAACAAAAAAATATAATTAAAACTAATGATATTAATGATTAATAGGAAAAACTAATAATAATTAAACAAATTATAAACATGTTGATTTTAATTAGGCTTAAAAACATTGACTTGATCTAAAGTTACACAGCTTTAATATGAATATTTGATAATGTTTTAGGCTTTAAAATAAAAAAAAAAGAAAAAGATAAAAACTGAAATTGTAAGAGGGAGTTAATAATGTAGTGCAAATTAGTGTATTATAGATCTTGTTATTTTTTGTAAAGTAGACAATGGGCTTAGCCCAATAATAAATATTATATTAGGAATAATTGAACCATCAATACTTTCAAGGGTTGGCTAGAAAAAACTAGTTTATCATAAAGTAGTGAATTAAGATTAAAATCCTTATTAAAATATGTATTCACATTTAGTACTTGATAATACCTGACATGTGATTGCTTTCAATAGAAAAATACTTATAGATAACCAAAAAATATGTATAACAGTTCAAATATCAATAACATACATATCTGATAGGAGTATTAGGGAGTTTATTTTGGAGGCCCATGGTTCTCGTATCACTTGCTAATGAACCATCTCAACACTTTTTATTCATTTATCCCCCACCCCAAAAAAAAACCACTTTTTATTCTCTTTGACATGGAGTGTAATATATAACAATACAAATATCAATGATACATACTTCCTTTATTTTCGAATATATATAGGAGAATTTTAACTAACTCATACATTTTAAGAAATTAATTAATCATAATAATTGTGTTTGAAATTGAAATGTTTGAACTAAAATTCCATTGTAATTAATGTTTTCCTTTTCCCTCTAATTTAACAATACTATCTATTTATGAGAGCTAATTTGATCAAAATATAACTAATACTTCTTGAAATTTGCAACTTTGATTGTAATAAAAAAAAAAAAAAACATGGAGTAGTTTCCTTTATATTTAAAAAGAAAAAGAGTATATAATAAGAGTATTAGGGAATATTTTGGAGTCCTAAGGCACTAGTCTCACTTGCCTTGTGATTTGCACCGTGCTCACCTCATAAGCCCAAAAAAAAAAAAAAAAGCTTTATCCCCAACCTAAGTTCGGGGATGAAATGATTTTTTTCATCTCATGTTGATCCAAACAATAAAAAAAATTAGGCATTGTAAAATCTAATAAAAAATAAATCTTCTAACATAATCTTTACATCTATAAAATTTGCACTATCACTATCGACCTTTACTTCAGGTCCAGGATAATTGAATCTCTTATTTGACTCTTACGGTTGACGTGTGCATATTAACATATGTTTTTAGGAATATCGTACGCGTTTTCGTTTTATGGTCACACCCACAATTTTTGTGTAATAGACGCAATAGATGTAGCTCACTAATAAACCGTAATTCGTTTTGTGGTTTGTTGATTAGTCCTTTTCTTTTCCCTTTTGCTTTTGTATTCTAAGTATTTAACATAAACTAATTCAATCGATAGCTTGTGGGTACTTTTTTAAGAAGCATATCTTCAAAAAAGAATTTAATTATTGCTATATATACAGGACTCAAATTCGAGATCTCTAATTAAATTATACTAACTCTCTAATCAATTAATCCAAATGTTCGGTGGTTGATTAGTTTACTTTGTTTTATTGGAACAACTAAATTAAAGGACGCTTGGAGCTTGAAGTGTGCACAGTCACTGTCGTTGGTGATTGAAAATGAATGCAAAATTGTTCCAATGCTCCACGCTACAACACCCTCTCTTGCATGTTAATAGTATTATATTGAATGGTTCTGAATTATATGCAACCTCTTGCCCATAAAAAACACTCTTATTGCTTAAGTAATTCAAACTTTTATACCTAATTCATTAAGGATGACCAGAGTTTGTTGAAGTTGCTTGCTTGCTTGCCTATTCATTACCCTAAAGATATATGTATCTATATTTTACAAGCTCATTGAAGTATTTAAGTGCTTGATATTATCTTTTTTTTTTAATGCAAGGCCTCGAAAATTGTGTAGGGAAAAAATCAGTTCATGTAAGAGCATATAAAACATTTGCATCTCAACAAAAATCATAGTAAACTAGATTGTTGTTTGGCACATAATAAGCAAGTCAATCAGTGCATGTGCACACTTCTTTAAAAATATGGTCGAAAGTAATAATCTAGTCTCTTACAACTGAGTTCCTAATTTTATTGATAATATTTGAGAGCAGGTGATTTTGAGAGAAGTCTCATGCTGAATTGCTTGATAATATTAAAATTAAAGTATGCACAACCTTTTTTTAAATTTTTTTTATCAAATTACATACACATCTTCAGTTCTCCAAATGAATACAAATTGTATTATTGATTTTTTTATTGAAATTATAGAAATTTCTCTTGAAATAAAAAGTACTCCGTTGAAATTACTCGATTTTTAATTCTCAAAATATAATCATATCTCGGGAAAATAAATGTAATATATCTATTTAATTGGTGAAACTCAATGGATATCTATGTAATTCACTTGTTAGCAGGGGATAGGAAATCATGTGTTTTTGAAAATAGAAAAAAAATTGTTCGCATTTGGATAAATAGATTTAAATTTAAATTTTATATTTAAAATTTGAAATTTAAAATTCAATTATTTAAAATTATTTAGATAATAATATGAAATTTTTTAATGAAAGACTAGAAACAAACTGAGATTTAAAATAAAAATGAAAAAAATAAAAAATTATAAGTTTACTTTTATTTTAATAGGAGTGACAAATACATCAATAGTGTAAAACATTTAAATTATCAATAATGTAAACATTTAAATTTATGTGGATAGATGGATTTAAGTTTAAATTTTATACTTAATTGAATTTCACGTTTAAAATTTATGTATTTAAAATTATTTAGATAGTTAATGTAAAGAATTTTAAAAAATGAAAAGACATAAATTAAGATCCAAAGTGAAAATGAAAAATTAAAAGTGACTAATTCATTTTTACTCTTCAATTGGCAAGGAAGAAGAAGAAAAGATGAGAGAGGGACAAACATATCTATTGTAAAAATATGAAAAAATAATTAGAGGATTTGAGTGGTTATAATTTCAAATAACTAGACTATAATTGAAATTTGGAACTATAAGTGAATTTAGATTTCATTCTATTTTCATGTATCTAAATGGGGGATTTATTTGGCCCAAATATAACCCAAATCTCCATTAATTAAAAGACACTATTAATGTAATTTTCAACGAAGTTTACATAAATTTTTGTAATTCTAATAAAATTTAGCTCTAGTTCCTTGTAAATAATCTACCCTAATACTATCACTACGTACAAATGTAGTTAAAAGCATGAACCAAACCGGCAATGTTATAATCAAATTTGTTATTGAATTACAAGCATGCATAGAGAAGCAATAATTAATGTTCTTGTAAACCTTTTGCATTAATGAATACTATTTAATCAAATCTTCTAAAGGAATAATTGAAAGAAAGAGCCTAATAACACAAATAAGGTATATTATATACTCATTTTCTTTCTTCATATCTATTGTTTCTACTTTCTTTATTTTTTTTTTTTGCAAAATCTTATATATTTAGTCTTATATACATATGGTCCTTATTTCTAATTAACTCAAGACGTGTGAATCTCTTATAGCTTATTTATTCGATAATAAAAAATTTTATTAATATTATTAACATATTAAATTTCACATATGTATCATAGATATATATGTGTGTGTATAGTTTTTAATAAACAGTATTATATATATATATATAATTATATTTTTGTTCTTGCTGTGTTGCCGAAGATCTTAGTTGTGAAATTGTGATATCTTAACATTACTATTCCCCATCCCAATTTAAAATAACTTTTATAGGAGATTTAATATCCTAAAATATAAGACATTTTGATAAAATATAAAGTTTTACTGATATAATAATTTTTCAATATCACCCTTCCTATTATATTATCTCTCTTTAATATTATTCTTTCACAAATATAGTATTAAATTAAGGATATTTTTAAAAAGTTATACTTTTTTTAAAAAAATAAAGTTATATAGTGTATTTAATTTATTTTATTGATATCCATGATGTTATCTGAAAATATTTTATAAATTAGAAGGAGATAACATACAGGAGAGGTAAATTGGGGGAAGCATAGAAAGTCCGAGTTTAGATGTAACGGTTAGAAACTTAAGCGAGGAAGCAAGTCAGTTGTTTAGCGGATCATTACAAGTTTGATTTTTTTCTAATGCAAAAAGAATCTCACTCTTAGGCGCTGACATCATTAACTGTTAAACGTGGTTTTGTTTTTTCGATTCCAGAAGCTGCTTTGATGGTCCGCTCGACAATGAAACCAAGTTGAACAAGCAACCTCAAAAAAATTTATAACCCATATGTTTCATTTGGTGTCGGCTCAAGTGCTCAGCATCTTAATTAATTATTTTAATTAACCCTTTTGTCTTTCAGAAAGTGGCGTCGTTGAAAGACTAAAAGATTGAATTAAATTTGAAAAAAAGATTAAAATATTTGAAAATATGAAATAAGTACTAAAGGTCTTTTAATAAATTGGTCTAAAATTTGTTATTTTCTCATTCTTGGATTTGCAACTCTCAGAACAAAATTTTTTAAGTAAGATTCATTAATTTTTAAAGGAAAAAAATTGTCAAATACATTATTACTTGAAGACCGTTTTCCTTCACATATTAACAAATCTTACCTGCTAAATCAAGTTTTAAGATCTGCAAATAGGATATAAGAGTAGTAAATCATTAGAAGTGATAATATATTTGACAAATTTTTTTTTGAACTCAACAAATTATTTTAAGTGCAAATCCTTTTTTTTTAAATATTATAATCCTTATTGAGCTTAATTTAATCTTTGGGTCCTTTTATTAGCATTCTCCTTTTGTCTTTCCCATCATTAACCCTAGGTTTAAGGCCTTACGTATTAAGGCATCGTTTCAAATGTAGTAAATTGATTCTTGATAGGACAGTTTAGGTTTATAATATTATATGTCTTACGACTAAACATTGCTTAACAAAATACATATAACAAGTTACTTATCAATTAGGTTGTGACATTAACGAAATCAAGCTTTTGTACTCAAGTTTTTGTGAATTACTAGACCAATGCTTACAAGTAGCTAGACCAACATTCATTGACTAATACGGGGAGAGATTTTTTTTTTTCCCTGATTACTTCTATCTTAACTTTTTTGACTAAGGCCTATTAAATACCGTTTTTCGTAACGAAGAAGAAGCCTCTAATTAAATAACATATTAAACCACATTTAAATTAAATTTATTTGAACAGTTCCTCCCTTTTATTTCTGTATATAAATCTGTATGCAGTGATATAGATTTATGTGGTACTTAAACATATGTTGAAAATGATATTGGGTTGTTATTTTTTTCGCCATTAATTATATAATATAATGTTATAACTAATAGACATTGGTTTTAGTGGAAATAACTATGATTATTTAAAGATGAGACCTTGAGTTTGAGTTTGTATACTGCCTATTAGCACATGTAAACAACCATTTGATTTAATTGAATTGCTGTTAAAAATTTTATCATATAATATAAAAAGTATTAAATCTCAAATTTATGGAGGAGATAATATGAGGAGTGTTATAATTGTGAGAATTATTTTAAATTTTTGAAAGAAAATATATCATGATAATGTTCAAATGTTGATGAAATTCAAAAATTATAAACCTGTAGTCAAGATACTTATTGAATAAATGGACTTAAAGTTATTCATGGAATCCAAATTCCCCCATCACTTGACAATATATGCTTGAATTTAATCATAATTCTTTATTTATCTTATAAATAGAACAGGAAAGAGTGAGTTTTTGAGAGAGACGATCCAGCATTACTCCAAGTATCAATAAAATGAATAAATGATCAATAATATTGATCTACAAGGTACGCACGCGTGACATCAGTTCGATCGTACGTATGTTGTCTTGTATGTATTAATATTGATGATGTCCAAAATCCAAAATGAAGGGTTGAAAAATGAGCATCTCGATCACATACGTTTTTAATTTGATCTAAAAGACTTCCTTAAAATAGCATTATTTTTGGTCTTCAGGGAGCTAGGAAGCTGTCTGAATTCATGAACACACACAAGACAGGTACAAGAAGAAATTAAACGACGTCGTAGAAGAAGAAGAAGTCAAATACATATAAAAAGCATCGAAGACGACGAACCAAATCATCGATCAATGGCTTCCCCAAGACGCTATAATAAGAAAATGGAGAGATCAATTCAAAGGGAAGTTAGAGTTAGAAAGAACGTAAGAACTTAAAACAGATCTTTGCCTCACCCACTTCTCGTCTAACACATAAATAGATAGCTTAACAATGAATCACTATATCTATCTCTTCTTAATTTCTTATATGTCTTCATCTCAATCAAAGCTTTGTCACAATTTCACCTACATTTTTTCTTACGTGACATCAGTTCGTTGTTTCCTTCCAGAAATATTATATAATATTAATGATAATAATAATAATATTATTATTTAATAATATTAATCACCAACACCTAACAATGTTGAAAAATGAACATTGTACATAAGCTTTTGTTCTTACAGAGAGAGCTTCACGTATAACATTTTTCATGCTTGCCGTCTGGTGGTAGTAACTAGCCTACTGTCTGATATATACACAGAAATCGGATAATAGCAAGACAGGATTAAAAAGACTTAAACGATACTTTTTATGTTTAAAAATATGAAGATCAATTTTTGTTCTTATTTTTTTCTTGCCATTTTTTTGACATAGCTATCTGATTGGGCTTGATTTAAGTATTGTCAGGGTTAACTGAAGGTTGCTCTCTTGAATATATTTTCTGCATTTTCATGGACTCGAACGTAAGACCTCAAAACTTTTTTTTTTTGTCATTTTTTTCTCTTGCAAGATTTGTTAATTGAAACTAATTAACTTGAAATTATGTACGTAGTGAATAATAGAGAAGTATAAAAGGAAATTGTTTTTATATATTTATTATTAATTTTTAATAAGCATAATAAGTGAAAAAATCGATTCATGTACGCACACATTATACTAAACAATCTAGCTAATGCATGGCTGCGTGGTTGCACGGAGATAAATGAAGTATATATTTCTTAATGCGTAAACATTGAAATAGAAACCATTTATTATATCACAATTATTTATTTATTTTCATAAATAAGTATTAATATTTTTATTTCAGTTTCATGATATTATTTTGTGTTCAAGTAACTTGTCATCACTAAGAACAAGAACGAACATTAATTAAAACTAAGCAATTTATATTTGTTTACATTCATAAATATATATATATATAATATAAAATATGTACGTATAATTATATATTTTTTATCCTTTTTTACTATATAAGTATAAAAAAATTAATGTAATTAAGTTGCGTAAGAGGACAGGAAAGTTCCCAAAGTGGCAAAGTCGCCTTTGTATACATGCAAAGTACATTCGTGGAATCTGGAGCAAAAAAAAAAAAGAAAAAAGAAAAGAAAAGAAAAGAAAAAAAAAGAAAAAGAAAAGCATTCATGGAATATAAATATTAAACCCATGCGAATAAGTTTTGTTCTGCGAGCCAGTATACGTGCCTTTTCTTCATTTAAAAAGGAAAAAAAAATAAAGTAATCTATGCAAACAATACAAATATGAATTACTGACGAAACAGAAGGAAAACTGGAAGCGTATACATAATTTTAATTTTAAATCGTAGGGACATGGCACATTATTACTCCTTCCATTTTAAATTATAAAATATTTTTAAATAAATATTTATATATTAATAAAGCTCATTAAATGTAATTTATAACTTCATTTTTTTTAAAATAAAAATATAAATTTTTAAAAATATTCTTCATTAAATATTTTATTAATAAAAGAATGTTAAAAAAATATATAAAAATTATAAATGATATCATTAATTAAACTTTATTTTTATTAAAATATTTTATATTTTGAAATGTTAATCTTTTTTAAAATATTTTATAATTTCAAATGAAATGAGTATTATTACTATTATCATTATAACCACCTACGAGCGTCCACCTGCTATATGGCCGCTGACTTAAAATCCTGATCCCTATTGGTTAAACATAAACAGTTAATCCGTACTCCAATAACAACAAAAGAAAGCAACCCGTTTGAATTAGTACTGCGCAATATCCAAAAAAAATGTCTACATATGTAATTTAATTTAATCTGGAGGCTTGTGCTGTGCATGGCGTCTGAATTAACTAAGAATAAAAATACTGTTTTTTTAAATTATAATATTTTATTTGGATATATATTAGAAAAGTCTACTTTTGAGTCCGCTCTTTTGAAAAAAAAAAAAGGTAGTTGTTACTATAAAATATAAAGTACTTATTACCACAGTAAAATAGTAGTATGTTTAAGAAAAGCATGTCTAGATTAATGGTAAATAAATACTACGAAAATTTTCGATTGTTAAGTCAAACTTTGCCATTATAAATTAAAAATATGATTTATTGTTTCCAGCTAGCTTAGCTAATATTTAAAATAAAAGAGAGTATTTCTTATATTTAAAAGTATAAGTTAATTTTACAGTTAAGTTTTAGACTTTTTGTTCATATGATATAACTTTTTAAACTTTTAGATGTGGGTGGCCTCCTTACATGATATGCAGATTGATGCATGAATTATACACAATTTTAAGTTTGAGAGAGAGAGAGAGAGAGAGAGAGAGAGAGAGAGAGTGTGTGTGTGTGTGTGTGTGTGTGTGATTTGTTATGAATTTTGTGTTTTATAATCGAACATTAATATTGACTATTATTGGTACGTGGATAATTGTTTAATGCTATTAAAAGGGAACAACAATTGCAATAATTGGTGCAAGATATGGTATTATTCATTCATTCATTTATTATTTATTTGAGGCTCGCAAACACTGTGTTGTACGCCTCGTTCAACTCGTGAGACGGCGAAAGAGAAGCAATGGACTGTTTATAAATAGGAAGCTGATGGATGAAACTTCAGATATTGTGAGTGTAACGAGACGCAGTTCAGTCCTTTCCCTTATTAGGAGCCCCTGAACTGAACTTGAAGGAGCAAATAATCCTCAAAGACAACCTTCTTCTTCTCCTTCTTCTTTGAACCCAGCAAAAGCAAGTTTGAATATATATATTAGATAGCCAGAAATGGGAAGATCTCCGTTCAGTGATGAGACTGGTTTGAAGAAAGGACCTTGGACTCCTGAAGAAGATCACAAGCTTGTTCACTACATTCAGAAACACGGCCATGGAAGCTGGAGGTCTCTCCCTAAACTTGCAGGTATATATATACACTATTCTCTCTCTCTCTCTCTCTCTCTCTCTCTCTCTATTTATATATATATATATATATCATGTATTGAGTCTCTGATTAATCAAATGTGGTGTGGGTGATTGATTATGCAGGGCTCAACAGATGTGGGAAGAGTTGCAGGTTAAGATGGACTAACTACTTGAGACCAGACATAAGGAGAGGGAAATTTTCCAAAGAGGAAGAACAGACAATTCTGGAACTTCATGCTATCCTGGGCAACAAGTAATTACTATATGTTTTAAGTTTCAACAGTGATTTAATGTTGTTGGGAATAATTGATGTGTTTAATAATGTTTCTGCTTGCACTATGTATTTCCCAGATGGTCAGCGATTGCGAGGCACTTGCCAGGTCGGACTGATAACGAAATAAAGAACTTCTGGAACACTCATCTGAAGAAGAAGCTGATTCAAATGGGCTACGATCCCATGACTCACCAACCTCGAACTGATATCTTCTCTAGCCTCTCTCATCTTCTGGCTCTGGCAAATCTTAAGCAACTTCTTGACCATAATGCTTCGAGCCTTCAATTTCTGCAACATAGTATTCAACCTCAAGCAATTACAGATCGCACCAGTACCACTCATCAAGCAAACCCGAACGTTATGATGAACATGGACAGTTTCAACCATTTGAGTTCTCTAATTCAGTTAGACGACAACAACGTCGTCAATGAATCCTCTATAGCTTTTTCTCACGTGCCTGAGTTACTTACTCATTCATCATCTTCTTCTTCTACCTATCAAATACCTCCATTACTTAGTAAAGAAGACATGGTTCAAATCCCAGAATATTGTACAGTGAACAAGGAAGAGAGTGGTTCTCCCAATTCTTCTACGTGGCTTCACTGTGTTCAGGCTGAGACGACTATGGCGCCGGCGGCCACACATGCTATCATCAGTACTTCGGTGACTGATAATAGTATCGCCGATGCGGCTTGCGATTTTGGTGATGTTGTGGGTCAATACACTTGGCCTGAGTCTGAGCTGTTTCTAGAAGACTCTTTATTCCAAGAGATTAATGCTTAGTGATTTTACGTTAATTACAGCTTTATTACGTGTATACTACGTGTATTCTTGTGTTTCTTTTTGTAGATATTGTCCATTATGAGTATAATATCCTTTATTTATGTTTTGATATATTTGTAGTCTCCGTGTAATTTTATGACTGGTTAATGATAATTCGTTTCTTGTTTTTCTTCTCTCTGCCTAACTTTGAGATATAGTTTGGTTGTTTTAACTTTAATGACATAACAAGATTTTCGCGACGGTGATATATACGAGGGAAGTGAAGCTTAAGCCATTGACCAAATCCCAAGCAACTTGCACCAGCGAGCCAACCACTCTAACTAGACATAGTGACCAACTCTGAATTTCTTGGGAATTTAAATGGACCAAATAACAATTATTTTTTTTTTTTCATTTTTGATTAGTTTATTCTGGGGTTGCTTGTCGCAAGACTCACAACCCAACCCGGTAAAAGGTCGCCCAGTCCAGCCCAAAAAAATACGGCCAGAAAGAATTTAGACAATTTGGGGTTGGGTTGAACATTGGGTGGGGTTGCACTATATATTAAAAAAAAAAAAACATATTATAACGGTTTTGAAGCAATCGGTGCAAGGCTTTGTTGTGGTTTGGCACCAAGAATCGCTACTATAATAGCTACTATACTTCATGCCAAATGGTAATGGTCAAATCATGATGAAATGGTAGCAGTTTGTTGTAAAATCGCTACCATCGTTCAAGATTGTAGGGTTTTTGACTAATTACTACTATACAACCGCTACTATATACTATTTTTTTGTAGTGTAAATATTACAGGATGTATGTCGTGTTGCGTGTTTGACTCATAAGATCAAGGTTTATATATAATTATATATATATATATATATATTCCATATGTATACACACGATTTCTTCTGCAGATAGAGGGAAGGGGTTTAATTTTTATTTCCACTTTTTATTAGTCATTTCATGTTTTGGTTTATTTATATATATTGATTTTATTTGGCTTCATTAAGAATTCATAGAACATCATTTTGGGAGGTAATTTTTTTCCCCCATGTTATCATGGGCAGGGCAACCTGATAGCGCCCCTAGCCCAAAATGTCGGGCAAATGTATTAGACTCTTAATTACCCTGTTCAGCATTGTTCATGTACGACCCTAGTATATGTATAAAATATATACAACAATCAATTAATTTTGAACTATTTGATGTATCTATTTTTTTTACTAACTCCAGTGAGTTTTCTTACCTCTTACAACTGTAGTTTGATTCTTTGGTTTGTTTTGGGTAAACATTAAGTTTAATAATTTTGATACATACTAAGTTTATACCTAATGACATATAAAAATATTGCCTCAAAAAATCTTTGGGAGAATCACATCCAAGGACATCTCAAAAAAATTATTCATAAATAAGGGCCAATACTAAATTATTTGTTATAAATCCTTATCTGTAAATAATTAATTCTCTTGAAAGATCCTTGGATTCTATTCTCCCAAAAACTTTTATACATAATATGAATTAAAATGATTGGCGATATTATATAAATATTAATCGCCAAGACATTAAATGTAGGTGATAGAAAAACATTGAAATTTTGAGAATGTGAAAAGAATCGTTTTCCATTTACAATTCACTTGCTACATATTATTTGAGGCTTGCCTTTAAGGTGAGCTAGTCACAATATAATACTTAATAGTCTTCTAACTACAGTCTCCACGTGGAGTGTCCAACGAGCTCGAATAGATAGATAGATATATATATATATATATATATATAGAGAGAGAGAGAAGGAGTTGACAAGCATAAAAGTCAATGGAGTTACTTAAAAGGATAGCAAAATCATGAGAGAGAAAATGATCCCAGCTGTTTAGAAGAGGATGAAGAAGAAGAAGAAGACAAGTTGGATTTTTTCTGATTAACTAAGATTAATTATCGCAGTTTTGAACGAGAACCATTCATGTTATTGTTATAACGATTTGCCCAGAGATTGCATTTAATATAATTCTGCTGCGCTATATCAAAGGAAATTAATAACTTCATTTTGGAGAAGAATGTCTATTCCATGCATGGGAAAGATAGACTCTGTCGGAGTTGTGCGAGTACAATGTTTTTTTTCTTAAAAAAATCTCGAGTTAATCATGAATAATGAAGATAATATATCTACTTAATCTGTTTTTTCTGGATTTTCCCACACGTATAGCTTGCTTGAGAGACTCTTGTTCTCTCTCTATTCAAATGTAAGAAAAATTTTCACAATCAAGTTAGTCACCCATGTGTTGTTTAAGAAAGATGGTTTAGCATGATAATTATGTTTAAAATTAAAAAAAAAACTAAAATACCGTTGTAATTAATCTTTTGCATGTAAAGGAATCGAGTTTGTCTTGCAAAAATAAACTCTAATT
This sequence comes from Prosopis cineraria, assembly GCF_029017545.1. Taxonomy (NCBI): domain Eukaryota; kingdom Viridiplantae; phylum Streptophyta; class Magnoliopsida; order Fabales; family Fabaceae; genus Prosopis; species Prosopis cineraria. The sequence continues at coordinate 34,815,975 of NW_026555335.1, read as the reverse complement.
TTACGAAAGATAATTTGAAAAAAAATATGATAAATAATACTTCTTGAATTTTATAATTTTTCTTATAAAAAATAATGAAACACATGACAATTTTTCCTAAAATAAAAAAAATAAAGGGATTAGTTCATAACGTTTAAATATTACTTGATTATCAAAGGCGTTGAGTTTATTAAAAAAAAATTGATAATTGATATGCCTTTTAAACGAAGCCAGAATGTTAATTAAACATATAGTCTTGTAAGTGGAAATAATCACGTTAGGAAAACTATCTTCTATTTGACATTCAAGACTCCATAGTAATATATAATACTGAATATGATGAATATTAGTCTGTGATATCGAATATTAATTAGATAGGTGACAAAAAAAAAGGAAATTTCTTCATATGATTATAAATATGTTAATTAATAATTTCATGGATTGCACACCACGGTTTTCAGAAATTCTGTATTATATTGCACTCACATATTAGAGTTCTAATTCTATTTTGGCTTCTAATTTAACTACCCACCATAATTTCGTTGATAAGACAACGACAATAATGTTCATTTCGTAATTGATTGTGAATTAAATGGATCGTTTTTAGGGTTAATTATTTGATGTCGCCTCCAAAGATACATAACAGACAAACAAGAGGGTGAATCAATTTAGCCCACATATTCTATTTGAGTTAGGTTTAGAGAGATTTGCCAAATTGACTTGCTCTGTCTTCGCCGTTGCATCAATTTGATTAATATGTTTTGAGACCATAAGTTAATTGGATATATATTAATTCATTCAACTACCCCCTTGCATTTTGTTCAAACTTGATCCATAATTTATCCTAGATTTTGATTTGACACTAATTTAAATTGCTTCGACAATATCTATTATTCAACTATCGGAAACAATAATGACAAAACACACCACTTTGGGTCAATTTTAAATTTTTTAAAAGAGCATTATTGTTAAAATAATTATTTGAATTTCATCCTCAGAGACTTATTTATTTCTTTTATCATTGTCTTGATCATTTCTCCTTTATCTCCACTAGACATACCTCACTCATGTCTTTGTTAGATCACCCCCCCTCCCAATACCCCAATATTGCATATTGCTCGGTTTTAGCTGAAGGAACTTAACGGAGCTCCTATTAGTCCAAATCGAGTAATTGTTTGTGGGACTCTTTTGAGCGACAAACTCTTCTACTGAGTTTTTAATATGGTCATATTTCTAGGATTTAAATTTAAGACTTTTATTTAAGTTGATACAGTTCTATAATTAGTTGGACCAAGCACTCAGTGGTGGGTGATTCTGTTAATTTTTCTATCGAAAAGACAAATGCTGTCATTGAGATTGCTCTTGTAAATGTGGTGAATATTAAAGTCATTTTCTCATCCAATGAAAGAAGTTAATATACGTTAAATTATATATATTGAGTCTCCATTATAGAAATTTAGAGCATAGAAAGTTTTAATGTGACGAAAGTCAACTTGATCGTGCACTTTTCGAAGCAATCGGAGAAATAATCCCCTCGTTAATAAAAATGTTAAATCATGAAGTAAATTCCAAAGGATCCCACCAAACCCCGCAGACTCTTGGTTGAATGGTCAATCATCCTTCATTCAATTTTCAATGAAGACTTTTTTATTTTCTTTTTTTTAATAAATACTTCATTTATTTAAAAAAAATATAAGATTTTTTTTTTAGATTAGTTTTTCAAATAATATGAACACAGAACCTTTCCATTTTCTTATTATCATTTTCTCTCCACTTCACTAATCATAATCATTCAAGATAGTTTTAATTTTTTAATATATAATTAATGATTTTAAAAAAATACCTGCAATAAATAAATCAATCAACCCTTGACATTTAAGTAAAATACTCTATCAAATAAATACAAATATAAAAAATAGTATCAATTTAAAGATAATTAATTAAATTATTGAAAAGTGAGGTTTGTTTAAAAATGAATTATATTTTTTAATGGAGCTAGGAAGTACTACTCCTTTTATTAAAAATTATAAGACACTTTTAATTAATTTATATTTTTTAATAAATTTGCTAATAACACTTAAACTAATGCATTATTTTCATATTTATCTTCCTTCAATAAAAAAATTATAATCACTTTCTCAATTCTTTATATAAGGCAAAGTTAAACAACTTTATGCTTATTAGTCATATCATTAAAATTTTAAAAAATGTAAATTTTTAATTTTACTCTTCTTTAATTTACAATTAATAAACATAATAAATTGTTGTTTGAGAATTCAAATCATATATAAAAAGTAAAAAAAGGTAAATTTAGAAAATAAAATTAGTTGCTCAAACTTAATTTGTTTTATATTAAGAACAAAAAATACTTTCAAACTTTGTTTTATATTAAGAATTGGAGGGTGTACGTCCTCTAATTAAGGATATTTTTAGGGGAAAAATGTTGTATTAATTATATTTTGAGAAATTTAAAATATTTTATATTTTTTAACATATACTCAAAAACTATGTTAAGACGAGGATTAAGAGGATTAAACGTTTTAATCTATTTTTCATGTTTGCATTTTACCACTGAATAACCTTCAGAAGTTCAGACTTCCTAAACTTGTACGAACCATGCACTGCTGCACGAACAAAGGAAAAGTGTGAAAATTGCAAGTAAATAAAAAATATTTTTTGAGAAAAAATATGAATAATAATGTCTGATTCCCACTCTAATTTTCCACACACTCGCATTATATTACAATTTTTTTTTGGCCATAAATTAACATTTTTCTTACCAACGCCATAAATTATCATAGACCTATATGTTTGATCGATAATTTGTCATCATGCATGTGCTTCTTTAGGTCTTGGTGTCTTCCAATGCTTCTATAATTCAAATAATTTTAAACAGATTTAAGTCCATTTTGAATATTATAATGGTCTTCTACTTCTACATGAGAAGATAAGATTGAAGAGTGGATAGAGTTAAAAAAATGATTGTTGTACTATGAAAATAGAGTAGCGTATATAATCAGAAATGTTCACATCAAAACCAGCAGGAATCTTGAACGCTGTTGTTTTTATAAAATTGCTGAGGACAGAAGGCACAGATTAAAGAACTCTAAAATGAGTCGAGGTCAAAAAGAGACCCTACGAAAATCAAACCATTTAGGAATTAACCATAGATATTCGGTCACACATGAGATCATGTTTCACTATAGCTAGCTAGTTCAGATCTCTTCTTCCGAGACAATGATATTCTTTCTTCTAATTTCTTATCACGTCATATCATTTTTACAATCATCTTCTATCTTTAAAATAATTGAGTATTATTAAAACATTCTATTTAAATAATAATACATATAAAAAAATGTATAATTTTAAAAATAATACAACTAACTCATTAAGAGTATATAATTTGTTTAAAATATTTTATAATACTAAACGAATGGTGTAAAAATAACTTTTAAATAAAATTAAATAGAATATAGAGAAAAATAGTTCAATCGCATTAAAAAATAAAACTCCCATAAATTAAGAATGAAAATTTTAAATATTTTAAAATATGACCTATTTATAAAATCAATTAGATGTACTTCACTTTTTATCTTTAGATTAAATTTATTATTAAAATATAATATATTTGTTATAACTAATCATTAATTGACTGAATTTTTTCTTTTTTCTCTGAGTCATTCCTATTTTTTTCCCTCTAAATATAAAATTGCTAGCTCTTCATTGTAGAACTTTTCTTCTCTCTCTCTCTCTCTATTTTTCCTAAGAACAATATGAAGAGAACATTAGACATTGAAGAGGAATTTTCATTTCTGAAAGCAGAAGACTAGGCTAGAATTTATTATCTATCATCAAATTTTTACCATTTTCATATCTTTCAATAATATCAATTTTTTTTTTGCAAACTATGGTTAATTCATTTTGTGCAAATAATTATGTATTTTCTGTGTTATTAATTTACGATACTACATCATTGATATACATATGTATATCAATGATAAATAAATTTATGTTTAATTGTTTAGTTATATTGATCTGCCATAGTATATCAGTGATACATAGAAATATATCAACAATATAGTGTCTCAAATCAGTAACATGAAAAACACATAATCATTTGTCCAAAATAGATCAAATATAATCCACAAAAATTTTTAAACTTTTAGTTTATCACAGAAAGTTAAATACCTAAACTAATAAAATAAAAAACCATGAATCTGTAGCTCCATTTTCCCACCAACATGCTCTGTTTTGTCAAGTACCGTTGATATATCTCACATCGCGTTTGTCTCTCACGATCGTGACTGTGGGTCGCTCACACTGCTCTGTTGTCTTGCATCGAATTTTGTTTTCTCTCTCGCATTCATCTCTCTTGTTTTAGAGATTTCTTGCATTTCGAATATTTTGATATTTGCAAAAAGCAAATATTAAAAAGGTCATTTTTATAAATTAATTATAAACTAAATATTAAAAAAGTCATTTTTAAAATTTAAGAAAGAATAAACTATTTTTTTTATTTGATTTTATGATATGAGCTAGATGTGCAAAAGCCCTTACAATATAAGATAATTAACTTAAGATTTTATTCAAAAAGTATGAATTATTTTCTATTTAACTTAACCGTGGTCGGTTTTTATCATGCCACTTTTTTCTCCTCGTTATGAGTATCCAAAGCAAAGTCGTCTTACGTTAGTATTTCTCTTTGAAATTAAGCTTGATTCCTAAGTAAAATATTGTATATAAAAATTAACTAGGCTAGAATATAGCCATACGTCTGCGTAAAAGACTAAAACCAATTTTAATTGGAATTTGAAACTTTTTTGGGAGGAGTACTTCTCTCCCCTCTCTCTAACTAATGCATTACCCTTTCTACTAATTCAAACACATGGAAACGTTTGTCTATCATTATTACTTTGTTTTTATATTGGATGGGACTCGGACGACACTTGTGTGTAAGAATGGGCTTTCATGTCACGTTAAAAGCAATTATTAATCACTAGAGCTAAGCTGGGCACGGATCGTTAGGACGGCTTGTTTATGCTCAAAATTAAATAGACCTGGGCTTGTAATTTAGAAATAAAAAAAGGGTCTTCGGGCTCAATGACGAATCCAGACTTGCCAACATGGGGTGGGGGAGGATTTAAAACCATCAAAAATATGAGGGGCCAAAAAGTAATTGTCACATATTTTACAAAGAAAATTTAAAAAAAAATAAAAAAATATAAGCATTGGAATTATGGGGGCAAGCACCCCCTCTTCCCCCCCCCCTCTGCATTCCTAACTGTTCGAACTTAAAAAGATCATTTCTAATAAGCTTGAAAATAAAAAGGTAGATCCTTTTATGCCTTATTGTTATTTTTTAAAATTTTACATAAAAATATAAATTAATTAAATTATATTAACAATAAAAGATTATAAAAGAAGATAACACTTGTTCGTAACAAGAAACGTGAAGGATGAATTATATTAATGTTGATAATGATCACAACGTTGATGATGATGTTGATAATCTTAATGATAATTTTACTGATTAAACAAATGAAAATAATTGTCTATGAGAGGTGATCATATTTAGTGCTTAAATCTACTGAAAATTAGCAATAAAGACAAAGAATTTACGTTCATGATGCAAGGTAAAATATTTAATTTGATCCTAACGCTTTCTACTTCAATTGATTAATAATTAAAAGTCATTTATTTAACAACCTCTTATTTTCTTTTATATATATATATATATATATATGCATGCATGCATGCATGTAGGACTATAATAAGCACACCTCAGAATTCTATATGAAGTGTAAATGCTATAATATAATAACTCTCGTCCATACATGTTTAATTATATTCTCAATATGTGTGTGTGTGTGTATATATATATATACAAGGTTTTAAAAATTGGACCGGTCATCGAACCGGTCAAGGTAGTGGTTCACGGTTCAATGGTCGGATCGGGATCGAACCGTAGTTGAACCGGTCAATAATAAATTAATGTATTTTGAATAATATACATTTAAAAATTATTAATTAAATACCTATATAAGCATAAAAACATCATTTAAAATTAAAAGATCACAAATATTAATATCAAATTCATAATCTAATAGCCAAATCTATAATATAACAATCTAATATCAAAGGAAAAATCATACAACATCCTTACATATAAGTTTAATCCACATTATAATAGCCAAATCCATAATTATAACAATCTAACATCAAAGGAAAAATCATCCAACATCCTTGCACAAAAGTCTAATCCATAATTATTACATTCTTCCCAAGTTTTAAGTGAAACCCATCAAATCAAGAAAATCAGTCATCACCATAAAACTCATTCAAGTCAAGTTCTTTAGTTGCTAAGTCATTAGCAACTGTAATAGGAAGAAAATTTGAGATAGCAACTTCAGGAGTAGATTGAACTCCAACTCCAGTAGGTGTAGATTGACCTCTAACTCCAACAGGTGTAGATTGAGCTCCAAATCCAACAGATGTAGATTGAGCTCCAAATCCAACCTCATCAAATAAAGGTGGAGAAGATGTAGCATTCATATGTTCATCACCTATTATAAATAAGAGAAATCAATCTTAAGTTCTTAACTATCATTTCTCTCAAAAATAATTATAGGATAATAACATATCAAATAACCTTCATCATCCCTAATAGTAGTAACAAGTTGTAGATTATCTCCACGCAGCAGAGCATCACAATTTGCTTCATTAAACTCGGGAGCAGGTTCTTTTTCAGCTATCCAAAAGTCAAGTCTATCAATAGATGCATAATCAATATGATCATAATTTTTCTTCTTCAACTCTGACCTATTAAGTAAACAAGGAAGAAGTTAGATATTATTTAATTTTCAACTAAACATAAATTAAAACTAGATCATTTAGATAACTACCTATGCTGCAACCGCAAGTTGTAATTAGTGAAAACTAGATCATTTAAGCATTGATGGTCTAATCTATTTCTTCTTTTTGTGTGAATACGTTCGAACAAGCTCCAATTATGCTCACATCCTGAAGATGATGAAGTTTGGCTAAGCACACGGATTGCAACTTGTTGTAATTGTGGAGCATCACCTACAACAAATGACCACCATTCATCTGCAACAAAAATGTAGCTTTTTTACTTATCATTTCAAATTATAATTAATAATTAAAAGTAATAAAAGTATACAACTTACAAGGTGATAATTTTTTTGCTGCTAAACCCAAGTGATCTTGAGCAAAAGAACTATCATGATTTTTGTATAAACTCAATTACTCCCACAACTAGACATAATCATCAAAGCCATACACCCCAAGCAAATCAAGTACAGCATCTGTGAGCTTTCTTTTGAGATGAAAAGAAGGGTCATACATGAATGCCGGATTCAAAAAATATGCTGCTGCATGAAGACTAGTCTTCAAGTGCTTATCCCATCGAGCTTTAAGAATGTCTATGTAAGGCTTATATTTATGAGGATTGTTGTTACAGAAACTCTTGATTCCATGTTTTGCCCTTATCATGCCTTCATAGACATAGCCAAGAGAAGGCTTTTCATCTCCATCAACAATTCTTAGCAATCGAATGAGGGGACCAACAAGCGCCACAATGTCATAACACTCATTCCAAAATCTATTGTCCAAGACAATGTTAGCAAAATTCTGTCCTGCTACTGTCTTTGACAACTTGTGATCAACAAAATGTCTATCAACCACCAAAGCTTGCAAGTCATTCTTGTGCTTATGGATGCTTTGTAAAGTAATGAAGGTGGTAGCAAATCTAGTTGCTCCTGGACGCACAATCTCCCTTCAACCTTGTCTTTTTCTAAGCCATGACAAAAAGACAGTATGATTGTACACAAAAATAGTAATCTTTGATGCCTTGGATGCAAGGTCTAACACATGAGGCAAACTTGCAATGTCCTTCAAGATGAGATTCAAGCAATGTGCAGCACACGGTGACCAATAAATATGCCTATATTTCTCATGAATCAGTCAACCACATGCTACATAGTTGGCTGCATTATCAGTCACCACATGAACAATATTTTTAGGGCCAATCCACTCTATCACTTCACTAAACAACTGAAATAATGTCTTGGCATCTTTGACTAGCTTTGAAGCATCAACAGACTTCACAAACACTATACCTTTCGTAGAATGAACTAAAAAGTTTATCAATGTACGCTGCCTAACATCAGTCAAACCATCAGCCATTAATGTGCAACCATTACTTTTCCATCTGCGTCGATGAGCATCAACAATTAAATGACATTCTTGTTTCAAATCCCCTAACAAATTCACTCTCATATCATAAGCAGTAGGGCCTTTGAATCCAGGTCCTATAACAGCAATTGCATCTATAGCTTTTTGAAAGAATGGATAATTCAATGTATTGAAAGGAATGCAATTGATAACAAACCACTCAAAAATAGCAATCTTTGCTTTGTGCTGTGCTTCTTTAGTGGACAAAACACTTTTAATACTTGGTTGTGCACTAGGAGTTGTTCTTGGGGTAAAGTATTTGCCAACTGCACCAGAAGCTTGTCTCTTTGCACCACTTGTAGAAGCCTTCCTTTTATCTTGAGCCAGAGGAGCTGTATTTGAAGGAGGATTTGAACCAGCATCAACTACTTCTTGTAAGTCATCAATATCGCCATAATTTTCCTCAATATCATCTAGCTTTCTTTTTTTTGAAACCTCCCTTAAAGGCTGGATCATTCGATGGCGTACATCATGAGGAACTTTTTTACAAGAAACAACTTGACCACTTACCCCAGCTAGATGCTGCTTTAATCTATTTATGCCACGCCCTCTGTATTCACTTGAACAATGCAAGCATGTATAAACAGTTGTATCCCCTTCTTTTCTTAAGGCTACATGTTCCCAGGCAGGATCAGTCTTCCCACGAGTAGAGCCAGCTGTTGATTGTTTCTCTGATGAACTACCAATACCAGTCCCTCCAGTAGCATTAACATTGTGAGTGGAGGGGGTATTTGACACAAGTATAGGAGTTAGTGTAGGAGTGTGCGTAGGTGTGGGAGTGTCATTATTTTCAAGGCCACCAGCATCCATCATCTTAAATCAAAACTTTAAATTCAAACAAACAGAAATTAAAATTACTAGATAAATAAAAATAATCAACCACAAAAATGAAGCAGGGACTCTGTAAAGGCAACTCAGGATTTAAGTAACAAAAACAAATTCAGGATATGCAAGTAACAATTTCAGACAATCACAAAAACGAAAGAATAAACATGCAATATAGGATTTAAGTAACAATTTCAGACAAATTCAGGCAAGTTGGACCTGGAGAGCGTCGACTCACTGACTCAAAGATGAAGATGAGTTGAACTTGGAAAGCGTGGATTCAGACTTGATAACCTGAGTACTTGACCTTGGGCAAAGAGATGAAGACGGATTGAAAGAGAAGTGGAGAACCCAGATCAGACTTCAGAAATGAAGAAATGAACAGCTTAGACATACATTCGATGAGGGTCTCGGAGATACATTCGACTTTAGATGCTCAGATTAGACTCGACCTTGGCGTTCAACGAGGGTGCCGAGCTTAGAGATACATTCGCCGTTCGTGAAAATGAAGAAAATCTCTTATCTCAATGACAAATGCTTGCTTGCGGTCGTGCGTCGAAGAGATGAAGAGGACGAAGGAAAGATGCCGAAGTCTGGAATTGGAATGGAAGGAAAAGTGGAAAACTGAAGTGAAAAATCAAAAATGAATAATGATTCATCTCGGTCGGGTAATCGGGCTAGGGCAACCACACGTGGTCCTTGTTTTGATCATCAAATAATTATAAAAAAATTAAAAAAAGTTAAAACTATGTCTTTTTGAGCTGGAGGAGCTAAAAAAAATTAATATAACATGAATCGGTCAACTCGTCTGAACCGTCACTTTTTCCAATTTTTTCGGTTCTTTGACCGGTTCTCATGCTGTTGACTGGTTCAATTTCCCCCCGGTTTACTTGCCCCAATCGAACCGGACTGGTGACCGATTCACGGTTGAACCGGCCGGTTCGGTCCAATTTTTTAAACCTTGTATATATATATATAAACTAACTAATTAGGAAGAGCCTACCTTTGTTCTCATAATATTATTGGCCGAGAGCACTCTTAATGTTTAAAAAATAAATTACTATAACAAATCATGGAGGAGGCTTACTAATTAAGATTATTGATACACTTGATAGAAGAGTAAAGTAAATAAATAATGTTGTTATGGTAAGAATTAAGTTAATTACAATATATGCAAAGGAACAAATTAAAGTGAAAAATCATCCTTGAAGGAACACCCTCATTGTCACAAGCGATTGTCAATTACGTGCGTAATTACTTCCTTTGGTCTTATTTTTAGAGCAGATAGAAGATTTTTTTGTCTTGTTTATAAGTCACCTCATTAAATTTTCAGTGTGAATTTTCTTATTTAACCTCCATTGAATGTTGGAAACAGAAAATGTATTGTTATAATATGTATATTCAATAAGGGTAAAGTTCAGAAATTATTAAATTTTTATATAGAGTTAATGAGTTTTAAAATTTTTTTTTTACAGTAAAACATGTTGAAGTGTCTAAACTTTTTAGTTCTATCTAAAATTTATTAACTTTTTATTTTTATTCCTAGCAAATATATGTATATTTTAACGAAATAATTTCTGTCATCAACATTTAATAAGAGTCAAAGTAAAAAACTCATGATAAAAAGTCAATTACATGCAGTGAATTATTCCAATAAACCATCTGCAATTATGTCGCCTTATGTAGTTGGTAACAACGACACTGAGAATTATTGATGAGTGCAGGTATTGTAAATACTGCTATTTAATACAAAATAACAACAACAACAATAATATACTAAACTCATGGTTCATGTATTTTATCAATATGATTTTTCCCATCAGTTTGTCTTGTATCGATCTAAAGTAATTGAAATCATTTTCTAATATGAATTTGCCTGAGGAACGTACGTCCAAGCGATGTTGGTAAATCAAAGCAATTAAAAGGCGCACTTTAGTCTTTTTTTTTTTTTGGGCCTTCGCCACATGGATGCCTAGTTTAGTTCAAATGAGCTACAAGCAAAACACATAAGGAAACCAAGGTTAGAACCACCAAATTAATTAGTCACCCAATGATTTTAAAAGGACATATAATAAGCGAATATGACATTACATCTTAACTCAAAACTTAACATTAAATCTATAAGTTTTTTTTTAATTTATATAACTTTTTTCTAAGTTAATTTTATTTAATACGAGACTTTTTCTCATATCAAATCAAGTCAAATTAGACTAGATATCTCAATTAACAATACCACTCTCAAGTGTGAGTCCACTATTGACCACATAATCATCAAAATTAATGACCCTCACAGTCACAGCACTCTATAGCTGTAATTCGCATGTACAATCAATAATAAGATGAAGGTCACGCAACTCCTGATTGCATGCAAGAAGCAACAGTAGGATGAATAACGAGACCATTAGTATGAAGAGCTTCGCGTCGGGTTCACGCTGAGTGTGGGCACTTGTCTCCACTCACCTTTGTGAAAATTACATGCAAGGCACGCATGTAAAGTTTGTCTTTTTTCGACTTCGATAGTTTTAATATTTGACCTCACTGAATTACAATTATAATAGTTTGCCCTTTTTGTCCCCACTAACCTAAAGTCTTAGATCCGCCCCTGGGTTCACGTAAATACAACAACTAGGTTGAATCATATTGTCGAATCAATCAGATAGTTTTCTCTTAAACATGTCATGATCAGCATGGCATAACACCGCGTAACAAGAGAGAAGGCAAACGAGTATGGGCCTGATGAAATGGGTCGATGGAAATGAAACATCTCGAAGGCCATGACACAAATGATTGATAGGTAAGCCCATCAAACTAAATCCACCGACTTTGAGAACAAGCCATGCTGAACTTGTTTGACCAAATACTATTTGCTATAATAGCACCGCACATAAACAGTCCGAGCCTGTCCCAAACAAACGAACCCAAACATTGCTGTAAACGAAACTTTTAGCAATAACTGATGTTCTTTCCAAGTAGATACTGATAAAGAATAACCTTGCAGAAGTTCCTTGGTGAAGAATAAACTCTGCATCTAAAGTAAAGAACAAAATGCGAACGAAACTGTAGAATAACTGTGAGTTGACCCCTTAACTTCCAATGCAAATTAATTAAAGCTTGGTGCTTGGAAGAATGAAGCACTCGATCGACGATCATGCATATAGAAAGAGGTACTGCTTTCGGCCAAAAAACCAGATGAGATTCGCTACAGCTTGGTAAAAGCATCTGCTTGTAGTAAACGCTACACCACAACACAAGTAAACCAAACGAAAGACAAGAATAGATGAATCAAACAGGAGCAGTGTAAGTCCATGCTAGGCTTGCACCAAATTCACCTTCAATGCGTTTGGACAAAAAAAATATATATATATATATATATATTCACCTTCAATGCAAAATACCTAAGGCTATGTAGAAGATCGAGTACTTGATATGTGCCTATGGTTGACATCAGTGGCGCATGACACTAAACAACAAAATCCGTTAAATTGATATTGAAAATTGAAAAACAAAATATACAATATCACATGTAGCGATGACGCATTGACGGCATGGTTCTTGGCAAACCCAAAAAAAATAAATGATGCCATTTAGACAGTGGCCTTTGCCCATAAGGCCTAAACTCGAGCAAATTCGGACCATTAACATTTTGGTGCAAGTACCTCACTGCAGGCTGAATTATGGGCTATTGTTCATGGATTGCATATGGCATGGGAGTGTCGGTTTAAAAGAATCAAGCCGGATGTTAATGCTTGCAGTGAATCTTCTTGCACAAGAAAATACTCAAACCAATGCCTACAACAGACTGAGCAGGCAGATACATTCTTTGCTCCATCGAAATTGGCAAGTCGATGTGAATCACATATACCGTGAAGGCAACAAAGCTGCAGATTTCTTAGCTTCATCCTTCGCACTCATTAATCTAGATGGGGGGCAGCACCTCTTGATTCAGCTTCCTAATGATCTGAAGCAGACTTTAGAAGAAGATGCATTAGGCGGAGGCGAATAGCGCTTTTGTATTTATAGATCCTAGTTTTGGATCTTTCCTTTCTTAAAAAAAAAAAATTAGGTAGAATTTCAAATAAGGATTAGAGATGTTACATAATTACTAGTGGATTTTAAAAAATTTTAAAATTTCAATTCAGTTCAGGAAGATAAAAATGAAAATAATTTTAATGATAAAAAGATCAAGGTATCATTTACCTGTTATGTAGAATTACTAGTTATTAATTTTCAAACTTCTCACTTGTTATTTTACCAATATCATTTGTAAATTGCATTCATTTGTCAGAAGAAGCAGTAATATTAATTATTAATTTACTAATATCAATTGTAACTTATAAGACCTGTTAGTAATTTACAACTGATATTAATAAAACTAATATTACTGCTTCTAACAAATAGATACTAATATCAGTTGTAAATTATAAGACCTATCAGTAATTTACAATTGATGTTAGTAAATTAACTGATAAAGTTAGCAATTTAATAATTGATATTATTAACAACTGATATCAAGTCTTATATAATTATTGACATTTTAACTTATATATTTGCAATTTATATTGATAAATTAATAAATGAAGTAAGAAAATTAATAATTAATGATTTTGCATAATAAATGAAGGATATTTTAATTTTTTTTACAATTGAAATTATTTTTACTTTTATCTCTCTGGATTTAATTGAAATTTTAAAATTTGTTGAGACTTATTAGTAATTATATCACATTCTTGATCCTTATTTGAACTTTTCCCAAAAAGAAATATTTTGTAGTTAGTCAACTTATGATAGTAATTCCATATTTTATGTATACAATTTTTTATTATTTCAATAAAACCTCGCATTATGGACAAATGATGACTTCTGCGGAAGATATATTAAAAGGGATGAGCTGTTTTCAACATATATTCAAACTATCGTTGACTAAGTGTAATTATCATAATTATTTTAATCAAATACTTAGTTCATATAAATCTCAAGACGAAGGAAGCCTCGTGGAACTCCATGAGTAACGAGGGCTTCTTGCTGGCCTCCAACCCCTCCACCCACATTTGACCTTCCCCAATAAAAACTTTATTAACAAATTCAGAATGCCTCACATGTATGATAGGAGCATCTGGGCCAATTAAGGAAATGAATAATTTGAATTTGAAGTTTGAAGTAATCTTAAAACGTTGTATTAATTTTTTTTTATGAAAAATTAAAATCGAATAAAACAAAATACTCGTCAATAAGTGATAACATAAACCAATTTACATTTTTATATTTAAAAAAAGAGTAAACGGATTAATATTCAATGTAACTGAGTGTATTAAATCAATCGTTTGATTTGTATAATTTTAACTCAGTTACAATTTAATCCCTAAAAGATTAGATATTTTTTTGCAAGTAATACAGACTAATATTTTATTTTTTACCAACATATGACCTAATATATTAAATGGCCTAAAACCTGAGACAGGGTTGAACAAGTCAAGTGTTAGGAATTGAGCTGTAATCAATTCAAAATCATATACACTAAATTATCACTTTTTTCATGATTATTTCTTTCATTTTGTAAATTCCTGGGAATTCTAATAATTTGTCAAATAAATGTAGTATTTTTCAATGCTAAAGAAAAATATATCATTTTAATTGAACTTTTTTTCATAATTTGCAAGGGTAAGTTTTTAAATATATAATAAATGTTAGGGAAGTAAAATTTACCTAGATTTTGCTTAGCAAGTCCTTTTCCTTGTGAAGGAAGTGTGAGAGGTAATTTTTTAAGGAGTTAAAGTTGTTCAGTAACCAAATAGAAAAAATTTGGAAAGTTGAACTTTCTGATCCCTTTCTATTTATTGCCAATCAAACCATCTTTTAATTTCTTTTAAAAAAATATAAATTTAAATTCTTACACTTTACTCATATTTTATTATTAATTTCTGTATTTTTTTATATTTTATGTTCCTACACTTTTATTTTTTAATATTTTAAGTCTCTACATTTTATTTATAGAGAAACCTAAAATATTAAAAAATAAAAGTGTAAGGACATAAAATATTAAAAAAATATACTGATCAATAACAAAATATAAATAAAATACAGAGATGTAAAATTATATTTTTCTATTTTTTTAAGTGAACTTTTGTTTTCTGTTTAATGACCCCGCCCTCAACTCGCTCCGAAAAAAAAAAAAAAAACGTTTTAGTCTCTCTCAATGATCTTCGTTTCCTTTTTGGCTTGGCGCCATTGAATTACTGTATTGGAAATTTGAAGATGAAACACAAGAAAAAAGAGAAAAATAATGATATAAAAGCATTGGAAAGATCTAATATTTTTATTTTTTTAGAGAAAACTAAATAAATTATTTAAAAATATTTTATATTTATGTTTTAATATATATTTATGTCAAAAAAATTTTAAAAAAATGGGTAAATTTTTTTAAATATCTTTAACTGATATGATGCAGATTTGCGCAAATCCTCAGCAATACATATAACATAAGTAAAATTGGGGGAATATTTTAAAAGGAAAATATCAATAAAAGATCTTTAAAATATTGGCAAATTAACAGGTAAAATTGTTACTTCTAACAAGTATCTAATTTGTTCATAGTCTTTATAAGATATTAAATTCTTTTAGAGGTTATTTATTGATATTCTCACTATTTTAAACATGTATCTCAACAGAAAATTATATCTTATAGTTAAATTTAATCAAAAAAAATGTATATCTATAAATTAATGAAATGTAAAGTTAAAAAAAGAAACACGGTATGATTTTAAAAAAATTTAAAATAAAAATAAAAAGTTGATATTTTTTGTTGAACAATTATTTACTTGCTGTATCCTAGATGCCCGACTCCGGAGAAGTTTGTCAGGCCAAGTTGTTAAACTCACAAATTTAAAAAAATTCATAATATGAATGTAAACTCAGATCATAAATTTATAAGAGTTTATCTCTATTAATAAATAGTTATTAAAAATTTGCTATTAAATAATTAACATATAAAATATGACCATAGTTTGATTTAAATACATTTAAAATATAAATCATTGAAATTAAACACATCTACATTGATAAATTGTCATACAAACTATAGAAATTTTAAAACAAGAAAACTTATTTTTGAAATTTTTTGTTTTTTCATTAATATTAATTTTTTGCTTTTTAAGTTTTTTTCTTTGCACTAGGTTCTATAATTTTTATAAATTAAATTTTTCATAATATATACCTAATCCGCTCAACTAAAAAAAAAAAAACAATGAGTTTAACAAATTTACATTTAATTTGAGTTTATAAATTAGTTGACATGATTTTGTAAGTTAGAAACATAAAAACAATAAACTCAAAGGTAAATTTAAGAGTTTAACAGATTTTACATCTAATTCAAGTTTACATGTGATTGACATAATTTTATAAGTTAAAAATTTAAAAACGTTAAACTCAAAAAGTTAATTTAAGAGTTTGACAACTATACTGTCAAGTACTATTTTTAATTTGAGAAAATATAATTTTGAGTTCTTACATTTTACTTGCATTTTATTTTTTTTATCTCTGCAATTTATGTTTATGTTTTAAATTCCTATACTTTTATTTTTTATTATTTTAAGCCCTTTTAAAGTTTTTATACTTTGTTTATGAAAGAACTTAAAATAATTAAAAAATAAAAGTATAAAATAAAAAATATATAGCGACGAATGGCAAAATACAAGTTAAGAGTAAGGATTAAAAGTCATATTTTCCTCCTAATTTTATTGAAACGTGATAAGCATGAAACGTGTACCAATGTTCACAACTCCCAATTTAGGAAAAAGTGGACAGACTGGCTAAGATCTTGCTCATGCACGCATCCGCACGTTTCTAATCTGGTGTGCGCCTATAAATAATTAATAACTTTTTTAGCAAATCATCTTTCACTAATTCAGATTTGAACATCTGTAACCAATAATTAACTTTGTGGTTAGACATAGAGATCTGTTGTTGTTTTTTCTTAATAAACAAAACTTAGATAAATTGAGTCTTGGGTGAGGGTTTGCCTCCAAATTAAAGTTAAAAAACATCAAAAGAGGTAATTACAAATTGATTATCAATAAGATTTTTGTATTGATAATGAAATTTGGACTGAACAATCTTATAAGTTGTAAGTCAAAATTTTTGATTGTCCAAATAGTTTCTCAGGACTAACCTTTGTTGTCAAGGATCTGTTAAATTATCCTAAGGAAATAGAAAATTCGGTAATAGCCAAAGATTTAGACCAACCAATTAGGTGATCGGCTCATAAAATTTCTGATTGTCTAATTTTAGTTTTAAATATAATTATTATATTTAACTAATTTTTTTCAACGCTGAAAGTTGATTAAAATTTACTTATATTTAAATACAAATAAAATACTTTAGTTATGGTTTCTTTTGGCGAACTGAAAGGACAAGGATCAGCACCTAAGAGTTCTTTAGTTTTGACTTATGATCCCCTTGGTTGAACTGTTGGATGCAGCCAAAAAAAAAAAAAATAGATCACCTCGTGCTGCCTCAACCTGAAATTATAAAATAATTTAAGATAAAATTATGTATGCCAATAAAATAAAATAACAATATTTTATAAATTTGTGTTTTTAAAACAAAATTATAAATTTTTAAAAATACCCCTACATATTTAATCATTACACTACAATATCATTTTAATTTTCTCTCCATTTGAAAGATAATATTAAAAAAGTATTATTAATAAAACTTTAATTTTTTCAAATTATTTTATATTTTAAAATAAAAAATTCATCCAATATTATTTTATTATTTGGAATGAAAGGAATAGTTTATTAGGAATGGCTTGTTTTAATACATGTTTTCATGCTAGTAGATTCCTTTTACAGTAATAAAAAGTTTAACCAATATTAATGTTAGGTGTCTATCATTAACTCTATCGATGTGGTGATTCAAGGATCAATCATGATTGAACTAGGTGAATCAAGTTATAATTAAAATAATATAATTTAATCAAAATATGCAAAAATATTTATATATAAACTAGAAAAAGTGATATAAAATGCATCAATTTACAAATAAATGAAACATTAATATATAAACTACACATAATTCAATAAAACCAAGTTATTAAAGGACAAATCTAACATGCTACTATCTTTCTTTTATTTTTTTTAAAACTTAAAATAACATCATTTTATGTTGAGTAAGGGGGGAAAAAATATAAATTCCCATTTGATGAACCTATTCAAAATTCTTGACTAGGAGACTGCTTTATTGATTCATTGGACTGCTTTATTGGTTCTTTGGTCTGTCAACCAACACAAATTGAGTTTTAATACCTTGCATTATTTAACAAATAAAGAGGGAATGGAGCGTCATCCAACATTTTATATATCTCTTTCTATAGTTTTTTATATTATTATATTTGAGCTATTAATAAATAATATTTTTAAAAGTTTAGTTGATGATAGAGTATAATAATATTATACAATTTATATAACCAATACCATTTAAGAGGATAAGATTTGTTGTTATTGTATTAGGAGTATTATATTCAACCTAGAAGAAAATTTGAGTTTTAATTTCTCACGCTTAACAACAAAAAAATAAAAAAAAGAAACAAAAAGAGCGTAAACTTGATTCTTATTTTCTAGGAGCCAAAAATTACAAAAATGCGTTAAGAAAATAGAAGCTTACATACAAACTTTTCCGAAGTCTCTCAACTGGAGAACGAGAGAGAGAGAAGACAAGAATTGCAGACAGCAATTAACACTTATTTAAGGGAAAATGACAATTAAATATTTCATAAAATCATTACTCAATTAAGGAGTAACTACAATTAGAAACCTTAAATTATTAAAATATTAATAATGAATCATAGTCTTTACTTAAAATTAATAATATATGAGCTTAAAATTAAGAAAAAATGCTATTAAAATTATTATTATGAGTTGGAAAAACCAGAAACCATATTTGAAAATGAGTAGTTGTTTCCCAATACAAAATTAAAATTTACTTGTAAAATTTTTAAAAGGTACTTGTGAATTTATTAAAATTACTTTTGAATATGAAGCCAATTGAACACTTTTGAATTTTTATATTTGTTATATAGGTAAATCACTTGAAAAATTAAAAAAAGACACTACTAAAATTATGTTACCATCATGAATTAGGATTATTGTTCATTTCAATTAGTAAAGCCAGGATTCCAAGTGTTATGAGTTGAAACTATTGAAATTACTATTATAGTTGGAATTATTGTTAATCTCATTCTAAAATGTGAATCTTGACTTTCTCAATTGAAATTAACAATAATTTTAACTCATAATAATAATAATTTTAGTACTATCTTTTCTTGATTTTAAACCTATGATTTAATTTTAAGTAAGGACCATAGTCCCTTATTGGAAGTTCAATAATTTAGGAGTCTTTATTATAGTTAATGATCTTACAGGTTCTTTAATTGTCATTCACCCCTTATTTAATTATGCAAAATGCACAAATTGTAAACTACATGTCTACATAGAAGATAATCACTTAATGTATTGGTTATTCTCATAAAAATTAAATTAAAATGTCATTAAAATTGCGTGTTCACAAGTTCAACCCATACGATTTTACGATCTGATGCATTCATTTCCGGTTTGTAGTATAAAAACGGGAATCCGGATTCTGGAATCGTATTAAACTCATCTGGAAATATAATTTTGTTGTAAAATTGTTAGTTTCTGTTGAAGATATTAGATATATATTGTCGTATGTAGTTGGGATCACGATCGGTTAATTCATGACAAAGTAAGGGGAAGCATATATATATATATATACATATATGTTAATATAATTGTCAAACTTTTGAATTGATTTTTTAAATTTAACATTTTTAAGTTTTCAACTTGTAAAATTATATTAACTTACTTATAAACTCAAATTAAATACAAATTTAGTTAAACTTTTGAATTTACCTTCGAATTTAGCATTTTTACATTTTTTAACTTAGAAAATTATGTTAACTAATTCATAAATTTCAATTAGATGTAAGCTTAGTTAAATTTGTTAAACTCTTTAATTTTTTTTAGACTTAAATAAATTAAGTATATAATATAAAGAATTCAGTTCATAAAAGTTATAAGATTCAGTTCAAAGAGAAAACCTTAAAAGAAAAAACTAGCATTAATGAAAAATAAAAAATACCAAAAATAAAGGTATGTTTGGTTTCTGTTATCATTTTTTATTTTTAAAAACTATTTTGTAATATTTTTAAAATTATTTTTAAAACAAAATAAAATAAAAATATGTTTGATTATGTCAATTAAAAAATAGTTTTAGAATTTAAAAATAGACTAATAGTGATAGATATATGTACTTAATGAGGATGATTAATAATAAAAATAGGTCAACATAACTATAATTTTCAATAATTAAATATAGCGTATTTTAAAGCAAGAAAAAAAAACACTTAAATTTGTTTATATTTTTTTTAAGAACAAAAAATAAAAGCATTTTTAAAAATAATTAAATGAAAAACACTTATCCAAACAAATTTTTAAATTTTTCTATTTTTAGAAACAAAACAGTTTTTAAAAACATGAAACAAACAAGCCCTAAGTTTTTTTATTTTAAAATTTCTATGTTTTGTATGATAATTTATCAATATCGATGGGTTTAATTTTAATGATTTATATTTTAAATGTATTTAAATCAAATTATGATTTTGTTTTATATTTTAATAATTTAATAATAAATTTTAATGGTCATTTATTAAAAGAGATAAACTCTTGAGTTTATATTGTTATCACGAGTTTAACAACCTTGTGTGTCAATATTAATATATTTTCAAATGAGAGAAAAAAATTTATTGTATTTTTAAAGTTAACTAATTAAAAATATAAAATCAAATTATCAAATTTAGTCATGATGTGAAAATTTTAGTTTTAATCCTAACATCACGAGAATTTAAATGTTTTAAAAGCAAAGCAAAGTTGAAAATATAATTGTTAAAAAAGAGAAAGTAAATTAGAAGTCATATCATATATAATAAAATAAAAATATCAATATATTTTAACTTGTATAATTTAGAATAACGTTAAGGTTTAAAGAGTACTTTTGCTCTTAATAACTATCCTCGATTGCAGAAATACTTTGTATTCTAAACTATTAACGGATGCAATGGTATTCTCAAATTAAAGAAAAAAGAAAAAATTGCAATATTGCTACAAATTATTTGATGATCATCTTCGTCCAAATACTAATCAAACACAAATTAAAGCTTTGTATCTCTAGATTGTTATTATCTGATTTGAAGTTAAGTATTCACCATATAGCCTTCTTGAAGTAATCAAGATTAAAAAAAAATCAAAGAGAAGATTAATTTCGTCCATTTAAAGTATTGAAAAAAGTGTCTAAACTATACTAGTATTAGATTAGCTCATTGGATTCCATTGAGAAACTTTCCTTGATGAATGATAAGTTTCTTTTACATTAAATCTGATCTAGAAAAATAATGATATTCCTAACTAGACGAAGCTCATTATTTTTTAGGTGGGTAGAAACCATTCTTAATTAATTAGAATCTAGGGGATGAGTCCAATATTTTCAAAACTAGAGGGCTTAATTGAAAGATGTACAAACCATAAGGCTTTTGTAAGGTGAGACTATGCAAAAGCATGATCAATAGTTTCAGGTTCTTCACATAAAGAGCAGGTTTATCATAGATATATAATTTGACTTTGCACAAGCAATTCCAAATACCCTTAATTGAGAAGAGATTGTTAGGAATGTGAAATGGGGATTGATTCAATAATTTCCTGAAGCATGCCTTAGCTGTATATTTTCCATACTTGTATTCTTTTCAAACAAGCTTGTCTTCCTGATTTGTGCAAGGGAGAGGAATTAGATTAGATTCGTGGCTATTATTTAACTGTTTCTTTTTTTAAGTATATCCTCTTAGAAAATTAGATTCCCGAAAAGTTGAATAAAATTGAATCAAACAATCCCTCTATTATAATTTCATTATTAATTGTTGTTGTTGTTGTTGTTATATGAAAACGTGCCCCGTTAGTCATCAATACAAAATAAAATTGCCTTTTGGGCGAGCTTTCTCTCCCCACTCCTCATTCTTCTTGGCCGGCGGGAGCTTTTCTCTTGTCTCAATGCGAGTGGCATCCATGGTGTCCCCTTCCCCGATTTTGGTTGGGTGAGGGGACGTCTGTGATTATTTTTTGTTTTTGCATTGATGGCTTTTTTCTTTTCTTTTCTCTTTTTTTTCTGTAGTGTGTTTGTTTTTTGCAGCAACAATTAAATATGAGAATGCTATCTATGGTGACTTGATGAGGATTCAACCGAACCTTGAGTTGACATTTTTCATTTGTGTTTTTGGGGTAATTAAGGATTCCATCAGCAACGGTCTTTTTTTCTATCATCTCGTCTTCTCAGAGGAAGGTTTTATGGTTGGTGGTGGCAAATTGGAGGCATCGAGGAGGGGAATTTTGTACCATCAAACAGTGTAGTTCATTCAATATATGACTGTGGATGACTTGTCCTTTTCCTTCTTCTCCATTTGGCCAATTGATGTTTTTGCTTTTATGAGTTCTTTCATGGTGGCCTTTCAACAACCATTTTTAGTTTATGCTTTAATTTGCTGATGATCAAAAAGGGTGGGACCTTTGGGGTGTTTTTTTTTGGAACCTCTATCCCTTACAATGGCGTCAATGTCGGTGACGGCATTTTCTTCCTACTGATTTCAGCAAGCAGATGGGCGGCTATTTTCTTGAACTTGTTAGGGTTGGCTTTGCCTTTTTGTTTTTTGTTTTTGTTGGAGCTGTTATTAGTTGTAGGCTTTTTTTGCTGTTGAAATTTTATTATTATTATTATTTTGTCTTTATCTTAATGAAAATATCATCTTTTGTGGGGAAAAAAGGAGTGCCCATTGAAACATCTAAAGGACAAAAGGAGCAACACTTCAACTTCGTTTTGATTATCGGTGACCTATTATTAATCTCATAAATTGTTTTATTATTTATTTATTTATTTATTTATTTTTTACTTTCATCTGGTCATAAAAATAGTCAACTTTTTCATTATTCCAGTGCTCGGAGTCAACGACGCGTAAAATGCCCCTGATGCATGGACGCAAGATGATATCACAGATCAAAGTCAAACCTTATCAATTGTTTTTTTTTCCAAAATCAAAACCATTGGTTCCAATAATTTTAACTTGTTTTGATATAAGTTCATGTAGTTTCTTTTATTGTTTCATATCCCTCTAGTTTATTATGTCTACAATACTAACCTATCTATTTTAGAATATGCTCAAAAGGACAATGAAATGAGACACTAACTGTCGGTGGTAGCAGTGTAAAATTTATTTTGAATCATGTCTAAGGATATTATTTTTAAGAATAATTTCAACACAATTGCCGGAACTCCTCAAGATTAAGCAGAACCCTCTTGTAAAATTGAATAAGGTGACAGAACAGTAGAAATAATTTGAGGAAAAATTGAACTCAGGAAGCAAGACACATGAGAGAAAGAGAAGTGCCCAAGAACTCAAAATGCTTAGCATTAATCTCATGCACACACTTTGCTATATATATATATATATATATAGCCACACATTGAACAAAAACATTTGAAGCAACATTGCTAAAATAAACCACCATCACTTCACAATAAAATATCTTTCCACCAGTACCATTATTAAATAAATAAATTATCATCATCCCATTGCTTTATTCCACCGTTTTGACACAATAAAATATCATTAATGAATGGCGTTTCTGGATGTTGGAGGAGAAGGCTTCATTTGGCCATTAAAATATTAGAAAGGGATAAAGCCACATTTTCAACCAAAGAAAATCAGTTTCAACCATTAAGAAATATAAGGTGCAATTAATGCCAACTAAAGCCATGGTTTGAATATAATAAAACATTAAGACTGGACGTTGCAAATGAGGTAATCAACATATTCAAATGTGATAATTAGAAATTAAAGAGAGACTAATATTTTCTACCAAGGTCATTAAGAAAATAAATGTATTATTTGAATTTAAATTTAAACATGATAAATGAAGGCTTTTCTAAAAAACTCTTTTTAAAAAAAAAAATTGTTGAGACCTTTCCTCTCATGTGGTCAATAGGGATTTATCTTTTGACATACTCACACAATAATTACAACAATCCCCTACATGAGTCAAAAGAACCTTATCATCTGAGTTATAATTATAAGTATAACCATATCGAATCTAGTGTCTTTTGAACTATGAACCAAACCTAAACCAATACTGCTTAATACACAAAGAAGTTAGTGAAGCATGCTTCTATCAACCAACAACTCTTGGGTGTATACTAGAGGCTTTATTAGTTAGATTATACCCCTACAATTTCTACCGTTATTGATAGTTTAGCACTTTGATGGCCGTGCGCGTGCTTGGTATTTCAATAAATGCTCTAGCGATTTTGCCACAATCTCATAGGAGTGGCCCCACTCTATATTTATCTAAGTGATTTCATTAAATGTATCTGCAATTAATATACCTTCCATTATAACACCAACAATGTATTATAGCACTTTCTTATACAATATAGGAAGAGGGATAAAATTAATTTTAGTGCTAGTAGAACTAACAAATGACTTGTTCTTATTCATATGAACCTTTTTCATAGGATCACTAATCACAAAAGTTTGGTTACCATCACTGTTGGTTTCAAACTGGCTTAAGTCCCATTCCTCTCAATGTTTCTATAATTTGTTTCTTTCCTAGGGATTTAGTGAATGGATCCACTATATTTACTTTTGATCTTACATAATCAATTAAGATCACCCTATTTTTAAGCAGCTACCTTATTATGTTATGTCTCAATCGAATATGCCTACTCTTGCCATTGAACGTCTTATTTTTAGCTATAGCAATTGCTAATTGGCTATCACAATATAAAGACACTGATGGTGTTGGTTTTTCACCTAAAGGAATACTTGTTAAGAAGTTTTTCAACCACTCAACTTCAGTGCCAGCAAACTCCATAACAATAAATTCAGAATCCCTTAAAAATTTTGTTATAATATTTTATTTGGTTGACCTCAAAGTTACTGCATCACCACCAAGAGTGAATATATACCTACCAGTAGATTTTGTCTCTTTTGAATCTAAGACCCAGTTAGCATTACTGTACCCTTCTAATACAGTAGGAAATTTACTATAAAATATACCATAATTTATAATACCTCTTAAATAATTCATTACTCTTACTAGAGCCATCCAACATTTACTGCCTGAGCAGTGTGTATATCTGCTTAATCTACATATAGCATATGCTATATTTGGCTGGTAAAATTCATCAAATGCAACAGACTCCCAATGATTTGTGCATACTTAGATTGAGCCACCGGACTACCTTTGTTTTTAACTAAAGGTACACTTGAATCATAAGGAGTACTCAAAGGAGACTCATCAAAATGACCAAATTTTTTAAGTATTTTTTCAACATAATGTTCTTAAGAAAGAAAAATATCATCATCCTTCCTTATGATTTTAACACCCAAAAAAGTTTTTGCTTCACCTATATCTTTCATATCAAAATTTGATGAAAGAAAGCGTTTAATTTCAAAAACAATATCCATGCTTGTACCAAAAATAAGCATGTCATCCATATAAAGATAGATAATCACACAATCATTATTTATAGATTTTGTATAAACACACATTTCCACTTCAACAATTAAAAACCCACCACTTGTCAAAACGTGATCTAATTTTTCATACCATTGTTTAGGAGCTTATTTCAAGCTATACAAAGATTTAACCAATTTACAAACTTTTTTTTCTTGACCAGAAACTACACACCCTTTAGGTTGCATCATATATATCTCTTCTTCTAAATCACTATTTAAAAATGCAGTTTTAACATTCATTTGGTAAATAAATAACTTATAAACTGAAGCTAAAGCAATAAAAATTTTTATAGAAGAAATTCTTGTTACCGGAAAAAGGGTATCAAAATAATCAACATTTTCTTTTTGTGTAAATCCTTTAGCAACTAGCCTTACTTTGAATTTATCAATAGAACCATCAGAAAATTTTTTTTTCCTAAAAACCCATTTACACTTAATAGGTTTTGCACCTAGAGGCAAATCTACCAAAACTCAAGTTTTATTTTGATTAAGAGAATCAATTTTAGCTTTTATAACTTCTTTCTAAAGATGTGCATTAGGAGAAGAAATAGCCTCACAAAAATTACGTGGCTCATTTTGTACCAAAAGTATTTTCCTTTCTTTGTCTTTTACTTCTTTTCAAACCTTCACTTAAATTTTCATTCAAAATTTGTTTAGAAGGAGAAGGAAAATTTTCTCCTCTTCGAGGTAAAAGTTGTTCTTTTAAAGGAAAAACACTTTTAAAAAACTCTGCATCTTTGGTATCTATAATAGTATTATGATTCAGAATATCACCTTTCAAAATTAGAAATTTATAAGCAACACTATGTTTAACATAATCAATAAACATACAATCAGAGGTTTTAAAACCTAATTTTCTCTTTTTAGGGTCAGGTAATAAAAATTTTGTAGGACACCCCCACACTTTTAAATAATTAAGATTTGGAGGAAAACCTTTCTAAAGCTCATAAAGGATTTTATTCAACTTCTTATAGGGAATTCTATTTTGGAAAAAACAAGCAAATAATAATGCTTCACTCCACAAATTATCTAGCATGGAAGAACTTACAAGCACAGCGTTCATCATTTGTTTTAGGGTTCTATTTTTTTTTACAACACCATTAGACTCAGGTGAGTAAGGAGGAGTTACTTCATGAATAATGCCTTCTTTTTCACAAAAACCATTTAATAAAATATACTCCCCTCCTCTATCAGACCTTACTCTTTTAATTTTTGTTATTTAACTAATTTTCTACCTCTGCTTTTTATAAAAGAAATTTTTCAAATGGTTCATCTTTATTTCTTAATAAACATACTTTAGTATATCTTGAAAAATTATTGATAAAAGTAATATAATGATTCTTACCTCCTCTAGTCATTGTTTGTTTTAAATCTTCCAAATCACTGTGTATCAAAGATAATAACTCAGTTTCTCTTTTGGTAGAAAAATGATATTTTTTTTTAATTTTCTTAGTTTATACACATACTTCACACTTATTTAAATCATTATCTTTAATTTTAAAAATTAATCCAGGATGTTGCATTTTTATTATACAACCTTTACTAACATGACCTAACCTAAAATGCCATAAATTAAAAGTATCAACCATATAGACATAAGAATAATCAAAAGAGGATGCATTCTTATTCATTTCATCAACAACATTCAGCATAAATAGTCCCTAGTTACAATATCCCTTTCCCACAAATACATTATTTTTTATCGTTACAATCTTATCAGATTCAAATGACACTTTAACCCTAGCCTTCCCTAGTAGAGCCACAGAAATTAAATTTGCTCTAATATCAAGCACATACAAGACATCATTGAGAGACAACACTTTTTCAGATGTGAGCTCAAGATCAACTTTCCCCTTCCCTTGAACTTTTGCAGTCTGAAAGTCAGCAAGGTAAACTCGATCTTCACCTTTCTTGATAGGACTATAGGAAGAAAACATCTCCTTATTTGCACAAATGTGCTTAGTAGTCTCAAACTCTACTACCTATTTTTTTCACATCAGAAACAATAAGAGCCCGAGAAATCACAGTAACAATGATCTCTTCATTATTGTTCACATCTCCTTGAACCAAATTAACATTTGACTTAGGAGGATTATCTCCTCTAGCTCTTCTTCTGCACTAAGCAGCATGATGTCCTTGTTTATCACAAACATAACAATTGCCTTTCTTTTTAAACTTGAGGTTAGAATTCTTGGGCTTGTAATTAGGCTTTTTATTCTTAGAGTCATACCTCTTGTTGTGTGATTTTGTTTCCACCAAGTTTGCTTTCAATGCTATCACTTTTCCTTTGGTAACTCGAACCTCCTTCCTGTTGGTATCTTCGATAATGATGTGAGTGATAAGGTCAGACAATGACAATTGCTTCTGTTTTATGTTTAAGTTGTTGTTTGTAGTCACTCCATGAACTTGGCAGCTTCTCAATCAGGACCCTAGCCACGAACTCATTTGGTAGATTGATTTTTTTAGCACGTAGTTCCTCTAGCAACTTATGGTACTCATTAATCTATAACTTGATATCTTTGTCATCTTTCATCTCCTACTCATAGTAGTTACCCACTACAAACTTTTGTTTCCTAACGTCTTCAGCAGTGTACTTGTTGATGAGAGACTCCTAAATCTTGTTGGCCTCCTTATACGCATAGTAGACATTGAACAAATCATTAGGTAAAGAACTAATTATGGTGTGTCTACATACCTTATTTGCATAGACCCAAACATCTTTCTGGGCTTAAGGAGCATCTGCAGGGGGCTCAGTTTGGGTTAGAGCAACAACAACTCCATGCATGTCAAGGACAGTAAATATTTGTTCCTGCTATCTTTTGAAATTCTTCCCATCAAACATTTCAATTTTAGAGATGTCTAGGAATGGCTTAAGCAAGGGCATTGCAATCGGAATATAGGAACCACCACCACCAAAACTAGTTGCAACATTCATAGCCTCGAGAATAACATGTTGTTCAAAGTGCTCTATTGCTCTTAAGATTGTTGGCGGTAACAGTGTAAAATTTATTCTGAGTCGTGCCTAAGGACACTGTCCTTAAGAGCAATTCCGGCACAATTGCCAGAGCTCCTTAAAATTAAGTGGAACCCTTCTGTAAAATTGAACAGGGTGATAGAATAGTAGAAATAATTCGAAAGAAAATTGAACTCAGGAAGCAAGACACATGAGAGGAAGAGAAGTGCCCACGAACTCAAAATGCTTAGCATCAATCTCATACACACACTTTGTTATATATATAGCTACGCATTGAACAAAAACATTTGAAGTACTAGTGCTAAAATAAATCACCATCACTTCACAATAAAATATCTTTTCACCGGTACCATTATTAAATAAATAAATTATCATCATCCCATTGCTTTATTCCACTATTTTGACACAATAAAATATCATTAATGAATGGCGTTTCTGGATGTTGGAGGAGAAGGCTTCATTTGGCCATTAAAATATTAGAAAGGAATAAAGCCGCATTTTCAACCAAAGAAAATCAGTTTCAACCATTAAAAAATATAAAGTGCAATTAATGCCAAGTAAAGCCACAGTTTGAATACAATAAAACATTAAGAATGGACATTGCAAATGAGATAATCAACATATTCAAATGTGACAATTAGAAGTTAAAGAGAGATTAACATTTTCTGCCAAGGTAATTAAGAAAACAAATGTATTATTTGAATTTAAATTTAAACATGGTAAATGAATGCTTTTCTAAAAAAAACTCTTTTTTGAAAAACAATTGCTGAGACCTGTCCTCTCATGTGGTCAATAGGAATTTATCTTTTGACATACTTACACAATAATTACAACACTAATAATATCAAATATGTTGACCTGTGACTAATATTGTTAATATGTGCTAAGTGAAATTATGCTTCAGTAGATTAATAGTGTCGTCCATCCTATTCCTTTTCATGTTTTAGGTTTCAATCTATTAAAATATAGTTCCACCTTAGTACAAATATTAATGACATTAGTCACAGAGGTTGTAGCATATTTAACATCATTAACCACCTCATTAATTTTTTTAGACGTGTTAAAAAATAGAAGGGACCGATGTTGATTGTTGCATAAGAGACAAATTAAAGGGTCCTGAAACAAAAACAAAAAACTATATACACCTATATCAAAATAGGTTAAAATTGAATTATATAACCAATAGTTACTCGCCTTTTTGGGAATCACGTAGTTATAATTCATTTATAACATATAAAAATGCCAATTGAGTACAGATTTAATAACTGTTAAGACGTAATATTAACTTATTTAGATTTAATATTAATAAATTACAAAATGAATTAAATAACATACTGTTTAATTTTTATATAATATTTAGGGTGTAACATTAAAAAAATTGGTTGAAATAGTGAACCCTAAAACAAAGTCTTGACTAATTTAATAACTATAGTTTGATTTTAAAAACATTGATGATACTTGGAACCTAATTAACCTTTAATAATATACTCCATCCATTTAAAAATGTAAGACATTTTTTGAGAAGTTGAATATTTAAAAATATAAAGTATTTTTAGTCTTTTAGTATGTAATCATTGCCTTTTTTTTTTTAAAAGTACCTCTATTAATAATGAATTTATATTTATTGTAAGATATTTAATAAATAAATATAAAAAGATAGAGTTGGTTTGAAAGTAGATAACTATTTTATTGGAAGATGAGATTTAGTTAAAAATGTTTTACATTTTTAAATGGAAGGAGTAATTATATTATATCATATTTTATAACTTGTATATAAAATAAATACACGCAAAATACTAGTAGATTATATCCAAGACTCCATCAAATATGGATGAGACAAAAAGGATACAAGCAAATTACAACGTTTGAATCTAGTTTATATATATATATATATATATATATAAATGTTGTTGCTCCAGTGAACCAAGGTGTGTTTGTGGTCTTTTGCTTGACTTGGGCGTGCTAGAGGAATTAATTCTCAAATGCTATGATAAAATATGGCTACTTAATTGAACAATGAATTTCAAGGTTCTTTACCATAATTTTTTTAGACGTAGGTCTTAAACAAATGAAAGATAAAAAAAAATAGAGATAAAGAAAATGGAAGATTATTTGTATGATGACGATAGGCATAATACTGCAAATAAGCTCCCTCCATACTGTTTGATACTATCAAGTATCAAAGCATAATTAACATGATTGAGTGAGAAGAGATATGCTCGAAACCATTATAATTAGTGGTGATAAAAATATTTTATTTAGTATTAATTAAATACCCTAAACTAAGGCAAGAAGACAAGCTTTTTGTTTATCATTATACCTTTGTTAAGTAAAATAAAAGGAAAATGCTATTTGGGCCTTTTAATTATAAGAGAAAATTGTTGACATTTTTCTCCCTTGAATGCATGATCCTATTGAGATTGATGACTTTAACGTACTATATTAATAGACTTCTTTTAGATCGAATAATGAACCATTCCCTTATAAGAAACTCAAATGTCATTATCTCAAAAACAAATTTGTTTTTTTTTTTTGCATATATATATATATATATAAGGATAATTAAGCAAATTAACTCATGAACTTTAGATCCAATAACATATAGATCCTGAATTTATTTGTTGTGTAAATTATTCTCTTAATTTTTTAAAAATAGTACAATTTGGCTCTTACCATTAATAAAAATTAACTTTGATCGTTAGTTAAATAAAAAAATGATAGAAAAAGACTTTAAAAATTATATAAAAGGACAAAAAATTACAGTAAGGGACCCATAAATTACAAAACAAGGAATTAAAAATTACAGTCAAGGAAAAAAAATTTTTGTCATTTTTTGTAATTTTTTAGGTTATTTTATGGTCAGCAAACGATCAAAGTTAGCAAAGGCCAAATTGCACCATTTTTAAAAGTTGGGTAACTAATTTATATAATAAACAAGTTCATGTTCATGGTACTACTGGATCTAAAGTTTATAGGATAATTTACTCATTTACTTTATAAAAAATTTGAACATTTTTTCATTTGGTAGAATAAAGTGATTTTTTTTCTATCATTCATATATCCCAAATATTTCATTTTTGATGAAACTATGAAATTCAATACTGACTTTTATTTTTTACCAATTATTTCTCCAATCCTTTTTATAAAACCATGTTACGTACTTATTTTCTGGAGGTTAATGAAATGAGTTAGAGCTGGTTAAATAATAAAAAAATTTATAAAAAAAAATATCACTCAAAGACTGTTGAAGCTATTTAATATTAAACAATTATCAAAGATTTTAAAATATCACTATGGGATCATAGAGTTAATTTGAAAATAATTTTAGATTGAAAAAAAACTACAACACCCCTACTTTTCATGTTCTATATTTTAAAACTTGTCAACTAACGAATGATTTCTTATTAAATATGAATAGATACTTATTAATTAAAGAATTACTACTTGTTGAAATATGATATACACTCATCTCTTCCCACAATGAAGTTCTTTCAAATTTTTAAACTTTTCAATTAGCAAATGACTTATTATTAAATAGAAATGGATACTTGTTAATTAATAAATGGTTTTGCTTGTTGAAATATGATCTACACTATCCCTTCTCACAACAAAATTCTTTTATATTCTTGAACTTGTCAATTAACAAATAAATTATTAATACTTATTAATTAATTAATGATTACATATTTACACATGATTTACACTTATCCCTTCCTGTAACCAAAATCTTTCATATTTTTGAACTTGTTAATTAAAAAGTGACTTCTTTTTAAATATAAATGAATACTTGTTAACTGAAAAATGACTACTTGTTAATTAAAAAGAAAGGCAAGGATATTATAGTATTTTTTCATCTAAAATTATTTTCAAATCAGTTCCTTGATCTTGTAATGATATTTCAAAATTTTTTTATCATTAATTGATATTAAATACTCTCAACGGTTCTTGCATGATATTTTTTTATAACTACCTAAAATTATAAAGAAATGATGACAATTTTGAAAATTAGTTATAAATGTTTCATTAATTCGTATGAGGGATCATGTATTAAATATCAATTAATAGTACCTTGTAAATAGTTAGAGTTGAGAAATTAAACTATTAACTTTAGCTCTTATTAATTTCTTTAAATTATTCTCTTGCCACCCATTTGATTGATAGAAATGATAAGAATTAAATGAATTGAAATTCAAAAAAAAAACTAAATCATTACTCTCCTTAAAATAAGCATGATAAAACTCATTATTCCTCTAAAAACTTTATAAATCATGACTTACAATCCTATAAATTAAATTACCTTTCTTCTTTTAATTTCTCACATGTATATTCCTATTATAGAAATCTCTCTAAATTACCCTCATTCCTTATGAATGTGATTTACCTATATGCCCTTCCATATTTTGATCATCTTACTTTTATTTTTATTATTTCAATCTAATATATTCAATTATTTTCGAACAACCAAGCGGAATCTTATTGATCGGATTCATACTTCATAGCCAAACTCAAAAGCTCTTTTTTTTTTAAATGAACTTGATATTATTACATTATATATATGTATATCCAAACTTTAAATAATAAATGAATATAATTTTAAATTCAAGATAAGTAATGAAAATCAGAGCTTTAAAGTAAAACTATATGTTTTGAAGTCTAAATTTAATCTAAAGATATAAAATTTCTTTAATTCTTTTCAAAAATATAAACTAAAACAAATAGTTTAAGTTCAAACTTTCTTTTCTAAAAGTTTACACCGCCAAGCTCAAAAGTTTATAGAGAGAATTTCATTTAAGAACAATAAATGTAACATACTTTTAAATTAGGCCTTATACAATATACATGAGCAGACTGCTGGTGATAAGTTAAAGGAAAGTGAGGACGAATGATGTCAAGTCATCATGTCCCTTATGCGTTGTGCAACACACATGTTACAACAATCAGGATAAAGGATTGTAATCTCGCAAGGGTGAGCTAACTCCAAAAACCCATCCTTAGTTCGAATTGTAAGATGCAACTCACCTGCATGAACTAAAATTGCCAATAATCATCGGTCAACTGCATGACATTGAATTTGTTCCCAAACCTTGTACATACCACCCATCACACTATGGGAGCTAGCCAAACCTAAATTTGTTACCTTAACTACAAGGAGGGGGATGCTGAAGGCAAGGCTAATGACTGGAGTGAAGCTGTAACAAGGTAGTCGTACTTGAAGGTGTGGCTGGATCACCTCCTTTTCAAATATTGGGCCTAAATTGGAATAAAATTTTAAAACAAAATGACTAAAATATCATTTTTCCAATATACTGCTTTACAAGTAAGACAAAAAAATTTAAAATTTTCCCTCCACTCCCCTTTCCTCCAACCAAACATAGGGTTAATAGACAAATAGCAAAATGACAATACTTACACAATTAACTTTATATACTTATATATCCAATCAAATCATAACAGGTGGCTCTTAATGTATTAATTAATAAAATTAATAATATGAATTTATTATAGAATAAATAATCAATAAAATCTACACATGCCTTGATTTAATTGAAAATATACAAGTTGTTTGGGTCTAAAACTAAACATCAAGCCCAAAATCATGAAGAAGGAAAACTAAAATGAGAGGCCTAATACGCAAATGAAAACAAGGCTTGGTTTATTTCTAGAAGAAGTTTCGTGCCAAGCATGTACTCAAAAGCTTGGCCCTTAAAACTCAAAATGACTAGATGTTGAAGACTATTAAAAGAATATGAGATTCTTATTTGACGTGTTATGAATCTCACAAGGCCGTGCTTAATGATCACATATATTTTACATATGAGTTTTGGTTCTTTGGGCACAACGATATCAGGCTTATGACTATAAAATGGGCTCAACTAACATAATTTAGGACACATAATCTACACCAAAAACAAACTTAGACTTATTTTTTGAATTCAATTTACCTTATATTCTACAATTAAGCTTAGGTTTTAGCTTCACAAATTGTAATAATTGCAACTTCGTATGTTATCTTTCATTAATCAAAAATATTTTTACAGTAGTTTCTTTACATTTTTGCATCTAAAAGAAAGCCTAGAGACCTTTTATTTACCTTTAAAACTTCATGTCTTTAGCATGCTTGACATTTTGTTGTTGAAACACAACAATTTATTTGTTATTAAGTATATAATATTAAATATATAAGTTTTTTTCATGTCAAGGAGCAAGATTTTTACACTTAATTTTACACATTTTGTATTCTTATATCAATTAAATTATAACAAAATATCCCGGAGGCGGAGAACCAGTGTCATTGGCCAAGGACAAAAATATCGAACGTGTTTTGGAATTTCACTTTTTCAAGGGTTCACACGCACGTGTGTTTACATTTTTACCGGGCGCAAACATTTATAAGCGGCGTCGCCAAGGATCGGATCTGGATCAATCACCACTGACCCAGTAAATAGTAACCAGTACCTGAAGCCCCGTTCTCCCTCCCTTGAAAATCTTATACTCCCTCCGATGCAAAATTCCAGCTCGGTTTCTCCGGCGCCGCCCACATGTGCCGAGACCACTGTGACTCCAATCAATCGTGCTCTGGATTCGAATATGATCGCGGATCCAAGGGTTGCTCTTCAGAACCTCTCGACGGTTCGAATGAGAATGGGTTCTCTACAAAGCTTTCTATCTGAATCTATCACCACCAAAGCTTTAGTCAGCGAGGACCAGATGGACATGGTGTCTAACGAGATCGTCTCTGCCGTTCACCAGATTATCGTCAACGGCGCCGCCCTTGTCTCCTACTCCCAGAATTTGACGGCCGCCGGCGCGCCGCCATCAACGGCCTCAGGAGACTTACCAGAGCCACCAGATACGGTATATTCGATGAGGCAAGGGTTGAATTATTCTGGTACTGAGAAAGGCAATTTGAAAATTGAGGTCATGGACGATGAAGAAGCGAAGGATGGTGACGAAAATTGTGTGATCGTGGAGCTCGACGCCGTTGAATTGCTGGCGGAGCACGTTCATTTCTGTGAAATCTGCGGGAAAGGATTCAGGCGTGACGCGAATTTGCGAATGCATATGCGTGCCCATGGAAACCAATTCAAAACCCCCGAAGCGTTGGCGAAGAAACCCTCTGATAAATTGGACGTCGCTCGTGGTGGTAAAACGGTGCGATTCTCTTGCCCATTCGAAGGTTGCAATCGGAACAAGCTGCACAAGAAATTCCGGCCTCTGAAATCGGTCATTTGCGTGAAGAACCACTTCAAAAGAAGCCATTGTCCGAAAACGTATTCCTGCAATCGGTGCCACAAGAAGAATTTCTCGGTGCTTTCGGATCTGAAGAGCCATTTGAAGCATTGTGGGGAGGCAAAGTGGAAGTGTTCCTGTGGGACCACCTTTACAAGGAAAGACAAATTGTTCGGCCACATAGCTCTGTTTGATGGGCATATGCCAGCTCTTGCAGGGGATGAAGAAGAGAAAGGGAATCAAATTGTTGATATGAATATAATGTTACAGGAAGAAGAACAAGAAACAGGGCTAAATTATTTGGATGAGCAATTACCAGAAGGATTTTTTGACGACTTAGATGAATTTGGCCCGATGATTCTCTAACACTGCAATTTATGGAGGAATTTCCAGAAACTTATGAAACTTGCAGGTAACCAACCACATAGTATTCTTTGATAAATTGATCTTTATTACTACTCGTAGCATAGAAATTTTTGGGCATGTAACGTTGATTCTGTTTTCTATTCCCTTGTCAAATTCTGTTGTATGAGAACATTTTAATAAGCTCTCTTGAGTAGTTGCCTTTAATTGATTATACATGACACTCTATCTCTTGAGTCTTTTCGAGAGAGTTTTTTTTTCTTTAGGACTTGGAAATCTAGTGTACATCAATTCCTCAATCTTACATACTTTCCCTCTTACTAAGAGCAGATATGTTTTGCCAGATGATTCATCTATGCACTGTGTTTGGAGAAGTTTAAAAATGGAATTTTATGGATGCTATACAGTACTGCATGCCTGTTTCTGTTTTGAACACTCACATTCACACGCTATTTGCTGCAATTTGATAGCTTCCCTGTTGTTTATAACCCAACCAGTGAATGTATTGTGAACAATATACTGTATTCTTAATTTTCCTTTTACTTTTCCCTATCACTCCCATTACATCCATATATACATACAAAGCACAAAGAGGCTCACGCACGTATAGCACATCCGGGCGCGTGTTCACACATAGGTAACATGATAATGCAACTTTTAGTCTTCTTTTATATCTAGGAGAGTTTTTTACATGATTGTTCATATTTAATTTTTTATCACTTCAGTTCTTAACATTTCATAAAATTATTTAAGTGGTTCTTTATATTATAAAAAAAATAACACCATTAAATTACGTTGACACAGCGACATGGCTAATGAAATGATGTGACAACCATGTAGGTTAATGATATGAGAAGCAAGAATGCTAACTTGAACAAGGGGAAAAAAAACAAAATGTTTAAGAAAAAACCATGTAGGTTAAATTAAGAAGAGTTAATGAATATTCTAAACCTCAAATTCTTAAAATGTGTAAAAATGCCTAAATCAGTTGGAAAAAACTATCATTATTTTTTAGAGTTAAGATAAGTGTCATATCAACATGTGACTAGGCCACAACTACAAAAGTAATAGCCATTTGCTCCAAATTAACGGCGAGAATTTAGGTATTCAGAATTTAAAAATTAATTAAAGTTTATACATATTTCAAGAGTTTAGGGTTCAAAATATTATTCCCATAATAGTTTAAGGTTTAGAATATTCATGAACTCAATTAATAATTATAAAATAGTAAAATCAATAGCATATCAACACATAGGGTTAGGAGGTTTGGCTTATGTGAATTAATCGATGCATGTGTATGTTTCATGTCAAAGTTGTCTTGCACAATCTTAAAAGATTAGCTCGATAGCTAAAACAAATATAAGGAGTGAAATGATAGAAATTAAACTTGATGAACTAAATTAATAACTTTATCAAACATAAGAAATTAATGCATTATAATT
The DNA here is from genome assembly GCF_029017545.1 of Prosopis cineraria. Classification (NCBI taxonomy): domain Eukaryota; kingdom Viridiplantae; phylum Streptophyta; class Magnoliopsida; order Fabales; family Fabaceae; genus Prosopis; species Prosopis cineraria. The sequence continues at coordinate 34,778,279 of NW_026555335.1, read as the reverse complement.
TATACACGCGTGCATGCATGAATATATATGTATGTATGTATGTATGTATGTATGAAAATGCCCATCATATGCTGAAGTGCAGTCATCAAAACTAGAACTCGTTGCAGTTGAAAATATCGTCACTCGTATGCAGAAATAGTTGCACTCAAAATTTCAAGAGACGCTCTACCATTCACACCTTAGCCTAATAGTTCACTCAAAACCTTAAAAACTACGAAGTTACGAGGACGGAAATTGATAAGCGTATTAAATCCTAGTAGCTGATCAATAAACCAAAGATATTTGTATCTATGATGCCAAATTCAAATCTATAACCAAATATCTTTTGACATATTTAGTAAACATGGGGTATAAGAGTTTTATTTGAATTAAACTATCCATGTTTATCTTATATATTAAAAATGTTATTTAAGTACTATTTCATTAGTATAAAAAAACACTTTCATATAACTTTTTACTTCTGTTATAAAATAGTCGATATGAAAAGTATATTACAAGTAATATTTTTGTAAATAAGTTGTTCAATTATACGTCAATTATTTAAAGAACTGATATTGCATTTCTACATCTACTGCTTAATAAGCCGATTTAAAAAGTTAGCCGTATTTTTTTTGAAAAAAAATTGTGAATCCCTCCCTCACTGTCAATTCTCTTCTACCCCAACACTCTCATTTTTAAACCTTAGATCCTCAATGGCCAATGTCGTAGCTGTGCAAATATAAATTATTGTATGAATTTGGTCCCTGTTGCATTTAATTTTTGTTTGCCTACTCAGTTTCAAGTTGCATATATAACTGACTAACTGTATTCTTAAATAAATTAAACTAGCATTGCCACCTTGCTCTCTCATGTTTAGTCAATTCATGTTGCGTGCTTAAGGTAGTGACATGACCCTTTTTTTTGCTTCCCCAATTTTTGTCCTCCATGTTTGCCATGCAATGAGGATATCAATCTTATTCTGATGAGCCTTTTCATTATTTTTGCTAAGGATGATTCAATCATCCTTATAAAAAGTGCCACTTTTTATACTACCTATTTCTATACTCTGTCAAAAATGGTTTAAAAAGTCAAGTGTCATGCAGTGAACCAAAATATTGCAATTACAAGTGTCTTGCTGTAATGCATTATTACAGGTGTCTTGTAAGTGTTGTTTTATAATATTAAGAAGCATGTATGGCCTAATATGTTATATATATATATATATATAATCATAATGTTGTGATGAATGATTAGTTAGTTATGATTGTTACGGTGAAAGCAATCATGCATACCACGAAAAAGAGATTGCACACATTAGTTAATGAATATATAGATTATGACCACTTAAGTATAAAGTAAAAAATTTGAATATGTGTAAATATAAAAAAAATCTTTAGAAAAATTAGTTTGGTAATAATCAAATCTCATTAAACAGTACTAGGGTTAAAGGGAAAATTAACCCCTAATCTATAGGTCAAAGAATGTCCACAACATTAAATTCATTTTTAATGTATTGCTCCTCTTCAACTTTTAAAAATGATGCAATAAGGCTCCTATCATTACAAAGTCAACTTTAATTATTAGTTAATTAGAATAATATAAAATTAATTACCTAAAAAAATAATTGCAAAGTACCGATATCTTGGTCATTTTATGTAATTTTTTGAGTCATTTTATATAATTTTGAGGTTTTTTTTGTCATTTTTCAATAAATTAAACGTCAAAATTAACTTTTATTAACAATAAAAACAATATCATACCATTTTTAAAAATTAAAAGCAAATATTGTAAAAAAAATAAGTTTAGAATATAAGATGTTAATTATTGAACATATAATTCAAGGGTCAATTTATCATTTAACCCACTACTAATATATATATATATATATATATAGTTTGCTTGAAAGAGCCAAAACCTTTATTCATATTGATACTAATATATCCTTTCTCTGATCAAATGTAAGCCAGGTACAGTGTTCTCTTTGATGGCATGCCAAGGCAATGGTGCTACTAATGCTTAGTAGCTGTTGGTAGCAAAGGGATGGAGCCCAATGGGTGGTTGGTGACAGCTCCTTCCTTCTTGACTAAGTTGTTGTTGGCTAATTTGTCTGAAATAAGGATGAATTGTTCGAATGTTGAGTCTATTAATTTTGCCAGATTTGGTATTGGTTAATTCTTGTATTTTTTATGATTGATTTTTTTTTGTCGTTATTTGTTTTTTGGTTAGTTTTATGTGTTAGGTTATATCTTGATCTTTTTGAGTATTTTTTTTTGGCTTTGGCTATTAATGTGTGTAATTGTTTTTGGGTGGTTAATAAAATGGACTGTGTTTTTTTTTTTTTTTTGGGCAAGGGTGGAGGGACTTCAAGTTCAAGTTCTGCAAGAGGCACTTTTATTTATTGATTATCAACTATGTGTATCCATAACTTATGTTTTATGTTTGTATCCCCAAGTACTCTCATCGAAATTACATAGTTGCATTTATACACACGAAAAAATTAAGATTGAATGTAGCATTGATGAAGTGTCAATTGAATGGAAATAGTACCAAGCAAAGTCAGAGTTTTTTCAGTAATAGAAATGGAGAGAGAGAGATAGAGAAACGAAGATATCAGACATTTGTTGGGTTAACGTACATGTTATGTAATTTTAGATGAAGCTATACTCTGTCGAAAGTGAATTAGTTGGCTTTTTAGTTATTTATGTATTTTAGCTTGAGAAGATTTAGAATATTAAATAAACTAATTAGTTAATTTGCTATTTTGAAAAGATTTAATGCGGATTTTTTTCCTACTAAAAAAAATTACAATGGGTTTGGATGTATGAGAATTGTTTGCTAAAAAAGGATGTACGAGAATTGGATTTAATTTGGAATTTGAACATATAAAAGTTTTGGATTTGCATTTACTTACAAATCTAAATTCATATTTTATTATAACTTTTTTGTAATATTAATTTTTTTTAAACTCTAGTTATTTAAAATTTCACACATTCCAACTCTCATTTTCTTCACTATTAGTAACTCTTTTATTCTCGCCACTCCTCTCATATCTCATTCTCATCTTTCACAAATTAAATAATAGATGTAAACTTGTAAATTTTAATTTTCCATTCTTGCTTTGAATATCAGTTTGTCTCTTTTTTATCTTTTTTCTTTTTTTATATTATCCAAACAAAAAATTTTAAATACATAAATTTTAAATGTAAGATTTTAAATTTAAGATTTAAATTCAAATATAAATATCAATCCAAACCATAACTTAAAAAGAATGTGCCCTTGAACTTTTTGCATAGAGTCTAAGGATATCTTGAATTCAATTTTGAGTCATTTTTGCCCTTGGACTTTTAAAATTTGACACCCTATTATCTTGCCGTTCATGTGCCACTTGTTGATCATTATTTGCTTAATTGAATGCGTTTTGTTAACTTTGTTTTGGGTCACATGACATACAAGTGAATTCCCGATCAAAATTAAATAGGATTTTTTTGCTTTAAAAGTATTCGCTTAAAGATCTTTAGTGTCCTAAACTTAATTTTTGGATCATTTCTCCTCTTAAATGTTAAAAAACTTAGCCATACATATTCTAAATGTGTCTGCTTGGATGTCATGTGACTTTAAAATAGTTAATAAAATGTGTCTAGCAAAATAGATGATGTTTAATAAATGACATGCGAATAATAGGACAACGAGGTATCGAAGTTTAAAAGTTCAACATAAAAACAAGGAAAAATAATAATAAAATTTTTTTAAATTATATAAATGACAATCTGATCATTCAAAATATCATAATTTTATTAAAGTCCTTAAGTACCTATTTGTCAATAAATTTTAAATTGAAAAAATTATTTTATTCTTACTAACAAGTTGTTATTTTCTATTTAATTCTAAAAATTTTTTAAAGAAAAGTTGTAATTCTTTAAACAAAAATTGTGAATGATGTTTATTATTTTTAGAACTTATTTTTTAATAATATAAATTATATTTAATAAATTGTGATTTCTTGTTCAACTTTTGCGATTCATATAATAAAAGTTATCATTTTTTAAGTAAAAGTTGTGATTGAGACTTGCTTTTCTATAATAAAAATTTCACTTAATAAGTTGTGGTTTTTTATTAAACTTTTATCATTTATAGGATAAAAGTTGTGATTCTTTAAATAAAAGTTATGATTGAGGTTTGTTATTTTTTTAGAGCTAGTAATTTGGGCCAAGCCCAATGGGCCAACCCGAACCTGCCCTAAAATTTTAAGGCCAAGCCCGAATAAAAAAAATATTTTTTTAATGTTTGGGCTTATTCGAGTAACCTGAATAAGCCCGAATACCTGCATTTTTTTTTTGAGTTTCTTACTTTCTTAATACTCTACCTCTGCTGACCGGCTGACCACCTCTGCTCACGCCTCACGAATCACGATTCACAAAGACACGAAGTCACGCCTCACCACCTCAGTCTCATAGTCACAGACTCAACCTCACCACCCTCACATGCATGTAAGAAAAGTTGAAAAGAGAAGAACACTCTAGTCTCTCGAGCACTCACTCATTGTTACTCAGCTACTCAGCATACTGCCACACTCACATCGCCGGTCGCCTTGTCATCAATTGCGCACACTGCACACACACGACCAGAATCAGGCAAAGCAAGCAGAGACCACTCGGATGAGAGACCACACCAGACTCTCAGAGAAGACATAGACGAGAGAAGATGCATATACTCGCAAAAGACGCAGATCCGTCGATCGTGACTCGTGAGTCTGTGATTGTCTTCCTCTAATCTCAGGTGACTCATCTCATCCTCCAGTGAGTCTTCTCTTCTCTCTGCGTGTCCAAATCTCCTTCTCCTCGTCTCACACTGTCGCAGCCTCAAATTTATTTGCCTCACCGTCGCCCTCCTTTCCATCTTGTTCTGGTTCTGTACTTTGCAGAAATATTTCACCCTCATCACCGACAACTATCCCTGGGAGCACAGGTGAGCTTTCATTCTCTGATTTTCCAAGTTTTCCTATTTTGTTTCTTCCTATTTATGTTATATATTCGACTCATTTAGACGAGAAAGTGGATGTTGCGGCTGTCTGGCTGAATGAGTTATCTCTATGTGTGTGAATGATTTAGACTGAATTTACTCTAACTTGTGAGGTAATTTAGACTGAGTACGAGTTTTCTATTTTGTTTTTATACACGTCTAGATAATTTGAATTTGCATGAAGCTATTTAGGAACAGATCTTGTATTAAAAGAAAATCTTGTTATGTATTATTTGATGATCATTATACTATCATTTGGTGATCATTATACTTACTTAGCTAAGTAGTCACGATTGAGAGGGGCATGGGTTTCTTTTTTCTTTTTAGTGGTGGTTAATTGATTTTATTTAATTTTCTTTTATGTCTTATTATTTGCAATAAACAATGTCTTCTAGCCAAAAGAAATATATTGAAATTGGTGGTTCTGCTAGTAATAAAAATGTGGGTACTAGTGGTTGTAAGGTGGATGATAATTTGCATGCTAGTAAGGTGGGTAATACTGTTAAACAAGGAGAAAAATCTATTTGTTTTGGTAAAAGAGCAACTTTTAAATAGGGAGGGACGCTTTCTGGAAGTAAAAGAGTCAAAACTTGCACGTCTGATGTTTGAAAATCTTTTTCCAAAGTTATAATTGATGGAAAAACAAAGACTAAATGTAATGGTTGTCATAAAGATCTAGCAAGATCTAGAGCTGATGGCACGTCTCATCTAGCACGGCATACTAAGAATTGTCCACAACTAGCGAAGTATTACGATATTGGGTTAATATTGATGGATAAAGAAGGAAAATTAAGGTCTAGGAAACTTGATGAAAAAGAGGCACAACATTCTTTATCTATGATGATAATTAAACATGATTTGCCTTATTCTATTGTTGAATATAAATGGTTTAGGCATTATTCTATTATCTTGAATCCTAACGTGAAGTGCATTACTAGAAAAATAACAATAAGTGATGTCATGAAAATATATCATGGGCACAAAGAAACCTTAAAACAAAAATTGTTAAATAGTGTTGGAAGAATTTTCTTGACATCTGATTGTTGGACAGCTATAACCTCCGAAGGTTATTTATGTTTAACTACTCATTTTGTTGATGAAAATCAGATGTTAAATAGTAAAATACTTTCTTTTTGTCACATAGAACCTCCACATTCTGGAGTAGAATTGGCTAGAAAAGTATATGATTGTTTGGTGGATTAAGGGATAAATAAAAAAGTATTTTCTATTACTTTAGACAATGCCTCTACAAATGATAATATGCAGAAGAAATTGAAAGAGAGGCTAGCTTTGCAAGACAGTGCAAGCTTGATTTGTGAAATGGAGTTTTTTCATATAAAGTGTTGTGCCTATATCTTAAACTTGATAGTTCAAGAGGATTTGAAAGTGATAAGTATTGCTTTAAACAAGATTTGGGATATCATTAAGTATGTAAGAGAATCAGAGGCAAGAATGATTGGTTTCAAGCAATGTGTTGAAGAAGTTGGTGGAATTGATTGTTCAATGGGCTTGCAAATAGACGTGCCCACTAGATGAAATTCAACTTTTGCAATGCTTGAAAGTGCATTAAAATATTGTCGTGCTTTTACCAACTTATCTTGTCATGATACAAGTTTCACATCTTGCCTAACACATGAAGAGTGGAGGAGAGGAAAGGACATGTGCAATTTCTTGAGGTCATTTGATATTATGACAAGGTTTATGTCTGGGTCATCGTATCCCACTTCAAATTTGTATTTCTCTCAAGTGTCAAAAATTCGACTCTTGTTAAATGAAAATATGTTCAATGGTAACCTTGTGATTTGTGAAATGGCCAAAAAATGAAAGACAAGTTTGATAAGTATTAGAATGATTATAGCACTATCCTTGCAATTGCAGCTGTGCTTGATCCACGAATGAAGCTTCAAATGATATAGTAGATGTATGCCAAAATTGATCCTATAAGTTGCCATGCGAGGATTGAGAATATTCAAAGAAAATTGAAATATATTTTTAATCAGTATAAAGAGATGACTTATATTTTTGATGTTGGGGCTAGATCAAGTTCAACGATGCCAACACATGGTTACCAAGCTCAATCCTCCATTACTTTTAATGCTTCAACAAAAACAAGCAATATTCAAGGAATTTTAGATGTAAGTTTTTTTATATATTTTTAATCTTATTTTAATTTTTTAAGATATATGTTACTTCAAATGTTTGCATAATGCAGGATTGGATTAGTTATACAAGTATGGATTTTATGTCTGTTGGCAAGTCTGAGCTTGAATTTTATCTGAATGAAGTAATACTTCAGCCTCATGTATATCAAAAGTTGGATGTCCTTAATTGGTGTAATACTAATAAAGGTAGATTTCTAATTATTTTGAAAATGATAGCTGATATACTTAGCATTCCAATCACTACAGTGACAAGTGAGTCTACATTCAGCATTGGTTCACGTGTTCTTACGAAATACCAGAGCACTCTTCTTCCTGATAATTTTCAGGCTCTAATTTGCACCTGTAACTGGTTACGTGGCTTTCAAGATGATGGTAATATGTGATTATTTTCTTATATATTTTTCTTTCTTGATTAGAAGCAAATTTCACTAAATTATATTACAAAACTTGTTCATTTATTGCAAATAATGAAATAGTGATTGAAAATAAGAGGAAATCATCTAAAGAAATTTTACCAATTGATATGCTCACTGAGAGTTCAAATATAGCTTCGGATGATAATGACAATGTCAATTAAGAGAGTCAAGAGGAATAGGAAATTAGAGAAAATTGATAACATGATGTTTTGACTTTTGAGCATGATATTTTGAACTTTATTGTAAAATTTTCATCTTTTTGTGTGAAGAAATTATGCAATTATGTATTATTGAACTCTTATTTTTAAGTTATTTAAACCTTTATAAGCTTTATTGGTATTTGGTAACATGCCTTAGTTGTTAAATTAAGCAATTAACTTTTTAAATTTTATTATTATTATTATTATTAATGTATTTTTAATGATTTCTTACATGTATTTTACTAATCTAGAATGTGTTGTTATGTTTATATTATTTGAGAAAAAAATATATTTTAAATTACAAATTAAAATCAATTCAAAAAAGGCAAAAAAATATTTTTTAAAAGTTTCAGGTATTCGGGCCAGCCCGAATAAGCCCGAAGCCCGATAACGTTAGCGCCAAGCTTGACTATATAAAATTTTTTTAAATGGCACAATACTTAAAGTCCGATCCGAATAAGTCCGACCCACTTGAATTATTAGCTCTATTATTTTTAATAAAGGTAAAATAATATTTTTACTTTAAAATTTATTGATAAACAAGTTCTTAAAAATTTTATTAAAATTATGAAATTTTGAGGAATTAAATTATTATTTGTATAATTTTAAAAAATTTTATTATCATTTTCCATGAAAACAAAGATGACAGGAAAACAAAAAACGGAAAAGACACACAAATACAACGAAAGGGAAGCCCAAGCTGGGTAACAAGCCTATTCCTACTTGGACTTGACAAGCAACATGAATTTAACTTAACAAGCACTCTTCGGCCCAAAAAAACTTAGCAAGCACCCGTACAAGACACATGTCACATGGGAAGCCCCTCTTTTGAACTTTTCATGCCCAAATAGCGGAGTTTGGTAGGAAGGTAGGTTGGTACCGCATGGTGGCCCGATGTAAAAGAACAATCCAAAATGAGTTAATTTTTATATTTTATTAGTTTAAAAATATAAAATATTTTTAATTAAATTTCATTCTTAATAAAATATTTATTTATTTTTAAGTTAATTTTATCTTTTTATATTTTTTTTTATTAAATATTTTACAATAAATATAAAGTTATTATTAACAGAAGCACTTTTGAAAAAAAAATAAGGATTACACCTTAAAAGATTAAAAATATTTTACATTTTTAATATCTAATTTTTTAAAAAACGCCTTGCATTTGAACGGAGGAAGCACCTTATTTAAAAATTATTCCAATATTAAAAAGATCAAATTATAAATTTATTTTTTTACATAACCCCATTGATGATAATTTTATGTAATATTCATACAAGTTTACTATAATATTATTAATATTTATTTATTTTAATTTTAGTTAGAGATACATATGTTCCTTTTTCAATATAGTTTTTTAAATAAAAGAGTGATAAATTTTTATTTTTATTTTATGTCAAAATTTTCATAATTATTAATTGAGAAATGATATTAAAGCATCAAAAGATTGAATTATATCTAAATAGAGACTAAAAGATTTGGAAATTTATCAAAAAATCTTTTAATAAATTGGTTTAAAATTTTATTACTCACATTTCATGATTTGCAATCGTCACAACAAGAATTCAGTCATTCACAAATGAAATTAAAATGATTTGTAAAGGAAAAACTCATCAAATATATAAAAAATTTCCCTCTATTTTCTACTCATATATCCTTTGTTGCAAAAAATTTAAAGGAAAATGATTTTTCAAGTAATGTTATATTTAATAAATTTTTTCTTTACAAATTAGAAAATATTACATATAAATATTTATTTTTTAAGAGTTGAAAATTATGGAATGAAAGTAACAAAATTTTTAACCAATTCACTGAAAACTATTTAATCTTTATTTTAGATTTCCAAATATTTTAATTTTTATTTAAGTTTAATTCAACCTTTTGATTGTTTAACCTCATTCTCTCTAGAAAATTTTTACAAAATATTAATTTTAATATTTGGTGCCTGCATCCCCATATTTCATTTTCAAGAGAATGAATGAACAGTTATTATTCGCCAATTTCTTTATGCTCATCAATACAATATAACGACACTTCAGCTTTTGTCCCCAAAAACAAAAAATGCCAGACTTCAAACACGTGGCATGTATCTGTATGTATGCCACTGTGCCTATGTGTTTGTCTGCTTTGCTAATTTTCATCAGTCCTTTTCATATCATAAATATTTGTCATTTCTCACATTCCAGATTCGTCAATTCGTTATTCGAAAAATATTAAACTATTAGATTAGATCAAATTATTGACTAATCGATTATTCATGTATATCAGACTTATTTTCTATTATATAATTTTTGTGGTGCGCACCTTAGAAGTTGATTGAATTAAAAGCTGGTGATAAAACCATTAGCTGATAGTGTTTTACATGGAATCCTATGTCTAGTAAAATGTGTTGATTCATGAATTAAATAATTAAGACAGAATGTTGATAAAATTTCAAAAGCAGAAATTTATAATAATTAGATCCCTTATAAATTTTTTAAAAAGTAAGTTATAAATATTAATTTACACATTTATAATCTTCACTAAAAACTGTGAGTTACATTGAAAATTTAAATATCACATTTATAATTACAATTCTTAAATTTTTAATTAGTTAAATTAATATTTAGAAATTATTATTTAAAAAAATTTATCAGAGACGTAACTATAATTGATTCTCTTTTTAAAAATTCAATGTCACTATTAAGGTGCTAAAATTACAAAAATTTGAACAAGTATTTTATTTTATTTGGTCTTGCCGACTTGATAGTTGATACAAGCAAAATATTTCAAATATATATTAAATATTTAAATTGATGTGACAAGCGCGACCCCACTGAAACGCACGGGTCAAAATGTGGCTTGGTTGTTGACCAAAAATATATGTAATGTGCTCTTGGAATTGCCTTCAACTACATTAATTAAAATTATAAATCATATAATTTATTAAGTTTAAAATTAAAACAATATAAGTATATAAATTATAATAATTTAAAATTAATTGTTAAATTACATTAATCACAACTATATATTATGATAACAATTATAAGTTATCTCTATGTTATAAAAGCAGCAATAATGGATAAGCTAAATATAATATCAAATTATTATTTTTCTACTTTACTTGAAATGTACTAAGTTAATTAATCTTTTAAAAATAAAATAAGAAATATAATATAAATAATAGTTATTAAATACATAGATATAAGAATAAAAATTATTAATATATTATAAAGAAAGATATCACTTTGTTTACTTTGCATCATTAAAATTATCAATATAAAAATTTTAGTTTTATATAAGAATTGTAAGTATTAAAATTATAATTGATATAATTAATATAAGTATAAATTATATTAATATAATTAATATATTTAATGTTTATTTTTAAAATAAAAAATAATATATGTAATATTCGGGACGGGACTTCCCGATGGTAATTCCATATCCCGTCCTATCCCCAACCCCTTTTATATCCTATTTAACAAAGTCTCATCTCAATTGTTTTCGAGTCAGGATGAAACCTGTCCTGATATGATTAGGATAATATCAAACCAATTGAAATGGGTACAAGTTGAACACACTTACTTTAAGACCATCTCTTTTTTCAGTCTATTTAAAAAAAAATTAAAGAATCAAGCATAATATAATAACATTATTATTGTTTATAAATAGTCAAAGTTTATATTTTGCATTAAAATTAATAGTACTCCCCTCATTTTAAATTATAAGATATTTTTAGATAAAATTTTATATATCAATAAACTTTATTAATACACTCAACAATTTTATGTTTTCAAAATAAAAATATAAAATTTTAAAAATACTCATAATTTAATATATTAAAAAGAGAAGGGATAGAAATTAATTGTAGTGAGAGAAAGGTTAATATTAGAATAAACTTATTTAATAAAACATTAATCTTCTCAAAGTATTTTATATTTTAGGACATCAAACTTTTCTTAAAAGTATCTTATAATTTATAATATTATATATTTAAATATGAAACTTTCATTAATGACTCTTTGTACGTTCACCCTTCATATCTAGATGCAAAAAGAGGAGCTTATCTCTCTCTCTCTCTCTCTCTCTCTCTTTGTGAGGGGATGTAACCTGCTATGAATATATATCAATATAAGTGTGTATTATCTACCATTATCTCCAATTATCTCATGTTTATCCTAATATATTTTTAAATTAGGTTTTTTGCCAAATTTTTTAATTAGGTTGAAATTGTAAATCTATGTTGTTGGAAAAATTAAAACTAAACTAAAACAATACATTTCTAGAACTCTACTCTCGAATTGAATGAATATTCATCATTTCTGGTTAATTGGTTTCTGACAAAAAATTCAATAGGCTTTAAATAGCCAAAATAAACAACCAGATGCAACTGGGCCAAAACAAAACAAGACACTACAACATTATTGGTGTCCAGACTGGTACACAAGCCCTATTAGCATGCAGGCCTAAATAAAGAATATATATACACATTATACAGTTTAACTTTCAATACTCCCCCTCAAGTTAGACCTGAAGAGGTTAAAGGTGCCTAACTTGCTAAGCATCTGTTAATGTGTTTTTCAACCAAGAGCTTTGGTTAAAATGTTTGCTTGATGTTCTCCAGTCATGACATGTTTTAAATTGATTAGTCCATTCTATAGTTTTTCTCATACAAAGTAGCAATCGATCTCAATATGCTTTGTTCTTTCATGATAAATAGGGTTTAAAGCAATTTGAATTGTAGCTTTACTATCAAAATGAATGCACACAAGTGTTAAGTCATAAACATGCAAATCTTTAAGCAAACCAGTGAGCCATACAACTTCGAACACAACACTACCCATAGCCTAGTATTTTGCCTCACCAGATGATCTTGAAACTGTAGTTTGCTTTTTAGATTTCTAGGAAATAATAGCCCTACCTAATTTAACTAAGTATCCTGTAACTAATTTATGAGATTCTGGGCATGAGGCCTAATCTGAATCACAAAATCCTTTCAGTACCATGTTTCCTGAGGAAGGAAACAAAAGACCTCTACCAGGATCCTTTTTAAGATATTTTATAATATTTAATGCTACCTTGAGATGTGATTTTCTTGGATTGCTCATGAACTGACTCAAGAGCTGGATTTTCTAGCTTATATCAAGCCTATTATTGGTTAAATATAGTAGTTTTTCAATTAGGCATCTGTATCTGGTGGGACCATTTAATAGATCATCTTTCTCCTCCTTTTTAGATTCATTATAGAGTTTCAAACTAGGATTTATAAGAACATTTCTTGATTTTAAGGCTCCTAAAATAGTATCAACTATCAAGTCTAAAGTACATTTCCTTTGATTGAGTACTAATCCTTTATTTGACTTAGCAACCTCAATACCAAGAAAATATTTTAATAGACCTAAGTCCTTCATTTTAAAATTGGTGTGCATGAATTCCTTAGTTTTCTTTATTCCTTTTTGGCTGTTTCTAGTGATTACAAGATCGTCAACATAGGCCAAAATAATAATAAACTCATCTTTATTTTGCTTAGTAAATAATGAATAATTATATTTACTTTGAACAAAACCTCTAGAAATCAAAGCTTCACACAATTTTATGTTCCATTGCCTAGCTACCTATTTTAAGCCATAAAGAAATTTAGTCAATTTACAAACCCTTTTCTCCCCCTGTTTGCTAAATCCTAATGGGATTTTCATATAGATTTCTTCATCTAAGTCTCCTTGAAGAAAAGCATTATCAACATCTATTTGAACTATATCCTAATTATGATGTGCCGCAAGGGTTAAGACTGAACAAACAGTTGTCATTTTGACAACTGGAGAAAAGGTTTTAGTATAATCTATTCATTCCTTTTGACTAAAACCTTTAGCCACTAACTTGGCTTTTAACTTATTTAGGGTCCTATCAGCATTATATTTCTTTTTGAAAACCCACTTAGTTTCTTTTCGAGGGTTAAATTTGCTATTTCTCATGTTTTGTTATTTTTCAAAGCACTTATCTCATCTTGCATTGCCTTAATCCATCTCTGATATTTGATTGCTTCCTTAAAAGTATCAAGTTCACTAATGTCATCTGTTAAAGCTATGAATTCCTTATATGGTTCAGAAATATTTGCATAACTAACACTATGTTGCATAGGATACTGAACTTTTTTATTTCCTTTCTTGTCTATTTTATTGATAAAATCTATATTTGAACATTCATAATCTCTAAGCCAACTGGGAACTTTTCTTTCTCTAACAAGTCTGTGATTATCTAAGTTATCATTAATTTCACTACCTAAATCAGTATCATTATTAGGCATGCTGTTATTGTTATCAAATTTAATCAGGGGTTCATTATTTGGATGTAAGACATAATCAGATGAAATAATAGGATTAGGAATATCATCAAATATAAAGGGATCTTGTGAATGTACCTGTTCCTGTTAATTGTCAGTGCATGATTGTTTTGAAAAAGGGAATTCATTTTTAAGGAAAACAACATCATGGTTAACAAATATATCATCATTCTCAATATTTAAAGAATGTATCCCTTTTGATTGTTTAGATATCCTAAGAAAACACATTTAATATATCTAGCTTGAAATTTCTCTAACCTCCCAAGGATTTTAGCATATGCTAAGCAACCAAAAAATTTTATATTTGAAATGTCAGGCTGCTTCTTATATAATATTTTAAAAGATGTCTTATAATCCAGCACTTTTGAAGGGATTCTAAATAATATAAGCAGCACTTCTAACAGCATCCCCCCAAAACTGAATTGACATATGGGCATGAAATATTAAACTATGAGAGACCTCTAATATATGTTGATGTTTTCTTTCTACAACCTCATTTTGCTGTGGAGTACGAATACAAGAGGTTTCGTGAATAATTCCATTTTTAACAAAATATGCAGAGGTATCACGATTTACAAATTCTATCCCACTATCAGTTCAAATTCATTTAATCTTGGTAGAGAATTGATTTGTTATAAGACAAACAAATTATTTTAGATAATAGAATGTCTCATGTTTATTATGCATAAAATAGATCCAAGTAGTTTGAGAAAAATCATCGACTTTAGTAAGGAAAAACTTGTAACCTTAACGAGTAGAGTGTTTATAAGGACCCCAAACATTGATGTAAAGCAAATCAAATCAAAAAGAAGTTTTTATTTGGCTAGAAGGAAATGACAAGTGAGTTTGTTTTGCTTTAAAGCAAATGTCACAACTAGAGGAATTAATAGAAGACAATTTGTCTTGCAAAGGAATAACATGTGTAAGAATAGAATATGAGGAATGCCCAAATCTTAAATGCGAAATATTATTATTAGAAACAGTGTTCCTGGTATGAATACTAGATAATGAACTAGAACCCTTATCAACCAAATATAGACTATACTTAACTTTACCAATCATCTTGGTTCTGCCACTGGAGAGATCTTGTAACAAACATATATCAAGGAAAAAGGAAACGACATAATATTGGTCTTTTATTAACTGAGAGTTGGATATCAATCATAAGAGATTCCAAGTGCACATAGAACATTTTTGAAAACAATACTATCAAATATTCTAACACTACTAATATGTGTAATAGTGAGTTTATTAGCATTTAGAATTTTTATTTTAAGTGGTTGTCTATTATAGTCATGATATGTGTCAAAATAAGACAATTTACTCACAATGTGGCAAGAAGCTACTGAATCTAATAACCAGTGTGGTTGTGAATTAAGTATAAAAATGTAAGAAATTAAATAGAATTCCAAACTTGAGGGTTTATTTGAATCATTGGTATCTACTCCCCCTACTGGCAGTGACTTAGTTAAGAGAAATTGAATTTCTTTCTTTAAATTGTCAATTATCTTCTCATAATCCTTCAAGGATAAGAGTTGGCGATCGAACAAAGGCTCTTCTTGAGGTTTGCATGAGTTATGTGAACTGAAACTTTCAACTTGATTCACTCGACTAAGTAGGCTCCCTCATCCTTTTCCTCCTTGAAAGTTGGTAGGGAATTCGATGATGTGGAAGCAATTGTCCCTTGTGTAGCCCTTTCGATAGCAATAAGAGCACTCATTAGATGAGTTGCTCCTGCCTCTGCTCCTTCCAAACCTTTCACAACCCCTTGTAGTTATAGAAGTAGAATAGTTAGATGTTGGAAGCGAAGATGTGATAGACTGTTGTGCTTCCTCTTAAGACCATCAAGTACGCTTGATTGACTAATGGTAAGGGTTTCATAAGTAAAATTTGGTTTCTAGTAGATTGGTAGGAATCTTTAAGGCCTATGAAAAACTAGAACAGCTTTTGCTGTTGAATGTTCTTCATGTATTCAATCGAAGAAGGACATTTGCATGTGGGCAGTGGAATAATGGTGGAAATTCTTCCCATAATCCTTTTAGTTTTGTAAAATAACTTAAGACACTCGTACCTCCTTGAGTAATTGTGTTGATGAATCGATATAGACTATAGATTTTAGTTCTATCAGTTACATCAAATCACTCAAGAAGATCATTCCAGACATCTTGAGCATTTTTGGAGAAGGTTATACTAGCTGCTATTTCCTTAAAGACTGAAATGATTAACCAAGATAGCATGACAACATTGCACCGATCCCATTGGCCTTGAAGAAGCACATTCTGTGATTCTTTCTTGTAAGACCAATTGATAAGTCTGATCTTATTCTTTGCTCTAAGAGTCATTCTGATGGCATGACTACAAACGGTGTAATTAGTATGATCGATAAGCGGCTAAGGAACTAAGGTTGAGGCTTGGGTGTCTAAGGGATGAAGATAAAAGGGGTAGTTCATGTCGATGGTGGAAGCAAAGGATCGTGTGTAGTCAAAGTCTCCCATGATGAAACTTAAGAGAAAAGTCGAAGTAAGGATCGATGATTTTGGTAGAGATGAATGGTTATGCCAAATGCGATGATGGAGATGCAGAGTGACGATGCGGCAAAAAAGGGGACGAAGAATCAAGAATGGGGAGAAATTAGGTTCATGGTTACGAAGCGAAATTGGATTGGGTCGATAAACCGATCTTACTCTGGTACCATGTTGGAAAAAACAAAACTGAACTAAAACAATGCATTTTTGGAACTTTGCTCTCAAATTGAATGAATATTCATCATTTTTGGTCAATCAATTTCTAACAAAAAATCCAGTAGGCTTTAAATAGCCAAAATAAACAACCAAATGCAACTAGGCCAAAATAAAAACAAGACACTACAACATTACTAGTATCCAGACTGGTACGTAAGCCCTATTGGCACGCAGGCCCAAATAAAGAATACACACACATTATACACTTTAACTTTCAACATGTGTCTATAGATAGAGGTTATTTTTACAAAAGAATTTTTCCTATTGTTTCCATTTCATTTCCCTCCCTTTACTATAGTTTTATTATTCATTGCATCTATGTTATTCTACATTTTCTATTTTTAATAACGTAACATATATTTTTTGGCCAATACATTTTTGTTATTTGTTGTATGAGAAAACAAAATGAATATGCGTACACCAAACAATAAAAATTAGTAACTGAGGTAAAAAAATAGTATAACTAGTAATTATGTTCTAAATAAAACCATATTTGGGTAAAAATTTAAAATATTATAATTTCAAACTGTAGGGAATAAAATATCAAAATATTATAAATCACTCTCAACATTTCATCAAAATTAAAAGAAAATCTTAAATATCATTATTTTTGTTAAAAAATTTAATAAACTTATAATTTTACCCTATTAAACACACACACACACACACACACACACACACACATATTCTAAATTATTAAAATATATATTTTAAAAATAATATAATATTTAATAAATTTTCCAACATTTAATATAAATAAATGAATAAAAATAAAAAAATTATGAAAATTAAATACACACACTCTAACTTATCAATATATATTTTTTAAAAATAAAATAATCTAATATTTAATAGCATTTAATAGAAATAAATGAATAAAAATAAACAAAAATTATAAAATATATAATTAATAGAACCAAAATAAATTGTATTGTATAGGACCAGTCTGACTGTCTGAGTATATGGTTTGTCTTGGGTTAGGGTCATAAAATCAGAACCATCTATATTTTAATTTAGATAATTCAAATGCAACATAGCACCTCTACATGACACATGTCACATGATAGGCTCCTCTTTTAAACTTTTCATACCCAACAGCACAGTTTGGTTGGAAGGTAGGTTGGTAGCACCCGGTGGCCCGATGTGAAAGAATAACCCAAAATGAGTTAATTTTTATATCTTATTTAGAAACTAGTCCAATATTAAAAATATTAAATGATAAATTTATTTTTCACATAAACCCGTTCATTGATGATAATTTTATGTAATATTTTTACAAATTTACTATAATATTATTACGATTTATTTATTCATTTTAATTTTAATTGGGGATACAAATGTTCCTTTTCAATATAGTTTTCCTAAACAAAAGAGTGATAACATTTTATTTTTAATATATTTAAAAATTTTAATAATTATTAATTGGGGAAATGACATTAAAGCATCAAAAGATTGAATTAAATTTAAATAGAGACTAAAATATTTGAAAATTCAAGATAAAGACAAAAAAAATCCTTTAGTAAATTGGTTTAAAAATTTAGTACTTACGTTCCATGATTTGCTGACAACAAGAATTCAGTCACTGACAAATGAAATTCACTAATTTATAAAGAAAAAAATTATGAAATATGTCAAAATTTCCCACTATTTGCTACTCATATATCCTTTGTTGCAAAAAAAAAAAAAACGTTGATTCGTAAATGAAAATGATTTTTCAAGTAATGTTGCATTTAATAAATTTTTTTACAAATTAAAAAATATTACATATAAATTTTTATTTTGAGGATTGCAAATTATGGAATGAAAGTAACAAAAATTTTAATCAATTCATTGAAAAATATTTAATCTTTATTTTAGATTTCCAAGTATTTTAATTTTTATTTAAGTTTAATTCAACCTTTTGATTGTTTAACCTCATTCTCCCTAGAAATTTTTTTAGAAATATTAATTTTAATATTTGGTGCCTGCATCCCCATCTTTCATTTTCAAGAGAATGAGTGAACAGTTGTTAATCGCCAATTTCTTTATGCTCACCAATACAATATAACCACACTTCAACACGTGGCATGTATCCGTGTGTATGCCACTATGGCTACGTTTTTGCCTGCTTTACTAATTTTTCCTCATTAGTCCTTTTCATATTGTAAATATTTTTCATTTCTCATATTCCAAATTCATCAATTCGTTATTGGAAAATATTAAACTATTAGATTAGATCAAATTATTGATTAATCGATTATTCATGTATATTAGACTATATTAGACTTATTTTCTATTATATAATTTTTGTGGTGCACACTTTAGACGTTGATTGAATTAAAAGCTGGTGATAAAACAATTACCTGATAGTGTCTTACATGGAATCCTCTGTCTAGTAAAAAGTAAAATGTGTTGATACATGAATTAAATAATTCAGACGGAATGTTAATAAAATTTCAAAAGAAGGAATTTATAATAATTAGATCCCTTATGAATTTTTTTAAAAAGTAAGTTATAAATATTGATTCACACAATTACAAACAAGAATCCCAACCAAAAACTGTGAGCTATATTAAAAATTTAAATATTTCATTTGTAATTAAAATTCTTAATTTTTTTAATTATTTAAATGAATATTGACAAGTTATTATTTTAAAAAAAAATTATCGGACACATAACTATAATCGATTCTCTTTTTTAAAAAATTTACTGTCACTATTAAAGGGCTAAAATCGCAAAAATTTGGACAAGTTTATGTGTCACATAAAATTAAATTAGGTCTTGCCGACTTTTGATACTTCTTTTGTTAAAAAATATAAGGCATTTTTAATCAAATCTCACCTCTTAATAAAGTAATTACCTACTTTTAAACTAACTCTATCTTTCCATATTTATCATTATTAAACACTCTATAATAAATATAAAGTGATTATCAATAGGAGCACTTTTAAAATTGATAAATTAAAGTCGTATGAACTTTTAATTGAGAATATATGAACTTTATATTGTGCATAGTGAACATTGTGTTGTGTATTGTTTGCTTACTTGTGTATTTTGTCAAACTTAGCCTACTGATAAAGTAGAATCTTATGGACTTTTAATTGAGAACAAATGAACTTTATATTGTGCATAATAAATATTGTATCATGCATTATTTGCCTAACTTCAATATTTTGTTAAGCCTGATATAATGATAAATTAGAATCACATGAATTTTCAGGTGAAAATATATCACAAACTTTTTTTTTCTTACAACTGTCTTTAACTAGCCGTCCTCCCAGGAGGCTACGAATAAGGAGGATAAAGTCTTTTAAGATAAGAAGATTTATCATTGTTCAAAATATGGGAGGGCTGGACACAGTCGTAAGACATGCATGAATCCTAACGCAGCATGAGAAGTGGTTACATTGAATTTTTTTAGTGTACACAAGCAACTATAATTATGTATATAAAAGCATTTTCAAATAATAATTTTTGGGTAAGTGGGAATCACAAATATTTTTTGTTTGTATATGTAGAAGTAACTATTAGATATTTTGAATATAGTAGCTAACTTTTTGTATATATCAGACTTAAAATATTGTGTCAAACTTTATGTGGATACTTGTTTTAGTACCTAGGCTAATACCAGCATGAGATTATTCATATATGATGTAATTATTCTTCTTAATATTGAAAATACATAGACTTTCTGTTGAGCATGTGTGGACATCATTTTGTGCACAATGAATGTTGTGTCGTGCGTGGTTTGCCTAACATCATTTTTTATAGTCTAAGCTAGTGAAATATTGAAAATGTATGATTTTTTTATTCAGCACACGTGAACATCGTATTATACATAGTGGATATTGTGTCGTGCATGGTCTACCTAGTCATTTTTGCTAAAACCAAAGCTAGTAAAATACTTGAAATACATGAAAACTTTTTATTGAAATGCGTGGACATTGTCTTGTGTATAGTAAATGTTATATCGT
This sequence comes from Prosopis cineraria, assembly GCF_029017545.1. NCBI lineage: Eukaryota > Viridiplantae > Streptophyta > Magnoliopsida > Fabales > Fabaceae > Prosopis > Prosopis cineraria. The sequence goes on along the minus strand of NW_026555335.1, from coordinate 34,757,487 downwards.
ACATAATCTATTTTGTTGTTTTAAGAGTTTATGCAAGTTCTAAATTCAAATCAAATAAAGAACAAAATTATATTTTTAATCTTAAAAAAATTGACAATAAGAACCCTAAGGCCTGAAAAGTAATATCAGATTCATTTAAACTTAAATTATAATTTTTAAAGCATTTAATGCCATTTTCTTTTTTTTTTTTTGTTTTTTAGGGTTCGGGAACAAAGGAAAAGGAAGGAGAATTAAAAAAAAAAAAAAAACGGAAAAAGCTAAACGGAGTAACTCTCTGGTCGGATCTTCTCGACATCCTCCAGTGGGCAACAACATTGCTTTGGAAGCTTTGGACTCTGAAGTCAGAACTCTGAGCTTCACTGGTTCGTCGAAAAGTGACCTATTATCTATCATCGTCTGCATCAGAAAATATATAATTTCCTCTCGTTCCGAAAAGATTTCAGCTGCAGTGTTAATTTCAAGAAATTATGGCTGGATGTTGCAGCTTCACTGCTTCGCGTGACCGGTGCTACCGCTACTCCTTCTCCAACGCCGGCCTCAAATCGGCCACGGCCGATCTCGGCGACGGTACTATCATGCATTGCTGGGTCCCTGGAACGCACAAGGAGTCCAAGCCTACTCTGCTTCTCATCCACGGAATCGGAGCCAACGCAATGTGGCAATGGAACGACTTCATTTCTCCACTAATCCGTCGCTTCAATGTTTATGTCCCAGACTTAGTTTTCTTCGGCGACTCCTGCACGACCCGACCCGATAGGTCTGAATCGTTCCAAGCTAGGTGCGTGATGAGCCTCATGGAGGCTTACGGTGTGAGGAAACTGAACGTGGTCGGCGTAAGTTACGGTGGCTTTGTGGCCTATAGCATGGCGGCACAATTTCCAGAAAAGGTGGAAAAGGTGGTGCTTTGTTGTGCTGGAGTGACCTTGGAAGAGAAAGATATGGATGAAGGGATGTTTCAGGTAAAAAGTGTGGAAGAGGCTGTGAGTATTTTGCTGCCACAGACTCCGGAGAATATGAAGAAACTGATTCAGCTGACGTTTGTGAAACCTATGAAAGTTCTGCCTTCTTGCTTTCTAAATGATTACATTGATGTAAGTGATGCTGATTCCACTCATTAAGCCTGATTGTCCCCTCTATGGTTGCTTTGCTATACTTGTATTTCTTATTTTTGGTCCTTTGATGAGGGTTGCTTCAATTGTGTCATAGACTGGTTCCAATTGTTCGAGACTTTGGATAATTATTACATCCAAGATGAACTACAAAGGAGGAGGATAGCCTATAGGACTTCGTGTTACTTCATAGATTGATCTGGTTGGAATATGATCAATTTTGATTTGCCCCCAACATTATATATTTACTTTCTTCTGTTTAAGTGAAATAACATGTAGTGGCAATTTGGCGCCTGGCAGATTAGTGAGTCCGTGAAGCTTTGATTCTTATATTATTTTGAAGAAACCCTCGGTACTTATGGTCTTGATTCATATGGTTGCCGAGAAATAGAAGCATTAACACGCTAAAAACTACCACATATATTTTCCCTTCTCTCTTCGTAACAGCACTCTTCTATAATGCTCTACAGTAATGTTTTGAGACGCTCTTGGTGATGTTAGGTTTCACCAGATAGTGTGGAAAATTTTATCTGGTTTTATAGCATGTAATAGCAGGACGACAAGTCGTCTAGAGGGATCTTTTATGGAGTACTCTAAAGTAGATATTGAAAATGTCAAGTTGTCTGTTGTGATGCCAGGAATGACATTGTTCTTTCATTTAAAAAAAAAAAAAAACATAAATGGAGGAATCATGGAAGATGAAGACATGAGGAATGATGAAGAAATGGAGCTTATCTCTGCCGTGCCATATAATTGTTATCGGACAAAACCCTGTCTTGCATGTCCTTAATCACCTGATTATTTAGGAAATGCTTGGTTAATAGTCACTAGTTGCATTATCTGATTAGTTTTTCGACATTTATATGCTTTTCTGTTTTTCCCATTTTCTTTTTAAACTGAAGAATGAATGTAATCTGTGATTGCTTGTATATAGTGTATCCAGTCATGTAAAGATTACAATCATGACATTGTTTTACGACCAAGACTTGTCTGCTGGCAGGTGATGTGCACAGAAAACCGCCAAGAGAGAAAAGAACTAATCTATGCATTGCACAAGGGCAGAAAACTATCTGATCTTCCTAAGATTACTCAGGTTCCGTTTTGGCTCCTGGCTTTATCTGAATTGCTTCCTCCGCATTTTTTAAGTCTTGCTCTTGCCCTGTATCATCTTAAAAGACATTTAACTTTCTGCTTCTGCAGCCTGCATATATTATCTGGGGAGAAAAGGACTTGGTATTCCCAATTGAATTAGCACACAGACTGAAACGGTAATTTGAAGCCATCTGAGTATTCCCTATTAATCACAATATCTTGTATAGACTAATTTTTCTTGAATTCAGGCTCACGATTATGTGGAAGTTATTAGTTTTCACACAAACAAACCAGTTCCTTCTTGGTTACCCTGATGTTGTAGGAATTAGGAAGAATACCAAATGAAATAATCTTCATCCACCTATCTACATAACATCGGAAATTGCCTTTTGTATTTCCACTCACCTTTCTGCTTAATAAACGGATTACATTGTTCTTTTTTCTACATATTCTTGCTTCTTCTTGGTTATCCACAAATAAGGCTGCTTGTTGTTGCTGTGTAGGCATCTAGGAGATAATGCACAACTATTTGTCATTAAGAACGCAGGACATGCTCTCAATATAGAGAAGCCCAAGGAGCTGTATAAGTATTTAAAATCCATTCTAATCGAGTCCTCGGTTCCAACAAAGCAAGAAAACCACATTAATGGTCACACGGAGTACTAGAAATAGAAAGTTCAGAGATCAGAAATGCGGAGACGGGCATTGTAGATGTGATTGTTTATCTATTTCTTTACACCGATGATGAGCCATGAGGGTATTTGTTTTGGGGAAAGCTTGAATTGTAACCATTCTTAAGGAAACAGGTAACCAATCATATTTTAGAATGTAAATTGAGATATGTATGTGTGAGATATGTAACATGTTACGTCTACATATTTTAGCTTCAATTGTTGAGTAGAAGTGTGTACGTGTGATATATGTAACTGGTTTGTTTTCCAGTTGAAACTTATCTATTTATTTGCATAAGTACCTGCATCATCAATATATACGAGTATGGGAGAATGGCATATAGGTTTCAGAAGATAAATTTAATAACAGGTAGGTCCCAAAAAGTTTTGTTTGACTATGAGTTGTAAATATTAGTTTAAAGGGATGATGTAATTTTTAGTCTATCAAATTTGTCTCGTATATTAATTTAACCTGTCAAGTTTAGTTTTTATTGATTCAATTCTGTACGTTTACTTTAATTATCAGTTTGATCTTTATTGTTTAAAACAAGGTTACATTGTTAAAATCTGTTGAATGGATAATAGAATATTGATTGTAGCCATATACATTAGTGAAAAAAGGATAATTCTTTAGGTAGGAAAAAACAGAATTTGAAATTTTAAAAAACAAGAGAACAAAATACAGTAAAATGAATTATATTAATAAAAATTAAATTAATTTGAAGTTTAATTTGTTCTCAAAAAAATACTCAAATAGATTGAATGTATCATATTATTGTAGTCTGTCTAATTAAAATGTTACAAGTAATTTAAATAAAATTTTGTATGACATTTTTTTAATTGATTTTATTCTTATAACAAAATACAAATTTAACTTCTTGCTCTTTCTACCATCATTAATATTAAATTCAATTTATATTTAACATAACTTAAATGTTATGTCTTTATTGAATAGATTACAACTGACGCAATGCATCGGTCTACCTAAGAATTTCTCTTTATTTTCATTTAGCTACATATACATGCTAAGTCATCATCATGTTTAATAACTAGATTATTTTAAAAATTAATTTGTAGTTTGAAACTTAAAGAACTCATATAATAGTTCAAGAAAACATAAGAGATGAAATTAATAAAAATTAAACTTGAGAGATCAAATTGATAAATTAGGCAAACTTAAGGGATTAAAAATTTTATTATCTCTAGTTTAAACAGTTGCAATTGCAAATATAAGAATTTTAATTACAAATTAATAAAAATGGCTTATAAAAAATTAAATCAGTATTTATAATTATCCGAAAAAATTTAGTTGTCATTGAATACTTTTTGATATTTGCATCCACAATCTCAATTATATGGAAAAGGAAGAAGGCAAGAGGAGGAAAGGAAACAAAGGAAAGGATGCAGGAAGACTGGTGATGGATTGCGGACAGAGGTAGAGAGAGGTAAGGTTGGAGGTAGAGAGAAGTTAGAGAACACATGGTCTAGAAAAAGAGACAAGGGATTAAGAAAGGATGAGTGTGAAGATGAGAGAGAGAATGAGCCTAGTCCATTTTAAATTTTGAAATTTAAACAAAACAAAATAAAATGAAAAAGAATAAGTTTTTATTTTAAAATTTTGAAACTTGAAGGAATTGAAAGAATAGAGGGAAATAAAAAAAAATGAATCAACTTTTTCTTTATTCATTAAAGTGACAATAGATTTCTTAGATATATTGATAAGCGTGTAACTTATTTTTAGTTTGGTTTTTGATCGATTAGGTTTAAAGATGAATTAAGTTTGAGTTTTTTTTTAAATATTTTTCACAATCAAAATGTATGCACGCATTTTAACTAATAATTTTTAACTATTAATTAGTTTTAATGAAAAAAAAATTCTTGAAAATAAAACATATTTTTAACAATTATTTAGTACATTTAACTATTAAAAACTGATATGTTACTTTTAAAACACTTGATTATAAAATTTAAAAATAATCATAAATAATTATAGATAATATTTAACTAATTGCAACATATTTTGACTAATGACTTACCCATAATTAAATTTTAAAAAAATTAAAACAAACTTATAAAAAAGGTAAAGGGGCAAAAATACTCACAAAATAGTCAACGATGGATTCCCAATATTCTAAAGTGACGAAAAGAACAAAAATATCCATAATATTATATGGATAGGTGCAAAAGTAATTAAACCATTAATTTTGACTTAATATTGTTAACTTTGACCGTTAAATGTTAACTGTGCATGCCACGTGTCAGTCTTTGCTGACGTGGACTAAAAAAAGGGCAAAAATACTCATAAAGTCATCAGTCAGGAACAAAAATACCCATAACATTATCAGAATTGGTTCAAAAGTGACCAATACATTTAATCCCTTAAATGTTGACTGTCTAATTGACACTTAAGCAGAAGTTAATTATTTTTTGCTGATGTAGATAAAAAATATTCCAAAATAAATTTTTATGAATGTTGTTTGATCATTATATGATACCTATAATGTTACTTTAATAGGTGCAATATTGACTAATTTATTAAAATCAATGCCATATAATTTCTTTCCATCACCACGTATCTCGCCCCTTTCTTTTCTCCCTATCCACTCATTTTTTTTGTTTGTAAAACTTGAGATTTAATATAGTGAGATAGGTTGTTCAAAATCAAAGATCAAGACTGAGCACATCTAACTTAAGAACATTGTTACAACCTTAAGCAATTGCATTCACCATATATTTGAAATTTTCAAATGATTTTCGCCACTATTGTAAAAAAAACAAGTAATTTAATTTGATATTTAGTTAAAATGATATTTTCTCATATGATATTCATATAATAACCGATTAACTTGTAAAAAATTTTATTTAGGAATATTTTTTGTCTACATTAGTGAAAAAAATAGTTAATTTTTGTTTAGGTGTCAATTAAATGGTCAACATTTAAGGAATTAGATGTATTGGTCACTTTTGCACCAATTCTGGTAATGTTATGGGTATTTTTGCTCTTGGCCGATAACTTTGTTGGTATTTTTATCCCCTTTTTTAGTCCACGTCAGTAAAGATTGACATGTGGCATGTACAGTCAGTATTTAACGATCAAAATTAATATTATTAAGTCAAAATTAATAGTTTGGTTACTTTTATGCCCATCCATATAACGTTATAGGTATTTTTGCCCCTTTTTTAGTCCACGTCAATAAAGATTGACACGTGGCATGCACAGTCAGTATTTAACGGTTAAAATTAACAGTGTTAAGTTAAAGTTAATGGTTTGATTACTTTTACACCCATACATATAATGTTATATATTTTTGCCCTTTTCATCACTTTAAGATACTGGGTGCCTGTCATTAACTATTTTGTGAATATTTTTACCCTTTTACCCTTATAAAAATATATAAAATAGTTATGAAGTCTTGATTCAGTTTGGTTCAAATTTTTAAGAGATAAAAATTTGAATCAAACCAAACCTATCGATTTCTTTTAACAAAAAACCTAAACTAAATCTCATTTATAATTGGTTTCAATTGATTTATGTTGATTCGGTTGGATGTAACTGGCTTTGAAGTTTAACTAGATGAGTTAATTTCCTAGAAAGGGAAGGATGCAGATGCGCTCCCTTGGCAAGGTCAAAACATAACTAATAATCAAAATGGAAGTAAATTGGCATATGAAAGAAAGGAGTGGATTAATTGTTCTAGTTAGTTCCCCCAATTTTTTTTTTAATGTGGACTCTTCATTCCTTTTAATTCAATTTTTTTTTAAAAAAAAGAAGACGATAAGCAATCAGGTCTCCGACATTTTCTAATGCAAAGTAATAGTCGAACTTGAATCGGGCATAGGCTTATATGACTATGGAGCAAATTTGTCTTGCCAAATTTCTCGCGAGGATAAAAGTGTCTTAAAAAATAATTCTATAGAATTACTATGGATTCCACGCTTATAGCTACAAAATTCAAGGGTGAACGGTGGATATATTTTAAGGGGATCAATGAATTTAAATTAAATTTCAACTAATTGTAAAATATTAAATTTTAAAAATTTACAAGTTTAACTATCAATTTTTTAATTTTATTGTAATAAATTTACAATTATTTTAAAAATTTTAATCAAAAAAATAAATTTATTTATTTTTCAATCATGTTAACAGGAAAAATAATTTATTTTTTAAATTTTAACAGACTTGATCAGAATGCTAATGCCAAATTCATTTTCCAAGCATTAGTTTACACTTTTCTTTTGAGAAAAAAAAAAGAATCATTTTCTAGAGTAGCTTACCTCCAAATTTCAATAATCAAGTCAAAAGAGTTTAGAAGTTCAAACTTGAAACAGGCAAAGACCAAATAACAAACAAGGAAGAAACACAGTAGCGATCAGATTTTTTTTTTTTTTTTTTTTTAAGAATCACTAACTGGAGAGGCATGTTTGCAATGTCCAAGCCTACATTACAGAGATTAACCACGTGCATATTTATCTTTATTCTCTTCTTTTTCTCTTTGGCTTCATTTTTTACAGATAAAAAAGGCATTACGGGGTTCCCCCTCCACAGTCTCAGTAATGACCTGCCAATTGCTAATTAAATTCAGACAAACACCCCCTTGAGCGTCATTACTAGGCAACAAACAACCCCTGCCAAAATCCAACTCCAAACACCACCTGCAAATGCAAATTTATTCCCATTATCATCAAAAATATAATCGTCTTTTAAAAAATAGCACATAGATAGACATATTCAATATAAATATAATTTGTCATAATTTAAAAGATAATGAAACTTTTAATTCTTCAAATATCAATTATCAATTTGGTTCATTAAGTTTAACTTAATTATCAATTTTGTTATTATTGTTTAAAAAGAAATAACATTGTTAAATTTTACTAATATAAATAATAAAATATTGATCATAGCCATATAGATTAACAAATAAAAGTATAATTATTTAAATAAAGAAAAAAACTAACAAATTTTAAAAAGTAAAAAAAAAACAAAATGTAAAGTAAAATTTTACAGATTGGAGTAAAATTTAAAAGACTATTTCACCATAAAAATTAAAAGACTAACATGATAATTAAAAAAAAATAACGAATAAAATAATAAAGATCGAATTATACCTAAGATAAGACTTAAAGTTTTATTATAAATCCCTAATCCCACATAAAAAAGATTAAAAAAAACGATTCCATTAGTGGTTAAACCACGTTCAAGCATCCGATTCTCATCCTATAGCACTTTCCATATGCGAGAATCAGGAAAGGTAAAGAAGATTGAAAAACACACCATAGCAAGGAAGACAGAGAAAAACTTACGGGTCGAAAAAGGAGCAGAATCGGAGCCCCAAATGAAATCCGGATTCTGACTTCGATTCGAGCAATCTAAGCTGGTGTTGAACCCGCCTTTACAAACACACACAAACGAATTACCGGGTAAACCATACCCGCAAATCCCCCCACTCATCTCGCAACTGTTACACTTGCTACTCACAACGCTGTTATCCAAATTCCCATACGAATACTTCACGGCAACACCGTACTCCCACCGGGTCGGGTCAGTCGGGTTATCCCCCAGTGACATCACCGAAGAATAAGCCTGGCACTTAAGTGACCTCAAGTTCAACTCTCCTTTATCGTCAAGGTTCGCCGGCGAGTACACACAACAAGTATTGGTCGGACCGAAGAGAGGAAGACCAAGGGACACGACGGAAGGACAAGAGTACAACGCAGCACAAAGGTGGTCGTACGAGAGGTCGCAGATGGGCGTGGATTTGACGGTGAGGGAAGACGTGGGTGGTTCGCAGGATAGGAGGATGAAGGTGGAAGAACCGATCTGGAACGGTGTGGTCCAGTCAAGGCCGAAATTGGTGGGTGAGGTTTGCATGAAGGTGCATGTGGACATGCACGGTGGTGCGATGGTTAAGGTGGAGGTGGTGTAGGATATGGAGGTGATAGGGTACGAGCCGGATTGAGTAGTGAGGTAGAGCTGGTCGCCGCCGGTGGTGTTGGGTGCGCATGTTATGTACGGATGGAACAGAGGAGAGCCGCAGCCAGGGCCGGTGCCGAATGGGTACTTTACCGGCGTGGACCCGCAAGTGTCACGGCAGGAGACGGCGCCACCGGTGGCTATCGTTGGCGATGATAAGAAAAGGAGGAAGAGTTTGATGAGGGGGATCGAAGAAGGAGGTGTCATTTGGCGGTGTGTTTTATTGGAGACTTGGTGGGGTTTTTGGTTTTAATAATGTTTTTAATTAGCTACTACTCTCTTATATGGGAGGCATCTACGGACACTTGACGCTTCTTTAGTAAATAATAATATAACCTCAAGGCTAAAGGGGTGACATTCTAAATAGACATGGAGGAAAAGAAATTGAAAAAACAAGTGAGAAAATTAAAATTGGCGAATAAAGATTTTTATGTAGTTGATCAGAATTGAGGTTGTAACTAAGAAAGACTTCCAAGTTAATAAAGACGTCAAATGGAAGAGAAAAGAGAAGGTTAGGGTGGGAGAAGCTCACAAATATAATCTGACTTGCAAGTTACTTGGAACCACCAAAATTATAGAGTACAACAATAGGTTGGATCTAGCAGAAGGATGGGATTAGTTATCTACAATATCATAAATCAATGCTTGAATACTTATTAAAAGAAGTGTCTGCATTTATATCTAACCATGTTTCAAATAAAATTATCTTTTGAGAAATGTTGATCAAACATAGCAAGTCTATGTAATGGAACTAAACTAAGAATCACAAGCCTTGGTAAGTTAATTATCAAAGCAAACATCTGAACAAAAGGTTCTAATTCATGGAACGAACATAAATCCATCAAAAAGTAGATTGTCATTTTAAATAAAAAGAAGACAATTTTTTATTAGTCTATTATTTGCCATGATGATAAACAAGAGTCAAGATCAATCATTAGATTTTGTGAGATTGTATTTGACAAAGCTAATTTTTACACATGGTCAACTTTATGTTGCTCTTTCTAAAGTTAAAGGAGTTGACAAACTAAAAGTACTCTTGAATGATGATAGTTACAACAAAGGAAATGCAACTGCAAATGTGGTATATTCTATTTCATAATTTGACATGAAGGTTTGTTGTTGTATGTTTCTTAACATGTACTATTTAGTAGTTATTATTTGACCGTGGCTAGTTCCTTACCTTAATTATTTTTTATCTTGCTTAAATTAAGAATTTGCTAAATTTGATAGCTCGCAATTCTAATTATTGTAGGAGTAGGTATTTTATCATAAGCTTACGTTACATTAATCAGTTTTTGTACTACTTCTCATGCATTGCATGGGGGAAGTAAACGTTAGTTACCTTTAATAGAAGGAAACGTGTTAGCAATAAAAAAACAAAATTACATAGCAATGAAGTTTTTTTTTTTATTCCTTCATTTAGTGTCTTGAGAAATTTGAAGGTATTACCACCTCCTACCTGAACTAATCCAAACCATCGTTATGTGGGATCATGATTATCAATTCTAGCCTCATAAATATCTCGAGAATACATTCGAGACATTTACTTAACACAAATGTATAGTTCAATACTCTAACTCAAGACCCAAGCTGAGCTAACTCAACTTTGACTAGTTGAACCAAGTGTTTAGAGTGAAGTTATGTTTTTTCTCTAAACCACAATATAATATATCAATACCTAATTAGCATTCTAAAAAAATGGAGAATTAATTTTTATAGGTGCTTATAATTTCCCTTGATTTTATTTTTTGAAAAGTTAGTTGTTCATTAATAATTTTAACATTTAAGGATTGATATATTTAATTGATCAAATTATAAAGGCTTGATTAAAATAAAATAAATTATAGGGACCGAATTTAAAATTGAGAAAAACTATAAAGACCTGGAGTTTTATTGTCCCAAAAAAATTAGGTAAAATCTTAATATGTAAAAAGTGCATATTTTTTCAATTATATCCTCTATATGTACTTTAATAATGATAATTGAAATTTCAATGTATATTTTTTCAAAAAACGTAATAAATAAGGTATAGATATAGTAAAAAAAATAATTATAAAACCCACTTAATGTTTTATATTTTGGACAAATTAGAGCTTCTAGAAGGCCCTATATAGTGAGTAAACTATATTATCCTATTTGTTGTAAGTTACTTCCTCTAATTCAAAATATAAGTAGTTGTTTTGAAAATATATATACCGATCAAGTCCTCATTCTCTTAAAAAGTATATATTGTTTTTTCTTTTTACCTTCAGCTCAAATTATCAATTTCCAAAAATGAGAGATACATTTATACTAAAATTTAAGTTTAATAAATACAACAGATAAAATGAAAGTTTTTTTTACATATATTTGGTTGTTTATATTTTGAACTAAGATTAACTAAAAAAAATTCTTATATTTTTTCCTGAAGGAAGCACTATCTATTGTTTCCTTATTCCTCAGGCAAAAAAAAAAAAAAAAAACAACATCATTTGCAAAATTTAATGAAATATTTGTAATAAATTTTAGGGTTAAGGTCTAATTTTGTTTATGTATCTATTTTTTAAAAAATGCTAGGTACCTTATACTCTTAAGTGGAGCAATTTTATCTTTGAATTATTTTTTTTCAAGGAGCAAAAAATCTTTTTGTTAATTAATTGTTAATTTTTTTATTTTTTGCAGACATGACATGTGTGTGGGACCCACACATAGTGACATGTAATACTTTGATCATGTCATTTAATATCAATTTTTTCCTGAACTCTTTTTTTAAGAGTGCTGAGCATCCTAACATTTTTTCTAAAAGCGCTGAACATCCTAAAATCTTGTTAAAATAAAATTTAACAAATATTATTAAAATATTAAGTATTTAATATTTAATAATTTAAATATCATTATTTAAAACATTACGCTACCTAATTTAATATTTTTTATTTTTTGCAATTTTATTTCAAAAATAAAAGTAATGAACCTCTAAATTAATGAAGAGATTTTTTTCTTTTTATTTCTCTATTTTTTCTTGTTGAGTAACTTTTTTTACAGCACATTAATATAATAAGTGATGTCTTTGAAATAAATATTTTTGTTGACATATTGTTGGTCATGATTTGTTATGTTTCTAATTTTACTCCTAATACTGTAATTTATAGAAAGTATTAAATTTAGGTAGTGTAATATTTTGGAGAAAGATTGTTGGTTGACCAATAAAATTATAAAAAATGACCTAAAAATTTAAGAAAATTAACCAATATTAAAAATATAAGTAAGTTTTGATAAGCACAAAAGGCATAACAGTTTGGGCATTATCTTAAAGAGAAGATTAAAAATTGATATATAAAAAATTAAAAAGTCATATATAAATTTATAAAATGCTAGTTTGAGTTATTAATATTTAAAAAGTAATCTATAAATATGAATGAATATTTATAAATAATAATATTTAAATTATTAAATATGAAAATATTTAATATTTTAGCAATATTTATTAAATTTTATTTTAATAATACTTTAAGGTATCCAATGCTCTTAGAAAAAGACTTTAGAGTACCTAGCGTTGAAAAAAAAAGAGTTTAGGAGTAAATTAACACTAAATAATATAATTAAAGTTTCACCTATTACTACACATGAGCCTCACGCACATGCCATATTTGTAAAAAAGGGTAAAATTAACAACCTCCTAATAGAAGGGCTTTTTTAGACCTCAAAAATATATTTTAGGAGGAAAATTTTTCTATTTAAGAATATAAAATATCCAACACTATAAGGATAATATTAAACTTTAACCTTAAATTATAAAAAGTAACCTTATTTTTTTTATTGTTGGCTTTGACATCCTTCTTTTCTCTCTTCTCCTAATTAACTATGCCAATCAAAGGTTTGTCTTTGAAAGTTGTTGAGATTTACCACATTCAACTAATTCCTCTAATTTCATGAATATTATTAATAATTGAACCTTGCAAAACTAAGAATATAATCATTTTTCAACAATAATCCGCAAATGAATAAAATTCAATCCAACTTATAAGATAGAGTGAAGTTGTGATACTACATAAAATAAAAGTTCCGACCTGCCGGATTCGAACCAGCGACCTAAGGATGACAGCTAGGATAAGCCCACTACAGTCCTCCGCTCTACCAACTGAGCTAAGGTCGGGAGATGACATTGCTGTCGCTGACTTATTATTACCTAATTCTTTTGTTAAAAAAAACTCTTTATTTAATAGATTATTTTACTCTAAAATAAATAAAAAATAATTTATTCAATAATAATATTTATAAAATAAATATAATGATTACATCTAAAAAGATTAAAAATATTTTATATTTTATAATATTTAATTTTTTAAAAAATATATTATATTTTTTAATAGACGAAGCATGTAACATCCATCTCACTCATCTATTTGTAGTTTTTGTTTTGGCCAGACATTTGTTTGTAGTTTGACAGAAGAATTCATAATTAACAAATGACCCCCGGAAATAAAAGGTGTCCGCAGATGAAATGCATAAATGAATACATACGAATTCTAAAACTAAATAAAATTATATGTTTTCTTAACATATTTCTTATTTTTCGCATTGCACTCCATTTCAAACAGTAGCGTGTGTCGCTAAAGTTTGGGATCCACTGATGAGCACGACGCGCTCATCATCCACACGACTGATTCTGACCTTTTATTTTATTTTAAAATAATCTCTATTACTAATTTTAAATTAATTTTTAAATATTTTATTTGTAAAAATAAAAATTATAATAATTTTTATTATTAAATGTAGACTGCCTTCAATGCTCATTAGATGATGAGTACTATAGTACACATCACTCCTAATAGAATTTAGATAATTTAGATTTAAATTTTTATTTTTATTTTATATTTATCAAAATACAAATTTATAAAAAAGATTAAATTTTTAATAAATCCATTGATCATTAATCTTATAATACATATTTAATTTGAACATTTTAATTTAATATAAATTTTTTATAGCTTTTATAAATTGATTATCCAAATATATTCTGGATAGTACATATATAATATAAACAATCTAATTTAATATTAATTTTTTTATAATTTTTACAAATTGGCTATCTTTATATATTTTTAATATTTCAAATTTAATAATATTTTTATCTTTTTTTAATTTTTATTTTCAAAAATATAATATTTAAGATATTTAAAAATTAATTAAAAATAAATGGCAGAAATTATTTTAAAATAAAATAAAGGGTCAAGATCATCCATGTAGGTGATGAGCATGGCAGAGAGCAAGGAATGCGAATCCCTAAATTTTGTGATGAATTATTTTTCCACAAGTCAGCGTGTGCAAAATTATTTTACTTTCATTTAATGGAACTCAACTTTTGCCATTTTGATGAAGGCACTTTATTTATTTATTTTATCTTTTTTCGAATAAAAAATTTATGACAAACTGCATACAAGAAGAGACTTAAGACCTCGTTTGATTGTTTCTTTGTCTAATTATATACTAACCTCCTACAATCTAAAGAGGCTCAGTGAAAGACTAAAAGTTAACATTTATGTCCGAATTCTATATGGCTAGTCAGTTTATGTAAATTTGTTGACTTTCTGACAACTAACAAGCCGGATGTACAATATTTTTAATATTTTGCTTAGCATTATGCATGAGATGCTACATTCATTGAATGAGTAGGGTCTTGTCGCTTGCATATTGATTTGGTCATTTTTTTTTTTGCCAGAATTTAGTCAAATCACTACCCACCACTACTTACTTGGTGAAAACATTTTTTTTTTTCCTTCCATCAAATTCTGGGACCTTCAAGAATTTTGCCAATCTTTGCTTCAATGATTGTAAAATATGAATTTAAGTATTTTCATGAACCTTCAAATAATAATTCCTTGCAAGCCACAAAATGGAATGTTACGAGAGGTTTTCCTTATTCTTTCAGTAATCCTATCCATATGAGTCTAGTTTATTCCTTTCGAATAACACTATATGATATCTTTTAAAAACATTGTTTGATTCAAAATATATAAAATTATATAGTTTTTATGATTTTTTTCAAGTATATCCCAACATTATTTTTTTTGGGAAAAAGTATGACATATTGAAGTTATTATTAAGATATTTATATGAGATATTTAATGAGAATATAATTAAAAACATATACAATTTTTTAAGAAATTAAAGTTTCATCTAATTTTTTTTAAAATCATGAAGTAGTTATCGATATTTTATGAAAAATATTTGAGAGTACTTAAACATCTTTTTATGGATGGAGAAGGTAATTTCCAACATATTTTTCTAGATGGAGAAGGTAATTTCCGACGAGGAAAGCTAAATTCTTTTGCTTCCCCACAAATAGAAGCAAACATCTAGTCACGAGGAGCTTTCCAACCAGGGTAAATGGGGCATTGAAATTGGTGATTTTTCTTTGGCATAGGGTAAGGAACTCAGTCCTTGACACTCCAACTTATCAAAGATTCCATTGCACTTTTCCTTTCCATTAGAGTTTTCTTTAAACCAAATATGATTCTTATGTGTTCGAGGGAAAAGTCTAGTAAATTTACTAATAAAAATTGATTTAGTTAGTAAGAATTTAATCCCAAAATCATAAGGTTATAAATTTAAACCATGTTAGTTGATGTGAAAATTTTGTTGATGAGAAATTATGAATATTTCTTTAAGCATTTTTTGGTGACATGCTTTAACATTAATAAGTTTTTAAAACTCAACTCATCTAATTTTTTGTCTATAAAAAATATAAAAAAGAAAACATTCGACTGGTGTAGAACTATTTTTGTTTTATTATTATGAGAATTGATATTTTGTAAAATGTGTTTTGAGAAAAAAAAAACTTGTTTGAATCATTGCTTTGAAAAATTATATCTAAAGACTAAAAAAAATATAAAAACTTGTTTGACAAATTGTTCTCATAATATGTTTTGAGAATAAAAGGAAAAAACTTGTTTGATTAACTTGTTTTGTATAATTAATATTGATATGATTTTTATAATTATTTAACATCTAAGTACCATTGTAATTAAATAATGCTGAGAAAATTCTCTAATAAAAGGGGCTCATATCAAGAAATATAATGACTAAAATTATTTAAATGCCATCATCATCAAATAATAAAAGGACCATTTCAACTGTGCTTATGGCCCTTCAAGTAACAAAGTTGAATTGCATACAACACAATAGTCTTAGAACAATACACCTCTAGTCCCGCAACTACATGTAGAGTAGTGGATTGCCTCTATAATTATTACTTAGTAAAAATAAAAAATCCTTTAAAATATTGTTAGTATAGCCATTGTTAATCTCTTCATCATTTTTCTATACAATGCTACTTTCTTCTCTAATCTTGAATTCAAGTGTCTACTTTCTACACAATGCATCCATTCAGACACCAAAGCAACAAAAAACAAATATATATGCTATACGGATTCCTCCAAGTTATAGAAAATATGTGAATACTTCGTATGCATCATTCAAAACTTTACTTTCAAAACATGGCTCTAGCATTCCATTCTATAAAAAACACCAAAACTTCCACTAATTTCAACCCATATCATTGTATATGCTCAACTGATCAATCATGGTCTAGTCAATATGCATGGAATGCATTGAATCAAAAAGTTCTATTTGATCATATTCAAAGAACAAATCCCAGGTGGCTTGAAGAATAAGTGTAAGAAAGTGAGTCTAACTTAAAAAAATTATCATAACTATAGAGAACACATTCTAGGTGGTTTGAAGAACAAATTCTAAAAGCTTCACAAATATTGATTTGAGAAAGAAAAAAGAATGAGGACAGAGAGAGAGAGAGAGAGTTCAGGAGATAGGAGGATTGTTTTGGTTTGAGTTATTTACCATAGTGCCATTAATGAAATCTATTATTCCTTGCCTCCTCTATTATTCTTTAGGATAATAAATCCAAAATATCTCATAGAAGTTCTCATTTTTTTACTCTCCATAACACAATTTGATTTTTCTTGTCTTTCAGAATATCTTACCAAAAACACCTCACCATGTAGGTTTTTTTCCCCCTCTTGCTTTTCTATTCTAAAAAAAACAAACAAGCCCCTTGTAATTTCTAATTTGTTTTTAGTTTTTCACATGTATCTTCTTATTATATATAATTCTTTTTGAGTTGCTGTCGTGTATCAAATATGAGCACTTCTTCTGGCAGTGATTTGAACCTGATCCACCATATTATGAGAAAGTAGCCGTTTCTGCTAAATTTAAGTTGCATTAGTTGAATTTTTGTTTTGTTGTCTATGCGTTATAGTAGTTCTCTTTGGGCTATTGTTTAGCCCAGGCGAGATCATAACAATAACCAGTGAGATAGACGGCTGGGAACATCCTATCACTCGGTTCTAGAAACAGCGAATCACACCTTCATTTCGTTTTTTGGACCGAGAAGCAAGAATCGCAACTTCATTACCGTATTCATATATTATTATCATATTATTCCTTTGTAAAGAAAACTCAGACCACCAAATTTGTTTCGACCTCCACCAATTCGAGAATTCCAATTTCCAATTTCTCTAACCTCATCCTCCTATTGCTCTGACGCTCTCCTCGAGCCTTTATCTTCCACGATATACTTACTCTTCATTCACTCTTTTACTTTCGTCCTTCATTCCTGCTTATCTTTCCCTGCCCTTCCCCTCTCTTTACTGTCGGAGAGAGCGAAGCGGCCCAGGTTAAGGGAAAGTCGAGCACTAACAGGTTTGTCTATGTATTCCTAACTTGTCATTTCTTAAAGAATTTTTTGTGGATTATTACGTATTCTAGGTTTTCGTAAATCGGACAATTACCATTTTTAGTCGTAATTTTTATTGTTTAGAACACATGGATGTGATTAGAAGTAAGTAGTTGTTTCATTCGTTTCTCTTTTTCTCTCTTCTTCTTCTTCTTCTTCTTTTGGAATTTTACTTGCTTGTAAGTCATCTGTTGGTTCAACCAGCAATTATAAAACCTATTTTTATGCTACAACTGCAAAGGTACTATCAATGAGAGTTTCAGTTATGTTTCCTATTCGGTTTGTTCTGTACTCTTGTATTGTTGGCTAGTTGCGGAAGCCTGTAAGATTTTGACAAAAGTACTTCTTTTGTCACTTAAATTTGGGGCCAGTTTCAATTCCAGGCCACGTGCCTTGTGTCCATTTTTCCCTACATTATCGTTGTCTTCCTAATTTACTAACACCATCCAAATTGTTCATTGAATTAGCTGACCTATGAAGTAAACATGAGTATGTTATAAATCGAAAAACGGCATTGTTTTTTTTTTTTTTTTTTCAAGGCATTTCCATCCTCTTCCTTTTCAGGCGTCTTAGGTCATATATTAGGCTGGCTGTTGATGTTTGCGACTTAATATTTGGTACTGAATCTCCTGCTGGCCACGGCTTCCAAATGACTAATTCTACTAACAATTTAGACTGCAATAGCTAATGTGATTCACATTGAGAATTTTTTATAACCATCTACCACTAAATTGACACAAAAATCGGAAACGAATTTGGAATTGGTTATTTCTATAAAAAAGTTATTAGCTAATTGTTTTTATTGGAGATGAATAATACAAAAAATGTATGTATTTGAACGCGCACGCACACTTGCATTTATTTATTTATGCTTGCATGCATGTATTATTGAGTCAATGTTCATGGAAAATTAAAGTGTGAGGTGCCCATAATAAAGGATAATATTTGTTGCGCTTTCCCTTTAAAATGGATCATTAAATGGGAAGTTAAAAAATCTGAATTTGAACGAAACATGTGCCCAAGATATTATATTTCATATTCAAACGTATCTGCCTACATCTTGTTTAGGAAGTGGTAGCGTTAATAAGATACAAAGGGTGAGGAGAATGACTTGAGAGGGGCCTTTATCAATTTCTGCATATCTACCACCTCATATTTATGATGATTGGACTGCCATTTATGTATTTCAGAGCAAGTCTTTTGGATTGTGAAATCTTTTGACCTAATTTCACTGTTTTGTTTTAATTAAATGATTTTTAAATTATTCATGTTTCCATCTTATTGTTTTGTGTGGCACACTGAACTGCTTCTCTCCTTTTAAGCCGTGCACTAAAACTCTAAAGCTATTTTCCTTCCATTGTTGTTCATATATTTTCAGTCCTTTTTTTTTTTTTTGAAAAATATGTAGCACATTAAATTTCAGTCCAATAGTTATACAGCGAGCTGAAGATTATGAACAATGCTTATTGATCAACTTATCCCCTTGTTGAAGGTATATTGGATGGCTGTTACACCTCTCGGAAGTACATCTGTTGCACAATGGGGAGTTCGTCCTCAATTTTTCTTGAGATCCTGTTTGACTGGCAATGGTGTGTCATCTAGATACAAGTGAGTCATTTGGTTGCATATTTCATTGGTAGAATGCAAGTAATAAATTGTATGTGGTTGGTAGTCCAGCTGGTTTGGATTACTGTTGACATGAATGTATATTAATGTGATGTTGCTTTTACATGTAATGATACACCGAGTTATTCAGGTCTTATGCATGCTTTAGGTTGATGCTCTCCTGTGACACTTTGGAGAATTGTGACTACTTTAACTTATTTTCTCTATCATATGAGCTGCAGTGAGAAGAGTGGAACATATAACTTTGAGTTCGATTAAGAGAGGTAGAGGAAGGCCTAAGAGAACACTCTTGGAAGTTGTTGAACGTGATCTCTTAATTAATAATATTTCTAAAAGCTTAATAAATGATAGAGCACAATGGCGTCTTGCAATCCATGTAACCGACCCCACCTAGTGGGATAAAGGCTTGTTGTTGTTGTTGTTGTTGTTGTTGTATGAGCTGCAGTGATATAACCATAATCTACGTGCAATTTAAGTTGTGAGTAATGGTAGTTACATTGTTCTGTTGTGGAGTCAGTAAGAAGCAGGGACTGTTATCTATCCTGTCTATGTTAACCTTTTGCTAATACCTTAATAGATGCCTCCAATAATGTAGCATAGTTCATTGAGCTGAAGTGTAATTTTTGTGAGTCATCATGTTTGCAGTGTTTCAAGCAGGGTTAGTTTTATGGCTTCTGTGAGTTCAAAGTTTTTGTCTGGGGGTTCCTTGCACCTCCTATTTGGCCTGGGTTCATCTCAAACATTACATCGACACAAGGGATCAAGGTTGATAGTTAGAGCAGATACAGTAAGTACCAGCTACTTAGACAACAATGAGTTTTTCTAGGGCTTTCCTATGTGCTTGCACATTATGAAAATATTTCTTTTCCTTTGAAGTGCATGACTCCTATAGGCTAGACTGAGTATTTACTACGTCTAAAAATTGCAGGATTACTATTCTCTCCTTGGGGTGTCAAGAAATGCCAGTAAATCTGAAATTAAGAGTGGTATATTCACATTAGCTCCTCTATTTTCAGACTACATGATTATATCTTAATCATTTTCCAATGTCAAATGATCTGCTTAAGTACATTTTATTTCTTTGTTATTAGTTATCCACTGATTTCATTGATCACCATTTTAGTATTGCAGTGGTTTCTATGTGAAGGAAACTAAATTACCACAGTGGGCTTCACTCTTTTTTCTGTTCACAAATAAATTATTTTTCCCCTTTTATAAGCTGAGAACTAGAGTAATGATATCAATCAGATGGTGAATATTGATGGAAGGTCTAATTGTGCTGAGTGAATATACAACAACAGCAGCAGCAAGCCTTATCCTGTTAGATGGGGTCTAATTGTGCTGAATACATATAAGAATAAATAATGCTTGCTTAGCACATCTTAAATTTTCAAATTGCTATTTATCCTAATACCCACCAAGTGGGATAAGACTTGATGCTGCTGCATATCCCAATACCAAATAACGTACGGGTGTGATTTTCCATATCAAAGATCTCAAAAGTGAAATTAATTGCAATGTTGATACCTTGATTTCTTCTATTTTATTGTATGGTGATGCTTTTGTACATAACCAATATTTACTTAGTGTTTTTGGTATATTTTTGACATTACAGCTTATCGTAAACTTGCTCGGAATTATCACCCAGACGTGAACAAGTTAGTTTATCTTCTTCTTTACTTTGTACATATCTTCATGGCCTCCTGTACCTTGTTCCTTCCTCTTATTTTCTTTTGTTTGTATTCCCCCTTTTATGTTTCTATGATGAATCTTAGCCTCTTGACTCTGAAATTAGGATCCTTGATTCATTGAATACAACTATGCTACTGATAGATAAGGGTCTTTGCCTTATTGGCCATCTTCTATCAGATGAATTTAAAGAACAAGGAAAATGGTTTTAATGATGCCTTAGAAATGCTCCTTTGTTTAATTTTTGATGGACAATCCTTCAAGCTTTTAATGGTATTAAGTGTTAACTTTCAAATCTAATGATGCCCTGAGCTTGGCTTCTTTCTTTGTGAGCATATGTGCATCCACATGTTGATATCCCATCTTGGTACTGTTGATGGACGCTTAACAGATCTAGGTTCTTTTTCCTATGCCTTCTGAAATCATAAAATGACATTCATTCTAGCTATTAAAATCTTCCATTTTATGACTTCATTGCTGCTTTAGAAATGTAGCAGCTTGTTAGCCCCCTTTAGCTGTTGCTTTTAATATAGATTCTACAAACAACGAGGTTCTAATTTCATCCCTTTCTTCTCTTGCCTAGTAAAGATCTGAAAACCTATTCCATATATCTCTCTCTATGATCATGACTGATTAGATTCATTGTCAGTTAATATTCAAATTTCAAATTACACAACTTTTGATATCTTGCAATTCAGCGTATAAATGGTCATTCATGTATGACTTTCTCTTCAAATAACGCTTATGCTTTAGATGAAATGTGTCCTGAAATGGAATTGGGGGTCTAGGCTATGGGATTGTTGGTAAAGATGGCCTATGTTGGTATCATTTGCAGGGCAATTTGCTTGTTATTAATAGGGCAGGTTATAGATGTAGCTCAGTGCAATGGTTTCTCACAACATGGGTAGCATTGCAACTTTCATTTAACTTCATTCTGGGAGCTACTTGTGCGATGCTGTGGCTCAGGTAACTGGCTGGCCCTGCATATGAATAAGGTGAAAACAACCCTGATTTAAGTGATTTTGCAAAGATGATAGCTGAAGATTCTTTACCCATCCTTGGACAATCAGTATTGAAAGATTCGGTACTTTTCATCCATATCAGGAGCATGAGAAGGGGCAATGTTTTCTTACGCTCTTGATGTGGTTTATGAACAAATGGGAACCTCAAGATGCAGAGGAAATTGAAGAATTGCATAATGATGATTACTATTATGATTTTGCATTCGATGAATAGGAATTGGTTTATTTATCTTAGGCTATAAGTTTACTATGCCCTATTAATAAGTATAGCAGTATGGAGCTTTAATCTATTAGAGATGGCTCTTATGTGCGACTCAGGAATTTTCACTGTGACGTTTGTCCTTCTGTCGAAGCACTTCCTTGCAAACACCTCAAGTTCAAATTGAATTGGGATTAATGTGAATGACAGTTCTGCAAGTTCAAACACTTTTGTTTGGTTGGTAAACATCATTCACTTTTGTTTGTGCTGCAGAGAAGCTGGAGCAGAACAGAAATTTAAGGAAATCAGCAATGCATATGAGGTACAAATACACGTTCATGTTACTGGATTGAACTCTGATAGTCCTTATGTGTGTCTGGTGTTAAGTGGCCTCATGTGAGTTTAATTTTGTTGCAGGTCTTATCAGATGATGAGAAGAGATCCATATATGACACATACGGAGAGGCTGGGCTTAAAGGTTCTGGAATGGGCATGGGAGTAAGTTACTGAATATTTTTGTGGGAATTTTGTGTTTTTTATATTCCTGCTTCTCAAGAATGGTTTATTCTGTTGTGACAGGATTTCAGTAATCCTTTTGATCTGTTTGAGACGCTGTTTGAGGGCATGGGCATGAATCGTGGCATGAACAACAGAGGCTCTTGGAATGGAGCTGTTGATGGTGAAGATGAGTACTACAGTCTTGTCTTGAACTTTAAAGAAGCAGTTTTTGGAGTAGAAAAAGAGATGGAGACAAGCCGCCTAGAGAATTGTGGAGCTTGCAATGGTACCGGGGCTAAGCCAGGGACCTCGCCAACCAGATGTAGCACCTGTGGAGGCCAAGGCCGGGTTGTCTCATCAACCAGGACACCCTTGGGTATTTTCCAGCAGTCAATGACATGCTCTGCATGTAATGGAACTGGAGAAATTTCAACACCTTGCAATGCATGTTCTGGGGATGGCCGAGTGAGGAGAACAAAGCGGATTAGTCTGAAAGTCCCAGCTGGTGTGGACTCTGGTAGCCGTTTAAGGGTCCGAAATGAAGGGAATGCTGGAAGACGAGGTGGTTCTCCGGGTGACCTCTTTGTTGTCATTGAAGTCATTCCAGATCCTGTCCTTAAGCGTGATGACACTAACATCCTATACACTTGCAAGGTGTCATACACTGATGCTATATTGGGAACGATAATCAAGGTTCCTACCGTAGATGGAACGGTTGATTTAAAAATCCCAGCTGGGACCCAACCCAACACGACCCTCGTCATGGCAAAGAAAGGTGTTCCCTTTCTGAATAAAAGCAATATGAGGGGTGATCAATTGGTTCGTGTGCAAGTTGAAATACCTAAGAGACTGAACAGTGAAGAGAGGAAGCTTATTGAGGAGCTTGCTGATTTAAGCAAAGGCAAGGCTGCCGCAACTAGGAGATAATATGCTGTGGGGACCTATATTTCCATATGATGTATTCTTAACCCCATAAATATGATTCTCCTGGTGCATGCAACTTTATTCACAGTGACACTTCCCGTGGTGGACTTGTTCGTAGATGTTTGAAATGTAGAGTTGTGCTGGGAATAAGAAAGAAAAACAAAAGAAAAGAAAAAAGAATTGTGGGTTCGTGAAACATGTGTTGGTAGTGTAGGCATAGCCGTATAGTTCTTGTTAGACGGAGGCCGAGGTTGTAGAGTAGAAACTAGGTTTCTAATGGTTCATTGGAAAGGTTTGGAACATTGTAGGCTTCTTTTAGTTGTCTTCTTTCTTTGGGTTATAAGTCATATCTGGGATGCATTGTCATGTCTAGATTAAATTTGTGATGTTCTTTGATAATTTTGAATCAAATAAACACTTTCTCGAATGGATATTATTTTCCCGTTTTTATCGGAACCTCATCTCAATCTTCGCGGTCATGCTTGCAGGAATAAACTAATTTTTTTGTTCATGTCAGGAGAAGAACATATTTGTGAGCATTTGGGGTAGAGGATCGCACCACGTTGTGTTATCAAATATTTCTTTTTGTCCTGTTTATAAATTACTTTTAACATATTTTATTGAAATTAAGAAAAATTTTAAATAACATTAATTCTGCCTTAATATTCAACAAATATCCATTTGTACCCCTTAATAATTTTTTTAGTATTTAATAAATGCAAAAACGTAAAAATAAATATAAAAAATAGTGAAATATCTTATAAATATGATTAAAATTAATCTTCTCTTGTTGTCCTATAAATAGGACCAATGGAGCACATACATAACTTGCCACCTGTTTGCTGTCATTCATTCATACTTAGTGCCTTTGTTTGAAACGTGTATTCTCGTATGGAAAATTAATATTGAAGTTTTAGAGTCCGTTTGGTATGTGGAAAATTGGCCAATGGAAAATCCATCAGATGGTGCGTCTGGGTGGAAGAAAATTTCACTTTTAATTTTTTCATTGGAGCTAACATTCTTTCTTTTTCTTGTTTTAATTGTGCATAGGTATTATCTTATTAGAGACAATCTTATTTAAAATATAGTTGAGCATTGAATTATGCCTATTGTTTGTAGAGGAATGTTTATTTATTACTCTTTCCGTTCCAAACTATAGGCCATTTTTGAAGGAGTTTTTCCGTCTCAAAATATAAGACAGTTTGGGTAGATTAATGTTTCATCAAAATGTTCTAATTTCAATATTACTTTTTCTATCTCTATAATTAATTTCTATCCCTTCTTTTTTTAATGTATTAAATAATAGGTATTTTTAAAAGTTTATATTTTAGTTTTGAAAAGATAAGATTATTAAGTGCATTTAATGAGATTTATTGATATGTGAAATTTTGTTTAAAAATGTCTTATAATTTGAAATGGAGGGATTATTATTATTATGAAAACAAGGGGTAGAAGCACATTACAATTTACACCACAGAGTAATCTATGAGGAATACAGGTCCTATTCAATCTTCCTTGATGATATCCAGTATTCCCGCTGTAGAGACTCATTTTAGTAAGTGTGTGAGCACAGCGATTGCCTTCTCTATACACATGGTCAAATTGATTCATCAGTTTTAGAATCTTCATTGAAATCATAAAGCATCCGTCAATGTTGTTCTTCCTCTGTAGTGCCTCAATAATTTGTTTTGCATCACATTCAACCTCCCAACTTTCTAAAGCCAATGTCCCAGCAAAGTTGCAGTCCATCCAATATACCTCAAGCTTCAGCCATTATACTTCCACACATGCCCATATTATGAGAGAAGCCTCTCAGACACTCCCCATTATCTCCTCTAATCACTTCTCCACATCCAGCTAATCCGTCCTGAATTCTTAGGTCATCTGTATTAAGTTTGCACCAACCTGTTTCGGGTATTTTCCGCTTTGTCCGAATAATTTTGTTGGTGAAAAAAATCGTTTAGTTGGTGCTAGGCATGCTAGAGATTCAAACAGTCTCAAAGCCGTTGAGAAGACTTCTATTAATGGAAAATGGGCTTTTAGGGTCCTTCATTACAATTTTTCCGGATGCTAAGATGGAAGTTAAATACAATGGAAAGATAAATTGCATTAAATAAAAAGGGTGCACGATTTAATATTGGCTACAACTAGGATGTAAAGGCTAATGGATTGCTAGTAAATAAAAAAGATAAAAGTTGTCAAAAATCACTGGGTTCAACGGCATAAGCTTTTCACTCTGAATCAATGCGTTGTAGGTTCTATCTCCTGTGGGCTTAAAAATGGGTGGGAATTAAATTAAATAGTTGTGCGTGAGAGTTAATTAGAAGTGCTGTGTACTACGTGTTGGAAGGGTGAGTGTTACATAGGTGTGGAACTCCTTTCTTTACAAGAAAAGGGTTAGATAGGTTAAAAAAATTTAAAAAAAAAAATGAAAGATAAAAGCTAAAGTCAAGTTAGAAATAAAAAGCACAACACTATGTTTAAGAGCACTGTTGAGTATTATAATTGATGCATGTTCATCATGATTGATGATGATAATAGATTGGAGGGAGTCTCCCTTGTTGACTTGGTGTTCAAGTTACTTCACTTGCCCAATTCTTTTGTTTTTAGGAAGTATCTCCCCATGTTGGCCACTTCCCTGTATTTTGAGTAGTGGTTTTGACCTAGTAAATAAAGCTTTTAGAATTTTCTTAATTATTATCCTTTTAATTATTTTGAAGGTCTTTTAAATTGAGTTGGATTTTAACCTCAAAATTTATATTTTTGGTGTAAACAAATCTTCATCTCTTTCTCTTGGGACACCTCCTCCCAGTTAAAATACTAACTTCTTAAAAATATTTACATCTTTTCATTTGTAATTTTTAAGAGTTTATAGTAACATGTGCAAAGTTTTTAAATATAAAGCATTTAAAGACAATGAATATATAAATAAAACAAAAGAAGGGTATAAATGAAAAAACAAATGTAAAATTTACCTAATACCCCCATATTTTAGATTAAGAGCTTTTAAAAAACTACATATATATTGTGGTTCGAAAATGGTATTCTATGTCCACACATTCTAATGTCCTTTGCAAGAAAGCATTCC
Source organism: Prosopis cineraria (assembly GCF_029017545.1). NCBI lineage: Eukaryota > Viridiplantae > Streptophyta > Magnoliopsida > Fabales > Fabaceae > Prosopis > Prosopis cineraria. The sequence goes on along the minus strand of NW_026555335.1, from coordinate 34,730,864 downwards.
ATCCTGTTGATGTTTCCTCTAGATTATGTAAGAACCTGATGGATCTAGTCTTGTTTCGTTTGGTCGCACCAGAGAGATGTTTATCTGATTGTCTGCAAAGTGCACGTTGATGACTGACTGTAACAAATTTGCTTGTTGGAGCAGCGGAAATGAAAAAGTTGGGGTGAGAGAGGCTCGAACTCTCGACCTCAGGATTACTCAGAAAGCTATGAGACCTACGCGCTAGCCAACTGCGCCACCACCCCGCTGTTGATTTGTTATGATCTGTATGAATACTACTAGACATATGCATATTCAGAAGTTCATTTGCCAAAACGACAGTTCACCTCCAGTCCAGAGTCTCCTTTGCCTAAGATTCTGTTCAAGCGCATGCATATGTATGTGTTTTCCGCTTCAGTTGTTAACTTTCTTCAGTTAAATTATCGTTTTTCAACTTTTCATGGTGCATTTACATTGGAAAATTTCAACATAAAAGAATTTAAATTATTATGAAAAATTTAACTCAAATCTAAATCTAAATTCCCATTAACCTATGAAAAATTTAACTCAAATTTAGATCTAAATTCCCATTAACCTAAGCCAAACACAACAAAATTAAATAATTCATACTCAACTTTCGTTTAAATTTCCTTAGCAAAGGAGAAAACCATGAACAATGCAAAAGGACAAAACTATAACAGCAATAGAGTTTATCAGTTTTTGGACCATTACAGCTTTAATTAGGAAACTCTATATTAGAGCCTAGCCTTCTCGTTAACACAAGAAAGATTCTGGACATACATGCCAAAACTAAAGCTCATCAACAATGAAGAAGAGCCTTTTTGATGAAGGTATTGAAATCATGAAAGGAAGATCCTCCAGTATCAGTAGCTTCCATTGCCTTCTTCCTCCACTCCACTGCTCTCTCCTTCGCTTCCCTTCCTTTCACTCCCTCCATCATCTCCCTCACCAGCCCTGCAACTTCCTCCCTTTTCACATCTTCCTTCACCTGAACTTAAAAAGGACAACACTATTTTGATTGGACATATCCATAACAAAAGCTCATGATTTTATGGATTTATCATAATTACCTCCATTCCTATCTTCCAATGTGTACAAGCATATCTGCAATTTGTCTGTTGCTCAGCAAAAAATGGCCAGCAAATCATAGGAACGCCTCCACATAAAGCTTCCGTCATCGAGTTCCATCCACAATGCGTCAAGAACAGTCCAATTGATGGATGAGTAAGAACCTTCTCCTGACGACACCAGCTTGTGATGTAACCTCTTTCCTTAATCTCATCACAGAACTGCTTCGGCAAAATCGCTGATTCACCCATCAGCACATCAGACCTTATTATCCACAAAAATGGACGCTTGCTGTTTGCTAAGCCCCAAGCAAATTCCTTCAAGTGATTCTCTGACATGACGGTCCAACTTCCATAATTTACGTACAACACCGAACCGGGTTCCCATTTCTCAAGCCAGTTCAGACACTCCGAGTCTTCTTTCCTCAAGTTTGGTCGTATGGAGGTCAGGTGGTTTTCAGGAACATGTCTGAGTAACAATGGAAGAGGGCCGATGGTGTATATGTCGGGACGAAACTTGGCTCTGATAGCTTCGAGGACTTGAGATTCCAGGTCGTGGAAAGTGTTGATGATGATTGAAGGAGATTTCAAGCAGTTTTGTGTTTCTGCTCGTAGGAAGTCGAACATTGTCTCGTTAATGTCGGTGGTTCTGATAAAACTTGGCATGTCCTTGAGTCTCATGTTTGTCATCCCAGGAATCCAATCTACAGGCAAGTCCAGTGCGCTTTCGGTAATGGATTCAGGGTCTACAACAAGATGAGAAATTGCTACTTGTGAATGTTGGAATTTTCTGTATGGGTTCACAAGATTGTTTTATTGATTTGCTAAGATGGGTTAACTAGTGGTTCCTAAAATATTACATCCCTGGCCCCCTCCAGGAGAAGGTTTTGTTAAGCTTAACACTGATGCTTTTGTTAGAAGGGACCAAAAGCAGTGCTTGTGGTGGAGTAATTAGAAATCATAAAGGTGATTGGTTGAAAGGTTTTTGCAGCAGGAATAATCCCAGCCCTCCTACTACAGCAGAGTTGTTTGGAATCAAGCTTGGGTTGGACCTATGTTGGAATCAAGCTCTAAGAAAGATTGAAGTGGGCAGTGGTACTATAGAAGCTTTGAATCTGATTTTGCGTGGTAATGTTGCTGACCATCCTTTCCATGGTGAGATTCTAGACATTAGAAACTTACTTTTGAGATTGGCTAGTTATTTTTTGTATTAATATTAGAGAGCCCATAAATATGCAAATTTCTTAGATAGAGCTTCTCATGATTTAGACTATCCTTGTTGGACTTTTGATCATCCATCACCAAGGTGGTGGATGATGAGAGGATTTCTTAGACTATTTTTTTTTTTTAATGTTTGTTTGTGGTTTTTTTTTTTGGGCCAACGTTAAGTTTTTTGTGGTTGATTTTAATGTTGAACTTCTATTTCAATATGTTTCTTTTATTCATAAAAAAGAAAAAAATTACATCCCTATAGTTTTATGTATCATATACTTGTTGGACTAAATACATTATCCATTGTACTTGATTAGCAAGTGAAGTCTGGGCCATTAATCTTAAGCCTCTTGAGGGCGAGGCCAGTAAGAATTATTATTATTATTATTTTTTGATAGAAAGTAAGAATTATTAAATAGGTTATTAGGTCCTCTTTAAAACCCAAACTCAATGCGTACTTTCCTACAAAAAACCGTATAACTCTGAAAGGGTATAGAGAGGAAGACCTATGTTGACTAGCTCAATATGACTTAGCAATTACAGTCCGATCAGATGCGCAATTCTAATTTATATGTTGTTTAGTTTATTATCACGCACATACATTAGGTCCCTATCTAATATTTTAATTAATTTTGCAGTGAATTCAGCTTGTTTTCAATGTAATGTAGATAAAGAGTATCTTATATTTGAGTCTGAGGGGAAGTATGAATTTTCATAATTAATGAAAAAGAATATTATATATTATACACAAGATTATGAAATTTTCATACCCTCTAGTCCATATGTAATCTGATCTCTGTGCGTGCAGTGTTTCTTGTAAACTTGAATATGTGTCTGTGTGGACTGTGGACGGAAAAAAAAAAAAAAATCCGTTTCCTTGTAACAGAATCGACGTGAAGAGAGGATGAGAAGTCAAGACAGGACAGGAATATGAACAAAATTTCAACACAGGATTGAATTGAGACTTAAAAATTGGACAGCAAAGGATCTCCTCAAAATAAATAAATAAAACAAAATTCATATTGATTTAATTAAAACATTTTACTTACAAAAATGAAATCCAAAATTAAATAAAAATAAAAATTACATTCATTTCCCTAATAAAAAATGAATTACGCACAAGTCCCAGCCGCATGTAAATACTAAAATTTCATTTTTAAACATTAAATATGATTGACTAAATAAATAATTAATTTTTTTATATCCAACTTGATTCTAATTATCCTAGATAAAACTATAAAGACTTCATCCTTATATTCACAATAATATACTCCTTTGTAGTTTGTACCACAATTAAAGGTATTTGTAACCACTTTATAGTTTTAAAAAAATGTTAAGAACCTTAATCTCTTTAAAAAAATGATATTTTAATAATTATACTTTCATTAAATATATTATGTAAGTATATTAATAATGAAAATTAAAACTTAGATACATCTTTTTTTTCCAAAAATAAAAAGAAATGAAGTATAGGTATATTTTAAAAAAATAATTATAAAAATTATCTAATATTTGATAATTTAGACTAAGATTTTAGAAGATGTTCGATGCGAGTATATTATTTTCATAAATTATAAAAAATAAAATAAAAATAAATTATGGACATATATGAAATCTACAATGTATATTAATAATGGGTTAGAGTATAAATTTAATTTTTGTTTTGTTTTGTTTTTTTTTTTTAAGAAATGCAATTGATATCTTTCGCTTGTTCTGCTCTTCTGTGAATTTCTGAATGTTCACAGGTTCTTTTCTGAATCCTTTGACTTGGGACAGCCACAGTGTTTAGAAATCGGACAAGTGAGGGGCAGAAGAAGAAGCTCAGGCAAAGCAGTGACGAAGAGGAAGAGAGAAGACGAGGAAGCCATGGTCTGTCAAAGATCCTTCGACGCTATGATCGGATGAAGAGGACAGCCAAACAATGAACACTTTTTTTTTTTAATTTTTTTAAAATAGCCATGAAAGACAGCTTAAAAAAAAAAAAAAAACTGACATGTGGCTGCCAACATAACATCCGAATCTATTAATGTTTTGTACTATTTCTAAAAATGTCGGACGACATTATGTTTGTGATTACTTTAGAACATTAATTACAGTTCTGGGAAAATTTTGGAAGTAGAACAATAAAACTCATTTATCATCAAATTCTATGTAATATGTACCCAACTGCCATCTAGCAAGGGACGTGTCTTGAAGAAGGAAAGTAAAAGAAGTACCTCTGAAAGGAACAATGCCTCTGTGAATAGGAGCATCGAATTGGAGATAGGCCATGAAGCCACAAGCAGAGGCAGTCCAAAACTGAACTTCTGGTATTCCTAATTCTTCCGCAACTTCGATCGCAAAGCTCATCACCCCATCTGCTATGATGCACCTCACCGCACCGAATCCTCCTCCTTCCTTCTGCATCCTCTTCACCAGCTCCTTGAACGGCTTCGAGCAGTTCTTCCTCATCGCCTCACACAGCTCCGTCACGTCCGGGTTCACGTCCCGACCCGACCGAGGAAGCCCGTCGGGTATCGTCTCTACCCGAAAACCCCGCAAGGCTTTTGCGAAGTCGGGTCCTAAGGACCGGACGAGGCGCATGTGATACGACGCCGTGTCCACCATGGTTATGTTGAAACCCTTCCAATGGAGGAGTTTGACCAGTTGCATAAAAGGGCTTACGTGGCCTTGCGCCGAGAACGGAACACAGACTGCATGTGGCTTCCCGGCACTCATTTTCTGGCTTGATTTTATATTTTCAAGGAAAGAATCAAGAAAGATGAAACTATATCTATGTATGCTGATCTTGTCTTTGATGTATAGTATCTGTATCTCTATGACTATGATGAAGATCAATGTCTAAATAGATGAAAATATGGAACCAGTGATAAAGATGGTTGGATTAAGCGGGAGTCACCTAATTTTTAATAGGCAAGATGGAGAGTTCAGACATCATGAATGGAAAAAAAAAAAAAAATTCGCAGCTAACTACAATTTTGATTTTGACTCCATATAGTAATCCTTCTGATTTTAAATGTTGCAGCTGGTTGGAGAGTTTGCTTTGATAATATTTCAATCTCATTTGTTTTTCGTATTTATTATTTTTCTCTCAATCCATTTTGATTGCAACGTGTGCAATGCATCCTCTAATCTTTATTATAAATCATTTCCAATCATATCTTATAAACTACGAAAATATGGTTAACTTATTAAATTTATCTTAAAATTTTAAAAATATTTCATCTTTGCCTCTATTGAAGAAAAAGAAAAACACAACATTCAAGGAGCTACATAGAATCACTAAATTAAAATTAAGTCTCTTTTTATTAATTTGCTAAGGGTAAAATTAAAAAAATGTTCATTAATAACTGGAGAATGTACTCCCTACAGACCAAAATATAGGATATTAAAAACTAATTTATGGTTCTAAAAAAAATGTTTGTTGAAACTTTAATTTTTTTAAAAAAATTTACATCTTTTTAATTTTATTTCATTAAATACCATATATAAGTGCTTTGATAATGATAATTAAAATTTTAATGCATTCTTTTTTCAAAAAGAGAAAATATAACATAGAAATATAGTTAAAAAATAATTATAAAAGTTATCTAATACTCTATATTTTAGATCAAGCAATACTTTTAAAAAATGCTTTTTATTGTAGTTTGGAGGGAGTAACTTATATTTAAAACCAAGAAATTATCTTCTAGACAACCGAATAATCAATAGGATAGTTTCCAATATAAACGATTGAAAGGAGGGATAAAAGACATCAACACACATTTTTTTGCAAATTAAAGAACTAACTTAACTAATTCTTTTAGTTCAGTCATCCGGTTCACAAGAGAGGATAACAAATATTTAATAATTATTCCCTTTGATTCAAAATATAATCTTGATGAACCAACAAAGGTTTGTCTAGTTGGTAAAAAATTGATTCATAATATATAAGGATATAAGATTAAGTCCTATTATTGATATAAGGATTTTATTAGTGAATAATATGTAAAAATTTCTATAAATACTATTTAAGCCTAGAGACATCCTTTGACCCTGATGAGCCTTAAGGACTTGACTCACCTAAATTTTTGGTAATAAAAAAATTACAATCTTGATGAGGAAATATTTTATTTTATTATATATGTCTTTTTAGAAGTTTAAAACAATATCAATTAATATTTTCTTTATTATATATTTATTCTAATAACTTTAATTTATTCGACATAATAATTAGAGACAAGTGTAATGATATTTTAATATATTAAATACATTTCTTAATTCATATATTTAAACTTGAGATTTATAGTTTGAAAGTGAGAGAATACAAAATTAATTTTGAAAAACATGCCCACCCCATTTTTCAATCTGGAGAGGCCGCATCGTTGTTTGTCTTTTCTCTTGACTAGAGAGCCACATCACTATTCATTTTTTGAAAATGAGGCGGCTTGATTAATTAAGGGTTGAGTCACATCTAAATACTTCTGCACATTATAATATCTGTATTATTGAAGGAATGCGGACACAAAAGGGGGGAAAAAAAACATTGATGATCGTATGGATGAAGACCCTACACGATACAAAGCGTGTGATACAGCAGTACGGAGTAAACGCCACAATAGCAAGGAACTTCCGGCAATTTTTGCTTAGTGCTGGCCACCGCCATCAGCGTCATTAACACCATCTAAATCCTTCCTTAGCCACGCCATGCTTCAGAGCAGAGATGAAAATGCTGATAGACCCGGCTTTTTAGTGCCTAATCCTTATGAGCCCGCCCTTAAAGGCTTGAGTTTTGAAACCTGATTTTCTAAATTTTAATAGTACTGTTGGAGGAGCAATTTTAAAAAAGTTAATGTTCATACTGATTCATTAAAATTTTTGGCGCTAATCTAATCTGAATACAATCTGAACCATCTTCTTAATGACACAATAAAAAAGATCAGATGCCTCGTCATGAAGGATTGGATTATCACCTTCAATCATGCATTTAAAAAATTCAACAAATGTATAGACTGACTTATTCGACATGCTACGAACAATAGTACTAACATTTTAATTTTTGATATTTCACCCTTAGGGTGCCGTATTTTTATGGGACTTGATTTGACTTAATTTTTTTTCTGCACAGCTTGCTGTGACTTTGTATTAAAAAAAAAATTAATAGTATTTTGAGGCATGACTCTTATTGATGGGATTCAAGATTAAGCTTAGAAGCTGGTTTAAAAAAAATAAAAAAATTAATATTATAATTTAATGTTATTTTTTAAAAAATAATTTAATTCAACATCATAATTTCATTTTAAAATTTAACATAAACTAAATCAAGGTTCATATCAACTAAAAAATAAATAAAAGATTTAAAAGCTTAAATACATATTAGTTGGTGCTATCATAATTCACAACAAAGTTTAAGAAACAAAATAAATGAGCCATATTGATATAATCATCACAGGATAAGATGAGAAATTAAAATTTTCAAATCAAGTTGAAATCTTATAAGCAAGTATCAAATTAAAATTTCAAACAACCATGACCTAAAAAAAGGTCTATGCAAGAAGAAAAATTACTTGAGAGTAAAAGAGTAAAAAAAACTAAAGCAATTGGATACTGAGAGAGAGATGTCAATTTTAGAGACACTGAGTTAAGAGATGAGAGAAAAAAGTGAGTCGAGAGACTAAGAGAGTTAGAGGGCTGGCGGAGCGATGAGAGAGAGAGGCAAGATAACTAGATAAAAGGAGAGGGTGAGAGAGAGATCGAGTTGAGAGACAAAGAGAGTTGGAGAATTTGAAATGATTTAATATTTAGGATTTTTTTTTTCATTTACCAAATGGCGCGTTTCAAGAAACAAGGGAAAAAATTGAACAAGGTTTGAATGGTTGCTTGGGTCCAAGTCTTTTTTTTTCAAGACTTATTAGGTTAGATTTAAAAGTTTGGTTACCCTAAAAACCTCATATTTTTTCAGCTCGAACTCTTATTTAAATAAGATTTTTAGGTTGATCATCTAAGCTCAACTCTTATTTTTAATTTTACTTCAAAATGCATTATTAGCTATTAAAATTTTCCTGTGTAATCCGCTCGTGGAACCTTAAAAATGAACAAAATTATGGATACATTCATTACATGTCCTGAGACCAGCAGAGAGAAACAGAGAGAATGTGTGGAGATGATTCATATCGTTCATGTAAATCCTCACGGAAGCTCTTCATTTTTTATTTCATCAACATCTTTTTTATGTTTATTATATTTTTTATGCTTTTAAATAAAAATATTAAAAAATTGTTTTGTATTTCAAAATAATTTTTATTTATCTTGTTATATTTTTTTATTAATGAATTCAAAGTAAAATCAGATAAGAGAAAAATATATTTCATATTTTGGCTAAAAAAAAAAGAGTTACTCCCTTTGTTTAAAAATGTAAAACATTTTTTAAGAGATTAGATGTTCAAAAATGTAAAATATTTTGAGTCTTTTAATGTGTAATCATTATCTTTTTTTTTTAAATGCCCTATTGAATAGATTATTTTATTTTTTTTAAGGTGAAACACTTTATTAAATAGGGATAAATATAGAAAGATATAAATAATTTAAAAAATAAGCAACTACTTTGTTAAAGGAGTGATATCCAATTAAAAATATCTTACATTTTTAAATAAAGGGAGTAATTAAATTTGTTTTGAATGAACTAATTTATGTATATTATTTGATTAAAACTTTCACATTTTTGGGCCACGAATGAAAATATCTCATTTAAAACAGCTTATATTTGTAAAATAATTCAATTTATAGCATCACAGTTGTATTAATGAATATAAAATTTTCATAATTTAATCATACCTTCAAACATTTAAAATTTAATCTTTAATATAAAATAAGTAAGATTATTGAAGCACAAATTTGAAAATCAATTTGAATAATTTTTTTTTTCTCTTGAAAAAGCATATTGTTTTAAGACTGGTTAACTAGGGTTTCATTATTACTAATGACCATGGCTGTTAGTTAATTGGAAAACCTCATCTGGATGTCTCATAGTCAAACTATAGGTGCTCTTGCCGGATTAATCATATAATATAGATGTAATATGTAGCCTGGACTCCCTTGCTACCAAATACATATCCTATTAATAGTAGTTTTAAATTTGTTACAAGATATTTATTTTACTAGCAAAATTGGATTAAAAATCTTGAAGTAAGATCTAATGATACAAATATTTTTTTTTTGGGGGGGGGGCACTTCAGATTGGAATTAACATAACCTTTTCTTTTGGCCAAAAACTGGAATTAACATAATTAAAGACAAAATCTTGCATGTAAGAACTCAAGTTTATGCATAAAAATCGACCAAGAGACCGAAGACTTTGGATATGAGTACACCACATTCAATATATACATTCGGACCTATACTTTCATTCACAAAGCATCATATTTATCAAACTTAAATTTACGAAAAACATTTATCAGGTACACTCTAGATTGGCATCATGTATGACTGTTTTTGGGTGTTTGCATACTCCTTTAATGCCCTAGAGGACACAGACATCCCAAATTCATTACGGATTTCGGGTGTTTATTGCCCTCTTTGCTGCTACTTCTAATTCCCAAGATCTCAGCCCTTCATTTTAGTTAATAGTTAGAGAAATTTCATCCAATTCCCTCAAATAAAAGGTTGAGATTTTGAGCAATTGAGGGAGCAGCAAAGAGGACATCAGGCATCCCAAATTCTAACTGATACAATATGGCTCCGAATGAAACTTTAAGTGATGTGATCCTATGTGGCGACTTAGTTGGCATCCAACTTATCATCCTAGGTGGCATTCAAATTGGCGTCCTATGTGGCAAAGAAGTCCTAGATGACAATATATGTGGCAATCAAATCCTACATGGCAACCATGTCTTAGGTGGCATGCTATGTCATCTAGTCACCTACAGGCAAGTCATCCAAGTAGAGGAAACTCAAGGGAAGATATTCGTAATCAAGAGGTTATAATGTGTTGTGGAAGCCCAAATCACCATATTAAAGGCCTAACACATAAGTATACACTTGGAGGAGGTAAATTGGGTAATAAACTTGCACATTTAAGCCCAAATACGCATACCCTAATTTGCCATGGGAATTCATGAGCGTGAATAGTACTGGAAAGAGTCTTAATGGGCATAATGAAGACTTACATGGAAGTATCTAGGCATTCCCTTTTTCATAAAAAGAGCATCTTCAAGTGACTTTAATCCTTTATCAGCAAAGACAAAGAAACAATTATGGGGTGGAAAGGGAGATTTCTGAACTAGGCTGGACGTACCACCTTGCTCAAAGCTATTATTTCTACCATGCCAAGCTGCTATATGCAAAGTATGCTTATTTCTAAGAAAGTACTAGTTGACATTGAAAAGCTCAGCAGAGGATTTATATGATACGGAAAAGAGCAAAAAATACACCTCCTTGCTTGGGATAAATTGTTAACAAGAAGGTTGATGGTGGCCTGGGAGTTAAAAGGCTAAGAAGACAATGTGAAGCTTACGTTTTGAAGTTGTGCTGGTCTTTAGTGACTCAACCTCATAAACTTTGGGTTCAAGCACTTAAGGAAAAATATAACTCTGGTAATGAAAGGATCCCTTGAGTGGTGAAAGAAAGAAAAACTTCTTTGACCTAGAGAAGTGTTGTTATGGTCTTGGATAACTTCAGAGCAGGCCTTGGAACTAGAAAGGTTGTGACAAAAATACCTTATTTTGGATGATGTTTGGTCTAGTGTTAATACCAGTTTAATAGCTTCCACTCCAAACCTTACGGGGCTAGTGGATTTGGAGGAGAAGATGACTGATTACATTCTGCTGTCGAGGGACTAGGACAAGTCAAAGCTGAATGTTCTGCTCCCTCATAATGTTGTGAACACACTGACTTGCACTACTCCAAGAGTTAACTTGAGTGAGAGAGAGTATTTCATTTGGAAGCTTGCTGATGATGATTATTTTTCTATTAGATCTACCTACCCTTTTTCAAATGCAGGTTTGTCAAGGGATGCAACATCCGATTGGAGTTTAATCTAGAGCTTTAAAGTACCAAAAAAAAAAAAAGAATGTTTTTATGGCTTACAGCTCATCAAGCTATGCATACTTCAAAACTGAGACATCATAAGAGACTTGCTGAATTAGACATGTGTCATCAAGGTTGTGCATACATAGAAGATGAAATCCATCTGTTTAGAGAATGTGAAGCAGTGAAGACTACTTAAGAACAATTAGTTGACAATGAGCAGTGGATAAATTTCAACAATGGGAATATTCATCAATGGCTCAAATGGAATTTGGTGAATGAATCTGGCGAACCCCAAATAAAAAGCATACCATGGAGACTTCTATTTACTTATGTCCGCTAGGAACTATGGGTAAATAGGTGTAATTCAGTTTTTAGGAAATGATGTATATGATGTGCAACATATTGCCAAAACCTGTGTACACAAAGCGGTCCAAGATGAGAAACTTTTTGGAGAGGCTTTATGTACGAGAAGGAAATACTTCCCCTCACTTGCTGCTAGATCAGAGAGTAACAAGTGCTTATAGGCTTGATGTACTTGGAGAAATCACAAGTGGAGGTCGAGGTACTGGTGTGAGCATCATTTGGAATAGTGCTGAGGCATGGGAGGTGGGTTTTTTCAACAATGACTTGTACGGTTCTAGTGAAGTTATTGTCCTTAATGCATTGTTGCTAGGTTTGCAACTCTGCTGGGCCAAGGGGTACCATGCTATTAAAGCAAGAGTTCATTGTGCTTAAAGTTACGACATGATTACTAGATTTTCTGAAGTTCATTGACCTTGTCCGTCAATCTTAACCGACATTAGGGAGATCATGCTACGGGATTGGTGTTTCTCTTTTATTTATGCCTTAATGATAATAGTTACCTTAATTCTCTTTTAACTATCGGGTCTGTTAGTGCTGATTCTTATGCTTCCTTTAATCATCAACCTTTTTAAACTCTAGAAGAGGTGGATGATGGAAAGTGCTATGTTGTTTGGCTGTTTAGTTTTGTGGCCTTGTAATTTTGTTAGTTTTTGTTCATGTATAGCTCCAGTTTTAATTTAAAAAGGTCTTAAATGGGCCTATGAAAGACATTACATAAAAAACAATCCAATTAGTCCAATTATAATCCATTTATGTTAATTGCGTTTCAGTTTTTCTATTTCCAATGTATTTTCGCACCTTTTTTTTGATTAAGTTTTTTTTAAGTTGATGTTTTCCTAATAGCCTATGATGAGTTCTTGGGCTTAAGTTTCCATTAGGATTTTCTTATAAATACCTCTCAATTGAATTGAGAGAAGATGATGAATTTTGATAAAGTTTTGAATTTTATTTGAACTTGCAAGGCTATTTCGCTTACTATTATTTTTTTGAGATAACACATCATAAGATTTTGAATTATCATGAACTATCATTCGTTTACCCTTATCATTAAGTAAATAATTGAACTTTTGAAAATTGATCGAGGCCTTGCAATGCAGACTTAGAAATACAGAAAGCTGGGCTGACGGGTTCATAAGTTGAAGTAGCACTTTTCTGTCAACAGATTCTTGCTACAAATTTGTGAGATTTTTCCATTCAGAAATGCTCAGAATAACTTACAACGTGAGATTTCTTTCAGATTCTACTATCAAGGAGGCAGCCAAGACCCAGACGAATTAGACTTCCACTTTGATCTATACAGTTCCTCATCTATTATCACTGTTGGTATATTCCACGTGCCATGAGCGTGACCAGATATCATTCCACCTGAAAAGTTCAGTTGCCAATAAGATCATGGAAGTCTATATGAGAAGGTCTAATTACAGTATCATAAATTCAGAAAGGCCTTATTAGTTGCAATTTACCTTCCTTAGTAGCTTCTTCACATCTTTTCTGATAGCTCAATGATAGACATGGATCCAGCGACTTTAGTAAACTGTCATACTTGTCTTCAGCTTCACTGATGCACTTGGCCTACAATTTATAATTATACACGGCAGATATCTTAGTGGTCACAAAAAACATGGTAAGTTTTCATATGACCATGACCTACAAGGGTTTCTAATAAATAGGAATCAAACTGTCCCGTCGGTCTATAGCGGCCAAAAAAAGGTGCACTAATCTAAAAATTGAAAGTGGACAATAATTCCCCCAACTATATAACAAATTTGTGGTTCAATATTTCAAAAACTGTAACAGGAACCAGCTAGCCAACAAATTTGTGTATGCATACTAAAGCTAATTATAAATTAGCAACAATGATGGTAATCTGCTTCGCATACTCACCAGCATAGCTGGGGCTGTTGAAGCTCCATATATTCTGACAAACATGCGCAACACATTAAAATTGTTCTCTAACACATCATCCTGCACAACTTTCTTTTAGTCAATTCAGATAGTGTCGTATATAAGTGGTAATCATGGAGTTAAGATTTGTGAACTTGCCTCATAGTCATACCTGCATCATTGCCAGATTAATTCTGTTAATTGAAACTGATAAATGCAGACATAACTATGAAATAACAGTTGCTTTCTTAAGATATTTGATGTTTGAAGAAATTTGCTAGAAGCCATTCACGTACTGGACTAGAACGCTGTGGCCATACTGTTTTTATATTTTCAATTCTTTTTATTATCCCTCTTAAAAAAAATCTTAAATTGTAATGATTAATGAGATTATGATGCCTAAAACCTTTGATTCTTCGGATTTTTTTCCCCCTTTCTTTCTTTCTTTGTTTTTCTCTTCTTTTTTTCTTTATTTTGGGTTGTGGAGGGTGAAGGAAGATAATTCAGTAAAAGAAAAGCAGACGCAAAGGCAAAAAGCAAACTCCGCCCAAAGCCGGATGTAAATGTATGTGTGGTCATGCAATGAAGCACAAACAAAAAAAAGATAGCACTTACAAATCATCAGCAACTTCCACTAAGAACTCTGAAACTGAAAGAAACTCCATATGCAACTCCTCAACCTTCAAAACGGCTTCAGGAGAACAAAATTAACCAATTGACTATTATTTTTCAAAAAATTATGTCCTCATTAAAAATTTATGTCAGAATATAATTATGTCACAAACATTACTTAGAATACAACAATAACAAATCTTATCCCACTAGGTGGATGTGAGATTCGACAGAATACAATCAGAATATAATTACCAAATATCAAAGTCCTCATTAAAAAATCAGATTCATTTTACTTTTTGTACAAAATATCAGATGTGTAAATTACTCTTCCAGTAATCAGGATACCAGAGCAAAAGTATTATATAACACAATCAGCATTATCTAAATTACATGCCGAGCAAAAAAATGAAGTGATGTTTGACCGAGGGGCAGCAACAAAACTCACATGCACACAGATGCACGTCCAAAATCCTAACAGTATAAAATAACTTAATATTCAGCAGAATATTTTATGGTGATCAGTTTTACCTTCTCACCCCGCAGCTTGTACAGAAGAAGATTCATCACTCGATAATCAAAAGATTTTAGATGAATAGCCTTCATCACATCTTCAACTAGTATCTGAGTAGCATAGTGTTAGTTAGGTTTGAAACAGGCACTTATATTTCTTTCAAAGGTGCAAGTAGAATATTGTTTGTATACCTCCTCTTTATTTACCAGTGCATGACAGAGCTTCCTTTCAAGAGCCCAATACTCTTCTCCTTGTCTAAGTTCTTCTCTTATTCTTAACCCATCCATAAGAACAGAGAAATAATAAGTTCAGCCCTTACTATGCCCCAAGAATTGTTTGGTACGGAAGGCATAAATGATACCTGTGTGTTGAAAGGCCTTTGAGTTCAAGAAGAGTCATAAGTGGTCTAAATGGATTCTTCGAGATGCAAGAAATCAACAATTGCGTATCTTTCTACATACAGATAAATTAACTCTAGCTGGTTAGATGGATACTCAAAACAAGATTCAAATCATCATTGTGCAAGTCCCAAGTAAGATTACGTCATATATTCCTCCAAAAACAGACTCCCCATTGGTTGGTGTTTGCAATAGCTTCTCATTCATCCTATCCAGCTGCATCATCATAACAGCAAATTCTCAGCACATTGGCTTTTACAGATCAAATACTCATTATTTGAACAATGCATCACTAATCCCTAAAGAATAACAAATAAAACCACATTCTTTCAAGTGATAACCATCAAGTATTTAATACTGCCCACTAATTCAAATTCAAGCATTGTCAGGTTTCAAATTTGGGGTAGCTCTCTTAGTGTTTTCTCCATCAACAAGACTTTTTAACCAAGACCATAAATCTATTCCACTCAACCCAACCATCAGTTGTAATATAACCACATTATTAGTAGTCACTTCCAACAAACTCTGTTTTCACTTTTTTTCCTTTCCTTTTCTTCCGACGTTATGGTTGGTTTAAGGGAATAGCATGTAAAGGAAAGGGACTGGTTTAATTGGCTTGAATTGCTTTCCATCTCCCATTCCCTAAGGATACCAACAGCCAAATTTTAATTCAACATTCTTTTGATGGAATGGTGCTGTTTGCAAATGAAATGGATGTAAAATTTCCAAAGTGCTCCACACCTTCTGGACCAATCTTCTCTCGATGCAAGAGGCTACAGCTGCACGGATAAACATCTTTTGTCTTTTTTCCTTGATAATTTTAATCAGGTTATTTTGGTTATTTTCATTTTATTTATTTCCCTTCCTTTTCTACTTGTATCAAACTGGACATCATTTGGATATTTCCTTTCATTTTTCATGCAAACCAAACTATACTTTTTCTATACCCATCCCATACCTTTGAAAAAATTTTCTATCATACCAAAAATATCATTAGTTCTTACAAACGAGACTCTGTCCTAGAAGCAAGGAATACAAGCTGGATAAGAATCAAGACTTGTCAATAGAAAAATTATGCTTCCTAGAGGAACTAAATAAAGTGCCTGTACTCATGGTCAACAAAAGAAGTGCCAGTACCAATATGCTGAGCATATTTTGTGCCTAGTCGACTGGAACTTATGCCGCATACTTGGCAATGATGAATAAATGAATGGCTGAACTTAATCAAACTAATCTAGAGTTTACCTGATAAATGTAACTCTCTGTGAATGAAAGTATTGGTAAGTACTTGAATATGGATTGTGGCTTCCTGACATCCAACCCATGAAACATAAAATAAGATCTGCACTGCAAAAACAAGTTATTGCCGTTGATTTCCCTATTAGCAATGAATATACTAATAGTAAAAATCACAGACTCAAGATTTCAGAAAGCCAGGCACACATATTAATCCTTTTCTGTCAAAAGTGATCTGTGTCAAAGTTTTGTTCGAAGAAAGCTAGGAAGAAACTTAGAATACCATATATTTGGCATTTTTCATCCACTAAACAATATGACAATTGACAGTGCAAACCTGATATTTCTGACAATGGTTAAATCCACTAAAGTTTTCCAATAAGAGTAAGAGTAAGCAACTTTTTGGGCATTTGCTCAATCAATCAACAAGTAGTAAATCTAAAACATAAATCAATACAGCAGGATTAGCAGAGAAAATTTTCTGAATACAGTGCTTACAAAATCCTCAAGAGTGGAATTAGCATCTTGCATAGAATCCAGCCTAACCATGGCCAGGTTTTTATCATCATTTTGCAACAGATTATCATATGTCATCTGATCACAACTAAGCTGCAAGGACTTTCCAAATAGATTTTGTTGACAACCTGCAAAAACAGCTAAAGTTCAAGAACAATCCTGAAAAATATATAAGTTCAAAGTCAAATCGAGAAGCAACAAAGCATATCAAGGGGGTAAATAAAAGAAAAACGTTAGAAACATGGTAAGAGAAATACTTGTAAACATCATTCACAAGGTTCTCAACATCTTGAAGCTGTTACTAAACTTCAGCAGATATGAAACTCCATGATATGGAAGATATATAATTCTAGCCTATCACTGCAGATGCTTACCATTATACTACATAGTGCCAATTTTATCTAGCATCCTGGTTTTTGGAAACAACACGGGATGAGAAAGAAGAAAATTGCTTCTAGTTGTAGTGGTTTGCTCCTTATAACATGAAAGAGAACAGGACAAACATGGTGCCTGTAGTTACATTTATTTAACCCTAAAATTTTTCAAATGATTTATATGCCAACTCCTTTTTTTTCTTTCTTTTTTTTTTGGCAGCAATTTTCTTTCTCTTCCCTCCTTTTCAAGAAACCAAATACCAGAGAAGTCAAAAATCCATGAGATGAGCACGCCAATAATGAGTAGCAAGAAATTAAATAGTCAAGATATCAAGAAAGTATAGACCTAAAGGAGCGCAAAGATTATGGCCTTTACCGCTATTTTCTTCTTTCATAGCACCACCTCGACAAAGCCAAAGAGACGCCTCCTCCAAAAGAGTAGCTGAGAGCTACAAAAGGATAGAACTAGAATCAAATATCATCCAGTGACTACTGATACAGTGATGCCATGCAGAGATAAGAAAGCAAAGAAATCAGCTTCTGTAACTCACTCTAGGCACAAACTCACAAACCAAGCTGCATTTCTCGTCCAAGTCAAGCTTTCCACAAGGTTGTATCTAATTCCCATACCATTTCCAAGCACAAAAGGCAAATTAATAATAACAATAACAATACTACACGAACACGTAGTAAAGCTTATTATTGTCGACGAAGAAGCATTATTATCAGAACATAATTGGGTGAAATACGATAGGGAACTTTGTTCCCATCTCTAAGGAGCATTTACCAAGAAGATCATGAGATTAGCGAGGAAGCGATTTGACGGGTGATCGGAGCTGGTTGGGCATTTCGCTAAGCCCCGAGATCCCATAAAATCTAGCATACTCTGTACTTGTTCTAGTTGCATTAATTCATCCATTGCAACTACGAAGAGTCCGACTTGGCCTATCGCCCTGCTTCGCTGCTCATGCTCTTCTTCTCATGAACATTCATGGACACCTCATTTTTATTCACGAGCTCAAAGCAGTACAAACTCCACAAAACGCGAAGCAGCAAACCCCTTTTTACTTTTTTTTTTTTTTAAGTTCTGGGCTTCCGGGTTGAAATTCTGGGTTGTTAACCAAAACCTGTTAATGATCAAGCCAGAACTCTAAGCCTATTATCATCATGCTCATATTATGAACAGAACTAAATAAGTAATCCTTTTTCCACGTGCATGAATTTTAGTAATTTATTTTATTCATTTATAAAAAAGGGAGAATTTCATATTAAGAGCATGAATGTAATTTAATTAAAAATCAAGACCAAAAAATTTGAAAATATGTAGGCTGTTGAGACTGAAATGAAAATAATTTTGTAAAACAAATTATTAAAGTACCCTTAATAAAAATATGGAAATAGAATATGAATCATGGCTTAATATTGCTTAATATGATTTGTTGAATGCATAACATGATTAGTTAAATCCTTTACATTACTTGATAAATTCTTGACTACTCATATAATGCTATTTTTGCAACATAATGCAATGCTATGCTCCTTCCATTAAAAAATATAAAATATTTTCAATTAAATCTTATCCCTCAATAAAGTAGTTACATACTTTCAAACTAATTTTATCTTTTCATATTTATTCCTATTAAACACTCTATAATAAATATAAAATCATTATCAGTAGGGTCATTTTTGAAAAAAGAGTAATGATTATACCTCAAAAGACTAAAAATATCTTATAATTTTTAACATTTAATTTCTTAAAAAATGCCTTGTATTTTTAAATGGAAGGAGTATTTTTTAACAAGTAACATAATGGATTTTACAAATTAATAATTTAACAAGTCTGTAATAGATTTAACACAAATTAGATAATTAACAATCAATATAATTAACAATCAAGTAACGTAGGGGGATTAATAAGGTAATGTAACGTTTTTAACAAATACAAATTAAGAAAATGATTTAATGAGTTAACGATTTAATTGGGGCCAAATAAATTTACAAGTAATGTTCAAAATTTATCAAGTAATATAAAGAACTTAACAAATTATGTTAGGCAGTGATTCACATTATCTTTCTTCATTTCTATTAAGGATACTTTAATCATTTTCCTTATAAAATTTTTGTCATGTTAATCTCAATAAGGTAATGTAACGTTTTTGACAAATACAAATTAAGAAAATGATTTAATGAGTTAAAGATTTAATTGGGGCCAAATGAATTTACAAGTAATGTTCAAAATCAAGTAATTTACAAATTAAGAAAATGCCTTATAAAATTTTTGTCATGTTAATATCAAGTAATGTGGGGGTATTAATAAGGTAATGTAACGTTTTTAACAAATACAAATTAAGAAAATGATTTAATGAGTTAAAGATTTAATTGGGGCCAAATAAATTTACGAGAAATGTTCAAAATTCATCAATTAATATAAAAAACTTAACAAATCATGTTAGGCAGTGATTCACATTATCTTTCTTCATTTCTATTAAGGATACTTTAATCATTTGCCTTATAAAATTTTTGTCATGTTAATCTCAATAGCCTGCAAAGCATTTTCATATTTATTTAGTCATGATTTGTAATTAATTCACATTTAAGGGTAAGCATTTTTCTCACTAACTTACTCATGCTTGCCCAGCCTATTGCCAAACAAGTCAACCCATATCCATATTAGAAGGGGGAAATAGGTCATAGGTAAAGCGATGGGTAGGCATTAAATACGGGCAGGTAATGGATAAGGCTACAAATGGCTTGTACCCACCCGTATATACCAATCACTAATCTTTTATGTTTGTATGTGCTTGGATATTATTGTGCTATTTAAACTTCATTATGTTTCTTAACTTTTATAATGCAGTTTCAATTTCAAACTTATTTGAAGTTGGAACTTAGTATTAGTGTTTAAACTTTTAGAATGATCTTACTCATGAAGTTATAGTGCTCTTTGAATTTCTAGATTTGTCGGCTTGATGGGTTGTAGTGTGAGGAATGATTAAATGATAAAGCTAATGCACCAAGATTATTACTGTATGAAATTATTGATCCTATTTATTTATTGTTTAGTTGGTGATTTAGTATTATTTTATTATCATTTGTTGGTGTACAATGGGTTAAATTATTTATCCTCATATTATTTATAGGTCTAAACTTTTAGAATCATTCTATATATGCATGGTGCTAGTTGGAATGAGATGAATTTCTTTTTATTTTTTTATTAAAAAAAGGTGCTACAAGCTAAATTGGTAGCCAAAACTCGCCCATATCCTCCTAGACCCATTTTAAATTGTTATAGAATGGGTGAAAATGAGTACATGTGGGCATAGGCAGGTGGCTACCTGTTTAGCTAAAAACTATAATAGGTAAGAACACTTATTCACATCCATTGTCACATAAAATTCTCTTCCTCAATCTTAGAAGTTGCTCATTTATTTAACCTAATAAAAAAAATAAATTAATATTGTATAAATCCAACAAAATTCAATTAAATATATCAAACTTTATTTAAATTCAATTAGTTTGGCATTGTAACTAGAACGGAGAGAATATAATAATAGGGCACTTTGTTGAACCTTAGTTTTGATGATTATAAAATAAAGAAAAGTTTATATTTTATAGATTAATTAATCATGATTATATAAGAATAAGATAATTGGCCAAGCATTCCACATGAATTTGACCTAAATACCTTAGCACTTCTACCCTTGAATCATATACTCAATCTTTTTTGTCCTCCTGTCTCTAAAATACTTATTCTTTGTAAATTTTTGATTTAATTAAGTATTTGACTTAACTATGTGCATTTTGGATCCTTAAAAATCCTTGTGAAAGATTTTCAGCTTTGTTCTTGTCAAATTTCACTTTCTGGAATTTCAGTTTTTGTCCAAGTGTCTTTAGCATTGGTATTGTGCTCTTAACATCGATGCTATATGTCTATCTTGTCTAAACTCGTTTTCTGGTTTTTCACTCAAGTGCTTATGGATTCAATACAGTTCTTTTAGCACCGTGCTATGTTTGTGTTAGCACCTATGTTATCTTTCAACACCTAAGCTATTCCAATTTCTTCAAAACCTATCATTGTCTTGTGTCCAAGGCTTCCTTGTTTAACACTTGTGCTGTTTGATAGCATCGGTACTATTATTCAACACATGTATTGTTTGCACTTTGAAAGAGTTCTTCTAAGCCATTTTAACACCTGTGCTATTTGATAGCACTAGTGATGTATCTCTGTATTCTCTTTCAAACAGCTCATTAATGCCTATGCTGTTTTGTAGCACCTGTACTAGCGATCCTTCTTGGAGAAAATCTCTTTATCTCCATAAATTGAAAATGATCATTGTCATTTTCAAAAAACTTTATACTAGTACTATCAAAATAACACTTGTACTATTTTCATTTGAGATATCATTATTGTTCATTACAGCACCAGTACTAACCTCCATATCATCGGTATAAATTGTTATTTCATGCTTTGTTTTATGTTGTCAATCCTAAACTCTTCGAAACTAATTCATTTACTATTCTTTTCATCTGTAACCAATTGTGTTCACTCTATTATTTTTCTAAAATCGTTCTAAACACAATTATTATTTGGATCAATCTTTTTGTGATTCTTTTTTTATTCATAACACTCGTGCTAAAATGCTACATCGATATAAAACCTTCACCTATTTCTGTCAGAGCATTTAATGTCTGTAGCTGTTACCTTGTGTAAAGTGAAACATTCACCGTAAAGTATTGTTACATTACTTCAATCATGGGAAAAACTCAAAAAAGCTTGGATATCCAAAAAAGCTTAGATAAAAGCAGAAGATGAAGTGTAACTAACTTTCAATGGAAAGATTTATAAGTTTAACGGATCATTTATAACTCTCAACTATAAATAGAGTCATTTATAAAGAACAAGGAAGGGAACCGAAGAGATAATAAGAATGAAATTCTATCATTATTGTGAATTCAATTTTTACCAACTTCTTATGAAACATTATCGTTTGTGAGCTTCATTGATTACATGTCTACTCTCAAAGAGAGTTTATAATAGCAGTAGTTCATTCTTGAACTTATTTTATTTATCCATATTTTACTTCATCAAAACAGAGGAATCTAAGCTCGGGAAGCTTAAGGAGAATTGGCATTACTTTTGTAAGAGGAAGAGACTCAGACTTATTGAGAAGTCTGTTAATGTACTGAAGCAATCAAGAGCCCAATTTAATCTTGGCGATATAATTAAAAATCTTAAGAGGTTCCTGAGGAATGAATGTAGACTTAGGTATTAGGACTCGAATTAGGATAAATCATTTGTATAAAGCTCTTCTCTATCATCTCCTATGTTTAGTGATATCATTTCTACACTTTTCTCTTTATTTTTGCAAATTTATTTTAATTTTTTAATTAGTCCAATTTACCTTCTCTTGAGATTATTTAAACACTTCACCTATCGAATAACAACAACAACAACAATCTTTAACTATCTTTCTCAATAAAAGATTAAATGCAAAATTCTAATTAAAAAAGCCTCAAAGCCCTTATAAACTCCTCTAATTAAATATTAAGAATGCAAAATGTTAAACTTGTTCATTCCAAACGTACCATTATTCATAGAAAAAAATAAAGGAAAATTATTTCGTAGGGGGAAGGTGTACATGTGTGGGTTTGTATTCAGTTGTAGTTGTCTCCAAAACAATTTAAAAATTATGTTAAAAATGCAAAACTATAGGAAGCATATGAACCGGAACAAATCAAAGATATCCTTGGGAAAGTACCCAACCTGTTTAATGTTTTAAAACTTAAACTGAACATCAAACTAAAAATATTGCTATGCCACTAGTTTAATAGTTCAATCGATTTGATCAATCACTAGTTTAATAGTTTAATCGGTTTGATCAATGATATAATAATTAAATTAAAAAATAGTATTTTATACAACAATATATGTATAAAAAAATAAAATATCAAATTGTTAGTTAACATGAAATAAACTCAAATATTTCTATTAGTACTTAAGGAAAATGAGAT
This sequence comes from Prosopis cineraria, assembly GCF_029017545.1. NCBI lineage: Eukaryota > Viridiplantae > Streptophyta > Magnoliopsida > Fabales > Fabaceae > Prosopis > Prosopis cineraria. The sequence goes on along the minus strand of NW_026555335.1, from coordinate 34,707,670 downwards.
AAATTTTTTATCATATTAGAGCGCTGAAAAATTGTAAAAATGCCTGTTAATGATGTTAAAATTTTAAAACTCGTAATCATATTAAGAAATGAGTGATATGAGAACCAATCAGTTGAGAAAAAGGAATAAGAGAGAGAAAGGACATTTTTTGGCAGAGAGGACAAGCATTTTTTATTATGGAAGTGGTAGGAAAAGTCTGTTTAGCAACGGAATCAATTGGTACTCTGTAGCTTGAGTTATTAACTTTTTAAGTGAAGGATTTAATTCAGACATTTAATGTTGGAAACAAAGCAACTTTAGGAAATGTATTTACTATATCACTTGGCTCAATTAAAGTCATGTTTCTTATTTTTCTCTTATAGAGGAGTTGTCAAGGTTTAAAATACGTCAAGAATCAGATCAAAAGCAATTCTGTAGAATGAGTCATAAATTTTTAAAGTTAATGTACGAATTCTGTCCCAAAAACAGAGCAAGTATAAAAGACTAATAAACTGTATTGTCCGGAACGAGCAAAGGCCACAACTATTTCTGTTTCTGGTAAAAGACTTCAAGAACTTCTTATAGAATTTTAGATTATCCTCACATGAATTTGGATTTTTTATTATGAAATAGATAGGAAAGTTGTTGGCAAGAAAGGAAAAAAAAAAAAAAGAAGACGACGAAAGAAAATGATATGAAAGTGCTCGTAAAACTGTCTCGGTTCCTGTTTAATCCCTAGTCCAAAACAATTCAACCGTCAAAATGGTTTTTAACATAAAACAAGCTGTCTATTAAAATAAACAATAGTCAAACCAGTCGATCTGTCAAATTCTTTTTTATTTTTTTTTCCTTTGTAGAGAAAAATTTAAGTAAGTTGAGCTCCAAGAACTCCAAGTTTTACATACAATTCAAATGTACTTGCCATTTTGTTTGGATATTGACCCAAACAGTACAGACTTCCATTGAAAAAAATATATGATCATCCTGCCCATTTTCTTTCACAAGGCATGTTTTCTGGGTGTCAGAAAATGTATATATAAAAAGGGTTGTATGCAAAAATTTCACGTACCTAAGGAAAATATATTTTGGTACGAAGATCAAATCAGAAAGACTTAAGAGCGAAAAAACAAGTGAAAATGGAATTTTATTCAATAGAGTCGATCAATTGCGCAACCATTAGATCATGAAGTAAATGGATTACGAGAAAATTACAAACTTGAATCAAAGGAATGAGCTCTAGCATAATGAACCATTTACTGATATAATTATGAGTTGAAACAAACATACTTCTGCATATGAATGATCCCGGATTAGTTTGTCTTGAGCAACTTCACTTCGTCAGTAACAACGTTCTCAGCAAACTCGAGACAATGAAAAATGAGACACCATGATTCCGTGCGGACAGAATTCCAGGAATTTCAATGTGTCATGATTGATGGTTCAGTATACACAGCGTGAAAGGAAGAATGTTGTAATAACAACAGATTTTCTTCATCGAAAATCCCAGATTTTTCCTCCCTTAATTCTACCCTAGATTCAAATTTGGTGAATTTCCTTCTTATTTACCTCATCCTCGTCTGACTTAGATACTACCAATTTGCTCTGTACCTCACTAGTTTCCCGTCTGCCTTCCCATAGTTTTGTGGTCTTCCCAATGGCAAGAATTAGATCAAGTTGTTTTTGCTGTTGTTCCTACATATAACAGTCAAACGCAGTTAAGAGACCACTCAAACGTGGTGGACTAAGCAAGCAACATGGTCCAAAAAATGTACCAGCCTAGAGCCTCTAGAGTATACATTGATGACTAAGGGAGCAGATAGAACACAGTTACAATGTCAAAGATACACAAACCACGACCATGAAACTTATCTCGGACATGATGCTGGCTCTTCAGAGTTTAAATAATCTATTTAAGAAATGATTATTACCTGCATCGCCAACAAAACCTTTTGAATTTCACCTAGCTCCTTCTCCAAAATGTCTGACCGAACTACTAATGCTCTTGTGGCCTCAGAATTCTTCTGTGCCAGAGCTGCAGTCTTTAAGAAATCAATGTATAATTAGTTTTTTAATTCCTTTGTTGGATAACAAGTCATTCAAAATGAGAATAAGGTGCTCTAAATGATTAATTAACGTGTATTTGCATTTGAAGAAAAGAAAAATCCTCATTATGTTTACTTCCATGATAACTTGATCCCTACATTGTCTCATTGACAAACAGGTACCATCTTGTGATTATTGATTGAGATCAGGAGCAATGGTCATTGACCTAACATGATACAGGTTTCAGTTACCAGCCAGTCTGCTCAGACTTGAGAATAAGATACTTCAAACTTCTTTGAAAAGAAATATTGCTACTCCTAGAATATAGCCACCAAATTAAAACCACAACGCCACATCAAGACAATCTCCTTTTGGTGTAAACATGTCTTGCAATCCAACAGAAATATAAGAGTAATGAAGCTTTACTTCACAAATTTTGGCCAAATAACTCTGAAAATTAAACTCTGCACTTACAAAGAAAACATCCCCATGTTACACGTTCAAGTGAAAAGTAATTAACCATCAACTCCTATCAGAAAATGACAATAACTCTTTATTTGGTTCCAACACGTTAAACACTTCTCTAATTCAAATAACTAATATGCCCATTCTCATAGATTGCTTTCTTTTCGTATAAACTAAAACAAGCCTAATGAAAAGCATGCAGCTACGCAACTTTCCAAAAATGTTATCTCAACTCAGCGTCTGTAGTCATAAACTGACACCACCCAACTATAAAATCAAAATACAGCTACAATGATTTGTATGGCCTCAATTAATAAATTGTGCATCTTACGTCCTCCCCACATAACTCTGTTTATTAAGTTTACAAGTGCCATGTCTCCATAAAGCTCCCTTATTTGAAAAGACAAAAATACACTACCTTCAGCATGCATTATATATATATATATATATATATAATTACTCATTACGTGAAATAATTTTCTCTATCCCCAATAACCTCAAAAACTTCCTTATGACGTAATTAGTCTCCAGGGTCCGGATGGTATCAGCAAAATTTATATTTTGTACATTAACTGCAGATTAAAAAAAAAAATCCCTCTTCTACTCTATCTTCCACATATTAAGATACTATTATAAACTAAGCTACAAGGTTCAATATCAGTATCCAAAGTAATCTTGCAAGGTAAGAAAAGAAAGAAGAAAGAACTATTCACCTCGTTTAAGGGTTCCTTCAACCCCTTCCGGGTCACCCGAAATCTTATTCCCAACTTCTCCAGCTGTCTTGACAAAACCCTGGCAATAGTCACTGAGCTCTTCAAATCCTCCTCCAATTTCTCAATCCGGTGGAGCAAATTAACCTCCAAGCCTTCCTTGTGCGTCTCCCTACAAATTCGCCTCCATTGTCGTCTCCGAATCCACGCACCAATCACAACTCCACCAACCAACATCAAAACACCCCAAACAATAGCCTTATTCCCCATTGCCAAGAACTCCTTCTTTGAGCTAACAATCACACTGTTCACCGCGTAACCAACGGATAAAACTGCCGACGAAAGCAGACACAAGAATTCAGCCAGAGCAAGCAGAGAGTCCAAATTGAAATCCCCGACAACATCCTTCTGCACAGAACCTTCGGAATCATAGGCTCTAAGAAGGAAAGGGTCAGCGGAAGTCCTGAAGGAATTGAAATTGTAAGGTTTAAATGATCCAAGCTTCAGAATCCGAAGATGAGCGGGATTGGAGAGGTGGTGGCGTACGGTTATCGAGAGGGATAGGGCTGAGTTTCTAGTGAAGTAAAGATTGGAGAAAGAAAGGATGGAAGGTGAATCTGCGAAGAGGCGTTGAGAAGTGAGTAACATTGTGAAGAGAATCAGAGATACAGATTGAGAGAGGTGGAGGAAGAAGGAAGCATATTAGAATTATGTTTAGGTTTCGAGCATTTCGGCCAATTTGAAGGCGATGGGCTCGAGGGGTCGCGCGGGTGATATCCAAATCCGCCTTGGCTACACTTCCCGAAAACATTCAATTTCGTGGCTCCCGTGAGTAAACCATGTTGACGTTCGTTTCGCCAACTCCTTTTTTTACCCTTTCTCCTTTTCTTGTCGTCTTCGGTTAAATTAGATATTGATTAGTTAATCGTTAATCGTTAGTTAATTCATAGTTAATACTCCATGCAGTCCTAATTAGAGGATAAAAATTTTAAAACTTTACTTGATCCAACATATAAATGCGTGTTTGGTTTAGAAGTGAAATCCTATATATTCTCGTTTGAACCCATATAAGTGATTATGTTGTACCATTTGGGTAATTTTCTAAAATCCATGATCAATTTTAATCTGGATTCTTTGCCCTACATTTAGGATGTGATAGTTAATTTTTTGTCTAACCTTACCCCTCCTTAATTATAACAAGTTTAACCATATACTGCACTTTATTATAGTCTTTAATTTTAGTGAAGGATAAAATCAAAAAATCACATATTTTTCTACAAGTTTAAAATATCAATTACTGCTCTCTAAAAACTGTGAAATTAATTGATTTTGTATTATAATTAAGATTGAATAATACGATGATGAAAGTCGTAGTTGACTACTAGTAGACTAATTGCAGTTGAGTCCATATAATATTGCACGAACACACAAAGTCATAGAATTAATTATCACTATAGATATGAGAAAATTATTAGTGGGCAATTTGCAAGTATCTATATAAGTGCTATGAGCTTGGAGGCATGTCATAACATTAATGAGTCATAGAACCTAACTTACCTAAACTTCTTTTAATAATATATATATATATATATAGAGTAACCTTTCCATTTTAATCTTGGGAATAAATATTTTATTTTAATTTGAGAAAATATTATTTTTATCCCTATATTTTGATATAATTTTATTATATATCCTTGCACTTTTTTTTTATTATGTTAGGTCCTTATGCTTTACTCTATCTACAACATTGGTCCCTATAGTTTGTGGACACGTCAACAATATTAACATCATTTGTACCACATCAATGTCCCTTTAAAATTATAGAGATTAATGTTGTACATGAAAAAAAGTATAGAAATATGAACACTGAAAAAAGTGTAGAGATTTATAATAAAAGTTGAGTATAAATTGAAAAAATTATGGTATTACAGTCAAAAACTTTTATGCAACTTTATGAACATGAATTGAAAGAAAATAAAATTTTAGTAGTTGTAGCTTCAGTCATTGTGATCAAAATCCTTGAAGTTTATTTCTTAAGGAACTGGCTTGTCAAGATTCAAATAGTTAAGTTGTTGGTACTTCCATTTGTTAATGTTGGTTTTGTATAGAAGTGTCAAAAGAACAAGTCTCACATTGCTTAAGTGAGAGGAATTTCAAATATATAAATACTAAAGAGTGAAATGGGCTAGTACATAGGCCAAGGAGAGGAGAGGTCACACAAGCACAATAGTAGGCCAAAATCAGCCACTTTAGTTAAAATCTAACAACTTAATTTTTCCTCTACTTGTGAAGGAAATCCAGTGTTGGGCGCTTTTCGCAAAAATATTTTAGCTATAAATCAAAATTCTTAATTTAAAAAAGCTTACTAGAAAAGTTTTGATTGAACTAGCTAGTTTTAATTTGAAACACATCATAAAATATGAAATGTTGGGCTTTTAATTTTGATCCTTATATTAAAGGATGATAAAAAAAAATGCCTTCGTTAAATTGCTCAAATGTTTCCCAACGTTAAATAATGTTTATCTTAATGGTGAATTATTTTTGTTGAACTAATGGCTTAATGGTATTTAACTTGGACAATGACTTTGTTTGATTCATAACATATATATAGTGGTGCCTGAATGAGTCTAGTGCAATAGTACGTTGCCTTTGAGTTTTTGAACATCTCTCTCTATCTCTTATGTTATGCTCTCGAGTTACATTTTTCCTCGCTTGTTATTTTTGTTGGTCTATTTCATGTACATTTGTAGGATGGGTTTGTTTAATCTTGGTAGCTGCCACATTCTACTGATGTGATAAAATAGCTCTTAAGGACATCGTTCTTGAGCACAATTCACATTAAATTCTATATCACTACTACTAACAATTTTAAGAGTGATAGAACCATACACAAATCATGTTATAATTCTCAAGGGTATTACTATTGCTATTGGTTCTAGTGTAGGCATTGGTATTGGTACCTATATCCCAATTGTAATGCCACTTCCCAAGTTGTTATTAAATATCTCAAAGATTTAGGTATTTGATTGGAAGAACTTCAAGAGATGGCAGGAGTGAATTTTTGTTGTCCTTGACATGCATAACATTGTTATTGTACTAACTGAAACCAAACCCCTTACAAATGTTGAGCAAGCCCATGTCTATGTAAATAAGTTATGAAGACATATTGTCATTAGTACTTTATTTAATAATTTGTTCAAAGTCTATTATGCCTTTAAGGAGGAAAACAAAATTTTAGAGATGCTTGTAAGTTTTCCCTTATTTAAACCACAATTAACTCTAAAATCGAGATAATTAAAGGACTAAACCCCTCAAAGGATTACCAAATTTGTAAAATTATGTAAATGGGAGCAACTCTCAAATCATTACATTGGGATCCCAAAATGCAACATTTTCAATCTCTAATAAACACTTATTATGCTCAAATCAAAGTGTTAAAACAATGCGGAAGCTATGAAATCAATTGAGCCCCAAAACATTGAGTTTTAAAACTTAAAATTATGTTTTGTGCAGAAAATGTGGCATGTACCGCAACTAAAGATATATGTGCCGCAGTACATTGCACAAATATGATAGTAATGAGCTATCAATTTGACAGCACAAAAAGCGAACTTCAAACACATCCCAAATCTTCATCCAACGTTCGATTGAGGTGATTTTGGTGTCTACATGGAGTTTTCTCCAAGCTCTAGCTAATAGCATAATTTCAAACTCAAATTTATTTTCTATAAAAAGTTATGACAGCAAAACTCATTTTATCACTTTATCATAAAAATCCCATGAAAATGGTGTCCCAACTCAACCACGGGTGTTAAAAGCCAACACTGACCTTATGATCACACTCAATGGACTCTAGTGAACTTATGCAACGCACCATACACAACCAAATATATATTTATATATATAACACAAAATTACTAATCAACCCCAACTTTTATAAAAAATATAAGAGGGAAGAAAACTTTGCACAAAACCATTTTCATTACAAATCAGTCAATTTACACATATTCCTACTTGTACAAGTATTTTGGTCCTATCCACAAGTTTACAACTAAAACTCACTAATTTAGGACACAAAATACACAAGTTGTATGCTATAATAATGCAAGTAGTACAAAAATATCATGTGATTCCTAATTGGCACTTGTATCAACATTTATACACATAAAACAACAAGGAGAGGCATGAAAAGGATTACTTTACAAATCTTAAGCCTCTATGTATTTCCCCTAACTTAGATTCGATGAGCTAGGCCCTAAAAATAATGAGAATTGAGGGGTGAGTATAATTATTCAGTAACAAAGTTTTATCTAATCAATACAATTGCATATCAATTGTAAACATATGCAAATAGGTAAGAAAACACAATTACAACACATATGATGAACTTAGCTACAGTTTACAATATTAACAATCATGTGACTAGGCCTAAAGGCACATATATTCATATTAAATGATAATGAACAACATAGGGTCACAATAATACTAATCATGTACCACTAACATATGCTGGACCTCAATATTAATAAACATGTGCCTAGATTTATATGCATGATCAAATATCAATATTTTACCCTTCTGTTACCTTCGACATGAAACTGGTGGCTATCATGTGGTTGCATCCTTCATGGACTAACCTAGCCTCTTACTTATAAGGAGCTATTAGGCTAGGGTTAACTTACTTATGTAATTTGATTTCCTCCAATACTAACAATCATGGGGTGTCATATCTTTAATCTAGCCTCCTCATAAACTAGTAGAGATTAGTTAGGTTTGAGTCACTATAGAACAATTGAGACAGTCCCTAATCAACCATGAGACAAGGGCTATCCCCCAATTTCAACGGTCGATGCTAAGGCAAGTTTCTAATTTCAACGGTCACTGTCAATACCATGTGAATTTAACTATCTACTCCTCTCCTTAGGCAAACTCTCGCCAATGATCATTAGATGCATATTTGACACATATTATGTACTTATGCCAATTAATGTTATTAATACAATCCTCTCATCACATCAAGCATATAAAACTCTTTTTCACCATTATACACCACATATCTATTAATGCATGCTCATATATTCTCAATCATCATCATTATTCACACACACACACACATGAACACACATAGCATTTTCACAATGTCACATCATCAAATATGTCAAATTTGTATCAAGGGTTTAAAATATAAATCATAACTTAAATTAATCTAATTTTAACAAATAACCAACTAATATTCAACTATATAAATTAGGTTTTTTCCGGTTGCCTCAAACATTTAAGATGTCAAAGGTTTATCCCTCTCGTAAATTACTTCCAAAGCTTCTCCCAAGCATTAATGGTACCAAAAATGAATTCTTTACAATTATATAATGATGGCATCATCATTATCCCATTTATAGTAAATTCTAATACCATAACTCCACATTTCCTATTTAGTCAATCCTAAAATTTACTATCCATTCATACTTAATGGGTTTATTAGGTTTCATTGACCTACATCATCACCATTAAGTCATTAAACCATCATTAATGAGCCTTAACTCTCCCAACAACCATATTAATGGCAATTTTTAGATATTAATTACTCCACCTAACTAACTATACACAAAATCATCAATATAGGGTTAAAATACTCTAAACCACTCTTATTATATCTATTTTAGTCAAAAGGTTTGGACTCAAAGCTCTCATGGACTGAAAATCAATCTCTCAACTCATACCTAACTCATATTGTAACATCCCAATTTAAATTTTAATAGTTAATTTGGGTTAATAAAAATTTTTTAAAAAATATATTTAAAGGTAAGCAAATTAGTAGGAGATGATTATTAAATCTAACTTAGGATATAATTCTAAATTAAAATTTAAAAAAAATTAATTAAAAAAATTAAAAAAATAATAAAAAAAAATATTATTAAATTATTATTATAATAAAAAAAGAAAAGGTATTTAAAAAAAAGGAAGAAGAAGAAGAAAAATGAGTTTGCTTTCGGCGGTCGCAATGATTACATGTAAAATAATAAAAAAAGAAAAGGAAAGAAGAGAGAGGAAAGGGAAAAATAAAAAAAATTTTGTGGGACCCACATTCGTTTTTAAAAGCCACTGTTCTCTTCTCATTTTCCTTCATTTCCTTCCTCTTTCGTGTGCGATCAGAGAGAGCGTCTGTGAGCGTGAGTCGCCGGTGCGGAAGATCTGAATTTTTAAGGTAAGAGTTTTTAATAGGATATTTAGGGTGTGATTTTAAGCTTTTCAAGACTAAGTAAGTGTTCTAAAAAATTTTTTTAGTCATCCTTCCTCTTTGGTTTCTGATTTTATGGTGGTAGAAAATTTAGGATCTGGAAGAGGGATGAATTTATGTTGAATAAATATGATTTTTGAGGTTGTCAGTAGTATAATAAATGTTCTAGAGTATAAATTTATTGATGATCTTTGAATTTGTGGCTTATGGATCAAATTCTAAACTAGATCTAAAAATATATGTTGATTTATTGAGATTTAGATGATTATTTGGGATGAGAAATGAATTATTATGGCTATAGGATTATGATTCTAAGCTAGAGACTCAATTTTTAATTTTTGAGTATTTTATGTACGAATTTATGAAATAAAAAGAAAATTTTGATAATAGAAATTAGTTTAGAAGCTGATTTTTAGATTATTAATGTTTATTGATAATTAAAAGAGGAGTTAAAAATTTTACTTAATAGTGTTGACTCTAGATTTGTATTAAGATTGAGATTAGGAATTATGTTATATTTTTAATTCTATTATTAGAATTATTTTATTAGTTTCAAAAATTGAAACTAATATTTATAAATAATATGTTATTTGTAGATTGTATTATTGGTGAAGATTGTAGTGGGAGAGAAATTGTAAAGAATAATTTATTGAAAAAGCCACGAGGTAACCATACTTTTAATTTGTGATTTGTGTTACTTCATGTTAATTGGGTGATTATTGAGAAAATTATAAATTTTGTAATATTATATAATTGTACAATATTATTATGAATTTATTTGATTATTGTGGGAGGTGTTGGGAGACTTGCTATTGTTGTTGTATTTATGTGCCACATGGTACGCCCCTATTGGAGCTCAATAGGTGGCTTGTAAAGGCTCGGGCTAATCTACCTTTGGCCAGGTAATTTAGCACCGAGTGAGGGCTACAGCTCAAGGTTAATGGAGGGATATAAGGATGATTGTTTGTGTGTATTGTAATATTTCTTATATTTGTTGGAATTATATTATTTTTAATTCTCACTTAGTAAGCACACATTTAACTGTTTGTATACACTATCATAAATTAGCTTTGATTACTAGGACTTTTGAGTCTCATTATGTGGTTAACAATTTTCAGGAGAAGCGCCACGAGTGACACGTGGAGGAGTCCCAGAGGCTTAGTGGCATAGATCCACTGTCTCTTTTGGGTATTTGATTTATGATTTATAATGTTTTATATTACCAATATTAGGGCTTTTTGTTTATTGTCAATTATATGAATATATAAATGTAATCATGCCTTTCAAACTATTTCTATTTTTGGTATAATTTGGATGACTGTAATTTTAATATTTGGTTTACTTTGGATTGGTTAAAATGGCATGATTATGAGGCCAAATAACTGGCTTGTATTGAAAATTGACTAAATTTTTTATTTTACTTGTTGGGAGTATAAGGATGGACAAATGTGATTTAGTTTACTTGTTGGGAGTATAAGGATGGACAAATATAATTTAGCTTAGTGGCATGTGGGAGGTAAAAAAATTTATCTGAAATGTTATATTGTGTGAGTTGAAACCAATTATAAAATATTTTATATTGAAATTATTGATATAAAATATGTTGGGTGGCTGTAACCCAATTATGGTTGAGTTAAATTATTTAAAAAAAAATTTGGTGTGTTACAATCTTGATATTAGAGCTATATGTTTCAAATTCTTATAAATTATGAAATTGTTATACATTAACCTAGTTTATTAGCAATATACATTATTAAATCATAATACTTCTCCATTATTTTTCTTGTCTTGAGATTAGTGTTAACTTAATTATGTGACTTTCATCCTTTAGGAGGGGAGAGATGGTGTCCAAAACTAGGAGAGGTGGTGAAATTGCCGGTGATTCTATAGAGTCAATAGGAAATGACATACCTTCACTGCCATAACCGGAGCCCACACAGCAACAAATCGGGCAGGGCGAGCCCATACAGTCACAACTAAGGCAGGATAAGCCAACCATGAGGCAAATGATGGATCTACTATATAATCTTAGTGACCGCATGAAGAGACAAGAAGAAGAGTTGGCCGCTTTAAGACAATATAAGGAGAATGCCAACCGAGAGGGAAATGGCCAACAAGAAGGAAGCCATACCAAGGTATTCAATGCGAGCCAATCTGCTGATGAAGGCTCACCTTCCTATTCTCACCATGAGACTAGTTCAAATAATATGAGTCTCCACTCTGAGCAACAGACATCCACGATCACAAAGATCTGGAGTACTTTTCATAAGTTTAATCCTCCTACTTTCAATGGAAATCTTAAGCCAGCGGTGGCTGAAGAATGGATAGATCAATTGGAGAGTATTTTTCATGTGGTTGCATGCACTTCTAATCAAAAGGTGTAGCTGGCAATATTCCTACTACAGAAAAGTGCTAAGAAATGGTGGGAAACATCAGGACCGAAGGATGATTCCTCTCTTACTTGGGAGGATTTTAAAGCCATATTATTCGAGAATTATTTTCCTACTGCACTGAGAGCAGAAAAGGAGGCTGAGTTTCATGCATTTCGCCAGGGTGATCTAGATGAGGATGAATTTATTGAACAATTCTCAGAATTATCTAAATACTCTACTTACCTCCAGAAACATGAAGACACGAAGTGGATGGCTGAACGATTGCTAGAGAAGGCGAGGCCTGATCTAAGGGAACATTTAGCCCTTTTTGAGATCAAGACATTCAGTGAGATGTGCAATAAGCTTCGAATAGTTTCTCGGAGGAAGAGAGAGGCTAAATTAGAAGCTGATAGAGAGAGAGGAGGAAAGAACCTCATGGGAAGCCCCCTATCCACACTAGATCCATTGGTGGAGTAGAGAAGAGGAGCATCCAAGTTTTTGGAGGCTTTAGAAATCAGAAGAAGAAGGGCTACTACCATAAGGGCCAAAGCTACAGAGGAAATTAGAGTGGGAGTCAGGGGTCTTACAGGAGCCCAGCAACCTCTACTCCTACTTCCGGTGCTGCTAGTAATCAAGCATGCAGTAAGTGTGGGAAGTTTCATTCTGGTGATTGTTGGGTTTGTTACATCAGCCAGAAGCCTGGTCATATTGCCCGATTCTGTTATCAAAATCAGAATAGGGGTAATGATCAGAGACTTACAGTACCAGCACGAGTGTATGCCCTCTCTGGGCTGGAGGCTGCTAACAACCTTAATGCTATCCGAGGTATAATTCGAATCCTTGATAATGATGTTTGTGCTTTGTTTGATTCGGGTGCTACACACTCTTTTGTGTCTGATGAATGTATGAGAAGATGTAAATTGCCTGTGTGTACCTTACCTTTTGATGTGAAGATTTCTACTCCTGCTGGTTTGACTGTAAGGACTGCTAAGGCATGTCTAAATGTAGAGGTTGAGTATGAGGGTCGAAAGACCACCATAGACCTCATTTGTTTATCTTTGTCTGAGATTGATTTTATTGTGGGGATGAATTGGTTGTCTGCAAATAGAGCTGTACTTGATTGTCAGAAAAAGAGTGTGTCACTCTCAGCTCTTACTGTAACTCCTGTAGAGTCCCAAAGTCCTATGTTGTTGTCTGCAGCTCAAGTAGAACAGTGTATAAGAAAGGGCTGTCAAACTTTTATGATTTTCTTCTCAATTAAGGCAGAGATTGAAGAAGGTGTAGATCAGATTCCAGTAGTGAGAGAATTCCCTAACGTCTTTCCTACTGAAGTGATCGGTTTACCTCCAGAATGAGAGGTTGAGTTCTCGATTGAACTCGTACCTGGTACGAGGCCTATTTCTAAGGCACCTTATAGGATGTCTCCATCGGAGTTAGCTGAGTTGAAGAGACAAATTGAAGAGTTGTTAGAGAAGAGGTTTATCAGACCGAGTGTATCACCATGGGGGTCACCGGTATTGTTTATGAAAAAGAAAGATGGAAGCCTTAGATTATGTATTGATTATAGACAATTGAATAAGGTAACCATCAAGAACAAGTACCTCTTACCTTGAATTGATGATTTATTAGACCAATTAGTCAATTCAGCAGTGTTTTTTAAGATTGATCTAAGATCAGGGTATCATCAATTGAGGGTTAGAGCAGAAGATATCCCTAAAACTACTTTTAGGACTAGATATTAGCACTATGAGTTCCTGGTGATGCTGTTTGGGTTAACAAATGCCCCAGCTGTCTTCATTGATTATATGAATCGAATCTTCAGGCCTTATCTCGATGAATTTGTTGTAGTCTTTATTGATGACATACTTATTTATTCTTGGAATGAGGTGGACTATGCTAGACATCTTAAAATTATTTTGGAGATATTAAGAGAGCACAAGCTCTATGCCAAGTTGAGTAAATGTAATTTTTGGCTTAAAGAAGTTAAATTCTTAGGCCATGTTGTTTCAGAAGAAGGGGTAGCGGTGGACCCTAGTAAGATAGATGCAGTGATGAAATGGGAACAACCTCAAAGTGTGACAGAGATTAGGAGTTTCTTAGGTCTTGCAGGCTACTATCGTCGTTTCATTAAGGGTTTTTCACAAATTGCAATGCCCTTGACTAAGTTGACCAGGAAAGATGCTCCATTTATTTGGACGAACGAGTGTGAAGTTGCCTTCTAGGAGTTAAAAAAGAGGTTGACCACCACACCGGTGCTCACCTTACCTGTTCTAACTGCTCCTTATACCTTATATACTGATGCTTCTAAGAAAGGTTTAGGTTGTGTATTGATGCAGGAGGATCGAGTAATGGCTTATGCCTCTCGACAGTTGAGACCTCATAAGGAAAATTACCCTACTCATGACTTGGAGCTTGCTGCTGTGGTATTTGCCTTGAAGATTTGGAGGCATTATCTTTATGGTTCTTCTTTTGAGGTCTTCAGTGATCATAAAAGTTTAAAATATTTGTTTGATCAAAAGGAGCTCAACATGAGACAGCGCAGATGGATTGAGTTTTTGAAGGATTATGACTTTGAGTTGAAGTATCATCCAGGGAAAGCTAACGTAGTCGCCGACGCTCTGAGCAGGAAGCTTGTACATACTGCTCACATGATGGTCAGAGAACATGAATTATGGAGTAGTTTCCATGTAGTAAATGTAGAAGTAGTCGAGAATCGTTTGGCTGCTCTACACATTACTGAATTTGAGAAGAATTTTTAGGAAGAAATCAGAATTGCGCAACAAAAGGATGATCATTTGAATAAGATTAGGGTAGAGATTGGGGCTGGAAAGGGTGAACATTTTGATGTGACCGATGATGATGTCATAAGATATAAAGGTAGAGTGTGTGTGCCTAATGATACTCGATTGAAAAATATCCTACTTGAGGAGGCTCATCAGAGTAGATATACCATTCATCCAGGAGTAACTAAGATGTATCATGACTTAAGACGTGGTTGGTGGTGGCCAAGGATGAAGAGAGATGTAACTGAACATGTAACTCGATGTTTGACTTGCCAGAAAGTCAAAATTGAGCATCAGAAACCAGCCAAAATGCTATAGTCTCTTGATATTCCAGAGTGGAAATGGGATAGCATTTCTATGGACTTCATTACAGGATTGCCTAGAACATCTTCTGGTCATGACACTATATGGGTAATCGTAGATTGACTCACTAAATCAGCTCATTTTCTTGCTACCAATATCACGTATGCTCTTGAGAAATTAACTGAAATCTATATAAGAGAAGTGGTGAAATTGCATGGAGTGCCGACAAATATCGTATCTGATCGTGATCCGAGGTTCACATCAAACTTTTAAAAGTCATTACAGGAAGCCATGGGTACTCATTTGAGTTTTAGCACTGCTTACCACCCCCAGACTCTTGAAGATATGTTAAGAGCTTGTGCCATTGAGCTTAGAGGTAATTGGGATAGTCACTTACCATTAGCTAAATTTGCCTACAATAATAGTTTTCATTCAAGCATTCAGATGGCACCTTATGAGGCATTGTATGAAAGAAAATGTAGATCGCCACTGTGTTGGATAGAATTAAGTAAGAGAACTTTTTTAGGGCCGGACATTGTTGATGAGACTACCCAAAAGATTGCTTTAATCAAGCAAAAATTACTCACAGCTCAAAGTAGACAAAAGAGTTTGCAGATAAAAGGAGAAGACCGCTTGAGTTTGAAGTAGGTGACCATGTATTTTTGAAAATCTCTCCGGTAACTGGTGTTGGAAGAGCTATTAAGGCTAAGAAGTTGACACCAAGGTTTATGGGGCCTTTTGAGATCTTAAAACGAGTTAGACCAGTAGCGTACCAAGTAGCATTACCACCTCAAATTGCTGGTATACACAATGTATTCCATGTGTCACAACTGAAAAAAGTATCAACCAGATCCTTCCCATATAATTGAACCCGAGGAGATTGAACTCAGGGAGAATTTAACATTCAGAGTTGAACCAAAAGAGATTGTGGATTATAACGACAAGCAATTAAGAAACAAGACCATTAGATTGGTTAAAGTAATCTGGAAGAGCACAACTTCAGGTGATGCTACGTGGGAGACCGAGGACAGTATGCGACGTGATTATCCTCGTCTTTTTGATTAAGTAAGTAGTTAATAGTTACTAACTTTAAATTTTGAGGACAAAATTTTTAAAAGGAGGGGAGAATTGTAACATCCCAATTTAAATTTTAATAGTTAATTTGGGTTAATAAAAATTTAAAAAAAAATATATTTAGAGGTAAGCAAATTAGTAGGAGATGATTATTAAATCTAACTTAGGATATAATTCTAAATTAAAATTTAAAAAAAATTAATTAAAAAAATTAAAAAAATAATAATAATAAAAAATATTATTAAATTATTATTATAATAAAAAAATAAAAGGTATTTAAAAAAAAGGAAGAAGAAGAAGAAAAGCGAGTTTGCTTTCGGCGACCGCAATGATTACATGTAAAATAATAAAAAAAAGAAAAGGAAAGAAGAGAGAGGAAAGGGAAAAATAATAAAAAAATTGTGGGACCCACATTCATTTTTAAAAGCCACCGTTCTCTTCTCGTTTTCCTTCATTTCCTTCCTCTTTCGTGTGCGATCAGAGAGAGCGTCTGTGAGCGTGAGTCGCCGGTGTGGAAGATCTAAATTTTTAAGGTAAGAGTTTTTAATAGGATATTTAGGGTGTGATTTTAAACTTTTCAAGACTAAGTAAGTGTTTTAAAAAATTTTCTTAGTCATCCTTCTTCTTTGGTTTCTGATTTTATGGTGGTAGAAAATTTAGGATCTGGAAGAGGGATGAATTTATGTTGAATAAATATGATTTTTGAGGTTGTCAGTAGTATAATAAATGTTCTAGAGTATAAATTTATTAATGATCTTTGAATTTGTGGCTTATGGATCAAATTCTAAACTAGATCTAAAAATATATGTTGATTTATTGAGGTTTAGATGATTATTTGGGATGAGAAATGAATTATTATGGCTATAGGATTATGATTCTAAGCTAGAGACTCAATTTTTAATTTTTGAGTATTTTATGTACGAATTTATGAAATAAAAAGAAAATTTTGATAATAGAAATTAGTTTAGAAGCTGATTTTTAAATTATTAATGTTTATTGATAATTAAAAGAGGAGTTAAGAATTTTACTTAATAGTATTGACTCTAGATTTGTATTAAGATTGAGATTAGGAATTATGTTATATTTTTAATTCTATTATTAGAATTATTTTATCAGTTTCAAAAATTGAAACTAATATTTATAAATAATATGTTATTTGTAGATTGTATTATTGGTGAAGATTGTGGTGGGAGAAAAATTGTAAGGAATAATTTATTGAAAAAGCCACGAGGTAACCATACTTTTAATTTGTAATTTGTGTTACTTCATGTTAATTGGGTGATTATTGAAAAAATTATAAATTTTGTAATATTATATAATTGTGCAATATTATTATGAATTTATTTGATTATTGTGGGAGGTGTTGGGAGACTTGCTATTGTTGTTGTATTTATATGCCACGTGGTACGCCCCTATTGGAGCTCAATAGGTGGCTTGTAAAGGCTCGGGCTAATCTACCTTTGGCCAGGTAATTTAGCACCGAGTGAGGGCTACGGCTCAAGGTTAATGGAGGGATATAAGGATGATTGTTTGTGTGTATTGTAATATTTCTTATATTTGTTGGAATTATATTATTTTTAATTCTCACTTAGTAAGCACACACTTAACTGTTTGTATACACTATCATAAATTGGCTTTGGTTATTGGGACTTTTGAGTCTCATTATGTGGTTAATAATTTTCAGGAGAAGAGCCACGAGTGACACGTGGAGGAGTCCCAGAGGCTTAGTGGCATAGATCCACTGTCTCTTTTGGGTATTTGATTTATGATTTATAATGTTTTATATTATCAATATTAGGGCTTTTTGTTTATTGTCAATTATATGAATATATAAATGTAATCATGCCTTTCAAACTATTTCTATTTTTGGTATAATTTGGATGACTGTAATTTTAATATTTGGTTTACTTTGGATTGGTTAAAATGGCATGATTATGAGGTCAAATAATTGGCTTGTGTTGAAAATTGACTAAATTATTTATTTTACTTGTTGGAAGTATAAGGATGGACAAATGTGATTTAGCCTAGTGGCATGTGGGAGGTAAAAAAATTTATCTGAAATGTTATATTGTGTGAGTTGAAGCCAATTATAAAATATTTTATATTGAAATTATTGATATAAAATATGTTGGGTGGCTGTAACCCAACTATGGTTGAGTTAAATTATTTAAAAAAAAAATTTTGGTGTGTTACACATATCTTTATAAATGTGGGAGAGAAGGAAAAAGAGATGCATAAAATACTTACCTTGGGTATTGGAGAGCTTCAAACTATCCTCAAGGGTCCCAATGCATGTGCCCTAGCAGAGCCCAATCGTGCCTCATGTTTACCCTCTCTTTTCTCTTATGAATTTTCAAATAGATAAAACTAGATTTATTAGATTTTTGGCCATGCATCACAGCACATATTGCCCTCTGCTGTGGCATGTGGCACAGAGAGGCCCAACGCATGTAAATCTGCCTCTGTATGTCACCGGTAGATTGCTCACATGCTGTAGTATGTGGTACAAAGAGCTTCTCCTTATTTTCCTTTCTCTTTCCTTGCTTGGGTGGCCTACTTTCAATCTAGAACCACATCTGAGGTTGAACTCAAAGCCAAATACACTAATTAGTCCCTTCTGGCCATACACCTTATCAATTTACTTATCATTCTAATTATGCTTCTCAATCTTGATTAAATTTCATGGATGTTACAATGCTTATCAATAACTACATGGTGGAGAATATTGTGGAAAAAAAATTTATAGTTGGCAGTTACTATAAATGGAAGATGATAGATGACAAAGACATTAAGCTTTAGATTACTGAGTACTACGAACTAGAAAGATCAACCTTCCAAGAAAGTTTGTTACATAGATCCTAATTAGGAAGTTTTGAAGTTTATGGAAAGACTACAAGCAATAACTTAAACACAAGAAAAAGCAAGTGTTGGTGCTTGATCTCATCACTCGCATTATAACATCCCCAAATTTAATTCAAGGGAAAAATTAATTGATTAAGAAGTTTAATTATTTAATCATGGTAATTAGAAATTAATATTAGAGTTTGGATGGCTTAAATTGAACCATCTAGCAAGTTTAAAATGAGGTTTATGGGGTTATTGAGTCATCTTGAGCCTAAATTTGTGGGCTTAATATTATTAGGCCTATTGCATGATCATTACAGGTTGGAATTCACCCTAGACAAATAAAGGGTATATTATTGTAAGAAAATCTATATGTTGTGGCTTTCATTGAGTTTGTGTATAGTGGTTGGCAATGCATATTACATAAGTATTTAGTATTGCTATTAGTCCTTTGGGGGTAGCATAGGTCAAGCGCAATATTTAACATCATTGGTTTTTATAGAGTTGGTGTACGTCTGGAAATTATGTCATTTCAAAATCTAAGTAAGGAGAATCCATAATCTAAGAGTAAATGTGGAAACTTTTGGCCAGGTAACCCCTTACAATTAGATAGTAGGGCTAGTCTAGTCACATAAACTAAACTTATATGAATTATTAACTCAAGGATTCATTTAAAAGATATAAGGAGTGGTATAAGGCAATTACATTGATAATGTGGATTATAATTACATGTTTCATTGTGATTAATGCATGGTTTTTCTTATGTGATATTATTTATTTGCTTAACTTAATGTAAATGCCACACTTTAATATGCTCGATTAAATTACTCGGTTATTGATATTGAGAAATCTCACTTTTATTTGTTAATATTTTCTAGAATATGATAAGATGAAGGGCGAAAGGGAAGCCTCCAAGGCCAAGCACTAGAGGATTACATTGTAATGGCTCTAGTTGCCTCTTACAATAATGAAGCAAATATTTTTCAACTCAAGGGTTTATATTGTCATGGATTATCAATCATTTGCATGTAGCTTTTTGTGTAGACTTGGGCATTTTGTATGTTATTTAGCCTTATGTTTTTTTTTTAGGAAAGGCCAATCATGCAAATATGTTGTTATGATTGTTAATAATTGCTTAGCCTAAACATGATATATCTAAATGATATGATTATGTGTATGTATGAGTTTTATCTTAATGGTGTGTGATTGGTTAATCGCATTGTGGATGGGAGATATTTAGTGGGGTACCTTTAGAATAAAGGCTTGTTTTAGTACTAAGTGTTCTATGATCCTTGTTTGTTATTAGATTGAGATGACACCAAGTCCAGTAGACAATCTAATAAATTATCTCTGTGTTGATGTTTGGATTGCCTTGATCAAAAATCTAGATTGTAATCTAGGTGTTGAGAAAGTTAGAATTTAATGCTGCATAATTTTGTTCTAATAAAGAGGATTTTATTAATGTGTGCTTAACCATGGCGAATAAGGTTGTCGGCTGGGATGAAATAGTCTCTATACCACATATTGCAATGAACATATCCTAAGCAGTGATGAATTTCATTTTTAACGGTTGGCCATGACATGCCAGTTTTTGCTATTTGACATTTTTTTGACCTTGTTTAATTTATTTCTCAATGCTAAACTTAGTTCCAAGTTTCACAAAAACTCTTGTACTATGATTTTAAGTGATTTTTCAAGTGTGATTACTTTATTTTATTACTTTCAAATGTTTTTGGGATGCTATTTATTTCCAAATACCTTTAAGGACTTTAATTTAGTTAATTATAGCCATAGTTGATCCTTAAATCTAAGGGTTATTTTATTAGTTAGGTTTATGTTGGGTTAATAATAGAGGTCATTACACACATCATCATCAAATATACCAATTGTAACATCCAAATTTTATTTAGGGATTTAATTGTAGAAGTTGTGGATAGTGAGGAGAATTTAGTTTAAGGAATATTTTCAAATGAAGAAATATGTGTATCTAAATATTTAATTGAGGAAAAGTGTGTACTTGAGGATTTAATTGAAGAAACATGTACTTTGAGGATTTATATTGATTGAGGTTTATGAATATTAATTAATTATTTAGATACTTAATTATGGTTTAAATTGAGCCTAAGATAATGTATTAGAGTTATTTAAGGTTTTAAAATAAGTATTTAATTGATTTGAACCTAAATAGTTGGGCTTAAGTGAAATTTTTGTCATTGTACCATGTGCCGCATCACATGGCACATCTTCAACATAAAATTTCTGTTCAAAAACAAAAAGAGATGGGGAGGAGATAGAAAGGTTGTGGGCAATTTTTGAGAGCTTTGTTAAGGTTTGGCCAAGAGTATTGTTTGCACATGAATTTAAGGCTCTAAATAGGTAAGGTAACTTATCTAATCCTTCTCTCACTCTCTAAACATCATTTTAAGGGAGTTTTTTTCATGGGTTTGTTAGGGTTTTATTTTTGGGAAAGCTCTAGCTCTAGGTCAGAAGTTTTGGGAGTGTTTAAGGACAACTAAGTGTACATTAGATGATTTTGGTGATAGTTAATGTAATGATAGGATTACATCTAAAACCCTAGGTTGTTTTGGTGGGTTTTGAATAGAGTTATGATGATAAAAGCTTAAATCTATAAATGAGAGGTGTGATAATAATAGAAATGATTAAATTTAAAGGCCTAAATGTATGGGAGAGTGTAGGGTTATGTGATCAATCAATCTAACTCTAGTATTAGGGTGTGATTAGCGCTTAATTATAGTTAGTAATTATGTTTAGCATTATACTATGTGTAGATTGTGATGTTGATCTTGTTGGAAGTGACAGAACTCTTGTAAGAGGAAATTTGCTACAAGAAGTAAAGGTAACCATTACTTTTATGTTATAGTGCGTGTTGTTTGATTAGTTGTGTGTGGTTTTTACATGAAAATAATTATTGTTTGGAAATATTTGTTTTGAAAGGTACATAATAATTGTTTTGAAAATGTATTGCTAGTGGAATGAAAAGCTATATATATATAATTATGTTTGGTATAAAATCAATTGTTTGGGAGTATAATAATTGTGGATTCATAATTGTTTGGAAAAATTATTGTATGCATTGACTTGTTGAGTTTTTGGTTATTGTTCAATGATTTTAATGTATGGAAACTAACTATGCCAGGTGATACACCCTTATTGAACCTAATGAGTGTTGTATGTGTGTCAAAAGTGTGTGTGTGTCAAAGTCCCACTTTGACTAAAAGAAAGACTCTCCTAGTATATATATATACTAAGGAATGAAGTGGGCTAGTAAAATGGGCTTGGAGGAGAAATGGCCTCGCACACATGAGACAGGCCAACTCAGGGCAATCGCAGTTGAAATCAGCTAATTCGCCCCCCTGTGCACGAGTTCAAGAGATAATGGGTTCCTTTTACAAGATTATTTTTGCAAAATAAATAATTATTTTGCCTTGCCTGTGAAACTCAATTTTTGGCTGTCTGAAGTTTGAAATCAAACCAATAACATTTTTTTAATCATTAACCAAATTAATTTTCTAAATATTTTATCTTCCCAACGTTTCTAGACAGGAGGTTAAATGCGTTTTATATTTGTGTAACCCCAACATTTCCAGACAAGCTTTTAAATGATTTTTATGACAGTGTAACTGAGCCTTTAATCCGGTGGTAACCCCCCAACGTTCATGTCCACCTTCGGGCTATATATAGCCATGTGTGCAGACAGAGCAGTGTAAGTCTCTTGAGTTTTCTCCTCCCTCTGTCACTTTGTCTGTGCTTACATTTAGTCTCCAGTGTTCTGTTTCCTTGTTCCACCGAGGAGGTGCTTGTTTAATCCTAGGGAACTGCTGGTCGTTTGAGGGTGTGTCGGAATAGTTCTTAAGGATAGTGTTCTTCCAGGCACGACTCGAGCAATTCATGCCTCTCCATTCGCATGCAATTTGTACCTCACCGTTCGAGTTTCTGCCAGTGTCGCCAACAATGAGTAGCTTGTCAAGGCTTAGACTAGTGAACCTTTAACCATGTGAATAGTACCAAGAATGAATTTTTAGAGAAAAGATGGTATAAGGTTGGTGTGATGCATTTTTGTTTAGTTTTATCTAGATTGTTTGGAATATTTATTTGAAACTTGTTTTATTTGCCCTATTTAGTGATCGCATGATTAGTTGCATGACATGCATCATGCCATATCAATTATAATTAATAGGATTTTTGTGTTTCATTTCCCGTGGTTAATATTTTTATAGAAAAAAGTCAAGCCAGAAAAGCACCAGAGGCATAGGTGTGGTGTGGAACACCATCTTACCTTGTTGTAGGCTTCTTTTTGTTCTTAATGTATATTAATGCCAACTAAGGGTGTTATTTTGTAAGTAAGCATTTAGACTCTTTTTTTTGAGTAAATTTGTTCCATTATAGCCATGAGACTTGCTTTTGGACTCTCATGGTCTTATTTAACATCTTTTGATCACAATTCAAGTATGAAAAAGCTTTATGACTAATTAAGTTGTATGCTCATTATTAATTATGTTAGGAAACTGTAACCCACCTATAGGAATTTTGATTGTATAAGCAAGTTCATGAGTTCAAATTATTTCTTGAGAAGCAATGGTTAAGTGTCTTACATAATGGTTATTGGCTTTATTGTTAGTTTGGGAAGTTAAAAGTGTTTGGAAATTGTGTTTTGAATCCATTATGGGTCTATGTGGATAAGTTCTTTATACTAATAAATTTTTATACTAAACTAGAACTATTAACTAGATTATATTATAAACTTCTTGTAGACATTTGAATCACTTAATTTGAATATATGTAGAGAAAATTATGGCCTTTTGAAATTCATTGTCACTATTCATGTTGTCATTTTTGCTGATAGTAGCACTATGAGTTGCAACATGACACAAATTTTCAAAATTGCCTCTATTAAGTTTTTTACTTCTAAAATGGTCCCTTTGAACCGTTTTACCCATAATAGACTTGTTTTTGGACAAAATAACCCCTAGGGAATCATGCTTCAACATTATTTTAGTTTCATTTCAATTTGTTGGATTGAAATATTCATTTTGAATAGGATCCCATTTTGTAACCTTTTTTGATCTAGCAAATTCCTAAATTACTATGGTAATTCTATTTTAATATGTTGATTTCTTTCTACTATAGTAACTTCTTTTCTATCATGGGAGTTCTAAAATTATTCTCTATTTATGGAAAATATTTTTCTACTATGATAAACTCTTATAAAATTATTTTGACTCTTAATTACCATAGTAGAACGTGATAGACTTTTTTCTATAATGGTAGGGTTTTAAAATAATAACTTGTATTTTTTTTACCATGGCAAACCCTTTATTACTATGGTAGGATTTTAAGAAATGTTTTAAATTCCTTCTACCATGGTAAGTGTTTAAAAGTTAAGCTTTGAGATAATCATTTTAATTGATGAAATAAATTGTTTTAAAATTTTATGGCTTTATACTAATCCAACGATAATATGTTGTCTTTTACATTAAAAAAATAATATTTGTCTCTTGATATTTAGAGGACTAAATCTATATTAATTTTCTTATGAGACATTTATTTGTGATTTTTGGGTCATTTTTTAAATCATTTTTATATTCTTTTTTCATAATTTTCTGGTTAATTAATAATCACAACTAATTTTTGTTAATGGTAAGGTTAATATTATACCATTATCAATTATTAAAGGAGAACATTATTGTAACATCCTAACAATTTACCTCCTATTTATCAAACTAATCAAGGATGATTAAGATTAGCATGATATATGGTCAAAGAGGATAATGAGTGGTTTTTGCTGTTGTTTCAACCATAGATTATGGTTTGAAGTGAAATTGGGTCACGCGAGCATCAAGAGAGGAGAAAAACAAAGAGGAATGTCTTGGTACCACATATTGTAGTGTGTATGTATTGTATCACCATGTATTAAACCATAAAAATGTGAAGGAGCCTTTTTGTGTAAGTGCATGCCCAAATTCCTATAGAAATAAGCCATGAATCTTTGAAAAATTAAAAGAGGAAGAAGGAGAAAAATGAAGAGCACGACTTTACTTTGTTAGGGCTTCAATATTAAAAAGCTTAGAGGTGTTTCTAAGCCATCAAACCTTAAAAGTAGGTTTTCTAACCCTTTCTTCTTCATTCCTAACCCATTTTATCAAGTTTTAAGTTAGAGTTTGTTGGTAGAAAGTGATTTTTAGTCCATATGAGTAACAGGTCCGAACCCATTGATTTACTTGAGTTGATAAGAGTTATCTGAGTTGTTGAAATCATTGATTGAGATTATGCATTAATAATGGTGGATGAATATTTATGTTTGAAAATATGTTATTAAATGTGAGTTTTGGGGGTTGTTGGGTGGCATAAATGATCATAGAAGAATTTAATGAAGTTAGTTGAGGATAATGGATGATAATAAGCTTAATGGGCAAGCTTGAATGTAAAATACAAAGTTTTGGGTGATTTAAGTGTTGAGAATGAGAGCTAAAATGTGGGTGTAGTAATGTTGATAATTGTGAAATTAATTAATTGTAGATTAATCATCCGTGCTCCTTTTCAAATTAAGAACAAGCTTAAAAGCATTAACTTGAGGGGTAAATCTTTGACCTCTTAAATATTTGAGATGATCAGGAAAAATTTTTTTTGTGTAGTTGTTTGTTAATCAATGTATATTTTTGAAAAATAAGATAATTTGACATAAATGATAAATGTATGATTTGCCAATGTATGCCAAAATCATGTGAGGTTTTATTAACCTTAACTTGACTATAAATGTGAAGTTGAATTTGAAATAAATGCAAAGTACAATTATGTATTGAAAATGAGAAGTTAACAAGTTGATGCGATGGTTGTAAGATTGTGATTGTTTGAATGTAATAGACTAATAAGTGTTGAATGTTATTGTAAGTTGAGATTTAGAGGTGAAGTTTTATGTAATAAGTGAAAATAATTGTGATGCTCACATGCTTTAATTGATCTAATGATTGAAAATAATAAATTTGTTATCATGAGTTATAAGCATGTGTAAATGTGTGTGTGAGTAGGGATGTTCAGCTTATATCTATCCTAATTGGCTCGATTCATCCCGACCCAAAAACAATCAAGATAGGACTTTTTGAGATAGGATGGGAAAAGTGTTTGGGACAGGACGAGACACGAGATTACCATCAGGACGTCTCGTCCAGTCCTGAAAATTATATATATATATATATATATTTTAAAAATATATATTAAATATATAATTATATTAATATAATTTATACTTATATTAATTATATTAATTATAATTTCAATACATGCAATTCTTATTTAAAATTAAAAGTTTTTTATATTGATAATTTTAATAACATAGAGTAAACATGGTGATATCTTTCTTTATAATATATTAATTATATTAATACAATTCATTCTTATATCTATCTATTTAATAACTTTTATTTATATCATATTTTTTGCTTTATTTTCGAAAAAGTAATTAGCTTACCACATCTTAATTAAATTAGCTTTATTTAAACATTGTACTTTATTTGCTTGTTATTGTTACTCTTATAGGCTAGAGATCACTTATAATTGCCATCATTGTTATGCCCACTACACAACACAATCACCCGTTCTTCATGAGGGAAAAGAGGAGGGGAGTTAGCCTTCAAGCAAGAGCCGGTCCCTAAAGAAAAGAAGTCACCACCGAGATTTTAAAGAAAAATCTTGTGAAACCAACTGAAAGTAATAAGGATAGTCTTTGCAACAAGAGATAGGTTAATTGTGAGTGGGAAAAGTTTTATGTGTTCCATAACACTCGTTCTATAGAATGGTTACCTTAGTTAACTATGCAATTAGTATGGCCTTTTAAAATTTCTCAATTACTCTTTTTATTATTCACCTACTAAAACAAAATAAAATCTAAAAAGGACAAACAAAAATTAAATTTAAATATGAAAGAAAAATATTATTTATTTATAAGGTGGACTTGACTTAGAATGATAGTTTAGGGCCTACGTACCCTATTATAAAGATTAAAACTCACGTAGTTTGTGGTTATAATTTTTTGTTGGTGTTTTGTTATTTTTTGAAGAGAAATTAATAAAAATAACTTATGATTTTACAAATAAAACACTTTTTTGAAATTTAGATATGTATGTTTTAAAATTAGAAAAAAAAATAATTTCAATTATTTTCTCAATTTTAAATTTTTAAGGAAAAGAGTTTAAAATTGTTTTTCGTTTAAATTTTTTTATCTCTTTGTTTTTGAAAATTTAACCATTATACTTATGAAGCCTTATTGACTCACATGATAATACGATTATTCTAAATGTCTGTGAAGAATTTTAAAATTTTACATGACAAAAGAATTAAATAGCTTAGTTTATTTACTTTATTAATTCTTTAATTGTATATATTTATATTTATTCTAATTTTTAAACATGTATTATATAAAATATTAATCATTATACCTATGAAATCTTATTAACCCACACTATAATATGATTATTCTAAATATCTACAGAGATCAAAATCTCACATGATAAAAGAATTAGATAATATTTATTTGAATATATTTTAATTTAATTGATTTATTATGCTTGTGTGTGTGTGTAACTTATATTTTTTTATAAAAAAATTCTAATCATTATACCTTCATAGTTTAATTGACTCACATGATAATATGATTATCTAAGATCTACAGATGTTTAAAATTTTAAATGATCAAAAGATCTAATTGTCTAAACATGGTTATAATTATTTAACTAATTAGTTTTTTTAAATGTTTATCATATTATTTTCTACAAAATATATTTATTTATTATATAAATTGAGAATCACGACATCTGCGAGGATTTATTATCTTACATGATTATGTAATTAATTTAAGTCTCTACGAAGATTCTTAAAATCTCACATAGGACTTAAATATTTTATTGATTTAAAATATAAAAAAGATAGTTAATTTTAATGATGGGCCATTGAAACCTATTCATAATATATACAAGATTGATCCCATACTTGCAAAATTTTATTGATTTACATGATATAAGATCATTCTAAATGCCTATAGAGATTCTTAAAACCTCATATAGCAAATAAAACACAAATATATCCTCTCTTATCATCATCATCATCATCATTATTTTTATTAAATCTTACATAGTATGAGATCATCATCATCATCATCATCACCATCATCATCATATATTTTGGATTTAATCGATGATTTGAAATGTATTTAAAAAGCAATATTATTCTCAAATGTAATCCTTTGCCTCTTGTTAGCTTCTTCCATCCTTAGCCAATTGCTATTCACCAAAACCACTTAACAACAATATTTAAGTCAATATATTATTCTAAATAATCCTATACTACTTGTGTTAAATCAAGGACCAAAATTAAGTTAACATCCATTTGAATTCATGACTAACAGGATTACAATGAGAACAAGGAATCAAAGTTTGATATATACCCATGTACATGTGGTCTCTTGATCAACAAGAGATGCCAAGTATATTTATACGAACACCCTTCAAAAGTAAGCAAAAGATGCAACCTTAGGATGCAACCCCAATGTTTGATTCTGAAGTGCCTAGAAGCCTAAAATTTGATAGAACTATCCCTTTGACCATTAAAGGGCACAAGATCATGCAAGATTTTATAGGTAAAAAGTTAGTTACTCACACCAACTTATGTCAACCACATAGAAGCTTAGAAAGAAAAGGAAAAAAATATGATTCAAACCATGACCTTTATCTAAAAGTTCCAAAGTAGAGAATATGTTCTTATTTTCAAAGACCTTATTTGGACACTATCATAATGCAAACAGTAATTAAAATTTTTTGAGAAAGGAAACTTTAACAAAAGAGGCAATATATTGCTAATACATCTCTGAGCATATAAAAAGCTTTAAACATGTATAAATCACCAAGGCAAAACAAACACTCTTTATGTACAAAATAAACCCAATGAGTAGCCCATTATAACAACATCTAGGCATATACAAAATCCGTCATAGTATTAACAAAACCTACTAGTAGAATATATTATTTAAACCTTTACTACAACAGCTACGAACCTCATGGGTGAAGAGAGCAATTTTTTTTAGTTAAACTGT
This sequence comes from Prosopis cineraria, assembly GCF_029017545.1. Classification (NCBI taxonomy): domain Eukaryota; kingdom Viridiplantae; phylum Streptophyta; class Magnoliopsida; order Fabales; family Fabaceae; genus Prosopis; species Prosopis cineraria. The sequence goes on along the minus strand of NW_026555335.1, from coordinate 34,678,757 downwards.
ATGTCTATGATTCAGTTTCATACATCCTAAAACTAATCCAAAGTCTAGAAGTAAAAGATAAAAGCTATCTAGAAATCAAAATCTATATTAAATCAAACCCAAAATTAGCTTTAAACCTTTTAATAGAGATGGGTGTCTTCAATCAGTCCTCTCTCCTTTAAATATCCAGTCTACCTCTTTAGCTGTGTCGTGCTTTGTAACATTTAAGAAATTTAATCATAATTAATTAACTTAATGAGTATAATTATTGAGTTAAGGAGGTGTATGGCCAGAGGAGCCTAATTGGTGTAATTAATTGTGATTTTAGCTCTAAAAGTAGATCTAGATCAAGGGCAGACCACCCGGGCATAGAAAGTGGAAGAAAAAGTAAAGGAATACCCTATGTGCCATATGCCACAACGTGTGGTCAATCTTTCACAGCGCATAAAGGCAAATTTAAATGCAACAGGCCTTTCTATGCCATGTGTTGCAGCAGAGGGCTGTGTGCACTGCAGCGCATGACTAAAAATATAATTCAATCAATTTGTCTCTGCGTGCAAAGAACAAAGAGGAGGAAAGGAGAAACACGAAGAGCACGTTAAAGGTTATGTTATGGCACGTTGTTAGATTACATTGGTAATAGTTTGAAGCTCCCAAACACCTAAGATAAGTAATTTATGCATCTCTCTTCCCTTCTTTCTCACATTTATAAAGATTTGAGTTAGGCTTGAGTTAGTAATTTAATTTTCAATCCATAAAAGTTATTAGTTCGAACCCATTGATTAAATGGGTATAATGGGAGTTTTTTAAGGTATTGGAACATAACATTAATGATTGTTAAAGTGGTTGGTTCATGAGAGTAATAAATATCCAAAATTAACATAAATAAGGTAGTTGGGAGAGTTTGATATTCATTAATGGTGGTTTAATGACTTATTAACAATAATGTGAGTCGATGAAGCTTAGTGAACCCATTGGTATGAATGGATAGTAATTTATAAGATTGATAGAAGAGATATGTGGAGATTGATGATATTCTTAAGTATGATTTGTAGTGTGATTCATATTGGCACCATTCAAGCTTTGGAAGTAAGTGTTGTGAGGGGTAAACCTTTGACCTCTCAAAGGTTTAAGATCACCAAGGGAAACCTAATTTTATATAGTTGAATATTAATTTGTTATTGGTTGAAAATAGGTTGATTTGAATCATGATTTATATTTCAAATTATATATACAATTTTAGGAAAATGATAAACTTGTGAATGGTTTGATAAATGAAAACTATTACATGCCATCCAATTATGATTTATGAATTCATCTTGGCATGTTATTGTGAGTGAAAATTTTGATTTGTAATATGGAGTATTTAGAGTAATTGAGTAGGAGTACGTGAGCTATATGACATGATATGTTTGAGTTGAATGCATAATTACATGAGTTGTGCATAGCATGATCATTGGTGAGAGTTCGCTTAGGGAGGGGAGAAGATGGTTAAATCCATATGGTATTTATAGTTACTGTTGGGATTAGGAACTTGCCTTAGCACTGACCATTAGAATCTAAAGGTAGCCCGTCTTCCATGATTGATTCAAGATTGTTCCACTTATTCAATAAGGGACTCAAACCTAACTAGTCTCCATCAGTTCATGAGGAGGCTAGATTAGGGGTACGACACCCCATAGTTGTTAGTATTAGGGAAAACCAAATTACATAAGTGAGTGAGTTAACTTTAGCCCGGTAACTCCTCACAAGTGAAAGGTTAGGTTAGTCCATGAAAGAAATAGCCACAGGATAGCCACCGATTTTATGTCGAAGGTAACAAAAGGGTATAAGGTTGACATTTAATCATGCATAAAAATCTGGCCACATGATTGTTAGTATTATGGTCCGGTATGTGTTAGGGGTATATGGTTGGTATTATTGCAACCTCATGATGTGCATTGATGTTTTGTGGATATGTATATGTGCCTTAAGCCCAGTCACATGATTGTTAGTATTGTGAATCATGGCTAAGCCTATCATATGTGTTGTATTTATGTATTTTGTCTCTTTACATCTATTTATAATTGATAAGCAATTGTATAGATTAGGGGAAACTTAGTTACTAAGTGGTTGTACTTACCCCTTAATTTTTAATATTTTCGGGGCCTAGCTCGTCAGATCCGAGTTAGGAAAAACAGACAGAGGCTTAGGATTTATAGAGTAATCCTTTTGTATGCATCTCCTTATTGTTTTATGTGTATAAATGTTGATATAATTTCCAACTAGGTTTTCCATGATTTATTTTATACTACTTGTATGATTATAGCATACAACTTGTGTATTTTGTGCATTGGGTTAGTAAGTTCTAGTTAAACCCGTGAATAGGATCAAAATACTTGTATAAGTAGAAATATAAGTACTTTGAACAATTTGAAATGAAAATGATGGCTTTGTGTATGAATTTTCCCCTCATTGTGTTTTGTAAAAATTGGGGTTGAGTGGTGATTTTGAAAAATATGTATTTTTAGTTATGTACGGTGTATTGTATGGGTTCGTTAAAGTCCAATGAGTGTGGTCGGAGAGTCGGTGTAGGCTTTTAGCACTTATGATTGAGTTGGGACACTAATGTTGTGTGTTTTGTGTGAAAAAGTGGTAAAATAGGTTTTAGTGTCTAACTTTTTATAGAAAATAAACTTGAGTATGAAGCTACTACCATTAGCTAGAGTTAAAAAAAGCTTCGTATAGACACTAAAACTACCTCAATCGAACGTCGGACAAAGATTTAGGATGCATTTGAAGTTCGCTTCTTGTGCTGTCATTTTGACAGCTGATATCTATCAGATTTGTACAATGCATCATGACGTATTGCACAGAGAAGGATGAGCCGTAGTGTATATGTCTTAAGCTGTAGCACACAGGTCATTTTCTACACAAAACACAGTTTTGAGTTTTGAAACTCATTGTTATGGGTCCCTAATATTTTTCAAGCTTTTGTATTGTCTTCAAAACTCTGATTTGAGCATACTAAGTGTCTGAGAGATTAAAAATGTTGAATTTTAGGATCTCGATGTAAATGATTTGAGATTTGTTCTCATTTGTGAAATTTACAAACTTAGTAATCCTGAGGGTTTAGTCTCTGATTACCTTGATTATGGTGTTAAAAGTGGTTTAGTAAGGGAGACCTTACATGCTCTACTTCTGTAAATGTAGAATTGCTCTCCTTTAGCCCTTAATCTCTAATCACCTCAAATTCTACCATGCTTTCCAAGCTTCATCCCCTTGCCAAAAATCTTTATGAATATTTCTTTCGTTCTCACCCTTCAAACCCCCTAACTTTTGAGTGCTTCAACCTCCTTATATAGAAAGAAAAAGAGGAGGCTTTTTCAAAAATAACAATAACTCACCACCCATCTACTCTAATTCCATATGCTTCTATCTCTCACCCATGCCTTACCTTACTTTTTCTCTCTGCATCACCGCTTTTGTACTGCTTCGGATGATCCACTTGCTACCTTGCATTTTTCCCATTCTTGGCTGCCCTACGTTTCTCTTCTACATACCTCGAATGTGTAACATCGTCAATTCTAAATCCAGATTAAGTAAGTGTAAATAGACTAATTAAGTGTATCTATGAGGTGTGTGGCCAGAGAGGCCTAACGGGCATGTTTGGTCTCAATTTCAATTCTAAACATGGGTCCAAAAGAGAATTGGGTTACCTAAGAATAGAAGAGGAAGAATTTCTAAAGGGAATGATTCTATGTCACGCGCCGCAGCTTATAGTTAGTCAGTCGTGGTGCATGCATGACAACACGCCTAGAAGAGGCTCTTTGTGTGGTGCATGGTCAGATTTTTACAGTATTAAGTCGTGAATTTGAAGTAAAAAAGAGGAGAAAGCCAAAGAGAATAAGAGAGTAGCAAAAAAGCTAGGCTAGGGCTTGAAGAAGCTGATTGTTGGGAGTAATTTGGAGCTCATAAACACCCAAGGTATGCTTCCTTGCTTAAATCTTCCTCTTTTCTTCGATTTTCTTAATGGTAGAGATTAGGGTTTGATTGTTAATGGTGACTTTTGGTCCTTAAAAGTTATGAGACCAAACCCATTGACTTAAATAGAGTTAATGGGGGTAGATTGAGCTAGGTAAACTTGATATTTATGATTTTATGATGATTAGTGGTTCAAGGATATTAAGTGTCCAAAATTTTCATAAATTTGATGGTTGGGAATAATGTGGCTTTATTAATGCCCATTTAAAAGCTCAATGTTATAAACGAGAGTTATAAGAAGTTAAGAAACCTTATGGGTACTTCTACATGAGTTTAGAATAAATCTTGAGTATTGAAAAATGATAAAATGCCAATAAAAAATAGCTCAAAATGGATATTGATGTTTTGCATGGTAAATGCTTGTAGTGTAATTACCATTGGCACCATTCAAGCTTCTTGGAAGCTTCGGGAGCGAATAGTTGAGGGGTGAAACCTTTAACCTCTCAAAGGTTTGAGGTAACTAAATGAATTTTATCTTATGCTTGTGTGTGACTATTAGTTTATTGATTTATGAATTATTATGTGAAATGTATAAAATAAAAGAAATGAAAGTATGGCTTAAGTTGTGAAGAAATCCACTAGGTCAAATTTATGAGTTTTATGCCTTATGATGCAAGATTTTCCCTTGAGAACAATAGTGGTGGACTTTTATATTAATGTTTATTAGGAATGCAATGATTTCTACAAATTGAGAAGCAAAATGAATCTTTATTTAGAAGGACTTCAATGATGTTTGAAAACAGGAAAGTTCAATAATTTTAAAAATGTAAGGTACAATGATTGTGAATTGAGAGTTCAATGACTTGTTTGGTTTTAAAGTTCCATAAAATGTAATGATAAAGTTTAATGAAAGGTGATAATGCAAAGTTTTATGAATTGTATATATATGAATTATCACATGAATGTTTATTGCACGATCTTGAGAGGTGGGAGTTCGCCTAGGAAGCGGAGTAGACGATAAAATTCACGTGGTAAGGTCCCATCCATGTAATGGTGTGCCTGGATTAATTCTATCTATATTATCCCACTTGTTTAATGAAGGACTGTCCCACTGGTTCAACGAGGGACTCGAACCTAGTTAGCTATACACCGGTTCAATGAGAAAGCTAGTTTAGGGTGTATGACACCTCATAGGTGAGAAATGGGGGAAACAATGATCCATAAGTGAGATGGGTATACCTTAGCCGGGTAATCCTCTCACAAGTATTTAGGCTAGAGAAGTCAAGAAACATAAACTATCTCATTGAGTTATAAGCCACAGTTTCGTGTCAGAGGAATAAGGAGGACATAAGGGAGGTGTGATCATGCATATAGTGAGTAGAGGCACTTGTTGTCTATATTGAGTCCATAATGTGGATATGTTGAGTTGAGTAATAATTTTTGCCATTAGGCTTGTTAATAAATTGTATGAGCAATTTTATTTATATGAAAGATGCTAAAAGTATTGTTTTTCCAAGTGAATGCCATTATATGAGATAAGTTGTGAATTCTTATTTTAAATGTTTCTCATGGGTTAAAGTAATAATATTTATTGCCACTTGCATTTAAACTAATTGTTATGCATTAGTATGGGCTAGTCAGGCCTTGGTTACTGAGTAGTTATACTCACCTTGTCATCTTCAATATTTTAGGGAATAGCTCAAGAACTGTGGACAGAGGAAAATACTTCGAAGCTTAAGATCACGATCCAATTGTAATAGGCCTCTTTATTTTGGGTAATTTATGTGTATGACAATTTCGATTGCCAACTAGGATTTTTCTTTTTATTACTTACTTGCATTAAGTGAAATGTAAATTATAATGGTATTTTGGACTCTAGGGAGAGAGTTGATTATTATGTGTTATATTGATAGGGCCAAAATACTAATGCAAGTGAGGGTAGTGAGTATTATATGATGATATGAGAAATCTTGATGAGAATTTATGGCAACTCCCCCTACCTATGTTTTCGGGTTAAGGGGTTGAGTAGTGAAAATTTGATCTTGAATCATTTCTTGTATTATGGTGCATTGTACGAGTTAGTTTTGATGAGTTGTTTGTGGTCATATTGTTGCTGGTGACTTTTGGTCCTTAGTTTTGGTTAGAACATTTGAAATTTGTAAAATTAGTTGTAATAGTGTAAGTTTTGATAATGGTGTTCAATTTTTGTTTTAAAAAGAATTTGAGCTTGAGACTAATGCCATTAGTTAGAGTCCGGAAAAAGCTTTTTGTAGACTCCTAGTTTATGTCATTCGGACGTTGGATGGAGATTTGGGGCGCGTTAAAAGTTGGCCTTAATGCTGTCAAATTGACAGCAGAATTCACTATCAAAATTTGTCCATTTGCACCACGGTGCATGGCGTCATGAGCCGCGGCACGTGTCACAGATTGTCCTATGAATGAAAGGGATAGAATAAGACACGAGATAAAAATTCAGTCTCGATTTTTTATGGACGGTGGTGTCTCAATCCCATATTGTCCTGTGAACACCCTTTTAAACACTAGATTTTTTCTGGATATTTTTTAAATTCAGCCAAAAATATAAAAAATGAAATTTAATCCTTTTTAGGATTGTATTTTCAAAATAAAAAAAATTTAAATAATAGGGTTTAATTTTATTTTAGCCTAGGTAATCTTCTGTTATCTAAGATTCTATTTTGTTTAGTTAGTTTAAACAATTAGTTTGAAAAAATTAAAAATTTTAAAAATATTTTGTCTTAACATCTGGTCAACATATATTTTGTTTGAATTTTCATTTTGTTTGCAACATCCTTCTATATTATTTGGTCATTTTTATTTTGCATCACATTGTTAAAACTAAAAAAATTATTTCATTACGTGTGTTATCCAATAATATTGCATTTTGTTTAGATCTTTATCAATTGTTTGCAACATCCTTCTATGTTATTTGGTCATTTTCATTTGCATTACATTGATAAAGAAAATCATCATTTCATTGTGTTTGTTATTCGATAGTCTCGCATTCAATCATATCTAGTCATGTTAGGGGCAATTAGGTCTTTTCCTAGGTATTTTTGTATTGCTTAGCCGACTAAAATACATGTTTTATCTTTACTTGTCAATTATGTAAGAATTCAAAAACAAATTTTTTCATATACTTACATAAGAAACAAGTAAAGAGGGGCAACTGTGAACACTGTATTGTATCCGGACACTTTTTAAATTCAGCCAAAAATATAAAAATAAAAAAATGAAATTTAATCCTTTTTAGGATTGTATTTTCAAAATAAAAAAATTAATTAATAGGGTTTGATTTTATTTTAGCCTAGGTAATCTTCTGTTAGCGAAGATTCTATTTTGTTTAGTTAGTTAAAACAATTAGTTTGAAAAATTAAAAATTTAAAAAAATATTTTGTCTTAAATTTTAAAAATTAAGAAAATCTAGGATTAGGAATTTTTTTATTTTAGATGATCTTTATTTTTTTAAAAAAATAAAAGATTAAATCAAAATTTAAAAATGGTAGTTAAAACAAACCTAACAAAATCTTAAAAATTAATTAAATAAAACTTTCTTTTAAATTTTAATGAAAAATCTAGGTTCGAAATAACAGATCCTTCATGTTAAATATTCTCATTTTAAATTAAAGTAATATATATATATATATATATTTCATTTTTTAAAAAAAGAAAAGGGTTATAAAAAAAGAAAAAAAGCACCGAAAGATTAAGGTTTTTCAATTCATTCTGTAAACACACGCACGCAGAAGAAAACGCAAAGAGAAGAGACACACGTAAAAGAAATGTAGAGACGCATGCAGAAGAATAGCAGAAGCACAGAAGACCAAAGAGAAGGGGAACACACAAGCTTCAGAAGTCTACTTCCCTACTTCTACTTTCTTGAAAACGATGAAGTTGAGGAAGAAGAAAAAGACCAGATTCGCATGTTGAAGAAGGGTGGCATTGCAAAGGAAATTCGACGTCGTGTGAGGAAGGAGAAGCAAAATTGAGTCAGGGTCTGCAAATTCACACTACCTAGGTATTTATTTATTTATTTATTTTCCCTTCTGGTCTTCAATATAAAGAGGAGATAGAGGTAGGAGCGATTTTTGGGGGGAAGAGCAGAGTTTTGAGAGCTTTAAGAGAGAGAAAACTAAGAGAGCACGGGAGAATTTGAGGCAAAGAGAGTTGAAGGCAAAAGGATGATTGTGAGCTAGAGGAAGGAAGCAGAACATGACAGAGAGAAAGACCAAACGTTCAATAAGGGAGAAGGAACAATTGAATATGTCCATCTCTGTTAAAAGGTTCAAAGCCAATCTTGAGTCTAATTTAATAAACATTTTGATTTCTTGACTATTTCGATATCCTATTTCATAGAGTTTATATTGATGTTGAGATGCACAAATGGATCTGTACAGATGTTGCCTAAATATAGAAATCCCTTTGTTCTTTTTTGGTCATGAATTTGAATGGATATATGGATTAGGAGGTTGAAAACACATTTCCTTTGATAGTTATCAAAGTTGTTTGCTGTGGATTGATGATTGTTGGGTACATATTGCTCTGGATTTTGATGAATTATGTGTACCTGTCATTCTTGAGATTTTAATTTTTGGAATCATTCATTCTTGAAATTGTTATAGCTTAAGATAAAGGACATTTATGTGGCCATGATTTCTTTGATGAGGTTACCACTGTTATGAGTATGAAAGTCTTTGCCTTGATTCCTAGATTTACTTGTCTTCATTTCTTGGTTTTGTTTCTTGCCTTTGTGGATTTTTATATACTATTGTAGATGTTATTTTGACCTTAAATTTTGTACCCAACCTCTCCTTAAATTTTGGTTTGAGTCATAAAATTTTCTTGATTTTTAGATCTAATTTTCCTTGTTAAGTATGCTGAGTTTTAAAGGCTGGTTGAGAAATTTTCTGTCACCCTGATAACTCACTTTGTTGATTTTTCTCCAACTGTACCTAGGTAAGCCTTGCACTAAATTCTGCATAAACATTCCTCTTCGTGTTGTGTTTGATGTATAAAATTTTCATGACTTTTGGAGCCTATTTGCATAGTCAAATATGCTGGTTTTGGAACTAATCATGAAAATCTTTCCTCTATTAGTTCGTTACAACCTGAGTAATGTATTTTTATATGCTGATATAGAGGTGAATTTAGTCCAAAATTTTGTATCCATGACACTCTCTAACTTTTGTTTGAGACATAAAATTCTTAAAAATTTTAGATCTCATTTATCTATTCAATTACATTAGTTTTTAAGAGTCTGTTGATAAACCTCATGTCAATTTTACAGCTTAATTGGTGAATTTTTCTCTCCTTGTAAAAAGGCACTTTTGAGCTAAATTTTTGTATCTATATTTCTCTACATGTGCAATTTGATGTATAAAATTTACAAGATTTTTAGAGTTCCTTTGTAGAATCAAATACAATAAATTTTGGATGATAGGCAACATAATAGGGATGTTCTTGAATGACAAATATCGCAAGAGAAAATTAAAATACCCATAAAATGATTCTTTATCATGTAAATTAATAAAATTTTGTAGGTATGAAGATCCAACTTGTATATATTAATATAGATTCTAAAAGCCCATCATTAAAATTAATTCTTTTTTATATAATTTAAATTAATAAAATATTTTAGTCTAATGAGAGATTTCAAGAATCTTCATAGAGATTTAAATTAAGTACATTATTGTGTGGGATAATAAATCCTCATAGATGATGTGATTATCACTTTGTATATAGTAAATCAATAAATAATTTTTGTAAATAAAATTATAAACTTTTTTAATAAAATTAATTAATCAAATTGAGGTATTCAATCTTTTGATCATATAAAATTTTTAAATATTCATAAACCTTTAGAATAATCATCTTATCATATGAGCCATTAAGGCTCTGTAGGTATAGCGATTAAATTTTCAATCATAAAATATAAAAAAATAATTTTAAAATCTTTTCTTTTCACAAAAAAATATTTTTATACTCTTTTCTTTTCTTTATTTCAAATATTCAAAAATTAAAAAAATAATTGAAATTAAATTATTTTTTGCAATTTAAAGCATATATATCAAAATTTTAAAAAATTGTTATATTTGTAAAATGGTGAATTATTTCTAATTAATGTCTCTTTAAAAAAATATATTTTCACCGACAACTTTTAATCCTGAACTACATGGATTTTGAGCCCTAACGCAAGGTATGTAGGTCTCAGAGTTTGATTCTGAGTCAAGTCCTCTCTCATAAATAAATAAATATTCTCCAGTTATTTATTATCATTTTTTAAAATGCGTAAATAAGAAAGGGATAATTAAAATAACCTTAAAACCATATTAATTTAGCACAACAAACTTAAGGTAACCGTTCTCACGGGGTGTCTAACACCTTTTTCACACTCAATTGACTCTCAAACCCATGTTTTGTTTTCGCAAACCATTCTTATTCTCCTTTAAATGGTTTTCCAAAATTTTGGTGGCAACTCTCATTTCTTTGGTCTTCTTTTCAAAGGCCAGAACCTCCGCCCCCTTGCGTCGTCCACGTTCGTGTTGCATTTTTGGGTGCCACAACCCTTATGTTTGAACATGACACATTGCATGATTGTTTGGTAGGAATTCGCCTAGAGAGAGGAGTAGATAAATCTATATGGCATTATATGGTCATCTTTCGATGCATGAAGGCTAACCTTGTTCTATTGTTTATCGATGGATTGTTCTATAGTTTGTCAAGGGGCTTAAACCAAGCTATCTCTACCTATTTGTCAAGGAGACTAGTTTAGGGTTTACAACACTCTAGGGATTTGAGAATGGAGGAAGCCATGGTTCGAGAGTGAGGTTAGTGATCTTTGGTTAGGTCACTCCTCACAATTGATGAGTTTAGGTAATCCATTTACATAGACAAAGCCCTAATTAATTAATAGCCCATGGCTTCAATCAGAAGGTATAACTATATAAGGAAGATATAAAGATGGTCTGATTATGCATTTATTTTATTTAACGTGTTACATGGTTGATAAGTTTGTGGCAAGTCATAATAGTTGATTATGCCATTGTCACTTGGTTGTTTGTATTGTGGCAAGGTGCATTACTATAGATGATTGGACCCTTATCACATGGATGCCTGTATTGTGAATATGTGTCTTGTGATTTTAATTTGTGGAAAATGAGAATAAGATAAATCTTGCAATTATAATGTGTTATGTGTGATCGCATACATTTGAGCATTCAACTCTCTCACCTATATGTTTTTATCAATTAATATGTAATTGTATAGGATAAACGTACCTTAGTTACTAAGTAATTGTATTCACTCCTATCTTTTAATATTTTACAAACTCTAGCTTGAGTGTGAAAAGGAAAAAGGCTTGGAGGCTTAGGAATTTTTATATTCCTATTGAAAGGCCTCTCAAACTCATTTATTTTATGTAATAGATAGGATATTGCCAATTAGGAAATCCATTGTTCTTTATACTTGCACTATAAAGATGTTTATGATTTATTGTTGTATTTTGGGCCCTTGCTTGTTGTGTGTAAATTTGATTTAACTTTAATAGAACTAAAACACTAGTATAAGTATAGAGAGGATTATTATTATTATTTACCATACATGAAAACTGATCAAATGTAAATGATTGACCTTTCTCATTATTTTTAATATTGAGGCGTTAAGGCTTAAAAATGTGAATTTGATACTAGCATGTTACATAGTTGGTCTTGAGTCTATTAAGTGCGGTATAGGTGATCGTAGTAGCTTTTAGAACATGTGTGGCATTTCAGACACCCTTGTTTTGTAAAAAGTGTGAAAAGTTGGAAAAATGTGTTTGGATATCTATCTTTTTGGTGTGAAATAACTTGGAAGTAAAACTCATGACATTACTTAATTTATAAAAAGATTTTTTTATAGACACCTAAATTGCCTTAGTCGGACGTTGGACGGAGACTTGGGACAAGTCAAAAGTTGCCCAAGCTGTTGTTAAAATGACAACAGAAGTACTATCATAATGGATAATGTGACACGGTGCATTGTGCCTATGCTGTGGCACGAGGCACAAAGGAGACACGCTATGGCACATATCCCAATTTGGAGAACTATTGGATTTTTTTAAACTATTTTCATGAAGGTATCACATGCTTCCCTATTTATACTTATATTTTACTCTAATTTTAATTCACAAAATGATATTGTGTATTATTTTCAATTTGAAAACCTAGTATCCCATTTTGCAAATATTACAAACTTGATAATCTAATTGGATTAATCTACTTATTACGATGATTCTAGAATTAATGATGGATTAGTAAGGGCAACCTTACAATTACATAAAAAAAACCCCATACTCCTAAACTTATAATTTAATAAAAAAATTGCCTTTAAACCCTTTTTTAAATCACACAGATTAAAGTGAATTGCAATTTAAGGCCAATAGAATAGTTTAATTTTATTGTAAGATTCACTAATTTTAAATTAGAGTGTCAAATTTTGAAAGGTTATTATTAAATCTTTGTAGCTGTATGTATGACAAAGCCAAATATGTTTGTTATTATTAATATTATTTACTATTTAAAATTTAATTGTTTTAATTTGATTGGACAAAAGCACATTAAGCATATAAGATTAAGAGGTAAAAATATCTTGAAAGTTTTTTCACAAGAGCACTCAGCACCCTTATCGTTTAGAAGGAGAATGTTGCCCTGAAAGTATTAAAAGTGGAGTAATGTTGCCTTTTTACCAATGTTTGACTAATAGTTGACCAATAGAGGTTGAAAATTCAAATGTGGCATTATAATTTTTATTAGCTCTTAAACCCAATTTCAGATCTTGCTTTCCTTCTCACCCTCTCCCTCTCCCTTTCTCCCTCTTTCAGTCGATTTTGGTGATCTACGCCCATCTTTCCTTCCTTACCCTTTGCCTTTGTGCTTCTCTCACATTCTTTCCTTTCCTTTGGCTATATTTCCATTCCCAAGTAAAAGGTTTCTCAAGAACCTTGAAATCAATGCTTAGGTTGACTTCATAAAAGCCTCCTTTCCCACCTATTCCAAGTTCACTCCTCCTCTCATTAAAGAACATCGCTCATCTAATGACTCAATTGCTCTATTATTGTGTCCCTACTTGGTTGAGTTTCAATCTCAAAATGAATCCCATCCTTTTCAAGCTCTCCAAGATTGCATTCGAGTAAAGCCAAGCCGTGCTTCCATATGCTAAGACCTTCACGAAGTCTTACATTGTTCCACTTGTGGTGACTCAACTACTTCTTGCCTATATGCTTCCATTATGTAACGCTGTAAATTTATAAATCAATTTTTTACAAATTAATAGTTGAGTAAACCATTTTAACATCATTGACTCCTTACCATGGTAGAAAAACATCTATTATGGTAATAAAAAACAAAACTTCTTTTTAAAACTTTACCATGATAGAAAGGAGTTTATTGTATCAACAAAGCATTTTAAAACTAACCTACCATGGTAAAAAGGATCTATTATTGTAGAAAGAATTTAACATAATAAATAAACTCTACCATGGTAAGTGACAATACATTTACAATAAAATTATACGTAATAGAAAACAATGTAAAATAATTTATATTAAGGAAAATAATGTTAAAATAAGCATTTAGTGTAGAAGCCTAACCTAAGATGGCAGAATCCTAAACAATATTTTAAATACAAATTTTTGATGTGGCAATATGACCTAAGTATACATCCAAAACAATATACAATAAGCCTTATTTAAGTACTAATACTTCCCAAACAATACTTGTTCAATAATATTCAAAATGGGTCCACACAACATTTACCATAATCTGACACTTGTCCTTAACAAAATATAGTTGTAGGATATACACTTGTTTACAACATAAATATCTTTACTAATTACTCAACACTTTTAATTATTAGTATTTCAAAAAGCAATTAAGACTATGAGGGATAGACACAATCCTCATAATCAAGTATAATATTTTAAATCTAAGGCCATGAGGGACAGATGAAATCCACATGGCATAAAATTTAGATCAAATCAAAGATCAAGAGGGATAGACAAAATTCTCTTAACCATATAAATGCAACTAATCAAGATTAGAGACTATTTGCTCTACAAAATAATATATGTCCTATATTGGTACAATATACATTACATGATCAAAATAAGAGGCAACATAAAGGGTAGTTTTTCATTCACCAAAGTTATGCTTTTAGTGCTTCCTTGGCCAAACTTGCTTCTATAAAAATGTTAATCATGGAAAATGAGACTTAAGAGTCCCAATAACCATAATTAATATGTAATAATGTATGCAGATGCAACTAATCATGAGATTACTATAAGTGAGCACATAAAAATATTTAACCAAATAATATTTTCAAACAAACTGAACAAATATTTAATTGAATGACTATACTTTATATTTTCCTTTTGCCATGCCTGAATGCCAAATCACTTGGCCAAAGGTGAGTTAAACTAAGCTACATACCACTTATTGAGTTCAATAAGGGCTTACCACTAGGTAACATTTAACTAGACAAAAAATTCACAACAAGACAATATTTCAAAATATCTCAACAAGTCTTGCATATTTCAAACTACAAAATAAAATATAACAAAATGGTTTTCATATTTTTGAACAATAATATACATATACACATTTTGACTCACTCGGAAATATTTTTGAACAAATATACTTACATATAGATGCACACACATTTCTATATATATACACATTTCCAAACAAATATAATTTTCCAAACAACCAAAGCAACACATAACTAATCACAAACACATGCACACCACCATACATTAATCATGATTACCTTATGTCTTAGACAAAAAGTTTCCTTTCACAACTCATCTTTTATCATTTTCTTTGTCAATACAATCTACACAATTATTCCTTAATACTATAAATCAACTTCACATTAAAATTAATAAATAATTTTAATTTAAAGAGTTAGAAAGTTTTAGGCCTAAGACCTAAATTAATACTAATTCAAGGTTAGTGCCTTATTTAAGTTTCTCAAATTCCTTTCTAGAATTTTCATACCTTAATAAATTATATTTAAGCCTCAAATCACTCTTAATATTACAATTTCATCCATATTCCAAAAAATCATCCAAAAATAAAATAAAAAATTATTCTCAAGCCTAATCCCCATTCCACAGCCTTAAAAATATCTATTTATACTCAAATAAACATTTAATATTAAAAAATTCATCCTAATATTTCATAATCAACATAAAATCAATTAGATAAATATAGGTTTTAACTCAAAAATTCTTATATTTGAATTTTAACCTCAAATAAATGTTTTATAACATTTATTACACCCCCAACAACCTTAACATTCATTTTAAATTATCATAACTTCATATTAACTATCTTATAGGAAAGTCCTAATTCTCAAATTTGCTCTGCAAGTCTCAATATTTATATCATTAGAAAGCTCTTATCTCATAAGATAATTTTTATGAAGAGAGTTTTAGAATTTGGTATTTAAATAATCTAAAAGTTGAATATTTACTTGAAAATAACGCGTTCTCATTTGATGCTCATCAGAGTGATGAGCACTGGAGCTCATCAGGCAAAATAGGGAGTTTTAGTAAGTGGAAAGCATCCTGACTGTTGGTATAGATTAATGTTAACCATTTAATCATCTAGAATTCTTTCTTCCATGGGTTGACAATTGGGTGGGATTTTGTTTCCTTTCTCCAAATTTTCCTGTGGAAATTCAGACATGAGCAGAGATGGACGACACAGAAATAAAGTAAGAAAATGGAAGAAACTACATTGAAATAGGGCAAGATGATGAAAGAAATTTCATTAAAATAGAAGAGGAAGAAAGAATAGAAGGATTGATGCAAGCTAGAGAAGAGGAGGAAGGAAAAAATGGATTGCTACAACCTCAACAAGAGAAGGAGGGACAAAGACAGTGGGTACAATAAAACTAATACACTAGCTATATGATACACACACAGACACCCATTGAAAAGCTGAAACTTTATTGAAAAAACACAAAGTTAAAACTTGCAGTGAATGTGTATATATACATGCTAGCTATATGCATGTATGTATATAAATATACACGCTGACATTACTATATATATAGACACACGCATATATAAAACTTGATATTTCACACACATGTATATATAAGATGAAAGGAGTTAATTAAAAAAGTTGAGATTATAATTTTATGTTTTATGAATTTTTCTTAAAAATTGAATATTTGATATAATTTAAATAGAGTTGATTTTATTTTGGACAGGGACTTTATGATAGAGGATGAATTAAAACCCAAAACAAGAAGGGAGTTTGGAAGTTAGGAAGAGGCATGGGAATTTTGGCAAGAATATGCTAAAAACACTGGGTTTGGATCTAGAAAGTATAATGGTACAAATAGCAAAAAAGATGGTTCACTTATTACGTTTCGATATGTATGTTGTAAGAAGGGTTGTCAGAAAGAAGGAAAAAAAGAGACATATTCTTTCAAGTATCAGGCAGAGACAAGGATTGACTGTAAGGCAAGAATGATAGTATCTTTTGTTGATCAAAAGTATAAAATCACTAAAGTTGATGAAGAGCATAATCATCCCTTACATACACCAGCAACAAGGCACTTCTTTGCCTCTCAAAGAAATTTATTAGAAGTTGATGCTTATGGGATTGATTTGGCAAGAAAGTTTAGGCTCCAGAAAGCTACATTTAACTTAATGAATACATATGCTGGAGGTAAATCAAGTCTTGGATATACTCGAGTAGATATGCAAACCTATTTGCAAAAACAAAAGTAAAGAAGTATAAAGTATGGAGAGGTAAGGTGTCTATTTGAATATTTTTAAAAAAAAATTGCAGCAAATCCCCATTCTACCACAGATATCAGGTGGACATAGAAATCACTAATTTGTTTTAGGCAAATGCTAGAATGCTAATAGACTATGCACTTTTTAGTGAGGTCATATCTCTAGACACAACATATTACACAAATCATGATCATCAACCTCTTGCAATCTTTTTTGGCTTTAATCATTATAGAGGTGCAGTCATTTTTAGAGTAGTATTATTGTATGATGAGACCACTATGTCTTTCAAGTGGCTATTAGAAACTTTCTTAGATACTCATATGCAAAAGAAGCTTAAAACTATGTTTGCAAATCAAGATCAAGCTATGGCAAGAGCTTTAAGTAAAATTCTTTCTGACACAAAGTATTGTCTATGTACTTGGAATTTAAAACAAAATGGCATCAAACACTTGGGAAATTTAATGAAAGATAGATCACATTTTTTAACTAATTTCTATAAATGCATGTCTAAAATTTTAGAAGAAGATGAGTTTGAAGAAGCATGGAGCCAATTAATCTCTTCTTATGATGTCCATGAGAATACATGGTTAATATCCATGTATAAGATTAAAGAGAAATGGGCTTGGTGTTATGTAAAAAATCATCATACTCTAGGTATTAGAAGTACACAGCTTAGTAAAAGTGTGAATGCTGATGTAAAGAAATATACGATACCAAATTTAGCTATAAATGAATTCTTTACCACTTTTGAAAAAGTTGTTGTGGAAAAGTGGGACAAGGAATTTAAGCTTGAGTTTGATTCTCAACAAAAAATACTGAGGATGGTTAATCAAAGTATATCTATATTGCGCCAACTTGTGCTAACTTATACCCCCAGTGCCTTTGACATGTTCCAAGCACAATGGGATCTCCAATTCTCTATGATGTTGTCTAATCGTGATGAGGAAGGACCATCATATATATACACTGCTCATATGATTGATGAAGAAGAAGAATGGAGAGTTGAGTTTAAACCTGACACATATGAAATTTGTTGCATTTTTTGGATGTTTGAGACCACTAGGATATTGTGTTGTCATGCATTGAAAGTATACAAGTCGAAGGATCTGAGAATTATGCCCAAGCAATGCATTATCAAGAGATGGACTAGAGAAGCAAGGAGTGATGTTGTATATGATATTAGAGGGAGTGAGATATAAGTAGACCCAAGACTTGAAATCACACAAAGGTATAGACAATTAATGTATAAAATGGGAAGATTGGCAAAAAAGGGAGCTAAGAATGTTGAAAGTTTTGAGCATGTTTAGAGATGCATCATTAAATTGGAAAAAGAAATTTCAGATAGTAATGAAGATACTACTCATGAGCCAAGTAGATCACTAGTCATAGACTTTAAAAATATGCCTAAAGGGTTTAAAATGAGAGAAAGAAGAAAAAGAAAGCAACATTATAAACCTTGGGAGGAAAAAAATTTAATGATCAGAAGACGACTTATAAAAGACCAAGAGGTAGTGAGTTTTTTATTTAAATTGCATCTAATACAAAAATTTGTTACTAATTTTATATTTTTCTTGTGAAGGGAATTCAAGAGGCTCCATTCTATAAGCAAAGAAGAAAAGATTCAAAAAAACAAATCTACAAAGACACAAGCTATAACCATTCCAGCAAAACCTATACAAACTCAAGAATTAACACTTCCATACTTAGACCTTCAACTCAATATGTTTTTGCGCCATCTACATCCCAAACATTGTCATTTACAAGCTTGTTGATGGTGAATAAGTTAATACTAATAATTATGTACAGTTATCATATCATCAACTCACAACCATTATCATTTAAAATGTAGGAGCCTGAAGAAAATGCAATCCCATCTCTTGAAGCCATAGAGATTATAACAGCAAATTATTCACAAGGTATACAATAGAAGAGTAGATGGAATAATCTTTCATTCATTTCAAAGTTTTTGTACATTTGCTAGTTGTATACATAGATTGTCTCATCACATATGAACATCACATTACATAAACCTAACTAGCTACAATTTCTTCTTTATACAGGACATTAAAATAGATGCAAGATAGGTTATTGGCTATTTTTTTTGGATCCACAAGCATTGCAAAATTTTCTTGGACATTATGGTATACCCCCATCTTCTGTCTTGGAGCACATGACTTCATAGTATGATTCTTTTTGTTGGATGGCATTTGCTTTGCTTTATTGAACAACAATCATCTGCCCCTACCAGCATTTAATAGCAAATTAATCTCCATCTATCATTGGACAATTTTCAGCCTTCCTATTGTTTTTTGTTAGTTTATGTTTGCAAATGTCCATTTAGCCTTCCTCTTATTTTTTATCAGGCTTTTGTTCCTGTAAATGAATTATTTATTGAGGGTAAGAAGTATATTCAACCAGCATATCTACAAATGCTAAGAGTTTTAATTGATTACATGATAGATGCCTTATTAAGAATCTAAAGACCAAACTCTTTAATCTTTATTTTTTTTAGAACAAAAATAGCAAGCCAAAGACTTAAAAGCTTACAAAAGATAAAGCCTAATTAAATATAGATCTATTGTCTTGTAATGCCACACAATAACCAACAGGTACATCATTGATAAAAGTTACCAAACTCCTTTATTTGACAAGAGATGGGAAGAGAAAAACCAAGGAGGATTGGAATAGATTTTTGTCCATTCATGTCAATTAGAAGGTTGAAGAATTTCTAATGACATGAGAGTTCTAGGAAAATTCATTTCCTTAATTTGACATGAGATGAGACAAGCAAATAGCCATTTGTGGCAGGCACTTATGCTAGCTACATGTGTAGTATAGCAATTTACTCAAATATATTTTCAAATATTGTGACTATAGGCATGAAATCTTAATGCTTAGGAGACAAAAGCATAGTATACCATTTCTTTCAAAAAAAGGGACAAGTGAAGAATCGAAATACTTGATGGACTAAAGAAGGGAGGAAAAGAGACTTCATCTTTATAATTGACTATAGACTATTGACAATAGCAATGGGAAACTATGCTAGTTAAATCTAATAATTTTGAAATAGCCATAATTGCATATTACTAGTTTGATCATCCAAATTGGTAACAATGATATGAAAAAAATTATTTGGAACTCTTAAAAGCAAAACTCTAAACACAAAAGCCATAGTTACAATCATGAATACTAGAAAAGGTACAATAACCAAGTAGCATAATTTTATTACAAGGTGGCAGAATACCATAATAGAGGTAAATAATTGATATAAAGAGGGAGGGATTGAAAATAAACTTATCCTACAAAAGAAAAACATATAACTAATATTGCTACCAGCATAAATTCCTAAACCAGCTTACCCATTCATATGTTTCATCTAGAATTATTATACATGTAACTAGGACTCGAACCTTGTAATTAGATACTTGAATGGAAAGGAAAAATATAAAAGACTAACTGTCTTCATAACTGGTTAATTTTATCAATTTCTCAAACAACTATGCTTTAGTATCTTCTCAATATAACAAATATTATATAGAAAATTTTCCTTTTGTCTCCAGCAATTTTGTGTGTCCACCGGCAAGCAGTAGGTAAGGCAGAACATAAGCTCAATCCTTAACATTAGAAAAATCAACATGTTCATTACATTCCTACAATCACAAAATTTTATAGAATTAACAAAAACCACAATAGCATAAACCATATTTTTTCTTTTTGAAGGAGGAAAAAGATTACTTAAAAACATAGTTGCTAGATTAGAAATTTTGAAAAAAGATTTAAAGAAAACATTCTCTACAATCTTTAATTTTCATTCTCCAACTGGAAAATTGCATCTGGGCTTGTTCACTTCATACTGTCAATTAAAGGAATTAATAACTTCAATTTATATGAATTCGAAGGTAAGGAGCCTTTGATATGAATATATATGCTGAGAGTTGAATATGCGTATTCTAAGTTAAGTAAGCCTTACGTATGGTCAAACCTCTTCAACTTTCAAAATTTGCAAATTACAGAGGGTTACCATCTTGCTGATACTACCACTATAGGACTTTGGTCTGAACGCTCTTTGCTGTCTTGCTGGTGCTATCACAGGTCTGGTGCAAACGCCCTGATTGCTTTCAATTTGGGGAGGAAGAAGCCTGGTGTGAGCACGTTGAACGGTTTTGATTTTGGGAGGAAGAAGCTTGGTGTGAGCAATCTGAATGGAAATGATTTGGGGAGGAATATGTCTAGTGTGAAATCTCTTGAGTCTGAAATGCAAATGATTTGGGGAGAAAGAGGAATAAAAAATTAAAAAGAATATTAAATATCAATTATAAAAGGACAGTTGAGATTATGTAAAAAGCAATGGCCAAGATCTGCTCACTTATTAAAACTCACTGTTTTGCCCAATGAGCTCCCGATGCTCATTACTCTGATGAGCACTAAATAAGAACATGAAAATAGTGGACAAACACAAAGGAAGA
Source organism: Prosopis cineraria (assembly GCF_029017545.1). Lineage (NCBI taxonomy): Eukaryota > Viridiplantae > Streptophyta > Magnoliopsida > Fabales > Fabaceae > Prosopis > Prosopis cineraria. The sequence continues at coordinate 34,657,544 of NW_026555335.1, read as the reverse complement.
AAGAAGAAGACGCCAATTTCCTTTTCTTTATGCAAATGTGAAAACCATAAAGGGTGAAGGGATATAATATTAAATAAAGACATGGGTCCCACAGCCATGTCCCCCTTCCATTTCTTGCTTTCTTTTTAAAACATGTATCATATATATATATATATATATGAAATAATTTTTTATTTCATATTTCGTTTATTATTATTTGATTTATTTATTTTTTATTTATTTATTTTGCATTATATGTATATTAAATAAATTATATTCTAAGCTAAGCTAATAAATATCTCTTATATGGCTCTAGACTAACTTTATTCCATAATTAAACACCTAAACATGTTATTAACCCTAAATAACCTCAAATAGAAATTCATTCCTTAATTTAAACCTTAAAATAATATAAATTTTTATTTTTAAATTCTCAATAAGACTTAAATTTTACAATGTATTTATTATCTAAAGATCAGGATGTTACACATTATATGCACTACTGTGTATTGTCATGCACCCTCGATGACTAGATATATGATCATGATTTTGATGTTATAGTGGTGTTGGCTCGAACCAACGTGTCAATAAACCTTGGTGGTGAGTCATTTGCGATTCCATCTCTATGGTTAGAGAATATTTGGGAGCATCACATAGTGGATTTCCTACTAATATAAGCTTTTGCAATGTTCCTATCACTGAAAAGGAAGACCTAGTTCGTGATGAAGGTGAACGATTTGAACAAGTTTCTATGTTTGGTGAGCTTCTGATATGATCTAATCCAGAATCTAGACGAAGAACACTAGACAATGCTTGACATTTGTCTTGCTAATGTCAGGTCATTAGAGTTTTCAATTAGCTATAAGTTAGCATTAGTCGGCTGTTAAAAAAGGGCAACATTGCTCCATTTTTAACACTTTCAAGGCAACATTACTCTTTCTAAAATGTAAGGGTACTAAGTACTCCTTTTAAAAAAACTTCTGTGACATTTTTTCCTCTTAACCCAATATTAAATAATATTTTTCTTTTATTACTTTTAGATTAAATGTAGGAATATGAGTTGTGAATTCTTTAAACTTTATTGTTAGGGTCATATTGTGGGTGGTCAATGAATCCTTGCACTAATGGACCAAAGATTCCAAATTAGAATCTCACAATTTGTTAGTCTCAATAAAATAAAATTACTCTACTAATCCCAAACTGCCATTCTTCTTGTTGTCCAACATATCTTGAAGTAGAGGTGTTTATGCTTGTCTTTGTCCTGATTGATTTGGTTTTGTCCTAATCATGTCAAGATGAGTCTATTCTAGCCTTGAAAAAGGGGGACAAGAATTTGTGGGACATGCCAAAGATTATTCAAAATGAGATGAGATATGATATCACTAATGGGACATCCCATCCATTCCTAAATATATGATTATATTTTTTATTTTCTTTTATCAATATTTAATACTATATATTTTTTGTTTATTTATTTTATTTTTAAATAACCATCTACTTACTTAAACTATGTAACTTAATGATTCTATTGTTGCTATGGTACTTGTAGATTGAAGGTCATCTGTAGTTGTTATATACTTGACTTTAAGTTGTGGTTGTTTTGATTATATTCTTCTACTTTAAATTATAGTTATTATTTCCTTTGATTCTATTTATAAGTCACTTTCAGCATATTTTACCATAACCAAAAAAAATTTTAAACTTCATTAACTTTGTCATAAAATTCAACAAGTTTTCATCTTTATCCTTAATAGGTGTTTTTAAATCTCATTATTGATATTTTTATTCAAAGCATTTGATAAGGATAAAAATGTAAAGAGGAGCATTAGGAATTAACAAATGCCCTATAAATAAGACTAAATCTTTTCTTCTCTCTTTGCCCTATAAATAGGACCAGAGGAGTATAACTCAATAAGTATATTGAATTTATGTACTCATATTGTTTTGATTTTAGACTTAACATATTATGTAATTTAATAAATGTTATCTAGATCTTTTTTTCACATTTTATTTGCTTTATCAAGACATCCTGATCTCGTCTTGATTTCAAACAGAATGGGAAGACTTTCAAGATGTGTAGAACGTGGGACAAAAATTCAATGTCGTTCATTTTTCAAAACTGGATATGGGACAAGGTTGAATTAGTCACGTCCCGTGAACACTTCTATCTCAAAATCTCATACTCATAATGATAATGTATTCAGGTATATGAAAGTTTGTTTTAGTAATTATCAACTGTGTATATGGCATAATGCGCATTATAAGACTAAAGCGTGCGTTAAAATTGAGATGGTGATATCTAATAGCTCTATATAGTAACACACCAAAAAGAAAAGAATATGATTGCAGAAAATTTAAGATAAAAATACTTTGATTCACCTTCTATTTTACCTTAATTATAGATACTTTCATTATATTTTTGAATCATATGCGGACTTCCCCTGGTTGGTATGAATGGTTACAAAGTACAAATATCTCCTCCAATTTTTAAGATTTCATTTGTCATCTACTCAACTATTAATTGATCGTTAAGTCACATATGTTGAACTAAAATACTCCTCTTTAAACATAAATGTTATCATCATTTAAATTATTCAAAAAATTCATGAATATATTTTTTTACTATTTTATTTAAATTTGTAAACATATTTATTTAGTAATTTTTTAAAAATTCAAACATGTAGTTAACATTTTCTAATGAAGTAAAATTTTTATTATTTATTCACCTATTGACATACTAAAATATTCATAAAAAGAGAGTGGTAGACAATTAGATTGTAAGGACAAGTCAATAATTTTAAAATTTTAAACATATTTATAAATAAAAATTAAGTATTTTAGAATCTTTAACAAAATATTTTTACCAATGTTAACAATTTAACTAAAGTGTGGATTTTAAAAACAAATGGGAGGCCTTTATGATTTAAAAAAAATAAAAGAAAAGTCACTGTATTTTACTTAATATTTAAAGACTTGCAATTGAAGACTTCTAAAAATTATTGGGCTTGAAGTTAAAAAAAAAAAAAAATCCTTTAGCACCAATAATATACTACACGAATGTTCAAATCAGTTATTGTTGTTCTTTTTTAAAAAAAAATTAAGAATGAATTACCATTAAATGCTGCCATTACCAAGTTTGTCCTGATGTCGTTGTTGTTGCAACTCACCATAACGTTCACACCTCAGTCTATTGGTGGCCGTGTCCGCAGGTGCAAACACCTTGAATGACCAATTTCCATACTTTTTTTTTTTTTTTAATTCCATGGGCTGTTATCCCAATAAAATTAAGGTAAAATAACCATTATCACGTTTAGATTAATCTGAATCTCCATTAGAAGGTATTTTTATTATCAACAATGACTTTATACATACTAAAAAAAAATTCCTTTAATATTTTTACTTAACATGTTACATATCTTAAAATTAGACAAATTGATTCGATATATCTAGCACCACTCCAAATTTTCATATATTTTTAATGCACTATAATGATGAATTAGGTATTGAATTTTTTTTAAAAAAATTAAACTGTCGATACTGATTTTAAAATCAGTATACTGTAAGTTATAGGAATTAAAATATTGATTTTTTTCAAAAAAAAAAAAGGAATATCATGAGATGGAATATTCTTCTTTAAACCAGACATCCTTGAATTTATGGATCTTTAATTTCCCATGCGTTAACAAATAAACCAATTGAAGGTTTTTTTTTTTTTTCTAGCCAAAAAAGTTGACGTTTATTTTTTAGCTACTGAAACATTAATATATCACGAATAAAAAAATATTTACTAGCACACTTTGTCATGGCAAGGGAATAAGAGCTATCATTTATGATCTATTTGGTTGGAGGGTAATGGAGGTGATGGAGATTCTAACAAGTTTGATTTAAATTAATTAAGGTAGTATTTGGATCAACAAATTTAAATTTTAAATTTTAAATTTTACATTTTACATTTTACATTTAAAATTCATATATTTGATTGTTGAAATATTAAACTTGTTAGAATATACTCCCTTTGGTTATTATTATACAATACTTTTAATCATTTCACGTATTTTAAAAAAATTATTTTTTTAATTATAAAAAAGTGAGATGCACTTTTATCTTTACCATTAACTTTAAATAATAATATAATTACATTAAATACCTTCACGCTAATGAAGAAGGGATAAAATTAAAAAATTAATTTAATTATTATAAGGTATCTTATATTTTTGATCAAAGATTACTTCTAAAAGGTATCTTATAAATATAATCTCAGAGAATAATTCTCGATCTAATCTTATTTATAAGTCACTTTTAACATATTTTATCAGAACTAATAAAAATTTTAAAATTCATTAACTCTATCATAAAATTTAATAAGTTCTTAACTTTATTCCTATTAAATACATATACTTTAATAATATATCTTTTTCTCTAACATTCAATGGAGGATAAATGAAAAAATCTGTAATAAAAATTTAATGAAGTGATTTATAAATAAGATAAAAAAATTTTTTTATACCTTCTAAATAGAATCAAAAGCAGTAATCTCCCCTTCCTTCCCCTTTTTGTGCCCTTCCAACAAAATATAGACTTAAACAAATGGTTAAAAGTTTAAATTCTAACCTTTGTATATATTAGCAAGTCAAGAAGAGCTTTTGCCCTATAAACCCCAAATGATACTAGTCTTTGTTATCATCAAAAAATACTGATAATTTCACACACACAAAAATACGTGTTAATAAAATACAGCTTACTTTTTCTTGGAACCCAAAAAAATAAAAATTAATGAGCCGTAATATCTTTTTTTTTTGTTTTATTTGCTATCAGAAATTCATGGTTCAATTAAAAATTAATATGCTAACATATACTTTTAATTTTTTAATTTTATATAAAATTTTAATTTGATCCTTCAAATTTTTAAAGTATCTTTTTAATCCTTTAATCTTAATATCTTTAGTTTTAAATAATTATTTTTTATATCAATCATTGTTATTTTAAAAAAAATTAAATTTAATATGTCAATATTTAAAAATATTTTGTCAATATTTAAAAGTTTAATGTAAAAATTTGTTAAAATAAAACTAACAGTATTATGATTAAAGAATTAAAAAGATATTTTATAAAGTTAAGGGATTAATATGAAATATTATATCAAGTTAAAAGATTAAATGTATATTTTAACCAAATTAATATATAAATACAATCAAGTTTGACATGAAACATAACAAAACAAAGAAAAACTACTGCAAACAATAATGACAAAAAAACTATCAAGAATCTCGAATCTTAGCGCCATCTTCATGAAGAGGAGCTTGCAGTCTCAAGACTCACAATACCCAACTCTCTTGTCAAATTAAAATCTTCGCAATCCAATCCGCAACCAAATTTGTTTCCTTGAGAACTCATAAAAAATTGAAAATCTGTTGCTTGATTTTTTTTCTGAAAAAAGATATTTTCAAAAAGAGTAATAAATCTCCAGCCACTTCGATTGAGGTGCATTGTTTATAATCAACCGTCAATTTACATTTTAAAACACATACCTCATTGGGCTGATTTGTAATTGTATAAGCATCCCTTATAGTTTTATAAGTAATTAACAATTTATTCACGCCTCCTGGATTTCACACAAATATACGAAGAAATCTGTCTAATTATGATGCATAAATATCGGAAATCAACAAATTTGATGTTATAATGAAAAATAAGCCCTATTAAATTTTGAAATTAATATTAATAAGGAAAAATTTTAAAATATTTATAATCTTTATAATTTTATTTTTTAAAATATAAGGATTAATATATAAGAGGTTGAAACTTTAGAGACTAAATTATAATAGATAAAGTTCAAAAATTAATTTATAATTGATTTAAAATTTTAAAAATTAAATTATAATAAATTAAAATTAAAAAATTAAGTTATAATTGAATTAAAATTATAAAAATTAAATAATTATTATTATTTTTAATAAATGCTTGCTGTTATTCCCTTCGAATATGCTGAATTTGGTAGGTGTACTATTTCAACATCCAAGCAAAGGCAATATAGTCTATTTGGTTCTGCTTGATGTCATAGTCATATCATAATTACCAAAATGCCCATACATGTGACATGTATTCTAACCCTATTTATAAAAAAGAGAAAATATTAATTTTAATTTTATTTATAAGACATTTTATAATTTTTTATATTTATCTTTATTTTTTTCTTATTAAATATTAAAAAAGTTAATAAAAATAATTTCTTTTATCTTTACTTAGGAGTAAGGGTTAAGGTTTAAAGTTTTTTTTAATTTTAATAAAATACTCTAAAAGTGAAATATAAATAGAATTTGAAAGAATATTTGGCAAAATATCAGAAGTTGAACACTGATTCAATTCGACTCAAGAATTGAGAATGAGTAAGAATTAAAAAATTAAGACTATAATTTCAAGTCCAACAGTCTTCCGAATCTTAATTTAAAGTTGTATAATATGTTAGTCAACCAATCCTATATTCTATACTTAGAAATATATTAACAATTTTTCAATTATATTAATAATTCATGATATTCATGTTTTATTATGGTTTTATAATACAGTTTTTGTAAACATACCGTAGCAAAAAGATTTCAAATAAATGAATCAGTGCTCAACAATTTAAAAAATTGAAGAAAAATTGTGAATGCATGCTACCTAATTTTGTTAAAATTAACTTCTAAGAGATAAGAGTTTGAATTTAGAAATAAAATATTTTTAGGCCACCACTTTGGCCATGTCAGATGGTATGACTGAGTTAAAGTTTTTAATGTACCAGCAAAACATTAGTATTTTTCAAGAACCCACTATAAAATCCGGCATCATGGAGATTAAATCATGAACATTAAAATTTTGTTTTATAATTAGAACATTAAATTAAAAATTACTGAAATTAGAGGACCTAATATCTCCACTGACAGGTGGCCAAAAGAAGTCTCTCCACGATACGATGTCGCCAAACATTTTTATGTCGGTTCCCAAAAAAAAAAAAATTGTTTTTATATTTTGTTTTTTTGTTTTTTTTTTTTTGGGCATTGGATGGCAAGCCAAGCCTTGAAAAACGAAAGGAAAGAAAGGCTCTAATAACCATAACGATTACATCAAAATGCTGTTGCAAATCAATGTGAACAATGCCCCCTCAACTAGTAGGAAAAACGTCATTTACAAAAATGCCCTCGTCTGTTGTCCGGTTCCAACTACCCCCGGCCATTCGCAGCGTTTTGTTTGACTGTTGAAGCATGAAGCCTACCGAACTTTCATTCGTCCGCACGCGCTCTTCATAAACCTCTATAAAACTCATCCTCTCACTTCCACAAGTTTCTCAGGCTTCGTCTTTCCCTTGCGCCGAAACCAAATAGAAAGGAAAGAGAAGCCAAAGCACTTTTTCTTTGATCGTCATGGCACTCTCAAATGCATCTTCTCTCTCCTCCAAGTCATTGTGTGACGTTCATACTCTATCTACCCCCTCGCACTCCCACCAACCCTCTCTTGCCTTCGTTTCCACCAAACCCACCCACCAACCCAGATCTCTCCCACGAATCTCAGCCGTCCACGCTGCAGATTCCCCCAAAAACTCCGTAGCCGGCGGCAAGAAGCCAGCCCCAGCTGCCGCCGCCACTGCTGCGCCCCCGGCGGCTGGCACCATTAAGTGGACATTGGATAGCTGGAAGTCCAAGAAAGCCTTGCACCTTCCCGAGTACCCTGATAATAATGAGTTGGAATCGGTGCTCAAGACCATCGAGTCGTTCCCTCCGATCGTCTTCGCCGGTGAGGCTCGGAGTTTGGAGGAGAGGATCGCTGAGGCCGCAATGGGCAATGCTTTCCTCCTCCAAGGTGGGGATTGTGCAGAGAGCTTCAAAGAGTTCAGCGCCAATAACATTAGGGATACTTTCAGAGTTCTTCTGCAGATGGGCGCTGTTCTTATGTTCGGTGGGCAAATGCCTGTTGTTAAGGTTAGATCATTTCTGAAAGCAGTCTAGCATGTCAAATTATATTTAAACACTACTCATCTTGCTGTATTGTACTTCCCAAATCCTGTGGTCACTGAATTCGTATCATTTGCTTGGGATCACTTTCGGTTTCCCTTACGTTCGGTAATTTTAGGAAGACTCTACTTTCAATGTTTATTACTCTGGGATCGTAAAATTCCACTTTGGGTTGCTTTTAGAAGTTTTTGAGTTGGGTGATTTGTCATTTTAGGTGGGAAGAATGGCTGGTCAATTTGCAAAGCCGAGATCAGACCAGTTTGAAGAGAAGGACGGAGTTAAGTTGCCAAGCTACAAGGGAGACAACATTAATGGTGATGCTTTCGATGAGAAATCAAGAATTCCAGACCCTCATAGGATGATTAGGGCTTATTGCCAATCTGCAGCTACACTGAACCTGCTTAGGGCATTTGCCACTGGAGGATATGCAGCAATGCAGAGGGTCACTCAGTGGAATCTTGATTTTGCTGAGCACAGCGAGCAGGGAGATAGGTAAGCAATATTAGAAGGTTTGAAATTCTGACTTAATTGTTGGATATAACTGATTGATTAGTGCTTATTAAAGAAATCCCGAAAGCTGCAGAGGTTTTGTTATCATCTGTTTTTTAAAGTATATTGTAATTTGAACTGTTTTATGATGTATGCTATTTGGATTGTTGAACAGGTACCAGGAACTGGCTCACCGGGTTGATGAGGCCTTAGGTTTCATGGCTGCTGCTGGGCTTACTCTTGACCACCCACTTATGACTTCAACTGAATTCTGGACATCTCATGAGTGCTTGCTTTTGCCTTATGAGCAGTCGTTGACAAGGTTGGATTCAACCTCTGGCTTGTATTATGATTGCTCTGCTCACCTGGTTTGGGTTGGGGAGCGCACACGCCAACTAGATGGCGCACATGTAGAGTTCCTTAAAGGAATTGCTAACCCTCTAGGAATCAAGGTACATGAAATTCAGGATTTCTGATTTTATTAGTACTGATTTTCCCCCTTTCAAAGTTAGTACTAAGATTTTCCCCTTTCAAAGTTAGTATACTTGAAATAGAAACACTTGTGATGGATGCAGGTGAGCAACAAAATGGATCCAAATGAGCTAGTCAACCTCATTGAAATCTTGAATCCCCACAACAAGCCAGGGAGGATCACAGTTATTGTTAGAATGGGTGCTGAGAACTTGAGAGTCAAGCTCCCTCATTTGATCAGAGCTGTGCGTAGGGCTGGACAAATAGTGACATGGGTTTGTGATCCTTGCCATGGCAATACCATAAAGGCACCCTGTGGCCTCAAAACAAGGCCCTTCGATGCAATCCTGGTATAGTACCGTCTCAACTTCTTTTTACTTAGTATCAAATTGATCATATATGCTACTTTTACATTTGTAGGATACTAGCTTTCCACCAGTTAGACCATCTGGCTGATTGAAAGTTCACATATACATGAATTCATTTATATGTTTATGATCATAACATGCCCGATTTTGAGTAGGTTTAGCAGTCTTGGTGCACATTGCACAGTGCTGTCGTATAGCTTTGGTATCACACACCGTACTAGTGATTGTCGTCATACTAGGTGAAAATGTCTCATCGTCAGAAGACAAGTCATTTTCATTTTGTCTACTCATGGAAAATCTCTCATCCCATGGGTTGCATAGTAGTGTGTTAGTATGAACAGGATGTGGTGCGCAATATTGGTTGGTTGAACGGGATTGAGACTGTATATTCATCATCCAAAAAATATTAAGAAAAGTTGATTCCATTCAAATATCCAAATATCTCGCTAATATGTTGACTTGCCAAGGAAATTTGCTGGGGCAGATAACAAAAACCAGTTTCCCATAAATAAATTTGACTTTGATTTTACTTTTAGGAGTTAATATTTGTTGGTGATATATGCTCATTGTATAAAACTGTTTTGGCAGGCTGAGGTGCGAGCGTTCTTTGATGTTCATGAGCAAGAAGGCAGCCACGCTGGAGGCATTCATGTAGAGATGACAGGCCAGAATGTGACAGAGTGCATTGGAGGATCCAGGGCCGTGACTTTCGATGATCTGAGCTCGCGTTACCACACACACTGTGATCCAAGGCTCAATGCATCTCAAGCTCTTGAGCTTGCCTTCATTATAGCTGACAGGCTAAGGAAGAGGAGGATGGGAACAAGCCGTCTTCTCTCAATGGGCTTATAGACACCCTGTAAAGCCTCAGCTTTGGATTCTCCCACGTTGCCATCTTCATAATCCATGTAGCAAATAAAGTTGGTAGTGTTGCTCGTCTTCCTCCAAAATTCTGAAGACAATGGCTGCCTTGATTCGGAGCTTTGGATTTTTGTGCATAGATTGTGTTGCAATGGGCTGCCATAAGAGGGTACATTTCACATATCCAGTGCATGGATTTGTTCTCTATTTGATCTTTTGAATCATTTGGGATTTGTACACGTAGTGAGCGACAATGGTTTGTCTATGATGTTTCGTTTTACGAAATAAGGTTAGAGTTATTAAGACTTTGGTCCTCCATTGTGCTAAATTATGGATGTACAAGAGCAATATGCTTGCTTCCTATGTATGCACGTCCACGATGCATTCTTCTTTAATATTTGCTTGAATTACATTTTTCTTGTATTCTTTTTTTGCCATATTTATTTAGAGATTTCATTGGTTTCTTTCGTTTAATGTGTGGCTGTCACGTTGTTTTCTCATTCATCTTGCTTTGCGCGTATGTCGCAGTAATATTCTATGAAGTTAGACACTAGAGTATGTCACAAGTGTTCTTCAAAATGTTTTCAGAAACAAGTTGGATATAAATTCAGAAACAAGTTGGATATTAAATTGAAAAAGCCAGCGGTTCATAGTTTACATAATCCAATCGGGTTGGATCAATGGATAAATTGGTGACATAAAATTAAATTTAAAAAATTATAGGTGTATATAATTAATAAATATAAAAAATAAATATGGAATTTTTACTTAACTTAAAATAAAATTAAATATTTTAAATTTATTATGATTTAATAAGTCATATGATACAACATGATATATTAAAAAATTAGTCATTTCTAAAAAAAATAAAAAAGGGTATTTTTGTTTAATGGTCTGGTTTTTAAAAACTGAATGAGGTTCTGACTTGATTTCAGTTCCCAATCCGACTGTTGATCCAAAGCGATCTAATCCAACCCAATTTCCTTTTTTTTTTTTGCTTGACTGAGCTAATAGCTAGTATGTAATTCAACAATCATATATATGATAAAACAATCTTCATAGACATTATCATTGCTTAATGCTTATTGTTCCTTTGGAAACATGTTAGCTCTTATAGCATACATGCCATATTTTATTTAAACAAATTAGAAATTAATAACAATAATAATAATAATAATAATCAATCTCAAGAAAAAGTATAAATTTTATAACAAATCAAATTACAGTAAAATGTTGCCAATCTCTTCTGAAATTTTGGATTTGTTCCAAGTAGAGCTTAAAGAATTTAATGGGACCCATACTAATTGAATCAAGTTAAATCATGACTTTGTTCAGTGAAAGTGTTACTATTAACATTACTATGTTTTTAGAACTTGAATTTAAAATCTCTAGTTAAATTAGTATAACTCTTATGTCAATTAAATCAAGTATGCTTTGGTTGGTGAGCTTGAAACTTTGAATCGTGATAAGTTCATCATGACACAAATGAGTGGGTAGAACACGCCCTCTCCACCAAACCCAACGTTGCTCGTCAGCAAACAGCAAAAGAAGGCAGTATTTATGTATTGTATAATACAAGTTTGAATTTCAAAAGTTGGAAAGTAGTTACAACGGTCCCATAAGTGTAATACGAAAAGAAAAATGCTTGCATACTACTTAACCTTATTTATGTTTGAGGCGTTTGCATTCAAATCAAATCAAGATAAGGGGATTTTTATACATTATTTATTTTATACCATGCTCTTATTATCAATATTTTCAACACTTTTAAACTCACTTATTCTAATTTAAATGAGCAAAATTATATTAAATATTCCTTCCGTTTATAAATATAAAGTATTTTTTGTAAGTTCGCTTAAGAGGGAGAGTGAATTGGGCTTAAAAAAATTTAACTAATTAATGCAAAATAAAAGATAAGGTAGGAATGATATAATCAAAGAGTATTGAGAGAAGGGAAAAAAAGCTTGCACTAATCAATTATTCTAGTTCGACTCTAACCACTTAAGCCTACGTCCAGTCTCCAAACTACACTTGAGATTTATCCACTTACTCTACCAAAATTAAGATGGGCTCCTAATTGTCATAGTATAGTTATAGACCTTTACACGAGTATGAATCACTCTCCTTTATAAAGATAATGATTAGTCCCCCTTAAGCTCTTCAAGCAAGTAAAACAAGGATTAATAAAGTACATTCAAGAATGATCTAATACTATCAAATACTCTCTCTAAGAGTTAATTTACAATCAATGAAGTTTGATTTACAATCAATGAAGCTCACTTGTAATGAACATTACAATAAAAAGTAGATGAACTAATAAATGAATAAGATCATGTAATAACTTGGCTTTTGTTAGTTTTACCATCTCATAAATGCATCCATTCATATTTGGTCTCTATAAATGATCTGTTAGACATATGAGAATAGCCATTAGATACTTTATCTTGTCTCCTTCTTGCTTTCTTCTGAAAAAGGGATGACAAGCAAGGAAAGTAACAGCTCTTTGCATTTATTGCTCTAACAAACAATAGGTAAGGTTTTGTATCTGTAGAACCAATGCTATATGAGTATAAAGAATAATAAAATAATCAAGCAGAGTTTAATCTTCCCTAAAGTTGTGTTTAAAAGGATTCTAGGAAGGTTATAAGTGATATAGGGAAATTGAACGATAGCTCATGATAACTCAAAATCCTATGGTGTGTTATCTCACAAAGAATAACACTAATTGAAATAGCTTCACAATTGAAAAAATGCAATTCATAAATTCAATCAAGTCTAAAAAAAATACAAATGGCTTAAATGTTTAAATAGACTTTTAAAAACCTAAATGATGCAATCATAGTTAATCTAGGATTTCAAATGGATAGATCATAGGAAAAAATCACTCTAAGGTCCCATAAAAGCATTTAGAATACGCTAAAGTCTCGTGAATTCATCAAATAGCTACTACATCCCCGAGGACTTAAGGGTAAATAAGTGTGAAAATGAAATTACTGATTTGCCCTCCAACATTAAAAAGGAAATTTTACTTACACGTGCATGTCTCACAAAATCACTTATTAGCAATACTAAAGATTGCTGCATATCCATGATTGTTAATCATTGTAGGATAATTTTCACTTCCTTATATCCATGATTACCGCCCTTGTCTTCATTTAAGTGATTTAAGAGTGTTTCATCTGCGACTGCAGGATTTCATCGACAGAAAAAAAAAATACAATGATTGTTGAACGGGTAAATGATTTCTTTATTGTTTAAGGGTAGGATAATGCTTTCTGGGTATACCTGTAATTATTTAGTTTGCATAGCTAATAGGTATAGAAAAATTTGCTGCAATATTGATACATTGAAAAATATCTGATATGAATAACTTTACATATTGTCAATCGTGTATTCTTGTGTTGTCAATATGTTATGGATACTTATTAATATACTGTAAATCAACATTGCTAACATTTATGTAGAGGAATTTCTTTCACTCTGCTTCGTGGAATCAAGCCACAATTTTTTGAGGATAACGTTAACATGGACATTATATAGGCTAAAGTTCATATGCAAATTAATACGTGAGTTTGATTTCTATTCATATATCATTAAACTTATATTTACATGTGGAAACTGAATTCTACATTATGTTTTTAATTTTGTTTGTAGCCATATTTATGGGTGCACATTATGATATGGTTACAATCATAGGACAATACTGAAGCATGGGCATACGATGCCAAAATACTCCCAAGTATGCATTCTTCATTTTACCTTTTCACTCTTCCATGTACTCTATATTTGTTGTTGTACCTTATAAGACAGACTTGTGGTGCAGGATGATCTCTATAAAAAGAAGATAGAATTGTTATGGTGGCTACTGACTCATCGTAACAAGGTGAAGGAGTACGAAGCCATGTCTTTATTAGTAAGATCCCAAGAAAGGAAAAGGAGGAAATAGAAGATTATTGATAGAATTTTAGGATATAACTTTACTGATAATCATGTCCTTTTGTATAGTTAGCCTATTTCATGTAGTTAACTTAGACACTGCTATTATGAATGCTGATTACAAGTTTGTAAATGTGGAAAATAATTTGTTTTATTAATCAAATGTTGACAAGTGGCTAGATGTGATCGACAAGTGATTATTACTTTATTAAGAAGCTATGCATTTGCCATAAACAAGTGGTAATACATTAGGTGCAATAATGCCCTTTAAAAATCCACAAGTTACAAGAACCTGTTGACTATTTGCCATTAGCTATTGACTATAAGTTATCACTGTATTGACAAGCCATGCGTGTGCCATTGACAAGTGCTAATACATTAGATATAATAATTGTCTTTAAAAATTCACAAGTTATAAGAACATGCTAACTACTTGTCGTTGGTCATTGACTACAAGTTGTCACTATATTGATAAGCTATGCATTTTTCATTGACAAGTACTAATACATTAGGTGCAATAATTCTCTTTAAAAATAAAAAAGTTACAAGAACCTGTTGACTACTTGCCGTTGGCCATTGATTACAAGTTATCTCTATATTGACAAGCTATGCATTTGCCATTGATAAGTGCTAATACATCGGATCCAATAACTCCCTTTAAAAATCCACAAGTTACAAGAACATAATGACTACTTGTTGTTGGCTATTGACTACAGATACACATTTTTCATTGACAAGTGCTGATACATTAAGTATAATAATTTCCTTTAAAAATTAACAAGTTACAAGAACCTATTAACTACTTGCTATTAGTCGTTGACTACAAGTTATCACTATATTGACAAGCTATGTATTTGCCATTAACAAGTACTAATACATTAGGTGCAATGAAAAAAAATAAATTCTAGATACATAAACAAAAAAAACACTTGTCTCTAATATTTTCTAGTATAAATTAGGATTCTTACAAGTCTTGAAAGTATAACTAGCCTCATGGCATCTTTCACAATGATAAACCCTTTTGTTTTAAAATTGAGATTCCCTTCTTTTATTCTTTAGCCTACCCGAAGGCCTTCTAGCCATTGCTAGCTCTAAAAAAGTTTAGGTTAATAAATTTGTCACCATAAATACTCCTAGACGTGGACAGTCATGTGTGGCTGTCAACCTCATGCTGCTGGCATATATCTTTTATTGAGAAGTAAACTTGTAATATTCATCCATAAAATTATACACATTTTCATGAACTAGCTTGATTACTGTACTTGCATGTACATAAGGTATTCCACTCATTTGCCATACTAAACAATCACATGTATGTGTTGCAAGATCTAAATTCAAATGTATTATTTCATTAAGTGATATAGTTTGCATAGAGATCAAATTTTGACCATAAAATTGTGCATGTAAATTTTTAGCTTTCACTACTTGCTCCACAACTCTTGCCTTAACATTAGGCCTAATGTTGTGCTTCCAATTTGCCATAGCCGCTTTGCTAGCAACCATTTTCTTTGCCAATTTCTCTCTGTGCTCATGTATCAAGACATCAATATTGTGTTTTCTCTCTTTCACAATCTAAGCATTAAAGGATTGTGCAAGATTAATTGTGATGTTATCCCATCATTTATACCCAAACTTGCATTGAACCTATTGATCTACATCCCTTTGAGTTTCAACACATTGTGCCAACTATGAATAAAACATTTTTAGATTCCCCATTGCAACATTAAATTTAGCCTCATAGCTTGCATAAGCAATTGCACCAAACAATTTCAACATATCATCTTTCATGTTTCCTGAGGTACGCTTCTTACGTCTATTGATTTTCATAAATACTCCACTAAAATTTTCCTTCACATGACGATAGCAACATGCATGTCTGTCACCACCACCAAATATAGCTTGCACAACACCCATAATCACATTATTCTGATCAAAGACAACTGTTAACTCCACTAATCTTATTATCTCTTTGACATTTTGTAGAAATCAAGACCAATCTTCTACTATTTCCCCACTAACAATGGCATATGCTAGCAAAAGCAAGTCATTATCTGCATCGTATGTACATGTTGATAACATTGTTCCCTTATATAGACTACTTAGATGACATTGTCTATATAAAGTATGGCTCGACAACCTCCTAAAAAACTAGATATAAAACATCCATACACAATGAATAACCTCTCAAATATGTTATTTGAGGCATCCCATTTCACAATTGTCATCAAATCAATTCCATTAATTGATTACAAATCCAAGGAATTATACAATTAAAATCTTATGCACAACCATATATTTCTTACAATGCTTTTTCTCTTCCCCTCTAAGCTTAACTATAGCTTAATCGCACACCATATTCTCTATACAAGTCTCTTCCAAGTTCACTGGCACTTTTGTCTATATTAGACCTTAAAACATCAACCATAATTGATGATATTAATTTTGACATTGGCAGGTGTGACATAATTTGGTTATTTTACGCATTGTGCATATAATCATTGTTAAATTTTATAACCCCTAAAATCTCAATATCTTTTCCTATTAAATATGCTGCATCATTCCATTAATAGCCCTTAACCTTGCAATATGTAATGATCTTATCTTTATTATTATTCTTAAACTTATATGAAAACTTATAGGAGATGATATACTTGTGTAATGCTTGTCTAAAGGCATTAGCATTGGGAAAAATTTACCCTTTACCTACTAACAAATCCTTCCATTTCATAGAATTCATTTCAAGTATTGGTGTAGGTACCATTTATACTGCACATGCCAATTGTGAGTCTTTAATCTCAAGATAGATAGTCAATGGATACAAAGAGCATCCATTTGAACCTCTCAATAAATTATCAATCCTACATTCAATGGTAATATTAGAATTGTACTTTTCAACATTATTTACATTAACAAAAAAATTTAGACAACTTACACATGTTGGTTCTCTATTAAGCAATTCATTGATGCTCGTATGGTGTCATTCTCATTTACAACTACAAACACATGTCCACTTTATCCGTTATACTTGATCAAATGTTCTACTTTATCATCATCAACTAGATCTACAAGTGTGCTTGCATCAATGTTGACTATGAATTTTAATTGAATTATATTTCTTTCATTCCCTATAATTGATGATATTATTCTTGCCAACTCTTCATACATTGTCCTTTTCTTTATGGTTCTTGTTCTAACACTTTTCCTAATATATTGCATACTTAGTCATGATTTTGAAAATGTCCCTCTATATGGAAAAAACATAATATATGTTCTCCAAAAGAACTTGCCATCTTACAGGTCAACCTACACCACACACAGTGTATTGACAACTATGCACAGCATAATGACAACACATTCATCCATTATTGATAATATGCAGTGTTGTTCCATAACAGAGATTTTTCAACAAAACAAGCTTGCATTAGAGGCTTAGGAATAATATATAAAATGCCCCTTATATGAAAAAGAAATAACATAATACTCCTCTCGATCTACTTTATTAGCCACTTTTTAAAAGAATAAAGTGGTTCACTTTATAATTCATTAGATTGATAGTGATATTTTATTTCAAATGAAATATCTAAACTACCCTTAAAAAGTAAGAGAGAGAGAAATAAAAAAATAATATTATATAGTTTATTTAATTTTTGAGGGTTATGTTTGTAATTTTACTAAATTTTATTCTTTGTACTTTTGTTGTATTAGTGTTGATCAAGTTGGTAGAAATGACTTATAAATAGGATCGAAGAAAGTACATGTTTTCTAATAGTACTTGCATCTTACAGGTCAGCCTGCACAATATAGTGTATTTATAACTATCCATAGCATATTGAAAACATAAGAATCTACTATTAATAACATGTAAAGTTATTCATATCAGATATTTTTCAATGTATCAATATTACACCATATTATCCCATACCTATTAGCCATGCAAACCAAATGATCATAGGTATACCCAGAAAGTATTATCCTACCCTTAAACAATAATGAAATCATTAACGCGTAAGAAATTATTTACTTGTTCAACAATCACTGTATTGTTTTTTGTCGATGAAATCCTACAGTCACGAATGAAACAACCCCAACTCACTTAGATGAAGGTAAGGGTGGTAATCATGGATATGAGGAAGTGAAAATTACCCTATCGTGATCAATAATCATAGATATGTAGCATTTTCAATATCATTGGTTAGTGATTTCGTGAGCCGTGCACGCACATGCAAAATTTTCTTTTTAATGCTAAAGGGTAAATTGATAAATTCATTTTTACACTTATTCACCCTTAAGTCCTTGGGGATCTGACAGCTATTTGATGAATTTATAGGACTTTAATGTATTTTAAATGCTTCTATGAGACCTTAGATTGATTTTCCCTAGATCATATCCTAATGGATATATTTATCCTTATTTGAATTAAAACAAAATAAACTAATTTTTCTAAAATTAAATTTAAAATAAGATAAAATAATTTAATTTTTAAAATTTAAGAAAATAATAATAACTAAACTAATTGGACTCATAAGCTTGAGAATCTTGGGTTAGGCCTAATTTGTTAAAAGTCTTTCTTTGGTCTTTTAGAACTTCTTCTTCTTCTTCTGACTAAAGCTTTTAGAACTTCATTTGCCTTCAAAACTTCTTGATCATTTAAAACATCCTAATCAATGAAATTAGTACTTCTTTCATCCTCTTAACTTTGGATCTAGTCATGTTTTGCAACAAATCAAAGGTACTAAATGTTGTATTCTAACTTAACTAGTGATTCCTATCATTAAGATTAACATAGCTTATAGAAAGTGAAAGGAATGAATATAGAATGAGATTTGAAGACCGTAAAACTGAACACACAAAAAGATCATATTACTTGATGTTTATATCAAAATAATGACCATTATACCAGTATAGTCAAGAACAATTAAAGATTTCGCACAATGTTCACTATTTCAAAATAACTCAGTTATGTTGAAATAAATCTTTGTAAAAGATGGTGATTTAAAAGATGTTGAAATAAATGCTTATTCTAAAATAGATGAATTTATACATGAATAAAGCAAGATATTCCAAGATAAAGGATACTTAGAGAAATTATAAGGCAAAGACCACTATAATAGTATGAAGAGCTTATACAAGAATAAACATATATATTTGGGAATAGTGAGCTGATTTCATAATAAAGAGGAAGACAAAGGAATAACAAATGTTTACATCAAAAGAAAGAGAGCTATATTGGTATAAAGGACCAACGAGACTTAGATTCCACATAAACTTTCAGAGATTGAATTTAACATGTAACAAGAGTTGTACTTTTTTGAACACTTCTTAAACAAAGAATTTCATAGGAAAGAATTCAAGATAAGTCAAATATTTAAACTTGAAAAGAATCTAAATAAGATTCAAACTTTGAAACATTTAGAGATTTCTGGTTATTTCAGTATAAGATGGCTATTTGATAATAAAGAACCTTAATCATATTTTTAAAGCAAGTAGAAAATTACCCTTAATTACCATTAATCATTATTACTTTTTTTCTATTTAACAAAGTCTTCGCTCATTTTGTAACTATCAAAATTAGGGTTTAACATTTTTAGCCAAATTACACCCCCAATAAATTAGTTAAATATCTTTAAACTAATATAATTTTTTTATGTTTATTCTTATCTAAGGGAGTGTTTTACTTGAAAGTGAATGATTGGGTAATTTATTAATTGAGGATATTTTAAAAAAATTATTAATTACATGTTGAAAAAACTAAATTTGCCTTATATTTGTGAGCAGAAGGAATATATGATACTAAATATATAAGTATTTCCTATTTTTCACTATAAATTTGTACATTTTTAATTTAATTTTTTATACCAAAATAAAGTTTGAACTCTAGCTGACTTGATCATCTAAATGACTTCTACACAAGACTTAAATGTTTATTTATTTATTGAAGTAAGCTTCTATAAATTTACGTCGCAAGTCTTTCTTTCTTTCTTTTCATTAGAAGGAAAGACACTAATGGTTTAAAATTATAAGCAAGATTGAACCAATGATATCTCATTTGAAGGGAAGCATTCATGCTACTAGGCATACATGTCACAAGTCTTCAATATACATGAGTTTACCACACCTTTATAGGTTTTGAAAATTTATAAAACTATTTCTCATGTATAAGGTGCTTTATTTAAAAAATCAATTTTTTCCTAAATTTTTTTACTTTGATATTCCCTAACTAAATAACCAAACTTCTAGTTAATTGAACAACATCCACTAATTAATAAATTTTAAGAGTGTAAGGTCACCTTTACTAATTCATAATTAACTCCCAAAATATAGATAATTACGGGATTGCACAGTCGAATTACTAAATTTGTAAACTTTATATATAAAGGATCCTAAGTTTTTCAAAAGCTTTCAAATTGTCCTAATAACAAATCATAACACAAAATCAGAGTTAACAAGTTTAAGGAAGCATAGGAATCCAAATTATATAATAGTATTTTCATTTCGCTTAGAAAAACACCATTTTGGCACAAAATAAGGATATTCCATGGCTTGCTGCAGATGCACCATGGCTTATCTGCCTTTGTACTATGTGTTGCAACATATTGTACAAAATCTAATAGCAAACTTGCTGTCATGAGGCAGCACCTGAGGCGACCTTCAAACATGCCTCAATTCACCATCTAATGTCCAATTGAGATGAACTAGATATTTATAGAAAGCTTTCTCCTAACTTTAACTAGTAGTACTAGTTTCACATTTAAATTACATTTCAAACAAAAGTTGGACATACATCCATTTCAAACTCACTCTTTTTTAATAATATCACACAACTTGGGTGTCCAATCCTCAATCTAAGTGGCAAAAGCTCACATCAAATGTTAGACCACACTTAATAGATTATAATGATCTCGTCCAATGTAACACAACCAATCATTCATACCTATGTCATATTTTCAACACTCAACCCCTTGATTACAAAAACATGAGGGGGAGCTAAATTCTCATAAATTATCATATAATTCATAATATCCATACACTACACATCTCCCTACTTGCACTAATATTTTAGCCTTATATAAACTTGACAACCATAACATGTACAACTCAAGGCATAAAATACACATTCAATTCAATTTTTCAAATAGTACAAGTAGTTAAAAATTACATGTCAACCTAGTTGGCAAATTAACAACAAAAATACATATAAATAAACTACAAGGCCTACTAGTAGGATTTTCGTGGAATCTTATACCTCTAGTCATTTCCCTCGATCTTGATCTGATGATCTAATCTCTCTAATATTGAAGAAAGAGGGGTGAGTACAATTACTCAATAATCAAGATCAACTTAACCTATACAAAGGCGTGTTAATTAATTATAAATGTAAATGGCAACAATAATTCTTTCATCAATTATTTGCTTTTCAAAAGATTGCCACGACTGTAATACTAACAATCATATGGCTAAGCACAATCACATATTGAATCCCACATCAATTATGAATATCAACACATATAAGGTCACAATACTAACAATTATGTGTCTCAATTAAAATTACACCAAACCACAATGATAACAATCATGTGGCTAGGATGTAAAATGTATGATCAATGCCATCCTTATACCCTCTTAATATCTTTGATATAAAATCGGTGGCTATATAGTATGCCACATCCATGAACTCAGACTACCCAAGCCTTCTACTCTTAAGGAATTACCCGACCAAGACTATTAGACTCACTTGTAAGTCACAATTTCCCCCTATACAAATAACCATAGAGTGTCATTGACACTACTGTCGAATAATACCAAAATTAATAAAAACTAGATTTTGCAGTAAAGCGCACCCTAAGTCGTCTCCCTAAGAGTCAATAGAGTAACTATTTGAATTATGATTATGAAAAGATAAATAATGGGAGGAATTTTTTTATGATGAAATTAAGACTAAATTAGAATTAAATAAATAGAGGAAATTCAGCTAAGAAAATTATCAAGCATAAGCAGCGCAATCAATCACAACCCAATCACCTAAACTTAATCTTCCTCGTCTACAAATTAAATTAATTTTATTTAACTTTATTATTCTAGTTTTATTATTTATTTCTCAAATTATCATTTGAGAATTAAACAAGAAATTAAGTTATAGATTAATTAAAATCTCCCTTAACCCACAACTTAACAATTGTTTTATAGCCACACCAAAAACAAGCATGAGTAATCACTCAAGTTACGTCAAATTACTCTTAAGTTGCTATATCAATCGATTACAGCAAGTAAAACCTTAGATAAAATTTATAACCCAAAAATTATGCAGTAACGCTATTCTAAGCAGTAATAGCAATTAAAGCATAACATTCAGAGGTAGTGAGAAGAAGAGTAAATTGAAATAAAGCTAGAATAAAATCTTCCCTAAATATCAAGAACTTAGATTAAAATTTAAGATCATAGTTTATGATTGATCACAACAACAAAAAATTAGCCATTCATAAAACTAAAAATTAAACAATATGAGATGAGAAATTGACAAGCCATCCCTTATATTGAAGAAAAAAAATGAACTGCGATTGCTGCTGTCCTTTCCTCTTCCTCCTATGTACGCCGTCGCTTTTGCTTTTCTTTTTCTCATCCTCTTCCGTCAAAAATTATGCTTTTCCTTTATATATAGAATGGCTCCTCGTTACTGTGCATGCAGCTTGCTTTATATATATATATATATACATACTATGCTACGTCTCTTTTTCTTTTCATTTTCTAATAAAACTTAATAATTTATTAAAAAGATTAAACTACCCTAAACAACTCTAATTAAAAACTACTCTAAATAACCCAAAATAAATTCAAATAAAATTTTAAAGATTTGATTCTTGAATTGATATTCAAGTATACCCATATTTTTTTTATCCAAAATATTTTCTATCAATATCTTTCAACTTGAATCTAAAAAATCTATACAAATAAAATAAAATTAAATAACACCTGTGCACAAATATTAAATATATTATTTATATTTTAAAATCAAAAATTTAGATAGTTAAAATTTCAAAACTGAATATTGGCTAATAAAATCAAATAATATCTAATTAAACTCAATTAGCCTTAAATAAATATTTAAAAGTCTAAATTAAAAGGATAAAAATATATAAAATTATCATTTATCAATTCCCCCACACTTAGACTTTTGAACTCCTAGGAAAAACTTAAATCTCAAATTTCAAGAAAAGAAACGTGGAAGCAACAAAGAATAAGAACAATTACAGCTCTTCAATATTTTAACACTCTAATCAATATCTCTTATATCCAAAATAAAAAGTATCATGGAAATTTCATTTGATAAGAATAAATCAAGCAATAGCCCTTTATAAAGGTCAAATGTTTAACTCTCAACTCTCAAATGTATATAGGTAAGTGTTTCACTCACGTTTCCCTATCAAAATCTCACTACCATAAGCTTGTTTATTATCTAGGTCTCCACTATCTATGTCATATACAATGCAAGAATCAATAGGACTTTAGTTTAGGTTGTAATGGGGCTTAGGTAAAGGTATGATATAGGAAAATGAAAGCTAATAAACTTTAGAAAAATGAAAAGCATATTTGAAATAAAACATGTAGAATGAAAGAAACAAAATAAATTGATTTGGGTTTTTTCTCTCTTTGTTTTGTTTTTATTTTCTTTGTTTTATGCACATTTTTTTCTATTTTTTCTGCCTTTTTGGCTCTTTCATTTCTTTTCTTTTTTTCCTTCCTTTTTTTCTTTCTTTGCCTTTTGGCTCCCTCTCTGTTTTTTTTTTCCAAAATAACCCAAATCTCCCTTTAAGCATATTCTTTCATTCCAGCAAATATTATGATACACTTTTCATTACCTAAAGTGGGGTGAGAAGAATGAAAGGAAAATATTTTTATAGGTTATGTTTTCAGTTGGCTAAAATTTTAAAGAAAAGGTCTAGGCTCAAAGGGGCTAACAAGGGATAAATTGTATGGGATGGCTATTTGGCTAAGTAGGTTAAAAGAAAAGAATGCCTAAATCATCTTCATGCAAAGCATATACAATTGTAGTCTCAACTAAGAATCAAGACAAGTTCTAGAGTGAAAGTAGTAATAGGAGGATATGCACAAGAAAAGAATAATATTAGGCCCAAATCCTCACAAGCTAAAGACTATCACATTAATCCAATGAAACCAAATTCATTGCCACTTAACTTAAATTTTAAATATAAGATCAATTACTTATCATACTCAAATGCATCCAAACTAAAATTGTCTTAAATTTGCAACTTTACACAAATTCTTTTTTTTTAAATTCTTTTTTTTAGAAAACAAGAACACAAAAATAACAAAAATCAAAACAAGAAAAAAATTAGAAAACAAATAGCAAAAACCTCCCCCCACACTTAAAATCTACAGTGTCCTCAATATAGAACATAGTTTGAAAGATGTATAAGAAAATGTAAATTAAAAGTGAAGAGAAGGGATACAACCTGATCGATTAAGTGTTATCTTAGAGGGAAGACTCCTCCATAATGTGTGTCTCAAATCCATCATAAAAATTCTTTAACCGATGCCCGTTAACTTTAAAATTTACTCTAGTAGATTCTGCCATAATCTCTACTCTACCATAAGAAAATATTTTAGTAACTATAAAAGGACCTTCCCATCTAGAACGAAGTTTTCCTAGCATAAGTTTCAATTTGGCATTATAGAGCAACACTTTTTGTCCCGCTTTGAACTCTTTTCTAACTATCAGCTTATCATGCATCAACTTGGTCTTTTCCTTGTAGATTCTTGAATTTTCATATGCTTCCAAGCAAAATTCTTTAAGCTCTTGCAATTGATATTTTCTTTAAGCTCCAGCTTTAGTCAAATCCATGTTGCATTGCTTCACTGCCCAATAAGCTTTATGCTCAATCTCTACAGGTAAGTGACAAGTTTTCCTAAAAGGAGACATTCCAATTAGAGTCTTGTAGGCAGTTCTGTATGCCCACAATGCATCATCAAGTCTCTTACTCTAGTCTTTCCTATTAGGTTGCACTGTCTTTTCAAGAATCTGCTTTATCTCTCGATTAAAGACTTCAGCTTGCCTATTAGTTTGGGGGTGATAAGGGGTAGCCATCTTATGCATAACCCTATACTTACCTAACAAACTCTGCATGCTCCGATTACAAAAATGGTCCCTTGGTCATTAATAATGGCCTTTGGAATACCAAACCTGCAAAAGATATGTGACCTAACAAAATCTACAACAGCAGCAAAGTCATCAGTTCTGGTGGCTTTAGCTTCCACCCACTTAAAAACATAATCCACAGCTAGTAAAATGTAAGTAAATCTAAATGAAACAGGAAAAGGTCCCATGAAATCAATACCCCATATATTAAATATTTCATAGAAAAGTAAAGGTTGTTGAGGCATCTCATTTCTATGGGAGATATTTCCTATATGTTGACATCTAGTACAATACTTACAAAATGTATATGCATCATGAAATAGAGTAGGCCAATATAATTTAAAATCAAGAACTTTTCTAGCAATGCGTTATGGACCAAAGTATCCTCCACAAGCAAGTATGTGACAAAAATGCAATATGGATTCAAACTCAGTGTCAGAAATACATCTCCTAATAATGTGGTCACTACATATGTGCCAAAGGTATGGATTATCCCAAATGTAATATCTAGCTTCCCTCTTAAACTTATCTAATTGATGTTTCTTCAAATAGATAGGTAATGCAGAAGCAGCTAAGTAATTAACTAAGTCTGCATACCAAGGAGTAACATCATGCATAGCATACAAGCATTCATCAGGAAAATTATCATCAGTAGGAATAGAAGGAACCATAGGAGATTCATACGACTCAAATGGTTTGCGGCAGAATTCTCAACTCCACTTTTATCCTTTATCTCCAAGTTAAACTCCTGTAGCAAGAGCATCCATCTGATTAATCGTGGCTTTGCATTTGGCTTCCTTAAGAGATACTTTAATGCTACATGATCAAAAAACACAACAATTTTTGCATTCAAAAGATATGATCTAAACTTATCTAATGCAAAAACACTAGCTAAAAGCTCCTTTTCAATAGTAGTATAATTGGCTTAGGCTGCATCTAATGTTTTGGAAGCATAAGCTATGACATGTGATTTCTTATCAACTCTTTATGAAAGCACTGCACCAAGAGCATAATTAAAAGCATCGCATAATAATTTAAAAGGTAAATCCTAATTTGGTGGTTGAATGATTAGTGGAGTGGTTGATCTCTTTTTTAGCTCATTAAATGCTTGCTCACAAGCTTTATCAAATTTAAAATTCACATCTTTCTGTGGTAATCTTGAGAGTGGTAAGGCTATCTTGCTAAAATCCTGTATAAACCTCCTATAGAATCCTACATGTTTAAGGAAAGAACAGACCTCTCTAACACTAGTAGGATAAGGTAAAGAAGTAATCACATCTACCTTAGCCTTATCTACTTCTATCCCCCTCTCAGAAACAACATGACCCAATACAATACCTTGTCTAACCATGAAATGATACTTTTCAAAGTTTAATACAAGATTTTTCTCAATATATTGCTCAAGTACTTTATCTAAATTTACTAAACACTCATAAAATAAATCTCCATATACAGTAAAATTATCCATAAAAGCTTTTATGCAATAGTCTAGCAAATCTGCAAAAATACTCATCATGCATCTCTGAAATGTGGCTGGGGCATTGCATTATCCAAATGGCATCCTCCTATAAGCAAATGTGCCAAATGAACATGTAAATGTTGTCTTCTCTTAGTCCTCTGGAGCTATACAAATCTGGAAATAACTTGCAAAAACCATCTAGAAAACAGTAGTAAGATTTGCCTACTAATTTCTCTAACATTTGATCAATAAAAGGTAAAGGGAAGTGATCCTTCCTGGTTGCATCATTTAGCTTCCTGTAGTCGATACACATCCTCCAGCTATTTTGTACTCTCATATGAATCAACTCGTTCTTTTCATTCTTTACAACTGTGATCCCGCTCTTCTTTGGCACTACCTGTACTAGACTCACCCACTGGTTGTCAAAAATAGGGTAAATGATACCTACAGAAAGAAGTTTTGTTACCTCCTTTTTTACCACATCAAGGATAAGTGGGTTAAGCCTCCTTTAAGGTTGGCTAGATAGCTTTGCACTATCTTCCATCAAGATCCTATGCATGCATATATCTAAACTAATACCTGGAATGTCAGCTAGTGTCCATCCTATAGCTTTCTTGTGCTTTCTCGGTACCTCTAACAATTTTACCTCTTGACTAGGTTTAGAATCCTTTGCTATAATAATTGGTAATTTCTTACCTTCATCTAAGAATTCATATTTCAAATGTTTCGGTAGATCTTTCAATTCAAGTATAGGTGGCTGCTGAATAGAGGCCACTAGCTTGTCAATAGTGAGCTCAGCAACTCTATAAACCTGCATTACATCAAAAGAAGCAGCAATATCTTGTTCTAGAACACTAGAATTATCATTATTAATGGAATTACATAACATAGAGTTGCTAGCAAAGTCCATAGTTCTTTTAGAGTCAGAAGCAATCATATCAGTCACTAGAAGTTCCAATGCCAATATCATGCATGGATTTGAATAACTCAACAATATCATCAGAACTAAAATAGTTAAAAGAATCCTCATAAATAATAGAGTCAAAACAATGTATATTGCTATCTAAATCAACAATCTCAAGAGAACTAGAAACCATCTCATTATAAAGCTCATCATATGTATCATCAATTAACATATTAAGCATGCTCACATTAATAATAGAATAATCCTTTATAAGATGTTTCATAGCCTCTAAAAGATTAAATTGAACAACACGTCCTGCAAATTTCATGAAAAGAGTACTATCTTTAACATTAATGATAGTATTAGCTGTCTTAAGAAATGGCCTACCCAAAATCAATGGTGGTGGCCCATGACTATCATCTTTACCCATATCCAAAATATAAAAATCAGCAGGAAAGACTAAATCCTTTTTACCTCAACTAGAATGTCTTCAAGCATACTATTAGGATAAGTAAGTCTCCTGTCTGCTAATTGCACAATAATCATGGCTGGCTTCATCTCACAACCCTGTAAAGAAGAAAATAAAGACTTGGGCATAACATTTATCGCTACACCAAGATCAATCAAAGTGTTAGAAAATTCTAAATTGCCTATAGTACAGGGTATAGTGAAACTCCCTGAATCTTTGCATTTTAAGGGCATAGGGGGTTGGCACTCATTCCTCCCTGAAATAAAGCTGATACACTTCTTCCTAGATTGACCTTCTCATTAGATTTAAATCTTCTCTTGTTTGTGCATAGGTCCTTTAAGAACTTTGCATAATTAGGAATTTGCTTTACTGCCTCCAAAAGGGGAATATTGACTTCAACCTTCTTAAAAACATCAAGCACTTCTTTCTCCAATTTAGCTTCCTTTAACTTCTTACTTTGAATCTCTCTATTTGAAAATGAAAGGATCTTCCTTGGTTCCTTTTCTTCATTAGACTCCTCAAGTGTGACTTGTGTTGCTGCAGCCGACTTATTCTTGATAG
This sequence comes from Prosopis cineraria, assembly GCF_029017545.1. Lineage (NCBI taxonomy): Eukaryota > Viridiplantae > Streptophyta > Magnoliopsida > Fabales > Fabaceae > Prosopis > Prosopis cineraria. The sequence goes on along the minus strand of NW_026555335.1, from coordinate 34,628,907 downwards.
ATGTTGTGGAGGGCTCTAGAAGCTCCTTTCCACTTCTAAGAGTGATGGCACTAATATTACTGCAATTAAGATTTACAACTGTTTAAGAAGGCAACTTTCTAGAACCTTGACTCTTTAATTCATTAATGGAGGTGGACAACTGCCTAATTTGATTCTCCAATTTTTGGATTACTGTCTCAGTGTATTGTTGAAATTGAATGTTATTAGTCCATTTGCTTCATTAACTCTTCTAGACTTGGTCCATCATTTTTAGACCCTTGAATAGGAGTAGATTGCCTCATTGCTTGTATAGGCTGTGAATTTTGACCTATAGCATTATATTGGTGTTGTTGACTTCTTTCATATCTAAAATTAGGGTGATCTCTCCACCTTAGATTATAAGTATTGCAGAAAGGATCATATTTTTGGCCCTGTTGCATAGGTCTAGTTGGAAAAATCCCAGCACAATTCTCAACTTTGTCATCCAACTATAGGCATTGATTAGTAGTGTGTGTGGCCAAAAAATAGATGCTACATAGAGGCCCAACTAAAGCAGAAGATGTGGTAGCTTGCTGAGGATTATAAAATTGAGGTTGTGCACACATTTGTGAAGGATACACCTGTGGAAAAGTTAGCACTGCTAGTGAATTTATTAATTTTTATTGTGTTAAGGCAATGTGCCTAACCATGCTAGAGAGCTCCTCCATCTTGTTCTCAAATTTAGGATCATATTATGGTGTTTGAATCTCATTCACCCCTTGAGGGCTTCATGATGGAGCACATAATATGAAATTCCTTCAAGTGCCTATTCAGGTCCTCTCCTGCGAGACCATGAAATTTAGGTAGCAAATGTACTAAACCAGATTTCAATTCAAAACTAGCATTTGCATCTAAATTAGGATATTGAATACACAAATTTTGATAGTGCGCATTAGGGGCAGCCAATTCTTTAATTGTCCTATTACCATTATTATTTTCAGTCATGTTTTTCAACTTAACTGTAGAGTCAAAGTCAGACAAGATTTTAGAAATCATACTATCCCTAATTTTACGATACTTTTGTTTCATATGGTTACTATGATAAGTTCTCTCAATCTCAGAGTTCAAATCAATTAATTTATCTTGCAAAGATCTTGTCATGCACTAATAAACCAAAAAAAAACAATGAAGAATGCCTAAAACAAGTAAAAATAATAATAAATCTAAAAAAATAAAAAAAATACTAGAAATAAAAAAAATAAAAATAATGAGAAAGAAGAAAAAAACTAACAACCAAACTCAAAAAGTTAACACTTTTGACTCCCCAGTAATGGCGCCAAAATTTTGACACTATTGTCGAATAGCATCAAAATTAATAAAAACTAGATTTCACAGTAAAGTGCACCCTAAGTCATCTCTCTAAGAGTCAATAGAGTAACTATTTGAATTATGATTATGAAAAGATAAATAATGGGGAGAATTTTTTTATGATGAAATTAAGACTAAATTAGAATTAAATAAATAGAGAAAATTCAGCTAAGAAAATTATCAAGCACAAGCAGCGCAATCAATCACAACCCAATCACTTAAACTTAATCTTCCTCATGTACAAATTAAATTAATTTTATTTAATTTTATTATTCTAGTTTATTATTTATTTTTCAAATTATCATTTAAGAATTAAACAAGAAATCAAGTTATAGATTAATTGAAATCTCCCTTAACCCACAACCTAACAATTGTTTTATAGCCATACCAAAAACAAGCATGAGTAATCACTCAAGCTACATCAAATTACTCTTAAGTTGCTATATCAATCGATTACGGCAAGTAAAACCTCAGATAAAATTTATAACCCAAAAATTATGCAGTAACGCTATTCTAATCAACAATAGCAATTAAAGCATAGCATTCAGATGTAGTGAAAAGAAGAGTAAATTGAAATAAAGCTAGAATAAAATTTTTCCTAAATATCAAGGACTCTAATTAAAATTTAAGATTATAGTTTATGATTGATCACAACAACAAAAATTAGCTATTCATAAAACTAAAAATTAAATAATGTGAGATGATAAATTGACAAGCTATCCCCTGTATTGAAGAAAAAAATGAACTGTGATCACTGCTGTCCTTTCTTCTTCCTCCTACGCATGTCGTCGCTTTTGTTTTTCTTTTTCTCGTCCTCTTCTGTCAAAAATCATGCTTTTCCTTTATATATAGAATGGCTCCTCGTTATTGTGTGTGCGGCTTGCTTTTTATATATATATATATATATATTGTGTTGTGTCTCTTTTTCTTCTCATTTTCTAATAAAACTTAATAATTTATTAAAAAGATTAAACTACCCTAAACAACTCTAAGTAAAAATTATACTAAATAATCCAAAATAAATTCAAACAAAATTTTAAAGATTTGATTCTTGAATTGATATCCAAGTATGTCCATATTTTTCTTATCCAAAATATTCTCTATCAATATCTTCCAAATTGAATCTAAAAAATCTGCACAAATAAAATAAAATTAAATAACACCTGTGCACAAATATTAAAGATATTATTTATATTTTAAAATCAAAAATTTAGATAGTTAAAATTTTAAAACTGAATATTGGCTAATAAAATCAAATAATATCTAATTAAACTCAATTAGCCTCAAATAAATATTTAAAAGTCTAAATTAAAAGGATAAAAATATATAAAATTATGATTTATCAGTCATTACCCTAATATAGCTTTCTCATGAACCGATAAAGACTAGTTAAGTTCGAGTCACTCAATGAATAAGTGGAACGGTCCCTTAATAACCATGGGACAATGGCTTCCTCTAAATTCTAACGGTCACAATGATCATGCCATGCACAATTATTCAATATCAAGTATTATGCAATTCTTTGACATCAAACTCATTATATTGTACTCATCACTCTCACAAACATATTCATACTTAGCACATGTCTATATTTAACATTTTCCTTTTTCACATACATTCATATACACTTTCATATTTACTCACGACAACAATCATACATATATGTTTTCAAATGCCTAACTCACCAATTTCATTTTATCACATAACTCATTCGTAATGCCATAATTTGCATTAAATATAGATTTTTTCACATATATTTCTTGGTTTTTAAATAATTCACTTTAACATATAACTAATCAACACACAAATGTATAAACCAAATTTATCCTGATTACCTCAAACTTTTGAAAGGTCAAAGTTTTACCCTTTAAAATATACACTTCTAAAGCTCTTCTTAAGCTTGAATAGTGCTGATGGTGATTGATTTACAATTAACCACACCTAAAATAATTAATACATCCATAATTAAATTCCACAATATTTATCTCAACACTTTTAAACTCCCAAAATCACAATCTCACACTTTCAACCTTACCCATTGAATTTGTTAACCTCCTCTAACTCACATTATCCTTAATACATCATTAAACCACTATTAGTGGCATTTAACACCTCCAATCACCCTCATAAATGCCCATTTTCAGCCATTAATGGGCTCTACCAACAAATACTTACAAAATCATTAATACTAGTTTTAAATAATCTAAACAACTCTCATTAACTCTATTTAAGTCAATGGGTTCGGGCCTATAGCCATTATGAATTGAAAATCATCATCTCAATATAAACCATAACTTAAATCTCTAAGGAAATAGAAGAGAATGAGGGGATAAGAGTTTAGGAGTCTTACCTTAACGGTTGATAGCTTATAAATACTCCCAAACCTCCAAAGGTGTAAACCCTGGTAGAGAAATAGTATGCCCTTCATTTTCTCTATGTCCCTCTTCTTGATTTTTGAATTGACTCTCAAGTATCTTATCAGAAAAATTAGCCATGCGCTATGGTACATGCTACACATGACGCAGCAAATGGCACAAAAAAGCCAATCCATCGTACATTGTCACACATGTGTCACGGCAAAAGTAATATGCGCCACAATATATGGTACAGAGTTTCCTTCCTCAAATTTTTCTCACTTTTTGATATCTAGATGACTCAACTTTATTTTAGATCCAAATTTAAGGCTGAAATAACAACCAAAGCACCCATTAGACCTCTTTGGCCACACATGATATCAATTTACTTAATTACCCTAATTATGCTTAGTTAATTAGGGTTAAATTTTTATGATGTTACAAAGAGCAATTTTGAAATCCTGTAGTTTTTAATTTTAATCTCCATAAAATAGTTAATAGGCACTTGTAAAAAAGAGGGGCTAATAATTATGTAGACAGAGTTTCGAATATTCATTTTAAACATGTTTTACTTGAATAAAAAAGCCATAAAACTTATTGACGCTCTTTTAAAATTTAATAAACTTTCAACTCTATACCTATTAAATTTACATGCATGTTTTGATAATTTACTCTTTCAGGTGCTAAAAAATATTAATAATCCTTGATATATGACACTGGATTTGATATTAATTATATTTTTTAGTATTATCTATATTTAAATTCATTAATTATGAGAGTTGAGAGGGAATGTAATGAAAATTTTAATACAAGTGAAATTAGAAGTTTATTATATTTGCATACAAAATTAATGAGTTAAACATTTTTACTTAGTCAAAGGTGCCTATCAATAAAAATGGGAGGAAATACCTTTTTTCATCAATATTTAATGAGTAATAAAAATAAAAAATTAATAATGTCTTATAAATATGGTTAAATTTTTTTCTCTCTCCCTCATTTATAAATAGGATTGACAAAGTATAATAGATAGAATCAGCCGTTGGTTGAGCCAACTAATATTGACAGGCGTTATCCTCACCTCATCATGTGATCACCTCATCATCAACGCTTATTAGTAGATGGATCTGCCTCACTTAAATTCACTTGGAATATATAGTAGCATCAAATAATTCCAACCACTTCTCTCGACACGCATTTATTTAGTATGCATTTAAATCGTGTGTATTTGGAAATTTTAAAATAATTAGTAATAAATGTTATGCAAAAAGACGGTTGTGGATGTGGTTGATGAAATAACAGAGACAGCCTGCTGCCACTGAATATGACCCTGCATTCTCGTCCCTACCAGTCTTTTATTATTAGAATGATATGACCTCATTTAGATCAGGCTGGACCCGAGCTCAGATTTTTTTGCAAAAAAAAAAAATTATACAATCAAGTCTGACTGAAATACCCTCAAACTTATTTTGGATTGATCCGAATACCCAAATTATTGCTTCCTCCTTATTTTTTTTAAAAATTCAATTTTTATTTTAAAATTAATTATTATTCTTATTATAAAAGGTAGGAATATAAAATATACTTTTAAAAATATATTGTAAATATTATTTTGAGCTATTTTATAGATTAAAAATAATAAAAATATAACAGTATTAATATTACTTTTATTTTTTAAGAAAATATCTATCATAGTGTACTTAAATATATGGTCTCTCAAAATAAAATAAGCTAAAAATAAAAGAATTAATTAATATTTACTTTTCGGGCTTGGCTCAAATTTTTCTAGCTTATTTGAACCAACTCAAATAGACCTGAACATAAAAAACATACAATTTTTTTAAGCCCAATCCTAAATTTTTCTAGACTTATTCAGGTTGACCCGTTGAGTTTGGCTCAAATTACATATTCTACTTTCTATTTTCTTTTCTTTCTTTCCTTTGGAAAACTTCTATTTTAGGCAAAAATTCTTACATGAATTTGGTGCACTACATCATTTATACATTGACTGAGGGTCAATTATATCCTTAAACTAGTCACAAAAACACATGAATAACTCTAAACTTAACTATGAGTTATTTATATCTCTTAACCACTGAGATTTTTAAATGTCACCTTGCCATTTGTACTGTTATTTTTTTTTTGTTAGTTGGATCCACATTTAAATATTTAAATATTTATTTATTATAAAATATTGCCTTTGGGTCCTACAAATATCTTTTATATTTTTTAATAATTTAAAAAATTCTAGTCTCTCTCACACCTTCTCTCTCCCCCTCCTCTGTCTCTCTCCTCATTGTTTGAGACCTCCTCCTCCTCCTTTTCCACATCTTTAAGCTCCAACTCAACTCCATTTCCAACTTCGATCGCCTCTCCACCCTCCACATTCTAGGACGAGCCACCCTAAGATCTACCTAACCCACCTTCATGCATGCATGCATTGCTTATGGATGAGAGCCACCCGAAGATTAGCTTAACCAAGCTGCTGCATGAAGGTGACGTCATTGAAGAGCTAAGTCAGACCAATGCAATTTCTGATGGTAGATGTGATCTTCTTGGGCATCCCAGTCAGGCCCATGTCAAGAGATTTTGAAGCCTAAGGTGAAATAAGTAAAAAAAAACTTAACATATAATAAATTATCAATCATTACATTACTTTTTCTAGTTTTTGAGCTGTAAAATCAATTAATAAAGTTTTGTAATCGAGTAATTCTAAAATGTCACTCTCAATAGATAATAAGCCTAATCGATCTTATAACATATTTGATTTCAAATAAGATTTGAGCAACTTTAATTTTGAAAAACTTTTTTCTACAAGGGCAACTATTATAGATATTGTTAATAATATTCTATAAGCAATACATACATTTGAAAAAATATATAATCTTTTGATATAGTTTAATATTTCAATTGGTGCATTAATTTCTTCTATTAATATTTCCCTCAAAAATTTTAATTCTAAAATAAATCAAAACCATCAATATCATAATTATTATAAAAACTTAATAACTTTTCAATATTAGCACAAAATATTTTCAATTCATCATCATCCAAAGTTTTAATTTTTTTGGTTTCAAATAAAAAACAAAAAATGATTTCATATTCTAAAATTTGTTCAAATTGACTCTGAATAAAAGAAATTGATTGATCTAAAATGCATAAAAAATATCCAATATGAAAAGAATCTTCATCTGAATGTATGATCTCATCACTAATACTTTCATTAAAATGTTGTTTCCTATGATTTATACATTTTTCACAAAAATTAGGATTTATGTTCATTTCAATAGCCATATTTTTTGTAAATTCCAAAACAGATGCAAAACCATTTTCTCTATAATTCTTTAAATAAGTAATAAAGCCTTTTAAATGATTTATAGCAACATCTATGTGCATATCTATAGATTGAATGATCTTATAAAATATAGAGATTATAGTTTATATAAAGAAAATAAATAATGATTGATGACTAGATTGAGGAGAACCTAATGATTAAATATTATTTTGGAAATGTGAAAATGTTTTCATTCTTCAACAGGGAGAAGAATTAAGGCTTTGTTTTTGCATTTTGCATTTATTACAAAATTGTACAAATATATATCTCTGCATGTTAGGGATATTAATGGCTTTTTTTAGGCCCTAGGCAATTGTCTTAATTGCCTTGAGGCTCCCACGACCTTGATCCTAGTAGTTAGACCTATCAAAAAATGAGGAGGACATGAGAGAGAGAGATGAGAAGAAGATGATGAAGAAGTGGAGACACGATTGTAAGGAGAGGGAGTAGAGCAAGAGAGAAGGAGAGTAGAGAGGGAGCATTTGGTTTGCAAGGTTAAGCATCCATAGCAAAACCTACACGATGAATAGTTAAATGCTTTAACAGACCACACACAAATAGTATGGATTGAAGAAACATAGAGTCAAGAGATTGTAAAGTTATAACCCTAAAACAAACATGAGATGAGAACGACCAGACAAATAACACTCACCAAATCATAGAACTTAAGCATGTAGAACATCTCAAGATATCGTCAACTTTCACGCCTCTCTAGTTTGGACAGGTGCTTCCATAAACCATAAAGTCCTGCCAAGGTCATGATCCTTTCAAAATATATCTTCCATGTGTACCTACATATGGTATGCTTAGCAACCATATCACATAACACTTGCAAGTCCTTATTTCTTTTTTAGGAAAACATACCTCTCATAAATTCTTTAAAGACTACTATCAGATATTTTATTCTAATGGCTTGGGTCCTTCTTGCATTGTTAGAAGAAATCAACCAATACTTCAAAAGCTTGGTCAGGGTGATAAGGATCCATGTGAAATCCCAATACACCATGCTCAATTATCTCAGCAAGACCACCATGGCAAGTAGTAAAGGTGGGTAGCCCACAAGTCATGGCCTCCACAACCGTCAATCCAAAAGCTTCATAGAAAGCGGGCTATGATAAGAGCGCTAAGGTTAAGAGACCTATTTGAGAAGTAAGGCACCAAAGTACAAACTTCTTTATAATACTTGAATGAAAACACTTTTGGTGTCTGCTTTATAGCGATAAAGCTCACCATTACGTGCATGTATTGAAAGTTAAATATTTGGGCTAGTTTTATAGGCCTGTCTTAGCCTTCTTTCCTTCTTGTATTTGTTTCGTTATTTTCTTCTTGGACTTGGCTATTTAAATCCTGTGTTATTTATTTGGATGATAGTGTACACATAGATATGATTTGGTGTGGTTTTGTTAGCCTGAGTGTGGTAATTTTCAAATCAATGAATCAGTTTTGTTTTGTTTTTCATCATAGTACCAGAGCCAGGTCAGTACACAAACTTGATTTGTTTCATCACCCTAACCCTAAACCTAACATCTTCTTTGCAATATTTGATTCATCAATCCCTTCATTACTATGTTTATCCTTCTTCAATCAGCCATCACATTGTCAATTAGTAAAACATCACCAATCATCATCCTTCTTTCCTCTAAAATTCATGACAAAAATTAAACCTTACGATCCTCCACTTTTGCATTTGATATGAACTACTTACTCTATCTTCACCCATTAGGTACTTAAGCTTCAACCCTAGTCACTCAGCCACTCATCAAAAGCACCAACTATGCCATTTGGAATCACGCCATGGGAATGGCTTTTAAAGCAAAGAATAAGATCAGCTTGCTAGACAGTTCTTGAAAGAGAGAATCCTAAAATGAGGCATTTCAAAGTTAGCAGGACTGATGCAACGCAGTCATCCTCTCTTGGCTAATCAATTCAGTCTCTAAGGAGATTACAGCTAGTATTACTTTCTCTAAAAATGCCCAAGAGGTTTAAAACAATCTTCACAAGCAATTTAATATTACCAATGGAATGAAAATCTATAGTCTCCATCATTTTATCAACACACTCAATCAAGGAGATATAATCGTTTCAAGTTACTTCACAAAGTTGAAAGAACTTTGGAAAGAATATTCTACAATTGTTCCCCTGTGTAATTGTAAATGTCACTCTTTAGTTGAATATGTGAAGAATGTTTAGCAGTAAAAACTCTTTCAATTTCTCATGGGACTCAATGACTCCTACTAATCCATCAAAAGCCAGATTCTCCTTATGAACCCTTTATCGTCTATTAATCAAGCATATTCTATGATTTCACAAAAAGCACAATACTCCATTTCATCCTCTTCCCTTCAAACATCCGACTACTCTGCTACTAGAACTACAAGAGGTCGCGGACAATATGGAAGGGGTCGTGGTAGGAGCAATTCCTTATATAAGTGTTCTTACTACCACAAAAAGGGCCAAACAAGGAATAATTGTTTTCATATTATCAGATTCTGTCCTAATTTTCAAGGAGAAAGAGGATGAGGAAATCAACCTAGTCGAATAAATCAAGTTGAAGCTTTCACTTCCCACAGTATGTCCAATTCACAACAGGACCCCTCATCTGGTCGTCAATTGCTGACTCCAAAGGACTATAAGAAGATTATTGATAATTTGAAGAAAAAAATCTAATCTCTTTAATTTAAGACGCTCTTAGTATGAGAAATAGCTATAAATGACTTAAGCGAGTCTTCAGGTTCGGATTTCTATTCATTTTCTCATACTTCTACACATAATACACAACCACACTGGCTATTAGATTTAGGTGCTTCTTGTTATGTTGTGAGCAAATTATTCTTTCTCAACACTTATCTAAAACACCATAGGTCCCCACTTAAAATAAAGATTCCTAATGCTGATAAACTCATTGTCACTTACATTGGTAGTGCAAGGATATTTGAAAATATTGTTTTAGAAAATGTTCTACATGCACTAGGAATTTGTTATAACTTGATATCCATATCTTGCCTAACAAAAGATATGGAATGTGTGGTCGCATTTTTTCTTGATGTGTGTGTATTATAGGATCTCTTCAGTGGCAAAACCAAGATGATTGGTAGAAAAGAATCTGGTCTATATTTGGTAGATGAAAGCCTCACTCTACCATTTAATATTCATTCTAGCAAATTTATTTTTGATGATAATATCTGACATTTAAGATTAGGGCATCCATTAGACTCAATTCTTAAGCATGTAATTCCTACAAGGGCTATTATCCTCTATCAATTTCTTTGGTTGTAATATTTGCTTTAAAGCAAAATAGACTCGATTTCCTTTTCCTTCTAGTCAAATAAAAATTGCTTCTTGTTTTGATTTGCTTCACATTGACATGTTGGGTCCTTATAAACACCCTACTTATCAAGGTTACAAATTTTTTTCTCACTATAGTCTATGATTTCTCTCAAACAACCTAGATTTATCTCATGCATAACAAACATGAAACCTTCTATTATCTAAAACAATTCATCTGCCTCATGACAAATCAATTTTCTACTAAAATTAAATGCATTCAAAGTCATAATGGAGCTAAATTTTTCAATCATGATCTTTTAACATATTTCATTGAAAATGGCATTATTCATAAAACTACTTGCGTGCATACCCCACAGTAAAATGGGGTTATAGAAAGAAAGCATATGCGTGTGTTAGAAGTTTCTTAAAGTCTAATGTTTCAAGCTAATATGCCTATTCAGTTCTGCGAGGAAGCTGTTAGGACTGTTATCTATATCATTAATAGAATTCCCTCAAAGGTCTTGAATTCTAAAACACCATATGAAATATTATACAAGAGGTGGCCTAATTTATTAAATATGAAAGTGTTTAGGTGTCCATATGCTAAGATTCTTGAGAGGTTAGATAAATTTGAAGCTAGGAAACAATCAAAAGGGATGTTGTTTTTCTTAAAAGCAAGTTTCCTTTCTCTAATCAGTCATCTAATGTTAATCAACAGAATTAGATATGTTTACAAGACCCTTTTATAGTTGATGACATTCTTGGTCGTATTGTGTCTTTTGATTTTCCTTTGCAACCTATTAGTGAGCCTATAATTGAATTAGATGAAAACAGTAGCATGCCTAATAATAATGCCAATTCTATTGATAAAACAAACCATAACCCAGATATTCACAGGCCCATTAGACATAGGAAAGCTCCCAGTTGGCTTAGAGATTATGATTGCTCTGATATGGGCTTTCTAAACAAAATAGACAAGAAAGGAAATAATAAGATCCTATACCCTATGCAACATAATATTAGTTATGCAAACATTTATGAATCATACAAAGATTTCATAGCCTTGACAAATGATATAAGTGAACCTGACACTTTTAAAGGAGTAGTAAGAGATAAAAGATGGATTAGAGCAATGCAAGATGAGATAAGTGCCTTAGAAAACAATAAGACATGGAAAATAGTAGATTTACCCTTAGGTAAGAAACCTATAGGCTATTTTTAAGAAGTTTAATGATGATGGGACTCTAAATAAGTTGAAGGTCAGGTTAGTAGCTAAAGACTTTAGTCAAATAGAAGGAATAGACCATTTTGAAACTTTTCCCCTATTGTAAAAATGACCATCATACGTTTAGTTTTAGCCATAGCTACATGTAACAAATGGGACATAATTCAAATGGATGTTGATAATGCTTTTCTTCAAGAGGACTTAGTTGAAGAAGTCTATATGAAAATTCTTATGGGGTTTAGTAAACATGGGGAGAAAAAGATTTGCAAACTAAATAAATTCCTATACAGTTTAAAACAAGCAACTAGACAATAAAATGTAAAATTATGTGAAGCATTAATTTTTGGTGGTTTTGTTCAAAGCAAATATAATTATTTTTTATTTACCAAACAAGATAAAGGTGATTTTATTATTGTTCTAGCTTATGTCGATAACCTTGTTATTATTGGAAGTAGTCATGAAGGGATAAAGAAAACTAAAGATTTCATGCATGTTAATTTTAAAATGAAGGATTTGGGATTACTAAAATATTTCCTTGGCACTGAGGTTGCTAAATAAAAAAAAGGGTTAAGACTAAATCAAAGGAAATACACTTTAGACTTTATAGCTACTACTGGTTTAGGAGCCTCAAAACCAAGTCATGTTCCTATAAATTCAAGTTTAAAGCTTCACAGTGAGCCTAAAAAGGGTGAGAAAGATGATTTGTTAGAAGACTCTACTAGATATAGATGATTAATAGGAAAATTGTTATATTTGACCATAGCTAGGCCTGATATATAAGTATTGAGTCAATTCATGAGCAGTCCTAAAAAATCACATCTAAGGCTGCTTTAAATGTTATAAAACATCTTAAAAAAGATCCTGGTAGGTGTTTCTCCTTTCCTTCCTTTGGAAATATGAAGCTAGAAGGATATTGTGGTTCAGATTGAGCTTCATGCCCAAAAACTCATAGGTCTATTATAGGATGTTTAGTTAAACTAGGTGGGGTTATTATTTCCTAGAAATCGAAGAAACAAACTACTGTTTCAAGGTCTTATGCTAAAGTAGATTATAGGACCTTAGGAATTGTTGTGTCTAAGGTTATATGGCTTACTGGTTTGTTTAAAGATTTGCATGTTTCTGACTTAGCTCCTATGTGTATTCACTGTGATAGTAAAGCTACAATCCAAATTGCTTCAAATCCGGTTCATCATGAAAGAACGAAACACATTGAGATTGACTGTCATTTTGTATGTGAAAAGCTTCAAAGTGGGTTGATCAATTTAAAGGATTGATGTCAAGAGAACAAGAAGTAAATGTTTTAACCAAAGCTCTTGGTAGAAAAATGCATGAGCGCATGTTGTACAAGTTAGAAACATTTAATATCTTCAAGTCCAACTTGAGGGGAGGTGTTGAAAGTTAAATATTTGGGCTTGTGTTATGAGCCTGTCTTAGCCTTCTTTTCTTCTTGTATTTGTTTCGTTATTTTCTTCTTGGACTTGGCTATTTAAAACCTGGGTTATTTCTTTGGGATGATAGTGCACACACAAATATGATTTCGTGTGGCTTTGTGAGCTCAAGTAAGGCAATCTTTAAACCAATGAAATATTCTGTTTTGTTTCACATCACCCTGCTTGTTTGGGCAGCTATCCAGTAAAAAGCACCGTCTAAGTCTAATCGACGGAGAGAGAAATCATTGTCTAGGCTCACCAATAGAGACAGAGATGAATGGAAGGGAGAGAGATATTTTTATATTATAAAAAAATACTTAAAAAAAGTGAGACCTATTAAATAATATTTTATAATAACAACTATTAAAAAAAATTAAATGTGAAATCACATGACAAGAATAGTGTACAACTTGACATCAAGGGCATGACTAACAAATTTTCATAAGTTGAGGAACAAGTTTAACTTAAAGTTAAGTTTAAAATTATTTGTGACATTTCACATAGAGGAACAAAATTAACGCTTAACTCATTTATATATTATCTAATAAAAATATGTCACATCAAATAAATGTAAATGTAAATTGTTTATGCTATTGATAACGATAAAGAAAGAAAAGTTAATAAATTAAAGAGGCATTCATCACTATATTCCAAAAATAAAATCATTTTTAATGACATAAAATTTTATTTGATTTGAATTGATATAATTTTATCCAGAAAAAATACGAATAAGGCAGTACTTTTTGTCCATACAAAAATTTATTATCTTACGATCAAAACAATGAAAAATTCCAGACCGAGACTTATTTTATATAAATTGCAAATCAATCCATAACAAGTTAGAAAGAAAAATTAGCATTAAATCACTAAAATTGACAGAATTTGGCAATACATTTTATGTTATCATTATCAAGATGAACATGCAGCGTAAATTAAAACCAAATCCATCATAAAATTTAATATTTTACTATCTAATTACTGTTTCTCAATGGTTGCAAACAAATTAAATAGGACAACTAAACAAAAGTTATATTTTTTATTATTAATGAACTAAATGAGTAAATTTTATTATTGTATGATATTAATTGAATTGAATGATTAGTACTCTGAAATTAACCCCAAAAACCCTCACTTCTTATGCGACACATTTTCAGATGAAGTTGACCAAAAAAAAAAGTAAATCTTCTTAGGCGATGTCCATGCAAGAAGTGAGCTCATAAATACAAGGAAGAAAAATAGTTAGATTTTAAAATATTGAATTAATAATAGTGTAATAATTTTAAAAATGTCATTTCAAATAATTATAAATTGATAAATTATAATTGCAAATAAAACATTTAAATTTCAAATGTAACTCTCAAATTATATCTGAAATTAATATTTATAAACTATTTTTTCTTTTAAAAAAATATCAAAGATCTAACTATAATTAATTTAAGAAAAAACCACATCTAAGGACTAAAAAAAATTATTCACAAACAAAAACTAGCAAGAAATCTCTTTTTTAAAAAAAAAAATCACATCCCATTTTTACAACAACCTATTTTATATTGATCTCTATTTGTAAATAATTTTTTTAAATCATCCTTTCATGTGATTCTCCCTTAATTCAATGTTTCATGACCTAATTTTCATTCTCCCTAAATATAAGGGTTCTCACAATGATATGATATTCAATGGAAACTTGAAACACCGAACTATTTGCGTCAGGTTCTAATCTAAGTAATCAACATACAACATTAGGAACTAGCCCGGTGACAACAAAGAAAAACAAGTCTCCACAATCCCATAGCATGCAGATGCAGATGAAGTGAATAGCAACGCTAAACTCAAACCACTGACAGACCAAATCCGAAAATTAATAGAAATGAGAGACACAAAAAAATGTCCTGGGATGCTCATCATCATAACTGTAACATCATTGCACACTGACTTCTAATAATATGGCATGTACCGAGTTGGTCTTCTGAACCTGGGAACCTTCCTGCAGTGGACAAAAGAAAGAAAACAGGAAATATCAGTTAACACAACTTGGCATAAGTGTAATACAAATACTGCTGTTATTCAAGCTTTAATTTATGAACTTGACCACTGATTAGATAGAGGTCACAAAACTATTGAGGTGGACCTAAATTGTGCTGAAAGTTTTATCTGCTGAACAGGGACATTTCACCAATCAATCCTTTGGATGACATCCTAAATCAAGCTAGAAGATTAATCATGAGACTGGGATGTACTTTTGAACTTTTCCACAGCTACTAGTAATATTTATGTAAGAGAAATGATGAGGATAGGTTTAGCAAGTTCTAGATAAGATAATATGAAAATAGAAAATATGTAAAAGAGGCGCACAGTGCCCTAGATTTATTACTCCTTGTATAGAGAGAAAATAAAGCATAGGGCCACATATACAACAGAATACAAAAGAATAAAAAGAATAGATGATTAATAAATAATCCCCATACAAGAAAGTCTAGGTTTAACTATTGGGCCTGAGCATTATTGGGCTTCATCATATTAAAGATCCTTAACATACCCCCTTAAACGAGGGGCTGGGCGTCTGTCTAACCAAGCTGAGTTTATTTCTGAGGTCTAAAAGCCTAGAATGAGAAAGGGCCTTTGTAAATAAGTCTGCAATCTAATCTGCGGATGGCACATAGTTGACGAACATCTGGCAAGACATCAGTCGTTCACGAACAAAGTGAACATCCAACTCAAAGTGCTTTGTCCAAGAGTGGAAGACCGGATCGAAGGCTTAAGCAAATGCACTCAAATTATCACACCACGCAATCAGAATCTGAGAAAGCTTGAAGCCAATTTCAATAAGAATCGACTGTAACCAAGCAAATTCCATCGTGAGGTCAAACAGAGCACGATACTCTGAATCAGTGCTTGACCGTGTGACAACTTTCTGCTTCTTCCCCGACCATGCAACCAAGGAATCACCAAGAAAAACACAATACCCTCCAATTGAGCGACGGTCATCCACACAGATAGCCTAATCAGAATCCGAGAGTAAAACGCTCACTTGGTTTAATCTGAAGCATCAGAACTGCTATGCCTTTTAAGTATCTGAGTACACGTTTGATTGCGTGCCAATGCTGATCTGTTGATTGATGAAGAAATTGACTAAGCTTATTTACTACAAACAAGATATCTAGGCTCTAGCTTGACATTAATCAAATATTGTAGAGCCCCAATTAAATGTCTGTAAGTAGTGGGATTTGCAAGAGGAACTCCATCAATTGAGAGAAGTTTATTAACCACCATCGGTGTTGGCACTGGTGAGCAATTAGTCATTCCACATTTCTTGAGTAGTTCAAGAATACAATTCTCTTGTTTTAAGTACAAACCTGTAGTGTCTCGATAGATTTCAATGCCTAGGAAATGATAATGACAACCCAAATCCTTAAGAGCAAATATTGAATTTAGTTGTCTGACAAATTCTTTGAGCATTACTGAGTTGTTCCCTGTGATAATAATGTCATCTACATAAATAAGGACAAACATAATGCTAGTCATTATTTTGTAGAAGAATAAAGAAGTGTCACACTATGAATGTTTAAAATTCCAGTTAGAAAGTGTGCTCTTCAATCTTTCAAACCAAGCCATAGGTGCTTGCTTTAAACCATAAATAGCTTTGTTAAGCAGACAAATAGCGTTAAGATACCTTCTATCAGCAAAACCCTCAGGTTGTTTCATGTAAACTCTTTCTTGTAGATAACCATTGAGAAGCGCATTATTTATATCAAGTTGTCTAACTGGCCATTTGAAACACCCAACAATATTAAGAATAAGCCTTAAAGTGACAAGTTTCAAGACTGGACTAAATGTTTCCTCATAGTCAATCCCACGATGTTGTTGAAACCTTTTTGCTACTAATCTTGCTTTTGCCCGTGAGAAAGATCCATCAGAATTCACTTTAGTCTTAAAAACCCATTTGCAATCAACGGGTTTTTCCTTTCCTATAAAAGGAACAAGAACCCAGGTCTTGTCAGTAACAAGAGCATTGAACTCATCTGTCATAGCTTTCTTCCACAACTTTGATTGTAATGCTGCAGAAATAGTTTGAGGTTCTGAAAAATCATCAAATGAGGATTTAGTAAGCCCAATAAATTGAGTTTTAGGCTTAAAGACACCTGCCTTACTTCTTGTTACCATTGGATGCCTATTATGAGTTGTAGTTTGATTTTCTAATGCTGGAGTGATAGTCTCTGATGCTGTTGAATTATTTGTACTTCAATCATCATCTTGTGATATCATATCATTTGATGGCATAGATTGAGAAGCTTCAGTAGAATCAGTGTGTACTGACATTCCTAAATTTCTTGCAGAGTTATGCTCAATGGATCGTGAATCCGGACAATTGGGAAAATTATTCTCTGGCTTAGCAACGACATTAGTGCTGACTTGAGGAGAATGAACAAGTAGTGGGAACACCAAAGAGTAGGGTTGTGAAGACCTTTGGACCAATATTAACACCTTCAGGAACTTTCTTTTTGTTAATAAAACCTGCTGAGAAAGGACAATCATGCTCATTAAACTGAACATGTCCTGAAATATATACTCTGCCAGTAGCACTCAAGCATCTATATCCTTTATGAGAATTACTGTAACCCAGAAATACACACTTGGTTGATTTGAATTGCAACTTATGTTGATTATAGGGCCTTAAGCATGGGTAGCAAGCACCCCCAAACACCCTAAACTGAGAATAATCTGGCTATTTAGTAAATAACCTTAAGTAAGGTGAACCACCTCCTAGAACAACACTAGGTAGTTTGTTAATAAGTTCAGTGGCTATATGAAATGCTTCCCACCAACAATGGAGAGGCATTTTAGCTTGTGCAAGAAGAGTGAGACCTGTCTCCACAATGTGGCAATGCTTTCTGTCTACCCTGGCATTTTGTTGGGAGGTATGAGGACATGAGTGTCGAAATTTAATACCACATTCTTGAAGAAATTTAGAAAAACTTCTATATTCACCACCCCAATCACTTTTAACCACTTTAATCTTTCTATCAAATTGTTTTTCAGTAAAGGTCTTAAACTGAAAAAACATTTGAAGTGCCTCATCTTTAGATTTCAAAGGATAAATCCATGAATAGCGACTATAATCGTCAAGAAATAATATATAATAACGAAATCCATTCAAAGACAATAATGGAGAGGATCCCCACAGATCTGTGTGGATTAAACCAAGTGGATGTGCAGCATGAGAAGTAGAGAGTTTGAAACGAAGAGAGTGAGACTTGCCAAACTGACAAGATTCACAAAACATAAGCTCAAAATTATCATTAACTTTGAGATTATAATATCTAATAATTTGTTTCAAAACCCTAGTACTAGGATGGCCAAGTCTGTCATGCCATAACTTTCTAATATCAGAATTATCAACATTAATACTAGCCTTAGAAATACTATAATTGTCAAAAATGACTTCTCCGTCAACAGCAAATAGCAAATCTTGCTTTTGACAAAACTGAGAGGGTCTCCTCTTCCTTACTCTTTTAGCATCCACTTTATAGAGCCCAAGATTACTTCTCATTTCCTATAGTAGGACTGTCCCTATTTCCTAATCCTTAATCACAGCAGCACGATTATTCAATAAAACCAATGCATTATTATCATCAGAAATCTTGGGTATGCTCAGTAAATTCTTTTTAGCTTTAGGAGCATATAAAACATTATTCAATTGAACATAGTGCCTAGGTACATTAGAAATCTGAGAAGAACCTATCTCAAGAACACTGAGATTTTGACCATTAGCTACCAAAAGATTAGCCTTACCACCATTAGGGACTGAGTTGTTCAAACGAGAAGCATCATTGGTCACGTGAGTTGTTGCCCCTTTGTCCAAATACCAAGATTCATCTACAACAGTCTTAGGAGTGGCATAAAAGGCTTCATTAATTGATGAAAAACCAGCATTTGAGGTGTGACGAGAGCTGCAAGGAGGATTAAAATTCCTGTCAAAACGCTTGAAGCAATCTTTGATAGTATGACCTGGCTTATCACACAACTGGCACGAGACTCCACAACTATGACCAGATCTACCACAACCACACTGACTCCTTCCACAAGAACCTCACCAGCCTCCACGAGAACCATCAGATGTAGCAAGATGAGCAAACTGAGTAGAAAGACTGAGTTGCAACATATGGGTCAGCTACTCTAGTCTACTTTCAAATGTAAGAAGTTAAGTTTGAAACTCAATCCAGTTCATTTCTTCTTTGGCAGAAGTAAGTTGCACAACAATAGGGTTGTACTCCCCATCAAGCCCACGTAGAATTTGCATAAACAGATCAGATTAAGGTACAGCAGAGCCCGCTAGGGCAAGACTCTGAGAAAGCTTTTTAATCTTGCCTAAATAATCAACCATAATCATCACACCCTTCCTGGTACATTGGAGCTTGGAACGTAGCATGAGAACACGAGCACAGTTTTGTGAGCCAGCCAACTCATGAGCAGCAGTCCATAAGCCAGCAACAGAAGCAACTTGTGTCATTTGAGAGGAGATTTCGAGAGTCATGGTATTTAATAACCATCCAAAAACTAACTAATCAGCTGAGACCTAATCCTCAAATGCTGGATTAAGCTTAGTCTCATTGTTTTCAATAATAAA
Source organism: Prosopis cineraria (assembly GCF_029017545.1). Classification (NCBI taxonomy): domain Eukaryota; kingdom Viridiplantae; phylum Streptophyta; class Magnoliopsida; order Fabales; family Fabaceae; genus Prosopis; species Prosopis cineraria. The sequence goes on along the minus strand of NW_026555335.1, from coordinate 34,609,349 downwards.
CTGAGGAGGACATGCCTTAGTTCAATTAACAAAACCTTCTAGTTTATACCCTTTAAGAATAGGTAGAACATGAGTCTGCCAAAGAAGATAATTATTTCTGTCCAACTTGATAGAAATAGTCTGTGACAGAGTTGATGGCGCCAAAGGATTCTTAACAAGATTAGCAACAGAATCAAGAGCTGAGCTGTTGGTTAAGGTGTATGGAGTTTTCAGTGAGCTGGCAAAAGAACTATCGACCATGGCGGCACAACCTAGTTATGGCTCTGATACCAAGATAAAATAATAGGAGAATAGAAAATATGTAAAGAAGGCACACAATGCCCTAGATTTATTACTCCTTATATGATAAGGCCTAGGGCCACATATACAACAAAATACAAAATAAAAAGAATAGATGAATAATAAATAATCCCTATACAAGAAAGTCTATGTTTAACTATTGGGCCTGAGTATTGCTTGGTTTCATTATATTAAGATCCTTAACAATTCTGATTCTTTTGGTGCCTTTTTGTGGGTGTAGATTGTGAAAGGTAGTAGTGCTTTCTATTGTTAACTTTCTGTTGTAAATAGTTTCTTGTGCTAATATATGGATCCACTTTCCATTCAAAAAAAGAGAGGGTAATCTAAATAAGATTCCTGTAAGCAACATACCCATATCCATAAGGTGAGTAAAAGTAAGGCGAAGGGAATGGCCTCCTGAAGCGATACGGCATGTAAGGAGTGAAACGGCCGGGGCGATACTGTTTCATTCCAGGGACATTGGTCCTCTTTGGCATAACCTGGAAATATGTGAATCCACAAGATTATAGCTACTTTACTTAGAGGAAATATCACAAGGAAAGTTCAAATAGAAGTTGAAAAGACATGCCTTCAATTGACGACCATGCAACTCAGATTCATTCAAGACAATAGCCTCCTGGACAGCTTCAGGTTCCAGGAATTCCACATAAGCAAAACCTTTTGGATGACCAAACTTGTCTGTAAGAATAGTCACCCTATTCACTGTCCCACATGATTGGAAGTGTTGCTGAACTTCTTCGGGTGTGCATGCATAATCAACCTGCAAAATCCTTATTATTTTAGAAGACTAGATACCTATAATGATCAAAATAGATATTAGAGTAAGGAACTCCAGAGGCACACAATTCTTGTTCCTTTTAATACCATTCTATCATACCACCGCTTCAGCTACAGCTCCACAAAATGCAGTTCATGATGCTTATAATAACTTATGCACTAAAGCAGTATTTGTTGAGTAAATACCATTCTATCATACCATATGTTTAATCATTGCTCATCTCCGGAAATAAGAAAACCTCAAAATAGACTTGGATAACTCAATGGATGTCAAGCCATCAAAAAAGTACTCTAAATCATTGCATGACATTCATTTTCCACGAACAAGTGTTCACAGTTCTTCGTAGTCCTCAGTAACATCACAGGAATAATTCCAGTTACTGATCAGACTGTCCAATTAACCCACTAGAGAAAGATATATTCCAAATACATGACTAAACCAAGCATGTAGCCCACTAGCAATGCATGCTTGCTACAACTCCTCAAGTTATAGTAATTCTACTGGCATCATGCTTCTCAATCTTCAGAGAAACCATTTTTGTGCATTATACTGATCTTCCCCAAAAGAAAATTTACAACAGCTCCAAATTTTACTGGCCTAAGAACTACCACAACTATAAAGGAAGTTGTGATTGAAAGATACACACATGTATTTTTTAAAAGGAAAATTAATCATTGGTTCTGATACTTTTGACTTGATTGTAATTCAATCCTTAAATTTTAACTAAGTACAACATTATCCCAATAGTTTGACTTAACTCAGTTCCTAAATTTTAACTCAATGCAACTTAGCCCCCTTACTTTTTGTCATTTAAAACATTAGTGTCCAAGCTTTAATAATAACTTTAATTCTTTATAATTTTATTTTTAAAATGCAAGGACCAACATTTTAAATAGATAAAACTATAGAGATTGGGTTATAATGAATCAAAGTTTAGGGATTGAGTTTTAACTAAATCATACTTATAGAGACTGAATGATTGGTTTTCCCCATTTTAAAAAATGCATCATTGGTATTTTTTAAAAACAAGAAAAGAAAAACCACAAGACTATATATGAATTATTGATGATTGTAGTTCTTTTTGTAAAATGGTCCAATGATGGCTTTTAAAGGGTCAACAATAAAGTGTTAAAAAAGGGAAATGTGGAAAGAAATGAAAGCATAATAAGAACTCAATGCAGGGAAAAATAACATGAAATGAGGAACAAGATGCCTCATTTCAAAAATATCAGATAATCTTATTCACAAAGGTGAAACGACAGAGATAAAGGCCACAGGGAAGCAGCAACTGCATACCCTTGGCACGTCAGCTAAATGGCACACAACTAAGGTACCATAGACCTTTGCAGTCAGCAGCAGGGCTCTATGACTAGAGATTGCATCCCCAGAACTTGCAGAATGGTCTTCTGATGAACCATAAGTTGTCTCCTTTGAGGTATCTTTAGCACTTTGTACCTCCAGCAGTTCCAGTTTCAGCCATCCATTTGAGATGCTTTCATAGGTTTACTGGCACGAGTCTACTTTTAATAGTACTACTAGAAACATTATGCATTACTTTTTTTTTCTTTTTTTCTTTTTCCTTTCTTTCTTTTTCTCAACTTCATTGTATTTTTCCTTTTCTCTTTTTTTTTTTTCAGGAAATTGCTCTCATGTTTCCTTTTCCTTTTCCTTTTCAAGAACTCTCAATCTCTTACTCCTGATTCTCTTCTGACATTTTCATCCCCTCTTGATATCTTTTTCAATTTCAAAAGCACAACATAAATTTTCTTTCCTCTCTAGCACAAGCCTAAGGAAACATCCCATTTAAATTTGGCCCATCTACAAGATACAAAGAATGGCATCCAAGTGCTAAACTATAGGAGTTGAGTGGTAAGACTGACCCTGCGATCATAGTGAGACATCAAGTCAAGCACTGTCCCCACAGATGAACAGTATTCTCTCCAAAAAAATAAGAACACGTAACCTTTTCAATAATAAAATAAAAATTGCAAATTTAACCCATAGAATTTTCATCTAATGAAAGATTATAGATCTCAAATGACAGAATTATATACCCCTCAAAACCAAGCCAAAACTGTAGGTCAAGATGAATTCCAAAGAGCAGGTAGCCTTGTTATAAAAAAAGCCTGTCTTAATGGTAGGCAAGTGCAATAAGTTAAAATATAAGGATCACTAATATCATTTAAACAGAAACCCCCAAAAATATAGTATATTGGGAATATTTTTCAAGAAAATCAAAAGGCAAGTTACCTTAAACACTTAGATGGTCCAGGCCCACTCCACATCCCAAAAATTATTATTGTTATTATTATTATTATTATTATTATTATTGATCATCATAATCATCATCTTTTTGTAGCTCCTAGCAGTTACCCAGCATAACAAACGCAGCATGTAAATCTAAGAAATCTAGCCTATTATGTTTGAGCATCCACATGTTTGAAATGCAACTCAACCGGCAATTGCAGAGGTAGGTGTCTAGAGGATTTGGAGCCTAAGCTGAAACGACCAAACAATATTTTCGGCTTAACAAAAAAATCCATCTCCCTAGCGGTTGAAAACAATGTTTCCTCAAATAGCAAGTGAATTTCAATCAAAATATAAATTAGATTGTCATGATGCCAATTATGAAAACTTCAGATCATGCATTTTTGCTCTTGCTTACAGAATTTACAAAGATTGCAAGGAAAAGTGGAAAACTATATAGTATCTAATAATGCATGAACAAGAGTAATGATAAGAAAATAAATAGTTCACACAAGCCCATGTGACAAGTTGCCACTGCTATTTTTATTGTTTTATATCATGGGAGTGATTGATAGGGGAAGCCTAGTTCAAAAAAAACTATCAGCGAAGCAAAGCAGGGTGGGTCATTCATACATTGCCAACAAAAACAGATCGAGAATCTGCCTCCTCCTTGCTTGCCTGAGACGCAGCTGCACTTCCAGGATCTACATCAAAGATTCAATTCAAGAAGTCAACAAGTGAATCATTTTTATTTACTCTTTATAAAAGCCAGAACATCTGGGGTATCAACTGCAAGAATAACAAAATTTGTTTCGTAAAAATAAAGGGGAAGTCCCTGCTGAGAAAAACACTTTTAAGACAAGTGCTCTGTCAAATATATAAAACCATTGCTTGAGAACAAAGAAATACAGAAAACTGTGCAAGAACTACATAGCTTAATATCATCAAAAGCACCAATTCAGAAAACACAAGACAGAGCAAAATTGACAAGGTTAGTAAATTAAGAAGACAAAGCCATCACAGCAAAAAAGCGTACACGACAATTTAAAAACGATCAGCATACATAGAATCATAATACTTTCTGAAACATACAATTTTGCATTCAAACTAACTTGTATCAGTCAAAATTGTTACATCCACCTTAACTAAAAATCTTGCAAAAAGAGATTCTAGAATCTTCACTATTTGGGGGAATCAAGTTTGTGCTTTTAAATAATAAATAGCTTAATAGAGCGGAAGGGGAGAAAACACAAAAGTATTATTAGAGAGAGACAGGGAAAGAGTAAGGAAGACCTTGAACTGCACCCATCTCCTTCTCGACCTTGGCTTGCATTTCACGGAGAGCTGCCGCTTCCTCTTCCATTTCCTTCAATCTCTTCTTCATCTCGTCCAGTTCCTACAGCAAGCAAGTAGACAAAATAATAATAATAATAATAATAAATTAAATTTAAATTTAAATTCTCTCAAAAGTCAGATCAAGATATCAAGTTCCCATTTTATTCATTCTCTAGCAGCGTCAAACTATCCATCCCCTGGTGAACGTAGTAGGTATTCAATATTTCCAAAGTCGGCTTGGATCAGATAACTGGGGGGCAAAAAGGTGAAAGAGAAGGAAGAAAGACCTTGACGGCATCGTCGTCAGCAGCAGACATATCGACATCGGCATGGTGAGAATCCATGTCTCCTTCCATCTCCGCCATGTCCGGGATATCGCCTCCGTACACCTCATGCTCTTCCTCCTCCATGTTCCCTTTCCTTCAGCTATCTCTCTGCAAGATGTCCAATTTACAAACAGGGCTAGCTGTAGAGGATCTCAGCTTGCCAAGATGATGACAATGCCTGCACTGCGAAAGCCTTTTCTTTATTTGTAGTTGGGTTGGGTGTAAGTCCTGAAAGCCCAAAGTTGAGGCTTCAAAGCCCAAAGACGGCACATATCATCATTATCATTCTTATCCCCACAAAATAAAAAAAAGATCACTATCATTATTAATAATAAAATTCATGAATTAATTATCAAGATCAACCAATAACTAAATCTTCATTCTCAAGATCAATCAATTGTAATATGTTTCAATTAATAATAACATTTTTCCAACAAAATAGTAGTGTTAATATTGATACTAATATCAATATAAAACATAAAATTAATAATAAATTGTATAATTCAGAAATTGTAATAATACATTTAAAAAAAGAAATAACACTTTTTTTTCAAAAATTTGTCAGAATTTCATAAAGCTAGTATTTAAAAATTATTATTATTTTTTACCAAAAATTAAAAATTATTATTATGAGAAGCAAAGAGTAGAGATGTTATAAAACGTAATTATAGACATGGGGTTTCTCCTATAGACACGGGGTTGTTTATTTAAAATTAAAAAATAAATAATTTTTAGATAATTTGAATATTTTATAAAAATATATTTATTTTATAGATATTTTATAAAAATAAATTATTTTTAGTTATTTTTAGATTTATAATATCTTTGTAGATCTCTATTTATAAAATAAATAATTTATTATTTAGTTATTGTAAAATTTATAATATCACTTTGCATATTTATATTTTTATGGCATTTTTGCTTATCTAACACGTTTGATTTTTTTAAAAAATTATTGAAAAATAAATTTTCAAAATAATTAGAACTTTGTCTTTTCTTTCAGATTTGGATTACTTTTAAAATTTTAAACAAATAATACAAAATTTCATAAAATAAATTTTTTAAAAAATAAGTAATTTTTCATGGAAAAAAAAACTTAAACAAACAGGCAACATAAAGAAAAAACGTTAAGATTGATTTTTTTTTTTTTAGATTACCAATATCAATTCTTGAACTTGGGGCTTTTTAAACTTTATTTAGGGTACGTTTGGCTAGAAGTGAACAAGAAATTTCAATGAGTTTGATTTAAAAAGAGAGAGATGTGTGATTTGAAGTTTTTAATTAATTTTTTGACTCTTATAATTTACATTTTTTAAAAAAAATTATATTTTCAATTTTTTAATCAAATTTATTAAAATCTCATTTACTCTCCCATTGGCTGCAACCAAACAAGGGTTAGGGTTGTGGCCAAAAAAAAAAACAATGGATAGGGTATTTGGCCACAAATTTATTATTGTTCAAGAATAGGTGATTTAACAAAAGGTTAGAAGAATCTCTACGTACATTGTTTTAGGACACTATAAATATAATCTTTTTAACACTTCAGGCAGAATGGCAGAATTTAACTGGGAAAAGAATAAAACATAATTCTCGAGAATGATGTGGCAAAAAACTTAAAATTACGATTATAAATAGAAAAATACCTTCCGTGAGTTCATATGGTTTTGTCCAATAAAAAAAAAAAGAGTTTAACCAAATTAATATTTTTAGCATCAATATATACATGTTATTGAAAATATGGTTAAATGTAAAAGAGATTAAAGATATGGTTTAGTTTGGTTTTGGTTTTGATCAAAACATAAACTGAACAAAAATAACTAGTTTGTACAAGAAAGGACACTTGATTGGTTTCTTCATTAGGATTATTTTGATTCAGTTTTTAAGCAATTTAGTTTAATTTGATTTATACATGGATCAAATTTTAATATTTTTTAATATATAAAATTATAAATTAAGGCAAAGCATAATTTTTTATTCTATCTTTTTCTTTTATATTCCAACTAAGTCACATTCTCAATTATATATTCATAAATGAAAATGAATATCATATCCAAAATAAAAAATATTTAAATCCATTATTAATAAACATCATAGTGTATGTATTTGTAAATAACACAAATTAAATTTTATTACAAATTGTCTTGGTGTGTATGTTGTGTGTTGAGGCTTTTTATGGATGTGTCAAAAGGAAAAATCCCATATTGCCTACTTCAAGAGAGCTCTAAGGGTGCGTTTGGGAAAGCTGCTTTTTACATTCAAAAAGTAGTTTTTTAATTTGGGAAAGTTAAATGGTATTTGGAGATTATTTATGGTGTAAAATTGACTTTTTGATTGTGCTTTTCAGACCCGGGTTGCACGAAAAAATTTGAAAGCTGATATTAATAGCTTTTAAAAAGTCAGTTGAAGGAAGATGTGATACCTATTATTTAAAATGACCATGATACCCTTGGCCTCATGTTTGTCTTTTCCTCCTGCCCGAACTCATCCGCATTTCTTCAAAACCGACCTTCGTTCTCTCTTCTCTGTGCTCTCGCCTCGTCCTGCCATTATTCCGTCATCTGTCCTCCATATCTCTGGTGACTCTCGTCCTTCTTTCCTTCGTCTCTCCCTCGCCATCTCTATTCACAGATATGACTTCTTCCTTCACCAAGCTCGTGGTCTCGTTCCGTCGTCCTTCCCCACCATTCTAGTTGCCATTTTCTATTTGTAGCTCACGGATTGAGCTTCTTTTAGGTCTTGGACAGCATTGCGAAGCTGATAAAAGTAAAAACACTTGAGACCTGAATTGAACTCGGACGCTCGAGTTTCTTTTCGGTCTTGGATGCTCGATGGTCTTCTGATTTTTTCTCCATATTGGTTATGCTCTATTTTTTTTCAACTAAAGGCACTTCTGCTCTGTTTGACCGTTTCTTCCACTTGCATTAGTAATCTAAAACTTGAGAGCTTTTAGACGTTGCGAATCTAAATGTTGAAGAAGAAGGTCTGGTTCAAACTTTTCTCATACTCAATGAACAGGAATGTTGTGAATCTGAACGTAGTTCTACTCTATGTGTATGGTTCAAACTTTTTTCATGCTAAATGAATAGGAACCGAAAAGGTGGAAATCTGAACATTAGTGGCTTGGTTCTATTTTCATATCTTAAATTATTTAAGTTCAAAATTATCTCTGCTCTGTGTGTATGTTTGTAAATTTTCTTATAATCAATGACTGATTCATGGGTTTTGATCTCTTGTCTTGAGAATGTGTGTGTTTTAAAATTTTTTCGTGCTCAATTACTAGTGAATTGTTCTGGATTTATGTGTGTTTATGTGTGTATTTTCAAGTTTTCTTTTGTTCAAACTAATGTTGAATTATGAGTTTTGGTCTGGTTTCATACATGAACATTGAATGGTTTTACTTAATTAATTATTAGTTGCTTTGTTTCCTGTTAAATGTGCGTTGACAAATAGGTCTAATTTATGTTAATTAATTATTGAGAATGTAATATTTTGATAGTAAATATGAGTAAAGAGAAGGCATTATGGACTACCGAAGAGACTAAACTGTTCATCAAATTAGCTCTCCAACAAGTTAAAAAAAATGAGTGCAAAGGCTTTACCTTATCAAAGAAAGGTTGGGAAGCGCTAATACAACAGTTCAATGCTCTGAGCTCTAGAAGCTATGATAAGAAGCAGTTGAAGAACAAATGGGACAATTTGAGGAAAGACTAGAATATAGGGGATAAATTGCTAAACAAAGAGACCAGCTTAGGATGGGATAGCAAAAAGAATACTATATCAGCACTTGATGAGTAGTGGAATCAAAAGACTAAGGTATAAAATTATATATGGCATGCTATATATTTGATGCTTTATTTTGTAAATATATTGAACTTAGTTCTTATAAATGTGTAGGAGAATCCTAAGTATAGAAAATTTAGACATAGACCACCTCTATATGTACAAGAATTGACACAGTTGTTCTAGCCAATTGCAGCACGGGGTACTTACATATGGACACCTGCAACTGATGACCCACAAGATGTATATAGGCCTCAACTGGATTTGACTGAAGGATCAAGAGATAGTGATGATGTGAGAAACATTAGTGGAGGAGTTCTCCCAGAAATTGGGCAGGTCAACTTGAACAATGCATACAGTGGTGGTACTAATTCGGGGAGCAAGAGAAAGAGAGGTGAAAGTGATCAAAACAAGAAGGAAAAACGTCTTGCAACTGTGATGGTTGATCTAGTGAGTCGATTGGTGTTCACACAAAAGGATAGGTTTCAACAGTGAAGTCAATTCTTAATTCCATAGAGGGTGGGACAAAACCAATTGATCAAAATATAGTGGATGTTGCAAAGGAACTTTATGAAATTAAGGAGATTGCTTATGATGAGGCACTTCTTAGATAGTATGCTGTGGCTTTGTTAGATAAGACCGCAAGGGACATGAATATTGGGCTTAGGGACAACAGAAGAGTTTCAGTGGCCTATTTGAAGTGCTTAAGCAAAAAAGCAGATTAGATCAATCCTAGCTTACCTTCTCAATGTTTTAAATTTAGCTAGTGCCGTTCATGTTGTTAACTTTGTTTTGAAACTGACTGTGTTATTTGACTCTTGTGTTATGTGTTTCTTATGTTAAGTCATGGACAATAGTGTAACGGTTATTTAATTATGCTATGCAGTTTTTATGGATGACAATACGCAATCTTGCTTATTACAATTACTTGTACAGGTAGAAGACGATGAGGTTAAGGCTATTACTGCAATAGTATCTAATTACCTAATAACTTTATTAAAAGAGTCTTGTAGAACTAGTTCACAATCAGGTCATGCATGTGTGCAAGAAATTTTGCAAGGGCATCCTCAGTGTTGTTATAACATGTTTTGCATGGAAAAAGATGTTTTTTCAACTTTGTGATGAACTGGTATAACATGGTTTATGTCCAACAAGAAGAACAGGGATTCGTGAAATGGTCGGTATGTTCCTAAATATTATTAGATGTAATATCCTCAAAGTTACAGACCGATTTTTCGCAAGTTATTAATTCAACAAATCCTTTTTTTTTACTTTTTTTTTCATTGAACCCTTATCATGATAGAAAAATTTCTACCATGATACATCCAAGACAATATACCACAGGTCTTAAAATATCTCAAAAACCAATTAGAACCATGAGGGACAGACATGATCCTCATAGCATGTTATTTAAATCAGATCATAAATCAAAAGGGACAGACATAATCCTCTTGGTCATATAAATACTTTTAATAAAAAGAATTAGAGTTTACATGCTTCACAAAGAAGATATGTCCTAAGTTGGCACAAGATACATTGTATAATTTAAAATAAGAGGCAACGTAAAAGATGGTGTCTCATACACTACAATTACACCTCTGGTGCTTTCTCGGCCGGACTCGCTCCTGTAAAAATATTAACCACGGGGAATGAGACTTAAAAGTCCCAGTAATAAAAAATTAATATGTAATGATGCATGCGGATGTAACTAATTATGCGATTGCTAAGTGGGCACACAAAACATTTAACCGAACAATACTTTCAAACAAACCAAACAAGTATTTAATTTGTATGACTGCACCTTATATCCTCCTTTCGCCATGCTCGGATGCCAAATCACCCGGCCAAAGGTGAGTTGGACCAAGCAACACGCCACTCATTGGGTCCAATGAGGGCTTACCATGTGGTAATAATTAACCGAACAGAAATTCTCATTAACACCACATATTAAAATATCCTGACAATTCATGCATCATTCAAATATCCAAACAGGAATATATTCGAACAATAATATCTCATCATGATAAACAAAAAATAAATTTTTGACCCACTTGGCAATAATTTCAAACAAGTATATATATACAGTATTTATTTTCATTAATTCATAATTTTTTCAAACAATAAAAGAACACATAACCATTCACAAACACACCCATCACAACACATTAATAATGGTTACCTTCTGTCTTGAATAACAAGTTCCCCTTCACAACTCCTTTTTCACCACTATCTTTGTCAATATAATCTACATAATTATTTCACAATACTATATATTAATTTTACATTAAAATAAATAACTCTAATTTAAAGAGTTAAAAAGTCTTAGATCTATAATCCATATTAACACTAATTTAAGATTTATGCCTCATTTAACTTCTCAAATTCTTTTTTCTAAAATTCTCGTACCCTAATAAACTATTTTTTTTATCCTCAAATCACTTTTCGTATCACAATTTCATCCTTCTATATTCTAAAAATTCGTCCAAAAATAAATTAAAAATTTTAGAATTATCCTGAAGCCTCAAATCACCTTTCTATAACCTCAAAAATACCTATTCATACTTAAATAAATATTTAATAATCATAGGTTTATCCCTACATCTCAGATTCCACATAAATTCAACCATATAGATCTAGATTTTAACTCAAAAATTCTTAAACATGAGTTTCAACCTCAAAAAAAAATATTCTATAATATTTATTATATCCCTAAGAGTTTTAACATATATTTTTAATCCATCATATCATCAGATTAACTATCATATAGAAAAATCCTAATCAGAATATTTATTCTATCCTACAAAATAATCATATCACTAGAAAGCTGATATTATTTAGAAAATAACTATAAAATTAGTTTTTTGATTAAATAAATTTTTAAATGCTAATCTAAACAGGAAAGTTAGAACATACCTGAAGAAAAAGAAAATAATCCCCCCTTGCGAGAAAACGCCGAGCAACATGAGAGGAAGAGAGAAAAATAATATAAAAATGGGATTGTGGTCCTAAAATTATATTAAAAAAAACTATAGGTTTGAATTTAATTATTCAAACCTTTGGGCCATTACTTGTAATTTTTACAAATTACATCTTGGGCCCTTAGTTGCAATTTTCACAAATTGCAATAAAAAAATTCTTCATGCTTCCTTCACAATGCACCCCCTCTTTTTATACATGAGGAGGTGCCTTTCATTCCCACATCTAACCGATGTGGAACTAAACCCCCTCCCCCCCTTTTTTTTACTTTCTTTTCTTTTCTTTTTTCTTTTTAACTCACACACACATTAATAATAAATTTTTTTAAAGTCTTAAAATTATATCTTAACAAAATATTTCTTATATAATTTTAAACTTAAGTTTTTAATTCATAATTAAATGCCTAACCATATTATTATTTTCAAATAACCTCAAATAATATAAATTCCTATTATTATCATCATTTTAAAAAAAATTAAATTTCATAAATTTTTTTATCTAAAAATTAGGATGTTACATTAGACATGGGATGGGGAATGGGATGGCACAAGAACGATTTCAACATTCAGCAGAAACTGTTCATAGACATTTTAAAAATGTATTACGTGCTTGTGAGAAGCTAGCAAAGAAATATATCCAACCAAAAGATCACACTTTTCAAGATATTCATTCAAAAATTTTAGGTGATCCGCAATAGTGGCCATTTTTTAAAGATGCTATAAGAGCAATCAATGGAACACATATCCTGTGCGTGGTTAGTGTTGAAGAGCAAGGAAAATATATTAAAAGGGAAAGGTATTTCAACACAAAATATAATGGCTGCATGTAATTGAGATATGTGCTTCACTTATGTCATGGCTAGATGGGAAGGGACTACCCATGATGCTCGCTTGTTTGACTATGCACTCATAAGGCTGGACATGAAATTTTCACATCTACCCCAAGATATATTTCATATTTATCTAATTTAAAATAATTTACTCAATATTTTTTGGGATCTTATAATTTTTATTTTTTTATTAGTAGGTAAATATTATTTGTTAGATGCCGGCTATCCAACGCCACATAAATATTTAGGTCCTTATAGATCTTATAGGTACTACCTCCTAGATTTCAAGTATTCATCTGGATTTGCAAATAATAATGAAGTTTTCAATTATTATCATTCAAGCTTAAGGACCACGACTGAAAGGACTTTCAAGGTTTGGAAAAACAAATTTGCGATCTTATGACACATGCCTAGCTATCCATTTGTGACGCAAGTTCGAATCGTTAGTGCAACAATGGCTATACATAATTTTATTAGAAGAAATCTGCAACTGATTCTAACTTTAGGCATTTTGAGGATGAAAATATGATTAATACTAACAATGATAATAATAAGCATGTATTTTCATCAACAATTTCAAGTATAATTTCAAGCGTAGCTTCTGATGGAGAGATGAATAGGTTCGAGATTCTATTAGAGATCAGATTATATATTATAGATCGAACCATTAATCATGTAACTATTCAATATTAATGAATGTTTAACTATTTATTACATAAATTTTTCCAAAATTAAATTTTATATTTTTTTCTTATTATTTAACATTTTAAATTTTATGTTATTTTAAATTTGTTTCACATTTTTCAAACATTGCTAATATATTATATTTTTATAATAAAAATTATAAATTATCATTCTTTAATGTCCTTTTTAGTCATTACATATTAAAAAGTACATTTTAAAAAAAATAAATTTTTGTTAATCCAAATAACTTTCAGTTTGTCAAACTAACTTTTAAAAAAATGTATCTAAATATAAATTTCGTTACAACAACTGACTTTCACCAAACTGACTTTTGTCAAGTGAACTTTCATTAAACTGATTTTTGGCAAACTGAAAATCAAACACACACTAAATATATATGCGTTAAGAGTGAAAATAAGCTACTAAATGGATTTAAAAAAAATTAGGCTTGCACACACAAAATAAGCTAACACAAGACAATTATAGTTTAATAACATTAAACGAGATTTAATTTTTATAATCACCTCATCGTTTAAAAACAGCGAAATAATGTGGCTTTATTCTTTTTTATTTTTGTAAAACTAGTGATTAATTGTTGATTAAGGCCGTCTGACATTCATCTAGGAGTGCCTAGTGACGGATGTAGAAAAATTAATCAATGGCAGTATAATTTATATACTTAAAATAAATATTACTATTTTTAAAAATAAATAATTCTAAATATTTATTAAATTATATTAATGGCATAAGTTAATAAAATTAAATATTAAAAAATGCTTAAAACATAACATTATAATAGCATAAAATACTCTCTTTATATAGATATTTTTTATATCTATTATAATCATGTTTTTAATTTTTATTAAATAAAACTGATATACCTTTTTTGCATGGTGGGGAATTTTTTGTGATAAATTTTTTAATAAACAATTTTTTTAAATTTGTGCCTTTTCATTTTAAAATTATTGCTATTTAAGTTTATAACACACACACACACACACACATATATATATATATATATAATTTTTAGATAATGGGATAAGTAAACTTTTATAAAGGGATAAGTGAAATTTTTTGAATCAAAGGGGCAATTAAAATTTTGTAGGAGGCTAAAATTATTTAGGCTAATCTAAAGTAAGTTTTTCTTAGGTTAGTGGGGGCAATTACCCCCTCTAGGGACTACAGTGCATCCATGCTAGATTGTTAAGCTTTGAAGTCATTTCTTTCCTCCTTTTCAATGTTGTTTTTGTGTTGCAATATATTTTATTAGTTTTCATTATTCTATGCCCATGTTCATTTTGTAAGAAAATTTCGTTTAATCATAGAAAGTTGTAACACAATCAATTCAGCATGACATAATAGCTCTTAAAAATAGTGTCCTTATACACAACTTAAATTGATTTCAACTGTTGTTGCTAACAATTTATAATGAAAAGTAAGTAACTCATTTTGGATAAAGAGAGGAAAATTTTATATCTAAAATTATCTAAAAAAATCATCATCGAAGTAACACCATTATATGCATTTGACTCTTTAATAGCAAAATTGAGAAAGAAATGGTTAAGAATTCTATTAAGTTGTGTTTGGATTAATAGACTTAGATTTAAATTTTAGATTTAAAATGTTGCATTTTAAATCTCACACTTAAAATTCTTGTATTTAAAATTATTAGTTTGACTGATGTAAAAATTTTAAATGAAGAATATAGATTGAGATTTGGAATGAAAATAAAAAATTGAGAACAACAAGTTTATCTTGATTTTTTTAATTGATGAGAGATTAAAATGAGATATAAGAAAAGATATGAGAGTGATGTAGGTATTAATGGTGAAAACATGAAGAAAACGAGATATTTAAAATGATTAAAATTTCAAAAGATCAAGGTGTGATGGAATTTAAAACTTTAAAAGAACTATAATATGAAATAGATTTAGATTTGAATTTGAATCAAATTTAAATTCATAAATTTTTATGCACGCAAATGAGGGAGTTGAACCACATCCAAAACTCCATTATTACAAATACTACATAAATTTTGGGTTTAGGTTGGACTTTAGTTAAAGTTAATATTTTAATAACAATAAATACTAATAGTCTAATATTAATTATAAAAAAATACATTTAGAAGTATAAAAAATATGGTTCAGATCTAGTTAAAGTTTCAAAGGAAAAAAAACCAAAATCTAAGCCAAATATTCAGCTTTTCTAATTTATAAAACCAAACCAAGCTTTACTGATAATCGATTTGATTTGATCTTTATTGGATTGGTCTAGTGCAAATAGTTTTGTTTGTTTTTGCTCACCCTTAAATAAATAACAAATTAACATCTAAACTTTAAATTTAGAATTAATTGAAACCTCAAACTCATTTTTAGTGTAATATTTTTTTTTACTTTTAAAAATGCTGCAATACTGCTCATATCATTTATAAATATTAACTTTGAATATTAGCTAACAAAAAATATAGAATATAATTATTTGGATCCTTATATAATTTTTTGGATCTTTGTCTGTAATTCTAAGTCTGTTTCTATTACTTTTTATCCTTTTTATAATTTTTAAATTCTTTTTTATAATTCTCAAGTCAATTATAGATTAAAGTTAATATCTGTTAACTATACAAATAACTTGCACCATTTTTAAAAATTAAAGAATAACATTTAAAAAAATATTTTGGAGGCTCAATGTTTCTTGAATTATAATTTAAGGACAAAATTTGATCGGAAACTCTAGAAAATACTCTATTCATTAAAA
Source organism: Prosopis cineraria (assembly GCF_029017545.1). Taxonomy (NCBI): domain Eukaryota; kingdom Viridiplantae; phylum Streptophyta; class Magnoliopsida; order Fabales; family Fabaceae; genus Prosopis; species Prosopis cineraria. Next base: position 34,593,340 of record NW_026555335.1, on the reverse strand, counting down.
ATTTGAGAGATTAAATGTTAAAAAATGTAAAATATTTTTAATCTTTTAAGGTGTAATCATTACTTTTTTTTTAAATTCGTCTCTATTGAATAAATTACTTTGTATTTTATTTTAAAGTGAAATATCTTATTAAATAATAATAAATATAAAAAAATTGATTTAATTTAAAAATAAGTAAATTATTTTATTATTGAAGGTGAGATTTAATTAAACATATTTTATATTTTTAAATAAATTGAATATTATTTTGCAATTAATTGAAGCTACTTTTTCTTTGAAATAGAACGGACTGTGTCTGAACTCGGAAGTCTCAAAAACAACTTTTGCCACTTTGAGGTTTGACAATATCAGAAATTGCCGTTACAAGAAGCCAATGAGATAACTCACCCGAGACACACGCAGACAGCTCTTTTTGGCAGGCCTTCGGAACGTGTCAATAATTCAATCCACTTTTTTTTTTTTTTTAAATAAGTTGTTATATTAATAAAAATAAATAAAATTTTCTATCCTCCTTGTTTCATTTGTCCATCTTCCCATTTGGAAGAACATTTATCCAATGATATTACGCCACGATGACAAAACCTTTATCCTCATTGGCCAGTGTACAACTGATGAAAGAGGATGTGACAACATATCCCTCCTTCCAAACAGAGATCATTCAATTGGCATTAAAAAAAAAAAAAAGCAGATGTTATTTAATGGATTAATTATTAATTAATTAATATATTTGATGTAGGGACCGGGAAAAGCCAGGGTTTACTTATTACCAAAGCACCTTTCACAATCTCCCACTCTCGTTACTTGTTTTAATATGTTGGTTTTGATCTTTGAAGCAGAAACAAAAAGTTGAATAGCAGAGGCAAAGATCCACTGTTCTGTTATTGTTCGCCGATCTCACTGTGAAAGAGAGGGAGCGAAGAAGGGGGGAGAGAGAGAGAGAGAGAGAGAGGTGGTGGAAATGGCGAGCGCAGGAGGTGGAGGGTATGGAGATGCGAACCAGAAGATAGACTACGTCTTCAAGGTGGTTCTGATAGGAGATTCGGCGGTTGGGAAGTCGCAGTTGCTAGCTCGGTTTGCCAGAAATGACTTCAGCTTGGACTCCAAGGCTACGATTGGCGTCGAATTTCAGACTCGGACTTTGGTAATCGACCACAAGAGCGTCAAGGCTCAGATCTGGGACACGGCTGGCCAAGAACGGTACTCTTTATTGCTACTTTCACGATTATATTTTCGCTTTCTTGCATGCTACTTTGAGCTGTTTTGCCTTTGTTTATTCTATTCGTCGCCCCGCGATTTGGTTCCGAAGTTTGAAATTGTCTTTTTTGTTGTCTTCGCGGATGCTTATGGATCTTTCTGTTCAGGAGTTAAATGCGCTATGTTTTTGGATCAGAGTTCGTTTCATGCGAGAATAAACTTCCAATGTCCATTAGAAATGCTCTTGTGCTGCGAATTGATTATTTGGTTTAATTTGTTGAAGTGATCTACTGATACAAAATCTGAAATAAATACTAATTCAATTCTGTTCTATAAAGTGTTTATACTTTATTATTATAGTCAGATCCCATGTATTTGGTGATCATTATAACTATAGGCTGTTAGTGTGCGATTCGAGTGATGAATCGTCAAACTGAAGTTCAACATCAAATGTGTGTGGGACACGGAAGAGGTGATGTTACTGACTTTGACAATCTTTCCCTCTCATGTTGTATTGAGTTTAGGCTTTGTTGAAGATGATTTATTTGAATGTGATATAAGATAATATAAGAAAATTTTCCATTATATATTAATTTCACGAAGTCCAAATTGACTTATTTGTTGCTGAAACAATTAGCCATGTAATGTTAACCGTCAGTTGAGATAAGATTGTCATATTCACGTCAATGGAATTATATTTTTTTCATTTACTTGATTAACAAGAACTTGGTTAGGTATTAGGTATCCTCGTTTACAAGTTTTATATTGATAAATATCAGTTCTAAGTAATGGACAGTTATAGTGGTGAGCCTTATTAATATGTTAACATGTGTGTAGAACTAAAAGAATATCAAGGAATCTCATTGAAGTTGAATATGAACTACTGTGCTCTTTCATGTTTTAGTCAGTTGCACCGTGATATTGACTTTATAGGAATTGATTCCAATACAGTCAATGATATCCTATGGAGTTTGTAAGTTTTAAAGATCCGGTGTCTTGCCCTTTCTGCATTCTGTCTCATTCTACTCTCTACTCTCAAGCAAATAAATGACAAAAGCAAAAGAAAGCAAAATTTAATTTAGGGACTGTGTTTTTTGTTCTGTTTTATATTTATTTGGGAAGAGCTTGCAAAATCATGGCTGTGTGCACATTTCGTTAAATGAGAGAATCTCAATTCTCAAGCATTAAGAAAAACATCAAATCCCATTCTATTTTCGTAATTTACTATACGTAGCCATTTTCCTTTGTGTTGACCGTCTAGAGTAATTGATTTCTCAATATTAAACAACGTCGAAATCTCAGTTTGGAACTCACACCTTTAGATTCAATCACAAATCATTAGTTTTCATTTGACGGATTATCCATCGAAGAAGGTGGCTAGGCAATTTTTGTAATGGGAGCACGCATTGAAGAGGGTGAGGGTGTTGGGATAAATAAATATAAATTACTAAATATTTTAAACCAGCAATAACTCAGGATCTGACCTTGATATTTCATTTGGATTTGAGAACTTTGTTATGTTCATTGAGGGCTTCTATAGTTGTTTTTAGTTGTTTTGACTGTGTTTGACTTAACTCGTGCCATATGATTTAAATGTTGTTTTCATTCTGGTCATATTTGCCAAGAGGGATGTATGTTGTCCTCATCTATCGTAATCATTTTTAATTTTCTGATTTAGCTTTTGTATTCCTGGATGAATTTGTGATTTAGATCTATTCACATATTTGCATTAGTAATTGTACATCATGGCTTGAACAATCAAATAGCAGGTGCATATTGCTGATTTTCCAGATATATATCTATTATCTATTTTACAGATACAGAGCAGTTACAAGTGCCTACTATAGGGGTGCTGTAGGGGCAATGCTAGTTTATGACATCGCCAAACGTCAGACTTTTGATCACATACCTCGGTGGCTCGAAGAACTACGTAACCACGCTGACAAGAACATTGTCATCATCCTGATTGGAAACAAAAGTGATCTTGAAAACCAGCGTGCAGTGCCTACAGAGGATGCGAAAGAATTTGCTGAAAAAGAAGGATTATTCTTCTTAGAGACCTCAGCACTGGAAGCAACAAATGTCGAAACAGCCTTCATGACTGTGTTAACAGAAATTTTCAACATTGTCAACAAGAAAAGCCTAGCTGCTGGTGAAAATCAAAATGGCAACGTGGCGCCACCTTCTGGCAAGAAAATTATTATCCCAGGTCCTGCTCAAGAAATTCCTCCTAAGAGGAGTATGTGTTGCCAGTCATCTTGAGTTTCTTTATAATTGTTTTCAATTTACCTTATTCATTATACGATATTCCTATTCCCAATTTTTCAAGGTTTGGTGCATTTCCTGTGCACATTTGTATCAATTAGTTTATTTTGCTTGAAGCCGATAATGCAAGTTACCTTATGCAATATAGTGGTGTTGCAAGTCCATATTTGCCCATATGGGCGTGGCTTTGATAGTTGCTGAGGTCATATTTCATTTTCTGTTCAATTTTGTGGTACGGATTGTCAGGGGCCTTCCGCAAGTATCGGTAGAAATCGATAAATCTAGCATACACAAAAACACGCATTCATAAAAGACCGAAACATTCAGCGTCATAATATTTAAATCAAATAACAATCTAACATCCCAATTATTATTATTGTCCAAATCAAGATATTAACCTTGATGTTAAATTTTGAAAGGAAATTAACTTCATTACTAGCATTTCAGGTATCAATTATTGTCCAAATTAACATTGATATTATTGTCTTAAGGGCCTGTTTGGTTCGAAGAGAAGGGAAGAGAGGGATTTTAATGGAGAGAAGATAGGGTTTTAATATTATCTTATTTGGTTTAGGAGGGAAGAAGAGGAAAAATAATTATATATGGACGACTTTACTTTTATATTATTAAAATTGTTTTTTCTAATAAAATATGATTATGAATGTTTTTAACATGTAATTACAAGTATATAGAGTTATTATCATTATTAAATATATTATTAAAAATATACAATTGTTGAACTTAATTAAAAAAATAAAGAATAACAATTAAAAAAAGGGACATTTCAGTCATCGCGTAACAAAATTTTTTCTCCCCTCCCGTCCACTTTGCCAAACCAAACAAAGGAAAAGGAGCAAAATCCCTCCCTTCCCTTCCTCAACCAAACAATCCCTAATGATTATATACTTATTTTGAAAAAAATATTAAAGACTTTCTTATAGGAGATAATAAGATTTTTTTAATTAACAATTCTCTATTCATATGCAGGTGTTACTCTCAATCTTCCCTTTACAAGGCATGCCTTTGGGATCAGGTCCTTCACAATAAATACAAATATGATAAACCTATTATCCTTATGGTCTACAAAACTAGTCCACCTACTTACACATAGATTAGTATTTGTAAAGTATGAGATACCTTTAAAGCACATGTTGGTTGGAAAGTTAGCAGGAAAGATCAAATATCCTTATGATGTGGATAAGTGGTCACCTCTTCTCAAGCCTCTTGTGACTTATGCCTCTTCTAAAGTTGATGCCATTCTTCATGCCAAAATCTCAAATTTTTGCTCAGCTACAAGTGGAAAGAATATTGAAAAAATACATCACTATCTTCATTCTAATGTGGTCTACTCCATTTTACTTATTCAACCTCCTAACCCTCATGAAGATAATAATGTTCTCAATTAGAGATTTTCTTTTGATGGTAACTTCTTCATTAAATTTGCCTATAAAGCTATTAAAAATTGTGGTGGAAATACTAATTCTAAAATTTGGACTATAATATGGCAATGACTCACTTATGAAAAAATTAAATTCTTCCTTTGAAAAGTAGTGTAGGATTGCCTTCACACCAAATTTGTCAATATTGGTGATACAAATCCTTTCATAAAAGCTCCCCGCTTCGTCCTAACTCCTCCATCCACATTTTGCATGACTACACAAAGTCAAGGGAAATATGAATGAAATTGGTTAAGTAATCCAAACTTAACACTTTCTTTTTTTTTTCTTGCAGGACTAGATACTCTGGAACATCGAATACTGTTGGAGGTCCAAATACTAGAAAAACCTTATGGAAAAGACTTTTTGCTCACTTATGCTTGAACATTTGGAGAGAACGATACAAAGCAATTTGTTCTGAGGAACACATCTCAATCAAAAATAATGTTTTCACTTGCTCACAAGATATCAATGATCTTAATTTTCAATCACGGCTTGAAAATGTGCACTTGGATCATGATAGATCTCTAGTCACTAGCCAAATGAATCCCACCCAAACTTGGCTATGTTATGTTGGACATTGATGGCTCAATTTTTACTAATATAATTGTTGCTTGTGGAGTTCTCTTTTGTGATGGCCAAAGTAACTAGATAAAAGGCTTTATCAAATACTTTATTTATCATCCTAGCACTACCACTAAACTTTTGGACATTCTCAAGAGTCTCAACCTTCATTAGAGAAATAAGTTCACCAATGTTTACGTTCATTATAATTCTCTAAAAGCTTTGATACTTATTCAACATTACCTCAACCTGAACCATCCCCTCAACAAAATTATAAAGAAAATCATATGCCTAACCATGAAGGATTGAATTATTACTTTTAATCATGTGTTCAAAGAAACCAATAAATATACAGATTGTATTATTCATCAGATTTCAAACCACCTTAACATATTGATTTTTAATGATCCACCTCCACGATGTCAAATCCTTGAGTCTGGACATAGCTTGATTTCTTCTTCCTGCATGGTTCTTCGTGGCCATGTATTAAATTTATTATAAAAAAAGCCAAAACTTTAGTTTCCCTAGAATCCAGGACTTCTAGCTGATTTGGATTTTGATTCGGTAGAACTATCTCATGCAAAACCTCATCCCTATCGAATTCGTTGGAATTTTTATCTAGCTAAGTTGCGATTTTCTTCTCAAGTGTATCTTGCCTTTCATCTCCAATAAATAAATAAATAAAAACTCATCCAAATCAAAGCAATTCCGAAGAAACAGAATTTCTTTAACTTACAAGACTTAAAAAAATAATAATATGAAGTTGAAGCAATACCTAAACTGTAACCTCGTTTTACAAAACTTGATGGAGACGATGGCAATAAAATTTACGATAATGTTACTCATAAGCATGCAAGTAAACCTATTAGCTATCGTCGCCTCCTGTAGCTGCCGAGTCATCGATGACGTTAGGGCCCTGTATTTCATCAAAGGCATTACTGGAGGGCATGTTCTCACGCACGGAGGAACCCTTTCCGGTGTCGAATCTCACTAAAAGTCTTTCAAGCAGTTCTCGGCAGTCCATGGCAGTTACCATTACTGTCAAACTGGCCCTACCTTTCCAGCATCCAATGGCTATGGTAGACTCGTCCACCTGAATGAATTCTGATGCTTCTCTTCGCCCTGCAGAGAAAAGATGAGGGCCGGGGTAAACAAAGATGTCATATGGCATTATTCACCTTCCCCACAGTATGATAAAACGATACATGCCTTTGCTTAGAACTACCACACAATAGCCTGGCGTTAGATTTTCTGCCTTTTTGCCAAACCCGGCATCAACAAAGTCTGCAAATTTTATTGTTTTGTACTGCAGAAGATGCTTGAAGTCTCCAGGAGATGCACAAAGAATTCGCTTAGTAATGTATGGCAAAATAAGAGGCAATCCTTCAGATGATATTCGGAAAGCACATGGCGCTGAGCTTCCTTCTCTTGATGTCTGTCTTTCCTGCAGGATCAGAGCAAGGTAATTTTGTTTAATTTTTTCTCGAAAACAAAGCAAGCTTTTCATCAAAGACAGTCCAGGCTAAGCAATAATATTCTATCTAATTAGCAATAAGAAGCCATAATACATCATACTTCTTTTAAATCATCCATCTTCTAAGTCATAGGTACTAAAATTTTCAATTCAATATTATAATGTGAAAAAGTTAATAAGCCACAATCTAGCTAACTAAAATCGGTTTAATTAGTGCACAGAAAAAAGCTGTTTGACTAAATCTGCCACTGATACCATGATCTATATATATATATATATATCCTTTGCTTACATAAATCTCTAGCTCTACCTTCTCCTGATCTTCATGCCTTGTCAAACCAAAAGGTCACTATAGGCTCTTGCACTGTTTTTTATTTTTATTTTTATTTTTTTATCTCAAGCTTGCACTGTTTTATTTAAACTAAGGAGGCTAGACAACACTACCACTAACCATATCACAATTTCAACGATGAAGACTTAAATACACTTACAAACATCTTCAGACCAAGGGATGCTATTTTGAGTTGCTGCCCAACTGAGAAATTCAGTTCAAGAACATCTTTGACTGACTTGCTGACATAGTAAATTCTTTTCACATGGCCTCTATCTTTGTTTCTAGTGACAAGATGACCATTGAATGGAAACCTTTGATCAATACCATAAAAATCTTTTATGCTGTTAATAGTGACTTCATCTCTGAAAAAGAAAACAGGATCAACGCCTCTCCACTTGCCCTGAATCTGCAGCTTTCTTTTCCCTGGAGTCATTTTTACTATGCTTTCTGTTTCAAGAGGCTTATGCACTTCCTCTGAATCCCCTTCTAAACATGCACCAGAAGGACTAGCTTCCAAATCTTCTGTGTTGTGTCTGTTATTAATTACATTAACCGCTTCCAAAGCTTCCTCACGTGTATTTTCTAATGAATCGACCTGCAATTCCTTTGAATCCTCAATGTCCTGGTTCTCTGGTTCTCCATGCTGCTTATCAATTCCATTTTTGCGTTTCTCTGGAACAGGAATCACCGCAAAGAAGAAAATACTGACAAATCAATTATGGTACACAACCAACAAGGAAGGAAAATCTGCGTAAGAATGAATGTAATATGGAAAATATGACTACTGACAGAAGAATCGGTACCATGATAACCAGGAATTCTCGACTATCATCAACAAAAATAATCATAGGGACAACTAACGTCATGTTTAAAATTACCTGGAAGAGGAGAAACCTTTTGCAGTACCGCAATAAAGAAAGCTCCAGTGTTTTGATCGTGAGGCACTATCCTCATGCAATGCTCTAGTGGTAAATCAGAAACTTCCTCAATAAACTTATAAGTCACAGGGTTCTCTGCTGCTCGATTGCCGTCTTCAGAGCTTACACAAACACCCTTATCAATATCATTTTCCATCACCGCCTTATGATTACTGTCAACAAGATCCTCATACTTTTTGCCAGAAGGAAACATGCTGGGAAGAACTGCACTTCTTCGATGCATGGGAACATCTTTATAGGAAGCCAACCACAAGCCCTTGTCGCGTACCTGCATCTCCAAAATCACCCCTTTCAGAAATATCAAAATACCTACTGCTGTACAAATCCTTCCACAAATGAAGCCGCAAAGCTAATCTCATGCACTCGTTTACATATCTAATAGCTTCTACCAGAGATAAAAGCAATTGTGGGACTAGATTTTTGTCATTCCACAAGACTAGATGGACAGACAACTTAGTAATTATGATATATTTAATTAAAAAATCACCAACCAAGACACCATCCAAACATTATCCAACCGATTAAACAACAGTCCAATTCCATTAATTTGATAGAAACACACACAACTTATACTAGCAGTTCCAAGTTGAAAGAGACAAAGCTTTTAGGCTTTGGAAAGAATTTTGTCAACAAGAGCAAAAGATGCTGTGTTGGAATACTAGGGTAAAAGACAGAAACTTAAGAAAGCCTCCCAATCACACAAGTTTGCTTCAAGATCCGTTGGATTGCTGTGCGAAAAAAGAAAGGGAAATGCAACCTGAACAGGAAAAATGTACAACAGTAAATGAAGGGGAAATACTGAGGTTTTTACTATTAGAAGTCAAAAGGAACCAAATCAGTGTTACACAATGTTCCTTGCTGATTCTGGCCATAACCCTATTCCCTAATACATCCAATACGGAAATCAACTTCAGCAAAATAAGCAAAATACTGAAACAAAATCAACCCACACTACTGGTCATTTGAGAGGCCATATTCTCCTCGCCACACTCAGTTTTCAAAATACATCATATGGGCCCTCAATACAGCAGAAAGGCCTTCAAAAAAACCAAATATTAACTCATGCCACTTCCAGCACAGCTATACCTCTAGCCAGCCCCCAAAACGTCACCCGTCTAGTTTTTACTTTTCCTTGAAACTAGGATCCATTGGGCAAACATCAGAGCCAGAAGAGTTTTTCACTTCTAGACTCTGACAGAGTAAAATACGTTGATGTATAAATATTAAATACTCTTGTAAGAGGGTGGTTTCTCTTACTAAAGCCGAGAAAGCTGACTAACATGCTCAAGCAGCTCCACTTTGACTTGTGTAGGAAATAAAAAAAGTGCAATTCTTGTATTATATGTATCATCTTCAAATGATTGAATTTAACAAACAAGTCAAGGAAAGATTTGGTTGGAAAAACACAAACCTTCCATCTCTTGAGACCAGGCCGACGCAAAAGTTGAGGGCGCTCATTTGAGACATCAACAAGTTCAACAGATCCTTCACACCTCCGTAAAACCTGCAGTTCATCAAAAAATTAGATAAAGAGCATTAACCACAGCCCTTCACAGAATAAAAGTCCAAGTTATGAGGCATGAGTGGTTCATCCACATTAAAATAAATAGATAAATGGTTTATCAAAAAATTAAATAGATAAATGACAGCTAACTCTAGAACTAGTCATTTCACCAGTTATCTTCCATCAATGAATTTACACAATGCTATAAAATACTATCTACAAACTAAAGCTTGTGAACCCTTGTGTTGGGGGGGATTAACGAAAGCTTCTAGGTGAATGCATTGTCATAAGCACAAAGAAGCATTTAAACACTTATCAGAAGTCCCTAATAATACTGCCAGGGGAAGAATTTGGCTATCAAAATATTACTTCTCAGTACTTCCTTCAATATCATAAGGTAAAGTACATAAGTACATCCTCAAGGCAGTCAACCAAAGAAGTTCATGTGTTGCAGAGGTTTAGCCAGGATTAAAGCATTTAAGATGACATGATAAAAAACATGATAAGGTGATTTGAAACAGCAGACATGATTTGGCAGAGAAGAGACATACATAAAGATGCTTAGCATTAACGATGGAGTGTTCAGACATTTTAAAACCTCTAGGGCTTCAATTGCATAAAAGTAAATGGGTCATCTGCATTGTATCATTGATACCAGCTACTCATATACAGGTACACATTTAGATGTCAACATGACATGATTATATACAGAAATGCTCTGCTTCTCTTTTTTGCCTCTTGAGGCAGTAATTTTGTTTTATTGTTTACAATTTGATCTACGAACTGTGATAGTCCTGAACATGGTAAGTAAAAGAACAAACACCAATGGAATGGACATTCAAATAAAAATGTGCTACTTCATCTAAATAAACGCAAAGTACAAGCACACAACCAAACAGCCAAAAATCAAGCACACTAACAATGATACGTAAAAATCTTAAGAGTCCACATACTACTTGAGTGACATGTCTAGTTACACACAATACACATGTTAAACATGGGCATTGCTCAGTATCTAAGGGTAGTGCTATGTAAACAGACAGACTACATAACATGGCTCCTGGCTACACAGAAAAGACCAGTGCACCCAAAGCTGATTACCTCTGCAACCACAGCTTCATTCTCAATTGGATTCATTGAGCAGGTTGAATAGACCATTCTTCCACCAACTTTAAGTAAAGATAAGCCTGAGAAAGTCAATACAGCTGCTGAGTTAGGCAAAATCATCTTAAAAACCAAGTCTTGACAACCCTAGCCAATGTATAATCAGCTAGGACAATTAAGAATCCAGTAGTTTATCAAAAATTTTGAACTTTGGCAACCGAAGGAAGTCAGTTTTAAACTCTTCAATTAAAAAAAAAAAAAAACTCACTGTAAAGAGCAAAACACAGCAATGTAAACAAAACAACAACCAACTAGGCCAGTCCTTAAAACTTATGAGTTGGGTTGCTAAACAACATGAAAGCTATTTTTCCATTAGTCAAAGATTAAAGAATACAGTTGCACTATATGATATGGCTTGATCCGAAAAAGAAATAAAAACCAAAACCTCAATGTTAAGCCACAGAGAACTTCCTGTAGAGAAAACTGAGTTGGCATGGGCCAGTGAAGTGCTTAGAAATTTATTTCTGTGCTTTAACTTTTTGCTAATTAATGCAACACATGAAAGCATGGGCTGGACCTGAGCTTTATCATAACCAGCATTGGCCACAGATACAATTTTTTTTTACTAGAATATCAAAGGAAATATCATGCCAGGTCTAATGTTGTGCTTGGCAAGAGAGAAAAGTAGGAGGAAGGGAAAAGTGAGAGAAAAATTGGGAGAAAATGACATTATCTCCTGCTTGACTAAGGAGGGAAAAATGATAAGGAGAGGAAATTGGGAGGAAAATAACATGTGAGACCCACATGTTTCTACCTCCAATTTTTGTCTCCAAATATAAGGAGATTTTGAAAAGAAAACTCAATTTTCAAATTTAACCACGAATCTTTTTTGTTTCCCCTGTTGCCTCCATCTATTTTCATACTAATTTTCCCTCCACTTTAGAATTTAGATTATTATATTTTAATAATTTAAGAAATAAAAATACAAATTGGACAAAGTAATTTATTTTGCTACCACCGGATAAAAGAATTGACAATTATATTTTCATTTAATCAGTAATATGCAATAAAAATTATATAAATATGTTATGATATCAAATTTTATTATATATAAATATTTTTCTATAAATAATGATGTTATTATTGTCCATATAAAATTAACAATTTTTTCTTCCTCCCATTTTTTCTCACTCAGCCAAGCATGGAGAAAAAAAATTACATCCCTCCACTTTTCTTTTCTCTCCATTTTCTCTCCTCACATCTTCTCTTCTCACTATTTTCCCTTGTAAGCCAAGCACAGCATAACAGTGGAAACCCATAAAATTAACAAGAGAACAATCAAGAAGTACCTCGCATAGCTATTAGAACTTGCAGGCTGTGAAGCCCATTGCCCATTCCAGTATTCCTGCATACAAGCCAAACAAATGTTTACCAAAAAGACAGAAAAAGGGAGAAAATATGGTAATTGAAGAGGAATACAGAAGAGAAAAAGATTGAAAGCTATACTACCATTTCCTCCAAAGATCAGGTGCCTTGCGAAGGGTTCCATCTCCACTGCATGGCACATCACAGAGAATGCAATCAAATAAAAGTTGGCCAATATGCTGTTCTAGTTCCAACAATTCATGATTTCTGACTAAACGACAGCCTGGGAAGTTCTGAGCTTCATGATTAGTGACGATTAGGTTGGCTGTGCACATCCGTTTAGTTTGGTGGATGAGAAGATTGCATCTTTGGACATCAAGATCATTTGCTATCACCTAATAATGAAAAGAGTCTAATCAAACAGAAGTTGCATCATAGCTGATGTGATCAGAAAAATAGCTAATACTTATGCAACTTCTGCTCTTGAAAATCAAATATGATGAAGCCAGCCACCAATACATAATACAAACTAAAAAAAAGAACGTAGTAAGAAAAATAGAGTGGCATTGCATGAGTAAAAGGGCAGAACCATTCCATCAGGAAGAGAACTGGTTTTAGTTGACTGATGTATAATCTCAAGCAATTGGAATGTTTTCGAACCCGGTGCCGCACACACTAAAGGAAAGCAAAGTCATAAGGAAAAAAGTCAGAAACATTTAAAAATAACAAATCAAGCATCAGAGTAAACAACTAATGAAATGCCAAACTTGTATATTTTTAGCATTAGGAAAATATACATTACAAAAAGAAAACATACAATAAACAAGAATAGTAAAAATAAAATTACTTCAGTTAATCAGAAATTGCTTACTATCAAGCACAAAATGATTTGGCTGCACATTCAAGAAGAGGGGAGGCACCTGCATCACAACCAGCCATTTTACTTAAAACTAAATTATTGGAAAGCAAGAGCAAACTACATGCACCGAACCATTCAGCTTTCTAAGAAAGAAAAGAATAATTGTATGATCTTGAAGATTTAAAGACAAAATGTAAACTGGCCCACCATGCTGACAGCTTCCTGTCTTGTAATATTTCCAATTTCATTTTCTAGCTTTAAGAATTCATGGAACCTGAGAGATTAATATAATCAGAAACAGAAATTGGAATATTCATTTTAAAAACTAACTCATGAGTGATTCATTTCAATTAATTGGCCAATAGCACCATGCATGCAGACACAAATGATGAGAACAGCACATATCTAATTACTGCAGGAGTTATGCAATAACCAGTGACTTAAAGAATTGCCTGCAGTTAGATGTCCTATTTTAGAAATGTGTTGTATTGGCAGAACTGATATCCAATCCTAAAGTGACAAACAAATACAAAAGACTTCGGGAATTCTTCAGTTTCCTATTGACTAATAAAGACAACAAATCAATCACAAACCACATGATAACGTTCTAAGGGAAAGGGGGAAAAGTGAATGGGTATTTATAGCTTTGCATCATGGTAAGGTTAATACATGACAAATCTGGTATTAGTCAAAAAATGAAAGGAAATGCAACTGAATTTGTTATCATCTTTAATGCTGAAGAAAGCGTATTTAGATTCTAGGAGAACGCCTATAACTAGATCATTTGGTTTGCTCTATGTTTTCAATTCGTCAAATATCCCAAGTTATATTTGGTAACCAGTTTATCAACATTCTACTCGCTCTCTCTGTGAAAGATGAAGTGAAAGAAAAATGGAAAAAGAAGGTCAAGCGTTACAGAATAATTGTTGAAATACTAATAGAAGGTACGATTGTAACTAATTCTCTAATGGACTGAACTATAGCTGTTAGAATAGACGTTGAGATGGATTCCTCTTAACTATAAAATGGAAATCCCATGACTTGCAATGACTGTTGAAGTAATAGGAGAATATTCTTGTGGATTGAATTCTATGCCATACAGCCACAAAGTAATTTTTATTTTTAGATGAATATATGCAGACCAGAAAAGGTTAGGTAGAGAAGGACAGACAATAATGAACCGTCCCACTCCTAAAAAAAGATAAGAAAAATGTATTAAGAAGAGGACTCTTCCCCTCCAAGGTATGAATTCTTCAATCTCATATTTTATGTACAATGTAGTTTAAAAACAACTTTGGCCACTTTTCATGCAAAAAACTTAGATAACCTCAGATTAAAATTGATCTACCTCTCAAGCGCTTGATTCTTCCTCAGCTGCATACGGGAGAAGTTTGAATGCCAAGCAAGATTCTCAGGATACCATGGCAAAGGTTTAATGGCCTCTGCCTCATCCCCTTCAACAACCTAGTAAGAATAATTAACAACCAAAATACATTTACAATAAAAAACAAAGGGTAGCATAATGATCATAATAATATAATTGCCGACTAACCTCAGCCTGAAGAGTTTGCACAAAATCCTTCTCCAATTGCGACCTAAGATCAGCAGAAAACTGGCTACTGCAAGAGGCAAAAGAAATGACAATGTAATGTAACAATGCATCAACAGAAACTGAAGGAATCAATCAGTTCAATGAAATTCAAATGTCAAAAAGATGAACACGGCAGCACAGCAAATGCTTTTTCAGCTCCAAATTTATTTTCGAATATCAAAGCATTAAAATGCCGCTATTAACCCAACCTCTCGTAGAAAGTGGAACCACAAAATGGACGTAAATCAACATTAGCAGTCAGTAATGGAGTAGAGAACTTGTTGGCCAGTAATTACCAAGCGTTAATTCTGAAGCTAGCAGGCAATGGGGTTCTGAGAACTGCAACAAATGCATCCCACTCTTCTGGAGGTACTATGCCCTGCTCCTGCAAAGGGATTAGCACAAAGCGTGATGAAAACAGAACAAGCAATCTTCAGAAAAGAAGCCATTGATGAAGGGGGGAAAACAAACTTTGTAATACTCATCAAAAGTAGAGTTCTGAGTAGCGAAGGGAGTCCAAGTAGAATTGGGATTGTCGGTGGTGGAGTCAGGGTCTTGAGAAGAAGGATCGGGTTTTGAACGTTTCCACTCATTCTCTCTGCTCTGCCGGAAATGCTTTCGTTGGGTGCGAGACTTGCCTCGCCCGCCCATACTGCTGCTCCTTGAAGGCTTGAACGGCTTGGTTTGTTCTTGACTTGGACTCCCAGTGGCCAATACGACTTCGATCAATGCTATGCTTCGGGTTAACCACCCTTCTCCTTGGTTAGGGTTCTGCACGTCCCTGCTTAACACCTCTTGATTTTTTTGTTTTTTTGAATAAGGGTCAATAAGGTCATAATACATGTAGAGTGAAAACGCTGTGTTTTTTTTTTTTTTTTTGGGAGGGTGTGTAGATAATAACCCCAAAAAATAATTAGCGCCTCCTGATAATTGTGTGTGGTATATAAAATTTTAAATGACAGTGAAACTTTTATTTTCTCAAATTTATTTCGATTATTAATTTAATTTTTTAAATTTGTTTCAATTATTAATTTAGCCCTTTAAATTTTCTCTAATTATTAATTTGATCTTCATTATTTAAATAGGAAATAACACTGTTACCATTAGCTAACACAAATAACAGAATATTACTAATGGTAATATAAATTAATGAAAAAATATAATTATTTAAATAAAAAATTAAAAAATAAAAAAAATAAAAAGAACAAAACAAGGAATAAAAATAAATTAATAAAAATTGAATTGTAAAGTAAATATATTAAAGTGTCACAAAAAGCTACAGAGCCAAATAAAACAAAAAAAAAATTAGCTACAAATAAAATTGGCCCAACAAAAGAAAGTAGAAATGGAAACGTTTCATTCAATCCCTATTTCAAATCCATCCTTAA
Organism: Prosopis cineraria; assembly: GCF_029017545.1. Lineage (NCBI taxonomy): Eukaryota > Viridiplantae > Streptophyta > Magnoliopsida > Fabales > Fabaceae > Prosopis > Prosopis cineraria. Next base: position 34,577,324 of record NW_026555335.1, on the reverse strand, counting down.
ATATAGACTTAGATTGAGAAAAGCCACTATAACATTAACTGCCAAAACATTAGATAAAAGAAATGATGGTGTTTCCATTCACATAAATAGATATATATTCTTATAAGTATCAGTCGTCCGATCAACCGCTTTTCTACTTTTACTATGAGTGAAAGAAATAGAAAACTCAGTATTAGAGGTCATAAAGTCCATATTGTCCAAAATCACACCCCTACATATACATTCACAAAGCTTTAGTCAATAATATCATTCACACAGCTTACCAGGGTCATACAGTCACTTTGGAAAATAATTTTTTCATACCCTAAGTCTACAGCCAGCATAATTGCTTTCTTTAAAGCCATATCTTCAGACATGAAGGCAAAGAGTGATTAATTTGAAGAAAAATTTACTCCCAAACCAAACATAAATTGTCAAGGGCGGAGAAATAGCGTGTGTTCATTTAACATAGGGGGTAAAAAAAAAAAAACAAAGCACCAAACAAGCATTTGAGATGGATTATTATTCTTACGCACATGTTGCCTCCTATAATTATTAGCCTATCGAACTTGCTAATTCAGGTTACCAAAAAAAAAACATGATTAAAATATTTACTTCATCCATTTCTCTTCATAAGGGCATGTTAAAAATTTTAAATTAAAAAATTAATAAAATTCAAGCATAGGATTTGGATTGTTTATTAATTAAAAAACAAATAACATATGAAGCTTAAGTCCCTTCACCCAATGCTGTTGGAAGTAGCTTTTACATTTTCAGTTTGCATAATGAGTGATGTTAATTCATTAACTATCCATATTACCCATCTTGTAGCCAATTACATTTTTTTTCCACCACTGAACACTTTTTTTTCTAGTCCACCTTCTTCATGCTATTTGTACAAATAGTATAATGAGACTTTTTTTTTTTGAAAGATATGATTTTAGAGGTCTTTAATAATTGATATGTTATAAGTCTAATCTTGTTATTTCACAATAAATTTTGATCTTGTTATAATTTAAATTTTATATTAATTATACATTCTTTTATTATATATATTATTTACCGTATCAAATTTTATACTCCCCCTGTTTCAAATTATAGGATATTTTTGAATAAGTTTTTTTATTTCAAAATATAATATACTTTGGGTAGGTTAAGGTTTCATTAATTATACCAATTTAAATACTACCCTTTCTTTTTCTAAAATTAATTTTCAGATATTTTTAAAAATTTATATTTTTATGTTAGAAAGATAAGGTTGTTGAGTGTATTTAATGAGGTTTATTAGTATGTGAAATTTTATTTAAAAGTATTTTATAATTTAAGACAGAAGAAGCAATATTTATATATTTTTTGACAAATCAAGTTTTACATAATAAAAATTACATACCTTAAAATCTATGTCTTCTTTTTTAAGTAATTATACATTTTAAAATATATTTCATCATATATCACCCAAACAACTTTCTATTTATTAAATTATTTTTTAAAAAAATATATATCTTAATACAAATTTTTTTATGAAAACTAACTTACAATTTTTTTTGATTGTTCAAAGTATCTTAACAACCGGCAGTCGTGAAATTAATTATTCCGAAAATCTAAACATGCACTATTTAAAGGTTAAATAATACTCAAATTTAATGAGATATTAGTCTCACAATCATCGGCTGCAAGAATATCTTAGTAAAAATACAATTCATTTTTGTCAAATAAATTGTTAACAAATCAACTTTTGATAACCTAAAATCTAAACACATATTAAAGCTACTCCAAAACGCCGATGTATATAAATAAGAATTCTGGGAAATGAAAGCGATGTCACCTAATCCCCACTACTTTGTGCCGAAACCAAGACAAGCAACCTCCAATCACGATCCAGAAAGCAAAATCTGAAGTTCCAATCCTCAACCTAATGAATGAATCATTAGCTTTTTATGCCAACCTACTCGAAAAAGAAGAACTTATCTTAAAGTGCTTTTTTCTCCCAAACACACACACACACACACACACACACAAAGCTGTTCTGCAGAGAACCACCGCCAAAATGTCTTCGGTGAAAATTTTATGGGGAAAAATGTCACGTAAGGATACCCATAACTTTGTAATAGCAAAAAGTGATCCTATAATTCTGAAATATTACAACACTTCCCTAGGATCTAACTGAAAATAAAATTTAGGGGCCAAGATCATATTACCCATGCTAAGTGAACGAAAAATACAACTGAACCAATGTCCCTTTGTTACTAATACATAGTTACTTATTAATACTCAAATGATTGCTTGTTTATTGAGAACTAATAATTGTATAATTATTATCTATCGCATCAAGTTAATGAACAACTTAGAAAAATTAATAAAACATGTTTAATTATATAAGTATTGATCATGAATAAACAAATAATCATTCAAGTATTAACACGTAATTATATGTGAATAACAAGTGGACATTTGTTCAACCATCTTTCACGTTCACTTAACAAGAGTGAAGGGTGATTAGCTCTTTTCTCTCTAAATTTTATTTTCAATTAGGTCCTAGAGTGCAGTGATATTTTAGAATTATAATGTCTTTTTTTATTATTAAAAATGGGATTTTGCATATATAGATCAAATCAAGATAACATCCTAATATTTCTTATATTTTGCATCGTGACAGCTTAATATTTCTTATTGATATATTATTGTATATTAACAATAACGACTTTTATAAATTTTGTTGAAATTTTGTTATTAATGAAGTTTATCAATGATATACTAATGTAAGCTGATCATACTCTCAAATTTTTAAAAATTTAGTCCATATTTCCTGGACAATAGCTATATTTCGGCCAATGGGCCAATTTTTTCTATAAAAAACTATAAGGATCTTTAGGTCATATTTTTCCATTTTATGTTGTCAATCCAGCCTGGTCATTTCTTTTGATTGTTCACCAAATGGATTTAATTTAACAATTACTTGGTGTATTATATTTCCTCAAGTCCTATATTTAATTATGATAGAAATTGATAAAAAAAATTATAAGTTACTTTACGTAAAAAATAATTTTTAATTACTTTTTTAATTTTACCATTCCTTAGCTTTTTATGGTTATATGGTAAACTGTTACATATGAAAGAAAAATTATTTTTAAAGATGAGATATTTAACAATAATAAATTAAAATTTTTTATCTTTTTCAAACAATATCAACAATTTAACTATGACTCATTAAAATTTCACTAAGTTAGTTAAAAATGACTTAAATATAAAACGGGAGTAATTACATGTTGATTCTCGTATCAACCCTTTTCTCTCTCTATCAAACTAATTTCACACAAAGGAGAAGCTCGTTTGATATCCTATTTTCAAAACAAAATTGTTTTGAAGTTAGACCAAAAAAAGTGTTTTAAAGAATAAAAAATTAAAAAAAACATGTTTTTTACTTTTATTTCACCACTTTAAATATGTTTTTTGGAACAATGATCCAAACACTTTTTTTTTCATTTTTATTTCTAAAACTTATTATACAAAATTGTTTTAAGAACATATAAAAAAACACAATCAGTCCAGCCCAAAAGCGAATGTAGTTTTGCTTGTTTTCATCATGCCTCTAATACATAGAGTTGTGCGGTAGCAAAGCTAACTTTTGAAGATTAATCTATACTTTTATTATAACTTACTAATACTAAAAAAGAAAATACAAGTATTACTCCCTATAGTTTTAATGTGTTTTGGCATGTGTCTCTATAGTTTTTTTTTTTTTTTGTTACTCCAAATCCTTCTAATTTATTCCGTCTACAAGATTATCCCTCTATTTTCTAATATTCTAGGAGGATGATGAAATTGCACTAACAGTGTTAAATATGTTGAAGACTAACAGTATTAATATTTGTGTTGATGTAGAATTAGGCTTCAACAAATTGAAACCTAAATCTTGAAACAGAACAGAGTGGACAATACTATTAATATATTAAATCATAATTTCATTCAATGCATGTTAATAATGTTACTCACAGTTCAACATATTTATTATTGTTAGTCTCCTTTCATCATTCTTTTGGACAAATTCAAAAATAGAATGAATAATATTGTAGACAAGATAAACTAGAAAAACTTGAAACAATAAAAAAAATTATAAAAACTTGTACCAAAACACGTTAAAACTATAAAGATGAATTCTCATAATTTCTTATACTAAAATATGAAAGATCAAATATTATGCATGTGTGTGTGCATGGTTTTCACATGAGATAGCCCTTAGGTTGCATTTTATTATTTCTCTCTCATTTAAATAATTAATTTTATGTGCCAAAATATGAGTTATTATGTCACATGCATTTATTTAATTAATTTCATTCATTATGTGACATAGGTAACACATGCATACTTAAACTTGCATCAATTGGTCAAGAAGGTACGCGAGGACATTAAGGACTATAAGTTGGCATGCAAAATGTCCTAATGGATGGGGTAGGTCAAATTTTCTAAATGCAAATCATGAAATTATTCATATTAGTATAGAAATTATCACCCACCTAATGAGAATGTGCCACCTAAAGGCATGTGTAAGAAATGTGAGGCTTTCTTAAGATTTTAGTTTCATTTTGGAATTATTTTCTTTGGCAAATCTGATGGGAAACACGTCCTTCAGCTTTTATTATTGCATAATTCTTATTCAAACACTCATTTTAACACATACTCATTCATCTCTTACACACTCTCTCTGTAGCTCATTTTATTCTTCATTTTTCTCCTCTTCTCTAAAAGCCTTAGTTTTCTAGCCACTTTATCTCTACTTTTAGCCATCAAACTTCTACAAAACCATCACTATTACATTCTTTTCTTAAGGTCGAACCCAACCCAACCATTTTCACAGAGTTTTGAAACTTTAATTCATCAAGAGCGATGGAGAACCACACGGCCTCTTGGAATTCTTGTAAGAGCAAGATATTCTTAATGTTTTTTAGCTAAATTCTCCAAGAAATCTTAGGAAAGAGTTGATAGGAGAGGAGCATTGAAGATTACATTTGGCTAAACTAACTTATTCATTATCTTGTTTCAATTTCATTAGTAGACTATAATTATAGTTAATTGTAATTCAATTTGACTCTAGTTTTATGATTGGATTGTAAAGGTTTGTATTAAAAAATAAGTTTGTTGGCTTGAATTTCTTCTTCCTCTGCTAATGGTAATTTCAACCACCTTGGATTTTACATTGTAATATATGATTTTTAATTAGTGAGTGTCTTGTATTGACTTAACATATAATTATTTGGTAAATACTTGACGCATTGGTCAAGTTTTTGTGCTTGAGTACAACTTTTGACCATGGCATTAGGAGAGAAGATTTGATTAAACACTTGGTTAATCTCTAAGTTAAGCTAGCAATGTTACTTAAAAGGCCTGTAATTAACACTTGAAAAATTGAATTGGCAAAGCTAGATTGCTTAAGATAGTTGTCTTGAATTATCACTTTTTCAACCAAGGGAGAGAAGTTGAGTGAGCTGTCATAATCAATTAGAAGCTCGAATTCTTCCATTAACAATGTCCTAGGGTTCTTACTTTAATAGGAAAATTCACCAATCACAATTAAGTTTAGTTTTCAATTTTAATTCACTAGTTAATTAGGTAATAATTTTAGTCATATGGTTAATCTATTCACCAAGTTAATTTGTTTAGGTAGTATGAATCATCTCCTTGTAAGAAGACCTAAAGTTGGCCTTATACCATATTAGAGTTAGTTCTTGTTTAATTTTGAGGGTCAAACGACCACACTTGTCACAATGAGGAGTTTTTTTTAAAAAAAATGAGGGATAGTTTTGTTTTTTTATACTAAAATTTAATTACATTTTAACCTCTTGGTCCTACGAAGTGAATTTAGAATCACTTGATCCTTTTCTATATATAAAATACTCCAAAGGTCTTTAACTGTGATTTTTCCTATTAATAACAATAATATGGATTAATAAAAAGAAATATTATTATTTAAAAAATTTAAAAAATAAAAAAATATTGCATAAAAAAAATAAATTGATAAATATTGAATGGTAAAGCAAATATGTCAAGGCGTCACAAAAAGCTACAGAGCCAAATAAAACAACAATATATTAGTTACAAACAAAATCAGCCCAACAAAAGAAAGCAAAATGGGAAAATCTCACCCAATTCCCAATCTCAAATCCATCCCTAAATGTAAATGTAGGCCTAGATTCAAAGAAACCAGCAACCATGACATCAATTACTAGAATGTTAAATAAAGGAACTGACCACTTAAACGATACATATTCTTACAAGTGTCAATCGGGTGATCAACCGCTTTATTACTTTTGCCTTAAGTGAAAAAAACAGAATACTCAATATTGGAGATCATGAAGTCCCCATATTATCCAAAATCACACCCCATACATATCCATTCACGAAGCTTGAGTCAATAATCACCCACACAATTTACCAGGGTCATACAATCATTTTGGAAAATAATTTTTTCATACCCCAAGTCTACAGCCAGTTTCATTGATTTCTTTAAGGCCATTCAGACATAAAGGCAAAGAATGATTAATTTGAAGAAAAATTCACTCCCAAACTAAACATATATTGTCAAGGGCAAAGAAATAGCGTATGTTCATTTAACATCAGGGGGTTAAAAAAAAAAAAAAAAGCACCAAACAAGCATTTGAGATGAATTATTTTTCTTACGCACATATTGCCTCTTATAATTATTAGCCTGTCGAACATGCTTAAAATTCAGGTTACCAAAAAAAAAAACATGATTAAAATATCATTTCATCCATTTCTTTTTATAAGGACATGTTAACAATTTTAAATTAAAAAATTAATAAAATTCAAGCATAGGATTTGGATTTTTTTATTAATTAAAAAACAAATAACATATGAAGCCAAAGTACTTTCATCCAACGCTGCTGGAGGTAGCTTTTACATTTTTAGTTTGTGTAATGAGTGATATTAATTCATTAACTATCCGTATTACCCATCTTGCAGCTAATTATATTTTGTTCCCACCATTGAACAGAAACTTTCTTCTAGTCCACCTTCTTATTAACATAAGACTTATATTTTTTAAAAAAAAGTATGATTGTAGAGGTTTTTAATCATTGATATATTATAAATGTAATCTTGTTATTTCACAATAAATTTTGATCTTGTTATAATTTAAATTTTATATTAATTATACATTATTTTATTATATATATTATTTATCACATCAAATTTTATATTATTTATATATTTTTTGACAAATCAAGTTTTACATAATAAAAATTACATACCATAAGATCCATGTCTTTTTTTAGTAATTATATCTTTAAAAATATATTTCATTATACATCATCTAAATAACTTTCAATTTATTAAATTAATTTTTGAAAAAATATATATAAACACAAATCTTGTTATGAATAACTAACTTTCAATTTTTTTTTTGTTCGACGTATCTAACAACCTGAAATTGCAATTAATCTTTTAAAAAACTTAAACATACACTATTTAAGGGTTAAATAAAACTCAAATTTAATAAAATATTAGTCTCAAAACTGTTGGCTAAGAATATACGAGGAAATAAAAAAAAAGAATTATATATAGGTCCTATACAAGAAAAAATGACCTTAACTCACTTATTAAACTCACTTATTAATAGATCTTAAAGTAATGAATTCTTTTATGTGGGATTTTAACATTATTTTTCTAAAAAAAATTCACTTTTGTCAAATAAATTGTTAAGAAATCAACTTCTGATAACCTAAAATCCAAAAACACATTAAAGCAAGTAGAAGACGTCCATGCATATAAATCAGAATTCTGGGAAACGAAAGCGATGCCACCCAATCCCCACTACTTTATGCCGAAACCAAGACAAGCAACTTCCAATCACAATCCGGAAAGCAAAATCTGAAGTTCTAATCCTCGACCCAATGAATGGATCATTAGCTTTTTATGCCAACCTCTTCAAAAAAAAAGAACTTATCTTAAAGTGCTTTTTTCTCCCAAAAAAGAACTGTTCTGCAGAGCATCACCACCAAAATGTCTTTGGTGATAACTTTATGGAAGCATCACCGCCAAAAAAATAAGAGAGCTTATTATAAAAAATTAGATGATTATTTTTGATCATGTTTTTAAAGAAGTAAATAAATGTATTAATTTGCTCACGCTGAGAACTTTACATGATAACTATGACCTCTCTATTTATAATGATCTGACTATAGGATGTAAAAACATCTTGGACTCTGATATGTCTTAAATTTTGTAATCCTAGCACGGTCTTGATTGTGTCTTTTTATTAAAAAAAAAACTTTATGGGGAAAAATATCACATAAGGATCCCTATAACTTTTTAATAGCAAAGAATGATCCTATAATTCTGAAATATTGCCGCACTTTCTTAGGATCTAACTGAAAATAAAATTTAGGGGGCAAGATCATATTACTACAAAAAACATAGCTGAATGAATATCTGTTGGTTACTAATGTATAATTACTTGTTAATATCCAAAAGATTGCTTATTTATTTGGAATTAATACTTGTACAATTATTACTTACCCCATCTAGTTAATAAACAACTTAGAAAAATAGATAGAACAAGTTTAATTGTATAAGTATTGATCATGAATAAACAAATAACCATTCAAGTAGTAATAAGCAATTATAAGTTCATATCAAGTGGACATTTGTTCAACCATGTTTCATGTTCACTTAACAGGGTTGACTAGGTCTTTTCTCCCTAAATTTCATTTTCAATTATGTCCCAGGAAGGCAGTAATTTTTTAGAATTATAATGTCTTTCTTTATTATTAAAAGGGTTAAATGGCAAATTTGTCCAGAAACTTTTTCTTTAGAAGCGCAATGCCTGACAACCTAAACATTTTTTTAAAGCATTTTGCCCTAAACTTTTTAAAAAGAAAACATTTTTGCCCTACCGTTAAATATAAAAAATGTTGACCATTAAATTAAAATTTGACAAAAAATTAAATGGCATATTTGCTTTAGAACTTTTTTCCCAAGGGATTTGGGTATCCTAAACTTTTATTTGGAGCTTATTTACATCAAAACTTTTAAAAATGGAACAATTTTGTCTTCCCGTCTTCTTTATCATCCTCTTCTTCTTCCTTTTCCTCCTCCTCTTCTACCAGTTACTCTCACACTACCATAAATTTGAGTCCAAATGTGAAGTTAAAAAAAAAAATGGGTGTTCGAAATTTGCAAGCCTCGCAAGAAATCTTGCATTTGGCTCAGCACTTTCAGCCTGTGGAAATGACTGCTTAAGCCTACAACATCACCGCTCTATCTATCAAAGGCAAATCCATTCTTAACTTTCTCTAGATTGCCATAATTCTCCCTTAACTTGCCATGTGCTCCTCACATAACATGCTGCTGCTTTTGCTACTGTTGTTGTGGTCAAGTTTGATGCTATGAAGCTCTCAAAAGCGTCTAAGTCAAAGTTGAAGTCCGCAGAGTCATCATAGTTGAGTAAGATTGTGGAATTGTCAAATATAGAAGAAGAAAGCTTTCATATGGCTAAGTTCATTTGAATTGACTCAACAAATAGTTGATCATTTTTGGGTATAGGTATGGGTTTGGATGATTTGGAACTACATGTTGTTGTTCTTGCTTGCTTTTTACGGAATTGTTCTTGCTGCTATTATTAAAGCTAATGGAGGTGTTTTTTTCTATCTAGGTGGATTTTTTTTATTTTTTTTTTAAAATACTGTATGGCTACAAATGGCAATTAAAGTCAAACTAACGATCAATACTGATGGCATGGCAAAATTGCTCTCCTTTTGAAACTTTTAGGGCAAATAAGTTTCAAACAAAAGTTCAGGATACCCAACACTCTTAGAGAAAAAATTTCAAAACAAATATACCATTTAACTTTTGGTCAAACTTTAGTTTAATAGTCAACATTTTTTTATATTTAATGGTGGTGCAAAAAGGCTCCATAAAAAAGTTTAGGATGTCAAGTGTCTCTGAAAAAAAAAGTTTCAAGACAAGCTTGCCATTTAACCCTTATTAAAAAAACTAACAAGATCTTTAGATGATGTTTTTCCAATTTTATACTGTTCAAAATCTAGCCTGGTCACTTCTTTTAATTGTTCACCAAATGGGTTTAATTTTAACAATTACTTGGTGTATTATATTCCCTCTAATCCTATATCTAAGTCACGTTATGATAGAAATTGATGACTTTTTTTATAACTTACTTTACATAAAAAATAATCATTATGATTATATAGTAAAATGTTACATATGTGAAAAAAAAATTATTTTTAATGATGATGTATTTAACAAAGATAAATTAAAATTTTCTATGTTTTTCAAACAATATCTACAATTTAACTATGACTCATTAATTTCACTAAGTTTGTTAAAAACGACTTAAATGTAAAGCCGGAGTAATTACATGTTGATCTCATATCAAACCTTTCTCTATCAAACAAATTTCAGGCAAAGGAGAAGCTTGGTTGATATCCTATTTTCAAAACAAAATTGTTTTGAAAAATAAAAAAAACATTTTTTACTTTTATTTCACCATTTTAAATATGTTTTTTTAATAATGATCCAAACAATTTTTTTCATTTTTATTTCTAAAAATTATCCTATAAAATTGTTTTAAGAACACAAAAAAACACAATCAAACAAGCCCTAGAACGAATATAGCTCTGTTTATTTTCATTATGACTCTACAATATATAGTTGTGCGCTACCAAAGCTAACTTTTGAAGATTAATTTATACTTTTACTGTAACTTACTAATACTAAAAAGGAAAATATAAATATTGATCTCTATAGTTTTAACATGTTTTGATATATGTTTTTATAGGTTTTTTTATTGTTCCAAGTCCCTCTAATTTATCTTATCTATAATATTATCCTTTTATTTTTTTAATATGCTGGAAAGACAATGAAATAGTACTAATAATATTAAAAATGTTGAAGACTAACACCATGAATCTTTTGTGCTGATCTAGAATTATACTTCAACAGATTGAAATCTGAAAAGGAACAGAGTAGACAACACTATTAATATATGAAATCACAATTTCAGGGTGCATATGTTAATGACATTACTCACACTTTAACATTGTTAGTGTCATTTCATCATTCTTTTAGACACATTCAAAAATAAAAATATTAATATTGTAGATGAGATAAACTAAAAGGACTTGGAAGAATAAAAAAATTATAAAAATTTATATAAAAACAAGTTAAAACTATAAAGATAAATTCTCATATTTTCCATGCTAAAATATGAAAGATCAAATATTATATGGCAGTGTATTATTACAATAACAAAGTATCCATTGAGTGAAGAGAGAGGCACACGATGATGACGCGAAGCTAAGTTAAGAAAGCACTACTACGGCTACTACAAGGCACAGACAAAATCACCGCTGGTGTCAACATCATCAATGTCAGCATCGGCGTCGATATCATCAAGATCCATGCTTCCATCAACAAAGTGGTCTCCAACTTTATTAGGACCATTATCTGCTGCTTTTCTAGCCTCTTGAATTATTGACAGTATTTCTTCTAAGCTCTGACATGCTTCCATGTTCCTCTCGTCACCACTATCCCCTTCTTCGTTCATGAACTCTATTGGCAAGTTATACACAAACCATGGATGTTTTTTTATTTCTGGGATCGTTATTCTCTGCACATGCGTCACACACACAAATACAAACTTCTAAGTTAATGACAACACACTACATCGTTTTGACAAGATGTATATTAACTTAGGACTGAGACTTTCTTTACGATACCTGCGCGTAATGTGTTCTCAGCTGCTATACATCGAATATATAAAATAATTAAGCCAATAATCTTATAGTCTAACAGCATGTAAGCTCTTCCGTAAAGCGGAGGTTGTGTTTTTAATCCGCTTATAACCTCAAACCATTAATGCATGTCCTTCTAATTCAAACATAAAATAAAATAATTCTATTGTTGTACTTTTTTTACATGACCATCTAACATTAACATACAGGGGTAATTCTTTCAAAAGGCTTTCTGCATTCATGAGAATTCAAACGTGAGACTCATGTTTAAACAATCATAGCCTTTTTATTAACACCAATGTCTGCTGGTTCTGTCGTTTTATTTAAAATTGAGTCCATTTTCTTTTTTAAATAATAATATATCTAATCTTTTTCCAAAAAATTAGATATAATATAAATGCTTAAAATTTAAATGTTATTTTTCATGTTGACAGATATAGAACATCTCTCATTCTACATTTTATTTTGTTTAAAATAAAAGGAAGCAAAATAAAATAATATTTTGAAGTATTCATACCTAACTGAAAAAATTAAGAAAACAAGCATATGGAAATTCATTACTCTGTTCATTAAGCCTGGTGAAAGTGCTAGGAATGATATCACCAAATACTAGAGTCAGGGTATGGGTTGAGTTACATAGATTAGTCCAAATAACCGGTCATAATTAAGGGTTGGATTAGATTAAAAAAATTAACCCTGTCGGTTAGATTTGACCTATTTAACTCATATTATTTTTCAAAAAAAAATAAAAAAAAAGGTGTGGCATTGTGGTCGATTCATGACTTTTGATAAATTGATGGGTAAGGCTTGACTAGTTCAATTCATATATTTTATACAAATTAAAAAATAATGAAGTAATATTATATTGGAACTTATCATCATTTTCATTTATGTGTATTTTTTTAATTTATAAAAATAAAATAAAATGAATTGGTAGGTTAGCCTAGTTAACTCATTAACTCTAAACGGTTGGATTGGATTAAAATTTTTTTAACTCACATAAAAATGAGTGAAACTCAATATGAAATTTTTTTTTTTATATGATCCGAGTTCATCTATATTCTCAATTCTACCAAAGATTATATTTAAAAAAAAAAAGTGCTGACGCTAAATGCATGAATTAATGTTTACCTTTTCAGGGTTGGCCACAAATATTCTGGATAAAAGGTGTCGGCATTCTTGGGAGACACGAACGTAATTTGGAATAGAATAGTGGACGCTAAGGATTCTCTGTCAAAAATATCACCAGAACACCAATTGCAGACAACAACAATACATGAGTGATTAAGAATAATAATACACTTGGAAAAGTCCAACCAAATTAAATGGCCAAACTAATCATGATAAGAGTTTGTTAAAGGACGTGTTTGGTAGCACAACTAATTAATTACTTACCTGAAGTGTTTTTCTGAAGTTTCTTGGGTCTTCTGGATCTTCAAAAGGATAAGCACCAACAAGCATCACATATAAAGTCACCCCACAAGACCAAACATCCGCAACCTAATTATTCTCAATGGATAAGAATAATGTGTTCATCAGTTACATTTGGCCACTAATCACAAGATTCCAAGTTTGATGTTTCAATGGGATTATCAGAATCGTCCTTTTGGATTAAAATTAACAGAAAAAGAAACAAAATTTTGATGTAAAATAAGTAAATTACCTTTCCATCGTATTCCTTTCTTGACAATACTTCTGGGGCAATATATGCAGGTGTGCCAACTGTAGATTTAGGCTGAGAGTGCAGAACAGAAGACTGCATAAAGAAACAAGATTGTGACAGAACAAAACTTAATAATTGAGTCTCATCGATAAGATTAAGAGATGAAATAAGTAAATTAATCCTTGCCTTTGAGTAACCGAAGTCACATATCTTGAGTCTTGGTGCTGGGCTTCCATCTAACAGTGTATTTTCAAGCTTGAGATCTCTGTGACAGATTTCCTGAAGCAAATGGATTTTTCAATACAGAAAAACTCTACACGCCAATCATGAGAATTATTACAACAAGAGAAGTACCATGGAATGGCAATAGCTCACGCCAGAGATCAATTGTTGAAAGAAGTATCTTGCCTGTGTAGAGCGAAAAGTAAACGATACTGAGATGTCCATGTACACACACAAACACACTTGTGTGTGTCCGTGCAATATAACAGAGACTATGATAAGTTGGTGTGATTCTGTGTGCAGGTTTTTTAAACTTGTTTGCGAATAAAAAATCAGTTGACTAATATTTATAGATATAATGGGTTGTTTGAAAAAAGCACTATCAAGTAGAGTGATTGAAGGTTTGGGTCATCAATTATCAATTATTATAATTTTAATTAACTAAAATTAAACTACCTCGTCCTCACTGAATCTTCCCGCATTACATATTCTTTCAAAAAGTTCTCCCCCAGCAGCATATTCCATGACTATGGCTAAATGAGTTGGAGTCAGCAAAACCTGCGCAACGAAGAGCCATTCCATCAAGTACGGAGAAGGAATATAAACTCGTGTTTCAGAGTTTAATAGTTGAGATCGGAAATGGCTCATACCTCCTTAAATCGAATGATATTAGGATGTTTCAAGGATCTATGGTTTGTGATCTCCCTTTGTACATGCTCGTCAATCTGCAGAATCATAGGGATGGGGAAGAAGGTAAGAAGAAGGAGAATGAAGGATCCGAGTATTAAGGAAATTCAATAAGACGAGAAAATGGAGAAATTAAAAGAGAGAAAACGAAGAACCTTGCAGCCTCTCTCAATGAACTTGACGGCGAAGAACTCGCCGGTTCGTTTCTCTCTGACCAGCTTGGCAACACCGAAATTTCCAGACCCAATATCTTTAATAATCTCATACCGTTCCATTGCAAATATCTCTCTTGTATTTCTTGTTAGCTTCGATCCGACGTGATTGGGAGGAGAATCGAGTTGAGAAGAAGAAGAGAGAGTATTGGGATTTGAGAAGAGGACTTGAGTTGAGTGTGAGCGGAAGGCGGGTGCGTTGAGAAATAGGGACTCAGTCGCGGGCATAAGGATGCTGAGTGAGAGAGCAGAATGACAAGAACCGCCAAAATGACACGTGGAAGGAGTTGAGTGGTGGGAACTGGAAGCAGCCAAAAAACAATTTATCCGACGTGGTCCTTGATTGCTCGGTTATTTTGCGTGGGAAAAAGGTAATAGAGGAGTGCTCGTTAGCCTATGACGTTGAACATTTTCTCGTATCATAAATGCGAGTATCCAATGGCCAATATTTTAATACTCTCTGACGTGCTTCTCCCCAACGGCGAAAGCACGGACCACAATAATATTTAAAATAATACTTCCTGTGGATCAAAATATGAAATATTAATAATTAATTTATGATTTTTTTTAAAAATATTAGTTAGGATTTTAATTTTTTTAAAAAAATTGATATCTTTTTAATCTTATCTTCATTAAATATCATATATAAATATTTTCGTAATAATAATTAAAATTTTGAAGTATCATTTTTTTTAAAAAGAATAATAAATAAAGTAGATGTATACTTTAAAAAATAATTATAAAAATTACTTAATATTATGTATTTTAAATTAAATAAAATTTAAAAAAACAACCTATATTATTTCAAGGGAGAGTACTATTTCCGTCTTACTTTCATGAGACACTCTTAAATAAAATTATGTATATTAATAAAATTTATTAAATATATTTATAATTTTATTAATTAAAAAATAAAAATAAAAATAAAAATTTAAAAATTTCCTTCATTTAATTATTTTTAAAATAATATTAAAAATATAATACTAAAATTAATATTAAAAAATATTATTAATTAAATTTTATTTTTGTCAAAGCGTATTATATTTTAAAATTTTTATTGTTCCTAAAAATGTTTAATAAATTCAGACAAATTAGGATTTAAATTTTTATTCAATACAATTTAATTCTTACAATTTATTAAGTTATAAAGACTGATTTTATTATAAATACTAAATTGTTTCAACTTTTGAGTCAAAATCGAAGGAATGAATGAATGGATAAATCAAAACTCCTATTATTGAACAAATAATAATAAAATATTATCAAAATATATAAATAATAATTAAATTTCTTAAAATATTATAATTTTTGTGAAATCCTTAAATACCTTTCTAACATTAATAATTTTAAATTAAATAATTAAATTATCCTTTATTTAAAATATAAATAATGGGTCTGACTCCATTTTTTAATCATAAGTTTTATATAAGCAACAATAATTTTTGTTTTTTGAATTATAAAAATTAAATAAAAAATTATAAATTTTTATGTAAATTTTTTTATAATTAATAAATAAATTTTAAAAAATAACCAATATCAATCATAATTTTTATTTAAATAATAATCATGATTTTGATTTTGTGAATCGTAAAATTTGAATAAAAAATTTTAATTTTTCACATGAAATTTATTGTATTATTGAAGTCTAAGTTATAAAAATAATTAATTACAACTTTTTTTAAACAACCACAATTTTTATTATATAAATTATAAAAATTGAATAAAAAATTACAATTTTTTATATAAAATTTTTTTATTATTGAAGTTCAAGTTATGAAAATAACCAATCATAACTTGTGTTTGAATAATCACAATTTTTATTATGTAAATTGTAAGAATTAAACAAAAAATCATAACTTTTCATGTAAAATTTCTTTTATAATTGAAATTCAAGTTTAAAAAATAACCAATTATAACTTTTATTTAAGTAATCATAAATTTTATTATGTAAAATATAAAAATTAAATAAGAAACCACAACTTCTCACGTGAACATTTTTATTTTTTTTATTTTAAATAAGGAGCAATTTAATCATTTAAACTAAAATTATTAATGTCATAAAGATATCTAAAAATTTTAAAGAAATTATAATATTTTGAAAAACTTAATTATCGTTTCTATATTAAAGTGAAATTTTATTATCAATTTCTTTACTTTTTTTTTCTTATTTTCTTTTAAGGAGAAGCCAAGAAACATAAAATAGGGTGAGAGGGGTGAGGATAGCAATTCGCAATTGGCAACTTTCCCGCAGTGCTTTCATTCCGTAAAAGTAAGCTGCGAGAAATAAGGGACCACTATTTGTATTTATATTATTTTTAAAAAAATAGTTAATTAAAATTTTAATTTTAATTATTTATATATTTATATAAAATATTTAATTAAAATATTTTACAGCGAGCTCTTGAACACGACAACAAAGTGGTGAGAAGAAAGTTGCGTTGTTTACAAACTTTTATCTTTAAGAGTACTTTTTTCTGATTTTATATATAAAATATTTTAATAAAATTAAGAAAAAGTAATTAAATCTTTAATATTATCAGAGAAAAGAAAAAAAAACTTGTTCTTAATTCCTTATTAAATAAATCATTTAAGAAAATACATATTTTTAGTTCCAATGGTCTTGTAACCTATAAGCAGGAGGTAATAAGTTCAATCTCCCTCCTAAACTTAGGTCATTTATATATGCCTTTTTTTTTTTAGCAAAAAGATCAGTTTGAACCCACAGAGAAAGAGTTCCAGAAAACGTGAAATATAGAAATTTAGTATCAAAAGGACATTATATCAGAAAACTCTAAATATAACGACAAAGCAAAAAATTGATCAACTTCCTGAAAAATTCTATTTCATTCCACTCTTTAATTAGGAAAAAAGTTAATATCAGGTAACATTTTATAGACAAATAAAACTAAAAATTTAGAAAACCATAGTTAAAAGAAATCCTGATTGATTCATTAAGCTCAAAGGGCTATTAATAAGCAATTAGATACTTCTCTTATTAAAAGACTAATTAAAAATCACAATATAAAAATTCGGCTGGGTTAACCCATCTTGTTGAACTAATAAACTGTTAAATTAATGTTTTGAACAATTTAACAAAATATTTTATTTATAACCAGTTTAATCACAATATTAATATTGACTATTAACTCTTAAATCAATAACTTGATCAATTCAATGATCAGACTGTTTTTTAATGCTTCATTGAAAATACCTAACAATAGTTCAAATTAATATAAATATACCACTTAGTTGACGAGATTGCATGTTTGGCAGATAATATTTTTATTTATAAATGAAGAGTTAAAAATGAAAACTGAAATATAATTAAAATGAACAAACGAATATCATTAATCTTGAACTTCTCACGTTGTACTATTTGCCTTTAAGAATCTTCCACGACACTTAAACTTCACACTCTTGGCAATATATCTCTTCATGACTTCATATTTGACTTTGTTCTTATAAAGCATTTTAAACTATTCAGAAGTTGTTTTGAATTATTATTCCGGTTCATGAATGATGGCTCATCACAACATGCATTCAGGCTTAAATATGAAAGATTATGATCCAATTTGTTTTCTTTAAGGATACTCCCTGTAATTCTCTTTATAGGATAGAGAAAGAATTTTTTTTTAATTTTAATTATAAGTCACATCATTAAATTTTTATTATAAATTTTTTTACTCTTCATTAAATATTAAAAAGAAAAAATATATCATTAAAGTGTGTATATTTAATAAAAATAAAGTTAAGAACTTATTAAATTTTAAGATAAAGTTAATAAATTTTAAAAAAAAATTTAATACTGATAAAATATATTAAAAGTAATTCATAAATAAAATTAAAAGAGTATATATTTATTTCTTAGGCTTCAATTTGGTGAATTGAGCCTTAAACACGAACGATAATCTCTTGTATTTAAATAGCGATTTTCTCTTGCATATTCATTTACTTGAATGACTTGGTGTTTGTTGACATGATAACTTTAGATGTCACCTCAAATTCCACATTGGACGCCATTTGGATAATCCCTGGGAGGCAACCTGAGATCACTTGCCCACTTATAGAAAATTGTATAAAAGGTTAAAATTGAAAGAAAATAGTTAATAGTCTGCATTTTCATGTCAAATGATTTATAGAAGGAAACATTAATTTTTTTTTCCAGAAGATAACTTTAATGCAGGAACGAAATGAATATATATAAATCATGATACTATATAATTAGATTATAATGCCATATTCATAATTTTAAATCTTATTAATAAATTCATAATTAATAAAAGTGTGTTTAAAATTTTTAACAAAATATTCTTAGTAATAATGTTACAATCTAGACTCATGTGCAGATTTTGAAAATAAAAAATATTTTTATAATTTAAAAAAAATGAAAGGAGGTGAGCATATTTTACTTAATATGTATGGAAAATTTTAAGGGATGATTAATTTGAAATACTGGCAGCAATCACTTAACCATGAATACCATACACATGGTACCGGACAACTTTATTCGTTCATCATGAGGCAATATGGTGGTCGAATTATTAGATATTTTATTTATTTATTTTGCCAACGAACTAGTTGATCTGAAATCCAATCAATTGACAAATATACTTAACAAATACAGTTTTCTTTTTTTTTAAAAAAAAAAAAAAGGTGGGGGGTGGGAGTTTTGACGGTGGAGAAGGGCGCTGCGTTGCATTGCGTTGGTGTTGGAGGAGAGGTGGTATGATGACGTGGAAGGAGCTGCGACGAGGAAGGTGAAATGGTGGGCGGTGGGTGTGGGGCCCACCACTAACGTTAGGAAGGAGAAGGTGGGGCCTCTCTTTATGTAAATTGGTTGGATATCTCTTGGAAGAAAGCGAAGCAGAAGCGTGCGTGCATCACGATGTTGTAGTCACCATCATTCATCAATCATCAGCCTGTGCGGATGGGAAGCCGAAGTCCGCCCTTTTTATTTTATTCTAAATTATTTTATTTGAAGGAGAATTTCACTGGGACCCTTCCAAGGAACATACTAACTATTGAGACCCAAAACATTTTGAAAATACATTGTAGGCCCAACGCATTTCAATGTAATGTTTTGGCCTTTTAGGTGTCAATTATTAAAATGCCCTGCTCATTTCTTTTTTTTTTTTTTTGGGAAGAAAAACATTGTCACGATCATCGACTGCCGAAGCTCGATCATTTGCAGGAGGCTACCACCGCAAGTGGTTGGACCAAAAAGGCCAATAGGAGATTTTCCGGAATATAAGAGAGTATTGTACCAGCAAGCCCTTATACTATATTCTCTATATTAAAAAATATAAAATATTTTTAATTAAATTTTACTCTTAATAAAATAGTTATTTATTTTTGAATCAATTCTATCTTTTTATATTTATTCATATTTAATAAAATATTTTATTTTAAAATAAATATAAAGTGATTTATTTAATAAGGACACTTTTTAAAAAAATATAATGATTACATCTTAAAATAATAAAAATATTTTATATTTTTTAATGTCTAACTCCTTAAAAAATGTCTTATGTTTTAAATAAAAAGAGTGTATATATATATATATATATTCAAATATCACCATTGGTCATTGTAAATTTTGAATGACTTGTTGTTGATGCTTGAATAATCACTTATTAATTTTTGAACATATGGCTTGTTAATATTTAAGAAAATTATCAATTTTCAAAGACTAACTTAGCTTATTTGATTTTTTTTAACAACTTTTTCATTCAATATTAACAAGTAATTAATATTATATTAAATAATATATATATATAATATAAATTTATTTTTCAAAAAAAATTTCATCGGCATTTGTTTATTATGGAAGATGTGTTAATATATGAGCAATCACTTATCAATATCTGAACATGACTTGTTATTATTTAAAAACAAAAGTTGTCAATTTTCAAATGCCAATTTGTTGGATTTTTCATAATTTATTCCTTCAATATTGATAAGTGATCAATTTTATGTTATATATCATGTATATATATATATTATAAATTTATTTTTCAATCATTTTCTTGTTCTTTTATTAATTATGGATGAGTTCCTTTATATATCAAAATAATCACTTGTCAATATTTAAATATGACCTGTTAATATTTAAAAAAAATTTCAATTTCCAAATTTTAACTTGTTCAATTTTTTTACAATTCGTTCCTTCAATATTAATGTGTAATTATTTGAATATTAACAGAAAATACTTTTTTTGGTGAAATAGAAAATACCATTTTAATTAATATAATAAATACTATTTAAAATTTTTAAATGTGTTTTCAGGGTCGATCAAACATAATCCAATCTTAAAAAGATATCTTATATTTTTAATAAAGGAAGTGCTACCTTTCAGTTTTAAAATATTAACTTTTTAAAGTTTAAGAATTAGATTAAGAAATAAAATTAATATATTAAAGTAGTGACTACGTTGCCAAACATCTCTCTAATTATTTTTAATAATTGCAAGTTATTGTAATAAATAATTGTATAAAAAGAAAAATAATAATAAATACTTTTATATTTTGTAAAAATAAAATTAAACAATTTTTTCTTAAAAAACCCACTCTATATAGTTTCAATTTTCAAACGGATGGAACTACATATTTCTTTTTTTCTTTCCTCATAAGTTGTTCCTTTCAAAAAGAAAAAGAAAAAAAAAAGAAAAAGAAAAATGATTTCGTTGTCATGAATTTCGGTCATCGGTCAACTTATTAGCCACGTTTCGTTAATACCACATCCACGTGCCAATCTTCGCGGCTTGTCGTCTAGCACTCATTGCAATTAAATATTGCACCCGTGGATGCACGGAACATTAATTCTCTCTTTGATTTGATAAAAATGGATAGGAATGAAATGGAAGAGATATTTTAATGACTTTAATTTAAAAAAAAAACACATCTTCTCTTATAAACAATGAGTTTAAATTAAAGTAATATTATAAAAATATAATTAATAATTGATTAAGTACTTTATGTTAACAACCGACAAATTCTTCTAGGGGACACTCTATAATAAGAACAAGAGTGAGCGTATAATAAGGGTGTTCAAAATTGATCCAAATCAAAATGACCGATCCAAACTAATTCAAACTGATTAAAACTGAACAATAATCAAGCCTGCTTCAGTTTTTTATGATATGGGAATTGATTAGTTTGGTTCAAATTCAGTTTTGAGTATAAAAAATTGAACCAAACTTGATTAAAAAATATCACTTATTTATTTATAAAATATATAACTATTTATCTACAAGAAGCATTTTATTTTAAATCTTTTATAGTAATAGATAAACATTTTTAAAGGACTTGAATGAAAATGCATAATATTAAATAATTATAATAATGATACTATGACTATCATTTAATCATTTACAACTCGAAAGCCTCAATATTTAATTTATCTACAAGAAGTATTTTGTTTTAAATTTTATATAATAAGTTTTTCATTATTTATTAGAATATAGATATATAGATAAATATTTTCAAAGAACTTGAATGGAAATGCATAATATTAAATACTTTTAATCTTAAAAATTTATACCAATTTTTATGATTAATTATTGTTCTTACATTAAAATTTTATTATATTTTTACATCTCTATTTGTGAAAAAAAGGAGCAAAAAAGAATTAAATTTAATTTTAATACATAACACCATTATGAAGATGGAAAAAGAAAAAAAAATAAGTGCATTGAAACCCGATGTAGACTTTAACCAAACCGAATCAAACCAAAAATTAAACCAAATCAAACTAAACTTCATAAAAATCGATCAAGTTTCAATTATGAGTAAACTAAATGGTTCGGCTCGGTTTGGTTTTTGATCAAAATCAAACCAAATCGAGCCTATGAACATCTTTAGCGTACAATAAGAGTATAATTTAAAAATATATAAAATATACCTAATACCTCAACTTTTAGACTAGGTAAGTTTCTAAAAAATGACATATTATGGTTGAAGAGGAGTACATATTAAAAATTTTATATGTTAAGTTGTGAATTAATGTGCATCCTAGATATTAAAGTATTGTGCAAATAATATCTTGGACTTTAAACTCTTAAAATGTGTAAAAACTCTCATCAATTTATAAATTCCAAGTGCCTGAAATATTGCCGTTAAGTTGAAAAAAATTATCGTTATTTTTAAAAGTTAAAATGAGTTTCACTCCAGTATATAATTGGGTCGCGTAACTATAAAAGTAATGATTGTTTTTTCTAACTTAACGGTGACATTTCAGGCATTTAGAGTTTAAAAGTTAAGAGAAGTTTTTAAATGTTTAGAGAGTTTAGGGTTTAAAATGTTATTTGTATAATAGTTTAAAATTAAAGATGCTTATTAACCCTTTGACTTCTTTTTTTTTTTTTGAACTATTGCCCACATGACCTACATCTATGTAGATCCCACAACTCCCACTACCCCTAACCATAAATTTTTTTAAAAAAAAAAAGTACAAAAAGTCAAATGGTACCGTAGGAAAACAATAGTATTTCGAATGCAACCAACTCATGAGTATAGAAAATTGAAGCGAATTCACCAATTTTCTCTTGGGAGTAAAATCCATTATTCACAACGTCAGAGGGAAATCCATACCCAAAATTCATTAATACTTGGGTAGCTTCGTCGCCGGCATGATCTGGCAGCGACAAACACTTGTTATCCATTGCAATCAAAGATGAATCTGAAATTCTTGAACCTTCCTGAGACAAGGCCATCATACTTGAGCTTGCGTTATTAATTTCTGAGATATCCATGAAACTCGGACTGTATAATTGAGTCGGATCGAAACTGATCATGGTGTGAGTGTTAATGTAAAACCCAGAATTTGCATCGGTCAGGATGGGCAGAGTTGAGCTGGGAGATGAACTCTGGTTTTGAGGAGCAGGAAAATCTGAATTTTGGCTTTGAGTCTGAACATTGTGAGTCAGTAATGGGGTCGAAGGAAGATTAATGCGACTGTCTGTCATTGTTTTGAGGTTCACTTTTCCTGCCATTAGCTTCTTCTTCAACTTGGTGTTCCAGTAGTTTTTCACATCATTGTCTGTTCTAACAGGAAGCTGAGAGGCTATGGCCGACCATCTAAAGAATAACAAGAAAAAATCATGTGATTAAGTGAAGAAAGACTTGCAAAATGGGGGAAAATATCGATGATTATTGGAAATTATAGTTGCCTGCTTCCCATTTGCCCATAAAGGGTAAAAATAATGTTGTCCTCTTCTTCAGGGAAACCTCCGTGTTTGATGTCTGGCCTTGGGTAATTGAGCCACCGTAGACGGCAACTCTTGCCACATCTCCGAAGGCCTGTAATGTAAATACTATACGGGAAAACAATACTATATAAAGATATAGATAAAGATTCAATCCCTTGTCAATTTACTTTCTGAACTTATGCTACACGGGAAAAGGCTAGTATGATTAGAATTGTTATATTTCAATTTCTTTCTGCATCTCTAATAAATAATTTAAATTTGAAAATCATAATCTTGATATCCTTTCATCAGATATTAAGGGTTTTTTTTTATAAATAAAATAATTAATTCTCTGTAGATTTTTGTAAACTGACTCATACGATTGAACTGGAGTATATTAATATTTCTCATTTTTCTACAATAGAATGTGTGCACAAGATCTTTGGTAATATATATTTTTTTAAAAAAATATAATTTTAAGTTCCTACACTTTATTCTCATTTTGTTATTAATTCCTATATTTTTTTTAATATTTTATCTTCCTACATTTTTTTCATATTCTAGGTCACTTAAAGGTCCCTACATTTTATTCATAGAGGGACCTAAAATACTAAAAAATAAAAGTATAAAGGCTTAGAATATCAAAAAAATACAAAAATTAATAGTAAAAAGCGAGTAAAGTACAGGGACTTGAAGTTAGATTTTTTCTTTTATTATTTAACATATGTTTTGTAAAATTAACTATTTTTTCAGTTTATATATTAGATAAGAAAAGTTTATTAACTACTTATATGTAGTATGATGATAATTTTTTTAAAGTAGAGCCAGTAATTTGGGCTAAACTTGAGGGGTCAGCCTAAACCAATCCAAAAAATTTAAAGCCAAATCTAAAAAAATATTAATTTTTTATTGTTTGGGCCTATTCGGAGGCCCAAATAAGCCTGAAAAAATTTAAGCAAGCTCAACCCCGAGCGACTTGAGGAAATTCGAGCCAAGCTTGATCAGGTTCGGGCTTGGCCTAAATACCTAAATAAAAAATAAATTTTAAAAAATATATAAAATATGATAAATATTAATTAATTTTTTTTAGTTTTATATCATTTTATATCAAAATACTATATATTTGAGTGTATTAATATAGTTATTTTTTTAAAAAAATAAAAATAGTTATATTTTCATATTTTCATATTTTTAATTAATAAAACATCTCAAAATAATATTTAAAATATATATTAATATCAATTTTTATTTTTTAGATCCATTTTTTTATAAAAAGTTTTGAGTCCTATACATCATTTGCTTATAAAAAAAATTAAATTTCTATTTTTTTATAAATTATAATTAATTTTAAAAATAAAAATAATTTTAAAAATAAATTCGGGCATGGATTTCTGACTCCACTACTAGATAGACATAATAAATAAAATAATATTCTTGAATAATTACTTGGTTATTGTTCATGCTAAATTTGATTAAAAATTAAGAATAAATAAGAGCAAAAATTTCTTATATGTAAGAGTTAAACAATATAAAAAGTTAAAGAAAAATGATTCAAAAAGATAATATTTTACTTATAATTAAATAATTTTTTTATATAATATAATGATGGCTATTTTTCTTATATTCATAAAAAGAAAAGTATAATTTATTCAAAAATTTATTCAAAAGTTATTAAAAATTTTGAACTAATCGAAATAATAATTTTAAGTTAGTAATTTAACTGCGATTAAATTGAGATAAACTTAATTATAATTAAAATAATATAATTTAATTAAATATATAAAACATTCATATATGACATGATAAGAGCAATATTTAAACAATAAGACATTAATTTGCAAGTAAACAAAACATTCAAGAATAAATTATATATAATACAATAAAATAATAACAGAGCTACTTAAGTATAAGGATAATAAGTTATTTTTTATTTTTTTAAAGTTAAAATAATATTTTATACTTAATAAAATTTTTTAAAATTAAAATTGATTCAAAAAATAAAGAAAAAAATATTTTTAAAAAGTTTCAAGTATTCAGGTCAGCTCGAATAAGCTTGAAGCTAGAAGGTGTTAGAGTCAAGTTTGTCTATATAAGTTTTTTAAAATAGATAGGATATTTTAAGCCCGATCTGAATAAATCTAACTCGAATTGAGCCCTACTCGAATAAGCTCAGTTCATCTGAATTACCGAATCTATTTTAAAGTATAAAAGAAGTTTGAATATTAGACCTCTATCTCCAATCATTCCAAAATCTTAGCATTTAAAATAGACCAACAGCCCCTCCATTTCTTTTTTTTTTTCCTTCCACTTTCCCAATCATCACCATTCATTTAGTAAATATCCCCGCTCAACCCAAAATCCTAGAGTTTGAAATGGACTAAGGGCTTTTTCATTTTTTTTCCCTCTTTTTCCCTCCACTTCTCCAATATGTATAACCTAGTAATACTTTTATTGTCCCATTCCAATGAAATGATAGCCCGAAGAAAATTAAAAGATAATACTTGTCTAAATGAAGGATAGACAAAAAAATTATTAATTTATATATAATAATTATAATGATCATATAATTTTTTGAAAATTTATCATTTGATCTATGTAGTCCTAATTCAATTATAATTCAATCTCTAAATTTAGATTTGTTACAATTCAGTTTTTATAATTTTAATTTAATTATGACATTGTCATTTTTAACTTGTTGCAACTTAATTCTTATAATTTAACTATTTAAAATACTTGTATCTATATTATAGAAAATAAATTTATAAAAGTTGAGGTTCTCTTTTATTCTGAAACTTTTCCCTTAAAATCTATGGACACCCTAGACTCAACATTGGATCATTTCTATCCTTGGATGTTTGAAATGCACACCCATCATTAATGTGTTATAATGTTTGTTTTTAGTCGAGTGGATCCCATTATTTTTTTATAGCACATTTTTTATAATAAAATATTGGGTTAGGAGTTATTTTTGCTCTTAAGTTTAGAGTATTCACAAACTTTAAGGCAAAAGTTCAGAATAATTACAAATCGTAAGAGAAAAATTTAAAGACAAAAGTGACCCATGATCTAATGTTTTATTATAAAAAATAGTAAAACCCACTCCACTGAAAACAAATGTTATAGTGCGTTAGCAATGGGGTGATGAGGCAAGCATTTGAAATGTTCAAGGGCATAAATAATCAAATGTTGAGTTCAATTACCTGCATACATTAAACTTAAGGTTCAAAAGCAAAAATGATCATTAACTCACTTTATAAAGACAAAAGTTATTTTCAAATTTAAAAATTAAAATTTTAAATTATTAAAACTATAAGAATATAAGGATATAATTGTAGTAAGTTAAAATTTTAAAATTTTGCATACGAGTCAAATTATAAAAGTTGAGTAACAAATTAAAATTTAAAAATTAAATTATAATTATGTTAAAAATTATATGATCAGATAATTATTTTCTTAACTTTATATTTGTTTGGAGGATTTAAAAAAGAAAAATGCTGGGCGGCATCCGTGGTTAAGAAGGAAAGTATTAAAATAGCTGGAAATATCCCTGTTATGTGTCATCCACAACTCAACCATGCTTTACTCTTAAGAAAGAACATGAACGTCAGTGTCAAGTGTGAACTGTTTTTGTATTCTTTAATTTGTTCAAAACCATTATATGTCTCTTCGAAAGATTTGGAGACACGGCTAGCAAACCTGAAAATAGTGAAAGAAGCCAGAATTTCCTTAACCATCATTAAATTCATTTTGTTTTGTGGTGACGGCAGATGTCAAAATCCGGCGGCACCATGACTTTTGATTGCTTCATCAAAGATATTTACCCCTATTATTTATAATAGATAATTCAACAAAAAAATATTGATAAGTTATAAATTATATTTATATCTATGGTGATGCCTCAAACTCCAAACAAATGTTTTTAAAGATATTTGGTATGCTTGTTTACGCTGTAGTTTTAATTTCTTTGGGGTTGTAATCTCAACTCAAACTAAAAAGTTTGAGAAAACTTTATTTAATATTAATGATGAAAATTTTAGAAAATGAGAAGTGTTGAACACCAAATCAAAGTTGCCAACAACAGTTGCACATTCATATGGCTTAAAATTAAAAAGTAAGAGCTAGTCTCTCACAACGTGATAAATTAAATTTTAAATTCTTAATAAAAGACATATTCACATTTAGTATTCGATGATATTTCGAACATGATTGTGTTTAATAGGATTATATATGTGAGCAATGAAAAAAAGCTTCAACAAGCAACTAATAACAACTTTACATAAATTAACAAAGTTAGTTAAAATTTGTTATATCCCTTAAAATTTCAAAATTATCTTTAATAAAAGTTATTCGTTGGAGGAGTTTGTTTAATTAGTTAAGGAAATTTTATAACTAATTAGGGATATTAGGTTAAAAAATTAATGTTATTATAGACAAAACATGTTATATTAAATAATATATATATATATATATAGTGAGAATGGGAGTTAGTAACATTAGGGGTGTTCAACTTGGACCCATCTCGATTGGCCTGATATCATCCCGATCATATCAGGACGGGTCTTGTTTCGGCACAAAAATAATTGGGATGGAACTTTACGGGATGAAATAGGAAAGAGGTTTGAGATAGGATAGGACACGGATTATTATTGAGACGTCTCATCCAGTCTCGAATATTATATATACATTATTTTAAATATATTAATTATATTAATATAATTTATACTATATTAATTATATCAATTATAATTTCAATACTTTCAATTCTTATTTAAAACTAAAGTTTTTTATATTGATAATTTTAATGACATTAAGTAAACATGACAATATCTTTTTTTTATAATATATTAATTATATTAATATAATTTATTTTTATATCTCTCTATTTAATAATTTTTATTTATAACGTGTTTCTTACTTTATTTTCAGAAGAGTAATTAACTTAGTATATCTCCACTAAAGTAAAAGAACAATGATTTGATGTTGTGTTTAACTTACCTGTTGTTGCTATTCTTATAGCCTAAAGATCACTTGTATTTGCTATTATAATGTGTAGTTGTAATTAATGTAATTCAATAATTAACTTTAAATTGTTGATATTATGTACTTGTATTATTTTGATTTTAAACTTAATAAATTATATGATTTAAAATTTTAATGAACGTTATTATCTAGATCTTTCTCTAATATTATTTGATTTATTGGGACGGTGGGATGTCCTGATTTTGTCCCGATCTTGTCCGAACTCTTAATGGGATAGGATGACTTTAGGAATGAGACGGGATACAAGATCAAAATTCAGTCTCGATCTTTTTTTTGAGATAGGACACGGGATGAGAGTGTCCCAATCCCATCCTGTCCTGTGAACACACTTAGGTAACATCATAGCTCTCTAAAATTATAAAAGATCATAGTGACAGGTTGAAGGTCAATGAAGGCCGTCTCTAAACCATGGACAACTCATCAACTCCTTCACACATACTCCCCGTGTATATAAAATACTTTTTAAAACTTTTTTTATTTTTAAACATAAGAGATTATTAACATATTTTTTAATAAATTGATCATTATATCTTTATTAAATTGAAAAGAAAAAAAGATAAATACTCTCATTAATTTATTTTAAAAAAATTTATTTTTTTATTTATAATAATTATAAATGAAATCAAAATGTTACTATACTTTTAATTAAATAATTAATTTTTATTAATTTATATAATTTAATTAAAAATATCTTATATATATGGATGGAAGAAGTAATCTACAACAGGAAACAATAATCATGCCCTTGCACATTATTCCTAGCTGGAGATAGGGCTATATATGGGCTGGATCGGACAGAACATCACCCATACACATTACCTAGATTTTGTTTGAAGGCTTTTTTATTTATTATTATTATTTTTTTTTTAGTTTTTGAGTCATGCACATCTGTCATACCTAATAATTCACAGCAAAAATGCATAGAATTATGTTATTCATGGCTTATGAATAATATAAGTTTCTATATCATACGATAATTAATTATTTATTTAATTTCATGAATTATTGATATAGTAAAAATGTATAAATTATTTTTTATTTTGGTTATTGTAAGTGATAATATTTATGATTAAATTCTAGAAGTCATATGAGCTATGTAAAATATCCTACCGTTAAGGGTTACTAGTCTTATAGATAAAAAAATGCTACAACAAATATAAAATTTTTAAAAGTTCATAAATTATCTGTTAATAAAGTCTTCAACATTGATCATGCACTAGAGTCCATATTCTTGTATCAATTCAAGAAAAAAGAAAGGAGTCAATATTCTTTTAGGTTGTGAATTAAATCTAATTTTTATAAAACACTTGTGGTTTTTTTCCTTTTTGTTTTCAGATTGGTGTGTTAGAATATGTTGCATACGTTTGAGTGTTTTTTTTTTTTGATTTCCGCTATTAGCGTGTAATTAAGCTGATTATTCGTGATTAATAAAAATAACTTGTATTTTGGCCTATAAAAGTATCATTTATCCTCTCAGAGTTTATCCACAATGAAACCGTGCTGATCTACATGTTACTTGAGAGCTGAAGCAACACTTCAATTTTGGTGTAACATAGATGCAAATGTATGATGATGGAATTTGCCATTTATGGACTCCATGAACATATGCCTTCAAGGCTTCAACAATTGACTTCTAATAATTTCTGGCAGCTGAATTAGACTCCTCCATTCAACACAAACCTCATATAGAGTCCCCAGATGAAAAAAAAAAAAGGAAAAAAACTATGAAGACCCAGAATAATAGAAGGTTTAGCGATGCACAAGACAAGGTCTAGCGATTTACTTATTATACATGTTTAACTTTTTATTGTTCTGAGTTTATTGTTATTTTCTCATGTGAGAGCCTTGAATGTGATTATCCCTAAGAAATAATGACACATAATATAGCCGAAGGAGTAAATAATGATACAACGTGAAAAAAATTAATAAATTGTAATAGTACTTGTGAAGAACCTCTAAAAGGACCCTCTGTAAAATAAAATAAAGAAATTTAATCTTTTAATCCTTTAACTTTTAACTCATTTATAATTTAGTCCCTCAACTATGATTCGTTGCGACTCAGTCCCGCAACTATAACTCACTGCAAAACTCAATCCCTCAACTTTTGATTTACCTATAACTCGATCCTTATTTTTTAATTTTTTATCAAATAAGAGGGATAAAAATGCTCATATATTATTTTTAAAATATCCTCTTTCTTATTCATTATAATGAAATATAAGCTAACATGAAAAAAAAATTAACAAAGGTTAGGAACTATTTGTAAGTGATTTAAAAGTTAAGAGACTGAGTATAGGCGAGTTATAATTGAGAGTTGAGTTATAGGTGAGTTATAGTTGAGGGACTGAGTTTACAGCGATCATAGTTGAGGAACTGAGTTACAGCCAGTCATAGTTGAGGGACTGAGTTACAAGTGATTTAAAAGTTGAAAAACTAAAAGTTTAATTTTTCCTAAAAAAAACTTTCTCAAAAAATACATTATTTCAAAATAGGAGTGTGATTTGTAGTTGATGAGTGGTCTAATTCATTTATTCCTAAATGTCTTAACTATAACCATTATTTTATCAACACTTGAAAAATTATCAAGATATATTTTTTTTTTGAAAATTCAAAACAGCAACCACCATCATAACAATCCTTAATTATACTGTTCTTCTTCCAAAAATTGAAATTTGTATTTTCTGAATATCATATAATAAAATCTCTAACATCTTTTAATTAAATCAATCAATTATTATCATGTAAAATACTTATTAGTTATTAAGAAAATGGATTAGCGCCACCCACTGGATCCAGAGTAGTACAAATTCAGTAAGAGAGGGGATTATTAATTGATTAATTCTCTTTCAACCGCACATGATAGATATGTAGTGAGAGATAAGATCAGCCAAAGTATATATCTAAACAGGTAAAAAGAAAGACTATAATATCCGAAACTGGAATATAATAGATATTCCATATCCAATATTATAAAGTATTTTTTAAAATATTACAATAAAAAATATAAGACATTTTGAATGGCATTTTTTAAAATATTATAATAAAAATATAAGATATTTTGAATGGTTCAAGGTATATTTAATAATATTTTTTAATTTTTAATTGAGACAATCTATTAAATAAGTGCAAGCATGAACAAATGTGTAATTTAAAAAATAATTAACAAGTAATTCATATAAAGTATAATTTGATTAAAAACATTTTATAACATTAATCGAAGGAAATAAATAAGAAGCAAAAGCCGCAAACTACTGAATGACATGGAATTGGATTTGATTCACACATTGCATGGATGTTGTAGAGTTTCACATGAATTGGGCTCTCTATTCGTCCTTAATTTTAATGAAAAAAATTATATTAAAGTCTCATATAAAAAAATTAATTATTATAATATTTATTGATAATTGAATAAAATTGTATTAATAATACAATCAATTATTAATGCAATTTTGTTCAGTTATTAATAGATTTTGTAATAATTAATTTTTCTGTATAAAACCTGATTGTAATTCTCCCATTTCAACGTCATAATTATGAGGAGTTATCTGTTCATTATGTTTCACCCGTGATTTCAATTATCAATGTCAAATTATGTTTAGGGTTAGATCATCAGATACAGTTGGATGATTATGTGTCAACTGTCAAATACTGTTTTTTTTATTATTATTTCAATGAACTCAACTTTCAAATACTCCTCCCAGCTCTAGTTTTATTTACATGTTATTTTCAATATATTTGATTAAAATTAAGAAAAAATTTAAACTCATTAATTATATTTAAAAGTTTAATAAGGTATAAATTTTGTCTATATAAAATATATGTACTTTTCTTACTAACATTTAATGGAAGACAAAATAACAAATTTAAAATAAAATTTACTCCTTTCGTTAAAAAATGTAAGACATTTTTAATCAAATTTTATTTATAATAAAGTAGTTACTTATTTTTAAATTAATTTTATTTTTTCATATTTATCCTTATTTAATAAAATGTTTCATTCTAAAATAAATATCAACTAATTTATTCAGTAAGGATATTTTTTAAAAAGGGGTAATGATTATACTTTAAAAAATTAAAAATATCTTATATTTTTTAACATTTAAATTTTTTAAAAATACTTTATATTTTTGAGTGGAGGGAGTAATAATATGATTTAAAAATAGAATTAAAAATTTTTCTCACTGAGCATGTAAACTGGCCAAGAGTGAGTATACCTAAAACTTGATTTCATGGGCCAGCTTGTTAAAACTTGAAAAATAATTAGCATTTCTTTCGGCCCAACCTTTCTTTTCCCGTTGGTCGAATTAGGTGGCGAGTGGTGACCGGTTAGCCTTGCCTATCAATTATCAAATGCTTGTCTACGGAAAAAAAATAAAAATAAAAAGGAAAAATAATAATTACAGAATTTATATAAGCATTGATGATAATTAAAGATCTTGATATTGAAATATTATGGTAGGATCATAATCTTTATCAACAATTAAAAGACTTTAATTATTAAAACAATCAATGGGAGGTCACTCTTTAAGAAAAGTTATTAGTAAATTTAAGAAATGTCATTTTGTGAAAAAGTCAACTATAAATTGATAAAGTTGGCCAAAAAAAATTATAAATAGATAAATAATTTCATAAATTTATGTAATGTTACTTATAAATTTATAAAAGTTTATTTGTAAATACTCCCTCCATTAAAAATATAAGGTATTTTTAATTTTACCTTCAATGTAATAATTACTTGTCTTAAAATTAACTCTATTTTTTATATTTATCTTTATTTAATAGAGTTTTTTACTCTAAAATAAATGTAAAATAATTTATTTAATAGAGATACGTTTAGGAAAAAAATGATTATATCTTGAAAGACATTACATTCTTTAATATATAATTTTTTAAAAAATATCTTATATTTTTGAACGAAGTGAGTAGATATTAAAAAATATGAGAGGGTTACTAAATGACAGATTTACAAATAATTTAAAACATTAGTATCTGAATAAAATATCCTCATTTAATCATGTCATTCATAAGAGAAAATAAGAAATAATATTAATAAAAGGAAAAATATATTTGCAAGTTCTTATAGTTCCATTCTATTTTGAATTAAATTCCTACTGTTTATTTTATTTTAATTGAACTCTTATAATTTAATCACTTTAAATTTTTAATCCCTAAAGGTTAGAATCCATAAATTTATACTTAATTACATAATTTTTATAAATCAAAATTAATATAATTAGGTTGCCTTCTAAATTTTTTTATACATATAGAATTTTTGTAAAAAAAATTATAAAATTGAAAACAATGAATTAAATCAAATTTTCTTTTTCAATTTTGATTAAAAAATTAAATTAAACTTTTTGACTAAAAATAGCATTTCTATTTTGTGAAATTTAATAATTCTTTTTTAATTTTAATCGGGGTATGGTTAACATATATAATAGATTAAACTATAAGGGCTTGATTAAAATAAAATAAATTACTAAAACTTAATTTAAAATTAAATAAAACTATAAAGATTTGCAGATTAATTTTCTCTTAATTAAAAACAAGGGTGATGGGATGGGTAAAAAGAAGAGTTGATGAAAGAGAGTGATAATTATTTGTCAAGCATCATAAGGAAATGACATTAAATAATCAAAAGATTGAATAAATTTAAATAGAGATAAAAAATTGGAAATAAAAAAATGAAGATAGAAGGTCCTTTAATAAATTGGAAATCATAGAGCAGTAGATTTTTATACCTTGGTTTATACTTTGTAACTCAACACATGAATTTACAAGTAGCATTCATTAATTTGTAAAAGAAAAGTGGGAATACATTTTCTAAAATATAGGCTTGTTTGGCTTTTGTTTTCAAAAACAGGTTTTTGTTTTTAAAAGAAAAAATTTAAAAAACTTATTTGAATGAGCATTTTGAATCTAATTGTTTTTAAAACTATTCTTATTTTTTTAAACAAAAAATAGAAACATCTTAAATTTTTTTCATCTTATTTTTCTTGTTTTCAAAATTTATTATTTTTATTATTGAAAACTATAGTTATCTTAAGTCTTGACCACTAATTACCGTAAGTCATCACCATTAACCATTGATGACCATCACTATTGATCCATTGATTGATTTTAAAACTGTCTTGAGTTGATGGAATTAAACATATTTTTTTATTTTGAAAAATAAAAAAATGAGAACAGTACCTAAACAAGCCCTATATCATGGTTTTGATAGTTTTTTGCTACCTTTTGGTTTGAATTGCAGCTCTTGAAATATGAATTTGCAAGTAACATTTGTTAATTTGTAAAACATATCAATATATACTTTCAGTAATTTGCCCTAGGCTCATTTCCTAGTTTGCAATTATCAAAACACATTTGTTAGTGTGTATTCTCACTTTTAGAGCAAGTCATTGAAGAACATTTGGTCCTCATTTTTAATTTCCAGTTCTTTTGATTTTTATTTAAATATATTTCAATCTTTTCTTCTTTAATGTAATTTCCCCGACGATCATTCCATGACTTGAAGGAACACTTGAGCTCACCACTGCTTCTCATAACATATGATACATAACTTATAACTGGTTTGTCTCTATTCTTTTTATGTTAGATCATCGGTTTCGCTATGAAAATTTTATAGGTATATTAATTCGATGGTCCATAGTCATATCTAGCCCACAACATAAATGAGACGTCTTAAAAACCTTGTGACTAAGTGACAAATGTTAACCAATAGGTAACAGAACATACACGAAGAAATTTGCATCTTTATCCAAGAACTAAACCTAAAACACATGAAGAAGATTCCAAGTACGCATGGCGTGTCAATAACAAGTTGCTCCAGTAATAACATCATCTCCTTCACTTGAAAGATGTCTTGGGTTTAAATCTAAGGTTGAAATGTTTATATGTATATATTCGTGGATATGGGTGTCTTTCTTTTTTATGAAAAAGGGTTTTGTTAGAGACCCAAAAAAAAGAGGAAAGAAACGTAGCATAAAATTCAAGTAGACATTGATACCTTTGCCTCCAAGCCCCAAGGATGTACAAGTTCTAACATAGAATTATAGCTCTCATTACATTCATATCCAAAAGTGGCTTTTAAGTGCCAACCTTTCTCCAAGATCCAAAGTAGATCCTGAGACTTCTTCAGAAGGGACCAAGAAGTTTGAACAATCATTCAGTGACTTGGAGGAGTACTTGAGCTTTGCTACTCACACCCCTTCACAGAATAAGCTCATCTTCAGTTTCGTAGGAGTTACTACTACAAGCTAACCTGTATTGCTCACTTGCTGTGTGTCAGTGTTCAAGCCTGTTTTAAGTTAAACTCTAACCATGAAAAGACAGTGAACTTGGTGATGCAGTACTTCTAAAATTCTTTTTAATTTTTTGTTTTTTTAATGACAAAAGGTTACTTTAAGAATAGACACCATTACACAACACAGAATCTAGGCATAACTGACAAGATGCTTGGCGGCTACCAGACTACCATTATAATGCAACGTCTTTACTTTTGTAAATTGCATTGGATTACTGATCTTTTTACAATATCTTTACTGTTTTTTCTACAGTGCCCCACAATCGCACTCCTTTGAAATTCTATTACTGTTGTTCTACAGTATTAGCATTAAAAAACAGATCATAAAAATCTGTGTGACCCCAAGTTATATAAAAACATTTTAATTAACAAGGCAACAGTATTAATATTAAAAAAAAAACAGGGTAGGAAAATTTGTGTGAGCCCAGGTTATATAAAAATCTTCCCTTTATTGTATTATGGCAGGCATCTGATGTATTTTTCAAATATTTTTTATAGTAATTTTCTTTATTATTTTATGTTAAATAAAAATAAAAGATTACAAAGGCTTTACAATAAGGTGGATATGAGACCTACAATGAAAAATGAGTAGTGAATATGAAATCAATAATAGAAAAATATTCTCTCCAAATCACAATATAAAATATTTTTTAAAAGTTTTATTTAATTTAAAATGTAGGGTATTGAATAAATTTTATAATTATATAGACATGTGTAGTTTAAAATTTGTTAGTAATTTTATTTACTTGCCTCCTTTATATTTTATCTATATTAAAAATTTTAATCTTCTACTCATTTTTTAAAATTGCGCTCATTAAAATCTTCTTTCCTTTTTATTCAATTATATTGCAACTGAAAATTAATATCCGTGCAGCGTATAGGTATAAAATCTAGCTTGAATTGAAGTATGCAAATTTAAGTTTACTTAAAATTGATTTTTTCACACTTGATTTCAAATAGAATTAATTTTGTTGCAACATGATTTACATTAAACTGCTTTTATATCAAAATCGCTTTTGACAAATACATGTTTAGATGATTTTATTGGAAAGTACTTTTATATGTGTAACTATTTTTTTTTTTCAAAAAAAAAAAAGACACACGGTTATGTAGCATATAATATACAATTTAATTTACTATATATATAAATTACTTAAAAAATAAAAAACATAAATTCAACATCAAATCAAAAATATTACAAGGAGTTTTGACAGTACTACATGACTAACGACTAACTGCACTGATATCAAATTCTATAAGCTGCAAACTTCAACCAGTTCAACAAATTTTCCTCATACGGCTTCAAAGCTATAAACATTTCCCTTTCAGGCTGAGACAGAAGGAGTTGGCAGCATCGGGAATGCCAGTCAGGATCACTTGTGATAGCCTCCATTTTTTGAAGTTCAGCTATCACTTCACTGATAGACGTTCTAGCAATCATTTGTGAACGTGATTCAGATGCAGCGGCAATCCTAATTATTGCATCAGCTATCTTTTTTGAGGTAGGAACTTTCATCTTCTTGTCAGTTGCTTCACCTCTCTTCCTCTTGCCCCTCCCATTGCCTTCACTACTGTTTCCCTGAGAAGTGTTTAAATTAACACTCTGTACCTCAGCAATAAGTCCGGCAGCATTCCCCAGATTTTCATCACAG
Source organism: Prosopis cineraria (assembly GCF_029017545.1). Taxonomy (NCBI): domain Eukaryota; kingdom Viridiplantae; phylum Streptophyta; class Magnoliopsida; order Fabales; family Fabaceae; genus Prosopis; species Prosopis cineraria. The sequence continues at coordinate 34,539,614 of NW_026555335.1, read as the reverse complement.
TCCCCTGTTCCTTCGTCCAAATTCACGCAGCCATCATTCAACGGTGAATGGTACACATAAGCATTTGTGTCATTAGGTAGCGTTCCAGAAGACGGTGCTGGTGCCAATGCCAAATTTCCTGTAGCCGGCGCACTCTTGAACAAAGTGGTTAATTCTTGGGCAAATGGAAGTCCTTTATATCTGAATTTCTCATATTGTGGATTTTCCTGCACATATACAGCTAATTAATGGTACATAATGGACAAATGAAAGATGAAAATTGTAACTTGACATAAAAACTTCATACCAATAGCTTTTTCGCCCACCAATCATCTGGTGCATCTACCGTATTCCTTGCATTATCCCATTTTAAGTCCGCCTCTTCACCAAACAATTTATCCCATAGTACCCATTCTTTTCTAAGGTTGTCCCACTTGTTTTTTAATTGAGTCTTGTCATATTGTCTGCGACTTTTTTCATTGAATCCAGCCCTGATATCTTTCCACCCTTTCTTTGTAAAGGTACCGCCCTTTCGTTCATTTTTGTGCACTTGTTCCAAGCATAATTCAATAAACATCTTAGTTGCTGTCGTATCCCATGTAGCCTTTGACTTGTCGTTGGTCATTTTGCTACAAGGAAATGCACATGAGAAAAACTTTTGTACCAACACAGCAGGCCACAAATTCACAAGTATCATATGAAAATGTATACAAGCTAACACTTGAATTAAATAAAACTCCAAAATAACAATCAGGTTTTAAATATTATCAAGAGCCTATGTCTAGGCCATCACAACAAAAGGTCAAAAAGGGCAGAAGATAGATTATAAAGTAATAATGAACATCCTAAAAGGCATTTATATTTAATTTCAATTAGGCTAATGAAAACTGACGAGAAAAAGAAGCTCTGTCACCAAGTAAACAATTCAATATGAAAGCTATAGAAGGTATCTTAAAAGACCAGCAACAAGTAGAAGGAATGATTAATTCAAGAAGGGGAAGAACGTTCAGGTTAGCTGAAACTTACTGGGCGAGATGAAACAGCCTGGGCAATTTAAATTTATGCCTTCAAGAAAGTAACAAAAAACTTCAATTTATAACATGACGATGGAACAACCCGACATCCAAGAATTGTGATGATTCAATTCAACAAATAGATGAAAACCCCAAATCTCAATTCACGAAAACTTATCGGGGAAAAACAAAATGCAGAAACAACCACATGAACAAACGGAAAGCTGCAATGATAAAGCTGAACCATTTACACGACTTTAACAAAGTCATAAGGTAATCTCACACGTCAGAAAAACAGTAAGGACCCCTTTATCATTGCAACAAAGTTATAGGAAAATGAAGTTTGAACTACGATCAGCTTACAGGTTACAGCAAGTGTAATAGTTGCAACATTTGAAAATTACAACGTGTAACAAACTTATAAGAGATTTATAGCAACACCTCACACAAAATCTTATGATCCATATCAGCAAAATAAAAACATGTAAATAAACCCTGCGATTTTCAACGTCAAAACCCAATCTTCTAGACGTGAATTTATAAACACCCTCCAAAGATCTCTTCTCTCTATTGATAGCTTATCATTTGCTTAGTCACATTAGAAGTAGAACTAGCATCCAAAACCCACTGTTTTCCTCAAAATTGAAATTTATATTTATAAAAATCGATGAACCTGAAAACAGAGAAGGTGAAAAGCAAAACACGAACCTGATGGTAGCAAACTTGGGCAATAAATGCAGATCGAGCAAAGTAAGGAGCAAAACAAGAACCAGATGCCAGATCGACACCAGATCGGAGCAGATGGCAGAACGAAGGAGACGCAACCAGGTCGGCACTAGATGGCCGGTCAACACTGAAGCACGAACCAGATGGCAGCCAAGCAAATCAGCGAATAAGGAAAGCCACCAGAACGGAGAGAGAAGATGAGAGGTGGAACGACGGAGAAAGGGACGACGGGACCGAAGCTAGGTCTGGGAAGCTTGTAACGTGGTTTGGAGGAAGAGCAATTCGGGGGTGTTACGTTCAGTTTTCAGCTGGCTTAACGTGGTTTTGGGCTGTAAATGACGTTTTGGGCTAGAAACGCGGACCCAGGTTCGAATTGGAATTAGAGAAACGTAATTTTAAATAAACTCGATTTTTAGAGTTGATTTTGATAAAAATATTAATTTGGTTAATTGTCATTTTTGTTTGAATTCTTTTTAGAAAAAAAAGTAACTTTCAGAGAATTGATTTGATTTCGATAATTGATTTGATTTAGATATTTTATATCAAAATTTGATATTATCAAAAAAGATAAAACTTTTATCACTTCCTCGCGTACCCAAAAAGAAAAAAAAAACTTTTATCACCTCCTCTACTTTTGTCACTTTCTCTAATTTATCAAAATTATTATTTACTAAATGGTATGAATACTATTATAAATTTTGTGAACTTTAAATATTAATATTAAAATAAAATAAACTATATTATTTTCAAGTGAAGCATAAATTATCCACTAGCATTAGTTTCTTCCTTTCTTTCTAATGAGTTGTCTTGTGAGAAATATTATTTGATGCAAGTCAAATACTATACGTGAACATCCTCTAATTAGAATTTAAATTTTGATTTGTTACATTATAAGAGGTTAGCTCATTCCAAAAGAGTTCTCCCATGCAATTACAACAACAACAATAACAACAACAAACCTTTATCCCACTAGGTGAGGTCGGCTACATGAATTGCAAGACGCCATTGTGCTCTATCATTTATTAAGCTTTTAGGAATATTATTAATTAACAGATCGCGTTCAATAATTTCCAAAAGTGTTTTCTTAAGCCTTCCTCTACCTCTTTTAATCGGACTCAAAGTTATATGTTCCACTCTTCTCACTGGTGCCTCCCTTGGTCTTCTTTGTACATGCCCAAACCATTTCAACCGATTTTCTACCATTTTTTCCTTAATAGGTGCCACCCTCACTTTTTCGCGTACGTATTCATTTTAAATTTTTCTCCCATGCAATTAGTAAGAATGAAATATTAAACCTTTAGTTTATACCATTTTCTCTCTCTCATTTTTAACAATCAGGGTTTATTCATAATCTTAAAAAGAGACATGACAAGGGAGGACAAACAAAGGAAGACAGAGAGACAGCAAGAGAACAACGCAGAAAAGAGACAAAACAGCTGAGCAAAAATGCAACACTCAATCAGAGCAACTCAGTGCCTGGTATGGTCAGTAAAAAGACTTTTTGCAACAGATGTAATTCTGAGAATAAGAGATGCTGGAGGAAAAGACAGACCCCAGAGAATCGATCATGTTGTAAACCTCTTCCAAAAAACAATTGTATTTCCGATCGCAAGATGCAACATTCTTGCCAGATAATTAATTAATTAATTACTTGAAGACCTTAGCGCCATCAGTCTCCCCTATCACAGTCATATCAGAAAAATCAGCAGCAACAAATAATGGCTTCTTCACAGCCAAAAGTTCAGCAATGAAGTTTGAATTTGCTTTGATAGGTTCATGCCAGCCCTTCATCATGATACCATAGTGATTTCTGCACAAGGCATCAATACCTACACGGTGTGTGGCCTTGTGGAAGGCACCATCACAATTAACATCCATTGAGCCATGAGGAGGACAGCACCAGGAACGAACAAATAATTGAGGTCTTCTTTACCTCATACCATTTGACTTAAAAACCAAGCAAGAACCAAATTCTTTTCAGAATGTTCGAAATCCACACGGTGAAACCTATAATAGCTGTAAGTTTGTTGTTTATGCACGCCACCGCAATTACAATTACACATTGGCCCATGATGGCAAAACAGAATGAGACTAGGATTGTTTACCAGTAATGAACCATAAATGACAAGACCAAATCTGGATAGAGGACAAGGATACGACCATTTACCAGACACTGAAATTAAGAAATAAGGTTACTACAGTTATCATCTAATAATTTTACCCCACAATTGAATATAGAGCTATAATATTTTCCCACGGATAAACAACAATCTAGGAAGTCCTTCCTAGAAAGCATGATCCCAATAATGCAAATGATACATAGCACTATCATAATTTACAATCATCAACCAAGGATTAAGCATTAAAAACTTGGGAAAAAAAAAAAAAAGACATAGAACAGCCAGATATACTTCCTCGATGTTGCCTTACCAAAAAAGCAATATGAACTCCAATAACCTGCATCTCTGTTCTCTACCTGCCTAGTTCATTGATCCGTTCTTCCTCATCCAATCACCATAGATATTGTTATTCTTTTTGGATTGATATGACTGTTTTCTACATGTTTGAGCTCTAGTAAAACTGAAAAATTGATTCTTGAAAGGGGATTTTTCATTAACCATTGCCTGCAGAGGCACAACAAGAATACCACTAGCTTCCACCCAGTTTTGCTGTTTCACAACTCCGTGCAGCGTATATTGCGATCTATCCCAATATTCTAAACTCAAATTGTTAGGACTCAGTCCTACAACAGAAGGCGGCTTAATCAACAATAAAATTTTATTAGGAAGAAACTTACAGCTTCAATTGGTATGCGGGAGAAATTTGGATATGGGTATTAAGGAATCATCAACTTCTCTTCACGCAATAACGATTCTTCATTAAAATCAAACTTTCTGATGGTCAGGGAAAAAAAAAAAAAAAATCAAACCTTCCCAGCTCTTTGAGGACTGCAAACCTTCCTACGATCCCGTAACTTCCATATTGTTAAGCCAAAAGCGACAACCCATCACCACATACTCCCACCCCTCTGGTCATCATTATTCAACCAGCTACCAAAATTCTCATTCATAAAGGAAAGAAGCTCATTTCGAACCAGCAAGGTCCAAACATTTTATGCATGTATATAGGTGCACAGTACATGCTTCAAGTCTTCAACATCACCACCACACAGTACACGAGCTTTTTGTGTCAGTCGAGATTTGAGAGGGGCTTCTTCAAAACTATCCAAATGAATACACTCTCTTTGAGCTCCTGGCCAATACCAAGTGAGCTTCCAGAACAATACACTTTTCTCAAATTCTTGAATTCCTTGTCCTACATTTAAAAACGTGTATTTTCCCTTGCAAATTTGTAGCCTTATAAAAATCACGGTTTCTTACAACGAAATATTTTAGCATCATCATGCATCCTCATGTGTAGGGTAATCCTCCTTAGCACAACATGAATATCGCTAATATTTGGATGAGATGCATCCCCTCCAAGGAAACAATGGGTTTTGTTTCCAATCTGCACCCAACTACATGCTCTTTGTTTTATAACTCCTCGATCTTTCATCAAAATCCTGATCCTATTGACATCCTTCCACTTGCCAGCGGCAGCATAGATATTAGATAACATAACAAAAGCACCAGAACTATAAGGATCCAAATTCAGAATTCTTTTAGCTGCCAGTTCCCCCAATTCAACATTTACATGAACACTACAGGCAGCAAGAAGAGAACCCCAGATGGCGGAGTCTGCTTCAAATGGCATATCTTGGATTATTTTGAAGGCTCTCTGCAGCTGACCTGCTCGACCCATTATATCAACTAAACAAGCATAATGTTCAGACCTTGGGGAAATATTATATTTATGGATCATCATATTAAGCAGATTCATACTCCCTTCAACCTTCCCCGCATGACAACAAGCAGATAGCAAACTCAAGAAAGTTATCCCGCTAGGTTCAACACCGACTGAAACCATCTGATTGAAGTAGGAGAAGGCTTTGTCATATAGACCATGCTGTGCAAATGCAGCAATGATGGTGTTCCATGAAACGAGGTCTGGATGAGAAATTTGTAGAAAAGCTAACTCAGAATCAACGATTCCACCACATTTGCTGTACATAGTAATCAAGGCACTACATACAGGCAAATCTGACTCAAACCCATGCTTAATTACTAGAGCATAAACCTGTCTTCCTTCTTCAAGTGATGCAAGATGGGAACAGGCAGTAAAAACTGAAACAAAAGTCAAGTCATCTGGTTGCATCCCAGTCTTGACCATTTGTGAAAACAAATTCATTGCCTCCTCCCCTATCCCATTTTGAGCATAACCTGCCAACAGTCAGACAGTTCGTTACGAAGGCAAGTTCCACCAGGGAAACCAAGCACAATAGCAGAAGAAAGAACAGCCTGATATGTTTACAGCAAATCCTAATTTCATTTTCGCCTCTCCTTCAACTTAAGGAAAATCTAAATTAGCCTTTAAAGTCCGGCCCATTATACATGATGGCCAGATATTTGAAGAATTTAAAGGAAGCAAATGTTTGAGCTTTATTCATTATGCCTTAGTCTAATACACCTGTCAAGAACTGAAGTACTAGGCACATCTTACTTCGCACATGTCATCTCATGTACCGATCCTCGGATTTTGAAGAGAGCCCATTGGAGATGAGAACTACCTTAAAAAGCTAGCCAAAATTTTTAGCATCTAGAAGTAGAAGAGTAACCAAGAATATTCCGGCAAATAACAGCTGATTGACCACATATGAATATTGATAGATCCAAAGTCTTAAATTGTTGCATACTTTCAGGATTGCTGCAAATAAGCCGCCAGCAGCTTTTTACAAAACAAGATAGAGTAAAGGAGTCAAAAAGTATACATATCCAATTACAGAAAGTAGTCTAATATTAGCCAGCAAAATATATCATATACTCTGTGCAAAGCAAAGGGACTTTGTTAGCATATAGATGCTTCAAATTTTAAAAGTGAGCTAACAACAAATTAACTCACGCACAGTAATAATGTTCATATGGCATACCTGTTATCATTGCATTCCAACAAATGCGATCTCTGGAACGGATTTCTTCAAACAAGAATCTAGCGTCTTCCATTCTCCCCTCCTTACAGTAACCCGTTATCATAGCTGTCTTCACAACAATATTCTTCTGCGGCATTCGTTCAAACAGTTTCCCTGCATCATCATAAAACCCATTCTCCACAAGGCCACTAATCATCACCGTCCAAGAGATAGCGTTTTTACGAGGCATGACATCAAACAGTGCCCTTGCGCGCCCGATCTCACCTTTCCTGGCATACCCATCGATCATTGCCGTGTAAGAAATGACATTCCGAGAAGCCATCTCGTCAAAAAGTTTTTGTGCTTCATGCATCCGGTCAAATTTTACAAAACCCGAGATCATTGCGTTGTATGACGCAGTATTCTTCTCTGTCATTGTCAGAAAATAGTTGGAAGCATCGTCAACCATGTCGTTCTCCACAAACCCAGCTATCATAGAATTCCAAGAAACCACGTTCTTCACAGGCATCGACTCAAACAGCCTTCTCGACTCTTCCAAAAAACCATTTTGCCAGTACCCAGTCACCATAGAATTCCACGTAACCACGTCTTTCTTGGGCATTTCATCGAACAATTTCCGTGCAGCACCAGGGTTTCCTTCTCGCGCAAGAGCACCAATCTTGAGGTTGCAACGATATACATCCCAAGTCGAAATGAACTTCAAAAGTAGGAATCGGCGCTCAATATTGGAGGATAACGTCGAGTCTACTGAGATTCCACTGTTGCAGATTCGAGTTTGAATTATGGGTAAGAGCGACACCTGCTTGAGGGTGGGTACGTGGAAGAGAAAGAGAAGCAGCATGCGGACAAAAAGCCAATAACGCACAAGTGTTAAAACTTCGAAGCCAGTAAAACAGTTAACATGGTGAAGATAAGGGTCTCTTCATTTTTTCCTCTTCATTTCCTGAAAAAATTGGTAAAAAGAATTAGATTAAAAAATAAATTATTCTTAAGGATTAAATACTTTTAAAGAATTAAATTAATTATTTTATTCAGAAAAAGATGAAGGAAATTGACCAAAATGCTTTGGAAGAAAACATACTGATCGGAGATGATTTTTTTGGCATCCCTTCTTCTCATTTTCTTCATTTTTTTCTTTGATTTCTCCGATCTTGCTGTCGGCATTCTCATTTCTAGATTTCCTTCGTCTTTCTCTTCGCCCTCAACATTCAGCGTTCGATGTTGACTCTGATTCACCTTTGTGGGTCCGTCGCAAACAATTCAACGCAGCTTCTCTCTCTCCTTTCCCACTCAGTTTAGGTGAGTAATAGAGATTTAGCTAGCTGAGTAATTTATCAATGGGAAGAAAATGAATTCGTAAAAGAAGTATGGATTATGAAAATAAATAGAACAACTGAAGAAAAATCTGACCATATATAATTTCATTGAATGTAAGACCTAAATGCACATGTTCCTACTAAAGTGACTAAAATTAAACTTCATTTCTTTTACATTCTTTTATACATACTAGTAAAGCATGTTCCTCTTGAATACGCATCAACTATTGCCTTGACTTTTCTTTGCAATCTGCAAGTTTTGACTAAAATTAAACTTCATTTCTTTTACATTCTTTTATGCATACCAGTGAAGCATGTTCCTCCTGAATGCTTATCAACTGTTGCCTTGACTCTTCTTTGCAATCTGTAAGTTTTTGGTCACTCCTTCCCTCCTACTTGTTGTACTAATTTATCTGCAAGTTCTGTATTGATTTGATTTGAGTGCGTTGTGAATCTAATTTTTTTGAATTTTGTACTATTTATTTATTTGTAGTGGGAGTTTGCAAACTGAAGTCTTTTATGCAGAATTTTTGTTGGAGTTGTGAAATATGAACTTGTTGTAATTGTGAAATTAAGTTTGCTGTAATTGTTGGTTTGCATATTAAAGTCTTTTGTGGTGTAATTATTGAAATGCTTATTTTAAGTTTTACACTTTTTGATAATTGAAGGATTATAAGGATGAAACAAAGATAAGCTGTTGTAGTTGCCAAGACAGCATCCAAAACTATTGTTGAGACGCAAAACACTTCTAAAGATTCATAATCTTCTAAAGAGATGGAAGGGAAAGATGTAGCGTTAACTAAAAGGGAAAGTGAAGATGAGAATGACAAACTGCAAAAATCTACTTTGAAAAAATTGTAGAAAGCTAGCAATAAGTCAGTACTTAGCTAGGCAAGGCAAAAGAGGACTTTTTTGTTTTTCCCCTAATTATGTTGATGGTAGATCTTTAATGGATTCCATATAAAAGCTAATGAGTTTCTTTGTTTACAAATGCATGGCCATTGTTAATGTTGTCTTTTCTTTCATCCCTAAGGTTTATGGTTTGAAATTGAATTGGTGAATATGCAATCTACAATTTGCAATCCTTTCTTGAATTTTAAATTTATATATTTGTTGCCAAGTTAGTTACTTACTTGCCTGTGAAATTATCGCTTGATAAAGGCTTTGAACCTATTCTCTTATATATAACCAACTTTCTCTCTTCTAGTTGTGAATTATTCTATTTTAGTTTAGGCCTTGGAAATCAGGTTAAATTGGTGCATAAGCCATTGGTGTTGTTATTTAGGTTGTGCTGATACTTTATAATCCTAGTTTAATGAATAACTAAATGTCATATTTGCTGACATTTTGAGAAGTATGCATTTCTCAACTTAAAAATTTTTAGATAACTCTTCATAATGTTACTTTTCTAGGTTGCACTTGTAAGTTGATGCTTGTGGTTATGTGAAATTTTGTTGTTAATTCCTATGGCTCATTTTGTTGATTTTTATTTTACTGCTGTCAGTTAAATAACAAATGTATCAATCAAAGATTGTTTCTAATTCAAGTCTAGCTAATAGCAATTTATTAGTTAATGGCTAGCATTTTGATTGTGGTGGTAGTGCAATAGATCCTCACATCTAATACTGGTTTCTTCTTTTTTGTTGATGCTATGGCACAGCTTGGAGGGCTAAATAGTGAGTCTTCTTTTTTTTATTACCACTTAACAGGGACTGGTTTCTTTTTCTTATTCTCCAAACCAAATTTATGGCATTTTTTTTTATTTGATAAAGTGTAAATATTAGGTTGCTCAGTGGCCATCAAAATCAATTTGCCTCGCTGTGTTACTTATTTTTGTTACCTTAGATTTAGTTGAAAGCTATCAAGCATGACATTTATGACTCAATCTACAATATAAGAAAAATGTTTCATGTCATTGATTTTTGCTTTATTGATTTATAGGTGCTAGGTTTCTAGCTTAAGGTGCACTTTTTTATGGCTTGGGGTACAAGGGGTATGATTTGGGTGCAAAGGGTATAGCTTAAATGCAAAGTTTTTGGTTTAGGTGCAAGAGATCTGGTTTAGGATGCAAAGCTTTTGGCTTAATCATTTCCATGTAATTCATAGTTGTTTTTATATAATTCAGGGGCATTAACAATGGTTTACATATAATTCGCTAGATATTACACATAAATTATTCCTCAGACATGCTCATAAATTTTTTCATATATTAATTTATATATAATTCGTAGTCATTTTCATGTAATATAAGGGCGCTGACAGTGGCTTGTTCTCTATATCTTTAATTTATTTATAATCTGCTAGAGATTACATGTAAATCATTCCTTAATCATGCTCATGAGTTTCTTCACATATTGATTTACATGTAGTCCACAATCATTTTTCATGTAATTATGAGGGATTGATAGGGGGTGCTTTTTATTTGTTTGATTTACATGTAATCCATAATCGTTGTCATGTAATTCTGAGGGATTGACAAGGGTGCTCTCTATATGTTTGATTTATATATAATTCGTTAGAAATTATATATAATTGTCTAAGCCAGAAACCTTACACCTAAAGCCAGATACCTTGCACCCCAACCTAGAGGCCTTACACTCAAGTTAGAATCCTTGCACCTTAAGCTAGAAGCCTTACACCTTTTGGTTGTTGAGTTTACATGTAATCCTTGATGATTACATGTAATCAATGAGTTTTGAATTTTTCTGGCAACCCTTCACCTATTGGCATGCACGCCATCAACTATTAGAGCTTTGGTCGGAGGTCACCAAAGCTTGGGTGACTGAATTTTGTGCCTTTTTCTTATTTTTTTTTAGTTAACATGGAGGGGCATTTTTATCATTTGATCAAATTATTTTATGAATAAAATAATAGGCTTGGTTCTTTCATGAACTTTGGTCCTTAAGCATAATTTTAGTTTCAATATGATCCTTTGCACCAATTTTTCCTTCCATTTTCCTCCATTTCTCCAATCTATAACAAGGTGGCGCTCTGATTCTGGTATTTTGGCATTACTTCAAACGACATTGTGATTAGATACATAGAGAATATATGCTCAAGAATTACAGGATAACAAGAGGTACAAAATCAATACATTACCTTATTAGCTACAAGCTAGAGGTTCACTAGTTTTCTAATCACCAATATCAATCATTCTATATAAATATATTCTCCTACGATGAGATCTAAAATAAAAAGATTTATTTTATCTGGCCATTCTCGTACAAACAAGATTCATCGTGCGTGAGCATGAGAGAATTATATTAAAGTCTTAAAATAATGAGCTTATAACTATTAGGTCTCCGATAAAATTTTAAAAAAATTAATTATAAATATTAAGTTAGATAGTCATAAATTTAGAAGTTCTGATAGCAAATAAAATATTTAAATTTTAAATATAACTATCATTTTATAATTGAGATTACTATTTACAATGATTTGGATTAATATTTAAAATTTATTTTTTTTAGAAAATCTTATTAAAAGTTAACTGTCCTAAATTTCAAATTTTAAAATTTTATTGTTATTTTCTCCCTCTATATATATAGTAGATGATAACCACTACATTAGTTTGAAATATGTACAGGGAACATACTTTTAGAAGAGTTCTCTCAATTTAGACCCTAAATAAGTTTGAGTCCATATTAGTTCCATGTTAAGAGACAAATAATAAATTTGCGCCATTTTTATCACCAAGCACCAAATGCTTTCGCTGTGAAATCTGGATTCAATGAGTGTCTCAGATCTTCACACCAAGAAAGTATATCACGTGACACGAAAGAGATTATTGACTCAATTGAATTCTTGCCATAGATGTGTTTTTTTTTTTTTTAACTAAAATACACTAACACCCCTTTAGTTTTACAAAAATTACGCAATCTAATTGTCTAATCTCTCCCCCATTTCCAGTTAAAGAATTTTAAATAATTATGGTAACATCTAAATAACAGTTTTACATTTTATTAAAAGTAATTAAATATAAAATAAACATAAACATAAACGATATCAATCAGTCTATCCTTCATTATATTGAATTCATAATTCATTAAGTTATCTTGTATGCGCGTTTGAAATAGTATTTTTTTAACCATTTTATATATTTAAACTTCAAAAATTTACTAAATAAGTAAGCTTCCATAACAAAAATTTAAAATTTGATGAAAAAAGTTTAGAAACGTGTGCACTAAAATTATTTTAAATAACCCAAACAAGTTTTAAACAACATAAAAATATTAAAGAGGAGATATTTTAATAAAAAATAATTTAATAGTCAGTCAATGATTGGATTAAAAAATATATATTCTTAAATAAAGATTTTGTATGGGTTGTAAAAACAGAAGGGAAATATTTGTTATTAAAATAAAATGAATGATTCGGCCAAAAGAAACATAAAATGAATGAGATGAGACACCATAAAAATTGATCAAGTTAATAAGAATTTGATCAATAATTTACAAAATTATGAGATATTTAAAGGTTTAAATCCTACTGCTCATGTGAGAAACTAGTTGGTAGGCAATTTGTATACCTTTGTAAATGCTTTTTAAACTTCAAGGTATACCTTAATCCTGGTGAGTTTATTAAGATCCAACTCACCTAATTTTTTTATTGACAAAAATTAATGAGATATTAATTATTTAATTCTTCTTTGTTTTCCAGACAAATCTTCAACCATATATTGAGTGCGGTAGAAAGAAAAATTAGATATTAATTGCTACTATCATTTACATAAGTCACTTGTTACTTAAAATAATAAAATTATCTTAAAAATATATTACTTTTTAATTTTGTCTCCGCATTTAAAAGAGCGATGTGTGAGAAGGATTTTCTTAAAAATTAAAATATTATACTTTTTTTGAGAATTTGCAAAAAAAAAAGATACTTTTAGAATTATATATCAAAAGTTACAAAAATCAAGAAAAATGACTTATATAAAAAAATATAATCTTTGACCAATATAATTTCATTAAATTTTACTTTTAATCTCTATCATTTTTTTAATATTTTTAATTCAGATAGTGACTAAAACCATTAAAAAGATAGAAATTATAGAGATTTAAAAAATAAAAGTCATTCAATTTTTTTAAAAATATAGGAGTAAAAAACAATAAAAAATTACAGGGATTAAAATTTTTTTTGATAAAACTATAAGAATTAAAAATTTTTTATAAAAAAAATAGAAACTAGCTTATAAAATTTACAATAAAAAAGTATTCCTCAGCGTTTCGAGGGACCGAAGTATAGGACAGTTTCTAAAGCATTGGTCTAAGACGGTTTCCATCTACTGACAACGTTGCTCTGTGTCTGCGACCCCTATGTGGCTTTGAACAAATGGAAGATTCCAGGGAGTACACCCGAACTTTCTTTCACAACGTACTCCCTTCAGATTCGGATTTTCGCTCCGCTAATTCGTTTCTCATCTACTCATCTTCAAAACTCTAAAGATCAAACATCGAAACGGAAGTTACATTCGAGGTCTAAGCCAGAAAATTGAAACCAAAGAAATGTGCATCATCAGAGCTCAAACAAGTACCGCCCCTTTAAACCTCAAATTAGACGAAAGATTCACGAAAGGACGCCAGTTTGAAATGTGGTCAAGTACCACAAGTTCAAGAGCTGCCAAGCACGGTACGGTTCTTTGAGGTCGACCCCAAACGAGCGCCATGCATTAGTTGCCTATATAATACCAGTCTATCCTCAATATTGATACTAAATCTGACCAAACCGACCAGTTATACCGGTGAACCAACAATCCAGTCATGTGTCGGTCCGGATTTTTATTTTGATGTGACTTTGGTTGACCTGGCTTAATTAGTCTGGATTAACCCGCCTGACTTGTGGACAGGTTTTATTTAAAAAAAAAACAATTAATCTCAAAACAACCTCATATTTGGGTTTAGAAAATAAAAAAATAACAATTAGAAGCCTAGCATCGCACGTGTTCGTACCTTCCCCTTCACTTCTCTCGTCCTCAATCCTCAAAGCAGATGTCAATCCTCAGAGTTTCACTTCGCACACACGTTCTTAGCATCTTCGACAACAGGCATCACCTCATCAGCAGCTTCTTCCATCTCTATCGAAAATGAAGGAAGAAGACGATGGAAATAAAGAAAGGCAAAAAAAGAAATTAAGAGTTAGACTTGGACCCAATGGGTGAAGACCAATATATGAAGGGAAGTTTAAAAAGTGAGGTGATTGGTGCGTGTATGTGTATATTTTTTCCCCAAGTCTGCCTGCCATACATACATTGAAAATGGGTGTTCAGTTTGGACCCGTTCCGATCATATCGGGACGAGTCTTGTTCCGACCTAAAAATAATCGAGATGGGATTTTACGGGGCGAAACAGGAAAGGGGTTCGGGACGGGACGGGACATGGAATTACCATCGAAACATCCCGTCCTGTCCAGTTTCGAATATTATATATATTATTTTTTTATTTTAAATATATTAATTATATTAATATAATTTATACTTATATTAAGTATATCAATTATAATTTTAATATTTACAATTCTTATTTAAAACTAAATTTTTTTTATATTAATAATTTTAATGGTATAGAATAAACACGGTGATATTTTTCTTTATAATATATTAATTATATTAATATAATTTATTCTTATATCTATCTATTTAATAACTTTTATTTATAACATATTTCTTGCTTATTTTTAGAAGAATAATTAGCTTAGTACATCTTCACTAAAGTAGAAAAATAATGATTTGATATTGTGTTTGACTTGCTTGTTGTTGCTAATCTTATAGTATAAAGATTACTTGTATTTGTTATTATAATATGTAGTTATAATTAATATAATTCAATAATTATTTTAAATTATTGTTATTTATGTGCTTGTGTTGCTTTGATTTTAAACTTAATAAATTATATGATTTAAAATTTTAATGAACGTTATTATCTAAATTTTTTTTGACATTATTCCATTTATCGAAACGGCGGACGTCTCGATCTTGTCCCGATCTCATCCCGACTCTTAACGGGACGGGACACGAGATCAAAATTCAATCACAATCTTTTTTTCAGGACAGGACACGGGATGAGGGTGTCCCGATCCCATCCCATCTCGTGAACACCCTTACATTGAATAGGGAAAAAAAATAATCGTACAAGCTACAAATAGGCACATGTCTTAGTAAAATGGGTGAATCACCCTTCAAACAACAAAAAATTTCACTTTTACACTTAATACATTTTGATATTGCTCAACAGGCTTCAACTTTTATTACAATTTTTTTAAAAAATAAAAGTATAATTTTATCTTTGTGTGATTTAAAAACTCAAATCATATATAATATAATATTTATAAATACACAACATGATGTTTATGAATTTTCAATATAATATTCACACATATTCATTTGATATGTAGGTCAAAATATATACAACAACAACAACAATAACAAACCTTTATCCCACTAGGTGGGGTCGGCTACATGGATTGCAAGACGCCATTGTGCTCTATCATTTATTAAGCTTTTAGGAATATTATTAATTAAGAGATTGCGTTCAACAACTTCCAATAGTGTTTTCTTAGGTCTTCCTCTACTTCTCTTAATCGGACTCAAAGTTATATGTTCTACTCTTCTCACTGGTGCCTCCCTTGGTCTTCTTTGTACATGCCTAAACCATCTCAACCTATTTTCTACCATTTTTCCTCAATAGGTGCCACCCTCACTTTTTTGCATACGTGTTCATTTTGAATTTTATTTTTACGTGTATGTCCGAACATCCATCGTAACATTCTCATCTCTGCTACTCCAATTTTTTGCTCTTGCTGTCCCGTTAGAGCCTAGCATTCACTACTATATAACATTGCCGGTCTGATAGCAGTGCGATAAAACTTTTCTTTAAGTTTATTAGGCACCTTACAGTCGCAAATAACTCCTTTAGCTTTTCTCCAATTAAACCACCCAGCTTGAATTCTATGTGAAATATCTCCACTGATTTCGCCATCATTTTAAATAATGGCTCTCAAATATCTAAACTTTTCCACTTGATGTATAATTTGATCTCCCAATTTCACTTCCAAATTATTATCGAATAGTCCTTTACCAAATTTACAATATAAATATTCCGTCTTACTTCTACTCAAACGAAAACCTTTCGACTCCAATGTCCTCTTCCATAACTCAAGTTTGCAATTAACCTCTTCTCTTGTCTCTGCTATAAGAACTATATCATCCGCAAAGAGCATACATTTCAAAATTTCCCCTTGAATATGTTCCGTCAAAATATTTAAGATCAAGTTGAACAAATAAGGACTCAAAGATGATCCCTGATGTAGTCCAATCTTTATAGAAAATCCTTTGTTTGACCACTAGGCGTTCTTATATTAGTTTTTACCTCCTCATACATATCTTGTATGGCTTTAATATAAGCAATCCGTACTCCCTTTTTTTTCCAACGCTTTCCAAAGCACTTCTCTTGGTATACGGTCATAAGCTTTTTCCAAATCAATAAAAACCACGTGTAGATCTTTATCTTTACAACGATACTTTTTCATTAATCCCCTTAGTAGATAAATTGCCTCTGTAGTTGATCTACCTGGCATAAAACCAAATTGATTCTCAGAAATACTTGTCTCCAATCTCAACCTGTGCTCAATTACTTTCTCCCACAATTTCATTGTGTGGCTCATGAGTTTAATCCCTCTATAGTTAGTACAATTCTGAATATCTCCTTTATTTTTATAAATAGGAATTAATGTACTTCTCCTCCACTCATCAGGCATTTTCTTGGACCGTAAAATCACATTAAATAACTTAGTTAACCATCTCACCCCTTCTTTACCTAAACATTTTCACGCTTCGATAGATATACAATCAAGTCCGTTGGCTCTACCATTTGCTATTTTCTTAAGAGCTTCCTTTACCTCCTTATCACGTATTATTCGATAGAATGACAAATTTTGTTCTCTTTTACCAGTTACTAAATCCTTCAAGTTACTAGATGAATCTTCTCCATCATTGAAAAGTTTAGAAAAGTAAGTCTCCCATCTATTTTTAATTTCATCATCTGTAACTAAAATTCTTCCCTCTTCATCCTTAATACACCTTACCTGTTCTAGATCTTTTGATTTTCTTTCCCTCTCTTGGCAATCTTAAAAATATTTCGCTCTCCTTCCTTTGTCTCAAGGCTCTTATAAAATTCTTCAAAAGCTTTAGAACGAGCTTCACCCATAGCTCTCTTAGTTTCCTTCTTAGCCATACGGCACCTCTCTCAATTTTCCTCATTGTTACACAAATGTATGGCTTTAAAACAATTCTTCTTATACTTGATTTTGTCCTGTACACTATTATTCCACCACCAAGACTCCTTATCTCTCGGACCAGAACCTTTTGATTCTCCCAAAACTACTTTTGCAACCTCCCGTATCTTTTTAGCCATATCCTCCCATATGATGTTAGCACTTCCCTGAGATTCCCAAATTCCTTTATCCAAAAAATTTTGCTTGAAAATATCTTGCTTCTCACCTTTTAATTGCCACCACCTAATCCTTGGTGCTACTACTTGTCGACATTTTTGGATTTTACTCATAATACACACATCAAGGACTAGGACCCTATGTTGTATTGTTACAGCATCTCCGGGGATCACCTTATAATTTTTACAAAGTCTTCTATATGTGTTCCTAACCAAAAGAAAATCAATCTATGACCTTGAGGCTCCACTTTTGTAAGTGATGAGATGCTCATCTCTTTTTTTGAAACAAGTGTTAGCAATTTTAAAATTATACGCCAATGAAAAATCAAGAAGAGTTTGTCCTTCATTGTTTAGCTCTCCAAAACCAAAACCACCATGTACCCTCGCATACTGACCAGTTTCTCTCCCGACATGCCCATTAAAGTCTCCTCCAATAAAAATCTTTTCATTCTGTGGTATGTGTCGAATCAACCCCTCCAGATCCTCCCAAAATAATTCCTTAAAATTGGCTTCTGTCCTGACTTGCGGCGCATAAGCGCTAACAATATTAACAGTCTCACGTCCAATTATCATTTTTAAGGAAATAATTCTGTCTCCAATTCTGCTAACTTCTACAACGCTCTTCTTCCACTCCTTATCTATAATGATGCCTACTCCATTGCGTGCACTTACTTTTTCTGTATACCAAAGTTTGAAACCTTGAATATCTTTAGCTTCTTCTCCACGCCATTTTGTTTCTTGCAGGCAAAGAATATTGATTTTCCTTTGAATCATAACCCCTATAACCTCTACAGATTTACAATTTAATATCCTAACATTCCAAGTACCAAATCTAATTTTGCTCTTATGGGCTAACTTCTTTAGCCGCGTGCGTCCAGAATGACGCGGTAGCCCTTACTCATTTAACACTACATTCAGACGCCGATGCAGCGGCTCTAACTCACTTATCACTATACTCGAGCCGTGCAGCGCGTTACTTACGAGCAACGACCTAGCATTAACATTATAACGTCTATTATCCATGTTCATAATAAATTCAACAAAGTTTTACATTGACTGTTGATAGCCTAACACAATCCTCCTCCTTTACCCGAGTTTAGGACCGACTATAAACATAGGCGAAGTTGTAGGTCAAAATATATAAGTCATACAAAATATATACAACAACATAATATTCATGAATACATAATATGATGTTCACGAATCTTTAAGATAATGTTTATACGTGTTCAATGTATCTAAAAGTTAATTAAAATAAAATTATATAAAACATGTATCATACAATGTCCATATATAAACATTCAATTGAAAATATATAAATATTATATTATATATTATCTATATTATTTATATATTTTATTAAACTTATTTATTAACTAGACACACATAAATATTATTTTTAAAAATTCATGAACATCATATTATTCATTCATAAAAGTTACATTATACATGCTTTAAATTCTTAAATCACATAAAAGTAAAGTTATACTCTCACTCCAAATATAAAAATTGCAACAAAAACTCTTAAAAACTTACAATGCAATATCAAAATACATTTAGCCAGCAGAGTAATTTTTGCTCTTTTAAAACCTGCTTTACATCTAATCTTAGCCAGTTCAATATTGGTGTAGTTTTTATTACCTTTATCAATACACAAAAAATAAAAAAAAAAAAAACACAGCTCCCTAAAGGTTATGATATTCAAATGCAAGTCAATCTTCCATTGTCATGTTGGTGTTGAGAATAATATCCTCCCACATTGGAAGAGAGGAGATTAAGAAACAAATTTTATGACGACATTAAGAAAACATATCACCACACGTTCATGATCCAATTAAAAACGACGGACAGTGAGTACCCTGTGCCTAAATTGTAATTAGAGGGCATGACAAAACAAGATCTATGGCCTAAACCCAAGACTCATCCACAGGAGAGTGACGAATCAGGTCAAAAAACCTCGGCAAAACAATAGTTGGAATAGGCTACATTAGATTTTATGGCAACAAAATGTTAGCCAAATACAAATTAGCGTGTGGCTGCACTCATGGTATAGACAACGCAGACTTGGACACGTTTACCCAGTTCTAAAAAACCAAAACACAATCCTTTAAACGGCATATGTTCATAGTATTTGCCTATCATAATTAACCTACCAGACAATGAAGTACCTTCAGAAGGCACAACTAAAATTTGTTTCACAAATCAAATAAAACTGAATAATAAACACATGAGAGCAGCCACCCTACAACATGCAGGACAACTCAAGCACGTTCACCACGAATCCTTCTAGCGAGCTGGATATCCTTAGGCATAATTGTGACACGTTTGGCATGGATGGCACAAAGGTTAGTGTCCTCAAAAAGTCCAACCAGGTATGCCTCAGCTGCTTCTTGCAATGCAAGCACAGCATGGCTCTGGAAACGAAGGTCAGTCTGCAGTCACAGCACAAGGTATAGTAAATACCTTTCATGAAGAAGCAACACTTAAGAAGAATTCTAAGAAGACATTCAAAATACCTTGAAGTCCTGAGCAATTTCACGGACTAGCCTCTGGAAAGGAAGTTTCCTGATCAAGAGCTCAGTACTTTTCTGGTACTTCCGAATCTCACTGTCATCACAACAAAAGAATAATCGTCAGAAACATACAAACAACCAAAAAGTCAACAATGATAATCATGGCTTCACACAATATGTATATGTAGATGACACACGAACTCACCGAAGGGCAACTGTTCCAGGGCGATAACGGTGAGGCTTCTTGACACCACCAGTGGTTGGGGCCGACTTACGAGCTGCCTGTAACCATATAATAAACACACGAGAAAGTTAGATGTAAACCAACCTATAAAATTGCCGAAAATATATAATAATAATAAGCGTAATAACAACGACGACGAAAAAAAAAAAACCTTGGTAGCAAGTTGCTTCCTAGGCGCCTTTCCACCGGTTGACTTGCGAGCAGTTTGCTTCGTACGGGCCATCTACATAAAATGGAGACATAATATTATAAAATTATTAAACTATGAGCCATGAATACCAACAAAAACCATATTAGTAAGGAGCCAATATTCCATTCAACAAAAGAGGATGTCAACACAGGAAAGAAACCACAACCATTTAGAAAAGTTGAAGCCCATCCTAAGAACAAATGATCGAGGTACCACATGATTGAAGCACTACTAGAAGAGAAGAGAAGGCAAAGAAAAAGCGAAACCAAAACAAGGCACGGGCCCAAGCAATCGCAAGTCTAAATCAAACAAAAACCCGTGTGCCCAATTACCGAATACAATTTTAATAACAAGGATCTCATTGCCGAATCAACGACCAGAACCACCCAGTAAACCCACAAAATTTCAAGGAACATCAACAAAGAAGACAATGGAATGAGAAGCGACTGGAGAAACAACTCAGCTAACCTACGCGAGATACGTACGCGGGTTTCCTCAACGTAATCCCAAATTAAGGTTACAAAACTTCAATTGAGAAAAAGAAGTCAAGATTATAGCCAATACCAATGTTTAAACTAAACCCTAATTTCCTAAATCTCAGAAGAAACCATACCTCGAGCGCGCTAACCTCTCTCTTCCTTTCTACCTTCTTTCGCCGAGTTGGTCTGAGAAGAATCAAAAGTTTCTAACGGGCAACTAACGATGGGCTATTAATAGCGTGTTAACAAGGGCGACGGAAGGATCGGACGGATAGAAATCATTATCCGTGTGTTTATTTTTCAAAAATCGGACGGTTGCTACAGTGCTTCTCTGTGTTTTCTTGAGCCAAATTTACGGTTGCGATTTCATGAAAGACAGAAGACGCGGATCCGGATTTATGATTCGTCTCTTCCTATTGGCTGCTCCCACTGACGCATTTTAGAACCGGCAAAATTGTCATTTTATTTTCTGTGCATTATATCTTTATTGTGTATATTTATTTTCATCTTTTTTTTTCACCATATTTATCTGCGTCTACATTATCAATTATCATTATCAATAGACACACACACAGATACACACACATATATATATGTCTGTTATATCTTTATAGTTTGTTTACATTATAGAACTTAAAATCGGCGGCAAATAATGCCCAAATATATACAATATAAATTAATTTGTTCGCCCTCAAATAGCATTAATTAATTGAAAATCATACTAAGTCTTTTTTTTTTTCCAACAAAGTCGTAGTAGTCATAATTCATAAATTCATAAATTATAAATATACCAATATCAACTCTATTCTCTAACTTGATTAATAGTCTACTTTGGGCGATGCGTTTATTTTTTGTAATAAAAACTATTGATTGATCATGATGAAGAGATAATGTAATTTTTTTTATTGAATAGAATAATTCAATTTAAAACATGGTTGAACACCAAATGTAAGCACCTATCTTAACAAGAATTCAAACTTTAGTCTTGTAATTGATTAATCGTTATGAAGAGATAATATTCACTGCCTCAGAATAACTCTAGCTATAAAATAGTAGTAATAGTAATTAGCAATTAGAATGATTTTAATTAAAGAAAACTAGTGTAACTCCTATAATTTATTGATAAGATTGCAAATACTATTTATGATTTATAAAATGTGCAGCTTTGTATGAAATCTATACAATAATGATCTTTTCATAAACATAATCATGTAATATATTTTTTTCCGAAAAACATAATCTTGTTAACATTAATGAGACGGATATCAATCGTGTTTATTGGAGGCGCCTTCGAGTCTCCTACTCTGAGGAATTTATAGCATATTCCTCTCCGTACTTGCTGCAATGCTGTCTCAGCGCTCTTATTTTCCTTTCTTGGTTAACAAGTGTGGCCCAAATAATTGCGTGAAGCTTATATTTGCCAATCAAATCAGGATACTGGTTTGTTGTAAACATGTTCTCATTCTAATGAACTTCAAAACACAACTAACCTAAACTTTTGTATTGAAAAAATGCAACAGACCACCTGTATGGGGATTCAGATCATTGCAAAAGAGAGTTTCTGGATTAAATTATACTCTCTCCATTCTAAATTATCAAATATTTTTAAATAAAATCTCACATATCAATAAATCTCATTAAATACACTTATTAACCTTATCTTTTTAAAATAAAAATATAAATTTTTAAAAATACCCTCATTTAATATATTGAAAAGAAAAACCAACATTAATTATAAAAAAATAATATTAAAATTAATACATTTAATAAAATATTAATTTATTTAAAATTTCTTTAACAGTGTTTTATAATTTGAAATGAAAATAATATATAACATCAAATAAATTCTATATGTTTGCATTCATTTCAGCTAAAATAAATTAATATTACCCCATAACAATGCATAAGATGTTAACCTTTTCCAATTCAGGAAAGAGTAAAACCAGAGCACCCTCTAGCCAGCAAAGTCACTACACACTTTCATACATTTTGTAGCATGACACCGTGGTTATTGATAAATAAGCCAGCCCCCACAAACATTACCTTCATTGGCTTTCTTTAATTTACCAAGTAAATAACCGTAGAAATTGAGAGAGATACAAACTAATTATTCTCACTCGGTGTTATTTTCCATACTATTTCCCGATTCCAATGGAAACTCAAAGAGTTGCCAACGCTTATAACACAAGTTGGTACACCCTAGTACACATTTAAGGGCTGCTCATCATAAAACGTTCTTCATCCAGAAATACAAGTTCGCGCAGCTTGTTCATGATGTACATATTAGAAACCACCATGTACACATTAGAACCAATCCAACCAAGAATTGTCCAAAAGAATTAATAACGCGCGCGAAAACCCGTTCTTGAAAAAGCTACACTAAAAGATTAGATGGCAACAAAATGTTAACCAAATCAAATTTAGCGTGGCTGCACACATAATTAAGAACTAGAAAGTCCAGTTGTAGCACCTCTACCATATTCTAACCACATTACACAAAACACATCCTTTAACCGCTGTATATTTTTTTCACAATACTTGCCTATCACAATTCATCATCTAACCGGCCAGTAAATGCCTTAGGAACAGAAATTTGTTTCAATCAAATAGAACTGACAAATAAACACTATCTAGCAGCCATCCTAACTTCCCAACGACAAGTAAAACAATTCAAGCACGCTCCCCACGAATCCTCCTAGCCAGTTGAATATCCTTCGGCATAATTGTGACTCGTTTGGCGTGAATTGCACAGAGGTTAGTGTCTTCGAACAGTCCCACCAAGTATGCCTCAGCGGCTTCTTGCAATGCAAGAACAGCATGGCTCTGGAAACGGAGGTCAGTCTGCCATCAAAAAACCAATCACTGTCAATATCTTCCATGAGGACCAGCTATGTATTAAACAAGGAATGCTAACAAGAAATAGTCACACGATACTTTGAAGTCTTGAGCAATTTCACGAACAAGCCTCTGGAAAGGGAGTTTCCTAATCAAGAGCTCAGTACTTTTCTGGTATTTCCTAATCTCACTGTCATCACAAAAAGCACGATAGTCAGTCCAGTTAAAATACCAAACTAAAAATAAAACGCCATAACCAAACAAAAATTCTCTGAACTCACCGAAGAGCAACTGTTCCAGGACGATAACGGTGAGGCTTCTTGACACCACCAGTGGTTGGTGCAGACTTACGAGCAGCCTAAAACCATGATGAACACATGGAATAAGCAGGTTGTAACACAACACGAAAACCTACTGGAAAAGGAAATTTCTAAATGGTAATACTGATGTAATCAAACCTTAGTGGCGAGTTGCTTCCTGGGTGCCTTACCACCGGTAGACTTACGAGCAGTTTGCTTAGTACGGGCCATCTGTATAACACACAGACAACAAATTATCCAACTAAATTAAATACCAACAAAAACTATTTCACCTAACCCGACAGAAAAACGTCAATACGGCAAAGAACGCAAAGAATCCCAACCATTAGGGAAATTAGGAAGCCCAGCCACAAAACAAATTATGCTTCGCATGATTTTAAGCTATACGAGAGGAGAAGGAAGAGAACGAAAAGTAATGGACGAAATCACAAGAACGCATAGACACAAGAAATCGTAAGTCCGCATCAAACACAAACACGTCAACAAAATCACAGAATACAAAATTTGCAATACTGATCTCATTAAATTTTCATGCTTGATTAATGACATCTCTCCCTTTTGCCAGCGAAATTATACATATCTGTGAGATGAATCCTATTGCAGTGCAAATGAATATAATTACGCAAGATATCCGCGCAATTCCAAGGGACATATACGAGAAAGTAACAAGAAGATAAGCGATTCAGCGAAGAAAACATCACCGTTCAACCAATGTATCTAAACTACTCAAGATTCGTACGCGGATTTCAACGCAATTCCAGAATTGAGCTACTTAATTATACTATCCAAGAAAAAGAACTCCTAAAACTGTTGCCAAAACAAATTTAACCTTGAACCCTAAAACTTCCTCAATCCTAGATGCAATCTCACCTCGTGCAAGCGTCTTCTCTCTCTCCCTTCCTTCCTGAATCCTTCGCTAAATCTGATTGAGAAGAATCAAAAAGTTCCGAACGGCTCCATACTGACGGGCTATAAATAGCGTGTTGTGACGAGGACCAATGAATGATCGGACGGTTAGAAACCAGTATCCGTGTGTTTCTTTATGAAGAATCGGACGGTTGCTACAGTGCTTTTCTGTGTTTTCTAGAGTTAAATAGACGGCTGCGATTTCATTAAAGAGATAAGACACGGATCATGATTTATTATTGCTCGCTCCCCATTGGTTGCTTCCAACTTCCATAGACACTTTTAGAATTGGCAAAAATATATTATATTTATAATTATAATTATAATCGCGTCTCTTGCTACATAAAACGCGTGAGAAGCAAGTAGCGTTGAATAATTAACGGCTGCTTTGACTTTTTAATTAGGGTAAATTATTGTGGGCGCCTCTGGGGCAAGAACTCAAGAATTTTTTTCCAGCGCATGACTCCAAGGGCATAATGGACTTTTTCTTTCTTGGGCTAAAACATGAGGTCTATAAGCCCAAAAAGGAAAAAGCGCGTTGAATCGATCTGAATTTTTTTTTTTTTTAACTAATAGACTGACGTCTGATTCTGAATTCTTTTTTAAGAGAGGAATCTGTTGATAATAGAAAAGTACAGTTGCAGACAAAGTAAAGGAAATCACAAAAGAAAAAACCTTGAAATCTTTCATCATATACCACTTAGAAATTATAAGTCTTTTGAGATAGGAGTCTTCAAACTTCAATAAACCAGTGTCTCAGTCCATGCATGTAGTCTATATTTGGCATTCGCCATTCAAATCCTGTTAGAATTGTCAACAAATAATGCCCTGACCCTTAAAAGATTTAAGTTCATAAGTTCACTTATTTCAAGTCTAAATTTATCATTTTTTTTTCTCAAGTGCAGCTTTTATCAACTCAAGGTCAAGCTTAAAAACCCGCATAATTTTTATTTTTATTTTCTAGTTATGCTAATTCATATAAAAGCTTTATGAGGTGAGGACCTCATTTCAATGTTTAAAGAACAATAATAAGCTACACCATATAATCAAAATAATGCATATCCCAAAATAAAAATACAATACACACAATTTACCGAGTTGAGTCATTTTCATTTATTATTTTTTGCTTGGAATTTTCATTTATTAATTCAAAAATTAAAATAAGCCAAATAATTTCAAACGTGTTATTTTGCAATATTAACAATTTTAACTAAACAATTTTTAACAATCTTAACCATATGCTGACTAGAGAAAAAAAGAGAGAGAGAGAAAAATATAGTGCCTGAAATGGCTAGTAAACTTGAACCAATTTTTAAAGGGTTTATAAGAATTAGACCTAAATCTTTTTTATACAAAAATTTCTCATTATTTTAAGCTCGGTTCTCGCCTAAATAAATATTATGAAATAGTAGACTGATAAGCTGGTAAAATATAAGAGGGATAGAAATAACCCAATACCTAAACGAACCCAATCACTTAATGAGTAGAGCGACAGCAATTATTTAATTTAATCAAACAGCTAAAAATAATTTTGTCACATAATACTCAAAAAATATCAAATCTCAGGCTTTTGAAGAAAACAATATATTTAAAAACTACTTTGATTGTGAGGATTGTTTTGAAATTAAGCTATCGTATTCACTTTTAAGATTCCATACACAACTCATATATTGGCTTTAAATTGCGCAACCTTATAATGAATTCTTCAAATGAAAATAGATATCAAAATAAACAGACAGATCAAAATAATGTACATCATCTTTTATCATCCAGTGCCATGGTGAAATTCATACTGGAATACATTTCTTTCCTCCTTCAATGTTGTTTCAATGCTGTCCGATTCTGCTCAAAAAGGGGGGCAAATAAAACTTTCCTGACTCTTCTTTTACATTTATATGAACAGATACATAATATAAAACTAATTCGAAACTAAATATCAGCTTGCCACGCCCAGACACGAAAAATAGCTCATCAGGCACCGACCCAATGCCAACTATAACAATAAAAGTATAAACCACCACCAAATACAGTATAGACGAATGAAGCAGAGAAGTTGAACTTGAATCGAGGCAATAGAACATGCAGAGTCAACCACGGCCGAAAATTTGGTCTGCATAGTGCCAACCAGAGCCCCACCAAGAATTTCTTGTGATGAGGACTAAACAAGTCCATCTGTATTTTTATCAATTTTCCCTGTCAAAGTGAATATCCTTGGCTCCCCTGCCCAAAGCATGATTTTATTTTTTTTTCAACTTAAGCTTCCTCATCTTAGGCATTACTAAAGCGAAAGGAATCAGCCACTTCAAAGTGTGTAGCAATTTGAACGACGGCAGAACGTACAGCTCCAGAACCCGGTGCAACGGCTGTGGGCAAGTGAGGCAAGCAAAGCGGCAGATACTGATCGCTTTCCTCAAGCGGGCAGAAAAAAGAGATCACTGACCGGCAGAAAATGAATCTGGAAATATCACACATCACACGACCAAGTCTGATCAGTTCGCCAGCACATTAGATAGTCAAAATTGAAGTCATTTGCAAAATTCAAAACAAAAATATCTATTAATCCACCAGAAACTTAAAGACCAAAACACCTTAAAATAAGCCGCCGCAAAAATGGATCAGTTATAATTTGAGCCCATACTAAATCCAAGCTAGTAGTTGCTGAGCACAGAATTATTTCCCACTCAGCAAAGGCGTTGGCAAGAATGTTCTCCGCTTGGTTGTAGACATCCTGATGTTAAACACACAATAAGTATGCCAAGAATCAAGGTGCACTAAGACACATCAAGGACTATTCAGATCAACCAACCTTGTCAACCTCACTGGGAGACAGGCCTACCATCTGGCAAAATGCTGACAAAGGAGCGGTCAAGAAGAAGGTAAACTGGCTTCCATTATGTAAATTCACATCAGCTGGATTCTTGAAAACTGGCATTAAAGGTGAAAGAAACAGAGCAGCTGTCTCCCCCCTTTCAGCACCACGCAAAACCTGCAATCAATTATGTCTATTAGGATAACTCTGTGTATAGCATTCTCCTTCAGAAATACACAAAGGACCAACAATTCCTTACGACTCAACATGCTGGTAACACACACACACACACAATAGTCTAACTTATGATGTGCTAGCTCCACCAAGAAAATAATGTCAAAAGCATCCCTCATCCCTAATCCGGAAAGATGCTTCTTTGACATTCTGGCAGTTATAAATTAGCCAGGAATTTAGACAAAAACATTTACTAATTTAAGGATCTGTCTATTTGGCTCCTCCAACGTGCAGGGTTTTCAAAACTTAGTGTCTCAGAAATCATCTTGAAATGCTAAGACAAAACCTGATCATGCAGAAAACGGAATAACTACAAATTTCTTGCCCTTTTGAAAAATCAAAAATCAGATTCAAGAAATATAGAGAACGGCACAACCCAACAAATTCCCCCAGCAAGTCTTGCACAAGTTTTGACAAACCTGCCTTGAATGCATGGCTGTTATCACTATCAACAATGAAGAAAAGAGGTTTGCGGGTGAAAGGAATAAGATCGCCAGGGTAAAGATTGTTTGAACCTGATAATTCAAGAAAGAAGAAGTAAGTGGAGATGACAACAGTGCAGGTTTCTTCTGCAACATAAATCAAGATTATTAAAAATAAATCTTGTAAATGGACTTGGAACAAACGCTCTCAACAGAAATACAGTGGAGAAGAAACCCACTGCAGAGACCCACCTTCGCTGCCCTTGGGACCAAACCACAGATGGTTGTCATAATAGGAGTTGGATTCTCTCTTGCCATTGATTTGAGAATCACTACTCAGCTCTTGGGAAGTCTGAGAAAGGACTTTGTGCCTAGAATGTTTCAATGACCCTCCAGAATTCTCCAACTGATGGGCATTATTATAACCAGCCTTCCCTGTGTAAGCGATAAACAAGGTGACTAACATAGCATAACAAGACCAATAGATTGAATTTTTTTCCACACTTAAAAAAATCAAATAACCTGAGGCTGATAGATATACAAGCACCACACTATCTGGTGGCAGTTCCTCACAAATTGCCGCCATAACCTGCATAGCATCATGAAGCTCAATATCAGACTAATTATTTATTCAACATCATGTGACAGATTGTACATCAGGAAGACATAATTGACTCCATTTTAACTAGTTAAAAAGTGATTCTTAGTTTAGGCACTCCTACATTGAGGAAGTAAAACACACTTATGAGATAAAACTGTATAGTAAATCAATGAAATACATTAAAAACAAAGAGTAAGGAATAGGCATATCAGAATATCAAGTCATGGGGAAATAAGCATGTAATGAAAAATCTCTCCCAATTCATGAAGCAAAAATGCTACTTGCTTGACCCCTAGAAACTGAATAGCATTATTACAGTGGCTATGTAACAAGATTGAAAACTCACAGCTATCAGATGTGTTACAGATGGACGATAAAGAACAGCCTTTCTTGCATTAGGAGGCACATTTGGATCAGTCACATCTGCAGCTAGGTTCATGTTTATTAACCCAGAAGTTCCTGAATGATCAACGGAGTCCCCATTCTCAATTGGTTTAACAATAGGCTTTTGGTAGAAGGATCCACTAGGCTCCCATTCTAAACATTGCATCATTCTGTAGGTGTCTAATGTAAGCTCAGCAAATTTGACCTGAAAATAAGAACATATGACCCTCCATCAATTATAGGTAATTTAGCTACCATAATTTGAGAACCACACTGGTGACATGAACTAGCATTAACTAACCTCATTCCGATGATAGCTTGTCAAAAGGGCATCCCGGAATTTTAAAACCCTCTTTGCATGAAAACGAGCTACATATGGAAGAGAAGCCTGGTGAGTATCAGTTATGGCACAATAACGTAGAGGCCTGATAGCAAAGCCGTTCTCTGCTTTTGTAAATCGGACAATTTCTTGCACCACTTGCCTCCATTCCTTTAAGTTAGTTTCCTGAAAAGTAGTAGATCACATTCATCAAATTACAGATGCAATGCGTACCTTTCATTCATTGGATCAAAAGGGGAAAAACTATGTATATAGTACTACAGTATTCTGGATGTTTTATATAAATCGGGAAAACTTTAATTTTAATATTAACAATGAAGCATGTATGGGAAAATAGAAAAAATAACGGATCAAAATGCAGAACTTCTGATTTTGAATTGGAGAAAATAATGATTAAGCATGTCCATCATGCTGTGCGATAGATTTGGAAATAAGAAATACCTGCAGCAGAGCTTTCAAAGGATGACTAAAGTTTCAGACCAAAATAAGTTTATCTTACAGTTTTACAAATCTAGAAAGTTAAACACACCATTAGTTATCAGTATGATAAGAAAAACTGGTTTGCATGTACATCCACAGACTGCCACTTTTAGTTTGGAAAACTTGGTAATATCCCCCACTAAAAATATACCATACAGGAGTTTCTATTCGAATGAGATATTTCAGGCATTGAATCAGGTCACCCCCCACCCACCCCAACATCCGGGGAAAAAAGCGAAATTGCATCAGGTCTAGAACCAAGGACTACTTTCTTCGAAGTTAACACCATTTGGTGTTCATTAGCAAAGTAAAATTGAGTAGATCCGACAACATTGATCTGGCCTATTTATAACACCACCAGTTTCCTTCATATAAAATTGATATAACCAAGAAAGAAATTAAAGATTATACCCATGAAAATAATCAGACACATTATAAAGAATCACAGATATTTTTTAGACGCAGTAATGAAGAACTCAGCTTAAAAATTATTATCCATTATTTTATCCTTTTTTCCTTTTTTTGTGAGTAGCATTCAGTTCCCAAAACCCATGCTGCATCTATAAGTGTAAAGTTTTTCCGGCGGCAATTTTTTCCATTCACAAAATTTAGAGCGAAGACTTTGATTAAGGAATCTAGTCCCGAACCACGTGATGCAATCTCTGGTACCTAATCTATTTTTTCATTCCCATAAGTGACTCAGTTTATAAACCTGATCTGCTCTATCAAATTCCATTCAAGGACAACGTCCACTCGGTTCAAATTTAACGGCAAACACATCCTGATCAATTAAGACTTTCAGGAGTTCCAATGCTGATTATAGGGGAAAATTAGTAATTTTATATGTAATTGAACAAAAATTGTGTAGCCCAATACATCAACAATAGGAGATATTATTATTTTCTTCATACCCCTCAAAAGAAACTTATTTCTTCTAATAGGAAGACCGGGAAGTGATTGATACAAACAGAGCAGCTTCATAACAAAACAGCACACCAACTTTGAAGGAAAAAACCTATGAAAGGAAAGGGGTAACAAGTGCCACTTCCAGCAATTCACTACTCTAAGCGTTATAGCTGTTTACCTGAAATTTAAAAAAGAAAGAAAGAAGAAAAAAGAAATCATGTTTACCCGGCAGTTGCTCTTACAATCGTCAAGCAAAGCCATGAAACGGTCCATGAGATGCTTCACCATCTCCGGTCTGTTTAAAATCACCGACACCAACAAAAACCGCGCATAAAACCTCAATTCCTTGAATCTGATTCCCGGATCTTTTGGCGAACCTTCGGATCCTTCAAAATACCTTCTATTGAGTATCGCTTCATAGAACACATATGCTTCAACCAAGTACCTGCACTCACTAGTCCTCATGTACTGGCCGAAGTAAAGCTGACCGATTCGGCTAGCGATCTCGCCGACTTCCCAGCGTTTTAGACCGCACTGAACCAGTTTGGAGCGGTTCTCCTGCTGGTACTTCCAAAGCCGCGTGTATGCCCTGAAAACCTTCTGATAGAAGTGGTTCTGGCTAACACGCCCATAGGCAGGCACGTCGCGAACCCTAGCGAACTTACGGTCCGCGCTCTCCACCAGAGCTCGGAAAGTCTCGAAGACAGGGTCGTTGTCAGACATGCCGGAGGCGTCAGTTCTCCGACCAGAAGCTGTTATCGCCGTCGGCCATGGGAAAACTATGTTGGGTAATTGCAAGGGAGAAAATCGGCTGACAAAAAAACAGGTTTTGATAGTTAATAGTCTGAAAGGGAAGACTCCGAAAGAGAGTTGGAGGAGCAGTTGGACTTCTTGTTGTGAATGTTGTGAACTGCAGTTTTATTTTAATGGTGGCGACTATATAATACTACTAAATACTAATACTAATATATTTATTATAATTATTGTTAGTTTATTATCTATTGTTTCGCTTCTTTTTAATTTTAGTTTTAACGGGGAAAAAAATTGTAGCGACGTCTGGGTGGAGACTGGAGAGTGAAGAGAGAGGGCATAGGAGAGAAAAGAAAATATAGTGACGGCTTCTTTCCCCTTGTTATTATTAAAAATCTTAATTTTAATTTTATAAAATGTTAAATTTTAACTGTTTGATTCAAAGAATAAGATGAGAAGTGAAAATAAAGTTAAAAAAAAAATTGAAGAGGAGTCAAGGTTCACTTGCCAAATTCAACATCCTGATCTATATTTGTTCAACGTTAAGACTTTTTTTTATTTTTATAACATAGTTTTCTAACTAATGTTTTGATTTTTTTTTAGCAAAAGTTAATTTGTACTCCCTCCAATCCTTATCTTAAAACACTTTCAACCATTTTATGCATCTTTAAAAAAGTTAATTTTTTTATATTATAAAAGTGATATGTATTTTTTTTTTTATCATTAATTTTAAATGATAAATATAACTACATTAACTATCTTCACACTAATCAAAAAGAGGTAAAATTAAAAAAATAATTTAATTATTACAAAGTGTCATATATATTCCCTCCATTTCTATATATAAGAAAAAAAAATTATATCATACAATTTAAAAAAATTAGTTAATTTATAATAATTATATTTGAAAATAAAAAAGTTGGTCTAAAATGCCTTATGTTAATCAACACAAGCATATATTAATTTTTCATTAATATAAATTATGAGGAATGATTTAAAAATATATAATAAATGTTTATTGAAATATATGATTTTACTTATATAAAAAATATAACTTTTTACTTGTTATATAAGCCAAGCCAAACTATATACTATCTCCGTTCAAAAATATAAAGCATTTTTAATCGAATCTCACCCTCTAATAAAATAGTTACCTACTTTTCAACTAACATTATCTTTTCATATTTATCCATATTAAACACCCTACAATAAATATAAAGTCATTATCAATAGGGGCACTTTTGAAAAAAAAGACAATAACTACATCTCAAAAGACTAAAAATGTCTTACATTTCTTAATATTTAACTTCTTAAAAAATATCTTACATTTATTAATGAAGGGAGTATTACTTTTTAATATAACAAACTACTCAAAATATATACACTGTTTATTTCTTTTAAAAAAAATCATCTCGTATCTAAAATCAGATTAAATTCTGAGTAGTCCAAATATAAGCCAAGTCAAACTGCAAAATCACATACTAAATCATTGTGTAATTATTTAATGGTTAATCATTTTAAAGTTAATCTTAAATACTGGACGCAAAATCTCATACTCATTGCAGTGCCCAGACATTTTATTTTGAATGCTGAATTAGCTTGACTGGTCCACCATTCATTCATTACACCGTGAATAAATAAATGTCTATATAATTTTTATAGGTGGGTGTGGTCCTTGAAAAAATTTATCTTGCAATCAATTAATTTGAATTTTAGTTATATGTCATTTTCACACATGCATTGACATTTGAAAGGAACTTCACACAATGCACAATTTTTCTCCCGCATGAAATAAAAGAAAAAATAAAGGAATAAAAAGAAGAACAATAAAGATAGAAAAGAAAAGACTATTGTTTTCTTTCTATTATCAAGTTTAAAGAAAGTTGACATTATTAAGGATAGAGATGGTTCACTGAAGTTAGTGTTAAAATTAAAAAAGTTAGAGATCGTGCTAAGGATGTAGATATATAAATCCAACACCAATTATTATCCTTCCTTTTTTTTCAAAAAGAAATAAAAATTGACATAGGTGACCGTGACCATAATAAATAGATATAATCAATAGGGAAATTTACAATTAAGGTCATGTAACTTATACTAATGGTAACTAAAAATTTTTTGAGAAAAACTATCCCTTGTTTAAGCCAAATGATGCCCAAATTTGGAATATTTGGCCGTGTTAGATACCAAGTAATTACATAAAAAATAAAATTTGTTTTAATATCATAAAAAATATGTAACTTTTCATTTTTACCCTACTTTTACAATTAATACTACTGCTATTACAATAAGTTGTATTCCATTAAATAAATTGGTTAATAGATTGTATGACATCATTTTGCTCTATCATCATCCAAACTTTAATAATCACAATAAATTATTATTTAGAAATTCAAAACATAATAGATAAATAAATAAGAGGTAAAATTAAAAAATATTAATTACTCTAACTTAGTATTATGTTAAGAACAAAAGAAAAAATTTTTTCATATATTACAAATAGTAAGGAGTATCAATTATTTTTTAAGTTATTCAAAATAAAAATAATAATAAAATGCATGAGAAAAATCAAACCAAAGACATACATTCCACTCTATTCATTCAAGGACATAGTACACTGTTACACAGCCAAAAAAAAAAAAAATTGAAGAAATGGCAGAGGATAAATGCATGTGAACACTTTGTATCAAAAAAAAGAATTGCATGTGGACACCCGATATTGGTATAATTTATGCAATAATGAGTTTGGAAGCATAAAGGCAGCCCCTAGCTAATGGGTTGGTGCATGAAGATTTGTGCATAATGTGGTCAATGATGTAAATAATAATAATATTATTATTAATCATTCTCAAATTTCTCGCCTGAGTACTATATTATTAATTATTAATCAATCAATAAATTAATTAATAATTAATAGTAATTCCAGGGATTGAACTATGAGACAGCCCCATAAGTTGACGGGGAGCATCGTGAATCCTATATTGTCTTGTGTGCTAAAATGCTTAATCCAATATGGACTGATACGGAGTGTCTTTAGTAAAGGAATGCATTTCAACATTCACTTCGGATTCTCAGTAATCATTTCTTCCCTTTTTATCTTTTTTTAAGTTATGGGAGATGATGGTCGGTGGACAATTTAAAAAACAAAAAAATCTCTCCCAAATATTTTACAACTGTCAACCCTAAGACTAATCTTTCTCGCTCAATTATTCTTCTCCAAATGACGCTCTCCAATCTCCATACGCACCTTCATTCATGACATAGAATTTATAATATATATATATATATATATATAGTTATATACATACGGCCTTAGATCCTATTTATAAAATAAATAGAGAAAGAATTTTAATTCTATTGATAAGTGGGATCATAAAATTTATGTTGCAAAATTTTTGTAACTCTCATTAAATATTGGTAAAATAAATTTCAGTATATTTAATATAAATACAGTCTAAAATTTATTAAAGTAATGATAAAGACTACTCCTCTAATTCTATTTATAAAAGACTTTCAATATGTTTCACCATAACTAAAAAAATTTTAAAACTCATTAGCTCTGTCTAAAAATTTAATAATTTTTTAATTTTATCCTTATTATATATATATATATATATATTAATAATATATTTTCTTTCTCCAACATTTAATGGAAGTCAAAAGAAAAAATTTATAATAAAAATTTAATGAAATAATTTATAAATGAGATCAGAAAAATCTTCTCTATCTGTCCTATAAATACAATCAGAGAGAGTGGATTTTAATACATATTTTATGCAATGTTTAACATGTAAAAATATTATTTAAAAAATAGAAATATGCCTTTTTTATTTTTCTAAATTATTTTTTTACTCCCTTAGTTAAAAATATAAAGCATTTTTAATTGAATCTCAACCTTTAATAAAGTAGCTACCTCCTTTCAAACTAACTTTATTTTTTATATTTACTCATATTAAATACCCTATAATAAAAATAAAGACATTTATCAATAGAGGTGTTTTTGAAAAAAAAATAATAGTTATAAAGATTAAAAATATTTTATATTTTTTACCATCAAACTTCTTAAAAAATATTTAAGGAAGGAGTATTTTTTCTCAATAATAGCACGTTATTTTTACTGGACGTTAGCTCAGAGAATTAATTTCAGTTTTGAAATGTCTGGGAGAAATTATTTGTGTAGTAGTGTCAAAGAAGATCCAATTCTAACCAATTAAAAAGGGGGGAAAAAGGAAGATGGGAATAGGCACTGTGCATGTGACTGTTGCTCCACATTATTTATTATTCCATTGGAAGTGTGGTACACCCAAAAGCAGGTAACCCAAACAAAGTTATCAGAGATCGCGCGCGCGCGCGCACGACCACCACCACACACACACACACCACCACATGCTTCCAATCTGTAATTTTCTATGTTGTCACTTGCGCTTGTTATTACTATGCTTGCATGCTGGACAGAATACGATATGCTCTTCCTTTTGGTATTGTGATGTGACATCAAAATATATAAATTATATGTTCGGGTTTTATATAGGATTATAGGTAAGAAGAATTAGTTAACAAGTTTGTTTTGAATGTCGATATAAAATCTTAATTTCATTTATTTCTAGCAGTTATTATTTTTTTTCTCAAGCCATCCCTATTAGTTGCGCACATTAATGTGTTATTAATAGGGGTAGCTCCCAATGCATTATCTATATTTAAATTTAAACAAATTTCAACTAACTTACACGTTTTAATAAATTTTAACTGATTTTTTTATTTTGGTTCTTCCATGAATTTGATTGCGTAAACATGTACTCCCTTCATTTAAATTTTACTTCTTAATAAAATAGTTATTTATCTTTTAATTAATCTTATCTTTTTATATTTACCTCGATTAAATATTATTTAATAGAATGCTTTTTTAAAAAAGATAATGATTATATTTTAAAAAATTTAAAATGTTTTATATTTTTAAATTTTTAATTCTTCAAAAAATGATGGAGGGAGTGTATGGTTAAATGGTTGTCCACCTTCTCTCTCGTCTTTTTAGCAATGGCAATTAAAAAGAAAAAAGATGGCAAAATGGTTTGGGAGACTGGTCTTCCAATCCAGGAGAGTAAATCCAACCCAATGTAGTGCTGGGTTTATAGCTTGACCAAACCTCAGAATGCGAAGTCTAGCTTAGAGCATTTTCAGACCAGATCTCAGGTTGATGCTCAGCCATGCTGGGTCTGATCTTTGTACATAGTTTCTAATGGAAACAATGGTAATTAGTTTTGATGTTTTAAGCATATGCTCAGCCATATAAACTTCCTTTTGGTGTTGCAATGTGACATTAAAATATACAAATTTTGTGTTCGAGTTCTAAATATAAGAGTTAGTTGTTTTAAATTTAAATGTAAAATCTCAATTTTATTTATTTCTAATATGTATCATTTTTTTCTCAGACTGCCCCTGTTAGTTGCACACATTAATGTGCGCAAACAAGAGGGGGTAGCTACCAATTACTCCATCCGTATTTAAATGTAATAAATTTTAACTAATTTACACAGTTCAAAAAAAATTTAATTGGCTTTTTTTGTTTTGGTTTTTGCCAGGAATTTAATTGTGCAAGTGCGCATATAGGTAAATGGTTATTCATATCCTCTCTTGTCCTTTCATCAATGGCAATAAAATGGTCTTCCAACACAAGAAACTAAATCCAACCTAATATAGTACCTGGTTTGTTCTTAGACCAACCCTCAAACCGCAAATCTAGTCTACAATATCTTCAGACTAAATCTTGAGTTGATGCTCGACCATGTTTGATTTGATCTTCGTGCAACCTTGGTTTTTGATGGAAATTATGATAATGGTCACTGTTTGGACCATTTGTCACGATTATTTTTTTCATTGTGGCAGGTTGCAAGGGATAAAATTAGGGGGAAACTATTATTAAGTAAAATAAATAAACCATAATGAAGAGATAAAATTAGGGATAAAAATAGAGGAAAAAAATATTCTTTACCTCTGTTTTGTCCTAATTTTCCCATATCTAGGAGGAAAAACTAAAGAAAAACTTTAAGCTAAAGAGGTAAAATTTCCTCTCTCTCTCTCTCTCTCCCTCCCCCCCCCCTTTAATTTTCTCTATTCTCTATTTTCTTTCTAGTCCAAACAAAAAATTAAGATGTTTATTTTTTGCTGAATAAAAAAGCTCATCTTCCTTTTTTTGCTTGAGTGGGGGATACGATATCATAGACCTATTAGGAACTTATTAGAGATCCATACTAATTCGGATTAAAGTGAGATAGGATATTTCCAGGCTTACCATTACCATCAATGTTGTTCCATTCTCACACTTGAACTTTTGACTATTTTTAAGTCAAGGATGATAGGCAACTTTAGAATTAGTTTTGGTCCTTGTTGTTATTATAATGTTTTATTAACTACTCCATATATATATATATATATATATATTAAGCAAATAAGTCAGTTGTCAAAAAAAATATAAATATCAAGAATTACCTTTCATCAAGTTAAAAGATAAAAATCCATTTACATCATATTTTTATAGGAGTTAAAAAAAGGGGCATCTTCTTCCTAATGTCTCAGATTCTCATTGTGCTGCTGTCATGGTATCCCCACTTCATTGACTTTTTCATTTAATGAAATTGGGAATGGGTATTTCAATTTTTTTTTTGAAAAAAAATCCGTTTTAAATATATTCTATTACATTTTATAAAGTGTTTTATCTTAAAGATTAAGAGAAATTATACAATAAATAGAATTGAAGGAATTATTTATTAATTTTTTAATATTTCTCAGTGATATTTATAACCATTGCAATTATTATTCAATAGTACTTTTTCGTTTTTTTTTAAATATCAATACCAAAGTCTCTTTAAAAAACAACCCCACCTTTTCATCATATATTTGTTATTTCAAGTTCTTTAAAAAGCTTGCAAGTGAAAATCTCTTTTAAAAGTCTAGTTCAACACAGTTAATTAAAACTCTTTCACCTTTTGACATGAAAATTACAATATAATAAATTTATAAGAAATTACTATATCAAAGTTTTCCAAAAAGTATTTGCTCATCAACCTCTACTTTCCAAGAACCCTAATAAATTAATAATCATGTCTCAAAATTCCAACGGACTAAATTTGATCTGGCAAAATGGGATCCAAGAAAGTCTTGGACGCAATTGATCATTTGTCAATGGACTGGGTTGACTTTGAGATATAAACAAAGTGCAATGATCAAGAGCCTTAAATTCATTCAAATTCCCACTATATTTGTGCCCCACACAAAATAATGCACTTTTATTTTTTCAATTTAACACATCCACATCATTGGGCAGTTCTGTTCTGTTTATGTGTCTATATTATAAAGATTGATTAAAGCATGAGACAGAAAACATATATGCTTTGTCTCACAAAATTAGGGTAATTTTTCTTTGCCCCATAATTCTTTGTTTTGCATACTACTTTTCTACATAACTTTGGTCCTTCTTTTACCGTTTCAAACTAATCCAAAGCTTTAAAGCTGCTGCATGTTAATTTTCTGAAAATGTTGAAAACTTGATACCAATTTTTATTTTTTTACTAGTTTTTCATTTATGTAAATAACTCTACTAGCGTTAATCAATATGTTATTTTCACTAATGAAGGATGACAATTTGCTAAATTAGAAACATAACCGACAATTTAATCTTTCATTTCACAACATCATATATTAAATTATGTTTCTTAATAATTAAATTCCATAAACATTAGATTGTGTAATAAATAATTTCCTGAATTTTTAAATCATACGCAAATAACCTTTTGTTTTGTTTTGTTATTAAAAGTTAAAATTACAGGCTAATGAGTGGTAATAAAGTTGTTTTTTAATATTAAATATAAAATAAACGCTTATAATTTAGCTGAATGGTATTGAAAAGTCACACAAGTTTGGTCCACAATGCGTGTTTTCTTTATCAAGTTTCAATACAAGTCATTTTCTTTTGCTTTAGTTGGTAGAAGCTTTCTCCAATCTACTCTCCAATTTTGTGTGCCTTTTATGGGACATGTCAAGTCGTGTGACGATCCAAAATAAATTATTAACCATATTTTATGAATTATGAATATTATCACGGAGCATTATTAGTGTCAATATCAACACACACACACAAGTATCAATATCAATCTAAAACACAAAATTTATAAAAGATTATATTATTAATAAATTATTGATCATAAAACTTAAACTTTAAGCAGAGCACAATGTTTGTGGTTCTCTTTACTCGCAACAGCTATTCAAGATGTAGAAGCGTTTTTTTTTTTTTTGGCGCAAAAACAAGTCAATTTAAGATGTAGAAGCATTTATGAGTTTCAATATGCAGTAAAATTTTAATAGAAAAAACACCAAGAATGACTTTTACCTATCTGAAGTAAGCACAATTTTTTCTACCTATTTTATGAATTTTTAAATAAATAGTACTCCTTTTATCTCAATTTATAAGGCCCATTTAGACAAATCATGCGTATCATTAAACCTTATTAAATATATTTTAAAACTTTATTTTTTAAAAAAATAAAGATATAACCTTTCAAAATGTCTTTTGTTTAATATTCCATCTATTAAAGAATATTAAAAAGAAAAAACATATGAAAATGATAATATTATAAAAATATTATTAATAAAACATTATTTTTATTAAAATATTTTATATTTTAGGATGTCAAATCTCTTTTAAAAATGTCTTATAATTCAAGACGGAGGGGGTAACATGTATGATTTATAAATAATGAGTTGCTATAGCTTTTATATTTTATAAAAAGAAATTAAAACATCATGCGTGTGCGTGGAGAAAAAGAGAGTATGTGTTTTTTTTTTAAAAAAAAAAATTAAGCTCATACGAAATCCCACTGAATAATGTGAAGGTGTTCAGTAAATTGTATATTAATATTAGTTAGACAAGGTATTTTTAATCTTATTTGATATTGAAATATGAAAATTTTGCAACTAATTTTTCAGACCTTAATAATCCTATAGATGTGGCAAAAAAATAAAATAAACTTGTTTAATAAATATAAACTTGTTTAATAAATACATGTGAAAATTTGATTTGTTTAATCTTATCAAACAAGGCTGCATGAAAAAAAAAGGTGGATCACATAGGGTTGGTTTAATTTGATTTCTAATTTTTTGTTTTTAAAGTAAAAAAATAGAAATATCTCAAGGTTATTTTTGTTTTTTTTCCCTTTGTTTTTAAAAACACACTATATTCAACCATTAGAAGTTAATGTCATCAATGCCTATTGCCACCGCCCATTGTCACACACCACCACTAGCCTCTACTGCTTACGGCCAAGTCATTATTGGTTGCCACTTTTCACAAGTCATTGTAATTGGCCATTATCATATTAGTTATCACTATTGACCACCGTCATCTATCATTACTCTTTGTCATTATTGGTTGTCGCTAACTAATTACCTTTGTTTGTAAAGGTCTAACTGCCTCTAGCCACTATTACCTCTAACTTTTTTTATTTAAAGGGATGTGCCCTATTAGCAAGATTGCAAAATTCCCTATCCCTATAGTTATGGATTTTGTTATAATCTTGTGGTCCATAGATATGATGTTTAGTTGTTTCTTATAATTTGATTTATGATTTGCTTTGATCTGGTTGCACCTAAACATTAAATAAGTTTCTTTCTATGACTAGAAAAGGCATGTAATTAATGAGTTTTCTTTTAGGTCATCCATAACACAGCTATCTACATTTGTCAAGCTTGTCGATAAGTGTGTCCTTAGCAACAGGTTAAAAGGCAGAAATTGACTAATTGGATTTTATGGGCTAAATTGCAAAATATATATGGAATGGAGGGGTTACAATCTATTTTTAACTTTTTTTACAAGAAAAAAATTAATTTTTGAGAAATTAACGTAAACACTTAGTTTTATATACTAAATATACCTTTAACCAATCAAATCAAGAAAGGTAAATTTTGATGTGTTAATAATATTAATAACAAGATTTCGTTATAAATAAATGAAATATAAATGTCTAAGTAATACAAATAAGTAATATAAATGTCTATATTTCTTGATTTAATTAAAAATAAGCATGATAAATATAGAAAACTAAATATGTTATAAATTTTTCACGTAATTTTCATAATTTTTTAAGAAAGAGCATTTGATGTGCGAGTCAATCACCTCCCTCATATCCATCCCTTGTACAAGTCATAAATATGACTTTCTTTGATCATTTTTACAAGGTACCTAGAGGAGGAATTTTTTGTTCTTATTATAAGATACCATGTAAGATATTTGTTACATCTTTCACATGTTGCTTCTCTTTAATGTTGGTTCATTTTTCTAAAGTTACTCAATATATATGGGTTTTTTCCCCCAACATGTTATATGAGTATGAATAATGGTAAGATTAAAAATTTATTTAATTTTTAACTAGAACTAATAATTTTTAAGCTTTTTTTTTTTTAAATTTCGTCATCAATATTGAAAGTGCTGGGAGTGTGAGAACGAAACATGGGCGTGAGGAAGGAAGAAAGTAAAAGGCTAAAAGCACGGAATGGTCATCATGTCTAACAAAATAAAAAAGCAAAGCAGCCTTGGGAGGGTTGAATTCAGGTAGTGAAAGCAGCATGGTTTTGAGAATCTTCTAAAGTACGTAATGTACACATGAGCCTCTACGAGTCAAAAGAGGGAGGATGCAAAGGCCTAAAGGAAAAAGCTCATGAAATGAGCATACCCTGAAATG
Source organism: Prosopis cineraria (assembly GCF_029017545.1). Taxonomy (NCBI): domain Eukaryota; kingdom Viridiplantae; phylum Streptophyta; class Magnoliopsida; order Fabales; family Fabaceae; genus Prosopis; species Prosopis cineraria. The sequence goes on along the minus strand of NW_026555335.1, from coordinate 34,496,968 downwards.
ATTCGTGTGTTTGGATTTCGATTTAAAAAATTAATTATTAAAATACGATGATATTTGAATAAATTTTTAAAAATTAATTATGATAAAATTGATGATGTTTGAATAATTTTTTTAGAATCAATTTTAAGTGAATAAGTTTACTATTCAAAGTAACAAACTAATAATGTTTAGAATTAGTTTTTCAAAATGAACTAAATTTTAACTTATTTTAAATGGAGTTTGAAAAAATTGAGATGTTTGGATAAAAATTTTTAAAACTATAATTCTGAACTTATAATTAATTTTAAAAGAATATCAATACTTATAAATAAAATAATACCTTCACACCAGTTGCAGAATTTGAATTCACAATTTCATGGGTTGTGAACTAAATCCTTGTGTTTGTTTGGATAGCTATTTGTGATCCATGATGTGTCATGAAAGCATGGTTTTGGTATAAAAAGAATCCAAACATTCTCATTTTTTAATAATCAATTTTCTATAATGAAACTCCGTTTAGCATCTAACCAATTAGAGGCGGCTTTTGATTTTCACAATTATATCTTTTTGGCTCATGTATTACGTGTCAGAAATTTTACTTGCCAAATGGATCCCTGCGTGTCCCTTGAACCTCTCAAGCAATCCCTCTCACTCTAGTAGACATGTGCAGGTTCGTCCGTCTCCTATTTCTTGCTACCGTGAAGCCTCTTCTCGTACCAAGGCCCCATAGTATCATATTATAATATTAATCATTGAAATTATAAAAGATTCTTTTATTTTTAATATGATTTTTCAAATATAATTTTCATAATTAATCATATATATGTTAAATATTATATAAATATTAATTGGATCACTATTATACTTATTTTATTTGTTAAGTAGAATTTAACAAATTTAATAATATTATATGCAATTATATTAATATTTATATATTAAAAGACAATGTCCTTTGTAGTAATTTGTATGTGTAAAATTGATTTTGACTAAACAATCATCTAATCATCTTCAATTATGTCAAAATTAATTTTAAAAAATTAATATTCAAATATAATCATATTATAACATAATCAATTATAATTAAAATAAATCATATTAATTAATTTTTTATAATTAATTATAGGGTTAATGAGTATTCTAAATCCTAAACTATTACATGAATAGTATCTTATATCATGAACTCTTAAAATGTAGAAAAACTTTTCTTAACTTTTAAATTTTGAGCGCTTGAAATATCATCATTAAGTTGAAAAAAATAATTATTACTTTTGTAGTTATAGAGTCTAGTTGCATACCAATGTGTTATTCACATTTACTCTTAAAAATAATGACTGCTTTTTTTTTAAAACTAAATGGTTAAATTTCAACGACTCAAAATTTAAAAATTGATGAAAGTTTTTGCACATATTAAAATTTCACGATTCAAGATACTATTTACTTAACAGTTTAGAATACATGATACTTGTTGACTTTTAAAATCCAAATGATCTCCTGGCATGAGTAAAATTATTCTTTTTTTTTAATTAAAGGAACAAGTACCAACAGCTTGAGGTTATAAGTGAGATTCAACCCGTGATATCCCACTTATAACAGAATTTTTATGTCACTGAGCTATAAGGTTATTGAATAAAATGATTCTAAAGATGAAGAAAGGGAATGAAGCTTCGAATTTCGTCATTTTGTGTCGATCCTTAAACTCGCAGAATTTAATGTGCACGGCCCGTGGGCCTGCATTCCCCTGAAGAAGCCGAAAAAAGTTCTCTTACAGATAAAGAGTGAAGCTCAAGTGGTTTTGAGTTTTACGCTATGCAAATTGCTATCACCTCTTCCAGCATCCTCCTTATGTTCAAATCTTATCTTCTTGAAGCAGGACCATCACAGCATGTACTATCGGAAGATATTTTACAGGAATCTTAACTTCAAAATTAACTTACTTTTTAATACTTCACTTCATATTATAGTTTATTTTCTGTTTATTTGTTTGGTTGGTTCGTCGGTCTTGCTTCGGAAAATGAAAACAACGGTTTTGAAATACAAACCATATTTTGTTGAGAGTGATTACCAAGAGCACAATTTTCAGAACTACATTTAGAAACTTTAAAGGCAAACATCATGTTTTTTTCATCACATGTAAATCCAGAACCATTATTACGAAAAAGAACAACATTTAAGGTCCTTTTGATTAATAGAAAGAATGAGAATTGAATAAATCAAATAAATAAAAGAAAGAAAAAATGATTAAAATATGAAAGGGAGATAGGTGAACCATGCTTATGTAAAAGGATAATTTAGTTAACAGTATTGAGAATTATGATTCATAAAAATTGTGGAGGGGAGTGATCATTTTCACATTTATAATATGTTATATTGAGTTTCATCATATTTATTATTAGAAAAATTGTGATTTTTTTATTTTTATTTTTTAATTAATTCCATTCCCATCCCACCAAATATATGACCTTGGTTTTCACCCATATCAGCTTTACTTAAAGCCATGTTTGCAAGGGAGTTAAATTTCCTTCTATGCAAAGGAGGATACACTGCAGGATGATTAAATTAAATTAAATAATTTTTAAAAATATAAATTTAATTTAAACTTTTAAACAGTTTAAATTTATAGTAGAATGATAGTTGAGAAAAAAACACAGTGGACAAAAACTGGCCCCATTTGACCCCATTTGCAAGTCAATTATATCCGACTTGGACAACATCAAAATCAAACAGTGAGGCCGACCTCACGAGATTATCTCGAGTCTGAACCACTTTTTCACATGATCACTTAGCTGAACGTGAATCAAGCTTGGCTTGATGGGCAGGGTTCCGTTACAACTGACCGATCTAAGAAGAGACTGAGAGACTATAGCTATTGTTTATAAACAGCCCCTACACTTTTTGCATTTAGGGTACTGTTTATGACATTTCATGTGTTTGTTGATATGATGATTCAATGCTCTTCCTCTTCTTGTTGTTATGATAACGTTTGAATTGCTTTAAATCAGACTTAAAACTTAAAATTTATCATTTTTTTAAATGATAGGCTTTATAAAAACAGATATTTGTAAAATATTTTTTGCATTAAAAAATAAAACATCAAGTAAATTTTTTTAAAAAATACATTTTCTAAAAGTTTAAAAATTTATGACTAATTTTAAGAGGTTAACCCCTTACAACATGATAAATGAATATTAAAATTCTTGTAAAAAAGGTACTTATATTTAGTATTTGATAGTATTTAAAAATGATACAAGAGGATACTGTGCACAGTGAAAAAATAAAAGGAGAATTTCACTGTAGGATTGCTGAAGTAATGATATTTTTATAAAAGGATTAATAAATTTTAAAATAATTCTATAGTATTTGGGACCAAAACGAAATTAATTCTTGTTAAGAAATTACCTATTTACTCCTACCTAAGAAAAACATGTAACGTACGTGATTGACAGGAAGTCATGTATGGTCAATAAGGGCAATATAAAATGTATATTAGCTTCCAACAAGGACAAGGGATGTCGATGAACTCACCACTCTTCTTGGCAATCTGCCACTTTATCACTTTTATTCAAGGACATTTGGTATCATAAAAAATCACATAGGTTCAATTAATATCTAAATACGAAAGGTGATATATTTAAAAATATTGGAAAAACTCTGATTTGAGGACCTATGAATGGAGATATTAAACATTTAATATGTAATCTTCGCTGTGACGTCCCTCTCATTTTATGCTGCAAGAGTAGCTGGTAGGTTGTATGATTATTCTCTGCTACTTAGGTTGCTGGAATCTTCGAAGACTGATAACATAAGGGATGGTAAGTGTAAAATATATATATATATATATATATATCTCAGTTTCGACAACCATCACATTTTGACAGCTAACAAGTGTAAGTTGCAACCATTATAATTATTTTTTAATATTTATGTTTAATTGTAAAATTCCTTGCACCGGTTATTAAATTCACAATATGAGTTGTTAATTAGTTAATATAACTCATTGATTACAGGATAGATCAAACATTTTCAGATAAAAGCTCACTAACATGAGATTTGGATATAAAATACGTAACTCTATCCACTCCCATTCAAACTGGACCACATCTCTCACATATACAATTTTTTTTTTGGCCAATACATATACAAAGTTTGCCGACACCTAGATTGCAATAAAGCACAATTTAGATTTTTTGGTTGGTTTTTGGAATAGCTCTTGTGTACATATACACAACCTATAATCCTATATAGTTATATATATATATATATATAATGGGTTGTAATATTCTAAATGTGTCATATATGTAAGCTTTTTTGTATATTTAAATTGATGTGTGATTTTATTATAGCACATTTTGACATACTATCATAGATACCGGTTTGAAATATTTTGTAAAGTCTAATGATATACTTGTTTTAAAATTAATGTAAATTTTCATAACTTCGCTTATAAATTATGAAATCTGACTTTTAAATTTTCTTATATTACTTGTTAAGATTGAAATATTACTTGTACAATATTCATCTTCCATAAAAAATTCTTAATGTCATTTCTAGAACATATGATATTACTTGTAAACTGTGTTATGTTGCTTGTCAAGTCCGTCATATATCTAACTAATGTAAATATATTCATGACTTATTAAATTAATAATTTTTAAAATAAAATGTTTTATAAAGTCTAGTAATATACTTGTCTTTAAATTAATATAAATTCCCTTAGGTAATGTTTAGATTTGTGTATCTAGATTTGAAATTAGGATGTAAAATCTTATACTTCAAATCCTTGTATTTCAAATGCTTTATTTGGATAGTTTCAAAAATTTTAAATTTTAATATTAAATTTCTCTGTTTTGATTGTATAAGAAATCTCAAATTACCATAATAAAATTCTCTTTTTAATTTTTTATTGCTTTGTATTTACCTGTCTTATCGGCCAATAAAAATTTTAAAATGGACAGATAATAATATTTTGTTTATATTTTTCCAAGAAAAATGATAAAATGAATATCATTGAACAAATGATAGAAGAGTGCCACAAAATAAGATAGTTACTCAGAAATTTTTAGGAACTTGTAAATAATACCCATACTATTCCTTCCTTTTATATATAAGACTAGAAGGAGTAATATTATTCATTTTTGAGAGAGCAGAAAAGAAAAATAGAAAATAAAAGGGCCATTAATATGCTACTCTGGACTTCATCCAAGGAATATTATCTTCATAGATTTAAGCCCAGTATATTTTCATTTCAGTGCATAAATGAGAAAGATATTTGTATTATACATCAAGTTACTTTCTCCGTTTTTATATATAAGATATTTTTTAAAAATTTATTTTATCTTTAAATATAAAAGGTGGTAATAATATTTTTGAGTAATGAGATAACTTTACCCTTGTCTTGAAAAATAGAATAGATCATTAATTATATGTTTTCCCTACCATTATCATGATATTAATTATAATATTATTAAGAATAAAACTAGAAAATATTGTGTTATTATGTGAGTTTAACTAAATAACATACCATTATTAGTATGTAAAATTCAATTAAAAACACCTTATATATAGGGACGGAAGGAGTAATAAACACACACACGGAAATGTCTGCAATTTTACACACACATACACAAATGTCTTTGTACTTTGTTTGCTCGCACATACTTGTCTTTGTATTTTGTTCACATTTTGTTATTGATTCATGTACATTTTTTGTATTTTTGGTTCCTATATTTTTATTTTTTATTATTTTAAGTCTCTTCAGAGTCCTTATACTTTGTTTATAGAGGGATCTAAAATAATAAAAAAAAAGGGACAAAAAACATCGAAAAAAAGTACAAGAACTAATAGCAAAATACGAGTAAAGTACAAGAATTTAAAGTTATGTTTTTTTAATATATATAATATTGCAAACCTAAAATTTGGATGAGTAGCTGCTTTAACCTGTTGTGTTATCACTTTCATGGTAGATAATTAATGGGGACTGTCATCCAAAATTTTGCTAGGCTTGGCCACGAGTGGGATAGAGAACACAAGAGAAATTTAAAATAATAAATGTTTAGAAGAGATTTCAAATAATGAGAGAATATTCATATAAATTGTGAAATCTTACTTGTAAATCTCTTCACGTTATTTGTTAAGATAGGAATATTATTTATGTAATATTCATTATGTGTAAAACTATTCATAACTTATTAAATTACTAATGTCACTTGTAGAACATCTAATATCATTTGTAAATTGCTTTATGTTACTTGTTAAGTTCAAGATATTACTTATCAAATACCTAACTTGTGTAAATCAATACATAACTTGTTAAATTACTAACTTTGCAAATAAATTGTTTTGTAAAGTCTAATAATATACTTTTATTTAAATCAATGCAAATTTCTTAACTTTACTTGTAAATTCTCTTATATTAATTGCTAAGACTCAAATATTATTTGTGCACTATTAGTCTTATGTAAAATTATTAATGACTTATTAAATTATTATTATTAATGTTACTTATAGAACGTCGTATTGCTTGTCACTTGTCATATATTATTTGTTAAATGTATAATGTTACTTTCAAATTGACTTCTCTTAGATGCTGCTTACTTTTTTTAAATACTAGGGGTAATAATGTCCTTTCGCTACGAAACTTAATTTCATGTTGATCTTCAAAACCTACAATGTTATTTCAGCAATATTTGGATGTGATTGGAACATATTTGCCTACTATGGTCTTAGAATGACATTTCCCAAAAATAGGAATTTATGGCTGTCACTATTATTTTAAGTACGAAAAAAAAAAAACCCTTAGAATGTACACCAGTAACATGGACCCAAAAACAAGACTGGTCCAACCTTAATTGGGCCATTCTTGAGCTCAACATTAATGGGCTTTCTGATAGAACCGGAACTGACTCTGACTACTTTCTTTTTAGCCAAGAAAATATGAATGATACTGTGGTGTTAAGGAACATTGATACCATTGGGTTGGATTAATAGAAGTGATTAATTTTCAGTTCAAATTGAGAAGTGCTTATATTTGATGTATCATTGTGTCTAAACATAATTGTCTCTAACAAATAAATTCTAAAAATAATAAGAAAGAATTAACATTGACACCAGGGCATAGATATCCTCTAATAAGAGGATACTATGCATGATTAAAAAAAAAAAAAAACCTTGAATGGGAATTCGATTGGATAGAACTTAAACTAAGGTGCAAATATTAATGAAAAAGGTGTTCAAATTTAATACCTAACTTTTAATTGGAGCTATTTATTAGCATACAAAAATAACATTAACACATGATAATGGAAATATTAGATGTCAGGCCAAAAAAAAAAAAGAAAAAGAAATGATGGATGTCAAGTTGTCAACACATTTATATTTTTTAGAAAAAATATAATACATAATAATTTTATCAAACTTGTAGAGGTACGGTCCGGGCAAAATGAAAATCAAAACAATCCAGGCTTCAGGAATGTCTGGTTGATTTGCCGCGGCTGAAGAATCATTGTCTGAAAGTCAGCATTCTCCAAATGCATCCGGTGATACTGGAGAAAGAGAAGTGGATGTTTTACCTTATATCTAGAAATGAAAATGGGCTAGGTGGAATAATTAAGCCTTAACTATGTAGGTTTGAACCTACATGGTAGATTAGAGATTTAAGCCTTGCCTGAAACTCATATCAAGTTTTTTTTTTAAAAAATTAATTTTTTAGTTCTCTAATTTTTAATTCACTTGTAATTTAGTTTCTCAACTATAATTCGCTGTGACTTGATCCCTCAACTATAATTCATCTATGATTCAGTCCTTCAACTTTTGATTCACTTACAAATTAGTCCCTGAACTTTTGTCAATTTTTTTTTCATGTTAGCTTATATCTTACATCAATGAGTAAGAGGAGGGTATTTTAGAATAATATATGAACATTTTTTTATTCCTCTTATTTGATAAGAATTTTTTTAAAAAAATTTAAAAATAAGGATCGAATTATAGGTGAATTAAAAGTTGAGGGACTGAGTCACAGCGAGTCATAGTTGAGGGACTGAGTTACAAGTGAGTTAAAAATTAAAGGATTAAAAGATTATTTTTTTTTACACAACTTGGACCTGAGCCTACCTAAAGTATGATTTAGCTTGAAAATTTATTTAAAAGTAAGCATTTTAAATAGACTTATATATTAGTTTTAAACTCCTTAAATATAGTTTAATACTATTAAAATCTGCATATATATATATATATATATATAACTTGATTTATTGTTATAATATATAATAATTAATAGGACTTAACAATTATAAGACAATACAACAATAAAATAAAAATATTAAAATTAATATATAAGTTCAATTAGTTAAAAACATAATTAAAAATAAAAAGAATATATTGATTAAAAAATAAATGATAAAATTGATATGTCTGTAATTTATTATATATAATATATATATATATATATATAGTTAGGTCTATTAGATTCTTACGTTAGACCTTGTAAAAATAAATTTGACTTATTTAATTAAATAAATCTAATCAAAAACGTGAAATTAATTTAATTTTATTTAATAAATAGATTAAGTTGAGTTTAAAAAAGGCCTCGATTTGGGTCTAGCCTAGTTTTATTTTCACCCCATATGGCTTTTTCCGATACCTTGATTGGTGCTATTCACCCTCTCCAATCAATAGGTCCCTCGCTGCGTGCTCTTCACCGTTGGATATGCCTCTTTTCTACTCCCTCTCCACTATCATCCTCATGCCTGCTGACATCTGGGAGGTACGATTTCCTCTCTAGTCTCCCTTTCGTTTAATTCTTTTCGGTTTATTGCTTTTATTTTCTTTATCCTAAAATCTAAAGCTTCAAATCATGCGCTTGATTTAATTCTTGCGATTTGAGCTATAATGTTTTTTTTTCAAATTCCTATACATACAGATGATCTAAGTAATGGGAGTATTTCTTTCTTTTGGATCTGGTCACATTGGAGTACGTTTTTCCTCACTCGCTATGCTTTCTTTTTTATCATTATATGTTTGCATCACTATCACCTTCCTCACGTGGACATGTGTGCGTTGTGTGTGTGTGTGTGTGTATAACTTCAGCTCAACGTGTCTGGTTTATTATCGGTCACGATTGACAGTACCGGATTGGACGGCTGGATGAACAACCAGTGCATTGACCTCTTTACTAATAATCCATTCTTATATGACTAACCACCAATGTAAAACTGGCCAAAATTGGTCGAGTTTAAACAGAACAAATTTTGACCCAAATAGTCAAATGCTGACTTTCAACAGTGACACAAACCACTCTTTTATGCTCTCATTAGCCTACATTGAAACACATTCGATTCAACCCTATTGGAATAAGTATTGCGGAACACATTATAGTATGCTGTAGGCTATATTGCTGTTTGTTACACTTTTTTTTTTAAAATAATAATTGAGGTGACCTTCTACATGTGCCGTCATGGTAATTTGACTAATTTCCTTGTTACTTGAGTTGTTAATGTAATGTTTGTAGTGTGAAGATGTTGGGTTGTTAAGTGTGAGTAAACTTAGTTTGATGTGAAGAAAAGCTTTACATTGGATAAAGTTGGGTTAGAGAAGATGTATGCAAGCAGAAAAGACACATAAACTCAATGTCTTGACCTTTTAAATTAAGATGTAATATTATTCTCACTTGTATATTTTCTTTTAAAACTATTGGGTGATCCAGCTGTGTTCTCTCCTCTTTTGAGATGCCCCCCGAGCCTAACAAGAGATACTTTTAATGGATGCTAATGGATTTCGGATGCACTTCCTCATCTATTTAAATTATGTTATCCTAAGCAGGGCTGTGGTGCCCCTTATTCAAGGTTTTGAAGATGCTGGTGACCTTACTGCATCAGAAAGATTGAAGACTGCTTTACATGTCAACTTTGTCTTCTATCTACTTCTTGGTGCATTGTTGGCCTTGTCCGACTTATTCTCATTATGATGCCCGAGACGTCGTGTGTATTCATTCCTTGAGCCTTCATTTTTTTGGATGCTGATTTTATTTATTTGTTTGTTTGTTGTTTGCAATATTATCTGTAAGTTGTTGCTGCCTGGGATTTTCCAATCGTTTCCGGGTAAAGCTTTTGATTTTCATTTGAAGAGCATCATGATTTCCTCATAGTTGCCAGCAGAATGCTTGGTTTTGAATTGATTTTCGATAGCATCTGAACTTGCGCATTCATAAAACTATCTTTCTTATTTTTTGTACTTGTGGATGATGAGGTTTTGCACATTACTTTTTTAAAGGCCACAACTGTAACATAGAACTCACTTGTACATGTAATCTGAGACATATTCTTACGCTCTTTCTCTAATTTAGACACTAACTTGTCCTTGTGTGTGTGGTTTTAATAATGGCTTAAAAAACACTTGTTAAAGCAAAACCACTAATTTTCCACAAAGAAATGGTGGAAAAAGATGACGAGGAGGCCTGGAAAGTAATGATTCTCTATCCTTGCACAGGAACTATAACCCTAAACTTTGTTATTTACAAGAATGATTGTTTTAGAAATTAAAATATTTGGTGTCTTTAGTGAAAATTATGGTTTATGTAGAGTTGGAAATACGGGCGGGTTCGGCCCTAAAGGGCCTGAGCCTTAAAACTCAATTCCTCATTTTGAATCTCATTTCTCAAATTCGGCCCTTATGCTTAGGGCTCAGAGCCAGACCCGCAAACCTTTTTTCAAAAATAAAAAAATTAAAATAAAATTAAACATTATAAATTAATTAAAATATTTTGAAATTAAAAAAAATTAAAATCCTTATAATTTTTTTGAAATTAAATAACACACATTTAGAAGTTTAGTAATAAAATTTAAATCTTGATTAAAAAATAGTTCATTTTTTTAATAAATACACAAACATAATAATTATAAAAAAATAAAAAATATCATAAATTTTATACTATATATTGATATTTATTAAGTATTAAATTAATTTTAGAATAAATTAAAATTAATAATAAGATAATGTGTGTAGAATCGGGTGAGCAGGTGATTGGCTTCAAACACGTGTTCAACTAAAAATAATAATAATAATAATATAACAGAATTTGAAGGACCACCCGGGCCCGAGCCTTATTTTACAAGGTTTATCAGGGTCAAGCCCTCAAGCTCAATTACTTTTTAAAAAATTATTTTTAAAACCTAAACACTTATTTAAATAAGACTTCCAAGCTTAATCTTTTAGATTTGGTCCTTATTTCCTACTTTAGGTTTATGTCCCACGACGCCAACACATCAATATATTACTATATATATAATCTAAAAATAACTAGATTGGTCCACTAGCGTAAAAAAGGTTCTCTAAAGCTGCGCCCTTTTAAACTGTTTGTTAGGAAACCAGTTGAAAATAAGTGCGGTGACAATTTCATAATTAAATTGTCTGGCTAATGGGCTTTTTAAATTGATTATTAAAACAACTAATTTTAAAAATATGAACCTGTCTAAAACTTGAATTATTTTACACAGCTCCTTGACAAGCTGAATAGAAAGACAAACAAATTAAAATATGAAGCTACCCTTCCGTGCTTTTAAAATAATATTTAACACAAGATTTCCCTTTTGCATCTGCCTAGGCTTTTTTTTTTTAAAAAAAATATTTTTGTCATTTCGCTTCCCCTTCCGTGCTTCAACCTTCAAGACGGCCTCATCTTCAACCTTTCATCTACTCCTTCTGTCTCTCGCTCTCTGCGTTCTACAGTATCTTCTTCCTCTCTTTTCATGCCTTGGTGAAATGTGCAGATATTGGACCTCTCTCAGTTTTCTCTTTGATATTATCTATTTATGCGTCGTCCCTTTTCTTCTTGTTATCATTCTGACGCATGTACATCTCTATGCCCTTAAATCTCAATGACGCCTGCTCGATGGGCATTAGAGGGGAAAGGAGAGCTAGCTTGCCCTTAAATCTCAAATCTCATCACTTTGGTGATCCCCTCAAGAAAGGAGCTCACAAGTGATGTGGAGAGTGAGAAATTGAGAGGAGTCAGATGATGGATTTCAGACAAGAAGAGAAAGAGAAGACCCAAAACCAACATGGTGATGCCGAAGCTAGGGGCTGATGAAGGGGTGGCGGAGGTGCAACAATGGAGGGTGGAGCCACTCACACTAGTGCTGGGTAGGGGTAGGGTGGATCTAAGAGTTGAAGATTGAGGGGGTGCGAAAGAGAGATAATGTTGGATTCCACCTTAGAGTTGTCCTATTCTATAGGGTGGATGGGTGGATTCTAATTCTGAGAGTTTTGATGGAATTGGAATCCATATAGAATTGGTTTCCTACGTACCAGACTCTCCAAAATAACAATTCCTATTCTGTTTTCATTTCCCTTCTTTTGATTCTCGTGTACCAAATACTGCATATATAATATTCTAAACTGATTAATCATAATTTCTACCTAAGTTAGTTAAACTCGTTGGAGCCAACAAATTCCATCTTTAACATTAAAATAATTGATTTCCATCATAAAACCCAATAATCATTCAAACACTAACTTCTAATCATCCTAAAACATCAAATGTAGGAAATGTAAACTGATTAAATCCTTAATCTAACACAAAACACTCGTTTAAACCCAAATCATTCAGTGGAATCGTTGGAAAATTTGGACTCCTCAAACCTTAGATCCCCAAACAACTCTAAAGCCTGAAAATCATAGCGAGGAGGGTAGAAAATCAAGTTGGGAGCCTTACCTTAGTGATTAAAAACCCTAATCTAACCTGAAATAGTTGAGATTTTGTGTCCTAGCAGAAGCCAAGTCGCCACCTCTTTGAACTCTAGCTTCCCTATCTAATTTTTAGTTTGAAGTTTTGAACGACATTTAGAATCTAAATCCTGATCATGTTCGGCATCAGACATGCCTTGTTATTTCTGTATCCAGCACCAGATACAGTCACTTATCTGACTCTTGTGCCTTTTGTCTATGTTCATGAACGGACAAAGCTTTTCATATTGTATCCGCAAATGGAATCAAACGGGGCCACCAGTTCCTTGCCTCTGTCTAGATCTATGGATGGATAGAGTCCTCTCTGATGTATCCGTGGCTAGACACAAACAAAGGGTCCAAAACTCACCTTAATTCAATCCTGTGCCTTCCCAAACTATCCAAACACCTAATAAACCTAAAAAAAAAAAAAAAAATCAAACATAGCAGTACAAAATTCAGCTTAAACACTCCCAAGTCTCATTTAATCCAAACCAAACAATCAATTATACAAAGAATAAAATTTGGAATGCTACACATTCAACCATTATTATTATCAACTCACTTGCACTCAAAATTTGAAATTTGGAAGGTGATGCAATCCTACTTCCAAATGTGTTCAATTATCCTGAAATATGACGTTTTCAATAGATGATTTTCTTGTCCTTGTCGCTTGAAATGTGCATGGAGTCAATTACAAAAGTTACACTACTATTTTACACTATGCTTAGATCATCATTTCCTTTTGTATATAATGTGTATCCATTGCTAACATAGCTAATGTAATAAAGAACTTGCTTATTGGGTCTAATTGCTAACCATCTCAATCTGTTAGAAGTTGAACTACGATTGATATTATACATACAATTAATGTTGATCGCTCCTATGAGTGTATGAGATCAATATAATAATATTTTAGGAGTTGAATCTAGAGGAAAGCATCAATCTTTGTTATTTTATAGAAGCAAATAACTTTTAAAAAAAGAGAAGTAATAATTAAAAGTAATTGAATGCAAATAAAGAGCAATAAAAATGAATGAACTAACCAATCAAATGAGTGCTAGAGATTAGGATTCACATCATGAGATGACTTATTTTAATTTAGTTAATTATTTCCCTTAAGTTATAGTGATAATTGTTTCTAAAATATCTTAATTACCTTCTAGTATATTAGGGAGTGTCTAACTAGCATTGAATTGGCTCCTATCTAACTCAAAGGCACTAATGAAACTTTGAAGCTACGATTTAAGTCACAATAGATTATAAATTATTTTTAATTTAGTTACATGTGTCTGTCTTTCTAGGCTTAAATAAGTTCTTTACTTTTCATTTCATTAAACTGCTCACAAATATATCATATAACGGTCATCTATATTATAAGACAAATAAATCAAAGAGATAAATATAAACCGGAAACCAAAAGAGGGAATATTATATATGGACCTTTCCCTCACCATAAGAGAGGTTTGAAACAGGGTATAATATAGCCTTGTAAATGATTTCAACTCATCCCAATTGGGAGGGGGGGAGGCGAGTTCAAACTGTACCATTCTGCTTGCCATATTCTCAATTGATGGTCAAAAAGAACGAAAGCAATAACGTATAGGGAAACTCTTCCGCATACGTCTTGATCAGATAGAACGGAGGCAATATATGAAAAGAGCCTCGAGAAGGGAGAATCCAATAGCTCCCAAAACTGTAAACCAGTAGACTGGAATCTCAAAACTGCCCCGGATTATGACGTTGACCTGATGAGGTGCCGTTCTCAGTAGCGGCTCCCCAAAGAAATAGACGAGGGTTAACAGAAGCTTCCATGTGGCCTTCTTACCACGGAATGGCTTATTGAAATAAATAACACTTGCCCATAACATCAAGAAAAAGCTCATTGGTACCATGTCCCTTGTAGACTTGATAAAGGCATCAGCTAGTGATACCGTGGAGTTCTCACTAGTGCTCATAGATTTGTAGTTAGCAAAGAAGTCATAATTTGCCGCTTTCATTAGCTCGCCACCGAAGTTGAACACGATCAAATGAAAGGGTTGCACTTTATCTGGAATAACACAGGAGAAGTAGTGTGGCTGAGATGTGTCTTCCAGCAGGTCGTGCTGGGAAACAGGTAGGGCATTTGTTTTCTTTCTTCTCTGTCAACAGCAAGTAACCAAAAGGATTATCTGTTGAAGAGATGAAACTAGCATAGAGTAATAATGAATGACATTGTCTATGATGACCAAAGTAAATTACACATGCAAAATTTAGGTGGAGAACTCTCCCTCAGGCTTTGTCGTCTTGTTATTCTGCGACACTTTTAAGGTGCCAGACCAATTATTTTGAGGGTCGTTTCTGCGCGATAGTTTCCGCTTATGGTTTCGAGCACAGGTCCTTATCACTTGATGAGCATGTTTTATATTTTGAAATTTTATTTTTACATTTTTATTTTATATTTATCATAAAAATTATAAAATTTTAATAAATCTATCTTATCATTAAATTGAATAATAAAGATTTAATCTAGATGATCGAGTTTAATATTAATTTTTTTATAATTTTTATACATTAATTATTTAGATGTATTTTGGACAGTGTAAATTTAATTTTAAACTTTTTCTAAATTTTTTTAGTACATATAATATTAAAAATTGAAAATAAAGATAATCTTCAAATTGACACTTTTAAAAAAATCAAGAAAAAGTTACTATTTATAAAAATTATAAAAATATTTAATATTAAATTAAATTATTTAGATTAAATTTGTATTATCCATATTGATGATAGAATAAATTTATTATTATTTATAATTTTTATTTTAAAAAATATTAAAAAAACCTATAAATCTGGAGTGTTCTCATTTTTAAATTACTAATCATGTGATGAGCATCAAAAGAAAAGTCTTTGTATTTGTATAAATCAATCCATTACTTTTAAAGGCTAGGGTCTCTAATATACATTTCTTTAATGTTTTTTTTTGCAATATCCTGTTTTCTCAAAATTTTTTTAGATCATTGATTTCTACCTAAAATAAGAGATATGTTGACATTTGCTTGAAGTCCCCAAATAGAAGACCTTTGCTTTCTTTTTTTCAATGATTTTTTAAAATAAAAACATGAAACTTACACACTTTTATTTTTTAAAAATATAAAAAATGCAAATCTATTTCATTTCAAGATATTAAAATATCTCTTATTTTATGAGAAGTCAATTATCTAAAAAAATTGGAAAGATGAGATATTATAAATGATATTAGAGAAATGCACATTCGTATTGTTAAAAAGAAAAAAGAAACAACGAAAGAGTATAATAAAGACAAAGATGGGTAGAAATATAAAAAGAATAATTAAACTTTAAGGTTGTTAAGTGGAAGAAATTATGATAAAAACAAAGATATTTAGTGTAAAATATAAGTAGCTTTTAAAAATAATTTGTATATTAATAAAATTTTTATTCTCATAAAAATATTTATTTTTTTTCTTTTTTCCCTTCAATCCCAACTGCGAATGATGAGTGAGAAGAATATTATGAATTCACACAAGAATAATTCAGGTTAAAAAATAAATGGGTAAAATGAGAAAAATATCTACAACTATTAAGTTGTTTATATTTTGAACCAATATTAATTAAAAGAAAAGGTTATATTTTGAAATGGAAGGATTAACAATTAGGCGTGGGAAAGATGTTCTTGCAACTACTTGCTAGCTACTTTTCTAAGATTAAGCAAATTAGTTAAACTTAATTAAATATTAATAACTTTTTAAAACAGTCCAAAATTATCCTTTGATTGGTGGCTTATTGAGCAAAAGAAGATGAAAAAAAATAGTATAGATAGGTCAGAGCATTTTTGGAAATTAATTATAAATGAATAATAAATATAGAACTTGAGGGAATATAATGTTATCATAGATGACCAATATCCCGAATATGGATAGAACGATCAAGTTAAAGGTGAGGAGAATGTTCATTATTGTTGACGAATGTAATGAATGGATGGTAAAGGGATGTGGTCTTTCTAAATCTGTGTCAAGTATGTTCGGATCAAATAAGATGAATTGAAAACAAATGAAAAGAAATTCAAATTTAAATTACACAAAAGAGACCAAGCTAGAAGGATGTAAAGTAAACAAAGAGAAATACAGTTGTTGATTTTTATATTTTTAGCCTATTTTGAAATTAATTACTCAAGTTTTATTCATTGCTCTAAGCCCTCTTAAGTATCATTTGTTTGCAATGTTAGTCCTTATCATCATTGATAGAGTTAAATTTACTGATATATACATAACTCTATCAATTCTATGTTTTAATAAAATTATTATATGTTGGAAATAGATGAACGAAATAGCCACCAACCTTTCTGTTTGTTTGCCCTAATTTCTAAAGATTCATTCATTTCATATTTAAGAATTCTTATTTAATATTCTTTTTTTTTTGCCTTCTGCTCATTTTTTATGCAACTTTGAAAAAAATTAATCATTTAGTTCATGTAGTTTTAATTCATTTATAACTTAATCTCTAAATTTTAATTTATTGTAACTTAGTTCTTAAAGTTTTAACTCTGTTCTAACTCAATTTGTAAACTTTGACTCTTACAATTCAATCCTTATATTTTTAATCATTTAAATATTAATCCCTACATCTTAAAAAATAAAATTATAAAGATTAAAATTATGTTAACATTTATTACTAATATTTTAAATGACTAAACCCTTTTAATTTTTATAAATATTTTAAATATTAAATTTTAAAATATTTTTAACCTTTATAATTTTATTTTTTAAAATATAGGGACCAATATTTAAATGGTTGAAACTATAAGGACTGAGTTGTGAGAGACAAAATATAGAAATTAAGTTATAATAAATTAAAGTTCAAAGACCAAATGATTAATTTTTTCAAATGTTAACAAGTCAATACAATAAGTAATAATAGAGTCCTTATAGTCAAATTTCAAAATATATGGACTAATGTTGTAAACAAATAAACTTAAGAGACTCGGAGCAACAAATTAAAAGTACAAGTAATAATACCAAAATACGCTAAAAGCATAGGGATCAAATTAAATTTATATTTTTTCATAAATAAATAAATAAATAAAAGAGAAAGGGATATGTAACAAAATAACTTACTAATTAATTAATATGGTTACCTTTCTCATGATGCCCTGTACAACTGCTAATACACCTCGAGGAAAAGCTCCATCTTCATCGTTTGTGCCCATTCCTTGGTCATCATCATTTGTTTCCCACTGACTGATGTCCGTTTCGTCGTTGTTGGGTGTTTCAGATGATCCCTTTATAATAGGGTGCAATTTAGATGTGTAGGCGTGGAATTGTTAAGGAAGACATTTACAAATGAAGAGGGTAAATGGAAAGAAAAACATTCACAGCTTGCCTGATCAAAGTGTTTTAAGACACATGAACTTTGGAATATACTTTCTCAGACAACTGCAAAGGGACTAGATTCGTTACCTCAACAACAGTTGAACTGCCGATGTTGTTTTCCACATCCTGGCTCTGCAAATGTTTCTATCACAGTTATTCACACATGAAATGGAGTATTATTCAGCATCATGTACAAATATGTGTAGTAACATCATAAGTGATTTTTTGTATTTACATATATAATTTTCCCATTTATTAAATAATTAAAATATAATCCTAAGTTATTAAAAGTTGATGATACACACACAGACATGTATGCATGCTAGCTAGCATTGGTCATTTGCATGCATAGGTCTGTTTGGTTGTTTATTTCATTAAATTTTTGTTTTTAAAAATTGTTTTATAATATAATTTTTAAAATTATTTTTCAAAACAAAACAAAAAGAAATTATGTTTAGCTATGTCAATTTAAAAACAATTTTCGCTAGTAATTAATAGTAGTGACTCATGATAATCATTAGTCTAGATGTATTTTAAAAAAAAGAAATATAAAATCAAAATAGCTGCAAGATGCTTATATTTTAAAAAAAATAAAAAATGAAAATAGTTTTAAAAATAATTAAACTCAAAATATTTATTGAAATGGGTTTTTTTCTCTTATTTTTTAAAAACAAACAACTATTTTTAAAAACAGAAACCAAATAGGCTTTTAGGGTCTGTTTGGTTTCTGTTCTCATTTCTTATTTTTAAAAATTATTTTA
Source organism: Prosopis cineraria (assembly GCF_029017545.1). Lineage (NCBI taxonomy): Eukaryota > Viridiplantae > Streptophyta > Magnoliopsida > Fabales > Fabaceae > Prosopis > Prosopis cineraria. Next base: position 34,478,145 of record NW_026555335.1, on the reverse strand, counting down.
TAATATAGTTTTTAAAATTATTTTTAAAACAAAATAAAATAAAAATATATTTGGTTATATCAACTAAAAAATAATTTTAGAATTAAAAAATGACTGACAGTAATGATTATAGTAGTTAATGATGATGATTAATAATATAAATTGATGAAAGTAACTATAATTTTTAATAATTAAATTTAATAGATTTTTAAAATAAGAAAAATAAAACGAAAACAAAGCTGTTTTCATTTTTTTTGTTTTTTTTTTAAAATGAAAAACAGTTTTTAAAAATAATTAAATGAAAAGCACTTATCCAAATAAATGTTTAAATTTTTTTATTTTCAAAAACAAAAAATAATTTTTAAAAACAGAAAACAAACAACCCCTTTGAATGGCTGTTTATTGCTTCTGAGATTTGATTCAGAAAGCAACAATGATGACGATGAATACAAGTGTTGTAATGTCTAGAGTTTTGCGTGTTTAAACATCAGCATATGATCCAAGAGTTAGTTTGTTAGATATGCAAAGTAGGAAAAGGTGGTGACTTGTACGTTCCTCACAAGGGGAAGCATTTGGTTCACTTGCTAGCCCTATTGGACAACCAGGCCTGTGACTCTCAATTAGCTGTGGAATAAACATAGTTGACACTTTTTGGACTATAAATCTCATGAGTCACTTCTTCAAAGAGATTCAATAATTTTCATCCTTTTTTTCTCTTCACCTTATTTTTTCCCGGAACCATAGTTTTGTTCATAGTAACGAACTAACTAATTAATCGTACACGCAAACCCATGATAAATTGAAGAGGATGTGATGTTACCGTTTTCCAGAAGCTGTGTAATTCGTTCTGAGGATGCCTTTCTTGGGTATGGCGCCATTCCAGCACACGGCGAAAATGATGAAAAAGACGACGACGTTTTTCTTCTTCTTCCTTCTGTTCATGAAGCAAAGGGTCATTACAAAATAAAACCACAAAAAAGAACAAATAAATCATAATCTTGTATGAAGGTTAAAAATAAAAAAAAACATAATCTTGTATGAATATGAGTAAATTACTGGAGCTAAATAAATTATTAGAAAATTTCCTCTCTCTATATATATATATATTATGGTTTAGAGGGACTAAAATACAAAATTGTTTGTGTTCGTGGTTGAACAATAGATACAAGGTGTGCCAGAGATGCTGAGTCTCTAGATAATGAAAAGGGTCCCGAGTTCCCTTACTACAGTTCGCTCGGATGTAAAAAAATATAAAGCTTTAGTAGAACAAGTGTATGATTTTATTAAGGTGTAAAAGATTACAAACTTAAAAACTAAAAACTAAAAAGAGCTAACGAATGTAAAATGTGCTAGTCTTGATGGAGTGTTGACTAGTCTCCTCTATATTTTGTTCTTTCTATTTATAGTGTCAGAATAGCGGAAGCCTTTTACTTGGAACTTAGCATATTCTGCCGAAGAATCAGGAATCTCGCGAAACTTATGGCACGGTCTCTCCCTTTTGATAATTAGCCCATTTCATCAAACTATTTGAGCATAGTTTTTGGCATTACTTATGATCGTGTTTTCATGCCAATGGTCTAATATTTGCAACTGACAGGATTTTGGCATGTTTACTTGTTATGGCCTTTATAGAACTTCAGGGCTGGCCCTTTTTGTTTATATTGAGCCTGACGCTTCAATTATTCAGTCCAACTAGTCTTGTGACCTATTTGAGTGACGTTTCATATTTAGTCCAAATAATGCCCCCTGCGTGCCAATGGCTGGTAATGTAAGCCACGTGACACGTTTGAAAAAATTAAAACGTCGCTTCACTTCTAAGCGCTCTCGGTCGATATAAGGTTGTTTCTTTATTCTGGTCACTTCTCTTGCCCTCTTTGCCGTTTATTGAACTTCAAGTTTTCAGTCCGCTGCATTTTTCTTGCCCCAACTTTCAAATGGCTTCCTTCTCTCTTGCCATTTCTCATTCTGCTGGTAGTTTGCCAGATTCTCCAGCGATTATCCAGAACCCAGTTAACCCACTTAGTAGGCTCGTGATAGTGTATATTTAGTGGTTTGAAAAATCTTTTTTCCCTTTAGATTGGTTTCCTATTCTAATAGTCATTCATTTCTTTTCAGGAGGATTCATCATTTCACAAATCAGTGACTTTTTGGTAAGTTTCTTGCTTTTCACGTTTAGCCCTTCTATTTTATTGAAAAAATATTCTAACGATGCTTCATTTTTTCCAGCACTTTATCTTGAGTTTCCAAATCTCTAACAAGAGTAATGTCAGGTATTTGACAATCTCTCCTGACTTGTCCGAAGTCACCGCCCTCACTCAACCAAACCTATGGCCACTGCCCTCTATTCGCAACTTAATCTTGGCCCGGACGACCTTGCCCTTCCCGGGTTGTCTTGCAGAAAGCTTAGAAACTGACCCTAGTCGCCTCGTGCTTGGGTTAACTGGGTGAGGCATTTGAAGTTAGAACATACACCTCAGTGGAAGGAAATGGGTCTATATGACTTGATCCAGTTATCTCTAGCCGATGTCGACGTCCTCGTGGAGCTTTTAACAGCACTCCTCAACTTTTGGGCCCTGGCCTACAATGCCTTTATCTTCAACTTAGCCCGATGTCCCTTATACTATGGGATGTTTTCATGTTCTTGGGGTTGCCTATCACCGGGGAGGAGAACTTCTACACGATCTCTGAGAAGCACGACTCCTACACCGCCCTCCCTGTTGATTTGGAGAGTAAGATCAAGAGCGCGGGCTCCTATACGAAGATTATGGAGCTATTTTCTGAGAAGCTAGCCTCTGAGCCTGTCACTGCTATGAAGTATCTGGTCTCTATATGGATTTTACTGAGCCAATGGATCCTAGCCTCGTGGGGAGGGAAGCCCGTATAACTGTACCTAAGGATCACCCAGTCCTTGCTCTACGGCAACTAAATAGCCTTAAGGACTATTTTTGTGCCGTCTCTACGATGGCATGAGGGAGTCGCTAACCAAGAAACCCTTCAAAAACTTTTATGGGCCTGTTTGGTTTTTGAAGTTATGGACGACAGTCAACTTCCCCAATCTTTAGTAGGAGCCATTTCCAGATAATTCCTGTGCCAACCACCCCTTCACTTGTCTCCTAGATGGTCATCCGCTAGCTGAGTTAAAGAACTTCTTCGAGTTCATCTGTCAGCAAAGATGGTCTTTGAGGAGGACCTTAAAAGCTTTTAACATCCTCGATAGCCGCCTTCCCACCTGGTACAAGTATATGGTGGAGAAGAAGAACAAGCTCGCCAAGCCCTTGAGAGATGAGATCTTCCTTTCGGCCACCACTCCTTAAAAGATGTGGCTGTCGTACACTAACTCCTCCTCCAAGTCTCTCAAGGTATACTTGGAATCTTACCATCCTCAACTGGTGGCAAGCCAGTTTGGACTGAGCCAATGCATCCCTCGAGCCTATCCCCCCAAATTAGCGTGGAGCTGCTGGATAGGGAGGCTATCGACCATATAGCCATTCCACTCACCACTCAGAGGTAGTGTAAGGTAGAACTTGTAGATAGAGATGCCTGCCTCTGCTTCAACAAATGGTGGCCTCAGCGCTTTAGGCATATAATAAAGATCCATACCAGTAAATATTATCTCCCACATTTCTCTTAATTTTATCCTTCTTATTTTGTACCCTATACTAAACCTACTTTGCTTTTTATATGTCGTAATTGGACACAATCTCATGCACGAATGACATTCTTGAGGGGGAACATTGATGCCCCCGCTATTTTTGAGACCCAGACAGCCCCCTCCTTGAGGACTGTAGTTCAAGGGATGGAGCAAGACAACGCTTCCTCCCAAGTTTTTGCTCCCTCGGTCTCCAGAAAGCTTAGGGCTAAGAAGAGCTCCTCTAGTCATCCTAATAAAGGAGATGTTCCTAACAAGAGAAAGCGGGCCCCATCTCCATCACTTGAAGCTAAGAGGAGGAGGAAGATGATGCCCCCTCCACTTGACCAACCTTATTCTACTCCTCTCCTGATCGGCCTCACGCTCAGAAAGGAAAGTGCACACATAAGCGCCAACGGATGATGATCCTGTAAGTAGATTCTGACGATGGCAGGGTGAGTCTTGTTCAACAAGGGGAGAAAGAGAACCAACTCTTAAATCTCCAAATGGTCACTTTCCATGCCGCTGCCACTCCTGAGCCAACACCCATGGACCTAATTAAAGTCGCTCAAGAGGTGACCCAAGAGGTGACAGAATGTGATGAAGGTCTGGGAGTTGTCTTGTTTACTACAGCTCCAGGCTATTCAGAAGACATTGGGGCCACCCTTGATCAAAGAGAAGGTTTCGCTATAGCCCTGAGTGATAAGTTGGAGTTTGGGGTCTAAGGTCCTGCTGCTACTGAGGGCCCCCAAATGGTCTCCCTAATTAGTTTGATCCTTCCCTCCCACTTATCAAGTATTCAAGAAGTTAAGAGCTTTGAGAGATCCTTGGAGGCAATCTAGATGACGTCTGTGAGTGACGCTTTGGTTGCTCTGGTCCCTCCTTAAGGTGGCTCAGTACGGGGTCAAGCTGACTCTTCCACTCTTACGAGGTGTGTGGAGAAGGCTATGCGCTGGTCTGCACATACTCCTCCTCCTTCCACAAGCAAAGACAAAACACTCGTGGACCTAATTCAGATATAATCTTGTTTAGCTTTTCTTTCTAGTCCTTTCAATTTCTCCTTGGTCTTCGTTGCTGACCTTACTTTGTTTTCTTCAGCTGACTGCACTAGAGGCAGTGCCCACTGACGCCCTCCTATCCCACATTTGCATCCCTAAAATGGACATTGTGTTGGATGCTTAGAGGGTCGTACAGTTCCAACTCAGCTGCGATCCATTCCTTATCTCTGAACAAAATTTTGAGGACATGATCCGAGCTCTTGAAGCTGTGAAAAAGGTGATCTCCATGTCTGAGTTGGCGCTCCTATGAGCTCAAGTCCTACCATGTTATGGCATTATTAACCAGTGCCGTAAAAAACTCCCCCTCCTGTCAGAGTATTTGAAGAATAATTTGTAAGTGAGGGACGAATATTTGGTTGCCAGGATCCGGACAACTGTTGGTACTGATCGGGTCTAGGAGATGAAAGGGTTGCAGTTTATCTGAAATAACACAGGAGAAGTGGTGTGGCTGAGATGTGTCTTCTAGCAGGTCGTGCTGGGAAACAGGTAGGGCATTTGTTTTCTTTCTTCTCTGTCAACAGCAAGTAACCAAAAGGATTATCTGTCAAAGAGATGAAACTAGCATAGAGTAATAATGAATGACATTGTCTATGATGACCAAAGTAAATTACACATGTAAAATTTAGGTGGAGAACTCTCCCTCAGGCTTTATCGTCTTGTTATTCTGCGACCCTTTTAAGGTGCCAGACCAATTATTTTGAGGGTCATTTCTGTGCGATAGTTTTCGCTTATGGTTTCGAGCACGGGTCCTTATCACTTGATGAGCATGTTTCATATTTTGAAATTTTATTTTTATATTTTTATTTTATATTTATTATAAAAATTATAAAATTTTAATAAATCTATCTTATCATTAATTTGAATAATAAAGATTTAATCTAGATGACCCAGTTTAATATTAATTATTTTATAATTTTTATAAATTAATTATTCAGATGTATTTTGGACAGTGTAAATTTAATTTTAAACTTTTTCTAAATTTTTCTAAATTTTTTTAGTACATATAATATTAAAAAAATGAAAATAAAGATAATCTTCAAATTGACACTTTTAAAAAAATCAAGAAAAAGTTACAATTTATAAAAATTATAAAAATATTTAATATTAAATTAAATTATTTAGATTAAATATGTATTATCATATTGATGATAGAATAAATTTATTATTATTTATAATTTTTATTTTAAAAAATATAAAAAAAACCTATAAATCTGGAGTGTTCTCATTTTTAAATTACTAATCATGTGATGAGCATCAAAAGAAAAGTCTTTGTATTTGTATAAATCAATCCATTACTTTTAAAGGCTAGGGTCTCTAATATACATCTCTTTACTGGTTTTTTTTTTTTTTTTGCAATATCCTGTTTTCTCAAATTTTTTTTAGATCATTGATTTCTGCCAAACATAAGAGATATGTTGACATTTGCTGGAAGTCCCCAAATAGAAGAGCTTTGCTTTCTTTTTTTTCAATGATTTTTTAAAATAAAAACATGAAACTTACACACTTTTATTTTTTAAAAATATAAAAAATGCAAATCTATTTCATTTCAAGATATTAAAATATCTCTTATTTTATGAGAAGTCAATTATCTAAAAAAATTGGAAAGATGAGATATTATAAATGATATTAGAGAAATGCACATTCGTATTGTTAAAAAGGAAAAAGAAACAACGAAAGAGCATAATAAAAACAAAGATGGGTAGAAATATAAAAAGAATAATTAAAGTTTAAGGGTGTTAAGTGGAAGAAATTATGATAAAAACAAAGATATTTAGTGTAAAATATAAGTAGCTTTTAACAATAATTTGTATATTAATAAAATTTTTATTCTCATAAAAATATGTATTGTTTTTCTTTTTTCCCTTTAATCCCAACTGCCAATGATGAGTGAGAAGAATATTATGAATTCACACAAGAATAATTCAGGTTAAAAAATAAATGGGTAAAATGAGAAAAATATCTACAACTATTAAGTTGTTTATATTTTGAACCAATATTAATTAAAAGAAAAGGTTATATTTTGAAATGGAAGGATTAATAATTAGGCGTGGGAAAGATGTTCTTGCAACTACTTGGTAGCTACTTTTCTAAGATTAAGCAAATTAGTTAAACTTAATTAAATATTAAGAACTTTTTAAAACAGTCCAAAATTATCCTTTGATTGGTGGCTTATTGAGCAAAAGAAGATGAAAAAAAATAGTATAGATAGGTCAGAGCATTTTTGGAAATTAATTATAAATGAATAATAAATATAGAACTTGAGGGAATATAATGTTATCATAGATGACCAATATCCCGAATATGGATAGAACGATCAAATTAATGGAAAATTGATAGAATGTTAAGCAAATTAAGGAAGAAGGTGAGGAGAATGTTCATTATTGTTGACGAATGTCATGAATGAATGGTAAAGGGTGTGGTCTTTTTAAATCTCTGTCAATTATGTTCGGATCAAAATAAGATGAGTTGAAAACAAATGAAAAGAAATTCAAATTTAAATTACAAAAAAGAGACCAAGCTAGAAGGATGCAAAGTAAATACAGAGAAATATAGTTGTTGGTTTTTATATTTTTGGCCTATTTTGAAATTAATTACTCAAGTTTTATTCATTGCTCTAAGCCCTCTTAAGTATCATTTGTTTGCAATGTTAGTGCTTATCATCATTGATAGAGTTAAATTTACTGATATATACATAACTCTATCAATTCTATGTTTTAATAAAATTATTATATGTTGGACATAGATGAACAAAATAGCCACCAACCTTTCTGTTTGTTTGCCCTAATTTCTAAAGATTCATTCATTCATATTTAAGAATTCTTATTTAATATTCTTTTTTTTTTGCCTTCTGCTCATTTGTTATGCAGCTTTGAAAAAATTAATCATTTAGTTCATGTAGTTTTGATTCATTTATAACTTAATCTTTGAATTTTAATTTATTGTAACTTAATCCTTGAAGTTTTGACTTGGTTATAACTCAGTCCCTAAACTTTGACTCTTGTAACTCAATCCTTATATTTTTAATCATTTAAATATTGATTCCTATATCTTAAAAAATAAAATTATAAAAATTAAAATTATGTCAACATTTATTACTAATATTTTAAATAACTAAACTCTTTTAATCTTTATAAATATTTTAAATATTAAAAGTTTAAAATATTTTTAGCCTTTATAATTTTATTTTTTAAAATATAGGGACCAATATTTAAATGGTTGAAACTATAAGGACTGAGTTGTAAGGGAAAAAGTATAAAAATTAAGTTATAACGAATCAAAGTTCATGGATTAAATGATTAATTTTTTCAAATGTTAACAAGTCAATACAATAAGTAATAATAGAGTCTTTATAGTGATATTTCAAAATATATGGACTAATGTTGTAAACAAATAAACTTAAGAGACTCGGAGCAACAAATTAAAAGTACAAGTAATAATACCAAAATACACTAAAAGCATAGGGATCAAATTAAATTTATATTTTGCCATAAATAAATAAATAAATAAAAGAGAAAGGGATATGTAACAATATAACTTATTAATTAATATGGTTACCTTTCTGACGAAGACCTCTACAGCTGCTAAAATGCGTTGACGAAAAACTCCATCTTCATCGTTCGTGCCCATTCCTTGGTCATCATCATTTGTTTTCCACTGACTGATGTCCGTTTCGTTGTTGTTGGGTGTTTCAGATGATCCCTTTATAATAGGGTGCAATTTAGACGTGTAGGCGTGGAATTATTAAGGAAGACATGTACAAATGAAGAGGGTACATGGAAAGAAAAACATTCACAGCTTTCCTGATCAAAGTTTTTAAGACACATGAAATTAGGAATATACTTTCTCAGACAACTGCAAAGGGACTAAAGTCGTTACCTCAACAGCAGTTGAACTGCCGATGTTGTTTTCCACATCCTGAAATGGGCTCTGCAAATTTTTCTATCACAGTTATTCACACATGAAATGGAGTATTATTCAGCATCATGTACAAATATGTGTAGCAACATCGTAAGTGATTTTTTGTATTTACATATATAATTTTCCCATTTATTAAGTAATTAAAATATAATCCTAAGTTATTAAAAGTTGATGATACACACACAGACATGTATGCATGCTAGCTAGCATTGGTCATTTGCATGTATAGGTCTGTTTGGTTGTTTATTTCGTTAATTTTTTGTTTTTTAAAATTTTTTTACAATATAATTTTTAAAATTATTTTTCAAAACAAAATAAAAAGAAAATATGTTTAGAAAAGCAGTTTTTGCTAGTAGTTAATAGTAGTGACTCATGATAATCATTGGTCAAGATGTATTTTAAAAATAAGAAATATAAAATGAAAATAGCTGCAAGATGCTTATATTTTTTTTAAAAAATAAAAAATGAGAATAGTTTTAAAAATAATTAAACTCAAAACATTTATTCAAATGAGTTTTTTTCTGTTGTTTTTAAAAATAAAAAACTACTTTAAAAAACAGAAACCAAATAGGCTCTTAGGGCCAGTTTGGTTTCTGTTCTCATTTTTTATTTTTAAAAATTATTTTATATTATAGTTTTTAAAATTATTTTTAAAACAAAATAAAATGAAAATCCATTTGATTATATCAATTAAAAATAATTTTGGAATTAAAATGAACTGATAGTGATAATTATAGATAGTTAATGGTGATGATTATAGATATCCCAAACAGTTTGACTACACACCATGATTATTTTTTAAAAAGTGTGCGTTTGTTATTTTGTGAGATAGTTGCAAAGAGACGAAAGGTGATGCCCTACCTCATGAAATAGAAAGAAAAGCATTTTCAGCTTTTCAGGGAATGTCTAAATAAGACATACTCTGTAACACACCAAAATTTTTTTTTTTAATAATTTAACTCAACCATAGTTGGGTTACAGCCACCCAACACATTTTTATATCAATAATTTCGATATAAAATATTTTATAATTGGCTTCAACTCACACACTATAACATTTCAGATAAATTTTTACCTCCCACATGCCATTAGGCTAAATCACATTTGTCTATCCTTATACTCCCAACAAGTAAACTAAATCACATTAGTCCATCCTTATACTCCCAACAAGTAAAATAAGCAATTTAATAAATTTTTAACACAAACCAGTTATTTGGCCTTATAATCATGCCATTTTAACCAATCCAAAGTAAACCAAATATTAAAATTACAGTCATCCAAATTGTACTAAAAATAGAAATAGTTTGAAAGGCATGATTACATTTATATATTCATATAATTGACAATAAACAAAAAGCCCTAATATTGGCAATATAACACATTATAAATCATAAATTAAATACCCAAAAGAGACAGTGGATCTATACCACTAAGCCTTTGGGACTCCTCCACGTGTCACTCGTGGCTCTTCTCCTGAAAATTGTTAACCACATAATGAGACTCAAAAGTCCCAGTAACCAAAGCCAATTTATGATAGTGTATACAAACAGTTAAGTGTGTGCTTACTAAGTGAGAATTAAAAATAATATAATTCCAACAAATATAAGAAATATTATAATAAATACAAACAACCATCCTTATATCCCTCCATTAACCTCGAGCCGTAGCCCTCACTCGGTACTAAATTACCCGGCCAAAGGTAGATTAGCCCGAGCCCTTACAAACCACCTATTGAGCTCCAATAGGGGCGTACCACGTGGCACATAAATACAACAACAATAGCAAGTCTCCCAACACCTCCCATAATAATTAAACAAATTCATAATAATATTGCACAATTATACAATATTACAAAATTCATAATTTTCTCAATAATCACCCAATTAACATGAAATAACACTAATCACAAATTAAAAGCATGGTTACCTTGTGGCTTTTTCAATAAATTATTCCTTAAAATTTCTCTCTCACCACAATCTTCACCAGTAATACAATCTACAAATAACATATTATTTATAAATATTAGTTTCAATTTTTGAAACTAATAAAATAATTCTAATAATAGAATTAAAAATATAACATAATTCCTAATCTCAATCTTAATACAAATCTATAGTTAATACTATTAAGTATAATTTTTAACTCCTCTTTTAATTATCAATAAACATTGATAATCTAAAAATCAAATTTTAAACTAATTTCTATTATCAAAATTTTCTTTTTATTTTATAAATTCGTACCTAAAATACCCAAAAATTAAAAATTAAGTCTCTAGCTTAGAATCATAATCCTATAACCATAATAATTCATTTCTCATCCCAAATAATCATCTAAACCTCAATAAATCAACATATATTTTCAGATCTAGTTTAGAATTTGATCCATAAGCCATAAATTCAAAGATCATTAACAAATTTATACTCTATAACATTTATTATACTACTGACAACCTCAAAAACTATATTTATTCAACATAAATTCATCCCTCTTCCAGATCTTAAATTTTCTACCACTACAAACTCAGAAACTAAAGAAGAAAGATGACTAAGAAAAATTTTTAGAACACTTACTTAGTCTTGAAAAGCTTAAAATCACACCCTAAATATCCTATTAAAAACTCTTACCTTAAAAATTTAGATATTTCGCACCGGTGACTCGCGTTCTCTCCGCCTCAGCTCGCGCGCAGGAATGAATGAGGAAATGAAGGAAGGTGAGTTTTTATAAAAATTCAGTGGGTCCCATATTTTTTTTAATTATTTTCTCTCTCTTCTTCTTCTTTTTTTATTATTATTTTATTATTGTTACTGTTGAGGCGGCGGACGAAGCAAATTCGTTTTCTTCTTCTTCTTCCTTTCTTTCTTGTTTTCACACCTTTTTTTTTATTATTATAATAATAATTTAATAATATTATTTTATTATTATTTTTTTTATTTTTTTTTAAAATTATTTTTTTTAAATTTTCTATTAACCCAAATTAACTATTAAAATTTATATTGGGATGTTACAATTCTCCCCTCCTTTTAGAAATTTTGTCCTCAAAATTTAAAATTAGTAACTATTAACTACTTACTTAATCAAAAAGACGAGGATAATCACGTCGCATACTGTCCTCGGTCTCCCACGTAGCATCACCTGGAGTCGTGCCCTTCCAAATTACTTTAACCAATCTAATGGTCTTGTTTCTTAATTGCTTGTCCTTGTAATCCACAATCCTTTCTGGTTCAGCTTTGAATGTCAAATTCTCCCTGAGTTCAATTTCCTCGGGTTCAATTATATGGAAAGGATGTGGTTGATACTTTTTCAGTTGTGACACATGGAATACGTTGTGTATTCCAGCAATTTGGGGTGGTAATGCTACTTGGTATGCTACTGGTCCAACTCGTTTTAAGATCTCAAAAGGCCCCATAAACCTTGGTGTCAACTTCTTAGCCTTAATAGCTCTTCCAACACCAGTTATTGGAGAGATTTTCAAAAATACATGGTCACCTACTTCAAACTCAAGCGGTCTTCTCCTCTTATCCGCATAACTCTTTTGTCTACTTTGAGCTGTGAGTAATTTTTGCTTGATTAAAGCAATCTTTTGGGTAGTCTCATCAACAATGTCTGGCCCCAAAACAGTTCTCTCACTTAATTCTGTCCAACACAGTGGCGATCTACATTTTCTTCCATACAATGCCTCATAAGGTGCCATCTGAATGCTAGAATGAAAACTATTATTGTAGGCAAATTCAGCTAATGGCAAGTGACTATCCCAATTACCTCTAAGCTCAATGGCACACGCTCTTAACATGTCTTCAAGAGTTTGTATGGTTCGTTCTGTTTGCCCATCGGTCTGGGGGTGGTAAGCAGTGCTAAAACTCAGACGAGTACCCATGGCTTCCTGTAATGACTTCCAAAAGTTTGATGTGAATCTCGGATCACGATCAGATACAATATTTGTTGGCACTCCATGCAATCTCACCACTTCTCTTATGTAGATTTCAGTTAATTTTTCGAGAGAATACTTGATATTAGTAGCCAGAAAATGAGCTGATTTGGTGAGTCGATCTACGATTACCCATATAGTGTCATAACCAGAAGATGTTCTAGGCAATCCTGTAATGAAGTCCATAGAAATGCTGTCCCATTTCCACTCTGGAATATCAAGAGACTGTAGCATCCCGGCTGGTTTCTGATGCTCAATTTTGACTTTCTGACAAGTCAAACAATGAGTTACATGTTCAGTTACATCTCTCTTCATCCTTGGCCACCACCAACCACGTCTTAAGTCATGATACATCTTAGTTGCTCCTGGGTGAATGGTATATTTACTCTGATGAGCCTCCTCAAGTAGGATATTTTTCAATCGAGTATCATTAGGCACACATACTCTACCTTTATATCTTACGACATCATCATCGGTCACATCAAAATGTTCAGCCTTTCCAGCCCCAATCTCTACCCTAATCTTATTCAAATAATCATCCTTCTGCTGCGAAATTTGATTTCTTCCCAAAAATTATTCTCAAATTCAGTAATATGTAGAGCAGCCAAACGATTTTCGACTACTTCTACATTTACTGCATGAAAACTACTCCATAATTCATGTTCTCTGACCATCATGTGAGCAGTATGTACAAGCTTCCTGCTCAGAGCGTCGGCGACTACGTTAGCTTTTCCTGGATGATACTTCAACTCAAAGTCATAATCCTTCAAAAACTCAATCCATCTGCGCTGTCTCATGTTGAGCTCCTTTTGATCAAACAAATATTTTAAACTTTTATGGTCACTGAAGACTTCAAAAGAAGAACCATAAAGATAGTGCCTCCAAATCTTCAAGGCAAATACCACAGCAGCAAGCTCCAAGTCATGAGTAGGGTAATTTTCCTCATGAGGTCCTCAACTGTCGAGAGGCATAAGCCACTACTCGATCCTCCTGCATCAATACACAACCTAAACCTTTCTTAGAAGCATCAGTATACAAGGTATAAGGAGAAGTTGGAACAGGTAAGGTGAGCACCGGTGTGGTGGTCAACCTCTTTTTCAGCTCCTGGAATGCAATTTCACACTCGTTCGTCCAAATAAATGGAGCATCTTTCCTGGTCAACTTAGTCAAGGGCATTGCAATTTGTGAAAAACCCTTAATGAAACGACGATAGTAGCCTGCAAGACCCAAGAAACTCTAATTTCTGTCACACTTCGAGGTTGTTCCCATTTCATCACTGCATCTATCTTACTAGGGTCCACCGCTACCCCTTCTTCTGAAACAACATGGCCTAAGAATTTAACTTCTTTAAGCCAAAAATCACATTTGCTCAACTTGGCATAGAGCTTGTGCTCTCTTAATATCTCCAAAACAATTTTAAGATGTCTAGCATGGTCCACCTCATCTCGAGAATAAATAAGTATGTCATCAATAAAGACTACAACAAATTCATCGAGATAAGGCCTGAAGATTCGATTCATATAATCCATGAAGACAGCTGGGGCATTTGTTAACCCAAACGGCATCACTAGGAACTCATAGTGCCCATATCTAGTCCTAAAAGCAGTTTTAGGGATATCCTCTGCTCTAACCCTCAATTGATGATACCCTGATCTTAGATCAATCTTAGAAAACACCGCTGAATTGACTAATTGGTCTAACAAATCATCAATTCGAGGTAAGGGGTACTTGTTCTTGATGGTTACCTTATTCAATTGTCTATAATCAATACACAATCTAAGGCTTCCATCTTTCTTTTTCACAAACAGTACCGGTGACCCCCATGGTGATACACTCGGTCTGATAAACCCCTTCTCTAACAACTCTTCAATTTGTCTCTTCAACTCAGCTAACTCCGATGGAGACATCCTATAGGGTGCCTTAGAAATAGGCCCCGTACCAGGTACGAGCTCAATTGAGAACTCAACCTCTCGTTCTGGAGGCAAACCGATCACTTCAGTAGGAAAGACGTCAGGGAATTCTCTCACTACTGGAATCTGATCTACACCTTCTTCAATCTCTGCCTTGATTGAGAAGAAAATCATAAAAGCTTGACAGCCCTTTCTTATACACTGTTCTACTTGAGCTGCAGACAACAACATAGGACTTTGGGACTCTATAGGGGTTACAGTAAGAGCTAAGAGTGACACACTCTTTTTCTGACAATCAAGTACAGCTCCATTTGCAGACAACCAATCCATCCCCACAATAACATCAATCCCAGACAAAGACAAACAAATGAGGTCTATGGTGGTCTTTCGACCCTCATACTCAACCTCTACATTTAGACATGCCTTAGCAGTCCTTACAGTCAAACCAGCAGGAGTAGAAATCTTCACATCAAAAGGTAAGGTACACACAGGCAATTTACATCTTTTCATACATTCATCAGACACAAAAGAGTGTGTAGCACCCGAATCAAACAAAGCACAAACATCATTATCAAGGATTCGGATTATACCTCGGATAGCATTAGGGTTGTTAGCAGCCTCTGGCCCAGAGAGGGCATACACTCGTGCTGGTACTGTAGGTCTCTGATCATTACCCCTATTCTGATTTTGATAGCAGAATCGAGCAATATGACCAGGCTTCTGACAGATGTAACAAACCCAACAATCACCAGAATGAAACTTCCCACACTTACTGCATGCTTGATTACTAGCAGCACTAGGAGTAGGATTAAAGGTAGCTGGGCTCCTATAGGACCCTTGACTTCCACTCTGATTCCCTCTGTAGGTCTGGCCCTTATGATAGTAGCCCTTCTTCTTCTGATTTCTAAAGCCTCCAAAGATTTGACTGCTCCTCTTCTCTACTCCACCAATGGGTCTGGTGTGGATAGGGGGCTTCCCATGAGGTTCTTTCCTCCTCTCTCTATCAGCTTCTAATCTAGCCTCTCTCTTCCTCCGAGAAACTATTCGAAGCTTATTGCACATTTCACTGAATGTCTTGATCTCAAAAGGGGCTAACTGTTCCCTTAGATCAGGCCTCGCCTTCTCTAGTAATCGTTCAGCCATCCACTCCGTATCTTCATGTTTTTGGAGGTAAGTGGAGTATTTAGATAATTCTGAGAATTGTTCAATAAATTCATCCTCATCTAGATCACCCTGACGAAATGCATGAAACTCAGCCTCCTTTTCTGCTCTCAGTGCAGTAGGAAAATAATTCTCGAACAATATAGCTTTAAAATCTTCCCAAGTAAGAGAGGAATCATCCTTCGGTCCTGATGTTTCCCACCATTTCTTAGCACTCTTCTGTAGTAGGAATATTGCCAGCTGCACCTTTTGATTAGAAGTGCACACAACCATACGAAAAATACTCTCCAATTGATCTATCCATTCTTCAACCACCGCTGGCTTAAGATTTCCATCGAAAGTAGGAGGATTAAACTTACGAAAAGTACTCCAAATCTTTGTGATCGTGGATGTCTGTTGCTCAGAGTGGAGACTCACATTCTTCGGACTAGTCTCATGGTGAGAATAAGGAGGTAAGCCTTCATCAGCAGATTGGCTCGCATTGAATACCTTGGTATGGCTTCCTTCTTGTTGGCCATTTCCCTCTCGGTTGTCATTCTCCTTATATTGTCTTAAAGCGGCCAACTCTTCTTCTTGTCTCTTCATACGGTCACTAAGATTATATAGTAGATCCATCATTTGCCTCATAGTTGGCTCATCCTGCCTTAGTTGTGACTGTATGGGCTCGCCCTGCCCAATTTGTTGCTGTGGGCTCCGGTTGTGGCAGTGAAGGTATGTCATTTCCTATTGGCTCTATAGAATCACCAGCAATTTCGCCACCTCTCCTAGTTTTAGACACCATCTCTCCCCTCCTAAAGGATGGAAGTCACATGATTAAGTTAACACTAATCTCAAGACAAGAAAAATAATGGAGAAGCATTATGATTTAATAATGTATATTGCCAATAAACTAGGTTAATGTATAACAATTTCATAATTTATAAGAATTTGAAACATGTAGCTCTGATACCAAAATTTGTAACACACCAAAATTTTTTTTTTTAATAATTTAACTCAACCATAGTTGGGTTACAGCCACCCAACACATTTTTATATCAATAATTTCGATATAAAATATTTTATAACTGGCTTCAACTCACACACTATAACATTTCAGATAAATTTTTACCTCCCACATGCCATTAGGCTAAATCACATTTGTCCATCCTTATACTCCCAACAAGTAAACTAAATCACATTAGTCCATCCTTATACTCCCAACAAGTAAAATAAGCAATTTAATAAATTTTCAACACAAACCAGTTATTTGGCCTTATAATCATGCCATTTTAACCAATCCAAAGTAAACCAAATATTAAAATTACAGTCATCCAAATTGTACTAAAAATAGAAATAGTTTGAAAGGCATGATTACATTTATATATTCATATAATTGACAATAAACAAAAAGCCCTAATATTGGCAATATAACACATTATAAATCATAAATTAAATACCCAAAAGAGACAGTGGATCTATACCACTAAGCCTCTGGGACTCCTCCACGTGTCACTCGTGGCTCTTCTCCTGAAAATTGTTAACCACATAATGAGACTCAAAAGTCCCAGTAACCAAAGCCAATTTATGATAGTGTATACAAACAGTTAAGTGTGTGCTTACTAAGTGAGAATTAAAAATAATATAATTCCAACAAATATAAGAAATATTATAATAAACACAAACAACCATCCTTATATCCCTCCATTAACCTCGAGCCGTAGCCCTCACTCGGTACTAAATTACCCGGCCAAAGGTAGATTAGCCCGAGCCCTTACAAACCACCTATTGAGCTCCAATAGGGGCGTACCACGTGGCACATAAATACAACAACAATAGCAAGTCTCCCAACACCTCCCACAATAATTAAACAAATTCATAATAATATTGCACAATTATACAATATTACAAAATTCATAATTTTCTCAATAATCACCCAATTAACATGAAATAACACTAATCACAAATTAAAAGCATGGTTACCTTGTGGCTTTTTCAATAAATTATTCCTTAAAATTTCTCTCTCACCACAATCTTCACCAGTAATACAATCTACAAATAACATATTATTTATAAATATTAGTTTCAATTTTTGAAACTAATAAAATAATTCTAATAATAGAATTAAAAATATAACATAATTCCTAATCTCAATCTTAATACAAATCTATAGTTAATACTATTAAGTATAATTTTTAACTCCTCTTTTAATTATCAATAAACATTGATAATCTAAAAATCAAATTTTAAACTAATTTCTATTATCAAAATTTTCTTTTTATTTTATAAATTCGTACCTAAAATACCCAAAAATTAAAAATTAAGTCTCTAACTTAGAATCATAATCCTATAACCATAATAATTCATTTCTCATCCCAAATAATCATTTAAACCTCAATAAATCAACATATATTTTCAGATCTAGTTTAGAATTTGATCCATAAGCCATAAATTCAAAGATCATTAACAAATTTATACTCTATAACATTTATTATACTACTGACAACCTCAAAAACCATATTTATTCAACATAAATTCATCCCTCTTCCAGATCTTAAATTTTCTACCACTACAAACTCAGAAACTAAAGAAGAAAGATGACTAAGAAAAATTTTTAGAACACTTGCTTAGTCTTGAAAAGCTTAAAATCACACCCTAAATATCCTATTAAAAACTCTTACCTTAAAAATTTAGATATTTCGCACCGGTGACTCGCGTTCTCTCCGCCTCAGCTCGCGCGCAGGAATGAATGAGGAAATGAAGGAAGGTGAGTTTTTATAAAAATTCAGTGGGTCCCACATTTTTTTAAATTATTTTCTCTCTCTTCTTCTTCTTTTTTTTATTATTATTTTATTATTGTTACTGTTGAGGCGGCGGACGAAGCAAATTCGTTTTCTTCTTCTTCTTCCTTTCTTTCTTGTTTTCACACCTTTTTTTTATTATTATAATAATAATTTAATAATATTATTTTATTATTATTTTTTTTATTTTTTTTAAAATTATTTTTTTTTAAATTTTCTATTAACCCAAATTAACTATTAAAATTTATATTGGGATGTTACATACTCCCTCCACTCCCATTTATAATGTACATTTTAGAATATCCATTTGATTCTATTTATAAGTCATAGTGCAACTTTATATGTAATATTTAAAAGGTAAAGGTGTAAATTTGGCCATATACTATTTTTTGAAGAGCATATGGTAGCTTAAACTATTAGATGGTGCAAAATAAATAACAAACTTTAAAATATGGAGCATCTAGTAGCCCACCGTTAATTTCAACTAAAGGACATTATGTGGGGCTCACAATGACACGTTAGCATGGTAAAAGTATAAATTTAGCCATGAACAATTTTCAAAGAAGCATTAGGTAACCTTTATTATAAAAAAAGAACCATCCAACACTGTTTATTTTTATACTTATGAAGCTCGTAAAGCATTAATCTCTTCAATCTTTTTGCCTTCATTTTCAATCTCAGTAGAGAAGAAGGGGTTTAAAGAGTTTTAGTTTTGAGAACTAGTTCGTGGAAAACAACCAATACCTTATATAGGCAATGATGATGTACTGCTTGAATTAAGGGCAATGATGAAGAGAATTGAGAGAAGATTAGATGAGCATAATAGAATCCTCGTCAAGAAGCCCGACGAGGAGTGTAGTAAAACTGTTGAGAAGACAAGAGGAAACCATGAGAAGAAAAGCATAAGGAGATGCCAAAGGAAATGCATGGGCGTGAGGATGATAAGTACTATTAGGAGAGTGTACTAAAGAGGATGATAAGTACTATTAGGAGAGTGTACTAAAGAGGCTAGCACGTACAATGAGGTTTAGGGAGAAAGAGCAAGAAAGCTCAATTGATCTTGCACTCAAGAAGTTCATGAGATATTGAATCCTCCCCACTTCAACGGTTCCATAGAAATAGACTTGGGGAGTGGATTGACCGATTGGATATTGTTTTCTCGGTGATAACATGCACTATTGAACAGCAGGTTCTTGTCAATATAGTTTTTTGCATTTTTGAGTATAATTCAGTATCATGCACAAATGCACATAGTAATATCACATAAGTGATTTTTGCATTTATAATATGATTGTTTCAATTTAGATCATTGAAACATAATCCTAAAGTTATTAAGTGATGTATACAAAGACATGCATGCATGCTTGTATTAAGTAATAACTTGCATATAATTAGAATGGTTGATTTATTGCTTGAGATTTAATCCAGAAAGCAGCACTAGTGATGAATGAAGGTGCTGCAATGTCTTATGTTTTGCAATGATATTATGTTTAAACACGAGCATATAATCCAAGAATTAATTTGTTTGATATGCAAAATAGGAAAAGGTGGGGACTTATGCCTGCAATGCGTAGGATGCAGCTAGTGCCCTTTCTACTTGTTTCTTTATCAGCAGATCCTGTGGTATAAACCAAGCTCGGTTGAAAAGTGGTGGTTGAAAGGTGCATGGTGCCATACCTCGAGTTTTATTATATACTCTCTTTGTAGTTTTTCCAGATTTCTTGTTTTGTTCTATGGTCATTCATCAAATCTATTTCTTATTATTTTTTTTTTTAAAAAAGGAAATCTCAGTTCTAGAACAGTAGGAACGAAACACTGAATAAATAGTGACTGTTTTTTACAGCTGGCCTCAAGAGGTCAAGAACATTGGCCTTCAATTCCGCATATCTCTGCTTTCAAAAAAAAATCTGTATATCTCACAAATATATATATATATATATAGTCAAGTTTTAAAGAAACTCATTACTTAATATGGCTTCATAAATATATCTTCAATTTAAATTAATATACTAAGATCCAAGCTAGTTATGATACCAAATAATTTTTTCTTAAAGAAATAAACTAATAATAACATTATTATAATAAATAATAAAATTTGTATAATAGAAAGGTGAAAGTCTAATATTTCTCAGCTGAAACTTTAGACATTTTTAAAATTGTAATTGATAAATTTTAATATAACTGTTTTCATTAAAAAAACAATTATATTTAAATTTAACATAAATATAATGGTCAGTTTATTGTTAGTTTACATCCCCTCCCCTCTTGGAACCAAACAAGATATTATTAAAATCCCTCTCGTCCCCTTCCTTAAAATGTTTCCTCTCCCCTCTATTTAATAATTGAAAATGGTACTGTGCAACTTTGTTCTTATATGTTATTAACAAAAGTTTATTTTGATCATTTACTTGATTAAAAAATAACATAAAATTATCCAGAAATAATTATATTAATACTTGAATATTAACGATTGATCAAGGGGCAAAAGGCGACGCCCTGCCTCATAGCTAACTTCGGGTTGTTTCCTTGTTCTTGCTGGTTCAAATTGAAATGCTAGGGATACCCATAAATTCTAAACTATAAAGCACTTATATTTCAAATTCCCACACATATCGATATCAATATCGGAGACTTCTTCAAACCATAGAATATAGTAATATAATTTTTTAAATTTTTGATACATATTCAATATTTTTAAATTGTGACTTGACACTTTAAAGCCAATACTTTAAAGTTATTTTTAAGAAATTAAATTTTATTAAATATTGTGATATTAATTTTTTTTTCTAATATATTTTTGTAATTTTCTTTTAAAGTAAAAGATTAGATTTTTCTTAAAAAAATTTTTAGACATAATGAAAGGATAAAAATTATATTTTTAGTTATAAAAAAGTAGGAATATAATTTTTTGGCATATAAACTCTAAGCATGAAAGTATCAGTAGAGATTAGGTGGCAAGCAATTAAGTAGAAATAAAATAAAAATATAATTAATGATTATGTTTTGATTGATAATACTATAAAGAACTATATATATATATATATATATATATGCTAGGTTGGATGTTTTCTAAATTAAAATTATATTTTTAATATTTTTATGATTTTGATAAATATATTTGCACGGATCGTATTTTATATTTTTAAAAATAAAAGTATCGATATATCGGATAGGTATTATATCCAATATGTATATCAGTATCTGTGCAATATAGGTTCTAGAAACTGCGTAATGCAAATTTACCATTTACAGTTTCGAGTTCATGAAGCAAAGGGTCATTCCAAAATAAAACGAAAAACAAAAAACCAAAAAAGAAACAACAAAGTTCTTGATGTTGCCTTACCGGATAAGCTGTGAATGCGGGGTCGGTTGAACTGCTCGCGTAATGTGCCGCTTTCTGAGTATTATTCACCATCATGTACAAATGTAAGTAGTAATATCACAAGTGATTTTTTCAATTTTTTTTTTGGTATGATTGTTTCAATTTAAATCATTGAATTGATGATACATACAAAGACGTGTGCATGCTAGTATTGGTGGTTACTTGAGTAATAACTCACATATTTAGAATGGTGGTTGATTGCTAGAGTTTGAATTTAGAAAGATGAATAAAGATGTTGTAATGTCTTGAGTTTTGTAGTGGTATTGTGTTTAAACATCAGCATATAATCCGTGAGTTAATTTGTTAGATATACAAAGTAGGAAAAGGCGGTGACTTATACCTTGAAAATTGGATAAAAACCCTTGTAGTAGTACTCCTGCATCAGAACCTAGCTCCGTTGAAAAGTGGCGGGATGAGTAACGATAGATCAAAGGAAGGAAGGTGTGGTGCCATACCTGTACTCCAGCAAATGTCAATGGCGGCTCCTGTGTCTGCTCAGGTAGGGTGAGTTCACCGGAGGAATTTTCCCCAGCAAACTCCATGGATGTGAGTATGTCTCTGTCTATGAATTTCCTTGATCAATTGTCTCAAAACTGTGAGATATAATTTGGTTTAGAAGGATTGGTCCAACACCGCGTAGCGTCTCATAATATTTTATGATGATAAATGATGCATAGATCAGCAGCATTACTATTTAATAGAAATTTAAATTGGTCCGTGGAAAAATAACCCAGTCCAGGTGGGGTGGCCACCAAATTCCAAACTCTTGCGTAATGCAGTAGCCAGTAATCGGGTGCGACGTACCACGTTGCTCATTATTTAATCTGAGAAGCATATAGTACCTTCACCAATTGGCTGTTTATCAGAGATTATTTTTCCACTGACACTGTATTAACACTGAGAAGCAACCAGTAGAAGCTTCCCAATGGGCTATTAAAAAATATAGAAGCATGCACCGATTTATCTTAGCTAATACGCGGTTTTGACTAGGTTTTCGGCAGGCATTATTCTATTCTATTGGTAAGGTGGGGAAAAAAAATAATTAGACATTTTCCCATCTCTTTACTCTCCATATCGCCCAAGACAGGAATTCAAATGCGCTGCCATCATTAGGAGCTGGCAATCTGTATCAGCAAGCCATGGATGCGGTTAAGTTGATAAGGATGAATTGGGACAGTCCCTTCTGATCCATGTACGGGTTACATCATTTTTACAGGGAACAAGTAATAATCGTCTTCCCTTGTCAGTTTAATTTCTCTGCCTTTGGGTTTCTTTTGCTTTCTTAGTTGGAAATCAATTAGGTACCTGGCCGGTACAGATTATCATGTTATAGATGTTAGTTATTTTCATTTCATGGCTTCCTTCCGGTTATACCAAGGCTATATATATATCCTTTAGTAATTTGCTTGAATTTGGCATTTCTCTCCACCTTTCAGGCCATTTTGTCCATTCACATTTCAGCATGACCTTTTTCGGGACATCTTGTCCATTTTTTGTTTTTTCAGATAGTTGTCCATTTTTTTTTTTTAATTCGGGATGAAGTATATCAATGTTCCATCTCGATTTATCTTTTGGGGAAATAAATAACAAGCAGTATGATTGTCATGAAATATTTTAGCTTGTTAATTTGTGGAAACTTTTTTTCCGACTAGGAAGAAAGATTGCTACCTCTCGTTGAAGAAGAGTTTATTGAGAAAGCAATATCCCCAGACCTTTCATCTGTAAGAGATAACCGCGAAGAAGAGAGTAAGTCTTGAAGCTTTAACTTCTGCATCATCTCCTAATCACATTTACTGATACCTGTTATGAATTTTATACTCTATGTTGATATATTGATATTGAAGTTGATCTGTCATAGTTTTTTATAACAGATTGAGTTGTTAGATTGTGATTTTGCAGTTTCTCATGCAGTGAAACAACTAGAACAATGCAAGGACACACCAATCGAAATGCGAATTGAAGTATCCCGACAAATGACTTCAGACTTTGGGAAGGCCCGCACATTGTAAGCCTTCATTTTTTTTTTTTTTTTTGCTTCATAATAAACCTTCCATTCAGCAATTCTTATAACCTGAAAAAGACTAATCTTAACGCAAAACACTGCACCTCACAGGCTTCAATTTTTGGGTAAAATGGTGCAAGATAAACCAGTCGATCATCAAGATGAATCTCTACTTGAGGTAGTGATCGAGGCAAGCAATCCTCTTCGTTCTCCGACGTCTGTCTTCCTAGACGGTTTACTCGTCGCTATTTGCCACATTTTTTCGTCTTTTATTGTCCGTTGGTTTTGTTTGATTTTCGTAGGTTAATGTTATTATCTGATCTTTGCTGACTTTTTTCTTGAATTTCTCGCCAAAATGAAGAGGATGAAGCTGGTCTAGGATGGCATTTAATTCATTCTTGCCGATAACCGTCTTTTTCCCCCTAATAAAAGAGAAGTTTTGCTTTCATAATGCAGAAACGAGAGAAAATTTCAGTGTTGTCAAGGAAAAGGATAAGGGCAATCCTGCAAAGAGGCTCGTCATGGTCAACTATTTTGACGTTTCTTTTGCACTTGACACTCTCAAACTATACTTTGAACGAACAAGGATCCTTGTCCATTTGGATTCCCTTGCTGAAAATATTCAATTTCGTAATCTTTATGTCATCCATCTTCATAATGGGTCGATCCAGTGAACGGTTCACTCGCATCCAGATCTTCTTCCTCGTCATTTCAGCCACAGTCATTAATATCTACATCTCGGCTTCTCCAATTCCGTTTTATGTTTTCGTCGTCGCAATGCTTCTCACAGCTGCATTTTCTCGTGCCTGATGAATTTCATGTCTCCATCGCACTGGAAGCCATGAATTTCTACTATCTCTAGTATACATGTACCCCTAGTGAACGTGCTGTTGTATCAGATTGTTATGTTGTGACCAGTAGTCTTTGTTTGAGTTCCTTTTATTGGGAACAGATAATTATCTGAAGTTGAGAGACATGAATTTCATGAAGTTTGTCTTTTTTTAAAAAAAAAAAGAGGAAAAAATTCAAATTTTACAAAAAAATAATAAAATGAAAGAAAATATCAATAAAAGAAAACTTTACAAAAATTTGTAGTCTCAATTTTAGAGGATTTTTCCCTCCTATAAACTACGATCAACAATCGCATTCTCATTTACTCGTGCCTGACGAGAATGTACAAAATACAATGCTGCATATATCTTCCATGTCTCCATCGATGCCATGGATTTCTTATGTACTATATATGTATTTATGTATGTGTACCCTTTGGTCAAAAAAACTAAATATGTCCCAAGATGAACTGTTGTATCATGTTATATTGTGATCCAGCTTTGATCCTTTATGAACTACTTGCAGCAATTACAAGTACATTCATGGAGATGTGACATCGGCTGGGATTCCCCTTCCCATATATATATATATATGTCCAGAATTAATGTTTTAAATTTTTGTTTAACTGCAGTTCTAAACTATCCTGACCCAATTTTTGCAATTTGAATTTATTTTTTTATTTTTTTGATCATTTTTAACATTTTATTAATCATTTTCTAAAACATTAAATCTAAATCATTCAAATTTTAATATAATAATTGAGATGCGAAGCAAGAAGGAGGCGGACAAGAAGAGAAGTGGGTGAGAATTCAAGTCACATGTGAGTTTTCGCTTTCTTGATTTTACTGCACGAAATTCTTTTATGCTGATGATGATGATTCAATGATCATTGTACTGTTGTTAACTTGTTGTGAACTTATGAGATGGCATTTGAATTGCTTAAATCAGTTTAAAATTTAAAATTTTTAAATGATAAACTTGTTTTTTTAAAAAAAAACAGAGAGACATTCATAAAATATTTTTATTTGAATTTTGTATATGTTAAAATAATATATGTGAAAAATAAAATAATACTAAATTTGAATCGTTCAATTTTAATTTAAATAATCCACTTTTAATACGAGAATTCTAGGTTGGAATCAATTTTCCTCTGTCAAGCCACTATTTATCATTTTGTGCGTTTTAAAAAAGTAAATATCAAGTAAACTTAAAATAAAATTTTTTTGCACATGATATGCTATGCACATTTTCTACGATAATAAAATTCTATAACTGCTTTTGGAAAAAAATAAATATTTATGACTACCACTTATATTTTAAGTACAAAAATATAACCCTTGTATTCACACCAGTAATGTGGACCAAAGAACTAGCTTGGTCAAACCTCAATTGGGTCACTCTTGCATAACGATAATGGGCTTGACACCTTTACCAAAAAAACAAACCATTAACACCAATTCTGTCAAAAAAAAAATTATAATAACATTGACACCAATGACCAAATATTTATTCGTCCAATCTAAGAGAAGCGACTAGTTTTCCCTAACATAAATTAAGATTCGAACCCTCATTAAGATGGATATTTAATACACAATCTTATCTCAAATATAATTATTTTCCAAAAAAAAATACCTATATAAAATTAAAAAAAATAACATTGACACTTGGCATGGACATTCTCTAATAACTAATAACTAATAAGAGTATAGCGTGTATAATAATAAAAAGGTTAAAATATAAAAATATTATAAAAATAAGAAAAATATAAGAGACTGAGATGGGAAAAGTGAAAAACACAAGAGAGAATTGAAGAATAAAGGAGGAGTAATATTCATTGATTTTGGCCGCTCAAATGTGTGATACATAATCTCTATTTATAGATTCCAACTCTATCTAAGAGTTACAATAGATATAAATTACAAGATCAATTCACCTAAATATATGACATGTCACCCTTGAGTTTATGGGTAATAAATATGAGAAAAACTCCTAAAATCATTCATTCATTGGAAATGTTAGGGAATGTGGAATATGAAAGACCAAGAGTTGGGGGATTTATAAACATTCATATAATATAACATTTATAAAAGTTCATAAACAAATATTGTATCTTATTAAAACCTTATAAAAAAAACTCAATAAGAAAAAAAACTAATAAAAGCAATATATATTGAAACTGCTTCATTAAAAATCTTATCAAGAAAATTCAATAATACAAAATCTTGGTTAAGAGAAAAAAGAATACAACATAAACTTTACTCCCCTTCATGCAGACATCAATTTAACTTATGTTGATAATAATATCACTTCTTGTTATTGCATCTCAATAGAGAATATTAATTTCTCAAATGTAATTGTTGCAAATACTTTTCCATGCAAATAATTTTTTTGCCCAAGTTATGTATGATGCATTTTCATCATACATATTCTTCTAACATATTTTCTAGATATAATAAATTATCAATATATACTCTATTTGTCTTATGCACTGTAGATATTACAAAAAAAAAGTTATTATGAAAAACATCATGATATATCTTGTATCTGCATTTTCAATTTGTTTACTAAATAAAATGATCTCATATAATGGTTTCATACAATTACACAAAACTTACATTTCAATATCCATTGATATACCTCCATAAACTTAATTTTGTTTACAAATTTATAGCAAATGCAATGTCAGTAAAATATGTAAATATTATTATAGAATAAATATATAGTACTTATAGATCATTAAATTTAACATATTTCGTAGACAAAATTATCATTAAAAATTTCTAGTGATTTGAAATCATTGCAATATTTAATAATTCAATTTATGAGTCAAATAAAATGTAAAACTATACAAATTTTTGAATGCATATCTGCTAAGTTAATTATATAGACTCAAGTTATATAAATTCACAAGATAAATAATTGTTTTGGTCATGCTTCTTACATTTTTTTATCCTTCAAGGATTCTCATATAAATTTTATTGTTTTGTTAGTTACATCGATATGCTAAAATAATATCTAATAGACGCATTATTTTAATTTCATATACTGCCAAAATATTGATATTTACAAAAATTCACCACCAGATAATATACTAGATCACAATCATCGTTAGACTTTTGTGAAAATCCTTACTTTCAAATAAATGTCCATATATCTCATAATAACTTTACATTTTAGTTGTTTGGACTATATGTCTTTAATTTTCATACATTCAAAATGAATATAATTCTACTCAAATTGTGTCACTTTATTTTTCTATCCACTTACCATGACATATTTGTGTAATATGATCCTCATTTGATCACGTGACATTATCACTAAAATTATTGTCAACAACTTTAAGTTTTTGATTCCATTATTCCAATTGTAACATAAATTTTTTAAAATCTCTCTATTGCTTTTAGGTGCTTGAACCTCTTTTGGTGTTCACCTCCTAAGTATGATCATTTTAACTATATGCTTCTATTTTTTAAGATATTTATATTTGGAATAGATTAATTTCTCAGCTTTAGGCATGTCTTATTTTCTTTTATAATCATTTCAGCATTTTAGCTGGAATATAAAATTTTTAACAATTCTCATTTAAGTTAATAATTTCATCTAACAAATGTTTTGCAATATTTTATAAATGTATTTAATAAACTTTTAGTTCATATTATTATTTGAGAAGATCTAAATAAGATAATGATAATACATTTCATATATTTTCTCTTCAAGCAAAGTATTTTTCTCTTCTCATGTTGAGAAAACTTAGTCAATTAATAATCAACTTGCCATCTAATATAAGTCTCCTAATTCCATTTGTTTCACTTAGAAAATATTTCTTTGTTTCATTTAGAAACAAACAAGAACAAGGAGTTTGCACCCAATATTTATTCTCAACTTTCTTCAAATATCTATCTATGTTCAGCATGGTGTAATAATAAGGAAAAACATTGCACATTTAAATTTGAGAAATATTTGGCTCCTAATCAAAAGTTAATTTTAATGGGAAAATTTTGTTGGCCTAATTTTTTATAAGTGTTGTAATATGTAAGTTCAAATATGTTAATACTATAGAAATTTTGTTCTCGTAAGCAGTGATATAGAATTTTATGGAGGCTTGAATAAATAGTTTTGCCATATCATTTAGGGGTGAGCAAAACCAAATCGAACCAAATTAAGTTTGATCTATTTGATTCAGTTTATTCAGTTTAAATGGTCGATTGGGTTTTTTCTTACAAAAATTTCAATTTAAATGGTTTGGTTCATTTGAAGATTGCAAAACTGAATAAACTGAATTAATTGAAATTAATTATATATATTTATAAATATTATAATTGATTTATATTATTAAGGATTGTTTTTATTTTTATTAATATTTTTTAGAAATACTAGTATTATATTTGATTCCTTTATTTTGATATATTTTTCTATGTTGTCCAGTGTCCTCATTATTGTTTTTGGGGATCTCTTTTGTTTTCCTCACTATTTATATTTGTCATGTTAATGTTATAATTGTTTGAGGTTTCAAGAATTAAGATTTCAAACCAGTCCAGATCATTTTTTGTTCACTTTAGTTAGAGGCATCTGGTGTTTTAAATTATTTCTTAATTAGTATGATATTCTTTTTTGGAAACAAGCCCAATTTGTTGACAAAAAAGGCCCAATGTGTTGACAAAAAGGCCCAATAACCGAAATAAATAACCGAACCAAACTATTAAAATTCAGTTCGATTTTAGTTCGGTTTTTTCAAAACTTCAATTCGGTTCAGTTCAAAAAAATGTTAAATTTCAGTTTGTCGGTTTTCTTTAATCACAACCAAACCGAACCAAATTAATCGATGCTCTCCCCTAATATCATCTTGCAAAATAGGCTTTTCAACTTTTTTTTATAAGTATATTATAATCATTGAAATCCTGAGACATAAATTCACTAGAATTTTCTATAAAAAAAAAAATGTTTGAATCACAATCTCTATAACTTGTGCGCTTAATATAAAGTTTTATTCAAACAATATCTTGCAATTTTCAGGTTGCAAATTTGTACTAATCACATGTGTAACCATATTATATATAGATGCATCTATCAAATTTATTGGATACTTATTGTATGATTCACATCTTACCTTAATGGGCTCATGCATGTGAACTTCGCATATTTTCAAAATTGTAGAGATTCATTTCAAATCATGACTAGTTATATTCTCATAATCAACTCTTTGAAAATAAGCAAGGCATGCTAATTATCTAACTATATGATATATATGTTGGCTATTATGGTGAAGAATCTTTTGGTCCTTCAATATATATTCTCAATAATTATTTACATCATATAAATGATTTAAAATAATCAAACAAGTTATGCCAACAATATATCTGTTAAGATCAATAAACTTTTAATTTATTGTAACATTTTTCTCTTAACCAACAGTAAAATTTTCATTTTTTTGGATCTATAATTGATTTACAATCTTAATATGATATCAATATAGAATATATGTTGTGCTTTAAAACTAAATATATAAATATATAATGAATTTATTCCAACAATATCCCCTCAAGTGTGTGAGTCAATAAAACATATTTATATTATTTTAGTCATTCTCAAATTTCAAAGATAGTTACAAGCATATAATAGTCAAATAATATGTCATTCACTTAAGTTCTTTTCAATTCACATTTGATCATGGATTTCAATCAATTGAGAGACCATTCTCAAACCCCCTGACTAAGCAAAGCTCTAATATGTATAGATGCATGCATGCATGCATTATGAGGTCATGTTTTTTTAGTATTAACCATTTTTCTCATAGAAAAATATCTCTATTAGTTTTTCAAGAACTACTATGTATTGATTGCTAACATACATAAATTCACAGAGAAGTATATATGCTCATTACTCATTAATAACATATTCAAATTAATTTACCTTTTTATATGCAAATTCAAAGTATGAATATATTTCAAAGCATGAACATGGAATATTTCAATTTTTTTGTCACATATTTTCTCAAAAATTCCCTTATTAAAAATTAATTAATATTCCTTATATATATATATATATATATTATATAACATGCCAAAACTTATTTTTGAATTAATGAAGAAAACCAAGGGAACCTAAAAACTTCACAAAGACTAAAATATGATTATAAATATAAATATACAATTAATTCATAACGTGTAGGGGTTAAAGTAAAATGAAGATATGTTAAGAAAAATATGAAAATAAATTCATTATTTTTGACAGTAAGATCAAACATATCATAAACATGATAACATGGAATAATTCAAATCATTCCAACTATTTAAACATTCATGAATTTAACTTGTAATACACATATATAGTTTGAAAATATCACAAGTGATTTTGTCCATCAATATCAACCATCAACTACTCATACTAAAATTTCTCATTCTCCCAATTCAAATGTGATGCAAATATATATTTTTCTCAAATATCACATATTTTATTTATTTTAATTGCAATAATATTACATACAACAAGTTTAATTGCAATAATATGTATACCATCATGATAAATGTTTAAATTCATACAATCAATATTTAATTTCTATATTTTTCATTTTTGAAATAAATTGACCCAAAATATTAATATTAGAATATGACCAATAATTGTGGTTTTTTTTAGTCTATTTGATTTTAACCATCTCTTGGTATTTTCTTCAAGATCTCAATTCATTTTGACTCCATAACTATTTTGGAATTTACTTTTAACAAATTGATATTCATCTGCTTGAATGGCTTCTAGTTATATTGTCCCCTTTGCTCATGATATTAGTAACCATGGAAAAATATCATTTTATTTTAATATACATGGCCTTTTAATTCTCAATTTGGGTATGGATCACATGTGATGTGATCATAGCAAAATAAAATATAATAATTAGTCTTCAGGACTATTTTTTTTTTAGTGACTTAATTTTTTACAAGCTATTAGTCTTTAGAACTATAGTAGAAATATCCTTTTTTTTTTTTGTGTGCCATGAAATGATTGAGTCATTAGCCTTCAGGGTTATAATATTTATAGCAACAATTTTTTTAATAGTATTTATTGAAACCACAAAGTGATCTTTTACAAAAAATCATTATCAAAGGTGAGATAGTTTTTGGTCATCTAATCATAAGATCAAGAGTATTATGTTGCTGGTAATTCAATAATATGAACTTAAAATATCAATAGATATAAAACCGATTATCACATACATATACAGACAAAACTTGAACTTTTAAATCAAAAATAAAAAAAATATAAGAATGGCATAAAGTAAAAATAAAATAAGGTAAATTCTTATACCTCAACATAAATCTTAATTAATCATGAATAAGTAAAATTCATACCTTTTTCAAGATTACAAGGTCACATCATTTCTTCTAAATAAATTTGCAAAATTTTACTACTCAATTTGGACCAACCATCTTTATGCCATGAACAAAAATCAATAAATATCAATAAAAAATTCTTTGAATTTATGTCACATTATAAAAATAAAAAAGATAAGAAATTGATATGGAAAAATGAAAAACAAAAGAGAAAATTGAAGAGTAAAGGAACAGTAATATTCATTAATTTTGGTAACTCAAATGTTTGGTACATAACCTCTATTTATAGGCTCCAACTCTATCTAAGAGTTACAATAGATATAAATTACAAGATCAATTCACATAAATATATAACATGTAACTCTTAAGTTTATGAGTAATAAACATGAGAAAAACTCATGGGAGACTTTATGAACGTCTATATAATATAATATTTATAACATAAAAATTTTCCTAAATTTTGAGACATCTGTACACAATCTCCTCAGCTTTAAAAATTTCAAATTAATCTTCACAACTTTTTATTTTTTTAACCATAGATCCACTCAATTTATTTCTTAATTATCTTACCAACAAAAATCACCATGTTATACTTAAGAAAAAGACACTTAGCAACTTATGTATATTCTCTGTAAGGTAACAATAGTTTTACAAATAATTTATTCATTTTTCTTGTTATTATTAACCTATATTAGATATCACATAAGTTGTCATGTGTTTTTTTAAATATGACATGTCAACTCTTATTAATAAGATAACTAAAAAATTATAATAAGAGAGTTTTTGATAAATAAAAATAAAAATTTAGGGATGTTAATATTAAACAGGTTGCCTCAAAATTCAAGAATTTTTTATTTTTGGTCATATTTTAGTCTCATAAAAATAATATCATTGACACCTGGTGGGCATGCGCGCGCGTACATATGTAATCCCTTCGGTCCCATTTATAAGTTCCATTCTAAAAGATCCATTGGTCCCATTTATAAATCATAGTGCGTCTTTTTAAGTAATATTTGAAAGGTATTTTTAAAATTACCCTTCACGGTAGAGAAAAAGTAATATGATATTACTGTTTAGATTTGTTATATAGGGTATATTTAAAATTTTACTTATTTTTATTCTTTATACTTTTATTGTATTAATATTGATGAGGTTAATAAAAATAATTTATAAATAAAACGGAAGGGATTGTATCAAAAGGCCTAGACATGTTAGGAGTCATCAAATTTCAATTTTTTTATTTTTGGATATAAAATAAAATAATAGAATAAATAATAAATTCATTAGACTTGCAGTCGTACAGGATCGTGTTGCCAATCAAAACAGTCCAGATGTCAGGGATGTCTGGTAGATTTGTCGTGGCCCTGAAGTTTGAAGGATCTTTACCCGAAAATCAGTGTTCTAAGTGCTCCATTTTGTCTTGGATTCTCCGACTGCGTCTGGTGATTCCAGAGGCAGAGATGTGGGAGTTTTACCTGATATCGCTTCCTCTGACACTTTGCTTGGTGCTATTCACCCTCAGGTATTTCTCCAGTCCACACGTTCCTCGTCATGTGCTTTTCATCGTTGGATACGCCTGGTTCTGCCCCCTCTCCATTATCATCCTCGTGCCTGCTGACATCTGGGAGGTGCGATTTCTTCTCCCCTTTAACTTAATTCTCTTCGGTTTATTGCTTTTATTTTCTTTATCCTTCAATTTGAGGCTTCAAATCATACGCTTGATTTAATTCTTGGATTTGAGCCGTAATGATTTTTTTTAAAAAAATTATGCATACAGACGATCACTTCTCACCATGAGAATGGAAGTATTTCTTTCTTTTGGAGCTGGTCATATTGGAGTGCGTTTTTGCTCACTTGATATGCTTACTTTTTTATAATTATACGTTTGCATCACTATAACTTCCTCACGAGGACAGTAAAATAAATTGTAAAGCTGCAAAAGGATAAATTCCAGATCAACGTGTTCGTTAATGGTTCAACAGTTTTGGCTCGTTTGGTTTGTTTGTTGTCATGGTTGACAGTACCGGATTGAACGGCTGGATGAAGAACCAGTGAACTGACCTCCTTACTAATAACCCTTTCTTATATGACAAACCACCACTGATTAAAACTTATCAAAATTGGTCGAGTTTAAACAGGACGGTTTTTGACTCGAATAGTCAAATGCTGACTTTCAACACCACACAATGGCACAAAGCGTTCTTGCCTGTTCTCATTAGCCCACGTTGAAACACAGTCAATTCAACTCTATTGGAATAAGTACTGCCGAGCATGTTATAGTATACTGTAGGCTATATTGCTGTTTGTTACACATATTTGCATAATTGAGGTGATCTTCTGTATGTGTCATCATGGTAATTTGACTAATTTCCTTGTTACTTGCGTTCTTATATATTTCTCTGACATACTTGGTGTGATTGTTGCATGGAGATACTTTTAATTGATGCTAACGGATTGCAGATGGCCAGATGCATTTCCTCATCTATTTAAATGTTATCCTTAGGAGGTTTGTGGTGCCCCTTATTCAGGGTTTTGAAGATGCTGGTGACTTTACTGTATCAGAAAGATTGAAGACTAGTTTGCATGTCAACTTGGTCTTCTATCTACTTCTTGTTGCTGTTGGCCTTGTTGGACTTGTTTTTCTCATTATGATGCACAAGACCTGGTGTGTATTCATTCCTTGAACCTTCATTTGTTTGCGTGCAGATTTTATTTGGTTGTTTGTTTGTTGTTGCAATAGTAGCTCTAAGTTATTGCTGTCTGTAATTTTTAAATCGTTTCTGGGTAAAGCTTTTGATCTTCATTTGAAGAGCATCATGATTTCGTCATAGTTGCCAGCAGCATGCTTGGTTTTGACTAATGTTAGATAGCATCTGAACTTATGCGTACATAAAACTATGTTATTTTTTGTGCTTGTGGATGATGAGGTTTTTGCACGCCTCTTTTTTAGAGGTCTCCACTGTAAATCTTGTTGTGCTGTGCATTTGCAAAATTATATGCAATCTAAGATACCAACTTGCCTTTGTGCAGGGTTTTAATAATAAGCTTAATTAACACTGGTTAAAGCTAGTTGATGAAATATAAGAATTGATGTATTTTGAAGAAACATCCTATAAGAAGAAACCTAGGCTAGTAGCTTACTATCATTGTATTTTGCTTTAACTTGTAAGAAACCTACCTAGCAAGAAGTAAGTTACTTTTGTGTTATTTTAATACTTTTGTAAAGAGGAAAATCTGAACATTAACTTTATCTGGCCAAGTTATTAAGGTTTCCTTAGTAGTTAGGAAAGTTTAGTTTAAATAGATTAGGCTTTGTTCTTGTAATGGAGACTTGATGAATGAATGAATGAATGAATTTGATTCTATATGCAGATAGCTTCCCCCTCTATTTCTTTCTCTGTCTCTCTCCCTCCTTTCCTTTCTGTCTGCATCTAATTAGTCTCCATATGCCTAGGCTTACCCTTTTTTATATGTTTATTTACAGGAGCGGCAAATCTTATGGGATTTGCCATGACTTGCTCTAATACTTTTGGACTTGTTACTGATACATTTCTTCGTGGCTTTGGTTTAAGTGAAATTCCTAAAAGCATATGAAGAAACGCTGACTGGACCACTCGCCAGAAAAGTTCTTTCCCATAAAATTGGGAAAATAATTGTCAAAGTTGATGATGCTCGCCATGAACTTTCAAATGCTATTGTTGTAAGTAGTACATGCATTTGAGAACTAATTATATGCTAAACGTTAGTTGTCTGGGAATCAATGTTCATAGGTAATGGAAAATAAATTTTATTTATTTAGTAATGGTAAGTCTACAAGGGAAATATGTGCTAGAAAATTTTAGATTTCTGGTAGGGAGACTCTATTTTAGATTATTTTTTTCCATCTCTATGAAAGTGTTACTTTCAGAGATTTTTTGGCTATTTTGATGAACTCTTTGGAACTACTATGGGCCATTTGATAATTAGTATAGTGCTAAGTACGGAAAGGGAAAGTGAATGAAAATGGATTGCATGTGTGTTACTTGTTTATGTTGCAGGGGAGAATCTTGTTACTCTTTTCGATGTATATGTACCTAACGAAAATATCTCAAGAGAGCCTTATGGTTTAATTTTATAGGTTGCCCAAGCTACGTCCAATCAGATGTCCAAGCGTGATCCTCTGAGACCTTATATGGATGTTATTGATAATTTCTTAACTCAAATAGTAAAAAAACTTGATTTTATTTATGAAACCAGATTTTCTTTGTAATGATTTAGGTATAAATTTCAATTTTCCAGTTTAGGAAATGCCCATCCTTCAAACCACAGGGTGACAGATTGGCAGAAAATGATATGGATTGTGATACTGATGAAAAGTCAATGGCAACCCCTAAGGCGTCGTCTTAGGTTAGCCCAAGAGGGTTACTACAGGTATAAAAGGTAAGTAAATAGTCAGTTAGTCTTTTAAGGGTTGTTTTTATTCACTTAATATAAATTTATCATCATCCTAAATTCTTTATGGCATTTTCAAATGGTTATATTCTTCTTATGAGGATAGATGCTTAATGAAGCAATGTGTATTTTCTTCTTCATGTTATGATAAGTGGCTTTGTCAAATTGTTGAAAGACTTAACATTTTTTTATCATGGTGTAAACCTAGGATTTTATTTAATTAGTTATTTTCTTCTTAAAGATCATTTTTATCTTCTATGTCAGACAATGACTTTTACAACCCTGGTAATAATTCTACTCTGGCTCATAAATTTCAGCCTCACTTCCTTGCTTCTATTAATAATAACCACCGTCCCTAAAATGTTATTGAATGAGGTAATAGATCTGTTCTTGCCTACTGATCATTGAAGAGGTCAATTTGTTGTAAGAAATTATGTCCTGTTACTAGAATATTTCGATGCTGACATCATCCATAAAACCTATGTTGAATTAGTAAACGAAGTTCTTGTCATTGATTGGGTCCCAAACCACTGCAATCTTCTAGCGACCAGATTAATGTGGAAGTCTGGTTATTAGTTGTAAGGCTTTGTATGTGTCTTGTCCCTACAAGTTTGGCCGCTTGGAATTTCTTTTTAGCCATGACTAAAGTTTATTTGCAGTGAGTACTCGGCTTATGTTGTACGGGAAGCTCTTGAATTGGAGGATACAATAAAGAATTATGGACACCACAGCTTAACTGGATGGTATGCATCTAATGATGATTTGTTCCTCCTTTCTTTTCAGTCTTGTTTTTGGGGCCCAACATCAATGTTGTATAGTACAGGGAACTATGAGCATAGGAAAACTTAAACCAATTAAAATTTTCACTTTCTAAACATAGCGCCCATAGCATTTCATTTGGTACTTCCATTTTTTTTTTTTTTTACCGACTTTGAAAATTCACAATTAGTTCTAGAAAAATCATATCAGGTGATTCAAGTTTCCAATTAAAGCTCTTTGAAGTTCTCTATAGGGGAA
Organism: Prosopis cineraria; assembly: GCF_029017545.1. Taxonomy (NCBI): domain Eukaryota; kingdom Viridiplantae; phylum Streptophyta; class Magnoliopsida; order Fabales; family Fabaceae; genus Prosopis; species Prosopis cineraria. The sequence continues at coordinate 34,440,801 of NW_026555335.1, read as the reverse complement.
AAATGCTCACTGGTTTGGAAAGTAAAGAGTTCGTCCAGAATAATTTTTGGGAATGAATTTCCAGATTTGATGTTCAATTTATTTCCTCTTGGTTTACTTAATTCCTTAGCAATCTGAGACCTTAATTTACATTCTTATATTATTTATGATTATGCTAAAGTCTCACGTAGTTTTTACCATGGCCTTTGGTCCCTTCTTAACATGTTACAACTCAAATTCTTGTCTTAAGTAACTGATTTTTAGCTTGGGAGAAATACTGGATGTTACATTGTTCCATCTTACATTGACATTTTATTCTATACTTTCAGGAGATATATTTCAAGCATTAGACCTGCTCGGCCTGACAAGTTGGGGTCCTTCTTTGATTCTTTAGGTAATAGGCAGATTACTGATCCATTTGTTCTGCTGCATCAGGAATAATATGTAGAAGTTACTGTTTTAGAGTTCTGACATTTCTTCACTTGTATCAAGTAATTTCCCCCAAGGCCCCACACACATCCACGTTATACCCATTCTAATTTCTACATAATGAGGTGTTGGGACTAAGATAATGTGATTCATGTTTGTGTGATAGTTGGAAGTGGGATTGGTTAGTAAATAACTGAAGTGATTAGATGGTTTTAGGTAATTGGAGAGTAACTGCCTGACTTAGCTTTCTACTCTTCTAACATACAAAATAAGAGTGAACTTGTACTTGGAGGTTTTTGTTGAATTCAGGATTTCTGTATTTTTCCTATTCTCTTCTCTGAGCAACTTGTACCATTCTGGTATATAGAGAGCTAAGTTAGGTAGTTACTCTCTAAACTCTCCCAAAGCATGTGACCACTTGGTATATTTACTAATCCCATTTCCAGCTACCATACTAACTAACATGTATCATAATGCTCCATTTTCTTCCTGTTTGTTGGTTCCTATGGGAATGACTTCTGAAAAGTAATCATGTATTATATATTTTTTATTTTGTCTCATGATTGAATTCCTACATGCTTATGCTCTTAATGTCTCTAAAAGTGTTCTTAATATCATCTTTCTTTTGTTGACATTTTATTGTGTTAAATAATGTATTATTTCATCATGCAAGGTTTAGTTTATCCAATGTCTCTTTTGTCTAATGAATAATCAAATATGAAATAATTTAATCAAGAAGCATTTTGGGTTGGGGAATTAAGTGTAGTTCTTTGCAGAATATTTCTGGCGATGCATTTTAAGAACTCACGTAGAGAAAGGGTTGGCTGCTTCACTTGGTCTCCTGTAGAGAAAGGGTTGGCTGCTTCACTTGGTCTCCTGTCTGTTGCAATTCTTTTAGCCGAGGCAACTCTTCTGCCTTGTGTTGATCTATCTCTTTTCTCATTTCTTATCAAATCCGTGGGAACACAGGAGGTGCTTGTGCAGGTGAACCTAACTTTCTTTGACTCATGGTGTTCTTGGTAAGAGTGAAAATAGGCAAGTGGAGATGACAATCCTTTACACATAATTTAACTTATCAATATGCCATTTTCTTGCTTCCCATTTTCTCTCCTACCAAGCACAACTGTGGTGTTTTAAATGTGGTTATGAAGGTGCTTTGATTTAGATATTTTTATGTGTGTATGTATGTGTATTTAATATATTATATCTAATATACATTATCATTAGAATTATATGCGTTTTATTTGCGTATCAGTGAATTGCATATGTGCATTTCTTCTAGTTTTGGTGGTTGGTTCTCCCATGTATCTTCAACAGTAGAAATTTCATCCTATTGTTGACATTAATTCAATCAAAGTGCTCTTAAGGTTTCACATAATGCATCTTTGATTGGATGAAATGGTTTGGTTTAACTATAATCAGAGCAAATGCAAGTTGCTTTTTGAATCTCGCCTCAATGTTTGCCCTCACCATACAGGTAGAATTTTTAAAGTTTTTTTTTTTGAACGACATAGAATTTTTTAATTTCATTTCACCATCTTGTCAAATATAAATCCTGTTGTGATTGATGAATCATTGAGGTTATTAGTATCAGATATTTAACTAGGGAGCTTGTTGCACTTTTCTGAACTATACCCTGCAGCCAGTGGGTGAAGCTGTTTTAAAGTATTGATTATATCTTTGAAGTATTGCATGTACTAACATATCTTATATTTCCTCCCTGGGCGTTTTCGTTTGTTCCTCTTACGTATATGTGCATCTGCACATACTACTCCTTATTCAGAATTGGAACGTTGATGTTCTACTCGTTGACACCCAGACAGACCAGCTCAGTTAGCTTGCTTACGATATGCTTGTAAGTTTCTCTTTCTGCTTTTTGAATCACTAATGCTATCTTGAGAATAATATATATGTTTTATCTTCACTTGCTCTCAGGATGGTTGCTCGGTATGCTCCCCCTGTTTCATATAACTTCCTCAATCTCATTTCCCTTGGTTCTGATAAAACAACTGTGTTTGAACAGGTATTTTTTATCTGGTTCACATCTGCATAAGTTATTTGTCTCTCCTGATTCAGTGAAGTGGCTATAATTCCCTGTAATTTTTAGATCTTTTTCTCATCTCGGTTGACTATATGATCAATTCACTTCCTTAATAGATTGCTATTTGCGCAGCATGACGTAAGAAACAAAGAAGCACATTACTCAACTCTGGTTCACTGTGTTCTTTATAAATTTATGTTTATTGTGTACTTAGGCAGGAGATAGTTCATTATTTTATAATCAAGGTTTTACTGTCTTGGTTTTAATTGTATTTCATTAGTTATACCTGGTTGCTCAACTGAGAATACAATTGTTAACTATCTGAAGTATTTCATCAGCACGTTTATAAATTTGTTGCTTCATGAGATTTGTGATTGCAGCGAATGCGGAATATCAACAATGCTGTGCCTGTCTTTGGGGATAAGTTTAACAAAATCTATCCGCTTATAATGGTTATATACAACCTTTTGGTTGCGAGCAACTTCTTCAATCGAGTATTTGATTTTCTAGGGAGCTGAAGATGTGGATGGTTTTAATCCCACAGGATTACTTATCTTACAAAAAGGTATTCAAGCCAACACCTTTCAAGCTTGCTAGCTTGGGCTTATGTTATTATCTTGTCCGAATTTCATCATATATGAATCAATAAACGTTCTAGTAATTTGGGGTATTGATTTGTGCTTGATATTATTGAATTTTAATATTTTTAGAGAGGTTCCTGCTTGAACATGGGTCCCAAGTCGGTGAGCAAGATGTTCCATTGACAAGGAATTTCAATGGCGCAGATATTGAATCTGGCAAGAGTCTCATGGTATGTAGAGTTTTCACATTTTTAATCTGCTTTGTGCCATGTCTTGTGTAGAGCTTAGTTCACTCAATAATTGTACATTGTTCAGGAGAGGAGTGGTGCGGACATGAGGCTAGCTTCCTATATACTCGAGGAAATGAGCGGAAATCCATCTAGAACTAGGAAGGATGAGACAAGAGAATATAGTTTGAGCAAGGAAGCCATCAGCAACAAGTATGCTGCTGTAAGAGAGAAGAGTGGACAAGCATTCAGATTAAAGGCCAGAAGACAACAATATAGCCTCCGCCACAGTTCCGTTACTTGATGCAGACAATACTGACTCCGGTAATACCTCTGGTGTGTTATCTTCAGGTTTGACTTCAACAAGGCAAACTGTGAAATCAGGCTTTCGTAGTTTTAAGGTTAACATCACGAATACATGAAGATAACATTTCTTGTGTTTCCTCATACGAGAGTCCCTGATGATATATTTCAAAGACGTAATCCGCCTTATCTTGGCCAATTTACTAAAGTGATGATTGATATGGAGACCATTATTACAGTAATGGGAATTGTCTGATGTGTTGTGCCTAGCAAATCTTCAGTAGCTTATTTCTGGAACCAAATGCAGCCTAAAGATGGAAAGATGGTCCTCCATGAATCAGTCTATACAAATTGTAAATTAGGCATAGGAAAAAGATTCTTAGATTGTAAGTTTTGCCTGCCTAGAATTCTTATTTTCCATTACATTGATGATGCTTCTAGTTCTAGCATAACCTTCTCTAGGAGTACATTTACTTGTTTCCTTCTGGCAAGTCTCTTGCTTTTCTCACGAAAATATGCACGATTATATTTTTTGGATTTTATGTAATTGTATAATTGGAGAGAGATACATTAGTAGGCTATTGTTATTTTCTTTTAGCCACTTGAGTGAAAGCAAGCACGAATATGTGACATGAGGAAGTAATCTCTTTTAAGTTAGGTGGAGAGCCATCTCTTTAAGGGAAACAAGGATTGTTGAATTATTGATTTTTTTTTTTTTGGGAGTTAGACAGTAGATAGTGCCAACCTGAGATTAGATGCGTGAATGCGTGATTAAATCCACAATATCCCACATATAAGAGAACTTACATGTTATTAGGCCATCATCTTAATAATGCATTTGCTTTATCCAAATTGTAATGAGAGTAGAGTGGGCTGTAATTTGGGAGGATAACAACGGAGAGGAAAATGCTACATTGGCAAATAGGGTTCTATCAGTAAATATTAATCTGTCAAATACAGGGAGAATGGGGGAAATGAGAGAAATTAAAATTTGTAATGTGTCATTTTTCCCTTTTTGGTCAGTTACGGGCAACTTGTAGATAATTTTTGGGGATTTATAGTTTAAAGCCCACTGTATAAAGAATGATTTTTTGAAAAAAGAAAAGTTATTCCCGTACACAAAATTCAAGGATCTCGAATTCAAAAATTTGTATGTATCAAAAGGGTAATAAACCGCTCAAACATGGGCAGGCAAAATGGTTACTGTGCTTGAGAAGTGGGGTAATCTTCACCATGCATTTTATTTAATGGCTGAACAGAGAACGATGCATGAAAAAGCTTTACGCATGCAAAGCATTCAATCATGTTATATCTATTGTAATTTAAAAAATAGAAGTCTTTAATAAATTTATTCGTTGATCTTGATAGTCCATATTTAATTTTAATGCTCCAAATTTAATATTAAAGTTTTAATAATTTTTAAATTGACTATTGAAATTTTCTCTAAATGGTTTATATTTAAAATTTAAAATTTGTTTTTTTTCTTAGTTAGGATATTATTATCATTTTTAATGTTGCATCTATTAAAATAAAAATGTATAAAAATCACAAAAAATTAATATTAAATTTGAACTGTCTAGAGCAAGTTTGAATAGTCAATTTATAAAAAGTTAAAAAAATTTTAATATTAAATTGAATTATCCAATTAAATCTATACTCTCCATATTGATAATAAACATATTTATAAATTGTTTATAATTTATATAATTTTTATAAGTAATAAAAGTTCTTTTGATAACTAAATCATAAAGTTTTTAATAAACCTGATTGTATGCTTTGCAGATGAAAAGCCTTTTTTTATGTAGCTTCCTCTTCCTAACCATTAGATAAAATACATGATGAGGATTTACCCCACTTACCAACCACTGCACCATCTTCACTACATATCCGTATTCGTCCTATTAATTGGAACTATAGGTTGAGACACCTAGTCCAATAGGCCTATATGTACATGAATGGATTAACCTAAGCTCTTTAATACCTAAGGTATACTTAGCCAAACGTATGAAGCTCACAATCAAACTGTGGCTCTCCTCTTTAAAGGAATAGTCTAGGAGGGGTTAAATGTCCCACAATTCCAATGCAATTCCAACTAAAAATGAAAGAAAGGGCCTTGACGAGTGTAATCCACTTTGCATGAGTGATAGACCGCATGGTAAAAAAAATTATCCATGCATGCAATATCATCATCGATGACAACCTAACACATCAACACAAGATGTTGCTAAACCTCAAACCAATGAAAAATCAATCTTAGCCTTAAATCTTACTTAAGCTTGTTAAAATTTCAAAGAATTAAATTTTGATGTTACAAACATTAAATAAAATTTTGACAATTCAATTTTTTAAACCCGGTGTTTGAATTTAAAGCTGCACATAAAATATGTTTTCCTTTGAATGAAGCCACAGACATGCTTGCCAAACAGACTTTGTCCTGTATTGTTGATCTTCATTCTGATTTTTCCCCTCCTGATGTGCTGCAGAGGACGTTGCAACTGTTTAGATGCTTTTCCTAAAAGTTATATTATAATTTATATATATACATATATAGATTTTTTTTCCTTTTTGAAAGTGTATTATAAAGAATGAGTGGCATATCGTACACACACAGACACACAAACTAATCAGTCTGTGTCTTTTTAAAACAAAAAAAAAAAAAACAAACAAACAAAACTGACCTACATAGTGGCATTTAACGACGTAAATATACAACACCTTGAAGTAATCGGTTGATTATTTAGGGACCGTAATTGGGTATTTGGTGGTAGCGGCTTAGTGAAGAAGTAGCAGCAACATAATTTTTTTGTTTTTTTTTTTGAGATATTATTTTTGTTATAGTTTACCTTAATATTAAAAAAATGATACGTATAATTAAGACTGATAACATAAAAATAATTTATGGAACTTCTTTTTAATACTTTATTTTTATATGCTTAATCAAGGGGCATTGAACTAATAAATTGGGAATAATAGTTAAAGTTTTCTAACAAAAAATTTAGTTAAATTGGGTTTCGAGAACTCATCAAGATTGGGATATATCGCTAAACTCAGAGTGTGCAGCCAGATTTGATTCCATAATCTTAGAGATTACCAACTAAACTAACCATTGTTAGTGGACTAATAGTTGAATTTGTATAAGGGAAACTTGCATAGGTGAAATCGGCTTTGCTTCTTTGCTCAGTCCAAATGTAGTGTTACAACGGGAAGAGAGAGAGAGAATTGCATTCCTGGCCATGAGAATTAACATATTTGTATTCAAGATCCAATAAAATATGAAATAATTTCGCAGGCCCAACAGCCACTCACAACTAAGGTTTTGGGTGAAAACACGGAATTGTCTCTTTATAAAATAAATGGACATTTTCTTGAAAACAAATGAATTTTGGTTGTTATTTATAGACATTATATTGTAAGTTTGATCCAGATAACTTATAAATTTTCTTTCCTTCGTCAAGTGTAAATCATGTGAATTATGTAAAATAAATGAACTTTAAATGTTATAAATGAAATTTCTGTTGCATCTACAATGTGAATTATGTAAAATAAATGAATATTTTATTGTTAATAAATAGATTTTAAATGTTATTTATGAAATTTTTGTTATAAATATTATCTGATTATTTTATAAATTTTTTCTTCTTTAACAAGTGTAAACCACCTAGAGTATATGAAATAAACAAAATTTTGCTGTAAATAAATGAACTTTAAATGTTATTTACAGTTATTTTTTGGTGGATTTCACAAAAGAACAATTATGTCTTTTCACCAACAAATTTAATTGCAAGAGAGACTTTAGGTCTACAAAAAAATTTTAGTTTCTATGGAACTTTTAATACGGAATATGTTGATTATTGGCGGTGCAGTACAATTCTCCCAATAAAAAATGCGCGTTTGCACTGTACCCCACCTCAACCAAGTTGGGCTAAAATCCACCAAAGCAAAGTCGTTAGTTACCTTGGAAATTCCTCCAGAGGAAAGGGTATTTCAGGTACAATACAAATCTAACTACTTGATATAAAAGTTACACCAAGTTTGAACATGCCCTCATGGATGTATAATAGATACAATTCTCATTACTCTCATTAAAGGAAGTATGATACTCGCAAGACCAATGTTGCATTATTATTTTTTAAAAAAAAAAAGAAAAATTTGTCCATCTCAAAAATGTTTACTCTCCATATTTATGTGAGATTTGACAGAGTTTTGTATTGGCTGTACCCTCTCCTTTATACGAGTTGGAGACTAACTATAAAATATAAATAGAGTTAAAACATACAAAAAAGAGTTGGTGTGGCATCTATTATGAGAAAAATAATTAAAAATTATTTCAAATAGTTGAGGCATGTTCAAATAATATAGTTGGAGGAATTGATGAAAAAGGTAAAACAAACAATTATAAGTCCTGTGAAGAAAGATAGAGCAATATTTCTTGAGATTTGATTGTGATTATAATATAATGATATTGTATAATTCATATAGTTTACCATACTTAATAGAATAAAGCTTGTCATTGTTATCTTGTCCATCTCACTCAATATAATGCATATATAACTCAATAAAAGAAACTTCAGCGTCAAATTTTTACCTATATAGATAGATATAAAAGAGGGCCCGAAAGCCAAATGCAAGAAGTCATACTGTTAGTTAAAAAACAAAAAGAGTGGAATTTGTACAAGATTTGAAGATATTGATTACATATTATACTACTAGTAGTAACTAGATTTGGACCCTAGCTAGCATTAACGAGAGTGAACCACACTACTTAGGATTTATATGGGTTTTAAAAATTGCGCATATAGTTTTAAAGAATAAGATAAATAGGTTATATTTCATTAAAATAATTCTAAAGGAGAAAGTAAAAAAAAAAAAAAATAGAGATGAAGATGTACAGTAGGCAGGTCTGTTTTTATAGTTTTTAATTGATCTCCCTTGAGAACTTAGAAGGGAAATATATATCGAGTGTAGTTCAATTGAAAGTGAAAGAATTGAGTGCTTTTAAAAGCCAACAAGTCATTATTATTTAATCTCTTTCTTTCTTTCTCTCTTTCTTTCTTTCTTTTCGCTTTCATCTCCCTGTTGTATTGTTTTGGGAACATTCGCTTCACCTCACTTGGGTGCTATTCTCTATTTCCTACTCCTTCTGTTGCCAAATATAATCCATGTTTTAGGAACATTCTTGATATGAAATATAAGCCATTTTGCATACTTCTAAAAATATTTAATGTTATCTTTCAAAAAATACTCCCAATTACTAAACCCAACTTTGAGACTCTATTAATAGTTTAATCCTCCTCTCCTAATTATAGAGCAAATTTAACCAATTTGTTATTATTAAAAATTAGTGGTTATATCTTTAATTTTGTTAAAAAAATATGTAACTTTTTAACTTTACCCTTCTATACAATTAATATTATAATAAGTTGATTCATAGGACTCACAAAACAATTTGTTACAATGACATTTAAAAGCACCCAATTCCTATAAATGTAATTAGACCCTCAATCAAAGAAGGGGTAAATTCGGGAAAAAGTTAATCGCTCCAACCTTTCCTTATGTTAAGGGCTGAAAATTTGTAAAATATAATTAGGAGTAGGGGGAGTGTGTTGCTTTCCCATGCATGACTGATAGCTATATTAATTAAGAGTAGAACAGGAAAAAGGGGTAAAAATAACAGTTCGGTTTTAAAAAATTGAATTAATGATAACCAAGTTTCTGGTAAATTTTTTTAAAAAAATCAAGTTATAAATATCAAATATCAAGTTAGACTGTTATAAACAAAAATCTCAATTAAAATATCAAAATTATATTTAAAATTTAAATGTCTTATCAGCAATTAAAAATTCTAATTTTATAATTATTTGAGTGATCATTTTTATTTATTTATTTATTTATTTTATTAAAATTTTAATTATTATTAATTTAATATTTTAAAATTTAATTGTCATTCTCTTAAGGAAAAAAAATCAGTTTTCAAATATGAACTCCTTTAATTGTGTTTATTAGTGTGTTTAGTGTTTACACTTCACTTCAGCATAGGGAGTGTTTAATATTTATTATATGATTAATTCCTCAGGCTTCTGTCCTGTAAAGCTCTGAGATGGAGCGCACGCGCTAGCGTACGCAAGTGGATGTCATCTCACATGACTTCAGTGGGCAAGTTAGCCGTTACTTTCAATGGGCCTTTCCTGTCCCAATTTGTATGTCGTTGGGCCCCCACCTAGCTTAGACCCCTTTCTTTATGGGCCCCACTCTAAAGGTATCTTTTATGTCTCTGGGCCGGGCCCACCCTCCTTACAACACGTCATTCATGCACTGCCAGTACTCTTACCTTAAAATCAGTTTCACTTCATTTTTCTGGCTCCACAAATCCAAGAGACTAAATTACACTCCAACTTTTCCGATACGTTTGATTTTTGAATCCCGCCCTTTTAAATTATTATTTTTTTAAAAGAATTTGAAATATGAATTACAAGTCATAACATATTTTATAATGATACACATTTTTAAAATATTACATGTAATATAGCTAATTTCAAAACAAATTAAATCTTGATTCCAAAAACAAAATACATAATTGAAAATGATAATTAAATAGGATTAAATATATGGATAATGAAACTTTTAGTTTTTGAAATTTGTTTCAGTTATCAATTTTTTTAATTTTGATTTTTATCAATTTAGTCCTTTAAATTTGTCTTATTAGTTATCAATTTAGTACTAATTGTTTTAAGAGGGGTAATATGATTAAGATCTACTAATATGAATAAGGGAATATTAATGGTATTCATGTTGATTAACAAAAAGAAAGATAATTATTTAGGTAAGACAAAAAAAATTCAAAAATAAAAAATAAAATGCAACATAAGAAATTAGATTAATAAAAATTAAATTGAATTAAAGACTAATTCACTTTCACTTAGATAAATGTGTATGTCAAATCATAAATATACTTTAAACATTAAATTAATTCCAAAGTCTATTTATATTTTAAAACTTAAGGTAATATTTGAGAGTTTTTTCTTTTAAAATAGGATGGGATAGTTAAAAAATTTATATTATTATTTGAAAAAGAAAATTAAAGAAAGAGTGAAATGGCTTTGAAGTGTCCTTACAAGCCATCTTTTACCATTATAAACTCATTTTTCTTGACCCTCAATTCAGAAGGTTGATGATGAAATGATATAATATAACTAAGAAAAAATTAATATTTTAATCCTCCAACTTTTAAGTCACTTGTAATCAGTCCTCCAATTACTATTCACTGTGACTTAGTCCCTCAACTATAACTTACTTATAACTCAATTCTTCAAATTTTAAATTACTTACAAATTAGTTCCTTAACCTTTGTTAATTTTTTTTTTATGTTAGCTTATATTTCACATTAATGAATAAGAAGAAGGTATTTTAAAATAATATATGAGCATGTTTTTAATCCCTCTTATTTGATAAAATTTTTTAAAAAAAATAAAAAAAGGATCGAGTTATAGGTAAATCAAAAGTTGAGGGATTGAGTCGCAGTGAGTCATAGTTGAGGGATTGAGTTACAAGTGAGTTAAAAATTGAAGGACTAAAAGATTAATTTTCCGTATAAATAATATTATTATAAAATTACCCTCATCTTTCTCATTCCCTCTAACTCTTTCACTCCCCCTTATCATAAAACTGAAAAATATAATTATATCTAATTCAAATATATTAATTTTATAATTATTCTTAAATAATGATTAAATAAAAGTATTTATTTCTTTAATAAAACTCTCAAATAATAAAATAAAATGTTGCATTCCCTTTCACTCTGTCTCACTCCACCCATTCTATTCTAATGACCATTCATTTACACTTTATCATATATTATCAAACATATTTTAACTGACTGGCATAATAATTTTAAAATATATATATATATACTCCTTTCGTTTAAAAATGTAAGATATTTTTAATCAAATTTTATCCTCTCAATAAAAGTAGTTAATTACTTTTTAACTATTTTATTTTTTTTATTTATCTTTATGAAACACTTTATAATAAATATAAAATTATTATTAATAGAAACACTTTTTAAAAAAATAATAATTATATCTCAAAAAATTAAAAATATTTTATATTTTTAAATATTTAATTTCTTAAAAAATATATTATGTTTTTGGATAAAGGAAGTGTGTATATACACACACACAAGGGATCAACAAACGATTGCCTAATTTTATTTTTAGGCTCGCAAATTCTTCTCGCACGCACTCAAAACTAAATGCACAGACTTCGAAAGCACTTTGTCAAATAGTGTTGTGTGTCCTTATCAAGGCAATAAATAAATTAAGTACATAGACTTGGAAACCGGAGCTTCACATGAAAAATATTGCAGATATTCCGCAGACAATAAATTAATCATCATGGGTTGCGATGCAATGCATGTGTAATTTTATATCAACACTAATAAAATAATCATACAAATATTATAACACAGTGGTAAAGTTATTTTCATATTGGGATGGAAATAAAATAAGAGATTTTATGGTTTGTTGGCAGATTTTATCGGCATATTTTATTGTAAATAAGAGAGTTATTGTGTGGTTGTTGACATCATGAACAGAATCCATAGTAAGACAAGGAAGTTGAACAACAAAATAATTAAAGAGAACACAATTGTAGTCTTGAAACTTGCCGACATAGTTGCAATGAGGCACATGTTAATTTGGTTTAGAGGAAGAAGGACATTGAACTGAGAAGGAGAAGAAAAATAAAAAATAAAAAGATAAGAAAAGTGACAATGGAAGGAAGACATGGATTCGTGTAATGTCGCTTATTTATGGTATGAACATTTAAAGTGACATTTTCTTTTGACTCAACAGCTAAGCATTATTTGGGTTGTTGCTACGTACTTGCTACCCTCAATTGTTCATATAATTTATTTATTTGTTTCCCATATATTTCATTTGCTTTATTTTGTGACAGATTATTAATTATCCAATATCCCCATCTAATTCAGATTCAAATATGGTCGGCTCATTATATTGGATGAAATTTTCCGAGTTTATTTTTATTTAATTTTCGAAGCTTGAATTCAAATAAACCTTATTAATTTCTGGGGATTTTGAGTCTATTACTGCTTAGCTTAATTGCATTATATTGGTTACGTCTCATTTATGCTTTTTATGCCTCTCTTTCTATTTCTTTTTTTTTTTATTTGATCAAGTTGATTACTAATTATGTTTCTCCTTAATTAGTTCTATACACTTTCTGGTTACAGTTTCAGGCTTTTAGCCATTTGTTATAATAACTGATTTAATGGGAAAAAAAATCCCAAGGTTATTGAAGCGAAGCTGCCTCCCTTTCCTTGTTTTATCAAATATCTTATATATTTAGGTTAAATCTATTTGATTTAATTTTTATTTCCAAAGATATTTGTTAGTTTAAAAAATAAAGAGAAGACTTAATGCTAATAACACTATATTATTTTATCAAAAAAGAAATTAAAACCAAATTGGTTTTACATTGAAAATGAACCAAAATAACATTTTGATGAAAATCAAACATGCACTGCATCTCTCGTAAATGAGGAGAGAGAACAAATAGCAAGAACAATACTATATTTTAACTTAAAATTTTAAAGACTCACATTTATTGGTTATTTTTTTTTATTACTTCTCTGATCCTATTTATAAATCACTTTCAATATATTTTATCAGTATTAAGGAAAATTTTAAAATTTATTAACTCTGTTTTAAAATTTAATATGTTTTCAATTTTTCTCCTATTAAAAACAAACACTTCAATAACATATTTTCTCTCTCCAACATTTAATATAGAGTAGAAAAGAAAATTTATGATAAAAATTTAATGATGTGATTTATAAATAAAATCAAAAATATTTTTCTTTCTTTACCTTATAAATAAAATTAGAGAGAGTATATATTAATTATTAAATTTAATTTTATCTGATCATGTGAAACCTCTTGCATTGACTTAAGTCCATGCACATTTTTGAAAACCTAACAAATAATAATACATTAATTGTAGGAAATAGAAATTGAGCTGTGATGGAGCTTAATTGATGATCATGAAATTGAAATGCGTAAGGATCTCATCCACACAAACTAACCAGAGCAAATTAAAATTGGTGAGCCAATTGAGCTACCATGCCTTGTCTCTTTCAGACATATGCCAATTCAGTGTCTCCACCTCAAAATCTCTGTACGTTGAAATGAGTTAGGAAGGTGATTGAGGAGATTCGAAATAAAAGCCAATCTAATCTTAGTTTTTGAAATTAAAACTAATGAGCCATTCACAGATCACTTTGAAAGCCTTGGCATATATATGAATGGGCGTCGTGCCAAGACATTGACTAGTCCATAGACATGGATAACAAGCTAATTAAAGTGCACCTTCTGGCTGCAGCCACACTGGGACCCATTACATTATAGAATGACAAGACAAATTAATCAATTATAAAATAAGTGTATATATCTCTCGCACATGAGACGCATCTCATAGTCGATTGTGTAAAATTGTATGAGAATTAAGTCTCAAGGGATGAATTAATTCAGTTTAAGTCTTAGCCAATTTCAGAATGTCAATAAAGTCTCGTACTTTTTTTTTGACAAATCTGAGTTGTAAAAGAATTGACCTAAATACCCTTAAGTTAAATATATAATTAAAATTTTAAAAATAAATTATAAATTCATCAATTCAAAATTACAAAATTAGAAGTCAAACTTGCAAATATCTGAAATTGTTAGAATATAATAAATTTGTTATTTTCAACTTTAATTCAAACATTAATATTTGTATTTTCTCTTAAAATTTAGAAAACAATTTACAAATTCACATGTTTAAAGTTGTAAAATTAAAAGCCAAACTTACAAATCTCTAGAGCTATTAAAATAATAACTTGGTTACTTTTCAACTTTAAATATTAATATATGTATTTCCTCTTAAAATTTAGAAAATAAATTCAAATCCATCAATTCAAAGTTGTAAAATTGGGAATCAACTTGCAAATCCATGGAGTTGTTAAAATAATGACTTTGATACTCTTCAACTTTAAACACTAACATATGTTTCCCACTTAAAATTTAAAAAATAAATTGTAAATTTATTAGTTCAATTTTATAAAATTGAGAGCAAAACTTACAAATTGTATTCCTTATTAAAATTAGAAAAATACATTGTCATCACAACAAAGTTTTAAAATTATGATACAAAGTTTCATATTCCCATATCTATTAGAATATTACTTAAAGACCAAGAGACTTAGGGCCTATTTAAATTTTAATTGGATATAATTGATTATAAAAATAATTAATTGATATAATTGATTTTAATTATAATTTATTATGTTATAATCAATATGTTTGGATATTATTTTTTAAAAAATTAATTTTAATATAATTAAAAATGTTTGGATAATTTAGTTAGAATCAATTTTAATTGTAAAAATTATTATAAAAGACATTTTTTTCAAAATTTAAATTATTGGTAAAGTTATTTATAATATTATTAAATCTGTTAAACTTTATTTAAGAAGTAAAATATATTATTTAACTTTTATATATATAATTAATTATAAAAATTTAAATTATATTAATATTAAAAATTTAATTTATGTATTTATTTAAGTTATATATCTAAAAAATATTATTTTCAAATCTACCATCAAATCGTGTTCTTCCACAGCCACCATTCTTCACAGGAAGCGAAGGAACCATCACACAGTGCTTTGAACCAGCAAAAGGAGATGGAGAACTGTTAGACATGTGACTAATCTACCTTAGTGTGAGGGCCATCGAAGGTCCTGCAATGCGACAGAGGGAGGTAGGTTTTTTTTTTTTTTTTTTTCAAACCATGATTTGCTCTGAAAAAATTGATTATTTGGGCAAATCAAACAGGCACTTATTTGGTATTCTAAAATTGCTAGGGACTTACGTTGAATAAATTAATTTTCCTGAGATTTAGTTGTCATTTTTCCTAAAACTATAACGATGACCTGTTTGTTGCACGTATGTATATTTCAGGAAGTGATTTTCAAGGTGTTTAATCCTCTTCCTTCAACATTTTTAAGCGTAAGACATCAAAAGCAATTGGGAGAATGACAATTAGGACCCTTTCAAAAAAAAATTATAATAACAAAGATCCATTAATTTTGCATTGAATATTTAAAAACACATATATGTTAAAAGCTAAGCCTTAAAAAAGATTCAGCTTTTTAACAATAACATATATATATATATTTTCATATGATAACATATATTGCCAAACTAAATATCTTTATTTCAATAAATTTTCTTAAGATGACAATTATACTAGTAGCTTCTATCTTGCACAAATTGATTTTTGAATTTTAATTGTGTGATTGTTGCATGTTGTTATTACTTGTTACCTTGTTGTTAATATTGAATATAAGCTATGCGCGGCTAAAACTTCGTAACAAATAATGACAATTTCTTCATTTCTTTTCCAACTTATGAGCAATTTATAATTGGACATAAATAAAACATATTCACACCAAAGTCTCTTAAGGCTATAAAACTATGGGCTTGTTTGAAATTATTTTTATTTTATTGTTCTGAAAACTATTATTTTATAGAACATGTTATGAAAATAAAAAATAATAAAAATAAATATTTTTTTATTTTTTTATTCTTTAGAACAATAATTTCATAACACCTAAAAGATGTTTATAATTTTCTATTTTTCAAAAAAAATATTTTTAGTTTTTTTACTTTTTAAAAATACATTATCAAATGATTTTTTTAAATAAAAAATTGTTTTCATAACAGATTGTCAAATTGGCCCTATTTTTCTATTTTGTAGGACCTTTAAATAATTAGAATCCTAGTGTGAGACTCAAGAGTCTATTTTTCAAAAGAATGATACGAATAAACAAAAAACGCATACTAAAATGAAGTATATCGATCAAACCATACAAGAGTTTATTTTCCCTCAAAAGAATGATACGAATAAACAAACCACGCATGCTAAGAAAAAGTATATCTATCAAACCATACAACTATTTATAATTAAATCAATGACTTCCTTCGAAAATTAAGTAATGATTAATTTTAAATATGAATCATGTTAAATAGGCTTTAGTGTATTTTTTATCTTTTCACTTTATACTCCCTCCGTTCAAAAATATAAAGCATTTTTTAAAAATTTGAATGTTAAAAAATGTAAGGCATTTTTAGTTTTTCGAGATATAATCATTATCTTTTTTTAAAAATGTCCTATTGATAATGACTTTATATTTACTGTACGGTATTTAATAGGGGTAAATATGAAAAGATATGATTAGTTGAAAAGTAGGTAACTATTTTATTGAAGGGTGAGATTCAGTTAAAAATACCTTACATTTTTTAATAGAGGAAATATATGCTTTTCAATTTGGTCCCTAAATCCAATAAAGAATATTTTTAGTCCTCTAACCCTAACACTGTTAGTTTCAAATGATTATTTTTATGTTAGTTATTGTTATTTTTAAAAAATTAAACTTAATATGTCAATATTTAAAAATATTTTATCGATATTTAAAAGTTCGATGTAGGAATATTTTGTTAATAGATTAATGGTGTTAAGGTTACAAAACTAAAAAAATACTTTATAAAATTAAGAGATTAATTAAAATAAAATCTAGTATAAAGATAAAGGAGTAAGGGATACTTTAGCCTATTAAATTTTTGTAATTTATGATTAAAAAACGTTTATTTTTTATTATTTAATTTGACTAATAATATTTTTGTGTGAAATAATGCTTATTCAAACGCACAGAAGCACTCACCTTTCTTCAAAACATTCCTATTTAATTATCTTCGTTTTTTGTAGTGATTATGCTTGGGATCGATGTATGCTACTGTTAATTAAAGTGCGTGTGTGCAAGCGCTCCTCACTTATAAATCACTTTTAACATATTTTTCTAAAATTAAAAAAAATATTAAAAATCATTAAATCTATTTAAAAATTTAATAATTCTCAATTTTATCCCCATTAAATATATATATATATATTAATAATATATTTTTTCTCCAACATTTAATAATGAGTAAAAGAGAAAATTTGTGATAAAATTTAATAATATGACTTATTAACAAGACAAAAGAGGGGGAGTATATTGCTAGCAGAAATTTTGGATAGCATTAATTGTATCAATGGTTCACATGGCATACAGCTTACAAACATACATGTGTGTTTTTATATTTTTAGTGTGTGTATGTGTAACAGCTAAATTATTGTGGAAAGCTCGTTTTTCTTCAGTTATAAATAATAAACAATAATGCAGGTACGTGTATACATACACCCACATGTATGCATGTATCCGATATACATCAAATGATATAAGATGGACAAATTTATAATTCGATTTTTTTTTTGGTATTCTATAATTCGATCGAAATTTTTAACTCCTAAACACATAATTCAGATCTTCTAATGTTCATAATTATTTATGTCTAGCATGCCAGTTTAAGAATGAAATTTTCACAAAAGCAGAGTGTTTAATTTTCACGCCTTCATGTCATCATTTAATTTGAGAGAACCTATAAATTAAATTAAAGCTAGGTGGGGGCAACCTCTGGTTTAATCCCAATAAAAGAAAAAACCCTAAAGGCATGCGACTCAATAATTCGAGTTTAAAACTATAAGAATTAAGGTCTATATATCATGTCAAGTGTCAACACCAGGAATCCCAAACATATATAGAAATAGAGGAGCACTACTTTCCCAATCATCTCTCTCACACACACACAATGATAAAAGAGATAACAAGTCATACTTTTTACAAGATAATATTAACGATATAACTGCGATTCTTTATATTTCATGCAGTATATTGAAGTTATAATAATTTCTAGTTCCATGTAATTATAGCCCCAT
This sequence comes from Prosopis cineraria, assembly GCF_029017545.1. Classification (NCBI taxonomy): domain Eukaryota; kingdom Viridiplantae; phylum Streptophyta; class Magnoliopsida; order Fabales; family Fabaceae; genus Prosopis; species Prosopis cineraria. The sequence goes on along the minus strand of NW_026555335.1, from coordinate 34,422,376 downwards.
AAATAATAATGTTATAAAGAAAGAATCTTATATGTGGTAAAGATGCTTTGAGTAACATATGATTAATGTAGGGTAGTATAAGTTTCGCATATTTTTTATGTTTTGGTGGGTGTATCGTATATAGTTAAAATATTTGGATTGATAAGAGAAAAAGGAAAACAAGAGAGAGGAAAGCAATAATGTCATATATAGGATTTGCTCTTTGTGGCGATGATACATTATTTATATATGGTTTCTTTTGCCAACTATATATACATTATTTATAGTTAAAAAATGGTATTAATTTGTTGTGAGTAGAAAGTGGAGCATGCCACCTGCCTGGGATTACATACATAACATCCCCAATATATATATATATATATATATAAAGTGATACTCATAGTGGTTTGTTAATTTATTCCCAATAATCTCATAGGTTATCAACTTAGTGGGAATATATACATACAATGCAGGCTAATACGTACTAAATCAATTTTAATATCTCTATTTCCAACGACAATATATACATATATATACATATATATATATATATATAAAAGAATCTCATCAATGGAGAAAAATTAATAGTAAGAACATGCGTCGATCTCACAACACATGATGAAAAAACAGAATTCAATATTGGGGCTTTCAATGTAATCCTTGTTTTTTGAAAAAAAAAAAAGTTTACCTTTGTTATAATATATATATATATATATATATATATCAGTGCGTGTGTGTCGCTTGGCCACATTATTTACTGCACTGAATAAAACATTCCTGCTTTGAAAATCGATCGAACCAAATAACATGGCTTGTAGATTAATAACAGATTAGAATTAAAAATAAAACTAGGCTAAAATTGCACAGACTATATTTGAATCAACATTTATTTAAATGAATCTTTTTTTTTAATTCCATAAAGATAGTCGTCTATAAATTGCATGGAGAGGTAGTTATATATCAAATTTAAAGTTTAGAAAATAAAAAAAAGTTATATACTAAGATTTATATATTTAAGATTCTTATTTCCAATTAAATTAAGGCTTATAAATCTTTATATATTATTTATTCTATAATAATTTTTGTTATTAATATTATTAACACATTAAAATACACTTATCTTAATTGATTGGATAAAAATATATTAAATATATAAAAATAAGTATATAATTCTTCCCTTAAAGTTTATAGTATGTTATAGTTCATTAATTTTTAATTAGAAATTCCTATGTCTATTTGTAATATAAAATAAATAAAAAATTACACTACTAATAAATTATAAAAAATGTAATTATTTCAAAATTAATAAAACCCACATTTTATGTATATTTATGTTATATGTGTACTATCCATAGATGAAAAGTCACAACCAATGGCATGGGAGTTACGTTACTCCCTACATTTGAAATTAAAAGACATTTTTCTGCTCTTATTATGTTAAAAAATACAAAATATTTAAATGTCTTCAATAAATATTTTAAAAAATTAATAATTTATATTTATTTGTGATTAAGCTACCTTTTTAAATAAAAGTGAACATAAAAAGATTAGACAGTTTTTTATTATAATGAACTAAAATGTTTCATATTTATTATTTTAGAAAAAAATTAATCATTAAGTCTTGGATAAAGGTACAAATTTAGCTCTTAACTATTTTTCAAAAGCACTAAGTAGCTTATAATACGAGGTGATGTGAAATAAAAAATAAAATTATTTAAATATCTTCAATAAATATTTTAGAAAATTAATAATTTATATTTATTTCTGATTAAGTTACCCTATTAAATAAGAGTGGACATAAAAAAATGAGACATACAGCTTTTTATTACATTGAACTAAAATGTTTCATATTTATTCACAAGGAAGGTGCTAATTTTCAGACTTATGAAACCTATGATGTCTAAATCTTTTCAATATTTTTGTCCTTGTTCTCAGTTTCAACTAAAAAAAAAAAGTTCAAAGAGTTCCCAATCACTTTATTTTTTATAAAAATAACTCATGACTGAATTGACGTGTTGAGACTCTTTGAGTTCTCAATGTCTTCATATAAGATCTCTTTTGAGCCCCTTTTGGATTGAGAAGAAAGACAAGAAGATTGAATAGATTGACACATGATGGGTCTTATAAATTTAAAAATAAATGACTTTTGGGTCAAAATTGATGGGTATGTTTTCGATATTATTTTTTATAGTTGATAATTTTTTTTCACCACCCAATAGTAGAGATTGCTTAGTTTTTTTTAAAAAATAGTTCGTAGCTAAATTTATACCTTTACCCAAGTCGAGATGAATTGCCATGTGTCATTTTTAGTTAAATTTTGTGGGCCCTACTTAACATCCATCGAGTGAATTTAACGGCTCATAATATAAACTACCTAGTATTCCTAGAAAAATAGTTAATGATTAAATTTGCTTATTTACCCTTTCATCTTTATAATTTTGTGAATTTTGACTTAAAAATCAGTGCAACTCAAATTTTAACTATTAAAAATATTAATTTTAATATTTTAAAAAAGTAAAATTATGTTATATTTTAAAACTTATAGGGATTAGGATATTATGAGTTAAAATTTAGAGATTAAATTATAATTGAGTTAAAATTATAAAGACTTAATTATATCAGGTTAAAATTTAAAACTTGAATTACAATCAAGCCAAAATTATAAAAAAAAACAGTTGATTAAGGGCCTATTTATTTTTTATGTTTAAAAACTATTTTTTTGTTTTTGAAAAAAATTTTAAAACTTATATAGATTAGTGTTTTTGATTTAAATATTTTCTAAACTTCTTTTATTTTTTGTTTTAAAAAAAATAGAAATATGTTCAAGTTGCTTTCCTTTTATTTTTTTAAATGCACTATATTTGATTATAGTTTCACGGACCAATTTTTATAAAAAAAATATCAATATTAACTGCTCATAATCATCATTATTGATCTATTTTTAAATTAGTGTAATCAAATAAATTTTATTTTAAAAAATAATTTTTAAAACTGTATCATAAAATAATTTTTAAAAATAAAAAGTGAAAATACATCTAAATGGTGAATTGGATGAGACCGAAGGTCTGAGGCTGACGTGGCAAAATAAGAAAATGTGGTCCCAGATTATGACGATAATTTGGATAAAAAAAGGTACAGGAGGATTAATGAGCTGTGACAGTGAGGAACGGCCGAACGGGGCAATGGGGGAAGGAGGAGTGAGGAGGGAAGTGTAGAGATTGTCGCTTTCGAGGTTGCTTGGAGGCTCTGTTGGAATTTCAACGTGACCCTGACCCCTCCTTCCATGGTGACGTGTTTGGCGTCCCTTTCACCCCCCCTTGGGGCCCCACCTCACATGGCTCCTCTATTCCCCGCGGGCCCCACCCCTCCCTGTCGTCTTTGCCGGTCCACACCTACTCCTTCCTACTCCTGCCACCCCTCTCCCCCTTTATTTCCAAAAGTCTCCCTCTCATGTTTCTCCTCTGAAACGCATCACAGACGTACACGTGTAGGGCCGATTTTCCGGATGAGAGACTGAGCATGTGCACCTCTGTAACCGTTACCAGAGTGAAGCTGGCATTGGGCAAAGCAAGCCGTACCCTCCCAAAATTTAAAAAACAACGAAAGCCGATTCGGATTTGCTTTTCCATAAAGCAAACGCTGCAGTTCTATGCCAGGTTCAGACACTCCCTGCTGCTTCTTCGCTCGTGGGGTTGTTTTTTTTTTTTAATTAATACAGAAAAGTTTTAAATTAATTTTAAACTTCCTCTTAAAGTTCAAGGAAGATTTTTATATTTCAGCCAAAAATTAATGATTCAATCGTGTATAAAAATTTAATTTCTGAATGTTGACTATAGTTTTAACTTTTGATTTAGTTAAAATATATTCTCTAAGATTTAACTTTTACAACTTAATTTTTATAATTTTATCTATTTAAAATATTGATCCTTTATTTTAAAAAATAAATCTATAAAGCAAAAATGATTGTCAAAGCCCTGGAATTGGTGTTTTAAATCACTAAAATTATTAGAAGCGAGTTGTACTATGTTAAAGCTTAAAAATTGAATTATTTAACTGAAATGTAATGAATTAAAATCTAAAAATTGTGTTGCAATCAGATTAAAAATATAGAGATTAAATGGTTAAATTATCTTTTATGGATTCATAAGCTGATGCTCTGTGGCGGAATACCTTTGCAGCACACCTAGTCTAGTATCGGGCACCTACTGTATAGAAAATGAAAATATTCCCTAGTAGTATTAATTTATACTCCTTAGGTATTAAATTATAATATAAAATTGCAAATATTAACAAAATTTAATAATAACATTTTATAAATTTACTTTTTAAAAATATAACTATAAATTTTTAAAAACACTTCTATACCCTTAATTATTATATTATAATATCATCTTAATTTTATATTCACTTAAAGGGTTATATTAAAAAAATATTATTAATAAAATTTAATCTTATTAAATTATTTTATATTTTGAGATACCAAAAATACTTTATAAATGACCTTATAATTTAAAACGAAAATAGTATTCATCTGATTTTATTTATAAGAAAGAGAGTGTGTGTTTGTTTTGATCTTATAAAGCATTTTAATGATTATTACGTTCTTTCTTACCTTTTTATACTTGTTAAATGTTAAAAATTTTATTAAATATTGAGGTATTTTATTTTAAAATAAGTATACTTAATAAGAGTAAAGCCAGAACAACAAAATTTAAATTTTTTTAATTTTGATTAAAAATATTGAAAATAATTTATACATAAAATCAGAGGAAATATGGGAATTAATGAAAGGAGATTTGTAGGAAGCAATGGGAAAGAGTGAGAATTTGAGTAGAATAGGGAAACGTAAGGGTGGAACACAATGAGACACGTATGATCCAATCATGTGGCGCGACTTTTCAAGTAGGGCCCAGGATCCCGGCCTCTTTCAGTGTTTTTACTCTTTAATCAACTTTTTTGTCCTTTTCTTTTCCCGCATCGGATTTGGTTAAAGCAAACATCAACTATTTTTAACCCTCTCTTTCTTTCCCTTTTCATTTCCTTTCCAAATCCCATTCTCTCGCTCCCCAACTTCACGCATCACTCTTCACTTTCCCCTTCTGTAAAATAAAATAATACTGTGCATTTACTCCTACCAGCCACGATTCCCATGCACTCTCATACACATTGCTCACGTAAATTACATTCTCCACGCCGCAAAAATTACCTTGATCCCTAACTTTTAAAATTTTATCACAAACCATCTCTGATCACTTCAGTAGAATTAAGAAAAGATCACAATTAAATGATTAATTTATTATAAAATAGATTAAATTTTTAATTTTACTAGTAAATTTTTCATATTTATTTACATTACATTATCTCTCATAATTAATAATCTTAAATGTGTAATATTAAAAAATATATAACATAAGGATCATCCATTTCTTCTAAAACTTACCTTATAATAGAATAACATAAGAATCAAATTTGTATTATTTATTAAAAAAAAGATTGAGGGCAAACAATAGACTCACCTTGATTATGTTGTTAATTATATGCCCAAAAGTTGGAACTCGAATCCTTAATCCTCACTCCTTTTTTTCAAGTAATTACAATACTTCACACTCATGCTGACTTGTCTTTTATTAGTTCAATAATTTAATATGACATTTATAAATGTTTTTATTTATGTACATTTTCTTCTTGGTAACTAACCCTAATTAAGATATAAGCTGCATTTTCCTATATCAGACTGACTCACGTCAGCATACATACATACATACATACATACATACATATATATATATGTGTGTGTACTACCTCCAAAGGTTTATTTAATTTTATTTATAAATTATGGTATAGTTTTTTAAATAATAATTAAAAAATATCTTTAAAATTACTTAACATCACTCTTGGAATGTTACATAGGACATATTAAAAATTTTACACCTATTATTTTTTATACTTTTTTATATTATTATTGATGAGTTGGTAGAAATAATTTATAAAAAAAACTGAATGAGTATATTGTATATTAATAAGTAAATTTAATTATTTTTTTTTATATATAACGTTTTTACGCAAGAAACGAAATGACAGGGATGCGTGTGTAAGAGGAAAGAAACAAAATTTTACTCTATATATATATATATATATAATGGAATATGGAATTGATTTTCCAGCATTAAATTTTTGCTTTGAGTGGAGAGGACGCCTTCATCGAGTTGGAAAATTATGTGAAGAATTCTTGGGTATTTTAAGAGAAGGTGGACCTGAAGGCCATAAGTACTATTTTGTCTTCTCTTACTTTCCTTCTGAAACATTCAAGACAAAACAGAAAGCGTAACACAACGTACTTGCCCTATGAACCTCCTAGATTCCTCTTGTCACGAAACGACATCGTTTTCTTCCTAATTCCAAACGTAAACAGACCGAAATAGATTTCATAATTACCATTTACCACCCTAATTATCATTAATTTATTATTATTATTATGATTATTCATATTACAGGTCCCTTCCTTTCCCGCACGACTTATTCGTCAGCGTTTCACACCAATTGCTTCACAGTCCACCCGTACGTGCGTTAGCCTTGCGACTGCGAGCTTCCTTGTTCCTGCTTCCCAGCTTTATACAGGTTTTTCATTTTTCAACTTCGATCATAAAAAATGAGAACCCCAAAAGCGAATGAATATTTCTACCTCCCTAGTTCTTTCCATTTTTCTACCACTTTCTTGAGCTCTCATCTATACTGATCTCTACCCAGTACTAGGCTTTCTTCAATTCTACTGTTTTTTTTTAGCTCCAGTGATCTGAACAGTACCACGGGAGGGTGGGTGCTTGTTCTTCGGAGAAGAAATTGCAGGCTTCTTCTGCGCTTAAGAAGTTGTGTTCTTCTATCTTCACATACTGACTCTGGTAAGTTTTCTGGAACTGAAAGCAGTTCATGGACGACGGCGACGACGGAGACATTAACAGGTGGTTGCCCTGAAGAGCTGCCGACGACGAAATGGCGGCGTTGGGGCTGTTGTCTTCGTTCAGGATTGCGCTAGAGTCGCTGTCGGAAGAACCGTCTTTGAAATGATCCACCGGTGATATGAGTGAAGCACCTCCCACTCCATTGAAGCACCCATAATTCAAGTCCTTGCACTCTGATTCAAGAATGGAGGTTTCCGCCGGTGGTGGGTTACTCTGTTCGACCTTTTTCTCGTCGGAATCTGATCCCTTTGTCTCTTCCTTCACTGAAATATCCCTCTCCGTGTACTCTTCTTTTAGTCTAGATTTCAATTCCTTAATCTGCAACAAACACACCACCATCCAAATTCAATCAGAAAAAGTAAAAACAATGACGAGTTCGTTCCTGTGAAAACCTTCAAATTTGAAGTTCTTTGTGGTGGTGGTGATGATGATCTCTTACCTCTTTGAGCAATGCTTCATTGTCCTGTTGGAGGGTGTCAAAGTTACGTCTGAGGTCTTCATAATTGGCTTTGAGAACGCCATAATCTCTCTCCAATTGCTTCGTCTTCCACCGAGCACGACGGTTTTGGAACCAGACCGCCACTTGTCGAGGCTGTAACCCAAGTTCTTGAGCAAGCTTCACCTTCCTCTCAGGCTCAAGCTTGTTCTCTACCTCGAAGTTCTTCTCTAAAGCCTTAACTTGATCCACGCTCAGACGCCGTTTCTTCTCCGACATCATCAGATGGGTTGATTCTTCCACACACCCTTCCTCGTCCAGTCCATCCAGCATCATGGGTTGGAACTCTCTACCATACACATGATTATTGTTGTTGTTTCTCGGACTGTGTTCGTCTGACAAATTCAATGCAAAATATAGTCAGCACAACAGTAATGGCCTCGCAATACCCAGAAAAGAAAATCAAAAAGTGAACATGAGAAATTCTAAATCAGGAAAAAGAACTGGACCGAATCAAGACATAATTGAATCATTATAAAAGCTTTGAAAACTTTCGTAGCGTGTGTGTGTGAGGGTGCGGCTGATCACGGAAAGTCGAGACAAGAAAACACAGACGAGTCTGTGAGTTTGTCTGCATCATACAACAAAGCAAATAAAAAAGATTAAAGAGGTTTCTTTAGACCTGTGGATGGACACATAGTCATCAAAGCACCCAAAGAATCGGAGCTTTCAAGTGATCTCTTCATGACTGGATGAGGGAAACAAAATTACAACTCTGCACAAAGATCTTAATAGATCGGGATGTTTTGATCCAGTAGTTACAGTCGCAGGTTAACGTATTGAAATTTGATCTGAAAAGATCTCAAGGGAAGATTTTCACTTAAAAGGAGCCATTGAAAATGAAAAGGAACACTCGTGTGTTAAACAGCACCAATCTGTATAACAGCTTAAAATCTCCGCAGACTCCATGGTGTCCCCTATCTGTGATTATTACTTCCTCTCCCTCTTCACCCATGAAAGTAAAAGAAGAAGAAGAAATCAGAATTTAGAATCCATGGAGTTAAAGAGAGCATCGAGGATGAAAAAACCAGAGAGAGAGAGAGAGTGCGCGCGTGCGTCTGTGAAGGAGGAGGAAGAAGATGGCGAAGCCGCTGGCGAGGTATGATCTGAGGAGCGTATAAATAAGACAAGAGAGGGTTGCGATGCAGGGTTAGAAACTGACTGGGGTTAGGGTCTGTGGGGTTTGGGAATGAAATGAACCCAAATTCATTCCAAATGCAACTTTTCTTGGGTTTTGGCACTGTACCGGTTCCAGCCTGTGAGCCTCCGGTTTTTCGACCGTTTCGTGAAGAAATCAACAAACAAAGATATTTCGTAAAACGGCTCGGCGATTTTTTCCTACGGCTCGGCTACGCGTAAGCTGACACAAGTCCTGCCTTTCTTTCGTCAGCGTAGCCTTCGTGTAAAATTTTTTGTTAATAATAAATTATTATTATTAGGATTAAATTTCTAATAATATAATTAAAATGATATTAATCATGTTATTTATATCTTATCTCAATCATTAAAATATTATATATTTAATAATTTTTTTAATCTAAATATTTTTTTAGGTCTAAAGGACTGGTGAAAAATATAAAAATATTATAGGGTGCAAAGTTACAAATTTATATATCTTACTCATAACTTTTCTCAATGTGAAGGCTGCATTTACACGTTGTCATTGTAGTGTGGCTCTACTATTGAAATAAATACAACATTAAGTCCCATTTGATTGTTAAAAATAAATGAATGAAATGAATTGAAAAAATTAAAATAAAAATAAATTAAATTATTCTTTCTTCTCATGATAATCATGATAAAATTCATTAATATATGTTGTAAATGTAAGAATCATCACACCCTTCAAAAATTTCATAAATAATAATTCTCAACCCATAAATTAATTAACCCTTTCCTTTATAAATATGGTTTATTTATCTTTTTCGATTATCTTATTTTAACCTTTAATTTTTCAATCCATTCTATTTCAATCTTTTCTAATAATCAAATGGGACCTAAGTTTTAATATTTTGATTGTTTTAATTTTAGTCCATATAATTTTATTTTATTATCTATAATCTCTTTAGTTTGATATATTTGCAATGTTAATCTCTATATTTTTAAAAACATATAAGGATCATGAATTGGCACTGGCGCTCAGGTAAAGTTAATTTCACTAACGTGTACTTGACTCTATCGGTTATTTTCTTGAAATGATAAAAATATATTGAAATAAAAATTTTTAGATCAAATTGAAAATAAAAGGTAAGGGTCAAAATTTTCTTTTATATTTTTTTTGGATAAAAGGCCACATAAGACTGTACAAGAGACTAATATCTAGTTATGTTTGTAGCCATAATTAACATTTAGGGGGCGGGTTATCAAATATACAAATATTAAAATGATGATAAGGCATTTTATGAGCAAGAAGATTGGTGCATTGGTTGGCTTTTTTATAGATATAGTCAAAAATAACCACCTAATTTCTCATAATGAAATCCCTAATATTTTTTATGATTGCAGAGAGAGGATGGTTATCGTAGCAAGTATTATTAATAAGTGACAGAGCCTGTATGAAATCTGAGAAAACATTGATTTTAGAGAGCTTCTCATTCCAATAGAGATTAAGGCCTTCTGAAATTTTCAAAAGTTTAGCTATTGTGTTGGGGTAGTACCCAAGGTTATTGAAAAATTTCTTAATCCAATTTCTTTTGTCGTCTCTAATAATGCCCCTACAAGAAGCAACCCCATTAGAATTGATTGAGCCATCAATGTCTAGTCTTACCTAATCAAGTTCAGGAAGGTTCCATTTAGCATCCAATCTGTTGCCTTTTTTGTTTAATTGGTTGATCTTGGATTGAAGCCTTAAGGAATTCTTCCTACTTATGGTTTTCCAAATATAACATGCTTGGGCAAAAAATCTTTGCTAAGGAATTCTTCTTGCAATTGAACTACCTGCTTCATTATTAGCGTTTCAAGTTATTCAATCTGCACCTTAAGAGAGAAAAATGTATTAAGTTTTGTAGGATTCACTAAACTTTTCTGTACCTCTTTAGCTTCCTTGCACCACACAACATATGAATAAAAGAGTCAGTAGAATTACAACCCATAGGCAAGATCGTTGTTACATAGCACTCCCATTAGTATTCTTGTAATTTGTTTATAGACAATTCCAAGCAGCTTTCTAGAAGAAATATTTAATTTTTTCATAGGTAGGCTATCTCCGAATCTTGGACCAGATATTAGAGTGATTTTGATCCTTTTTGGACTCTATAGCTTTATTGGCAAATTTAATAGAGAAGTTATCATCAGAGAAGGGTCTCTAAAAATGAAAAAAAGAACATCATTATCAACCTAATGGTTTGTAGGTTGTAGAAGTACAATCTGTCTAATGATATCAAAATGGAGATAGCACTTAAAAGATTAATATTCCAAGCTCCAGAGGTATTGCAGAAATCTAAGACTCTTGCATAAAGAATAGAGTCAGCATTATGAAAAGTATATCTAACAAGAGGGTCAGGAAGGGAGGGACCATTTATCATACCAAAATGATATTTGGTCACCTCTATCTACTTTTCAACTAACTTGAGACATAAATTTATTTCAAACTTTACATATGTTACTTTAGGCATAAGAACAAGAATTAGGTTTAACAATTATGGGGATAGTATTTATTACATAAGACTTACGCCCAGAGACAATTAGGTTTAATGATTAAGCCCCAGCAAAGTTTCACAATAAAGGCAATGTTATGATTCTTAAGTTTCTTGATGTTAAGACCTCGATCTTTTTTACCAGAGGTAATGTAATCCTAAGATAGAAAATGGAGTTTTTCGTTCCCATTTGAAAAATCCCAAAGGAAAGTTCTAGAAATTTTTCTCAAATCAGCCAAAACATTGTCCGATAGGAGCATAGTTTACATTGTATAGCTTGGAAGAGCAGAGAAGACAAATTTGATGAGCACAAATTTTCTTGCAATATTAAGATAATAGCTTTTTCAATTAGCTAAATGAGAGTTTGTCTTTTTGAGCATAGGAGCAAAGGTGAGCTCAAAATCCTTTTCTTGAATATAGGAAATTTCAAGGTATTTTTCAAGATTTAGTTTATATTTAGCTTAAACAAAATGTTGGAGATAAAGACAAACGCAACAAAGGCAGATAACATCTTTTATATCTATGTCTGATTTAGTCTATTGTGTGGCAAAGATTTTCAATAATAATGACTACTAACCTCAGAAATTAAAATTATAAGAATTAATATAACAAACGAATCAGCTTAAAGGATTAAGAATAACAAAATAAAATTATAAGGATAAAAACAAAATATAATCGAATAATAGGGACATATTGTTATATTTTTCCTTGAAGTTATGAACCTATTTGTATTTCAAGCCCAAAAAACAAATATTTTAATCAACCAAAGGAGATTTGGTTTAATAAAAAAGGCCCATAATACTAGCAATGTGACAAATTAAAATTCAAAATCTTTGTAAGCGGAGGTGCCCAGTTAATGTCAAATATTATAAACTTATATATGTTATGATTTTTATCTTCAACATTTAAAGGTTCTGTATTATATTGGGCATCTTGCTATAAAAAAAAATAACTATAATTGACAGTTGACATGGGGAATTATAGAAAAGAACCCACAAAATTACAAATAAAAAATTATAAAAAATTAATGCTAATTAAGTCCCTAATACAATGTAATAATGTATAAGTCTGCTTCTAAAATGTATATGTCCTCTTTTAAAAATTTATTGCTAGTGTAGAAAACATTTCATTTATGAGTAATATACACTAATTAAATTGTAAATTTTTCAATTTTTGAAGAATATGTAAATCTAAAAAATTAACTTGTAAATTGCTTGTGAAGATTTGTAAATAATAATAATATTTAAATTATTGTATATTAAATTGTTGACATTTTAATAAGATATTATTAAAACAAATATAATATTTTTTCATCACATAGTAGTTGGTTAAATTGGTTGATCAAAATCGTATTTTGACACTTTACATGGGATAAAAATAAAATTTTTATTATGATATTTATATGTAATTTAGACGACTTGATTAGTACTTCATTTACTTAAAATATAAGACATTTTTTTATGGATTGAATGTTCAAAAATATAAAATATTTTTAATATTTTAAGGTATAATTAATATACTTTGTTTCAAAAGTGACCATAATAAATAATCACTTTATATTTATTTATTTTAAGGTAAAATACCATATTGAATAAGAGTAAGTATGGAAAGATGTTGTTAGTTTGAAAATAAAAAATTACTTTATTGGGGTGAGATTTAATTAAAAATATCTTATATTTCTTTTAATGGATTGAGTATTAATTTTCTTAATTGGTACTTGTGTAATTTTTTGGATCTTTTTTCCATAATTATTGAGGTAATTTTCTATAATTTCTCAGCCAAATAACTGATTAAAATTAATTTTTTTAATGAAAAAGTATCCAATACACTATTTTTAAATGATAAAAAGAGAAATTGTATTATATGTAAGTTTATGATATCAGATGCTCATGAGTAAAAAGTTGAGAGACAAACATATATATATATATATATATATTATACTATATAAATTTTTGAATTTAACTCTTCATGACTAAATCCTAACTACCTCCTTGCTTAAAATGATACTTGCCCTGAACTGTGTTGAGTCATTTCATTTTGGGGATCTATGCCACGATAAAACATTTATACACGTTGTTTGTTCAAGAACACATCTTGGTTGTGTATAAACTTGATCTTTGTTGCCCATTAATTATCACAAAAAGGGATACTGGTTTAAAACTTTTAATAGAAAATCGATAATAATTTATGTTGGGAGGGCATTATTACAAAGGTTTGGATTCGATGAGTATGCCATGACTCACGTGATATTATATATATCGTCCATTCAATCAAACAGTTGTTAAAGATATTGGCACAAAAATAACGCCAAATCACGATTCTATTTTGTATTATATTTTATTCCTTTTATTTAAAAATATGAGATATTTTTAATAGAATTTTACTTCAAATAAAGTAGTTATCAACTTTTAAACTAATCCTATCTTTTTATATTTACCTCTATTAAATAATTTATAATAAATATAAAGTCATTCATCAATAAGGGCACTTTTTGAAAAAAAAAGTAATGATTACACTTTAAAAGATTAAAAATACCTATATTTTCTAATATCCAACTCTTCAAAAAATATCTTATATTTTTGAATAGAGGGAGTATATTTTAATCAAACAATTCATATGATTATAAATAACAATCACTACTACAAAATATATCTTTAGGAGCGGGTATTTAGGAGCGCTTTTTAAAAAAGCGCTCTAAAATGTGAATGCAGAATTTACCGGAGCGCCTTTCTAAATAAATGCTCCTGTATGTCAGGCTTCTCAATAAGATAATACTCCTAATTAATATATATATATATAAAATATTGTAAAAAAAATTAAAAATACCTTCGGAAGCACTCCTATTTAAGCGCTCCGGAAGATACCGTTTAAGAGCGCTTTTCCGGAGCGCTCCAGAAGATCTGATATTCCGGAATGCTTGTTCATGAGGGCTTCGGAAGAGCTTATCTTCCAGAGCGCTCGTTCACGAGCGCTCAAGAAAAGAGCTATGGAACTCTTTCGGAGCACTCATTAAAGAGCGCTCCGAAAGAGCTAATCTTCCAGAGCGCTCTTTAATGAGCGCTCCAGAAGAGTTATTCCAGCCTTTATTTATTTTCCATCAGTTTTCTTTTCTCCATTTAGTTTCTTTCAAACCTCTCTCTTTTTTATTGAGGCCGTGCGTTCCCAATGAGTTCCAAATCTTTACTGTATCAGTCCATCGTCATTGCTGTTTGCTGTTCCAGTTCGCTGTTACCGCTTGTCCATCTTTGTGTCAGGCATCTGTCTCTGTTTTTGTGCCCCGTCGCCATCTATCTCCTGCATCGCCATCGTTATCGCCATCCATTCTGCCATCTCCATCGCAGTCGCCATCCATCTATCTCTATTAAGCATTGTTCGCTATTCACTGTTTGCTATCTGCTGTTTGCCATTCCAGATCTGAATATCTATTCCAGATCTGCATCTCTGTTCCAGATCTGCATTGCTGTTATAGATCTGTGCCGCTGCTGTACACCGGAGGAAGCAACGCCGTGAAGACCTCCGTTGCCGCCGTGCGTCGCTGCTGTACAGCGAAGGAAGCGACGTCGCTGCTGCCGTGAATACCGCCATTTTCTGTTGTGAAGACTACACTTTGAGGGTATTTTTTAATAATTAATTTATATATATTTGAGAATAAATTTCAAATATTTTTTTAATAATCAATATTATAGATAATATATGAATTGAAGTTATTTATATTAAAATTATGGAGTATTTGTAGTTGATAATTTAGATTAAAGTTGAGGAAACTACTTGAACATTTTTATTTTATTTATGAAATATACTTTTAAGGGAGATTATTGTTATTAATTAAATTACAATTGATTGACAGAATTTAGATGCATTATGCTACTAAATTTTTATTTGGATGAATTGATTTTTTTAGTTTAAATGTATTGTATTGTGGAATTCGATTGTTTGATCATTTGGGAGGTTCTTCTTTTAAGGAAGATGCTATTGAATTTTTTTTATAGAAATCTAAGTCTTTTGTTTATTGAATTTTGGTAATCATATTAGTGATATGGATCGTAAGTGGATGTCAGCTGATCGACTATCTAGAGAATACTGGGATGGTGTGAATGAATTCATTGAATTTGCATTTTGTCGTAATCAAGACCCTTGTGGAGTCATATGTCCTTATTTGAAATGTTGATATGGAAAAAGAATAAAGCCAATAGAATTGAAAGATCATTTAATATGTAATGGGATTGATCCAACTTATACTTGTTGGACCATACATGGGGAGACAAGGAATAATGCAAGTGATTGGAGGGATAGTGCGAGCTACTCAACATTTGATCGTGATAGTGGGATATATGATGTTGATCGTCTTGATGAAATGATTGATGTGATTGAAGAGGATCTTAGGGACTGTCTTGAGATGTTTGAGAGATTGAAGAGTGATGCTGATAAACCATTATACCTCGGTTGTAAAAAGTTCACAAAACTATCAGTTATTTTGAAACTACAACCTAAGAGCAGCGAATGGATGAAGCGATAAGAGTTTCACGGATTTTCTTGAACTCTTATATGAAATGTTACCTGAGTACAACGAGCTTCCACCTAATACTTACGAAGTTAAAAAAAGTGCTCTGTTTTATTAGGATGAGCTATGAGAAGATACATGCATGTCCAAATGATTGTGTCCTCTTTCAGAAAGAGTATTCAACCTTAGATAAGTGTCTAAAATGTGATGCATCACGGTACAAAAGAAATGGATGTAGCCTAGCGAAGGCATTGTGGTATTTTCCAATCATACTAAGATTTAGACGCCTATATAGTATTGCAGAAGATGCTAAACACTTAACATGGCATGCTGATGGGAGAATTAAGGATGGCAAGCTATGGCACCCTACATATTCTCCTCAATGGAAAAAATTTGATCTTATATACCCTGAGTTTGGGGTTAAAGATAGAAACTTACGCCTTGCACTAGCCACTGACGGAATGAACTCACATGACATGCAAAGTAGTACTTATAGTACATGGCCAATTATTTTAATGATCTACAATCTCGCTCCAGCATTATGCATGAAGCGTAAATTTATGATGCTATCATTGTTGATTTCTAGGCCTCGACAACTAGGAAATGATATAGATGTGTACTTAGCTCCTTTGATTGAAGATCTAAAGATTTTGTGGGAGATAGGTGTGGAAGTTTATGATGGGTATAGAGAAGAACATTTCATCCTTCGAGCAATGTTGTTTGGCACCATAAATGACTTTCCTGCCTATAGCAATTTATCAGGATACAGTATCAAAGGACGAGATGTATGTCCAGTATGTGAGAAGTACACTTGTTCAGTGCGGTTGGAACATTGTAGGAAGAATGTCTTCATTAGTCATCGATGATTTTTGCCGTAAACACATCATTACCGATGACTGAAGAAGGCCTTTAATAGCCACCCGGAGAAGGGTAGAGTTCCCATGCCATTAACTGGTGAGCAGCTCTTTGAAAAGGTCAAAGATTTAAATATTGAATTTGAAAAACCATTTACAAGTAAGATTGTTAAGAATGGTTGGAAAAAGAAGTCCATATTCTTTGAGCTACCATACTGGAAGACCTTAGATGTTAGACATTTCCTAGATGCAATGCACATCGAAAAGAATGTCTGTGATAGTCTTGTTGGCACATTACTCCACATTTCAAGAAAGAGTAAAGACAGTATTAATGCAAGAATGGATTTGATTAGCATAGGGTTAAGAGAAGAGTTAGCACTAAAGAGGAAGGGAAAACACACTTTTTTACCTCCAGCAGCTCACACCTTGTCTAGAAAGGAAAAATTAGCTTTCTGTGAATTCTTGCACAAAGTTAAAGTGCCAGAAGTATATTATTTAAATGTAAGTAGCCTCGTATCCATGAAAGACCTCAAACTAGTAGGTCTCAAGACTCATGATTGTCATATTATCATGGAAAATTTATTGCTGGTTGGTATATGATCCATTTTACCGAAGAAGTGTGAGCCACGATTACTATATTTTTTCTTCTTTAAGGCAATTTGTAGCAAGGTGATTGACCCAAAAAAATTGCCAAAGCTAGAACATGAAATAGCTAAGATTTTAAGCGAGCTGGGTATTTTCCACCTTCGTTCTTCGACATCATGGTTCATTTATCATTTCACTTAGAGAGATAAAGTTGTGTGGCCCTACTTATTTGAGATGGATGCACCCAGTAGAGCGTTACTTGAAAGTATTAAAAGGATATGTAAAAAATCAAAGTCAGCCCAAGGGGTGTATTGTTAAGAGGTATATCATGGAAGAAGCAGTTGAATTATGCACTATATATCTCTCTAATATGGATGTCATTAGGTTGCCAAAGTACACAAAAGACACCACAAGTGAACAGGGTGGAATCATTGGGAAGAAACTCATTAGTATAGACAAGACACAATGGGAGCAAGTTCACTTCTATGTTTTACACAACACTGAGGAAGTTCAACCATATATCAACGAGCACAAGAAAATAGTTAAGAGTCAGAATAAAGGTAAAAATGAAACATGACTAGTAACATATCACAACTGGCACTTTATATATTGGTTTAGAGCTCGCATCTTTGAGGAGTCTCACCCATCAGAAAGGTTGAGGTTTTTGGCTAGGGGTCTCGGATTTAAAGTATTTTCTTATACAGGTTATGTAATTAATGACTTTACATTTTATACAAAAAGCCAAGATGCTCGGAGCATTATGCAAAATAGTGGTGTAATACTTAAAGCTCAATCAATGCATGTCTCTAGTTTTAAAGACAAGAACCCAATCTATGCAATGATGTCATATTTTGAGATTATAGAGCACATTTGAGAATTGAATTATATCAAGTTTCGCGAACCTGTCTTTTGTTGCACGTGGGTTGACAATAAAAATGGCTTTTGAATTGACAAGTTAGGTTTTATTCAAGTAGATTTTAATAAGGTGGCTCATAAAGATGAACCATTCATTTTGGCATTACAAGCTCGACAAGTGTTTTATGTGTTAGATCCAGCGTATAAAAAGTGGTCGATTGTTCTTTTAACAAATAAAATAGTGGGTAATAAAGAGGATGAAGATTTCAATGTTAAGGATGATCCTTTCATGAGAACATCACGAACATTTGATGTTTCAACTGGGGATAATGCCTTCTATATTAGAGAAGATCACGCGGAAATGGATTGATGAGGGATATGTAGAACACACAAAAGAAAAAACAAATAAAAAATAAAAAATAAAATTTAATACTTGTAAGTTCTTTATTTAAATTTCCTTTTAATTGTTAAAAATTTATTTTTAGTTGTTAAATTTTTTTGTTGCTAAAAATTTACTTTTTCCCTTTCAAGTATATGGTTACCCTACCTGAGAACAGTGGTGATGCTCCACCTACTGAAGAAGAAGCATTCAAGGAGATTAAACAGGGTAAAATTGTTATGAAAGCAATAATACGGGCTCGAGCAACTGGTCATAAATTACTAATAAATTGAAATGATAAGGGCTAATTAGTTAAGTCTTCTCAGTTGGTCAGTTACATAGGGGTCTTAGCTCATCATTATGTTTCCTGTTGTATTGCAGAATGGAGAAAGAAAAATGACCCACAGCTTGAAGAAGCAAAAAATAATATATGAGAAGATTTGTGTATATTTTTTGATCTGGATGAGAGTCATAGGCATTATATCATAAGAAAAGCAGCATATGCTCATAGAAAGTTTCGAGCTACCCTCACAACATATCATCTAAAAGATGCAAATGAAGAATTGAATCCTCATCCTCCTAAAATGTATCCAGAGATCCAGCAAGAGTATGGGGATGAATTTATTAAAATGCACCAGCAGCCTGAATTTCAACATATCAGCCAGGTCAATCACTCTAGAGCCACAAATACTCCTTTTCAATATAGAGTAGGAAGAAAGAATTATCCAGATATTGAACATAGTTTGGTAAGTTTCAATTAATATCGTCTGTTGATATTACTTACATATATATAAGGAAATGTTTTTTAATTATTCTAATATCTTCTTTAAATAGAGGGAAGAAGTTGGACCTAATGCTCCAATTTCTCGAGCTCTTGTTTGGAAGACTACTCGAGAAGATAAAGAAGGCAAATTACCTGATGAACGCACTCGAAAAGTCTGGGAGGATTGTGTGAGTATTAATATTTTAGTATATTACTTTATTTACATTATTTACTTAATAATTAGTTTACAATTTGTTCAATAGGAAGCATTATCGCAATCAATAATTAGTTTACAATGATGTGGGGGAGCATGTGGATGTCCTTAGTAGGGCATTAAGAGCTCTAGAGGTCTTTAGTTGTGTTAGAGGAGTCAGATTTGGCATTTCTCAGGGCACCTACTTTGGACGTCGGTCCAAAATTTTTACTGAAGATGATTTTAATGCAAGGATGGCAGAAATGGAGGCGAGAATCAAAAAAAAAATTCAAGCTCAAATGGAAAAGAGATTTGAGCAAATGATTGGAGTTATAAATGTGCCACAAGGTAGCCCCAATGATAAAGATAGTTGCTCCTTCCATACTAAAGAAGACTTTCCTAAGGTTATAATTTTTCTTTCTATTATCTTCTCTTTATTCACAAATTATGTTTCACATTTTTTAACATATTAATTTTTAATTTTTAGGGCGAGTTTCAATGTCAATTATGGTTAAAATTACCACATCGTCATGTTGTGGCACTCGGATCTGTGTATAATGACAATAGTATTACAGATCATTGCTTGCTGATCACTTAAAGGTGACTATAACTATTCCAATAGAAAATGATGCTGAGCTGCTAGTGCAAATAGATGAGGATATATTCACGATTTTTGATGCCGTTGGAACTTATGTGGCTTGGCCTTCAAAGCTCATTAAGTTACAGGTATAATAATTGATGGTTCTTTAAAATCATTCATGTTTTCTTACAGCCTTACCAATCCATTTTACATCTTGTAATCATCAAAATTTAAAGAAGTTGTAAAGAAGCCAATCAAAGTGAAAGGAAAGCCGTTGAAAAGATCTACCTCTGTGACTAAGGCAGGGAAGACCAGCACAGAATCTACTCAGTTGAAATATCCTCATCAAAATGCACTTAAAGTGATTATGCGGACAACTTTTAAAAATAAGATCTGTGAAGTAAAATTTAAAAAGGAGATTTATGGTGAAATAATTAGCGAAAAATTAGTAGCTAAAAATATTAATGAGATTCTAATCAAGGATTGGCTACAAACCACACAAATTAGTTTATACATCAGTTACTTTCTGAATTTTATTACTTCTTGTGGTATTTATTTAATTTTAGTTGTGAATGATTCTATTTGTTTTCATTTTAGGTACTTATATCATACTTTTATGGTGTCGGGCTCATTGATAACAAAATTTTCATTTATTAGCCCTCACAACACTAGTACCTACAGTGTTGAGTACCATTCTCGAAAGATTACTAATTCATTCAAAGCCAAAGGCAAAAGAAAAATGTTATTTTTAGCTCCTCACAACCCAGGGTAAATTGTTATTATTGTTTATTTTTAACTTTAGTTGATATTTTAGTTAATGAAATATTTTATTTTTTCAGACAACATTGGGTGCTTGTTTGTATCAATCCATTCGTCCCTGTGATTTATTATCTTGATTCATTAAGAGATAGTGACTTTAAGAACTACAAATCTATGAGGATATTATTTAATCAGTAAGTTTTTAGTTCTATATTCTTTATATATGTTTATTATAACAATTAATTTTTACTTGGTATGCTTAATCATTATATAATAGGGCTATAGTACATTATTGAGGAGGTGAAGGTCTCCCTCCAAACACTGAAAGACCTGATCCTGTTGAGTTTTATTCATGAAAAAGAATAAAGGTTTGTATTATTTTTTTAATAAAACAAGTTGGTATATATCTAAATGATTGTTTGATTGATATTTTATGTCTGTTATTCTGAATATGTTGTTCTAGATTAATGTAGAATTTTTGAAAAATTCTGGAACTTTCAAGTTATAGGGGAGACTCTACCAAATTTTTGACAGCAAATACTTGTATCATATATATAACTTCATCACTGAAGTATTTTAAATTAAGTTAAAATCACTAGTACAAAATATAAAATTTACGGGGTATTTTTTACATCGGTGGAAGGCAAACGGTGTAAAAAATAAAGGCGGTGGTATTTTTATAATTATATTGAATTATTTGACACTTTTTACATCAAGTGCACCCACTTGGTGTAAACAGTGAGCTTTTTACACCGGGTGAGTCCACCCGGTGTAAAAAGTATTTTTTAAATTCCTACTCTCCTTCCTCCATTCAGTTCCTCTCCGCCCTCTCGCGCCTTCCCCCTCGTCTCCCCTTCCCTCGCCACCCCCTCCCCCTCGTCCCCTCACTCGCCGGCCCCCCTCCCTTTCGTCTACCCAGCCCCTTTCCCCTTTCTCAGTCGCCCCTTCCCTCAGCCGCCCCCTTCCCCAAACCCTCCCTTATCGCCCCCCTCCCACTCTCCCTCCCTCTTGCCCC
Source organism: Prosopis cineraria (assembly GCF_029017545.1). Lineage (NCBI taxonomy): Eukaryota > Viridiplantae > Streptophyta > Magnoliopsida > Fabales > Fabaceae > Prosopis > Prosopis cineraria. Next base: position 34,400,823 of record NW_026555335.1, on the reverse strand, counting down.
CTTCCTCAATACCTCTACCCTGCCACAACTCCTTCTCCTTTCCTCACTCTCTTAGTGTTAAGCCGTTGTTGCAGCTGCCGCTATCCAGGTATGTGTTGAATATGAATTTTTAAATTTTATAATGCTTAAATTTAGTTTTTAATGATATTGATTATTGCTGGGAGTGCTGTTAGTGGCTTCATAAGGCCTCAGGTTGTTGCATGTGATCATTTATTTGGTTTAAAATTATTAATTTTCTAGTGTAAAATTTTTTAAAACTTTTAGGAAGTTCAATTTTTAAGGGAGACTCTATCAAAACTTTTTTTAAATCCATTCTTTCCTTTAATTTGCTTAAATTTAGTTTTTAATGATATTGATTGTTGCTAGGAGTGCTGTTAGTGGCCTCATAAGGCCTCAGGTTGTTGCATGTAATCATTTATTTAGTTTAAAATTGTCAATTTTCTCTTGTAATTTTTTTTAAAACTCTTGGAAAATTCAATTTTCAGGGAAGACTCTACCAAAATTTTTTCAAATCTTAATTTAATTAGGAACTTAATTTCTTGAAATAGTTTGAAGGCAATAACATTAGTTATATTCTTTAGGAGGTGACACATGGATCGTAGTTGGATGAAAGCTAGACGAACGAGTGACGAGTATGATAATGGGGTGAAAGAATTTTTGGAATTTGCTAAGAAAAATGCCGTTGACAATAGTGAAAGGTTCTATTATCCTTTTGTTAATTGTTTGAATGAGAGAAGACTAGGTGTTACTGAAATAAGAGAGCACTTAGTTTGTGATAGGATTTACAAAAATTATACAATATGGATTTGGCATGGTGAACGATTGAAAAATTATAGTAACATATCTCAATGTGTGGGAGTTGATAATCTTGATGATGAAGTAAAAATAAATGAAGATCGGTTAGAAGACATGATCCGTAATATTGGGGAAGAGGCTTTTAAACGAGCACATGTGTATGATAACTTGTGCACTAATGCAAAGAAGCCTCTATACCTGAGGTGCACTGATTTTAGTTTGTTATCTAAGGTGTTAAAACTAATTACTTTAAAGGCAAGAGCTGGGTGGAGTGACCAAAGTTTCACATGGTTGTTAGAGTTACTTCAAATAATGTTTCCGAAAGGCAATGCACTACCAAATCGTTATCATGATGCCAACAAGATCTTGTGTCCAATAGGTATGAAGTATAAAAAAATACACGTATGTCCTAATGATTGTGTGTTGTACAGAAAAGAGCTTGAAGGGGAGGAGAAGTGTCTGAAATGTGAGGCACCACGGTACAAAGAGAAGGGGGCTCCTACAAAGGTCTTATGGTATCTTTCAATTATATCAAGGTTCAAGCGTTTGTTTGCAAATACTAATGATGCAAAGAACTTGATGTGACATGCAAATGAGAGGATATTTGATGAAAAACTTTGACATCCAATCGATTCTCCTCAATGGAAGAAAATTGATCAATTATTTCCTGAATTTGGCAATGAGCCAAGGAACTTTTTACCAATAGAATGAATCCTTATGGTAGTCTTAGTAGTATACATAATTCATGGCCTGTTCTTTTGGTGATTTACAATCTATCACCTAGGTTATGCATGAAATAAAAGTACATGATGCTATCCATGTTAATTTCGGGACCAAAACAATTGGGAAATGATATTGATATTTACCTAAGACCTCTGATTGAAGATTTGAAAGTGTTGTGGGAGGTAGGTGTGAAAGTGTTTGATGCAAATCAAAAGGAGAATTTTAAGTTATATGCTATGATCTTTTGTACTATAAATGATTTTTCTGCATATAGAAATTTTTCTGGTTATAGCGTGAAAGATCATAAAGCTTGTCCAATTTGTGAAGAAAGCACAAACTACCATCAACTTCAACATGGAAGGAAGACAGTCTACCTTGGCCATCAAAGGTTTCTTAAACGAGATCACCCATATAGTAGATTGAAGAAAGCTTTTCATGGTCACCAAGAACACAATGATGCTCTGAATGCTTTGATTGGGAATCAAGTGTATAAACGTGTGAAAAGCATTAATATTGTCTTCGGTAAGACTAAAAAGAATACTGGTGCAAAAAGCATACGGAAAAAAAGGTCTATCTTTTTTAACCTCCCATATTGGCGCAATCTTGAAATAAGACATTATATTGATGTTATGCACGTGGAGAAAAATGTGTGTGATAGTATTATTGGAACGCTTCTGAACATACTAGGTAAGACTATAGATGGTGTGAATGCAAGATTGGATTTGAAAGAAATGGGAATATGGGAAGACTTACACTCAAGACCAGAAGGTAAACAAACTTATTGTCCCCCAGCCTCTCATGCATTGTGCAAATTTGAGAAAACAAGTTTTTGTGAGTGTTTACATGGAATCAAAGTTTCTTTGGGGTATTCTTCAAATATTATGAAGCTTGTATCTGTGAAAGAGTTGAAACTTGTAGGCTTAAAATCTCATGATTGCCATGTCTTGATGCAATAGCTATTACCTTTGGCTATTCGAGGCATATTGAAAGAAGATTTAAGACTTACAATAACTAGACTTTGTTTCCTTTTCAATGCTATATGCAGTAAAGTTATTGATCCCCATAAACTAAAAGAGTTAAAACAAGAAGCTTGTACTATCTTGTGACAACTTGAGATGCACTTTCTTCTTACATTTTTTGACATTATGGTTCACTTAATAGTGCATCTAGTAAGGGAGGTAAAATTGTGTGGCCCTATTTATTTGCGATGGATGTACCCAGTTGAGAGATACATGAAAATACTGAAAGGGTATGTCAAAAATTTATTTCGACCCGAAGCATCAATAGTTGAGAAATATGTTGCTGAAGAAGCTATGGAGTTTTGTTCTGATTACTTGTCAAGTATAGAATCAATTGGACTTCCTAAATCTCGTCATGAGAAAAGGCAATATGGTCAAGGCATACGTGGAGTATCAGTGAAGAGCATGGATCATGATGAATTACAAGAAGTACATTTATATATCTTAAATAATATTGATGAAGTTAAACATTACATATCTTCTCATAAAGAAATTTTAAAGGAAAAAAATTATCGAATGAGAATGACAGAACAAAAGTTGTTGAAAGAGCATAATAGGACTTTTGTGAATTGGTTCAAGCAGAAAATTTTAAATGAAAGTGATGTTTCTGAAACAGTTTAATGGTTGGCTGGAGGTCCTAATTTTGATGTTATATGTTGGAGTGCCTATGATATTAATGGGTATTCCTTTTATACAAAGTCCTTGAATGAAAAGAGTACGGTGCAAAATAGTAAAGTTATGATAATGGCTGAAGCCGTACACTTCTCCAATTCAAAAGATAAGAAACCTAAACTAGCATCCAGGACTTACTTTGGGGTGATTGAAGAGATTTGGGAGGTTGATTATACAAAGTTTAGAGTTCCTGTTTTCAAATGCAAGTGGGTTGACGTCAATAGTATTCATGATGATAAGTTTGGATTTACAATAGTTGATCTTAAAAAACTAACTTTTGAAGATGAGCCATTTATTATGGCAGACCAAGCTAAACAAGTTTTCTATGTCATGGATCCGGCAAATAAAAATTGGTCAATAGCACTTAAAGGAAAAGGATGATTGATAGTAATGACGATCATGAATCAAATTTTGATATTTCTGAAACTCCTAACTTCTCAAGTGGGCTACCAATTTTGGATGTAGTAGATGAAGTAGATGATGAACATGCCATAAGAAGTGATCACCATGAAGGGATATGGGAGAATATCCCTATATAAGTTTAGTTTTGAAATTAAAGTATGTTAATTTAGTTCACTTAAATTTATGTTGTGGGATTGTTTTTCTTAATTATCTTATCTTTGATTATTTTTTTAATTAATTTTATTTATTTGAATTAATAGGAATATGGAGAATCAAGGTGATGACACTTAGAGCTAGCCCACTATAAGCCAATTAATTAGTGATGTTACTCCTAGTGGGGAGCCGACTTAGGGCACCCTTAGTGAGGAGCCAAGTCAGAGACAGTCTGTGAGGAGGGGGAGACGTGGCACACGATTGAGAGATCTGACTTTAAGTAGGAGTGCTGGGCGTAGGTTACCAATTCAATTTGACTGGAGATGGAAACCGATAGGGCCACATAAAGCCAAGTTTATTAGTTTTCTTAGCCTCCTATCGCGTACCAAGCCTCCTATCGTGTTTGAGGACTGGCATGATGTGCCAGAACGTGTGAAAGAACAGATTTGGGAAAGTATTCAGGTAAATAATTAAAAAATTAAGATTTTTTTATGGTTATATATTATTGGGCAATTATTGATTATTATCTTATGTCTTCATTATAGCTCACATACGATATTCCATCTAATCAAGATTGTCGACACAAGTTGATTTCTTACAGTGGAACACGTTGGAGAAATTTTAAGACTGATCTTACTAGAAGATATATCTTTATCGAGGTGCCAGAGGCTCAGGCTCATCTCAATCCTCTTGATACATACCATTTCCTTGATAAAGATACTTGGGAAGAATTTGTCAGGATTCAAACTTCTGAAAAGGTTTTGGTTTGTTGATTTTTAATTTATTTAAGTTTTATTTAGATTTACTTCAATTATAAAATCTACAATTTAATTGATTAACAAGAAAAACAAGCTAAAGGGCGAGAAATTGCTCGGCAGAATCAATGCCCCCACACCCTGTCTCGTGGAGGTTATGCTAGAGCTGATGATATATTGATGGCAGAGAAACAGAAGAAGAGAGAAGAAGAAGCCAAGTCTGATCCTTTCATACTCCTTTCTCCACCATCACCTGTCTCTCGAGAGGAGAAATGGAGATATGGACATCAGTACAAGAAAGGAGGCTATACAAGCGAGACAGTACGGGAGATTGCTGAGAGGATTGTAAGTAAAATTATTATTCCTTGTCCCTTTAAATTTCTATACAATTGTATATATTATTAATTAATGTTGTTATTTTTATATTATAGGATGCTCTTAAGGAGCAACAAGCCCAAGAAAGCTTCATTCCAAAGGGTAGAAATGATATCTTAACAGTTGCTACAGGCAAGCCAAAGCATTCGAGTCGTGTGAGGGGCATTGGATATGGTGTGGGCATTAAGGACTACTTTGGAGCACTTGCACGTCCCAATTCAGGAGGTGTAGTGACTAAAAAGAGCTTGATACATTGATATCCACTGTGAGGCAACAGACTAAGGATGAGTTTGAAGCTTCATTTGTAGATCAGCTTCTACAAATGAAAGAACAAATGAAGGAGGAGATGATGAGCATGATAAGCTCATAACAGGAGACAACTGCTGAACCAGTTTATACGTCTCTTGCATTTCATAGTACAAAAGGGAGTAATGTTTTTAAGCGTGTGTTAGAGGGTCCTTCTGGTGACAACATTGGTGAATCATGTGAGATATTTCTAGAAGATCCTGATAAACACTTGGTTGCTCTTGGTAGCATATACAGCTTGGGGTCAACCATCCACCACAAGCAAATTCAAGATGATCAAGTAAGAGTGGTAGTTGCAGATCCAAAAGTGTTAGATGCTTTAGTTCCATTCCCTACTGATGAGGTGAAGACTGTGGTTGAAGCTGTTGGCAATTTTATCCTATGGCCTAAGAGACTTGTGAATCTGGTTCAAGTTGTGGTACGAAATTTCATGAATTTTTATTATGTAGTAACTTCTTGATATATGTTTTTTATTAACTATTTCTTACCTTTTTATTATGTAGAAGCTTTCCTCACCGAATCTCCTAAAGCTTCCACAACCCTTGTTGACTCCGTATCAACAAATTATCTTAATGGCGTATGATTTATCATTTGAATTCAAGAGTTTAAAAATGAATTCGGAGGTTATGGGTAAGAAAGACATGATAGTGACAATTGAACGAGAAGATTTGGTTCGACTTCTGTTGAATAATCAGCTTACCACACCACACATTGAACTATTTATGATGTAAGTATATTTTTCTTTAATATAATTGCATTGTTGTAAGTAAACTTAATCATCAAGTTTAGTAAACTAATATAATTGCATTGTTGTAGGTATCTTCATCATTTTTGCATTACATCGGGCAAAGGTGATAAGTTTGGATTCCTTTGCCCTCATCACATGACAGGGAAAGGTAATAATCCAGAGTTAAGGGCCACGTACCTCCAACAGAGAATATGTGAAGTCAAAAAAGACGTTTTTATGGCTCTATATGTGCACTCGTAAGGATCAATTTATAATTAATAGTTTTTCAATATGGATTTACTTTAACTTGTATCATATTTAGCAGGGACCATTGGAAGTTATTTGTTCTTTCAATGAAGAGCAACACTGTCGTCTTTTTATGCTCCCTCCATTACAAAATTGGGAAAGAAATGAAGAAGACGATAGACTTGTAAGAATACTTCTACTAAACTATTTAATTTAATTTTTTTTGAATATTTTTACTAACTTGGTAATCTTGATCATAGGGCAATGAGAACATATCAAAATATAGTCTTACAAAAGCATGGACATGAGCTCAAGGATCCCACATGGATTGAGCCAAAGGTGATGATATACTTTATTAATATGTTCAATTATTAAGATTTCTTACTAATTTTTTATGATTTATTCTTATACAGAGTCATAGACAACCAGTGAGGACAAACTTGTGTGGTCTATATGTCATGAGACACATGCTCAATATTATCACATTAGGCATGACTGAATTTACAAAAGAAGTAAATATATTTTTAAAATTTTTATTTTATTATGTTATTTGAGATTGAATAATATGTCTATTTTATGAATCAAATTTTAGATGTTCGACAATTTGGATGCATTTTTTGAAGCTAAAATTGAAGACATTCACATACGTTAGGTAACCTATTTTGTGGAGAACTTGTGAGGTTTTTTATTACTTTTAGACATATTTTAATTTTGATAGTTGACGCAATTTAGACAAATATTAGTTTTTCTAATAGTTAAATAGTTTTGTATAGTTGATAAATACTTGATAAACAATTGTAAATGTATTGAGCTGTCTGATTTGGCAATTTTTATGCATAGGAATGGTAATTTTGACAATTTAGACAATTATTAGTTTTTTTAATAGTTAAATAGCTTCGTATAATTGATAAATACTTGATAAACAATTGTAAATTAATTGAGCTATCTGATTTGATAATTTTTATGCACAGGAATGGATAAAATTGATAAAATAAATATAGTATAAAAAAATAAAATACTTTTTACACTGGTTATTACCATAACCATTGTAGAATATAATATTTTTTTACATCAGTTATGGTAATAACCAGTGAAAAAATATACTTTTTACACTGGTTGGGCTCTAAACCGGTGTTAAAAGTTAAAGTAATTTTTTTTTATTTTCTCGTATATAATTTTCAACATCGGCTTTATAACTAATGTAAAAAATTTAATTTTTACATAGGGTTTATAACCGATGTAAAAAGAGAAACTTTCTACACCCTCTGAAACAACATCGCCTCTTTAACCGCTGTAAAAAGTCATTTTTAACCGCTGTAAAAAGTCATTTTTGTACTAGTGAACTTATTTCTATCATATTTTGATAATGACATCTTTTATTGTTTTATAGGTACCTACACAATTATAAAGTTGGGAGTGTGGATACTATGTTATGAAGTTTATGAGAGAAGTAATCACACAATAAGAGTTGATCATTCCTGAAAATGTAAGTCAAAAGCTTTGAAATTAAGTTAATATAATATTAATTACTTATATATTGCTTTCATATCTTGTGTAGTATTTTGTTGGAGCAAGATATTCGCATTTTACTATGAAGCAAATAGAAGATTTAGTTAAAGAATGGTCAGAATATATTATTGGCTATTTGTGATAGGAAGTTAGATTTCAATATTAAAAAAATAACAATAGTTTCATTTGTTAGGCTTGTTAGAAATTAAACTAGGTTAGTTAGAAAATTGACATTGTTGTATCAATTTCAAATTCTTTTCTTGTATATAAATTTTTATGTTGATATTATTTTTAAATTAGTTTTTGATATTATGATTTGCCATTTTTAAAGATATGTAAAAGGAGAAATTTGAAAATTTTGATTTAAAAAATAAAAATGATATACGAGAGCGCTCATTTGAGGAGCACTCCTGTAAAGTAACTTACGGGAGAACTCTTTAAAAGAGCGCTCTGGTAAGGTTTCAGCATACGAGAGTGCTCATATGGAGAGTGCTCCTGTATGTGGCATACAGGAGCACTCTTATAGAGAGTGCTCCCGTACATGACGTGTGCCCTTATAAACCGGAGCTCTCTTACGGGAGCGTTTTTCTAAAAGCGCTCCTGTATAGCATATATACAGGAGCACTTTTTTTAAGCACTCCTATACATTTCAGAGTTCTCGATACGGGAGCACTTCAAAAGCACTTTTTAAGGTAAAAAAAAAAGCGCTCATGTAAGCTTTTTTTGTAGTAGTGAGTTAAAATGCATACTTATAAAACCGTATTAGTACTTCAATTCACCATTTTATTTAATTTTGGTCAAGTATGAATTTTCAAGCATACGTAGATAGAGCATAGGTCGATGTTAAAACTCCTCCTTGAAGCTTTTTCCGAGCAATTTTGGCAAAATAATTTGGAATCGCGATTCTTTGCTCAAAAAATAAAAAATTGGGATTGCGATTCAACGATTTGCAAGTGGGTAGGGGTAAAAATAAATTAGGCTAAGCTAAACTTTGACTAAATAAACTTGAGCTTGCATGGTAAGTTAGAAGCTTAAGCCTGACCTGAAGCCTATATAAAACTTTTTTTATTATTCAAGTTTGAGCCTATCTAAAGCTTGACTTAGCTTGAAAGTTTATTTAAAACCTACTTAAAAATAAGCCTTTTAAATAAACTCGTGTTTTAATTTTAAATGTGTAAAATGTATTTTAAGACTATTAGTATAAATATATAATCTGATTTATCAATAACAATATATAATAATTAAAAGGACTTACCAATTACAAGACAAGACAATAATAAAGTAATAACATTAAAATTAATGTATAACTTCAATCTTATCAAGATCATGACTAGAAATAAAAAAGAATAGATTAATTAAAAATTAAATGATAAAATTAATATGTGTGTGACATATTATATCATATACGTGTGTATAAATAGACCTGCTTTTAGGCTCCTAGACTAGGCTTGATCTATTTAATTAAATAAGTTTAATTAAAAGTTTAAACTTACCTTAAGTCTATTTAATAAATAAGTTAAGTTAGACTTAAAATAGGTCAAAATATAAATCTCTGTAAGGGCATAGTCCGTATATATATAGAGAGAGAGAAGGGGGGGAGGGAGGGAGAGTGTGTGTGTGTGTTGTGGCTTCTTTTTTCTTAAAAAAATGTTGAGGCATCAAAAAAATCGTGACTGTCCATTGAATTTGCATAGGTGAATAAATATGTGCACGCCACATCATCAAATTCATTTGCCCTTTCCTTTCAAATCTTCACAGTCCATTTAGTTTAGACCCACAAAAACGACACCGTTTTCTCCTCGTCCACTGTATACAGCTGTTCTCTTGCTCATCAAAACTTTTTACTCCACTCGTTGTATTCAAAAATGTATTGAAGTCAATATATCTACCATAACTCAAGAAAAATCTCCAATCTTATTTTAAAAAATTATTATGCAAACCATCTTTATGTTTAGTACCATAAAAAGATTAAAGATCTAAGAATTCATAACTAGACGAGGACTTTTATTATGTTTTTTTTTTTTAAAGTTCATAAATGCGCCAATAAGTTTCTCGGTCTAGTTTACTATATATATATATATATATATATTAAATTTTATATTATAGTGCAAGTCTTGCTTTTGAACTTTTTACACCTCACAAGACTTTAGATCTAGTTAACTTTTTATTTATTAATTTTCTAGCCAAAGAGATCGAGTTATCTTTAAAAAACTTATTTTAGTTGCTATATTTTCTTTCTTCATCTCACCCATTAATTAATGGTGAAGGCTGTGCAATCACATCTACATTCATCAAACAAAAACGCACCGCTTGTCCAACTTCACGCGTGGCAGTTAAATACTTAAGTGTAATTTTCACCATTATTAAATTAATCTTATAATGAAATGAACAATCTTCTAGAATAATATTGTTGGTTAATATAGAACAACAGATGCAGCAAAGTCTTTGAAGGAGAGAAGCACAAAGACAACCAGGAAAGATTCATCCAATTGATGAGGATTTGACACATAACCCACAAAATCATAAAGCAAATATATGTGAGGACCTTATCAGTGATTTGTAAATATCTCTTTAAATACTTACATATAAAATGTTATTATATATTAGTGGGTTTTGGTTATATATAAAATGGATGCATTACATTCAAATGAGAAAAAGATTCTTATAAATATGCCAACTATATTCTCATTGGATGATCTTGTTCAACATTTAGAAGCAAAGCATAAAAAAGTGTTCAACCATATCATTGAATTTGAATGGCAATATATATATTTAAAAAAGAAACAGAGTTTGGTGACAACAACACTTGTCACGAGATTACAAGTAATAGGGTTCGTGTGAATGTAATTTTAATGTAACGAAAGCCGTCTAGTAATATTAAAATATGCCCAGGAAACAAGGTGGCAAATTACTTATAATAGCGTATAAAATATATTATTATCTAATAAGTTTTGTAGATACACACTCGATCTCTTCCAGAGACCTGGCTAATTCCCGTTGAGTTTTTAATTTTTTCTTTGACTGTCAAAATAATATATTAATGTATAAGAAAACTTATTAAGTATGCATATTTGAATTAATTGATTTATATGATTTCTTATTCATTTATTGTTTTCATAGTCGCGCATGCAAGCAACTAACGATAACAGTACACTTCTTGTTCTCATATACATCGTTGTCTACATATAGTTTGTTAATTTTTTTTTTTGTTCATAAGCTTAAGTGGGGTCTGATCTAGGCTAGAATATATTTAATAACTAAACTTCCAAAAATTAAATTGAAACAGAATGCATCGTGAAAATTACGTACAACAATAATTCATTAATTTTTTTGGGGAAAAACTATAAATCTCGTATTGAATATTACACTGTTAAACATACAATAAATGAATTAACACCAATTAAATTATACCGTAGTATCTGTTGTAAGTAGTCTTTTTCTTGAGCATTGAGGCTTGTATGGTGTACTATGATACCAATCGTTGAATTTGGATAAATTTTTATTTTCACGTATAGATAAAAATGGAAAAGTAAACACACTCACATGGAGAAGCAAAGCATGCACATATGAACCAGCACTGAAGATTAAGATTCCTAGTGACTAAGCTTTAGAGTACTGAAACAGTATTCAGCACAAAAGGATATGGCCATCGTCACTGATGAAAAAGGCCTCTGCTTTATTTAATGGACCAATGCGAATCATGAACATTATTAAACAGAAAGAAAATGTGAGTTTGTTGTTTTGTGAAGAGTGGGGCCCGATATTAGATTGTATGTGGCAACAACACAACACGTGTAAGGAGGGCCACGATCACATTCACATAGCTGCAAGCTGAAGCAACGTTAACGAGGAGTTCGCAGGTTGCCGGAAGACTCGTAAATCGTAATACATTAATATATATTGTGGTCTGAAACAAGGTCTTCGATCGTGCGAACCTTCATGATCTTTGAACCTTACGTATACAAATCGAGGAAAGTTATTGGGAAGGCCTCAGACTTGGTACGTACGTTCGTTCGTAGGATGTTCTCAGAGCCATTCCTGAGATGCTAGCAGCTAATGATGGTCGTGTCGTGTGAGGATCTTAATATGGCTCTTTTTTATTGGCACATGAGAGCGAGAAATCTCTCATTATGTTACACTCAACCATATATCAAGGATTTAAGAAATGGGGGAATTTAAGACTCTCAAAGAAGAAAAAATTGCACTTAGGGTCTAATATATTTTAAAATTATTTTGCAAGCTCAAAAATACTTTTTGCAAATATGTTTGAGGGAGAAAAGACACAATTGCTGTTATTGAGACAGAAAAAACTTTAAGTTAACTATTAATAAATAATTACTTGTTAATATGTGAATCTAAAGTTGTAAATTTATGAATATCTAGATGTAAAAATCTAAACTTAATATTATAATAAACTTTAGTTCTAAATATATAAAGTCATAAATTACGTAATTTGACTTATAAGTAAATGAACATGTATTTGTAAATTTTAAGTTGTAAATTTATTAAGTTGGCCAAAATGAACTTGTCAACCCTAAACGAAAATTTCACTACCAATGGATAATTACTTGTTAATATTTGAACTTAAAGTTGTGAATTAATGAGCATATAGTTATAAAAATATAAACTTGTTGTCACAATAAACATTAATTCTGAATCTATGAAGTCATCAATTTTAGATTTTAACTTGTGAATAGATGAGCTTGTACTTTTGAATATTCAAATTTTAAGTTATAAATTTATTAAATTGGACAAGACGAACATGTCAACTCTAAATAAGAATTTTACTTTCAATGGACAATTGCTTGTTAATTTGTGAATCTAAAGTTATAAATTCATTAACATGTAGTTGGAAAGATTTGAACTTGTACTTGTTGCCTTTTTCTCACTAAGGGCAATTGTGTTCTTTTTTCCTAAAACATATTTGCAAAAAAAGTCTTTGGGCCTATAGAATAATTTTAGAATATATTAGATCCTAAATACAATTTTTCTCCCTTGAAGGCCTTAGATAAGTGTAACATTCGAAAAAATTTAATCTTGATTTATTAACCTAATAAGGATAATTAGTGAGTTAATAAGGTGTATGGTCAAAGGGCTCAAATTGGTACAATTGTGATGATTTCAACCTTAGAAGTGAGTCCGGATCGATGGTGGGCCACCCATGCAAGGAAAGAGGAAGAAAAAGTGAAGATTTGCTTTCTGTGCCACATGCCGCAGTGCATGGTTAGTTCGCCGTGTCACACAGAGGTAGATTTAAATGCAACAGACTCCTCTGTGTCATGCGCCACAGTGCATCACCAAAAATCAGCTATACCAGTTTTGTATCAGCGCAAAAAAAAAATAGAAAAGAGGAAGGGGAAACTAAAAAACACAACTTTGACTTTGCTAAGGTTTGTTGTTAGAGCATATTAGTGATAGATTGAAGCTTTTAAACACCTAAGGTGAGTAATCTAAATCTTATTCTTCCTTTTTCTCCTTCATTTATGATGATTTATGGTAGGGTTTGAGTTGTAAGGTTGAAATTTGGTCTATAGGATTATGGGTCCAATCCTATTTGTTAAAATAAGAATAATGGGAGTGGTTTGTGATAAATAAACCCTACATTGATGGTTTTATCAAGAGTGTGTTGGTTAGAGCATTTAATATCTGAAAATCCACATAAATGTGGTAGTTGGGAGAGGTTTATGTCCATTAATGGTGGTTTGAAGTGTTATTAATGATAATGTACATTAATAAAATCTAGAGAGCCCATTGAATATAATGGGTAGTGATTAATGGGTTGATGGAATAGAGTATGTGGAGATATGTGTTGATAAATCCTCCAAATGGGTAATGATAGTAATCTTATGCTTTGATTGTAGTGTGGTTCATTTAACACCATTCAAGCTTGTAGGAATTTTGGAAGTTGGTATTGTGAGGAGTAAACTTTTGACCTCTTAAAAGTTTAAGATAACCGGGGGAAGCTTAATTTATATAGTTGAATGTTAATTGTGTTTGTGAAATGTAATTAATGATTTAAATAAATAATACATGTCAGCAATGTGTTTAATTGTGAAATGATTTTGGAAAGGAAAAACATTTATTATACCACCCACTTGTGATTTATAATTTACTTGTGGAAAGTTGTTGTAAAAATGATGAGTTGTGATATGTGATATGTTGAATGTGTGGAGTGATTGAATATGAGTATGTGAAATTCATTACCATGAATTAATCCTTGAAATGCATAATATGTGATAAATATGCATAGTATGATTATTGGCGGGAGTTTTCCTAAGGAGAAAAGTATATTAGTTTAAATCCACATGGTACTGGCAGTAACCGTTGGAATCGGGAACTTATCTTAGCACCAACCATTGGAATCGGGAGGTAACCCTTGTCCTATAGTTTATTCGAGACTATCTCACTTGTTCTACAAGGAACTCAAACCTAACTAGTTTTCACTTATTTATAAGGAGGTTAAATTAAGAGTACGACACCTTATGGTTATTAGTATTGAAAAAAATCAGATTACATAAGTGAGTGAGTTCACCTTGACTCGATAGTTCCTCATAAGTGGAAGGCTAGATTAGTCCGTGAAGGACGTAGCCACGTGATAGCTACCGATTTCGTGTCAGAGGTAAGAGGAGAGTATAAGATTGATAGATGATCATACATATAAATCCAGCCACATAGTTGTTAGTTTTGTAGTCTAGCATGTGTTAGGGTTGCATGGTTGTTATTAATGCGACCCCATGTTGTGCTTTGCAAAATAACATGATGTTGTGAGTTGTAAGCCTGTTCACATAGCTGTTAGTTTTGTAAACCATGGCCAAGTGTTCATATGTGTTATATGTGTATTTGCCTATTTGCATCTATCCATTTATAATTGATATGCAACTGTATAGGTTAGGTAAAACTCGGTTACTGAGTGGTTGTACTCACCCCTCAATTCTTAATATTTTCAGGACCTAGTTCATCAGATCAAAGTTGGAGAAAAACATACTGAGGCCTATGATTTGTGAAGTAATCCTTCATATGCCTCCTTTTTTGTTGTTTCATGTGTATATGTTATTGTATTTGCTAACTCGAACCTTTTGACATGATTTATGCACTACTTACATTATTTTGTGTATAATTTGTGTATTTTGTGCCCTGGGTTAATGAGTTTTGGCTACAAACTCATGGATAGGGGTAAAATACTTGTGCAAGTAGAAACATTTGTCTTTTGAAAAGAATTAGAATAAAATTGGTGATTTTGTGCAATGTTTTTCTCCCCCTTTGTGTTTTGTGAAAATCAGTGTTGAGTAGTAATTCTATTATGTAAGTGTTTTTTATTGTATGTGGTGCATTGCACAGGTCCGCAAGAATCGATTGAGTATGGTTGGATGATCGGTGTGAGCTATTGGCATGTCTGATTGAATTAGGACACCCATTTGTAAAATTTTGTGAAAGAGTGTTCATGGGTTTTGGTGTTCAACTTTTTATAAAGTAAGAGTTTGAGTGTGAAATTTATGCCATTAGTTAGAGCTTGGAGCAAACTCTGTGTAGACACTGAAACCACCTTAATTAAATGTCGAATGGAGATTTGAGATGCGTCAGAAACTCACTCCCTATATTGTCAAATGACAGCACTGATGCAGTCAAATTTGTACAATGCGCCGCTGTGTACAGCACAAAGAAGACAAGCCACGGCACACCTGTCACAAGTCGCAGCGCATGTGTTATTTTCTGCACAAAATCTATTTTTGAGTTTTAAAACTCATTGTTTTGGGTTCTAATTGATTTTTAAATTTTCGCATTACTTTTAAAACTCTGATTTGAGCTTATTAAATAATATTTGAAATTTAAAATATTGAAATTGAGATTCTTCAATAGGGATTTGAGAAATTCCTTTTTTATGAAATTTTATATTTTGGTAATCCTTTGAGGGTTAATCTCTTGATTTTCGTGATTTGAAGTTAAATGTACATTAATAAAAGAGACCTTATAATAAGATTCTCACATTAAGAAATCTTTCATTCTCCTCCCTATCTTGTAGGAGGTCTCAAATTTAATGAAGTATCATATCCGGAAAAAAATTATTTCTTTTATTTCAAAATATAAGTTTTATTTTTCAGCTAATCTTAGTTCAAGATATAAGTAATTTAGTACATGTAATTTTTTTTTTTACTCATTGTATTTATTAACCTAAATTTTTTAGCAAATTTATCTTTTACTCACCATGAAGTACATTGATAATTGTAATTAAGGGTAAAAAAGCAATATATATTTTTATGAGAATGTTGAATTTATTGATTTATGATTTGAAGAAAAAAAAGCTGCTTATATTTTGAATTGGGAGAGTATTTCCTATGGAAGGTGATCCCCCGTGCATTATGGGAAAAAAAATTATATTTCCTTTTCCTCTAGGCTTCCCAATTTTATAATGAGCTAGCTCAGCAAATGTGGACTCTAATTAAATCTAATACATTACAACATAAGGATTTCATATATCTTAATCAACGGTACCAATCTATATATTGGTCATGTGTCGGTTAATTTAATGTCATACTCTTCTTAATTGAATTATATTTAAGAAATTAATAATCATTTTTTATGAACTGAAAATTTAACGTGTTATTAATTACGGTTTAGTTTTGATTTTACATGTGAGAAAAGGGCTTATGTAAGATGCAAGTAATGAACACGTGACTGAAAATTCACTTCACCAAAAGTTTAAAGAGAACCAGAAAAAAGAGGGGGGAAAATCCATTCATGGAATATCTATGAAACTAGATTTTTATCCCCTTCATTCTATTCAAGAGAAATGAAGGGGAGAAGATCGTGAGGTTAATTTTATAGTTAATTCTTGTTTTAAAAAGATAAGTAAAAATAACTATGTATTCTAATTTTTTAAGTGATTTCAATTAATTATTTTTTATTCCTAGTATGATATAGAAAGTGTTTTTGTTATTGGAATATAGAAATAAACAAAATGAATTCCTATTGCAACTTGCGAAATATATCTGCATTTAGCGTCCAATCATATTTTAAATAAAATTATCTCTAATAAAAAAATACCTATTAGCAACAAAAAAAAACTATTTAGAAAAATATAGGCAAATTTTTTTTATTTTATAATTTGTTGTAAGGTATACTAAAATATATACAATATTTTATTTTAGTCTATTCATCTAATGCAAATTCCAAATGGGGGAAGAAGATGGATTACCAAATGTAAGATGCCAACAATTAGATATGGGAATCTGGGCAAGTTTAGCCCTTATGGGCAGTCGTAAAGTTTGGTGACAAAAAATTTGACTTAATTTTAAAGCTCAGCGCTTATTCAAATGGCTCAATGTCAGGCCCATAAGCCCTTTTTTAAAAAAAATTCAATACTTAATTTAAATAAAATATTTTAAAATTTAATATAAAATGAGTCAAAGTCTCATATAAAATTCAACAAAAATTTAAAAGTTTAAATTTAAAATGTAGATTAAAATCTTCGTCAATGTAAATTTAAATTCTCCTCCTCATCATCTAAAAATAAAATATTAAATTACTTATATGTAAATTCACTTGTTAAAAATATAAGTGGAGGTTCGATGATAATTATCTCTACAACTCTTCCTTCATCACCTATAATAAATATTAATTAAATTATATGATTATCAATCACATATATATGTTAGATCTCTCATATGTAGGGCATGAGCCATGAGGTAGAGATAAGGAACCAGAGGCATAACGTTAAGTGGATGATTAGTTAAGGGTGTGAGGGAGAGGATGAGTAAGGAGAAGTAAGAAGCAATCACTTATTTTGAGTTCTTCAATCTAAAAGTCGAGTGAGCTTAGAGTTTAATAGGTTTTTTTCTTCAAATGTAGAATTTTACAAAAAAAAAAAATTTTAAAAAATTGATAATAAAATAATAAAATTTGAAGGGTCATCCAAATTCAAACTTTTTTTATAAGGCTTTGAGTTCAACAGTATCTTAATATGGCTCTTTTTTTACAGGTCACATATTTTTCATCATCATTTTTAAAATTCTTTTCATTTGTAATCAACACAAAATTGGTAATTCGCAAAAAAAAAAAAAAAGACAAGATTGGTAAGCATCAATGTAATCAGTGGTCAAACAACTGGAGCTCAACAGTAAACCCATTTATCATTTAAGAAAAGAAAGATGCCAGTACATGTCAGTCCTTTTTTCCCCCACTTTTCTAAGTTACTTTAGATAAAAATAAAAATATCACTCTGGTCCCCATATTTCAATCATTTTATGTTTTTATAATTCGTTCGAAATTCCTTGTCCTTATCCGATCCATCTGCACCGTTAATCCTCCTAATCAAAAAAATAGCCATAAGAACTAAATAAACTAATTCTTTCAAGTCATCACATGGTTTAGGATGCACTCCTTTTAATTTTATTTGTAAATCAATTTTAATAATTTTTATTAGAATAAAAAACTTTTAATAAGTAATTTTATTTAAAAATTTATCAAGTTTCTAATTTTTTTCATATTAAATATGCATATATATATATATATATATTAATAACATCTTTTTTTTCACTAACATTTGATGTGAATGAAAAAAAAAAAGTTACTCCATTCATCTTATAAGTCATCTTCAACTGCTCGGCAAAAATTAAGAAAAGGTAATTAAGTAATCAAGTTTAATTTATATAAAAATATAATAAAATTTCAATTTCACTTCTATTTAAATAATTTTTTAAAAATTTATATTATATTTTCTTTTATAGTTAATGAGTTTAAATAAAAATATTATTAAAAAATGTAATCAATATCTCATGATATATCTTGTATTAAGGATAAAAATACTTTTAGAAAGTGTCCTAAAGTATAATAAAAATTTAATGATATGATTTATAAAATAAAAAAATTATTTTATCTCTTTTTTATAAATAAAACTAGAAAAAGCAAAATATCTCAAAGGAACCGGACAAGGGAGGAAGACGCAGCCGGCTGGCTGGGAAGACTGGATTATCGGGGTTGACTTCCACAAAGGCGTCTTTTTGACTTTTTGCCATTTCCCTTCCTGGCGGTTTCTGGATATTATAAGATATTTTTTTAAAAAAAAAAATACTCTTCTTCTTAATATAAAACACATTTAGAGTTATTAAGTAATTATTATTTTTTTAATTTTACTCCTACTATAAATTTAATTTTATGATTTATCATGTATTGTGTATCTATTTTTTTTAATTTTTACTCAGGATAAATAAAAGTTAGGAAATTTTTTTATTATAAGATATATTTATTAAATTAACTGTTATTCTTTAATTTTCGGTGCTTTTCTAGATATAACTCATTTTATAGCATCAAACCAAACAAACTGACCAATATTTATTATATTTTATATTATGATCAATTTATTATATTTGTCAATAATTTATTACTATGTATTAATAATAAATTTTTTATAAATTTTTAAATTTTTAATGATAAACTATTTGTATATTAATGATAAAATTTTTATATATTAATATAAATCAATCATACTTTTAAATTTTTTTTAAAAAATTTATATTTTTTAGACACAAGATATTTTTGAGCCAATGAACTAATTCATCGTTAATTTTATTGAAATGATTAAAAGTACATTATAATTAAAAAAGAAGGATGGAATACATAATTAGCTACAATGGGCTTCTTCATTTGGGTATTACCAGGAGTTAGTAATTATTCTTCCAAGTAATCATGACCCATATTTCACATTCCACATGTTAATCATTTCCTGTGTCAGATTAATAAGCTTGACAGTGAGATGCACTCACTTCCATGAATCCAATCTCATTAATCCCTTGTCAGAATTTTTCTTTTCACTCTCAAGAGCAACAATAAGCTTTCATTATTTTTTTTTTAAAAATATAAAATATTTTTTAATTTTTTTAAAAATAATTATTAGTTTTTCAAAAAAAACTCCTACTAAATAAATATTCTATATTTATTTTAAAATAAAATATCTTATTAAATAAATATAAATATAAAATATTTTTAATTTGTTAAAGGATAATTATTACTTTTTTAAAAATATTCCTATTGAATAAATATTTTATATTTTTTTAAGATAAAATATTTTATTAAATAAAAATAAATTTAAAAAGATAGGATTAGTTTAATAATAAATAATTACTTTATTAAGGTAAGATTCAAATAAAATTCTTTATATTTTTAAATTGAAATGGTAATTTTAAAAGTTAGTATCTCTAGAAGCATCTATAAATTGTGTCTTGAGTGTTTAATCCTCAACTGGTGTGACAATTCCAAGTGAAAAGTCAGGAATTGAACTGCCACTAAAAATTGACAAGATTACTTTTTGAGAAAAATAATAATATAATTTTTTAAATTATATAAATAATATTTTGATTCTTTAAAATGTAATAATTTTTATGAAATTTTTAGAAACTTTGTTGTTATTAAAAAATTAATATAAATAACTAAACTATTTTTAATTCAAATATCAATTATCATTCACAAATTTTATTTTAAGATTTATAATTTTTTTTCCAAAATTGCAAGAATTTAACAATAATTTGTAAGTTCTATTTGAAATCATGAACTAAGGGTAATTTGATTAATTATATTAATTTTTTAATGATAGAAAAATTTTTAAGAATTTTAAAAAATTATAACATTTTAAGGTGTCAAAATATTATTTATATAATTTAAAAAAATTATTATTATTTTCCCTACTTTCTATCATGGACAAAGACCATGAGCATAACCCCAACCAAAAAAAAAAGTCATCATACAACAATAAAATAATATCACTTTTATGATGATTAAATAATATTTTCAATATCTCAACTATTCACGTTGGATCATCTAACATCTTTTGTTTAGTGCAATATTCTATTTCAATAATTAAAAATGTTGTAATGCTATTGAAACTGTTAATAAATGTTAATTTTAATAGTTAGTTGACTTAAAAAATTATTAAAAATGACCTCAAAAATTACCATAAGTGATTCAAAACTTTGAAAACAAGCACCCTGAAAAATTAATACTGATTAAACCCCTAAATTACAAATAGGTATCCAAAAATAAATATTATTTATTACCATATAAAAGACCAAAACACTATTTTGACCAATCAATTTGGTCAGATTATGAGATGATTATCATATCACTATATTGTTGGTCATAGAACGAGTAAGTAATTAAGAAATTATATATTTACTTTAACAATATTTTATTAAAAAGTTCTATATTTATTTCAATATTTATTATTATTTATATAAATCTTTGTCCAAAATTTATAAATCTGAGCTTCATTATTTAATAATTTAAATCATATTATTATTTATAAATCTTCCTCCAAGGCTCCAGTATTTAGACAGAGAAACAATAAAAAAATTTAAAATACCAGACTTTTTTTAACAAATAGTTGAAGGGTACAAAGGTCATTAATTCCTTTTTTAAAATGTGAATTGAGTTCTGATTAATTCAACCAATCTTTAAGTTTGTTTGAATAAATTTAAAAAAATATATTCAAATTACATTTAAAAGATGCTTTAGTTAGATCTCTCAAGGATATTTCTTGTTTTCTACACACTTCATTTTTCCAACAGCAAAGTTGATGGGGCACGCTCACAGAGGACACAAGATCCATGAGGCTCATCTCTTTCCAACGGAACAGTGATTTTAATAGTTTTTCTAACCAGAAAAAACGAAATCGAAAAGTGAGCCTGGCCTCTTTTTCAACACAGAAAAGTCTGTATTCACACCAGTGACAGAATTTAGTAGAAAATTTACCACTGGCGAGTGAGTTCACACTTTTCATTTCCACGATACAGCTCAAGTAGGACCCATGACCTTGGAATGCTCAACAAAAGCAGAAACTTTAGTTCACGTCTGTCGTTTTAATCCAAACACGTAGAGAGGTGGCCTTAACTTGAAGTCTATTGATGAATTAGGACAGAACATGTGGCGTGTTTAGATTTCGATTCCAAAACATTGATTAATGATGACATGTAGAAATCAATTATAAAGATGAAAGAAAGTAAAAAATGCTCAAATGCAAAGAATTGATTCTCAAATAATAAATAGCTTATGTAAAATGAAGTTTGAAAAAATTAGGAGTGTTTGAATAAGATTTTTTAAAACTATAATTTTAAATCCATAATTAATTCTGAATATGTATCCAATCATGCCCATAAATGAATGAATGGAAAGAAAGAAAAGAAGGGAAGCAAAAGCAAAGTAAACGTCAACATAGAAAAAAGGAATAGTATTCTTCCTTTCAAAATAATTTCATTGTCCTAAATTATTTTAAATTATAAAATAATTTGAAATGAAATCATATATATTAATAAAATTTAAAAATTATATTTTATAAGCTTACTTTTTCACAATAAAATATAAATTTTTAAAAAATATGCTATAATTATTTTAATTTTCCCTCGACTTAAAGAATATTTCAAAATAATATCATTAATATAATTTTATTTTTATCAAATTATTATTTATTTTGAGATAATAAATATTTTTAAAATTATCTTATAATTTGGAATAATATTTGCAAGTCACATAATCAGTAATCATCACCGACAGAATCACTTGGTCGTCACAAAGTTTCCCATGATTCGTTCCCATGCCACGCAAAGTAAACAAAGTAAAAAAGAAATTGACCTGACTTTTTTATTAATAAATATGAACACTGATTTTAAATTATAAGTTGAGAAAGTGAAGTTCAGGAGTAGAATGATGAAAAAATCACTAAGAAAAATTCAGGGTCAGGAGGTGTGTAATGAAAAATAAATTTATCAATTTTATAAAATTAAATTTGAAATACATGATTACAATGTTTTCAAGAGTTTTTTAAGATGTGGTATGCTTGTATATATTAATAATAAAGTTGTTATCTCATGCATATTAAGAATATCCACAATAACTTATTTTATTTCCATGTATATTATTTTATTATTTGTTACTCTTGCATATATGAAAAATATAATAAACAATTTGTTATATATTAAATGATATGTTATACTCACATAAATTAAAATAAACAACAACATATTTTACTTTATGTGTTCTTCTTTTGAAATAAAATTATATTTTATGAGTTAAACTTTAAAATTTATGTATTATTGTATATAAATTAAAATTAAAATTAAAATAACTGGTTGTATTTTAAATTTTTTCCTACATACATATTGAAAACATAAATAACATCTCTTTTATGTGTATATATATATATTAAAAAGTTGGATTTAAATTATTTAAAGTTGATATCTGTAAATTTTATTGAAGTTTTCTTTTCTTAATATTTTTTCATGTTATTATTTTTACAAAATATACATTTTTTCTTCCTCCTTTAAATAGGAAAATTTCGCAGAAATTTACAAAAATCAATTTCAAATGATTTAAATACTAAACAATTATATATAAAAAAATTTGTTACCCATGTATGTTAAAAATATAAAAAATAATTTATTATTTCTATATATATTATTCTCAATTAATTAAAATTAAAAAACACACAAGTTAATATTTTATACCTATATAAAATACAAGCAACAAATAATATATTTTATGCCTATCATTTTTACTACAAATCTTATATTTGCTATTAATTTTTTACAATAAACAGTAAAAATGAACAGTAATTATTTTTTTAAAAAATAATCCATGTAAGACCCATAACAAAAAATATAGGTGTAGGACTCATAATTTAATTTTAGTGACTTAAATAATACTGTACTATTTTTTTAATATGCAAGATTTATAAAATAATATATAGAATTTTTTTTTGACATCATTGCTAATGTTCGTTCAACTGTAGATAAAGAGTGCAATGATGTGCTTCCCTTCCCCCTTTTTTTTTTTTTTTTGAACGGATCAATGATGTGCTTTACTGATATTACCAGATTTCATACCTCATGCGACACGTGGGAATATTAATCTCGAGTTTGTATA
Source organism: Prosopis cineraria (assembly GCF_029017545.1). NCBI lineage: Eukaryota > Viridiplantae > Streptophyta > Magnoliopsida > Fabales > Fabaceae > Prosopis > Prosopis cineraria. The sequence goes on along the minus strand of NW_026555335.1, from coordinate 34,377,235 downwards.
TTAATCCTTAGATTTTATATAAGCCCACTTCTCATTTTTTTATAAATTGATTTCATCAAGCATACCATAAAAACTAATTATGTTAAATATTGAGTAAGTACTAATTTGATAATTTTGTCATGTATTTGTGTCTAAAAAATATGAAATAGAATTGTACAGGTAGTTAAAATTAAATAATTATAATAATGAAAAATATGAATATTTTTTCTACAAGTATAAGTAATTTTATAATTTAATTATAAAGAACTCTATTTTTTATGGGTTAAATGGTAAATTGACCCTGAATTATAAGTTCAGGAACATTTAAGATCCTGAACTTGTTTTTGGTGTAATATTTTCCTTTAATATTTTAAAAACTATTTGAAACAATCTCAATTTTAAGTTAGCAAAATTGTCATAGTTGACAATCTCTCCACATTAAATAGTGAATCTTCCAATGTGCTCTAATGTGGACTGCGTTTTGTCTCCTGAGAACAGTATAAAATTAGAAATTCTGTAGTTCTGAGGGTATGGATTATCTCTATCTATATATTCGGGGTAAGGTTTTTGAGAAAGTGAGACAGCCAATCAAACTTAGTATCAATCTATACATGTCCTAAATGACATCTGTCATGGCCTCCATGTTCATCAATCGGTTCAGAGGCTCATTTTGATGCTTTGGGACTATTCCCATACCTCTTGGGGCACTTTGTGCTAGGCTCCTGTAAATAAAACAACGGATTATTTAAAGGATTGGTGTTAGTAAAAACGCGAGAATTAGAATAGTCTCTTATAACTATGCGGCCTCGAGGGCTTGCACTTGCACTAACTCCTGCTTGTTGTCTTTCATGTGGCCCCAAGTTTGAGCCTGCTTTTAAAGGAGTTCTTCTCAAGGATGCGACTAAGTTCCTTATTCTATCATGCAAAGCCTAGATCATGAGTTACTGTCTTTCCTTTTTCCTACGTTCTAACGTTTCCAAGGACATAGCAAAGAACTTCTTGTTTTCCTCCAGCTATTTATTCATTCGATCTTGAATTTTTCATAGCACTTTTGCTATTGGACCATTGGATATGATCAGCGAATTTGATTGTCCACTTCTTGGCTTTGACCCAAGGCTTGTGCTGATGCTACTTGTTGACATTGATATTATGTGCTCACGAAGTTCAGCTATTTCAACTTTAGGCATCAATGGCTTTGACCCTGTGAGTGCAGAGTTCCCTTCTGGTTCATGAGAACCAGCACCTATTTCATTAATCCTTTTGTCCTCTCTTGTCCTTGCTATCTTTGTTATACAAGTCTCGTTGGGTTATGCCAAAAATTATTCTTCGCAAACAAGTTATCAGGTGTGTCAGAGACACTGAGTCTCAATTGATAACAAAAAGGGTTTTCGGGCTCCCTTATCACAGTTTACTCAAATGTAAAAGATATGTAAGACTTGGCGAAACAAGTGTTTAATTATTATTGAAATATAAACGGTTACAATTTTACATTGAAGATAAAAACTACTTGATAAACCTTAGAACTACGAGTGCAAAATGCGAGTCTTTCAAGTGTTAACTATCTCTTTTCTATGCTTCGGTACTTTATTTATAGTGATAGAGTGATGGTAGCCTCTTCCTTAAAACTTGGAATGTTTTTATGAGGAATCAGGGGTCTCGTGAAACTTATGGCATGGTCTTTACTCATTGTCTTTTATTTTTAGTAACCAACCCATCTCGCCAAAATATTTAGACACAATGATGTTGTTCCCACAAGATTTAGGATCTTTTGAGATTGTGTCTTTATGTACTAACAATCTAAAAAATAGGTTTGCAACTAGTAGGATTTTGACATGCTTAATTGATCGTGACTCTCTATCGAGCTCGGGCTTGACCCTTTTGTTTAGGTTATTGATTGGGCCTGACTCTTTAATCATCTGGCCCATATGGCTTTATGGCTTATCATATGCTTTGACAAATTACGTTTCATATTTAGCCCAAACAAAAACGATATAATATTGTCCTTACAATTAACGAATATTAACTTTGACATTTAGTTGACCAAAATTTTATTAAAATTGACTAAGGATTTTTTTTTGTAAATTTTTTGGGTCTTCTTCAACAATTGTTGAGTCTTTTCGATAATTTTTTATATCATTTTATATAATTTTTTAATTAATTAATAGTTAAAATTAACTTTTATGAATGATAGGGTGTCATTACACCATTTTTAAAGTTGAACATGAAGGATGCACTAAAAATGAATTTAAAATATCAAATTTAAACACTTCTTGACCCAAGATTTAAGGGTGAAATTATCCTTTAATCTTTTTTTATATAGGCAAAGCACAAATTTTTTTTTTATCAATTACATTATAGAAATATAAAATATATTATTTTTACAAAAAATATAATTCACAGTTTATTTTATTTTTAGATTTGAGATCTTAGTTATATTCAATATAAATAATTGTTTATTTTAAATTATAAAGTAGGTTTTGTTTTATAGTTATTCTTAACTTTTTTGCTATTAAATTTTTGCCACTGAGCGGTAACAATGAACAGTAATATATTTTAAAAAAATCCTGATAGGACCAATAACCAAAAAAAAAAAGGTGAGACTCATAATTTAATTTTAATGACTTTAATAATATATTATTTTTTAATATGTAAGATTTATAAAATAATATACAAGATATTTTTTTTACATTATTGTTACTGTTCATTTAATTGTATATGAACAGTACGTGGCGTGCTTTAGATGGTAGGATAATATGTATATATACATACATATACACACACAATACTATTTTCAACTCCATTTATAAGTTAAATTCTAAAAAATTTATCTAATCTCATTTATAAATTATGGTATAATTTATTAGGTAATAGTTAAAAAATATTTTTAAAATTATTCTTTATAAAATGATAAAAATAATATGATTTTACTTTTAAAATTTATTATATAAAAATATATCTAAAATTTTATACACTTTATTTTATATATTTTTTTATATTAATATTAACGAGATTAGTAAAAATTATTTATAAAAAGAAGTAGATGAACTGATTAATTTCACTATTTTGGGTATCTAATCGTCATTATCCCAAAAAGAAAATGAGGTGACAAGGGGAGGGAGCTTTTTGTCTGACAGCACGTATGGTACCTCCTAGTGGAAGGCAGCTTTCTTTTTTGTTCTCCTTTTTCTTCTGTGCGCTTTGCTTTCTTTTTCTTTCAAAAAATTTCGGTCTAGATTTTTTTACCAAATATAATGAAAAGGAGAGTTTTTTAAAATTTAAAATTTAAAATTTTACTTTGAGAAATAAAATTCAAATTATCTTACCGTTTCTAGTGACTTACACTTGTTAAAGTATCCTTACAATTTTTTTATATTAAAATTATTTATCTCTTATATTAAAGTGATTAATTTTTTTATTAAAATTGTTTGTGTGTATAATTTTACTTTATTTTATTTTTGGTATTATTATCATAATAAAAATAGTTGCAAATTTTTTATACTATAATTCTGAAGTAATTACTTTTTTTATAGAAGTTGTTGATGCATGTAGCTTTACTTTTTTTATTCAAACTATTGTTATCATAATAAATAAATTTATAAATTTTTCATATTAAAATTGTGTATTTTTTTACAGAAATTATTCATTTCTTTACCTAACTTATTTGAGAAGGGTGAAATGGCAAAATTAGAGGGTTAATTTTTGTCATTTTACTCAATATTTTAAATTCATTTCACTGTCCTTAGTATGGAGTGAAATTTCAAACATTAGGGGCTCTTTTTTTATCATATTTGGTCAATAAATCTAGATTAAATTTGTCTTTTTTATTTTCCAAATCCCAAAATTCGAACTACGGAGAGCAATGGGAAAATTATATACAAGTCATGCATAAAAAAGTTAATTATTGTAAGGTCCGTCCTATGTACAAGGTTTCAACATAATTATCTCAAAAGCAATTCCACACCTGAATCTCAGAGTCTCCATTCCCCTATCTTCTTCCTCTTTAAATTAATTAGTAATTAACTCAGCCACTAATTGCTGTTTTCCACTATAATCATTTCCTGCTTGACTCTATGACACAACAGAATCTTGTGTCTTCTCCGTAATAGGATAATTTTTTTTAATCTAATCCTATTTAAAAAATTGACAAAAATTAGTAAAATTTTTAAGTAATTTAATTATATAAAATTCTAATTTGTTTGATAAATTATCTTCCTTTTAATTCTCTAGCCATTTTTTGTATTTTTCCCAACAAAATCAGAAGCCCCTGCTGTCTCTATTATAGAACAGCTTTGAGGAGGATTCATTCATTTTTAATATAAGATATTTAATGAAACATTAATTATATTTTTTTAATATTATTCCTATATAAAATCATCAACTGTGAAAGAGAATGTAATGTAATTTTTTAAAAAAATTTATTTAAATAGGGATAAAATTAAAAGTTTATTCTTTTTTAAATAAAGTTAATAATTTAACTATATCTCCTTGATTTCAGTAAGGTAGTTAGATATATCTTATAAAAGAAATAGTAAAGAGTAGTGACAAATAAAATTAGAGAAAAGTAATACATTTTTAATTTCTTGGGAAGCCAATTGTTGTCTTATTGAACTGTTTCCAATTTTTTTAAAGATTAAAGTATACCTTTAGTATTTTAATTTTATATAAAATTTTATTTTGATTTTTTAATTTTATAAAATATCTTCTCAATCCCACAACCTTAACACAATTAGTTTCATTAACAAAAAATTCATTCATACATTAGATTTTTAAATATTGATAAAACATTATAAAGTGTTGACATATATTCAGTTTAATTTTTTAAAAATAATCATAATTGGCACAAAAAATAATAATATAAAACTAACAATATTAGGATTAAAGGATTAGAAAAACACTTTATTAAATTAAGAGATCAAACTAAAATCTTATATAATGTTGGAGAATTAAAAATAAATTTTAGCCTTTTTTAAATATCTTCCTTACCTTCTCAAAATGAAAATTGTTTTACACTATTTGAAAATATTAGGCTTCATTGAACAATACAAAAGGAGTAACTAGAATCATGGAAAAGATTTCATCATATATGACACAAAATATTGTAGTTTTAAAAATATTAATCTATTGCGTATTAATACAATGACTCTTTCAATTTGTTAATTAAGCATAATATTTAGTGTATACTATTTTTCTATTTATTTAATATTATTTACTTTAGGAAAAAATTTATATACTTAACTTTATATATTTAAGATGCTTATTTTTAATTAAATAATGACATGTGTATTATTTATATAATAAATTTTTGTTATTAATATTATTAACATATTAAAATTCACTTGAATTTGATTCGATAAAAGTATATTAAGTATATAAGATGCAAATGCAATTATATAGTAATTTTTTACTCACTTCTTTAAAAAATGTAAGACATTTTTAATCGAATCTCACCCTTAAAAAAATAGTTACCTACTTTTAAATTAACACTATTTTTTTTATATTTATTTCTATTAGACATCCTATAATAAATAAAAAGTCAATCATCAATAGAGAAACTTTTGACAAAAAACTAATGATTACACCTCAAAAGATTAAAAATATTTTATATTTTTAAAATTCAACTTCTTAAAAAATATTTTATATTACTTTATATTTTTTAAGAGAGAGAGTATATTCTAATATATAAGAGGATATACAAAAGAAATAGGTCTGTCTTTTAATAAATAAAAAGCTATAGTTAAAAATTTTTAATGGTTAAAAATAAAATGAAACAATGGAAATTTTAATGGGCAATTTGATTTATAAGAAAGGCTTTAGATATTCAAAAAAATAATCCATATTTTATTGATACGAGTGTTGATTATTTGACACAATTTCATCTCTTATTTCACATGCTCCAACACATTATTATATAAAAAATTATAAACTGAAAAAAGAAACAGAAAAGAGAGAAGTGAGGAGTTACTCAAATGACAATAATTGTGTAATAAAAGATGTTAGACCTTGTGTAATGCGTGGATGACATTAGTCTTCTACTTATGATTAAAAGATAAAATAAAAATATAATTAAATTTTTTTATAATTTTATTTTTTTTAAAAATTATTATGAAAAATAATTTTTAAAAATGATTTTAAAACAGAAAAATATTGGTTATAATAACTTTTTACTGTAAATCGACGATAATAGTAGATAGATTGTAGATGGAACTAATTGATGAACTGGTTATATTGTCAGTTGGGCTCGTCCATTGGGCTTCGTTTCTCTAGAAAGCCCAATTATGAAAATAGGCTTTTTTGGTTAGAAAAGAAAGCTGGGCTCGAGGTTTGAGGATGTTGGGAACTAGATGAGGCCAATATGACTATCAAGTATCAACTGAATTCAACTGTACCAAAAGCAACAAACTCAACACAACTTATTTTGGAACTCTTTATTTTGTTTCCTTTTGTTTTGGTTTGTTTTTTGGACATCGTTTAGAACTCTTTCTTGAAAAAATATCAGAGAAAAAAACTCTAATGAGTGTTTTAATTTACTGCAGGAATAAACATGTTCTATGCATTGTGAACAATTACTGCAGGAATAAACATGTTCTATGCATTGTGAACAATGTTCTCACTCATTCTCTTTGCTTGATTCTCATAATATAAATGTATATTTAAGGTAAAAAAAATAACGGCATGTTGATGTTTATTTAAATCCCATCATAGAATAAGGTAAAGATAAAAAATCTCATCATATAGATCATGCCCCAAAAAAAAAAAAAAAACAAAGAAAGACATCAATGATAGGGATATTGCTTTGAGGTCCAGCTTAAAATATTGCTTTTGTAAATTAAAAATTTAATTCCAATTTTTTCTACCTAAGGCACCTAACTTGGTAAAAATTGTTAACTTGTTATATTCTAATTTAAATATTTAATGACAAAATATTAATAATTATTCTCAACCAAGTAAAGTGATTTTGGTTGGATTGTTTTTCCTATTTAGGCCCAGAGACAATGATGAAACCCAAAATAGAGGATGGAGAGCTATATACAGAGAGGAATTTGGATGCCACGCTTGTTTTTAAGTTGAGCATGTGATATTTATCCTTTAATTTGGATAATACATATTAAAACTAAGTAGTTCATATTTTATTTTATTTTATCCTAAATATTGCAATATTTTTTTATTTTAACATGTGAAATATATAAAATAAAATAATATTCTAATTGCTTTTTTTTTAAATAAAGTTCTCAAGTTAAAAATTGAAAGTGAAAATTTTAAATTTGAGGAACATAAATTAAATTTTAAATCTAAACAACTTAAATGATATATTATTCATATAACAAATTAGAATGCGATGCTTGAAGTTGCGAATAGTATCAAACCGCTACTTTTTACTAACTAAGGTGAACTTCTTGACTAATTTCACTATGTAATAAGGCTATTAGTTGGAGGATATTACAACTTACAACAACCCTAGAAATATTTCTCTTCAATCTTATTTGTTAATTTCAGTATAGTTTATTGAAATCACAAAAATATTAAATTTTATTAATTTTATTTAAAAATTTATCAAGTTTTTAACTTTATTTGTAGAAAAAATTAATCATTTAGTCCTTATAATTTTGATATAATTGTAATTCAATCTCTAAAATTTTGACTTGGTTGTTAATCAATTTTTAAATTTTATCTCTTACAATTTAATTTCTGAAATTTTAAATTTTTAAATATTAGTCCTTATATTTAAAAAAATTATAAAAATTTAAAATATTTTAAAATTTTAATATTTATAAAGATTAAAAGGGTTTAATAGTTATAAAGATTCAAAATATTTTAAAATTTATTACTAATATTTTTAAATTATTAAACCCTTTTAATCTTTATAAATATTGTAAATATTAAAAGTTTAAAATTTTTAATCTTTATAATTTTATTTTTTAAAATATAGGGATCAATATTTAAGAGGCTAAAATTTCAAGGATTAAATTACAAGAGATAAATTTCAGAGACTAATTTATAATTGAGTTAAAATTTAAAAACTGAGTTATAATAAGTCAAAGTTCAGGGAATATATTACAATTAGTTTAAAACTACAAGGATTAAATGATTAGTTTTTTTATTTTTATTAAACATACGTATTTCAAAAATAAGATACTCTAATATTTAATAATTTTTTTAAAATTTAATATGAAAAATAAGTAAATATTTATAAATAAAAACAAAATAAATAATTTTTCATTTTCTAGAAACAGCACTAGAGGATTAAATTAAACGCCATCAGGGTGAGGGTGGGTGGGTGCGTGAGAGAGAGAGAGAGGTGGCATAAAAACAAAACGACAAAAGGAAGTGAAAATCAGCGAGAGAGAGAGAGAGAGAGAGAGAGAGAGAGAGAGAGAGGTAGCATAAAAATAAAAACAGAACAACAAAAATGAACTGCCACACGGCTTTCCTTCTATTTGACACGTGGATATGCAATTTATTTTATAATGCTCCTACGCTTTTCACGTTGCTATCATTGTTCATGCGTCTCTTTCACTCAATTGCTATGGCCCTCCCTGTGCTTTTTTTTTTTTTTTTGATAACACCCTCTCTATTCTTAACGGCCGAGGAAAGATAAATGAGAACATTACGTATAATATAAGGGACTCATGTACAAATAAATTTTGGTAGTCTTTAGATTTGTAGGTTTGGATTTGAATTTAAATTTTAAAATTTTTTTATATTTAAAATTTATGCATTTAATTTTTTTATTTAAGTAGTTCAAAAATGTTAGATAAAGAAAATAAATGAGTTAAAATTCGAAACGACCACGAAAAAATTGAAAGTGATAAATTTATCGAAATTTTTTAATTCATAAGAGATGATAATAAGGGATAAAAAAGATATGAAAGTCATAAATTCATCAATAGTGAAAACATTAAGAGACTAAGAGGTTTGAAATAAGAAAAATTTTAAATGACTAAAATGTAAAAAAATTTTAAATTATAAAGAAAAATATAATGAGAAATGGATTTGGATTTAAATAAATCTAAATTCTTTTTTTATGTATTTAAATGAGAAATTTAATTCAAATTCAAACCTATGTTAATCTAAGCTCACCATTTATGAATTTTTAAGAGTATATGGATTTGAAAAGATTGCATTGCCCCAACTTCACACTTGTTAATTGTAAATTAAGATATTTCAAAGTTTATTTGGGATTTTATTTAATTGGCTCAAACTATATTTGTATGCTTAAAAGCTAGCTAGGGTAACATGTATACTTGGGCAAAAGTAGTTAGTAAAAGATACTTTCTTTTAAAATCATAATTGGGTTAAAAGCTAGCTTTTGTTAACAATACCTTCTATATATTCAATCTATTAACAAATTCATATTGAAACAAGCCAACAAGATTAAATATGTAAAATATATTGTCAACAAGTTTTACTAGTAAATTAACAGGCAAGCATTTGTTAAATGGTAAGTTAAGTTATGATTTTAGTAAGTCCATTTTATATCACAAGAAGCCAACGAGATTGAATATGTATAAAGTAGTGTTAATGAGTTTTGCTTTACAAGTACACATTTATAAAATGACAAGTTAAATTAAAGTTTTACTAAGTTTGCTTCATATTATAACAAGTTAATAAGATTGAATATGTAGAAGATATTATTAATAAGTTTTTTTACATGTAAGGATTAATGAAATAGTATGTTAACTTAGACTTGGCCTGTAAACTTGTTTTAAGTTATACATACAATTTTGCATTTTGTAATTAAGAGGTACCATTAGACTAGTGGTTGCAAGCTTCTTGTGAACCAAGGGGAGCACCTTGAATCAGTGGTTATTAAAATTTTATTTCAACTTTTCAATTATACCCTTATAAAAAATTGAGAGAAAATTTATAAGTCACCTAAGTTATTTATGTAATGCTTTTTCAAGTAAGGGTAAAATAAAAATGTTATTTTAATTTTTTATTCAACACCTTAGAATAAAGAACAATTTTTGTCTTTACAAAATATATTATAAAGAGTCCTATAAAAAATACAATATAAATAGGATTGATGGGAGTATAAAGAACTAGATCAAGTAAATTATAGGGATGTGTGTATGACCTAGAAAAAAACTTGCCCTTCATGACTAGAGCCAGAAATTAAGGTGGGTCAGGCTCTATTTAGGCTATGTTAATTTGGATCGGATTTAAAAAATTCAAACATATAAAAAAGCTTATATAGTTGAGCTAGGTCTTAACAACTAGGATTTTTGGGCTAGCTTGAATTGTTAAATATTATATTTTTTTAAAGATAATTTCAATTTTTAGAGTAAAAATATAAGCATATAGATTAGGGTTAATATGTAATTTGAATCTTGAACAATAGGTCAAGGAGTGATTGAAACCCTATACTTATAATTGATACATTTTGAATTGATACATATTTAAACTTGTGGCAGCCTCACCCTTACCATTAATTGGGAACTAATGACTATTCTTTTAGCATATTGGGGCCACTCCCCTTGTGTCTCATCTTACTCTAAGCCTTCTCTTTCCTACTCCTCCCCTCTTTCCTTAATATCATTGACATGGACGAAGAATCTAGATCAAACAGAATCGCCATGGTAGGAGAGCAAGCGGCCGACTGCACCAATACTGGAAGCATGGATGGAGAAGACAAAGAGAAGGAGGAGGACAAATATGAGTGGCAATTGACGTGTTTAAACTATGGAGGTTTCATCACGATGATCTGATTGAACTATACCGTATGTAACGAACCTAGTCTCCTTCAATTCATAAAGGCAGTATTTGAAATAGCCAATTGATCTTCTTAACCTTCCATTTTGCTCGTATGGTAGAGAACTTTTGATCGTGAAAAAATCACTATGAGTTATCGGCATCCACCATGTATACATTAGAGGAAGTAGGCAGAGAAATATTATAGCTAGAGAGAGGAAGTTCCATTATGAATTCATGAAGGTTGTCCAAGCATGATGACTTGGCTTGCCTGTTCTCTACCTATTTCAATTGCTTCTCGAGAGCCAAGAAGTAATGGATAAGGTGTTGAAGGTGGTCGATAGAGAATTGCAAGAAAAATTGAGTTTACAGGGAGCAATGACATGGAAGAACCTTGGCTGATCTTTGGTTGCATGCATTTCAATACCGTGGTTGCCGCTAATGGCATATCCTTAACTGTAACATTAATATTGAAGAAGGAGAAGGTGATGATGGAGTGCAAGATAAAAGCACAAGATTTAGGTTAGGATGGGGTGAAGGATGTAGAGGGTAAAAGATATGGAGGCATGGAGGTGGTGGCAATTTCTAATAGAAAGGAAGTAGGTGTGAATACTTTATTTTGTCCGGATATTTTTTTAAATTTAATAAAAATAATAATAAATAACTAAAAAAAATAAAAACAGCAAAAATGAAATTTAATCCTTTTTAGGATTATATTTTCAAATAAAAAAAGAGATATTTAATTAATAGGTTTAATTTTATTTTAACCTAGATAATTTTTTGTTGCTTAGGATCTTATTTCTTTTAGTTCATTAAAAAATAGCCCAAAAAAAATATAAAAATACAAAAATAAAATTTAATCCTTCTAAGGATTATATTTTAAAAATAATAATAATATAAAAAAATATAAAAAAATCTTCTTGCTTAAATCTTTAAAAATCTCTCCTAAATCATCTCAATTATTTAAAATATTGGAAATTAATTTTTGAAAGTCAACTTTTCAAATCTGATTGTTTTTCATAAAAATAAGATAAAATAAATATATATGTCAAAATTAAATTTTTTCCTCTCTCCCTTAATTTGATTAACACAAAAAAAGGCATTAAAATAAAAAAATATAGAAATTGGGTGGGTGAAATTCTCACCCAAAATCTCACCCAGCCTAAGATTGCTTCCAGCACAACCAAAGGAAACAAGATCCTCGGCCAGGAGCAGAAAAAACAGACACACAAGCAGAGAACGCCAGAAAAAAAGAACCTGCCAAACGCAGCCATGCAAACGCACGTCGCAGCAGGAGAAAAAAACAGAGACTGGAGGAGAGAGGAGGCTGAGATTAGAAGCACGAAATAGAGACAGAGGAGAGAGGCGAGAGCGGAGACAGACAAAAGACAAAACGAGGGTAAAAAACCAGAAGCACAAAACAGGGATGGAGAAGAGAGGTGAGAGACAGACAAAAGACGAAAAGAGGGCAGAAAAAAACTGGAGAGAAGAGGCACAAAGGGAAGGAAAAGAAAAAAAGAAAGGGAAGTAAAACACACAGCTACACACGCAAGATTGAAGAGCACATGCAAACAAAACAGAAATAACACACACGAAACACAGAAGGAGAGCAGAAAATAGAGCAGACACACTCACATGAGTAGAAAAGTTGGAGAGCAGAAAAAACACACAGCCAGACACAACAACATGCAGACACGAAACACATATAGAGAAGACCCTGAAAGCAAGCTGCGGCCACAATGCAAGTGCCAGAAAAGAGAAAAAATAAGAGCACCATGACGTATGAAAAAGGAAAAGCAAAACAGAGCACAAAAAGAATGAGAGTGAGACGGAGATAAAAGGAAGAAAAGAGAGACCAAAGGGGGGGAGAGATGGAAAAAAAAGGAGAACACCGAAGGAGAAAGAGACTGAGCAGGAGAGAGCACGAGAAACCAACGGAAACTGAAAAAACAAAGCATAAAAAGAGAGTAGGAGAGAGAGACAGTGGAGAGGACGAGAGGTAGAGGACGAGAGTTTTTTTTTCCTCTGTGCAAAACGAACGAAGGCCGTCTTACATGTAGGAAAGATCAGCGTTTCATTTCAGATGCGTGATTGGGAGCTGACTAGTTGTTTCCATCACAAGTTTGATTTGCTGTTTTTTTCTCCCTTCTCCGCTCTGCTATTAAACTAAAGAATGTAACAGTAAGAAACAAGAAAAATAGAGCGAAAAGCTGTTGAGTCAAGTTGGAGCTCCTTACCTTAACGAAAATCTTCACCAACCAGACAATTACGTCGAGTGCAAGACAGTAAGGAGAATGAGAATGATATCTGCCTGAGTTTCACATCATCACAAGGACAGCAACAGATTAACAGATGTTTGAGAAAGGTTAATAACTTCCTTGACCTTTCACATGTGCAAAAACGAGCTTTAGGTTTACCCCCGATTTTGGTTCCAGAAGGATTGTTTGAGGCGTGTGTGAGAGAAAATTTTAATTAACTCTTGTGTTAAAATTTATTTTTAATATTTTAATTATACATAAAATTTTATTTTAAACATATATAAATTTTACCATACAGTATTAAAATTAAAGAAATAAGAAAATAGAATAAAATTTTATATAACGTTAGAAAAATAAATATATTTTAGATCCTTGATGATACTTCCTTGTATTTGAAATAAGAAAATTTGAAAGTTTTGAAAATTTAAGTATGGATAGAGAATGTTTAAGAAAAATTGAAAGAGAAAGTAGTTTTGTATCATTGTGTTTTCTTTTCTAAATCATGCTGCATATCTTAAATATGCTTTAACATGTGTTTATTTGCTTTTACAAATGAGGTTGATTTAGTTATAATACTTTTCCATGATGCTTTTGATTCTAACATTTGAAAAAAATTATTGTTGAGCTAAGTGATAAGTTAGATTCAAGTTTATTTTTTAACTTGAAAGAGTATTAATCAACCTAAATTTAATTTTCATTTCTTTATTTCTCAAAGTCATACATTATTTTGTGTTTAATTTCAATTTGAGATTAATTAAATAATTGTTGAAGGTAATTTTGATTTTAATGATATCATTTTCATATGGGAATTTTAAATGTGTGGTTAAACATAAAAATTTTTTTTGTTATTATTTTCCAAATATAATTATAATCAATTTAAATATTTGAATGGTATCGTGAGAGATTTAAAGAATCTCCATAGATATTCAGCTTAGTTGTCTCATTGTGAAGGATAATGAATCCTCGCAAATGTCGTGACTATTAACTTATATAATAAATAAATAAATAAATAAATAAATAAATAAAATTATAAATGTTTTTAATAATAAAATTAATTAATTAAATTAATGTATTAAATCTTTTAGTCATATGAGATTTTTGAATGTCTATAAATTTCTAGAATAATCATCTAGAATAATTATCTTACCGTGAAAGTTAATAAGACTTCGCAGGTATAATGATTAAGATTTCTATATTGAAAAATGTAAATTGTATAATTATGCATTAAATATATTTAAAATATATAATATTTAATCCTTTATGGTGTGAGGATGTTGAATATTTGCAGATATTTAGGATAATCGTATTACCATAAAAGTCAATAAGGCTTTGCAGGTATAATGATTAAAAGTCTTTTAAAAAAAAGTATATATGTATGAATGCACTAAAAAAATAATGATATTATTAATATTTAAAAATTTAAGTAAATAAATTAAGTTGTTAAAATTTTTTATCATGTGAGAGTTTGGATTTTTCACAAATATAAAGAATAATTATATTATCGTATGAGCCAATAAAGCTCTGCAGGTATAGCAATTAAATTCTCAATTATAAAATATAAAAAATAAAAATAAAAAAATAATTTTTAAACTCTTTTCTTTTCTTTATTTCAAAAATTTAAAAATTGAGAAAATAATTAAAAATAAATTACTTTTTTCAATTTAAAACACACATATCAAAATTTTAGAAATTATTATATTTGTAAAATGGTGAATTATTTCTAATTGATTTCTCTTCAAAAAAATATTTTCACCTAAGCCCAAATTACGTGGACTTTGATCCCCATCAAATGGTATATAGGAGTCAGAGTCAGATTCTGAGTCAAGTCCTCCTTTGTAAATAAATAAATATTTTTTATTTAATTCTTATCATTTTTATATCAAACATATGAATATAAAAGGAATAATTAAAATAACTTTAAAATCATATTTATATAGCACATCAAACTTTTCAGGTTACTGTTCTTAAGAACAGGTGTTGTGGGGTGCCTAACACCTTCTCCACACTCAATCGACTCCCAAATCTATTTTCTTTTTTTGCAGACTACCCTTATCCTCCTTTAAACGGTTTTTCCAAGATTTTTCTCAAAACTTTGGTGGCGACTCTCATTTTTTCGGTCTTCTTTTTAAAGGTCGAAACCTCCACTCTTACACCGTCCGCGTTGCATTTTTTGGATGCGACAGTAGTAGTAGAGGAGCTCAAGGAGGAGGAAATCGTGAGGAGATTAAGGTGATGAGAGAAGAGGTGGCTGAAAAAGGGAGATTAGGCTTGATGACACATGGCATAAAGGTAGGGGGAGAGAGAAATAAAATTAATGATAGGCCCCACTCTTCATAAAATAAGGTACATTAACCCTAAATTAACGATGGGAGCAATATTATTCTAAGTTTAATTGTTTAGATTTTAAAATGTATCAAATAAGAGTTTAGGGTTCATATCACTCTTGGACCTATAGTTTAGGATTCAAATCACATATTAACCCTATGAATTAACCTCTCATTTTTTTTAAAATATTTTTAGAAAATATTCAAAACAAGTAATTATTAAAACATTAAAACTTTATTTAATAGTGTAAAATGTGTGAATTGAAAGTTTAAAAAAGGGTTTGTGAGGGCTAAGTGTAAGTTGAGATGAAGTATAATTTCATATTATTAATAATAAAAAAGATTGAGTATTTGACCTAAAGCCATTTGTGTTTGGCTTTGGTACAAGTTTTTTTGGGTTTATTTGAGCGACCTAAATAAACTTGAATTACCAAATCTAGTCATAGGCACAGTAATTCAAGTTTATTTTTATCATTTCAATTTCAATCTTATTTTCATATTAGCACTCATGGCCTATAGTGCTAATTCAGCCTCAGGATTGAGTTTGAAGTGAAGCTGGGCCATTCAGACCATAAAATGGGAGAAAAGCAAGGAGAAATGGCTCTGTGCCACATGCTGTGGCGCATACATGAAATAATGCGACACACAAGTCATTAGAATGTGAACCGAGCTTCTTTATACCACATGCTGCAAGATGTGTGGCAGGCATCATGATGCATGGTCATGATTATATAATAATAAGAGCTATATTAGACATGAAAAATAGAAAGGAAATAAAGGAGAACAAAGAGAAATACTTAAGCTCTGTTAGGGTATTGCAAATTTAAAGGGTTAAAAGCAATTTGAAGCTTGCAAACATTAAAGGTAAGTCTCCTAAGACCTCCACTTCTTTCCTCTTCTATTTTTCTTAAGCTTAGAAGCTAGGGTTTGTTAAAGGAGTGAATTTTCAAAGTTATGGGGCTATAGGTTCGAACCTATTAACTTAAATATAGTTAATGGGAGTTGTTTAAGATATTTAAACCCTTTCAAAAGCAATAAATGTGTTTTGTTAATTAGGGGACCATAAATCCTAAAATTCACCATAAATGTGTTATTTGAAGTAATGTGAAGCTATTAGGAGTTTAGGAGTCCAATGAGATTTATATGAACTAATGTGAGTTAAAGAAAGTTAATAAACTTTATGGGTATTCTTATATATGAGGAAAATGGGTTTTTAAGAATTTGGAAATGTTAAGTCGATATTAGAAATTATTCTAATATGGATATTGATGTGAATAAATGTAGAATGATTACAACTTAGCACCATTTAAGCTTGTAATAGCTTTGGAAGTGTGTATTCGAGGGGTAAACTTTTAACCTCTTAAAGGTTTAAGGTAATTGAAAAAATATTTTGTATATTTTTGTATGTTAATTAGTTACAAAATTTATAATTATTTTGAAATATGTAAAAAGTTCTTTGTGCAAGTGTGGCATATGAAGTTTTGATAACCATATGTCAATATTGGCTTGTGAACTTGTTGAGAATTGATTGCATGTTGAACTTGAGATATGAAATTAATGTGGTATAATGATTATTTTTTTGCTATGAGTATTTAGCAAATTGCATGATGATATATATTGTGAATGAATTATTGAGCAATAAGAAAATGATTCAACTAAGGAGTTCTATGACTAAATAGGGTTCAATGATATATTGTATAAGGAGTTCAATGATGTAATGTAATATGGAGTTTAAGGACTAATTGTTGTGTGATTATGTGATGATCATAGATGATATGAGTATAATGATGATGTTAAGTATACTTGTATAGTGAATATTGTGTATACTATATGATATTGCATTTATGTAATGCATAATCTTGTGAGGCGAGAGTTTACTTAGGAAGAGTAGTGTGTTAAAAATCTACATGGTAAGGCTGCCATTGGAACTCATTAGTTTACTTGGATATATTTACAATTATTATCCCACTTGTTCGACTAGGGACTATCCCATTGTGTAATAAGGGACTTGAACTTGCTTCAGTTGTCACTTATTTAATGAGGAAGTTAATTTAGGGAGAAACATCTCATAGTGTGAGATTTAGAGAGAAACCGTGACCCATAAGTGAGTTAAACAACATTAGCTTGGTAGCTTCTCATGTGTGATTGGCTAGGGTAGTCTCAGCACATGGATGAGCTTATTATGAAATAACCCTTTCATGTCGAAGGCATAAGGAGGGAATAAGGGAGATGTAATTATACATATTATTAATAAGGGCACATGAGTGTTTGTATTGTGTCCCTTATGATATAATTATATGAAAACCTGTTATTAGCCCTATATAAGTGCGAAAGGGTGCTTTTGAGACATCATTGTATAAATTGTGTGATTAATGATGTGAAACACAAACATATGTGATTGTTGAATTGAATTGTCATTTTGACATGAGTACAAAATTATCTTGCCACTTACTTTTTGATTAATTGACATGTATTAGTATATGATAGATGTACATTGGTTATTGAGTGATTGCACTTACCCCTCTTTCTTCAATATTACAAGGTTTAGCTTATCTGGTCAGGATTGAGGGAAATAGTTTGAGGCATAGGATATCTTTTCTATTTGTAGCCTCATTTTATTTTGAGTATTATGTGCATAATTTGCATGATATTTACAACTAAAAGATTTCATGTTTACTTACTTGGGTTATAAGTTAAATGACAATTTAATTCAACAATCACATATATAGAATTATAATTTATACAAAGAAACTGGACATTGAATCGACCAAACTAATGGGTTACGGGTTAATGGTTTAACCTGGGTTAAATTGGGGGTTGTAACATCCTCAAATTTACAAACCGATTTTTCACAAATTATTAATTCAACAAATTTTTTTTTCATTGAACCCTTATCATACCCTTATCATGGTAGAAAAATTTCTACCATGATACATCCAAGACAACATACCATAGGTCTTAAAATATCTCAAAAAGCAATTAAAACCATAAGGGGCAGACATGATCCTCATAGCATGTTATTCAAATTAGGTTATAAATTAAAAGGAACAGACATAATCCTCTTGAACATATAAATGCATTTAATAAAAAGGATTAGAATTTATATGCTCCACAAAGAAGATATGTCCTAAGTTGGCACAAGATAAATTGTATAATCCAAAATAAAAGGCAACGTAAAATATGGTGTCTTATACACCATAATTACACCTCTGGTGCTTTCTCGACTGGACTCGATCCTGTAAAAATATTAACCACGGGGAATGAGACTTAAAAGTCCCAGTAACCAAAAATTAATATGTAATGATGCATGCAGATGTAACTAATCATGCGATTGCTAAGTGGGCACACAAAACATTTAACCGAACAATATTTTCAAACAAACCGAACAAGTATTTAATTGCATGACTGCACCTTATATCCTCCTTTCACCATGCTCGGACGCTAAATCACCCGGCCAAAGGTGAGTTGGACCAAGCGAAACGCCACTCATTGGGTCCAATGAGGGCTTACCATGTGGTAATAATTAACCGAACAGAAATTCTCATTAACACCATACATTAAAATACCCTGACAAGTCATGCATCATTCAAATATCCAAACAGAAATAAATCCGAACAATAATATCTCATCATGATAAACAAAAATAAATTTTTAACCCACTTGGCAATGATTTCACAGAAGTATATAACAGTATTTATTTTCAATAATTCATAATTTTTCCAAACAACAAAACAACACATAACCATTCACAAACACACCCATCACAACACATTAATAATGGTTACCTTGTGTCTTAAATAACAAGTTCCCCTTCACAACTCCTTTTTCACCACTATCTTTGTCAATATAATCTACATAATTATTTCACAATACTATATATTAATTTTATATTAAAATAAATAACTCTAATTTAAATAGTTAGAAAGTCTTAGATCTATAATCCATATTAACACTAATTTAAGATTTATGTCTCATTTAACTTTCCAAATTCTTTTCTAAAATTCTCGTACCCTAATAAACTATTTTTTTTATCCTCAAATCACTTCTAGTATCACAATTTCATCCTTCTATATTCTAAAAATTCGTCCAAAAATAAATTAAATTTTAAAATTATCCTGAAGCCTCAAATCACCTTTCTATAACCTCAAAAATACCTATTCATAGTTAAATAAATATTTAATAATCATAGGTTTATCCCTACATCTCAGATTCCACATAAATTCAACCATATAGATCTAGATTTTAACTCAAAAATTCTTAAACATGAGTTTCAACCTCAAGAAAATATTCTATAATATTTATTATATCCCTAAGAGTTTTAACCTATATTTTTAATCCATCATATCATCAGATTAACTATCCTATAGAAAAATCCTAATCAAAATATTTACTCTATCTTACAAAATAATCATATCACTAGAAAGCTAATATTATTTATAAAATAACTATAAAATTAATTTTGTAATTAAATAAATTTTTAAATGCTAATCTAAACAGGAAAGTTAGAACATACCTGAAGAAAAAGAAAATAATCCCCCTTGCAAGAAGACGTCGAGCAACATGAGAGGAAGAGAGAAAAATAATATAAAAATGGGATTGTGGGTCCTAAAATTATATTAAAAAAAACTATAGGTTTGAATTTAATTATTCAAACCTTTGGGCCATTACTTGCAATTTTCACAAATTGCATCTTGGGCCCTTAGTTGCAATTTTCACAAATTGCAATAAATAATTCCTTATGCTTCCTCCACAATGCACCTCCTCTTTTTATACATGAGGAGGTGCCTTTCATTCCCACATCTAACCGATGTGGGTCTAAACCCCCTCCCCCCCCTTTTTTTTTACTTTCTTTTCTTTTCTTTTTTTTTAACTCTCACACACACATTAATAATAATTTTTTTAAAATCTTAAAATTATATCTTAACAAAATATTTCTTATATAATTTTAAACTTAAGTTTTTTTAATTCATAATTAAATGCCTACCCTTATTATTATTTTCAAATAACCTCAAATAATATAAATTTCTATTATTATCATCATTTAAAAAAAACTTAAATTTCATAAATTTTTTTATCTAAAAATTAGGATGTTACAATTCTCCCCTCCTTTTAGAAATTTTGTCCTCAAAATTTAATGCTGGTAAGCTTAGAAACTATGTACCTAAGCAAATAAATGTGGATAATCTCACCTCATGCTCTCCTCAGTCTCCCAGGTAGCATCACCTAGGGCTTCACCCTTCTAAATCACCTTCACAAGTTGGATGGTCTTATTGCATAGTTGTTTGTCCTTAAAGTCCTCAATTCGCTCTGGTTCGGATCTAAAGGTCAAATTCTCCCTCAATTCTACTTCTTCAGGTTCAATAACATGGGAGGGATCCGGGTTGTACTTCTTCAACTGTGATATGTGGAACATATTATGGATACCTGCAATCTGTGGAGGTAATGCAACTCTATATGCAGCAGATCCAATTCGCTCTAAGATCTCATACGGGCCCATAAATCTAGGTGTTAATTTCTTTGCCTTAATGGATCTACCAATGCCTGTCGCTGGAGAAACCTTCAAAAATACATGATCTCTTACTTCAAACTCTAACGGCCGTCTCCTCTTATCAGCATAGCTCTTCTGTCGGCTCTGAGCGGTTAGCAATTTTTGCTTAATCATTGCAATCTTCTGGGTGGTCTGCTCTACAATTTCTGGACCAATGATACTCCTCTCACTTAATTCTGTCCAACACAAAGGCGATCTACACTTCCTTCCATACAAGGCCTCATAAGGCGCCATCCCAATACTAGAATAATAGCTGTTATTATAAGCAAATTCAGCTAATGGCAAATGATTATCCCAACTACCTGGTAGTTCAATGGCACAAGCTCTCAACATGTCCTCCAAAGTCTGGATCGTCCTCTCTATTTGTCCATCTGTTTGGGGGTGGTATGCGGTGCTAAAACTCAGTCTGGTACCCATAGCCTTCTGTAGCGCACCCTAAAAGTTTGAAGTGAACCTTGGGTCACGATCTGACACAATTCTAGAGGGTATACCATGAAGTCTAACTATCTCCTTAATGTATATCTCAGCAAATTTCTTTAATGTAGAAGTAAACTTGATCGCCAAAAAGTGAGCCGATTTGGTGAGTCGGTCTACTATCACCCAAATAGCGTCCTTACTCGAGGGTGTTCTTGGCAATCCAGTGATGAAATCCATGGAAATATCATCCCATTTTCACTTTGGAATATCTAACGGTTGCAGTGTTCCAGCTGGCTTATGATGTTCTATCTTTATCTTCTGACACGTTAAACATCTAGAAACAAATTCGGTTACATCTTTCTTCATTCCTGGCCACCACCAACTTTGCTTCAAATCATAGTACATTTTAGTTATACCGGGATGAATTGTATATTTGCTCCTATGAGCCTCTTCTAAAAGGATATTCCTCAATCTTGGATCATTAGGTACACAAACTCTACCTTTATATCTCATCACTGTGTCATCAGAGATGGTAAAATTTAGGGCTTTACCTACCACTATCTCCTTCCTTATATTCTTCAAGTAGTCATCACTCTACTGTGAGACTTTGAGATCTTCCCAAAATTTGCTCTCAAAGTCTGCTACCTGGAGTGCGGCTATTTGATGTTCAATCACATCCACTGGAACATCATGAAAACTGTTTCACAAATAATATTCATGAACCATCAAATGTGCAGCATGAATAGTCTTCCTACTTAAGGCATCAGCTACCACGTTAGCCTTACCCGGATGGTAATGTAATTCAAAGTCATAATCCTTCAGAAATTCCATCCATCGTCGCTGCCTCATATTAAGCTCTTTCTGATCAAATAAATACTTCAGGCTCTTATGGTCACTGAAGATTTGAAACTTAGATCCATACAAGTAGTGTCTCCATATCTTCAGAGCAAACACAACTGCAGCCAACTCCAAGTCATGTGTAGGGTAATTTTCCGCGTGTGGCCTCAACTGTCTAGAGGAATAGGCAACCACTCGGTCATCTTGCATCAAAACACATCCTAAACCCTTTAAAGAAGCATCAGTGTACAAAGTGTACGGCATCACAGGGTCAGGAATAGTCAATACTGGAGTAGTGGTTAACCTCTTTTTCAATTCTTGGAAAGCAGCTTCACATTTGTCAGTCCAAATAAATAGGGCATCCTTTTTAGTCAGCTTAGTCAAGGGCATCGCAATTTGCGAAAATCCCTTAATAAAGCGATGATAATAACCTGCTAAACCTAGAAAGCTTCGTATCTCCGTCACAGATTTTGGCTGTTCCCACTTCATCACTGCATCAATCTTGCTAGGATCCACCGCAACTCCATCTCTGGACACAACATGGCCCAAAAACTTTACTTTTTGGAGCCAAAATTCACACTTGCTTAATTTGGCATAAAGTTTATTTTCCCTCAAAACTTACAAGACGATTCTTAAATGCTCACCATGAGCCTCATCATCCTTTGAATAAATAAGAATGTCATCAATAAACACTACTACAAACTTATCTAAATAGGGTCGAAAGATCCTATTCATGTAATCCATGAATACCGCAGGAGCATTCATAAGTCCAAACGGCATCACCATGAATTCATAATGCCCATATCTCGTCCGAAATGCTGTCTTAGGTATATCCTCCGCTCTTACTCTCAATTGGTGGTACCCTGACCTTAAGTCAATCTTTGAGAAAACTGCGGATCCCACAAGCTGATCCAGCAAATCATCGATTCTCGGAAGTGGATATTTGTTCTTGATAGTTACTTTGTTCAATTGTCTATAATCAATGCACAATCGAAGGCTTCCGTCCTTCTTCTTTACAAAAAGGACTGGAGATCCCCAAGGTGAAACACTCGGTCTGATGAAACCCTTCTCAAGTAGCTCTTCAATTTGCTTTTTCAGTTCTGCTAACTCTGAAGGGGACATCCGATAAGGAGCCTTAGAAATTGGCCCTGTACCGGGTACCAATTCAATTGAGAACTCTACCTCACGCTTTGGGGGTAAACTGGAGACTTCGTCTGGAAATACATCCGCAAATTCTTAGACAATTGGGATATTCTTCACGCCTTCATCAATCTCAACTTGGATAGAGAAGAAAACCATGTAGGCCTGGCAACTCTTCTTCATACATCTATCAACTTGCGCCGCCGACAAGAAAACATGATCTTAAGTCTCGACTGGGGTCACCGACAAAGAAGATAAAGACACACTCCTCTCTCTATAATTTAGGATAGCACCATTTGCAGCCATCCAATTCATTCCCACAATTACATCCATACCTCTCAGTGGTAGGATAATTAAGTCCATAGTTGTTTTCCTATTTTTAAACTCGACCACTAGGTTAAGGCATGCCTTAGTAGTCCTTACAAATTCTCCTGCAGGAGTAGACACATTCATATCAAAAGGTAAAATACACACAGGCAAATCAAGGTTTTTTTACACAAGTTTCAGAAATAAAAGAGTGTGTAGCACCCGAATCAAATAGTGCAACAATATCATGATGAAGGATTTTGATGTTACCTCTAATGGCATCTGGGGAGTTCATGGTGTCCTGAGTAAGAGTAAACACACAGCCAGAGATAGTAGGATGTTGGGAAGGGTTCTTCATATTTGAGCCCTGGTTGTCCCCACAAAACTTTGCAATGTGACCGGGTTTTCCACAAATGTAACAGACCCAGCACTGTCCGAAATGACGACGCCCGCATTTAGTGCACTGTTGAGAGCTCGCTGTACTCGGGGTAGGGGTAGATACTGTTGGGCTCCTCTGTGACCCGTGATAACTACTATGATAGCTCCTCTGTCCTTGGCCCCTTTGAAATGGACCCTTCTGCCTTCCTTGGTTCCATGAGCTACTCGAACCCTGATGGTTTTTCTTCATAATGCCTCCGGTGGGTCGAGGGTAGGTTGGGGGTCTACTATATGAATAACCCCTCTTCTCTCTCTCGACCTCCTTCTTACTGCGAGCTACTACTTGTAGTTTTATGCACATTTCGTCATAATCTCGGATATCTAGACGAGTCAATTGCTTCCTCAATTCTGGTCTAGCCTTCTCCAATAAGCGCTTGGCCTTCCATTCAGAATCATCTCTATACTGCAGGTACGTGGAGTATCTAGATAACTCCTGAAACTTAGCAATGAATGTGTCCTCATCGAGGTTCCCTTACTTAAAGGCATGGAACTCCGCTTCCTTCTCAGACCTTAACTCTGCTGGAAAGTAATGCCTAAATAATTTTTCCTTGAATTCCTCCCAGGTGAGTGTAGAATCATCCCTGGGCCCTGCTGTCTCCCACCAATCTCTTGCTCCTTTTACTAGGAGCACTAATGCTACTTGTACTTTCTGATTGGTGGTGCATGTGACTACTCGAAAGATGGACTCGAGTCTCTTCACCCATTCCTCTACCACGGATGGTTTAAGGTTACCATCAAACGTAGGAGGGTTAAACTTCCTAACAGTTTCCCACACATCAGTAATGGTCGGTGGGGCTCTCTGTTCCTCCTGCCTAATTTCCTCCCTTCTAGACTCATGATCTCTCGGAGTGGCAGGATGTGAGGAACTGCCTTCCCCCACATGACTCTCAACATGAGCCCTATCTCCATTTTCAGTTACCTTTTGCCTCTTTAGCTCCGTTAACTCTTGTTCGTATCCTTGAACTTTGTCTGTTAATGTTTTTACAAGCTTTCTCAATTCCGCCAAGTCAGGCTCCTCATTTGGCAGTGGCGGTGGCAGGTGCTCATGTTGGAATCCTGAGTTATCGCGAGTAACAGGCATTTTCTCTCCCTTCCTAAAGGATACAAGATATAAATAATAAAATTAGCCTAGCTATATAATGGCCATACAATGAGAAGCACCATAACAATGTATATTGCCAACCGACTATATGCAATGCACCACACATAATAAATACATATTAAATTCACATAAATAATAGTTTCAAACAAAAGTTTAAATAAGTGTTACTAAAATATAGGCTCGAAACATGATGCTCTGATACCAATATGTAACACCCTCAAATTTACAAACCAATTTTTCGCAAATTATTAATTCAATAAATTATTTTTTTTTCATTGAACCCTTATCATACCCTTATCATGGTAGAAAAATTTCTACCATGATACATCCAAGACAACATACCACAGGTCTTAAAATATCTCAAAAAGCAATTAAAACCATAAGGGGCAGACATGATCCTTATAGCATGTTATTCAAATCAGGTTATAAATTAAAAGGGACAGACATAATCCTCTTGAACATATAAATGCATTTAATAAAAATGATTAGAGTTTACATGCTCCACAAAGAAGATATGTCCTAAGTTGGCACAAGATACATTGTATAATCCAAAATAAGAGGCAACGTAAAAGATGGTGTCTCATACACCATAATTACACCTCTGGTGCTTTCTCGGCCGGACTCGATCCTGTAAAAATATTAACCACGAGGAATGAGACTTAAAAGTCCCAGTAACCAAAAATTAATATGTAATGATGCATGCGGATGTAACTAATCATGCGATTGCTAAGTGGGCACACAAAACATTTAACCAAACAATATTTTCAAACAAACCGAACAAGTATTTAATTGCATGACTGCACCTTATATCCTCCTTTCACCATGCTTGAACGCCAAATCACCCGGCCAAAGGTGAGTTGGACCAAGTGACACGCCACTCATTGGGTCCAATGAGGGCTTACCACGTGGTAATAATTAACCGAACAGAAATTCCCATTAACACCATACATTAAAATACCCTGACAAGTCATGCATCATTCAAATATCCAAACAGAAATACATCCGAACAATAATATCTCATCATGATAAACAAAAATAAATTTTTAACTTACTTGGCAATGATTTCACAGAAGTATATAACAGTATTTATTTTCAATAATTTATAATTTTTCCAAACAACAAAACAACACATAACCATTCACAAACACACCCATCACAACACATTAATAATGGTTACCTTGTGTCTTGAATAACAAGTTCCCCTTCACAACTCCTTTTTCACCACTATCTTTGTCAATATAATCTACATAATTATTTCACAATACTATATATTAATTTTACATTAAAATAAATAACTCTAATTTAAATAGTTAGAAAGTCTTAGATCTATAATCCATATTAACACTAATTTAAGATTCATGCCTCATTTAACTTTCCAAATTCTTTTCTAAAATTCTCGTACCCTAATAAACTATTTTTTTTATCCTCAAATCACTTCTAGTATCACAATTTCATCCTTCTATATTCTAAAAATTCGTCCAAAAATAAATTAAATTTTAAAATTATCCTGAAGCCTCAAATCACCTTTCTATAACCTCAAAAATACCTATTCATAGTTAAATAAATATTTAATAATCATAGGTTTATCCCTACATCTCAGATTCCACATAAATTCAACCATATAGATCTAGATTTTAACTCAAAAATTCTTAAACATGAGTTTCAACCTCAAGAAAATATTCTATAATATTTATTATATCCTTAAGAGTTTTAACCTATATTTTTAATCCATCATATCATCAGATTAACTATCCTATAGAAAAATCCTAATCAAAATATTTACTCTATCTTACAAAATAATCATATCACTAGAAAGCTAATATTATTTATAAAATAACTATAAAATTAATTTTGTAATTAAATAAATTTTTAAATGCTAATCTAAATAGGAAAGTTAGAACATACCTGAAGAAAAAGAAAATAATCCCCCCTTGCAAGAAGACGCCGAGCAACGTCAGAGGAAGAGAGAAAAATAATATAAAAATGGGATTGTGGGTCCCAAAATTATATTAAAAAAATTATAAGTTTGAATTTAATTATTCAAACCTTTGGGCCATTACTTGCAATTTTCACAAATTGCATCTTGGGCCCTTAGTTGCAATTTTTACAAAGTGTAATAAATAATTCCTTATACTTCCTCCACAATGCACCTCCTCTTTTTATACATGAGGAGGTGTCTTTCATTCCCACATCTAACCGATGTGGGACTAAACCCCCTCCCCCCTTTTTTTTTACTTTCTTTTCTTTTCTTTTCTTTTTAACTCTCACACACACATTAATAATAATTTTTTTTAAATCTTAAAATTATATCTTAACAAAATATTTCTTATATAATTTTAAACTTAAGTTTTTTTAATTCATAATTAAATGCCTACCCTTATTATTATTTTCAAATAACCTCAAATAATATAAATTTCTATTATTATCATCATTTAAAAAAAACTTAAATTTCATAAATTTTTTTTATCTAAAAATTAGGATGTTACAGGGGTCAACCCAAAAGGTAAATTGATTATGATTAAAATAATATAATTTAAATAATAAGACATTAATCATGAAAATATTCAACTAAATCCAAAATTAATTTCTAATACAAGATACAAATACAATAATAATTATAGAATTACAGCCATCTAAAAGTCTAATAATAATAAAATATAACTTTCTAAATATTCATTCTTACAATTACAATTTATAGCTCTTTAATTATTAAAAAGTCCAAAACTAATCATCATTAACACTAAAATCATCAACAATGACAGTCATAATTCATAAATACTAAGCAGTAATCAAACAAATGAACAACAGCAAATAATAAAAAAATTAAAACAATTAAGGCATAATTAACTTAAAAGAATACTGAATCTTTTAAGTTTAAACTTACAATTAAGACTCTCTATTCGAAGTTCAAATTACAAATAATGAAATCTAGTTTAATTGCCTTGCCCTCTATTGCCTTGCTTTTTTTTAATTTTCAAGCTGAATTTTTTACTTTTTATTTAGTTTTTACAATTTAAAAAAATAAAAACAAAAAAAAAGTGACCCGGATGACCCAGCAACCTAGCTATCAGGTTAGCTGGGTTATTTCGGGTTGACCCCGAGTTAACCGGGTCAGTGGCTTGCTAGTTTAAGTGAAAACCCAAATCGCAAAAGAGATCGGGTCACCAGTTAACGGGTTGAACTAGCTGGTTTAGTTCGGGTTTTCATACAATGCCTTTTCTATTTATAGCCTAATTTTATTTTAAGTATTATGTGTATAATTTGGATGATATTGCCAATTAGAAGATTTCATATTCACTTATTTGCACTATGTGATTGTTAAGCTAAGTTGTGTATTTTGGGTCCTAGTTTTAAATGTATTAATTGTAAAATTTAGAAAGAGCCAAAATACTAGTGCAAGTAATAAATAAATAAATTATGTGATTGATGATAATTGATGAAGGACATATGCAATTGAGGCTCCTTCTTCCGTTTTTGTGTTCAAGGGGTTAAGTATTGAATTTATGATGGATATGTTAATTGCATGTTGTGGTGTATTGTATAGTTATGTCATAGTCTATTAAGTATAGTTTAGGGTGAAAATTAAGCTTTTGGCATTAGGATTGAAATTGGGACACTTGAATTGTATTTTGATTTAAAAAGGAGTGAATTGAGAAATAGGTGCTCGACTTATGATTGAGAAATAATTTGATTGTGAAATTAGTGCTTTTAGCTAGAATTAAAAGAAAGCTATCTATAAACACATAGATTATCTTGATTGGACATTGGATGAAGAAATAAGTCAAAAATTTGCCTCTATTATTATGAAATGATAGCAACAAATGCTATTATCTTGTGATATATGCTGTAGTGCAAGGCATATAGAGAAATGTGCCAGGGTGCACGTATCACATGCTATTGCACCCTTATACTTTTTTGCACTATTTTGCTCTTTTCCAACTTAATGCAAATCCTTTGATCCTTTTTGGAATTCCATACTTTTGCATACATGTTCTACTCTAATTTTTGAATTATTAAAAGTATATGGGAGTATTTTAAAAGTCTAAAAATTGGAATTCTATTTTTTGTAATTTTACAAACTTGGTAATCCCTTTATGTTAATCTTTTGACTACCTTTGATTTTAGAGATATTGTGAATTAGTGAAAAAAACCTTACAATCAACTCGAGTATATAAAGTTAAGTATATATTTTCTCCCTTTAATATATATTTTTTACTAGCGAGAAATTCTTAAGTTAATTAGGTACATCACATCATTTGTGATTTGTTCAATAAAAATATGACATTTAGATGTCATTAAATATAAATTTATTCTTACATTAATGATAGTAAAAAGAAAAAAAGATAAGAAATTAAATATGCATTTTGTTATAAGAATAAAATTGATTAAAATAATATCACATAAGATTATATTTAGATGACTTAGGATATTCTAATTGAATAAATAACAAATTACATGATTCACCCGGTTTACCAAAAAATTTCTTTTTGAGTAGCTCATGTCAATAAAATTGGAGAAATTCTCGTGGATGGAACTCATGCACCACGTCATCCATGGTTCATCCATTAAAATTATATCAATTCAATCAAATAAAATCTCATGTGTCATTAATTTTAATAATTTTATTTTTATAACATAATTTCTATTTTATTTCTTGCATTTTCTCTCTTTACCATAATTAATATTAGAATTAATTTATATTTAATGCAATCTAAATATTATATTTTTATTATATGTATCATGAATAATGATGTGGTGCATGGGTTCATACAAGAATTTCTCATAAAATTGACTGACTCATGCTTAATAAAAAAAATTAATACTTTTAAATTCAGATATCAAAATAATAATGGCCATGCAATGGATTGGCGGTAGGTCAATTCATAACTAACTATTTTAAATATATCTAATAATCATGAGAATGAAATATCACATATAAAAAACTTGGATATTATACATATTCAAAGCAATTGGTTATGATCATTCAAAACAAAAGATGTAGATATCAATTTTGATTTAATAAATTTATATCTTAATTCAAAATCATTTAAAGATACATAGAATAATTATGAGGGGAAAAACCTTCAAAATATGATATTTGCTTGGACTCTCCTCACAATGTTCTATCAAGTAGTCTTTGAGTGCAATTGACATTGTCCTATTGATGAAGAATTGTTGCATTCGAAAAAATGCAATGCGAACGGCACGTGAGTGAAGGTCTTGACCTTTGTAATGGGAATCGAACAGAATAAGGAATCACCACCGAGATTTTGAGGTAAATCTTGAGAAATCGAAAATATGGAGGATAAGGATGGTTTGCGAAAATAGAAACTAGATTTGGGAGTCGATTAAGTATGGAGAAAATGTTAGGCACCCTACAACACTTATTTGTTAGAACGGTTATCTAAAGTTTTTTGTGCTATATTAATATGATTTTAAAATTATTTTAATTATCCCTTTTATATTCACGTGTTTGATATAAAAATAATAAGAATTAAGTGAGAAATATTTATTAATTTACGAGAGAGGACTTGACTCAGAATCTAACTCTGAGGCCTACGTACCCTGTGATGGGAATCAAAATTCATGCAATTCGGACTTGAAAATTATTGGTGAAAATATTTTTTTGAAGAGATATTAATTAGAAATAACTTACAATTTTGCAAATAAAACAATTTCTGAAATTTTGATATGTTTTTTTTAAATGGCAAAAAGTAATTTAATTTTAATTATTTTCTTAATTTTTGAATATTTTGGAATAAAGAAAAGAAAAGAGTTTAAAAATTATTTTTTTTAATTTATGATTGGGAATTTAATTGTAGTACTTGTAGAACCTTATTGGTTCATACGGTAATGTAATTGCTCTAAATATCTGCAGAAATTCTAAAATTTCACACGATAAAAGAGTTTATCAACTTAATTTATTTATATTTTTAAATGCTAGTAACAATTTATTTAAGCATGTGTGTACATGTTTTTAAAGAGTCTTAATCATCATACTTGCAAAGCCTTATTAGCTTATACAGTAATATGATTATCCTAAATATTTGTGGAGATTCCAAAATCTTACACGATAAAGGAATTAAATTTGTTTATATACGTCTTTAATTTGATTAATTTAATATATAATTTACATATATATTTTAAAAAACTTAATCATTATATCTGCAGAGTCTTATTGACTCATAAGATAATATAATTATCTTAGAAGTCTACGGAGATTTAAAAATCTCATATGACTAAAAGATATAATTGATAAATATGATTATAATTTAAATACATTAATTTGATTAATTAATTTTTCTAAATTGTGTATTATATCATTATTTACAAAAATTATTTATTTATTATAAAAATTTAGAATCATTATATCTGCAAGGACTTATTATCCCACACGATGAGGTGACTAATTTAAGTCTCTACGAAAATTCTTGAAATGTTACATGAGACTTAAATAAATTATTAATTTAGATTATAAAAAAAGAGTTAATTTTAATGGAGGGCCTTTAGAACCCATATTAACATATAAGGTTTGCTCTCATATCTGCAAAACCTTATTGATTTACACGATATGAGATTATCTTAAATATCTACAAAGATTCAAAATTTTACACAATAAAAGGATTAAATTTATTCACTTTAAATATATTTTAATGCGCAATTATATAACGCATATTTTTAAATATAAAAATCTTAATTGCTATACCTATGAAGCTTTATTGACTCACATGATAGTACAATCATCTTAAAGGTCTACGGAGTTTTAAAAATTTCACATAATCAAAAGATCTAATTAGAAAATGTGATTATAATTCAAATTTATTAATTTAATTAATAAATTATAAAAATATTTATTATTTTATTTACAAATTTGTTTATTTATTTACCATAAAAATTGTGAATCACGATATCTGCGAGGATTTATTATCCTACATGACAATATAATTAATTTTAGTCTTTATGAAGATTCTTGAAATTTCACATGAGACTTAAATATTCTTTATAAAAAAATTAATTTTAATAATGGGCTTTCGAAACTCATATAAATACCTACAAGATTAATCCCCATACTTGCAAAATTTTATTGATTTACACAGTATGAAATTATTCTAAATGTCTGCGGAGATTTTTAAAATCTCATATGAAAAATAGATAATCAAAATATTTGCATTTGTAGTTGGCGTATAATATTGTGGTTAGCTAAACAATTCATGCAATAAAGGCAATGAAAAGAATAGAAAAATAAACTATTTTGACAATTTACTATTCTTTTGACTTGAGGGTATATTCTAAAAAAATTCAGATTTAGCATAAACTTTTAAAAAGATTATAAGCATGATAGACGCAGCTTCAAACCACAATCATCCCATAAAATTATCAACAATATTCTCACAAGCTCTCTCTCTCTCTCTCTCTTTTTATTTTGTCAAATACCTCTCAGATATGTTCTAAATTCTATACAAAAATATTTAATTCCTGAATGTTTTAATGCCTAAACATACATCTGAATTAGTCCACACTCATAATATCTACCAATATATATATATATATATATATGTTCATCAATGAATCCAGATCAAGGGAGATGATATGATTTAAATATTACCTGAGCAAATACACATTTTTCTTCCTTTCAAGACAATGCTTTCATCACCTTGACTTCAAGTTTTGAACATGTCTCTGGTTCTGAAGGGAGGAGCAGGGGAAGAAGAGAACATCTTTGTTGCTTGCAAAACATCCCAAACTCGTGTGAGTGTGCATGCATGCAACTGTTTATGCATTTTTTTTCTTCTCACTCTCTTGTTCATAGTTTCCAATCTCTATTTTTTCTTTGTATTCTCCTCCAGTCTCTCTCTCTCATTTTTTTCCTTTCTCCATGCTTTCTCTCGTTCAGCTTCTCTCTCCGTGCTCTCTCACTCTCCCTCTCTATCTCTCTCAAACCTCTCCTCCCTCTATGCTCTCTCGTTCACTTGGTCTCTGTTTTTTTCTCTCAGACTCTCTCTTCTCCATCCTCTCTTCTATTTTTTTGTGCTCTATTTTTCTACATTTTTCATCCAGCTGTGTTCTCTTCTCTTCATCTCTGTCTCTCCTTATTTTTTTTTCTCATCTTCCTCTATCCTTTTCAGCTACCCTTCTTTTAGTTTTTCTTCCTCTCCTTTTCTACTGTCGTCAAGTTTTTTTTTGCCCCCCTCCATGCTCTGTTTTTTTTTGATTTCTCCCATGTCTTCCTCTTCATCCTCTTTTTCTAGTTTTTCTTCCCTCTTTTATGCTCTGCTTTTTCATTTTCATGTGGCTGTGTGTTTTGCCTTTTTCTACATTTTCTGTGCTCATTTTTATCTAGCATGTGAGTATTGTGTTTTTGCTTTGTTTTTCTCACTTTTTCCTTGCTATTCCATCTGGTTTCTCTTGCTTCTTCTGCGCTTGGCTGAAAAAGTATGTGTGTACGTGTTCTAATTGCTGTGCTTCGTGTGTTTTGATGCTGCATGTATCTGTTTCTTTTTTTCTTTTCAGCCATTCTTTAATGCCTTTTTTATTAATTAGATTAAGGGAGAGAAAGAAAAGTCTAATTTTAAAACATATATTTTTAAATGAAAAACAAAAGATTTAAGGAGAGAAATTTAAAAATAGTTAAGTCTAAAAAAAATTGATTTCCAATATCTTTAAATGGTTGGGATAATTTGGGAGAGATTTTAAAAAAAATTAAGCAAGATTTTTTGAGTTTTTTAAATTTTTTTTTGAAAATATAATCCTAAAAAAGAATTAAATTTTATTTTTATATTTTTTATATTTTTAATTATTTATTATTAAATTTAAAAAATATCCGAATAAAATACGGTGTTCACAAGAATCACCGTTATCCTATGATGCATTATGAAAAGATATAGATCAATGCACAAAATTTGATTTGTCAGATAATATTTTGATGATCATTTTTTTAAAAAAATTAAGAAGAAGGTTTATGCTTTATTTTTTTTACCATATTTTCTAGTTTAACATGTTACCAAGCCATAGGTCAACTTGCTTCTAAGTTTTCTCACACAAATGGATGGGAAAATCGCAATGCAGACGTCAACAGTACTTTTTTTAAAAGGAAAAACACAAATTTTTAGTCTTTATAATTTTATCAAATTTTATTTTTAATTTTTATAATTTTTTAATATTTTCAATCCTTATAGTTTCAAAAAGCTTGAGTGACTTTTATTTTCAAGTTCACATAATTTTCATTTTTTTAGTGATTTTAATCCCTATAAGAATTGAAAATATTGAAAAAAAAAAACTACAGGGAACTAACAACAAAACTTGATAAAACTATAGGAATTAAAGATTATATTTTTTTCCTTTTTAAACTAAAAAAAAGATTGAGAAATTTTGATTTTACGCTACAAGATTTGGGGACTAGAATAAAAATAAGTTTGTGTATAAAATGACAAAAATATTCTTGCTCTATTTTTTTTTTAAAAGTCCACCTCCCACAGCTTCTAATGTTGGCCATAGGACCATCGTCAGTGCTCGTCAAAAACTCACCATTATTGGTGAGGTCACCAGCAATTGGCAGCCATCCCATCACTGATAGTTGCTAGAGCTCTTGTGCCAGCAATCATTTAAATCCTCAAAATGACATAGGGTTTTGGACTCATGACCTCTCAGCTCACAAAAAAGAATAATGATCATTAAGGCACCAAACCAGTTTCATCATAAAATACAAAAATGCTATAAGTAATAAATTTAGTTTTTAAATTATTTTCTTGTTATAATATAAAGTGGACTCATTAAATCCTTGACTCAACTTGTTATTTTATTAAATTTACTTGTTAATCAATCAAGGTTAGTTGCAACCTGGGAGATATGAAAATTCAAGGATTTGATATGTTCACTTTGTAAATTGATAATTAAATTTTGGTGAAATAATTAACATGTTCACATAGTTCTGTTTGGGTTTTCAAGTCTCCTGCAAATCACCTTTCTACATTAACAAGTAAAAGTTAATAAAATGACATGTTAGGGTTTTAACAAGTCTTTTGCAAGTTCAAATATGTTAACAAGTGACTCTTGTAAATTATTTTCAATTGAACATGGCATATTAACAAGTAGAGTTAATAAAATGATAAGTTGTGTTAAGGGTTCAATAAGTCCATTGTATGTTATAACAGGCAAGTGGTTTGAAAACTAAGTTTATTACCTAAGTAAACATATCTTTTTTCTAACATTTAGTGTTAGATATGGTAACACACTTAAAGAGAAGGTGAACTGGGTGTGAATCAAATTTTTGATTCTTTTGAAACTTTTTCAGCAAAACAATGTGTAAGAAATTTTTTGAGTAAATTTAAATTCTAAATTTTGTTTATAAGAATGTTAAAATAATTATTGCAAGCTCAATAAATGTGAGAATGATTAAAAACAATTTCTAATTGGAAGTTAAAGCATAAACTATAATTGCTAGAAATATAAAGAGTTGAGGTGAGAAAGAGTGCAAACTGTGATTTATCCTGATTTACATTTAGTCTCTAGAAAAACCAATTGAGATTTCTCCATTATAATCCACAAGTTTGAATCTAGCACTTTTGATCCAAGCACTTGTGAGCCATTACAATCACTTATTACACCAGTGGGCTTTTTCTCTTAAGAGGGTAACCTCTCTTGATTACAAGAAAAAGCTCTTCCTAACAATTTTGAGTATGTAAATCACTCAACTGAAACTCTCTTTAAGAGCAATAATGAGTACAATGAAGTTTTAATATTCAAATGATGAAGATAAGGAAGATATTGGCTCAAAAATAATGTTTTTCATATGACAATAGTATGAAGAGCTTAAATCTTATAGCCTAATGATTTTTGGGCTTAATCTTTTATTAAAATAAGTTTGAAGTGTTATATTTATAGCTCAAGGAGTGAGATAGTTATTAGAGACACAATATAGCCGTTAGAGATGAGTAGGAGTGAAGCAAAGGTGAAAAAGAACTTTTTCCATGAAATGCATTAATGCACTGTCATAGGCCAAATCAAGTGTGAATTAGAACATATCATGTTTGGAATGGAAATAAGACAAAAGGTTTTGATTCACTTTAGCCAATTCAAGCTTGTTTTGAAAGGCAGAAGCACCTAGCTTCTTTGAGTGACAAAACATACATAGGTACACTTAATGTTCAAGCGTGAAATAGAATACATAAGCACCTAGCTTTTTTGTGTGACAAAACATGCTTAACCTACTCTTTGAAACAAGCTTGATTTGGCTTGTTTAGTTCTAAGGCTTTTTAAGTTAGACTTGAACACTTCTAAGGAAAACTCCATTTTAAGTGTGAATTGTCTAGATTCAAGCGTGAAATATCATTATGATAAACTTCAAGCTGACACTATGGACAATTCAAGTATGGTTATAAGGTTCACCCAAGCATGAATCAGAACATAGAAGCATTTTTAAGACACTTTCCCATACAAGATGCCAAGACACACATATGCCGCTCTCTAGCTCAAGCATAAAATGACTCATAGTGTAGTTTTTAACTTATGAGGTCTAATTCAATCGAGTTTCTTTATAGTTCAAGCTTGAATTGGGTCCACTAAATCCTATCATGCAAAAAAGGTAACCAAAATACATGTGGCACTTGCCACATCAAGCGTGAATTGGACAAATAAATATAGATGCATTCTAAAAGTTTGACATTTAAGTTTAAGGGACTTATGAGCCTAAGGTTGATTTTATTATGATGCATTTTTACCATTTTAAAATGTGTGATATCTCTCATTAGTTTCATAATTGAATCTAAGAGAAAAATGAAATAAAATAAATTCATAAATCTAAGTCTTCTCTTGATCTTCAAGCTTTTGGAGGTTTTGTCATTTTGATTATGTTTATAATTTGCACAAGTAACAAACTTCTTTCTTTTAGTTTTATTATTATCAAAATACATAGTTCAACATTCAGTTGTTAGTTTACAAAGGAAGACTTATCAAATCCTTGAAGTCTTAAACATCTCATTTTGCATTTGACCTCAAAAATTAAGAAGTAAAGTTGATAAAATGACAAGTATAGTTAAGATTTTAATAAGTTCATTTCATATTTATAAATTGGAAGGTTTGAAAATTCATAATGAACCTATGTAAATATATTATTTCACTTACATTTAATTGCCGGTTTACATAGGGAACTTATCAAATCCTTGAATTTTCATATCTCCTATTTTGTAACTTGCCATGACAAATTAATAAGTAAAGTTAATAAAAAGACAAGTAGAGTTAAAGGTTAAGTGAGCTTATGTTATGTTGTAACAAGCAAGTATTTTAGAGTTTATTACATGTATTTTTTTTTTTCATCATACAACTAAAGTGTTTGGCAGCTTCATAGTCATCACTACCCTTTATATGAGCCAATGGATCATGGGTTCAAACTTCCTGATCACCTTGAGAATTTATCTGACCGTTAGAGCTCTGATTGTCAATCTCTAACAATTGGTGCCAACGGATGGTGCTTGGTGACTATGGGAGTTAGACATTTTTTTTTTAAAAAAAAAGAGCAACTGTATTTTTTTTTTTTGCAATGGAAGGTTTTTGAATGTAAGTGCAGAGCATGAAAGAAAATTGAAGATCATGAAAGAAAGATGGAGATGGATGAAGCCTCTTGAAGACTCTTGAACTTGAAGGTTAGAGGTGAAGAAATTTGAGAATGCGTGAAGAAGGGTGGAAGAAAGTTGCAGCAAGGTGTAAATATCTTCCCTCATCCATTTTTGAAGAAGTTGAAGATGTAACAGAAGATTGTTGAAGATATGTGTACATCATGGAAAGAAATTGAAGATCATGGAATGTTGAAGACGAATGAAACTTTTGAAAACTCTTGAAGGTAATCCATTGAAGACTATTGTAGATTATTGTAGAATTATAGAAGAATGTTGAAGACAAATGAAGCTTCCTGCTCAAGATTAGCCTCTTGCAGAGACTAACATTATTGTAAAATTGTGGATAAAGTTGTAGCAAGGTGTAGATTTTCCCTCTTACCTATATTTAACAATCATCCAATATTGTATTTTTAAAATCTTTAAAAATTGACGAGGGAAACATTTACACTTCGTTTGCGACTTTCTTACACCATTCTTCACGTATCTTGATATATCTTCAATGCCGAATCTTCAGAAGGCTTCAACACTCATCCACCTTCAAATTTCAGAATCTCGGTTAAGGACTAGGAAAGATATTTAATTTCAAATGGGTCTAAAAGCATTTTAACATTTCAATTCAATTCAGGAAAGAAAAGTTAAAGGAATTTTGATTATAAAAAACTAAAATGCCTTTCAACTGTCATGCAAATCACTAGTTGTTAATTTTATTACTCTACTTGTTAATTTATGAATATGAGTTGCAAATTAAATGAGTTAACATATAAATAATTATATAAGACTTAATATTAATTTTTCAATCATAATTAGCAACATCAGTTATTAAATTGCCAGTAATTTACAAAATACAAGACCTGTCAGTAATTTACAATTGATGTTAGCAAATTAACAAGTAAAGTTAGCAAATTAACAACTAATGTTATTGATAATCTGACAAACGAATGTAATTTACAAGTGATATTAGTTAATTAATAAATACAGTAAGAAAATTAACAATTATTAATTCTACATAACATATGTAGGGCGTTTTGATCTTTTTACTGTCAATTTTTTTTGACTTTTTTCTTCTATACTGAACTAAAATTTTAAAATGTTTTTAGACCCATCAAAAATTAAATTTCTTCCCTAATCTTTAACCGAAATTCTCCCTTTCTTCTATGACTATTCAAATATTTTTTTGAATATATCATAGTTAGATTTGAATATTGACCAATGATTTTTAGAATAGGCAGTTAAATTATTTGAATTTGGAGTTGCCTATATAAGATACAGTTAAGTTACAAATAGTGATTTTTGTGATTTTCCTAAAATGTTTTCACCCTATTATGAATAATTGGTCGAATCCACATTCTTTCAAAATAAATGAAATGTTTTTCCTGAAAAAACAAACTTGGCAGCATAAGGCCATCGGCCTAGTGTGTTTTTTCCTTTAAACTTTTCATTCTATTATGAAAATTAACTAAGTAAATTTTTTGAAATAAAACGATATAATTTTCTTGAAATAAATCAAACTCAGCATCATCATGCTCTCAGATTCATTTTTCGCTTCTTTTTTCTCAAGTTACTTGAAAGGTATTTTTGTCCCTTCACTTCTAAAATATTGACAACAAAAAACCAAATATGTATGAAATGAATAAGACCTTAGGACTCTGTCCAATTATTTGAGCCTAAGGGTACTTCTCCCCAATTTTTCCTAAAAGGACGTGGTCTCTTTGTATTTTGCGCATTTTGAAAAATTTTGTTTTCACATCATACCAAGTATACTTAGATAAATTAATACTTCTTCTATCCCTAATTATAAGGTAACTACAAGAGAATTTTGTTATACCAAAATATAAAATAATTTTTTTTAAAAATAAAATTTTATTGATAATGCTGTTTCAATATTATCTTTCAAGTATGAAAAAAATTAAAATAATATTATAATGTAATGATTAAACATCAATAGAATTTTGAAATTTTATAGGTTTGTTTTGAATTTTTTTAAAGTATTATTATTGAGTTTTATTGATATGCATAATCTAATTTCAGATTATTTCATAATTTAGAATGGAGAGATTATTTTCTCGTTCATTTACAATTGTTATTCAAAATTTATTTTCATTTATCTATACTTTTAAAAGTCTAATATTAGTTGTTATTTTTAAGTATACTCTTTTTCTCACTAATTTTAAAAATTCATAATAACACTAATTATTGAAATAAAAAAGGTATACTAGGAAAGCCAAAAAAATCAGATGCAACAATTATATTTTTTAATAAGTGAATCACAATCTTAAACTATAAAGATAATTTGATTGGATTTTACAAAAAAAAAAAGATAATTTCTCATGACATGAAAAACAAACATTCTTACATTATAATCATGTCTCAAACATAATTTTTTTTTTAAATAATGTTTCAAACATAATTGTTTTAATAAAATACTCATGAATAATAAAAAAATATAAAATATTAAATCATACGGAAGAAAGATCTGAAAGGATAAATAAAAAAGCAAAAGAAAAGAGAAAAGCATCTATCGTTGCTGTGTGACTTTAAAGATCGAAGGTGGCGGAACTAGGTGAGAACAATTTGACAATAATAATAATAATAATTATAATCATTATTAAACATATTAAATATAAGAAATTTTTTCACTTGCAGCTATAGTAAAAATATGACTAGGCCATTAAGTTTTAAATTTTTTAACCTTTTACTTTCTTAATATTAATTATAGATTAATCAATAAAAGTTGATTAAGAATTTGACCAAAAACACATAAGGTTGTTGAATTAAATTCTTTTGTCAATATAAAAATTTTATTAATAAACGATCTTGTTACAAGTATAATTGGACTTGAAAGCGTATCTTAGCCTTATAAATTGCCGAAATCCACCTCAATTTGTTATTCTAACTAATTTTTTTGGTTGGTTAATTAGAATTACTCATAAAGAAGTTTATCAGGAATTAAAAAAAAAAAAGAACTACTTATAAAGAAGAGGAGAGGGAGTACAAAGTCCAAATTGCAAGATTACTTCGCTCAACTTCCTACGGTGAAGATCGTTGCTTATAGGTTGATTTAACCACCAACGTCAGGTAGCCATAGAAAAAAGAAAAAAAGAAAAAAAGGGCTGTGGATAAAATAAATTAATAATTAATAATTAATTATTATTTACTCTCTTCAAAATAATAAATTATTATTACATGAAATTACATGTATTGATAAAATTTATTAAATATATTTTATAATTTTATTTTTGTAAAATATAAATATAAAATTTTAATAATATCTCTCATTTACTATTTTATTGTTAAAAAATATTAAAGAGAGATGATGATATAATGTAAAAAAAATACTAAAAAAATTATTACTAAAATTTTATTTTTATTAAAATATTTTATATTTTGAAAAATTAAATTTTTTTAAAAGTAGTTTATAATTTAAAATGAAGAGAGGATTTTAAAAATTTATATTAATTTATTAATGATTATGATTAATATTAAAAGAACAGAAAGAGTCATACTAGAGTTACCATATTCTTTGAAATTTCGAGGCATCGTCTTCGTCTCCTTAATTGTTAATCTTTCTCGCATCCTTTCTTTGCTTCTTCCAGTCTCCCCCACCCCCCCCTCCTCTCCCTCTCTCTCTCTCTCTCTCACACACAGTCTCTTGACTTCCACACTGAACGATTTCTTCTGTTTAGGGTTTCGGCTTCGTTTATCTATGCCATGAAGAAAGCCTATCGACCCATTCACCAGCCGGGTTTCCCGCGAAACCCGGAAGTCCATCGAAATTTTCACCCTCCCTCCTATTGCCGTCCCCGTGGGAAACCAGAATTTCGCCCCAATCAACGCCTGGACCGTCCACCGGAAAACTCTACTCATGCCCGGCGACCTAATTTCGTTGTTCAGCTCCGCGCTGGCCGTCGAGATTTCGTCAGGGCGGATGTGGAGGCCTTGATCGCAAAATGCAAGTCCAAGCCCGAAAGTTTCAGTGTTTTCCCTGGTGATCATGTTGCTGCTCGCCTTAATTTTTGCCAGTGGTGCGACGCGCTCGAGGCCTTTGTTTGCTTTTGGGAGTGTTGCTTCAATGAAGTTCACGCCTTTATGCCGGAGCTCATATCGCATGTTCTCGTA
The DNA here is from genome assembly GCF_029017545.1 of Prosopis cineraria. Lineage (NCBI taxonomy): Eukaryota > Viridiplantae > Streptophyta > Magnoliopsida > Fabales > Fabaceae > Prosopis > Prosopis cineraria. The sequence goes on along the minus strand of NW_026555335.1, from coordinate 34,335,470 downwards.
CCTTCCGACATGGACGAACTGCGTGATCGACTTCGGGTCCTTTTCGCTAGTCATGTGAAGGGCTTAATGGAAGGCAAGGAAGTCAAGAGATGGCGTGAGGAAAGTCAGCGGGCCTCGAAGGAACTTTCCCAATTAACGTATTTACTCAAGAGGCCGAAATCGTTCGGCTTGTTGGATGAGCTCCAACAAAAGAAAAAAGGGCTGGATGCAGAGAAAAAGTTAATTGAAATGAGAATAAAGGAGTTTCAGTCCGCCATGGAGTGTATATTGCGGTATCTTGAGGACAGGAAAGTGAATGAGGTTGGTATCTCTGTTTTCGGAAAATTGAAGTTCGATGAAACTTCGGATTGGAAGCGTATATATAGGATGATAATGCGGGAGCGTCGCAGACTTGGGGAGGGATTACCCATTTATGCTTACCGGAGTGATATTCTACAGCAAATACATTCTCAACAGGTACCTTGTATGTAAATTAGAAAATATCGTTTTCTCTTTTCTTTTAAATTTTGGTCAGTGGCTCGCTTTATCCAGCTTTGATTCTGAGTATGCTTGATGCGAATGCTTGAAGATCTTATCTCTACGGAGAGGCGTCCTTTCATGCTTTCACTGTAACTTGAAATTTGGGTTTTAAATTTGATCCCACCTTATTTATTGTTGACTGAAGAGGATTGTCATGTAGGAGCGTGAGTCCAACGGATTTATGGGGGGAAATAGTGGAGCTCTGATCTTATCAGTCCGGCTATTTAGGAATTGGTTCTCCTTCTAAATAAGAAATCATAATTTTTTCATGTATTTAATTAATGGAGAGCCAAAGCAATGTGGAAATAGTTATTTCTTTTCACTATAATGAAAACAAGAGGATGCTATGATGTTGAGCTGAAGGGTAAGTGGTTCAAAAGTTTTATTGCAGACAGCAGATATTGTGAGAGAATGACGCATTTTGGGCTAATGCAAAGAGATACTTCAATATTGGCTTTTGCTCTTTTCTTTTTGTCCAGGATTATGTAATATTGATTTGTGTCAAAAAATCATTTTTTATAATTATTTAATATAGCATCTAGCTTCTGGCGCTATTTAGATGTTTTTTTCTTTGATTTGATTGTTCTTCTAAGTAGTATACATGCACACAGGTAATGGTCTTAGTTGGAGAGACCGGTTCTGGTAAGAGTACACAGTTGGTGCAGTTTCTTGCTGATTCAAGCATCATCGGTGCTAATGAATCCATTATATGCACTCAGCCACGAAAGATTGCTGCCAGGTCATTGGCACTGAGGGTCCAGGAAGAAAGTAATGGATGCTATGAAAACAACTCGATCAAGTTTTATCCTACATTTTCATCCTCAAATGAGTTTAATTGTGGAATAGTATTCATGACAGACAACTGTCTATTGCAGCAGTACATGAAAGATGATAATTTGTCTGGGATCTCATGCCTTATAATTGATGAGGCTCATGAAAGGAGCCTAAATACAGATCTACTGTTGGCATTGATAAAGAGTTTGCTTTGTAGGAGGGAAGAAATGCGGCTTATCATTATGTCTGCTACAGCTGATGCAAAGCAGCTTTCTGATTACTTTTGTGGCTGTGGAATATTTCATGTTGTAGGGAGAAACTTTCCAGTTGAAGTGAGATATGTTCCTTCGGCCTATGTGGGACAGTCTGGTCCTGCCATTGTTGCATCATATGTTTCTGATGTAGTGAGAATGGCAACTGAAGTTCACAGAACAGAGAAAGAGGGAACAATTCTTGCGTTTTTGACCTCACAGATGGAGGTAGAATGGGCTTGTGAAAAGTTTGAAGCTCTCTCTGCTGTAGCTTTGCCCTTGCATGGCAAGCTTTCACCTGAGGAGCAGCTATGTGTTTTCCAGAACATTCCTGGAAAAAGAAAGGTGATATTTGCAACTAATCTTGCAGAGACATCACTTACAATTCCTGGTGTCAAGTATGTCATAGATCCTGGGTTTGTTAAAGATAGTCGATATGAACCTGGCAGTGGAATGAATGTACTTAAAGTTTGCTGGATCAGCCAAAGCTCTGCTGATCAACGGGCTGGTCGTGCTGGGAGGACTGAGCCTGGTAGGTGTTATAGACTCTACTCAGAATTTGATTATAATTCTATGGCACCAAATCAGGAACCTGAGATCCGACGAGTTCATCTTGGTGTGGCAGTGTTGAGGATACTTGCCTTGGGAGTGAAGAACGTGCAGGATTTTGATTATGTTGATGCTCCAAGTCCTAGTTCTATTGATATGGCAATTAGGAATCTAATTCAATTAGGAGCAATTAGATTGAACAATAATAATTATGAATTAACTGAAGAAGGTAGGTACTTGGTAAAGATGGGTGTTGAGCCCAGGCTTGGTAATCTTATTCTTGGCTGTTACAAGTATGGTTTGGTAAAGGAAGGTCTTACTCTTGCAGCAGTGATGGCCAATGCCAGTAGCATCTTTTGCAGAGTAGGAAATGAAGGCGATAAACAGAGATCTGATTGCCTTAAAGTGCAATTTTGCCATTGTGATGGTGACCTGTTTACTCTTCTGTCTGTGTACAAGGAATGGGAAGCTTTGCCCCAAGAGAGGAAAAACAAATGGTGTTGGGAAAACAGTATTAATGCCAAGTCCATGAGGAGATGCCAAGACACTATTAAGGATTTGGAATCTTGCCTTGAGTATGAACTTGATGTTGTTACTCCTAGTTACTGGCGTTGGGATCCTTACAACTCTTCTGATTGTGATAAGTATCTAAAGATGGCTATACTGTCCTCACTCTCTGAGAATGTAGCCATGTACTCTGGATGCCATCAACTTGGTTATAAAGTGGCATTAACTGGGCAGCTTGTTCAACTTCATCCATCTTGTTCGTTGCTGGTATTCACTGAGAAACCTAGCTGGGTTGTTTTTGGTGAGATACTGTCTGCTTCCACTCAATATTTGGTCTGTGTGAATGCTTTTGACGTTGAATCATTGTGTACCCTTGACCCTCCTCCATTGTTTGATGTATTTGAGATGGAAAGAAAGAAGTTGCAAATGAAGATGTGGGCTGGTCTTGGCTGTATTCTGCTCAAGAGATTTTGTGGGAAAGGAAATTGTAATCTGCTTGGTCTTGTGTCACGCATAAGAACAGCTTGCAAGGATGAACGTATCTTCATTGAAGTTAATGTTGACCTGAATGAAATTCAGCTATATGCCTCCCCACGTGACATGGAATTGGCCATTGCAATGGTTAATGAAGTTCTGGAATATGAGAGAAAATGGCTGCGTGCTGAATGCTTGGAGAAATGGTTGTATCGTGGGTCTGGGGTCTCATCTCCAGTAGCTCTGTTTGGATCTGGTGCTGAGATAAAGCATTTGGAAGTTGAAAACAGGTGCTTGAGTGTTGATGTATGTCATCCTAATATAAGTTCAATTAATGATAAGGAGCTTTTGATGTTTCTTGAAAAGAATTCCTCAAGTTGTATCTGTGCTGTGCACAAGTTTACGAGTGTAGCACAGGATGTTGAAGACAGAGAGAAGTGGGGCAGGATATCATTTCTCTCCCCTGATGCGGCCAAAAAGGCTGCTGATCTTGATGGAGTGGAGTTTCATGGCTTATCCTTGAAAATAGTTCATTCACAGGCAGCTAGTGGAGGGGATAGAGCATTTTCTTTCCCTGCTGTTAAAGCTAAATTATGTTGGCCTCGCAGACTTAGCAAGGGATTTGGTATTCTTAGATGTGAAATAAAGGATGTTACTTCAATCTTAATAGATTTCCGTGGCCTTGTGATAGGAGGGAGGGCTGTTCGATGTGAAGTTGGCAGAAGGAGCCTGGATAGTATTGTGATAGGTGGACTTCATAAGGAACTCTCAGAACCTGAAATTTTAGATGTACTGAGAACTGCTACCAGTAGGAGGATTGTGGATTTTTTCTTGGTGAGAGGAGATGCTGTTGAGAATCCCCCATGCAATGTCTGTGAGGAGGCGCTCTTAAAAGAAATTTCTCCCTTTATGCCTAAAAGGCACCCCCACACTTCTCCTTGCCATGTTCAGGTGTATTCACCTGAGCCAAAGGATGCCTTCATGAGAGCTTTGATCACTTTTGATGGAAGATTACATTTGGAGGCAGCAAAGGCTTTGGAGCAAATTGAAGGAAAAGTTTTGCCTGGATGTCATTCTTGGCAGAAGATAATGTGCCAGCAGTTGTTTCATAGCTCCTTGATATTCCCTTTACCTGTTTATCGTGTGATTAAGGAACCACTGGATAAGTTACTTGCTAGCTTCAGCTGTAAAGAGGGTACTTTATCACTTATATCTTCTTTTTTGTTTTTAGTTTTTTTTTTTCCTTTTAAATTTCATATATCCGCAATCCCTGGTTTACTTTTTTGATGTGAAGATTTATATTCTGATTATATCTTATGCTTATTCTTACAATTTTTCTTCTTCAATGTTATTCCCAAAATCTGATAACCATTTTTGTTCTAGTTATTGTGCTGACATGCGCTTGGGAATTTTGGGGGAAAAAAAAAGAAAGAACTATGGGCCCTTCTGCTCTCGTATTTTTCTTCTGAATAGTTTGTGCAACCCGAAGTTATGTTTGCAAAAGCTTTTATTAATTCCACTTCATTTCCAATAACCAAGTTTCATGAGATTCTAATGTGAGACAGGTTGTTGCATATGGTTGATAAAATAATAGCAAAACAAAATGGAAATTGTATCAAGACAAAATTAAAGTACACTCTTGCAGTTTTATTTTCACAAGACTCACATGGATTGTTAGAAGCCTGTCTACACAGTGAAATTATTTAAATCTGCTGCACATTTATGTATATTTCTTACCGTAATATGAGTGCTAACATGAACATTTATGATTAAAGGTCTGAAGTGCGAGCTAGAAATGACTGCTAATGGTTCCTACCGTATCAAAATAACAGCTAATGCCACAAAGACAGTAGCAGAGGTTAGGAGACCTCTTGAAGAACTTACTCGGGGAAAAACCATTGTCCACATGAGTCTATCCCCTCCGGTTCTACAACTGCTATTGTCCAGGGATGGCATTAATCTTAAAAGCTCGGTGCAGCAAGAGACAGAAACATGCATTCTTTTTGATCGGCACAACCTGACTTTGCGGGTATTTGGCTCTCCAGAAAAGGTTGATTTGGCCCAGCAGAAGCTAATTCAGTCTTTACTCACTCTCCATGAAAGCATGCAGTTAAAAGTCCACCTCCGAGGGAGAGATTTACCTCCTGATCTGATGAAGCAAGTGGTTAAGAGTTTTGGGCCAGATCTCCATGGGCTGAAAGAGAAGATACCAGAGGCAGACTTTACTCTCAACACACGTCACCAGATAATCTATCTTCGTGGTAAAATGGAGTTGAAAACAAAAGTAGAGGAATTAATTCATGAGATTGCTAGTTCAAGTAGTCATTTGGCTGATAGGCTTGGGACTGGACTGGATTGCCCAATTTGCTTGTGTGAGGTGGAGGATGGTTTTCAGCTTGAAAACTGTGGTCATTTGTTCTGTCGGATGTGTCTAGTGGAGCAATGTGAATCTGCTATAAGAAACCAAGGTGATTTCCCGATATGCTGCACGCATGCAGGCTGTGGGGATCCCATTCTGCTTGTAGATTTGAAAGCTCTTTTATCTAACGAGAAGTTGGAGGAACTTTTTAGAGCCTCTCTGGGAGCTTTTGTGGCTTCTAGTGAGGGCAGATACAGGTTTTGCCCATCTCCTGATTGTCCCTCCATTTATCGAGTAGCTAGTCCTTCAGCGGCAGCCGGTGAGCCATTTGTTTGCGGAGCATGTTATGCAGAGACATGTACAAAGTGTCACTTGGAGTATCATCCTTACGTTTCATGTGAGAGATACAAGGGGTACAAGGAGGATCCAGACTTATCTCTCAAGGAGTGGTGCAAAGGGAAAGAACATGTCAAGGCCTGCCCTGCATGTAGCTATACAATTGAGAAGGTAGATGGCTGCAACCACATTGAGTGCAAGTGTGGGAAGCATGTCTGCTGGGTTTGCTTGGATTTCTTTGGAACTAGTGATGCTTGTTATAGCCATTTGAGAACTATACACATGGCCATCATATAAATAACTCTTTTCCTTCTCAATCTCCCTGCATAGCTAGTTTTAGTTATGTACATAATACGTAGATTGAAGTAATGTGTATAATTTTTTAGTCTTCTGTACAGCTTGTTTCAACACTCATTTGCATCTTCACGTTTAAAGAATGCTTTCCCCTTCTACGTTCCTACAATTTTTGCGCATTTGTGTGTTCCATTGTGATAAACTAGGTGATCTGCAAAGATTATCTGCATCTGCAACATCATTTTCATTGTACTGCATGATGGTAGAAGTGTATTGCGCTTAACAAGGGTCTAATTTGCTTTCTAATTGCTAGTTTAAGTAGAAGTTACCTCTGATTGGATTGCGTTTAGGAAAATATGGTGCTTTGCGTGTGTTGGCCATTCATTCTATCGCTTTCTTGAGTTCTCTATTTTCTCCCCCACCTTAGAAAACTAACACTACCAACCAGTAGCAGATATTTACACCCTGTACCGTACCAAAAAATATTTTTCCCCCCTTCTTTTGGGGACGTTAGTTTATTCTCGGTCAAAATTTCTCTGACCTCTATTTATATATCCTATGTAATTTTGGTCGGGTTGGGTACTGTAGCTCTACAATATTATATACCGTACCCAACTCTTTTTCCCTGAGTTTTTACTTGGTAAACAAGTTTGTAGGGTCATTGGTCAAAAAGAAAAAAAGAAACAAGTATGTGGGGTCCGCAGCTACAATTGAAAGAGATAGGCTTGAGACGTAGAGTGCTTTGAGGGTTGTGAAAACCACCAAACAAAAGCTTAGATCGACTAGTGTAAGATCGTCTTTAATTTAATCAGTGATATTAAGTTTGAGCTTTGAGGGTATAGCCAGCGTGATAAATCTCACAAGAGGGGTGTAGCAGGAGCTTCCTCCAATATAGGCCAACCTGGTCTCAGTTCGAATTAATCTGACCCTGCATTTGTGGGTTGAGATATCGGAAGCTATCAAATAAAAAAAAAAAAAAAGAAGAAGAAGAGGGTAGTGAAATCAGTAAATGTAAGATTTGAAGTAAGTAATGAACACGAGATCTAATGAATGCAAGATTTTATTTTATTTTTTCCCGCCAAAAAAGTACAAATTTCATTCACAAAAACTGTGAAAAGGTGTGCAATCCAGTGAAAAATTCTTATTGCTTGAAAAATAACAAATTATTAAAATAACTTCAAATTCTAATACACTGGACGTATAAGATAATAAAATTTAAAATAAAATACATTGTTTAAATTTTTTAATTATTAATAGGGATAATAAAATATAAAATATAACAAATTATCATATAGATTTTAATTTAATATTTTCTTGGTGAAACATTTTAAAATAAAATAATTATTATTTATATTTTCTTTTTTGGCCAAAATATTTATATTTTCAATACGTACATAAATAAGAAATTGCAAAATAAAAAAATTATTGTTTATATTTTTTGTAAGCACGGTGTCAAATTCAAAACTAAGGAACATTGTTATTTAATTTTGTATGTGAGGATAGCGCATCTGTAATAATTATTTTCATAATTTTAATGTACATGGGATAACAAATTCTAAAGTAATTTATGTGAGAATAAAAAATTGTTACTTATGGAATAAAATAAATTGTTTATTTTTGAATATAATTAGTTGTTGTTTACTTATGTCTTCTAAACAAAAAATATGCATAAGGTCAGGACAAAAATACAGTTATTTATACTTGAAAAATTTAAAAATATGGGAATTTATACTTTTATTGTCATAGTTATTTATTTATAATTACTTATACAATTATATTTTATATCTTTTAAATAGCGTTATTTGTTTAAAATTATTTTCTAAATATTCAATTTTAATAATTTCACCTTTATTTGGTTGGATTCCAAGATTATTAGATTGATTGGGAGTAACTTTTCTAAAAGAATTTTTGTCATTTACGCGAACTCAAACTCAAGATTCTATACTTAAGTAACAGTTATAGTGCCATTCATGTTGGTCATTTTAATTTTTTTTTTATATTTACTCAATTTATAATCAAGGGAGATTCACAAATAAATCCAACCATATAAGTAAATGACAAAAGAAGGTAACAAAATGGGGTAATTATTTTGAAATCTCTAAGGGTTTATCTTATATTAAATTTGTTTACGAAATGTCCATAATGTCCCCAAGATAAATAACTTCAAAATACAAAATGACTACTTTTATTAAGGAAGTAGCAATAGACCTACATATATCAAATTTTTTTTAGCTTCTTTAATAGATATATGTAGTATATATATCCTATGCCACATTCCATGTCTCATAGATATTAATCTTCCCAATGATTAATAATATTACTTTCTTATGTCATCCAGTGCTTTTTTGGGTAATTTTTTATTTATAATTTTCATGGGCCACTTAAAAAATAGCGCACATTTTTTTTTTTGGTAATTTTATTTGTGGCTACCTTATTTTTGAGAAAATATCACTCAAAGACCATTGATGGTATTTAACATCAATCAAGGATTAAAAATTTTGAAATATTATTGTAGGATTAAGAGATTGATTTGAAAATAATTTAGATTAAAAAAGACTATAATAACCTTGCTTTTCTTTTTTTAATTGATAAATACTCACTCATGAATTAACAAATACTCATTCACATTTAGTAAGAAGCCATTTGATAATTGTAAGTTTAAGAATTTGAAAGAACCTGATTGTGAGGAGGGATAAGTGTAGATCATATTTCAATAAGTATCTATTTATTAATTAACAAATGCTCATTCACATTTAATAAAAAGTTATTTACTAATTGACAAGTTCAAGAATCTAAAAGAACTTAGTTGTGGGAAGAGACAAATGTAAATCATATTTCAATAAATAGTTATTCATTAATTAATAAGTATCTATTTGCATTTAACAAAAAAACCATTTGTTAGTTGACAAATTTTTTTTAAAAAAGAGAAAAATAGGGGCATTATAACCTTTTCACATGTGAAATTATTTTCAAATCAAATATCTAATCTTATAATAATATTTTAAAATCTTTTAATCATTTGTTTGATATTAAATTACTTCAGTGGCGCTTAAATGATATTTGTCCTTATTTTTTTTTCATCCGAACTATCTTTTACCCTCACATTTTTTAGCTTTCTATGATAAATTTTTTATATAACAGGGGTGTATGCGCGCCTGTGTATGCTGCTCCCAACGTTCAAAATTTTGGGTCCATTACGGTAAGGGATTGATTAAGACAGTGTAGGAAATGATTACCTCTATGCATGATGTACATATACAATACGCAAATTGGATAAGATATGTACTCGATACATGTATATATGTTTTTAAAAAAATACATAAAAAGCATTAAAAATATAATTTTAATTCAAAAAAAATCCAAACTAATATACCTATATAATCCTTTATATTAATACCAAATAAAACATAACCATTAATTATAATTTTATTTTATTTATATCTAATTGTCTACTTCTTGACTAATAGTTTCTTGCTTACGATTTATGTCAAAAAATTACATTTATATGTTTTATAGCTAAGAATATATAATCTTTATGTTTTTAATATTTAAAACTTATTTTTTAAGGAAGGTTTAGTCTTTGACTTTAAAAGCAAGTCATAAAAAAATTGTCAAGAATTAAAAATAGTAATATCACAATATTTAACAAATCTTAATTCTTAAAAATAGCCTTAAAATATTGGCACAGAAGTATTGATTCACAATTTAAAAATATAAAAAATTTAAAAATAATATTCTAATACGTTATGCAAACATATTGTAGAAATACAAATGAATATTGATATCATAATGATACATGAGATAATTTAAAATATGGGCCATAGACTTCAATTTCTTAACAAGTATAAACTGAAATTAAGAAATGGAAGTAATCATTTCCTGCACTACTTTAGTCATCCGCTTGATAAAAATACTCATTTATTATTTTGAACTTGTCATTTATTTTCTTCGTTCAACATTTATGAAATAAAAGTAATTATTTATTACACTATTTTAATCACTTATTTAATGAAAGTAGTCATTTACTTTGAGGGTCATAACAATCATTTCAAAAAATAAATTAATGAGGTAAATAAAAAAATTTAAGGACTTTTAAAAAAATTTATTCAGGGTGCTCTTTTGTCATCAGAGTGATTTAATTGTAATTCTTCCTATAATTAAAAATATATTAATTTATTTAGAGCCAGTTGTACTTGATTCAAAGCTAATACGATTCTTTCAAAAAGAAACAGCAGCAGCAGCTAATACGATTTTTTATAGCGTTATATGGATGTACAATTCCCGATACCGTGCAAATAGAGCTCATCTGCAACATGGATGTGGAAAGACAAGAGAAGAGGATTTAAAAATTGTGGGTGCTTTCATGTTGATGAAACGGAAATGAAAAATATAACGCGGAAATGACTCCATAAAAGTCCATTGACTTGGATTGAATCTGTGGAAAAAGAGGCTCAAAATGGATGCTCCAAGTCCAATTATTGTCCGAGTCTCTCACGCAAGCAGAATTGAGCCATGAAAGCGACTGAAGAAACCCCCAAACCTCACTAACCTCCAACTTTTGTCTACAGTAGAAAACAAGCTTCCGACAAATTTCCACATGACCCCCTGATTTTTTTATTTTTTTATTCTGGTTAATGGGTTCATATTCATTTGTCTCCGTTCCTACAAAGTTCAAGTTTTCTCACTGATCTGCTCTTCTTCCTCTTCCTCGCTTTCTCTGTAACTGCCACATTCAACTGATACTTCCATGACTTGTGGACGAAAATGCAGTCCAATCCCTTCCCCTCTTCAGTCGCCGATGTTGCTTCCAGAGCCCGCTTCGCCATTTCTTTCCTCCAATATTCATAGCCTTGGTCAAATCCATCTTCTTCGAGTCGTGATGGCCGCCATAGCTTCCATACTTGGCATGCTTCTCCTTCTTTTCGTGGTGCTCAAATTTTTGGCAAGGTACTGTGCGAGGAGATATTACAATAGGAGAAGTAACTCACCGATATTGTTTGATATTCGCGGAGATTCTTCGTTTTCCGATGATGATGGAGCTCCAGTTATGCATCCGATCTGGTTCATCAACACCGTGGGTCTCCAGCAATCTGTCATAGATTCAATCGCAGTCTTCAAATACAGAAAAGACGATGGATTAGTGGAAGGAACAGAGTGTTCTGTATGTTTAGGCGAATTTCAAGAAGATGAGAGCCTCCGACTCTTACCCAAGTGCAGTCACGCTTTTCACGTTCAATGCATCGATACGTGGTTGAGATCGCGTAAGAATTGCCCCTTGTGTCGTGCTCCTATAGTTCGCGAAACTTCCGGAAGAGAGATAAGCGCCGTGATTGCGCCTGAACACAACGTCGCCAGCGAGATCCATGCAGAGAATTTGGATGGTTCTGGTGGGGTAGACGGTTCTCCTGTCGGAGAAGGCGAGAGCAGTCAATTGAGCCCTGAAGATGATGATTCTGGAATTGTGCCTGCTGAAGATGAACAAGATGGTGAAGTTTCAGATAAAAATTTGGGTCCTTCAGACAAGATGATGAATTGCCACAATGAGAGGGTGAGCAGGTCAGTTTCAGCACATTCTTATCCTTCTACCTTTGAAGCATCAACTCAGGAGCTTAATTCGTATTCTCTACGCTCCTTTTAAACACGACATGGAGTTTTAAAGATTGGACTCCTAAATCATTAATCATGGCCGAGTCTAAGGCAGAATTCTGAGCACAGAGCCAGAGCTCAGCTCTTACTCCTCTGTTAAAGTAGTGGTATGTATTGCTGATTCATCCACAGAATCTCTGAAAATCTGGGTCTTACCAGAAAGCACAATTGGTGGTTGGTCTTTCAAGATGCATGGAACTGCATAAAAAAGTAGTTGGGTGAATGTTAGTTTGTCCAACTTTTCCAGGTAGCTATACAAATTTATGGCAAATTACTGCTATTTATTTGTCTATATGTCTGTCTGTCTCTGTATTCCCTTAAGAACTCAGAAGAGATGTGTTTCAATTTTGCTTCATATTCTTAGAAGAGTCAAGAGACAGCCATTATATAGTAGAAAAGAAAATGCGGTAATTGCAGAATATATTTCTGTTCCCGTCTTCCCAGTTTATAGGCCAACTTGATAGGATGTCGCAATCTACTTAACGTGTCCAAGTAAGAGAGAAATTATGTCAAGCATTAAAACTAAAGCAACATGAAAAATTAGTTCTTTTTTCTTTTTCCCTTTTTTTCCAATGGGGATTTCACACCACCATTTCGTGGAAATATCACGCATATTATCAATTGGGGTACAATATTGATAATTAAAGCCATCTTTTAAAAATCAATATGTAGAGTCTCTTGACCACCTGGCCAACAGTGAAATAAACCAGAAAAAGAACAACCAAAAACCCAAAATACGAGAGAGGCAGACTCGTGAGTCCCAGGACGTCTCCAATGGGGGTGAATGGAAGTGCAATTCCAATAGTGGAAATCAAAACAGTGGAACAGAGAACAGGCCATGAAGCTACGTCCTGAATAAATGGAATTTTCTCCGTGCGTATCAAATGGATAATCAGAGTCTGCATCAGCAACCCCTCAACGAACCAAGCTGAATGGCAAAACTTTTGATCCGCATAAGCCTTGTAATAGAACCAAATAAACAAAAGAGCTCCAACATCACATAGTGTGCACACAGGATTATTCCACAATATGAACATCGGCAACCCTCTCTCTGACCATTTCTTTGGAGTTTTCACATAATCTTCCTCCATCTTGTCCCATGGAATAGCGATCTGTCCTACACTATACAGGAAATTCTGAGTAAGAAGCTGCCTTGAAGTCACAGGCTCAAATTTAAGCATCAAGGTCGCTACAAGCAGCGAAAGCACGCCTCCTAAGTTACCAATAACTGACGTTTTAATGTACTTCATTGTGTTTCCAAAAGTGAGTCTACCATGTTCTACACCTGCCACTAGAACATTAAGATCTTTCTCAAGCAATATAATATCTGCCATATCTTTGGCAATTGCTACACCTGAGTCCACTGAAATGCTGACATTGGCAGCATCAAGGGCTAGTGAATCGTTGATACCATCTCCCAAGAACCCAACAACGTGGTTTCCAACTGTCTGTAAGGACTGGACTATACGTAGTTTCTGAATTGGTGTGAGCCTAGCTAGGACTGTGGCTCTCTTAACAGTTTCATGGAAAGTTTCTTGGTCTAGTTGGTCTAGCTCAGGCCCCGTGATTACGTGGGTTGTTCTGATGCCTACTTCCCTGCATACCCTCATGGTTAAGGACAGTGAGTCACCTGTCAAAACTTTTGCTTTCACTCCCTTCTCTGCTAAGCGCCACAGTGCTTGCTCTGCTGAGTCCTTCGGAGGGTCATAGAACGTAATGACACCAAGGAACACCATGTCCGTTTCAACATTTTCTTTACTGCTCCTACTTCTGGTGCTTGTTTCACTGGTTTGCTGGAAAAAAAAAAAGATGGATAAAATGAAATTGTCACAGAGCTAGAAGTACAAAAGTGTATGTTGAATGATTAAGATAACAAACTAGCTTGCCAAAAAAAATGCCGAACTAGCTACAGCGATTTCAAATACTAGGATATTACTTGACTTTTACACCGTTATATTGTGTATATAACACCTGCTTATCTCAATATAAATCGTGTAACCCTTCTTTTAATTTTGGTTTATTCAAAATTATTCAAAATCCTTGAGAAGGAACCACAAGCAGCTGGTTGAATGGTAAGTGACTTAGTATTCCTTAAGCAAGGTATCAAGTATGAATATCGTGCATTGAAAAAAAATAGAAAAACATGTTGGAAGAGCTTCTACCAAATTAGGACCTGGCCTAACTCGACTCCAAATGAGTCAGTACTCAGTAGTATTGGATACTGATAATTTGTCCAAAAAAAAAAAAAAAAAGAAATTCTTGAGAAGGAAACAGAAATAGGAGGGAAAAAAAAAAGAAGACGCACCTTTTCTAGCTTTTTTATAGCTACTCCTATAATTCTTAGTCCTTCATTGCTCAATCCTTCCGCTAAGGATAAAATTCTGTTATAATCATCTGAAGAGAACTTGGAAACTTCATTGTTATTAAAATTCTCAATGAAAGAACAAACTCTCATGACTTCCTCCAATGCCCCTTTTGTTACCATAAACCTGCCAGATAACTGAGACTCTCTGTCTTCCATACGCGACTCTGTTTCTATGATGACAGATACTCGCCTGCGTATGAAATCAAAAGGAATCTCATCTATTTTCATCCATTTTGACGGCTGAAATCTGAATCCATTTGAATATACGAAGGCCAGAATGGCATCATCCAGAGGATACTTCTGATCTGTCTTAAAGTAAGAATTGAGGAATGCAAAGCGTAGAACTTTTTCTTGAGTTATCCCCTGGCAGTCAAGATGATTTACCATAATTGCACGGTTCATTGTCAGTGTACCTGTCTTGTCAATGCAAAGGATGTCCCTGTAACAAAACAATTAAGTACATATAAAAAAAAAAAGGGTTGCTATTGCAAACAAAATGAAACTGATGTAAACAAACTTACATTGATCCCATGTTGCGTATTGATGCTAAACTTTTGACTATACATCGGTCTCGAGCCATGGCGAGTGCTCCTTTTGCAAGGCAAGTGTTGATGATGAGGAGAAGCATTTGAGGAGTGAGGGCAGATGCCACAGAGATGGCAAAAATAATACTTGTGCTCAAATCACCAGAGGTTGAGTAATCTGTTACAAATATGACAGTCACTGCAACTAGCATAATAGCCACAAGCACAAAAAATATCCAGCGTAGACCATATTCAAATTCATCTGGTGGCTTCTTCCCAATTTTTGAGAACATGGTGTTCATGTATGTGTTAGATCCAGTTGATATAACTAGGCCTGTCCCACTTCCAGATACCACGTTTGTGCCCTGTAATAGTTATAAAGCAGTCACTTTTCACGGACAATCAGACAAACTTCTTTTGGACATTACAACTTTAACATCAAAGGCCACGGAATATTAATAATAGGAAATCTGACGCAAATTCGGATCCTGATGACATTGATACTTGAGTGCCTCTAGTTAGTGACAATGGAACTATCAATTTTAATATGCTTGGCATGAGAAAAAACTCACACAACTAAACTCATACAAGGTTGAGTACATGTAAATGAAAAGTTGTTTCAGTAGTCATGTGAAATACTCATACAGCCAAACTCATACAAGTTTAGGAAACATAGAAAACTCACAAAGTCATTGTTTAAACTGAAGTTTCCTTTCAAGCAAAACAATGACGGTAATTGCATTATCCACTATGAAGCACTTATACTTCAAACTTTCCACGTTTGTGTCCTCAATGGTCATAAACCAGTCACTTCCTGTAATTCACTGACCCGTGCCTCTGCACACGGAATTTTGGTGGTATGCAAAAATAAACAAGGAAAGGTTGAAACATGGGTTCTGGGCCCCATAAAAATAATCTAAATTAGCAAACGATAAAAATAAGATAAAAAATAGTGGAAGAAAAATGATACAATACAAAGTTCAATGTAAGTCAGATATTTCAAATTAGAGCATTATCCATAAGCCAAATACACTAAGTGACTTCCATACAATATATGTATTTTAGATTAAAGATTATAGATTATAAATGATTGCCAAGAAGTTCAATTACAACATGGCAAACTCTTGGAAATTAAAATATCAATATCGAATGCCACAGAATACTTTTCTGACAAAAAAATGCTAAAGAATATTAAAAAGAAAAAAAAGAAGAGGAAATCTGGTTTTACAGATTGAGATTCTTATTAGTTCAATGCAATGCAATGTTTGTCTACTGTTATATATGGCTGTTTAAGTTTTATCAGAAACTTTCCTCACCAATTAAGACAAATTTCTAGACGCTTCATTAATTATGTAAACTGTTCATATAGCTGCCTGTGTTCGTAGGGTTTTAAACTAAAGCTAGATTTTCCTTTAAAACAACACAAATGAATTACACCTACTCACCATGAAACAAATGTTCTTTAAATCTAACAAAGGAGTGCTGAGACTTTCTCTGACATCAGCAGTTTTGTCAGTCGCCCAAGATTCCCCAGTTAGTGAGGCCTGACTGTTAAAAATAGAAGGAAATCGTTGAAAGAACTTATTACTAAAAGAGAAGGTGAAAAAAAAAAAAATCCCAGTTGAAATACCTTACAACAAGGTTTTTGGAAGATAACAATCTGACATCTCCAGGAAAGAGATCCCCAGGTTCAAAAATCACAATGTCACCAGGAACTATATCCCTTTGATCAACTTGAACTACTAACTCTTGTTGCACAACTCTACCCGCGCATCTTTGAACTTTTATTGGGGATCTTAGAAATTCTGAAAGCTTCATAGCTGCTTTTGAACTGCTGTACTCCTATAAGAGACACGTAGGAATTCAAGAACAAGAGCAGAAAGAAAGAGAAGATAAGCATTCGACCAACAAATGAATCAAGAAATCACCTGATAGAAACGAAGGGAGACACTGATAAAAACAAGCGTTAGCATGATGCAGCCATTTGGAATGTCACCGGATATGAAGGACAAGATAGACAAGACAACCAGAATGATATTGAAAGGATGAAAAAGTGCACTCCATAGAAGATGCCACCATCTAGGAAAAGTATGCTCGTGCAGAACATTTGGTCCAGTTTCCTTCAGTCTCCTATCTGCCTCAGTGAAACTTAACCCTGCGTGCACCCAACCAAAAAACAACTTCATCGAGCAACTAAATTGGATTAACAGAGGCATTAACTTGATGCTCTGAATTGTTTTAGATTACAAGCAAAAGAGATCAATTCAAATGAATTACGTGAAATTCAACATGTAATTACCTCTTTCAGTGGAACGAACGTACTCAAAGACCAAGTTTCTTTCAGAGCGAGCCAAAGTATATAACCACGAGTAAACTCTTTCTTCTTCCTCCGTCCTCGAGCCCCCATCAGCTTTCTCTGCAAGTGAACACAAGATGTTTGAATGAATGAAAAATGTGAAAAATTAATAGTGCAATCCTTTCCTGTTGCCTCCAATCTTGTCATTCCACACAAAACCAAGCCATGAGAAGAAAGAATTAAAAGGATGAACCAAGAGAACAGAGGACGAGGAGGAGGAGGAGAAGGGGCGAATCATACTTGCAGTTGCAGAGAAGAGGCGGCGGAAAAGTCCCAAAACGGATTGCGGAAAGCGTTTGCTAGGAGCATTGGATTTTTGGATGAGGGTTTGTCTGATAGAACGCGGAAGCATGTGGGGATTATCTGAGAGAAGAAGAAGAAGAAGAAAAAGGAAGAATTGGAATGTGGGGAAAGGGCAGTGATAGGAAATGGATTGGGAAGAAAGAGCATATTGAGAATTGAGGTTTGAATTGACGGTTTGGAATGGGAAAGGAAATGGGAGCAACGGAAGAGAACGTACTTTACAGTCGCGAGTGAACTCTGACTCTGTTAGTTATCTCCAACTACCATACTAATCTAGACAGTTAGGTGGTGCTTTCTTCCTTGCTTGCCAGGTAACAGGTATAGCGGGAATATGGCTCTGCCAAAGAAAATTTGGGATTTCAAACGTAAAGGGAAATTTTGTGGCCCGTTCTGATGAACTCCGGGTGAAAAAAAAACGTTTAAAGAAAGTCAAATATGTGAGCTATTAAAAAATATTTATATTATTTAGATACCATCACGTTTTGTTAATCATTTTCTTTCTCCAATTAAAATCTAAACACACCTCTAAACCCATTCTTAATTTTGTATATTTTAAAATTTCCTAAAATGTTTAAGGAAAATCAAATATGTGAGTTAGCATTTTCAACAAATGGGCATACTTCAACTCAAGATTCAAATAATTTTGTTTTTGGATATGAAGATGAGAATTAAGAAAGATTTAATTTAGTGGCGTGTAACTTAGAATTTAGAACATTTATATTTGCTTCTTTAGAATTTGGATATGCATTAAATAATTATATGAAAAAAATAATGATTTGACTCTACAAGTTACATACTTCTCTACTATTATTTATAAAATGGAGATAGAATGATTTTTTTTATTATAATTATAAGGCATGCCATTGATTATTCATCACAAATTTTTCCTTTTAATCATTAAATATTGGTGAGAAAGAAAGAGAGAGTATGTAATTAAAGTAGGGTTAATATGCAATTTATATCATGAATTATTAGTCTAGGAGTGATTTAAATATTATACTTATAATTAATATATTTTAAACTCTAAATAATTAAATATGAGGCAATCTTGCTCCCGTAATTAATTTGGCATTAATCGTTGTTATTTTAAATTTATTGGGCCACATTTTCCTTGCCCACATTCTCTCTCTATGTTGGCCCTTCTTACAACTATATCTCTTTGTGCGTCTTTGACTTTTGCTCCACCTCTTAGTTGACAGCCCTCATCTAAGTATTTCATCGGAGTCAAATCCATCAAGATTAACCAAAAAGTTGTCCCCAATATCAACAAAACTCTACTATCCATAAACAAGGAAGGCTTTGGTGTGACTAAGATAAGTACGGTGAACCCGTACAAGGGTTTGGAGGCCTCAATCTTCAACGCGATAACAGAGGCATTTATTAGTACTTTGGTTGCTAGGAATATCATTTGGGTGGCATGACTGCCTTGAAGTGTGTTTCAGTAAGGATAATGTGGAGAGCACGCGGTTAGGCTGACCATTGAGCTCGTGCTTCAAAATAATGTGAGTTAGTTCATTTTCGAAGCAATCTTAATAGTGGAGGTGTGAACGACGATGTGCTTTGTCTTGGGGTAGTGAATAGATGTGATAACCCGAGGACTTCAATAGTGATAGTTGGGTATCAGTTGCAGAACAATCTTCTCTAGTTTGATTTGGCTTCTTTTAAATTAGGATTTAGCTTTTTGCTCTTTGGAAGGATGACTACATGTGAAAACATCAACTCCACCTCCTCCCCATGGATCGCCCTTCTCCACTCCACACATATATGGATATATATTTCCTTGTTCTAATATTAGAATAAATAAATTTCTCTATGTCAATAGGCGTCTAGACCCTGTAACTCTATAATTCGTATTTAGATGACGAAAGAAGAGGCTGGGGAAATTGAAACAAAGGGAGATCAAGTGATCATGTTGTCAAGTGGGATCACAAGGTTAACATGGATGATGAATGAGCTAGTTGAATTTTAGTAGTTGAGAAGGTAACAACGTTGATATATAAAGATAGCAACAACCAACAAGAAAGGGGAGAGAAATGGAGAGAGGGAGGGAGGAGAGAGCCAAAATAGACAAACATATATAGAGAGAGAGAGAGAGAAGGCAAATAAAACATGGGCCCTGAGAAGTTTAAAGTAACAGCCGTCAGTGCCAAATTAACAAGGGGGGCAAGAGGTGTCAATATTTAATTGTTCAAGATACGAAATATACTAATTATGAGTATAATATTCAAATTGTTTCTAAATTTATAGTTCAAAGTCTAAATTATAAATTAACCTATTTAATGTGGATAAAGTTGAAATCTTATGATTTTTATAGAGATTTAACAAATTTTAAGATTTACTCTCTTCCATCTGCAATAGGATATTGGTAATGATTTCATGGTTCAAGAAAAAGGGTTAGCTGAAATGCTAATCTTTTTAAAATTGGTACATATTTTCAATTATAATCAAATTAAATACTATATGTATGTGCCTTAATTATGATGAAATTCAAAAAGATCATTCTTCAAAAGGAATAATAAATTTTGGGTATGGTTGAAAAAAATAAAAAAAACTACTAAATATCATATATTTTAGACCAAATGACCCCATATCATAGACCAAAAGAAATACTTAATTCTGATAAAACATATTAGAGGTTATTTATAAATAAAATTAGAAAGAGTATCGATTTGTTTGAAAATTGGAATCTATGAATATAGTCTACACCAAACTATAACATCATTAACTTAAGACTAGTGCTTAACTAATTTTTCAGATTTCATCCAAATTTAGTGGATAAACTGTAACTAACTAATGAGAGTGACGGTCCATGCTAAGGTAGATTGGACCATGAAACACCAACCCTACCATTCTACTAGAGTCTACCTCTATAGTCTATAGTTATGGAATTTGACCAACTAAAAAATAGCATCTTCATTATCATCATCATCAGTTTGACTCCAATCCAATAAACTAATTGTAATGTGAACTGTGAGCTATAAGTTTAAGAGCGATTTAAATCCTATACTCATAATTGATATATTTTAAATTTTGAATAATTAAACATGGGACACTATTGCTCCTATAATTAATTTGGCACTGACGACTGATACTTTAAACTTACTTGGGCACACATTTTCTTTGCCTTCATTCTCACCCTTTACGTTGGCTCTCTCCTCCCTCCCTCTCTCCCTGTCTCTCTCCCCTCTCTTGTTGATTGCTCCTATCTTTGTGTGTCAATGTCGTTACCTTCTCAACCGCTAAAATTCAACTGTCTTTTTCATAATCCACATTAACCTTGTGATCCCACTTGAAGACTCGTCATTTGATATCCCATAGTTTCAATTTCTCAAACCTCTTCTTTCATCGTCTAAGTACGGATTACAGAGTTATAGAGTCAGGACACTTGTTCATAAAGAGAAATTTATTTATTATAATATTAGAATAAGAAAAGTATATCCGTATGCATGGGGTGGAGAAGGGCGGTTCAATGGGCGGAGGTGGAGTTGAAGTTTGCACATGTAGTCATCCTCCCAAAGAGCAAAGAGTTAAATCTTAATATCTCGAAGAAGCCAGATCGAACTGTAGAAGATTGTTCTCCAACTGATACCCACCTATCATTATTGAAGTCCTTGGGTTATCACCTCCATTCACTACACTAAGACAACGCACATCGTCGTTCACCTCCACTATCGAGTTTGCTTCGAAAATAAACCAACTCACATTATTCTGAAGCATGAGCTCTATGGTCGACACTGCTGCACCCAACTGCGTGCTTCCAACATTGTCCTTATTGAAACACATTTCGAAGGGAGCCATGCCACCCACCCTAGTGATATTACTAGTAGTCGAGGCACTAATAAATGCCTCCAAAACAGTGTAGGATTCACTGTACTTATCGTAGTCCTGCCAAAGCCTTCCTTGTTCATGGATAGTAGAGTTTTGTTGATATTGGGGACAACTTTTTGGTTGATCTTGATGGATTTGACTCTAATGAAATACTTAGATGAGGATTGTCAAGTAGGAGGAGAAAAAAAAAGGGGGGGGGGGTTTAGAGATGCGCAAACAGAGATTGTAAGAAAAGAGAGGGCCAGCATAGAGAGTGTGTGCGCGGCAAAGATAATGTGGGCATAGTTTAAAGTAACAGCCGTGTCAAATTAATGGTGGGGTGAGATTGCCATGTTTAATTATTTAGAGTTCAAAATATAATAATTATAAGTATAGAACTCAAATCACTCTTGAATTTATAGTTTAAAATTTAAATTATATATTAACTCATAATTATTTATTATTTCCATTTGAACACTGCTTCGTACAATGTAAGTATAACTATCTTTATTATTTTTAATATCAAAATAAATATATAAAGACATAAATAAAAAACAAAGGTTACATATTTAACAAAAATAAATACTACCTCCGTCTCAAATTATAGGGCACTTTTGAAGAAGTTTTTCCGTCCTAAAATATAAGATACTTTGAGTATATTAAGGTTTTGTTAAATACGCTAATTCTAATATTATTCTTCCTCTTTCTATAATTAATTTCAATCTTTTCTATTTTCAATGTATTAAATGATGGGTATTTTTAAAAGTTTATATTTTTATTTTGGAAAGATAAGGTTGTTAAGTGTATTTAATGAGATTTATTGGTATGCAAAATTTTGTTTAAAAGTGTCTTCTAATTCAGGATGGAGGGAGTACTATTGAATAATTAATAACACCAACAAAAAGATCATACACATTATGTGAAAAAAAAATTATCTGAAATTAATACTTTTTCTTATTCATTCAATTTTCATAATAATTACACTAATAAAATTGTTTGACATACCATATAAGACGGGGTACATGTAGTGATTTATGATTCAAATATTTGTGATTTATATGTTGAAAATGCAAATGATTAAAAAGAACATTTAATATAAATAGAATAGTAACAGAGACTGGTTGGTATAGATATATAGTTGAACATGAACCTATAGGTAGTTGAGCCGATGCCAATTAAGAGTAATATATAATGCAAATTGTGAAAAAATATATTCTCTCTCTCACACAATATATGTATATATATTTTGCACGGCACATGGACCACTGTAAAAAAAAAAAAAAACGTGAGAACGCAATCTTTATATATGTTTAATGATCGGCTGTGTGTCCCACGTATTATTAAAGTGTAACAATAAAACGCACACTTGACATATAAATAAAATTTTATCTTATATATATTGTTTTAATTTCATAAATGCATAAGCTGCTATCATCAATCATTATTAATATATATTAACAAATCTTATAGAAAACATCTCATTGGTCAGATTTTGAACCTTGTTATTGGTTATTTTATATTGGTTAAAATTTAATTATCTTTTTCCATTGATTCAATCAATTTTTCATGTGGCCCTACTTATTTTTAAATTCAAATTTTGAAATGTAATTCACAACCTGGTTGGAAGCATTAATTGACTCTATTTTTTCCTATTCGTGTCTCATGTCTGTTGCATTTTTCCATGTGTTTTGATTTTCCTTTTCAAGATATCTTATTTTATCATCAATTCATTCAATTCAATTAATATATATAAACAAATCTTGTAATTTCAATTTAAATGGTAAAAAAAAGCCCCTTTTTGGTTAATAGATTTTTGGCTAATGCTAATACGAAGATTTTTCTTGATTCATTAATAAGATTTAATTTATTTTTTCATTTTTCATGTATTTTTTAGTTTACTTTCATGGGAGCTTGGTTAATAGATTTTTGGCTAATGCTAATATGAAGATTTTTCTTGATTCATTAATAAGATTTAATTTATTTTTTTTATTTTTCATGTATTTTTTAGTTTACTTTCATGGGAGCATTGATTCAAAGGAAATCTTATTTTTAAATTTTTTTATCATTAGGATTAATTTCATCCAGCTATTCTTATCTATTCGTTGTACCTTTTCATGCCTTTTCAATTTTCTTGATCAATGAAATTTAATTTATATTTTTCATGTATTTTCAGTTTACTTTCACAAGAAAATTAATTCAAGAACAGTCTCATTTTTAAATTTATCTAATTGTTAGCTTTAATTCCATCTGACTATCATTCTGTATTCATTGTACTTTTTTCATGCCTTTTCAATTTTTCTAATCAATAAAATTTAATTTCTTTTCTTATTTTTTATGTATTTTTGTGATTCACTGTACTCAATATCAATTAACTTTGATCAACTATCATCCATAAACATTATCTATAGAAAGAGGGAAAAGGGAAATAAAAAGAAGCTTAAGTTTTATTTGGATCATCAATCTTTATCTTGTGGTCTTGACCTTTCAAATTGTAAATGTTTCACCATACATTTCACGCTGACAAGATAATGTAGTGATTACTTAAGTGCTTTAAATAGGAAAATTTTGAGTGATAGATGTATCTTTTTTGTAGCTCTTTTGTTTTGCACATTGATAAAAAAAGAAGAATAGGAACCAAAAAATACAAAAGAATTGAATACAATTAAAAAAAAAGGGATCCCTTTAGATTCTTTCTTATATCCATATTTATGAAAATACAATTTATGTTATAATTCATAAACTAATATCTAATTTTTTTATGTAAAAAAAAATGAGGGGTTATTGAAAATTTTAAAGAAGTTTTTTTTTTTACAAATATTTTTTAAGCACTCTGAGAACAAGTATTTTCTGGGTAGGTGTTTACTATAGGCTTGAAAAATAAAGACAAGATATGTACAAATAAAATATTCAAGAAAAAAATAATTAAATAGAGAAACTCCTAAAGGTTTAACTATCTCATATGTGTCAATATTAATAGTATTAATAATATTTGTTTTAAATTTTTTAATTTTAATCTGTGTAATGTATGGGAAATTGCCTAGTTTGTTTTATATAGTGTGTGGGGTTTTTTTTTTTAAATTCTCATGTGGATATGTATGAAATTAAGTATGTTGTTCCATGGAATGACACAATGATATGTTTACTACAGGAAGGGAATGGCATGATTAATATTATTTGATGTATAATGTAAAATTTAAATCTCTGCTACTCATCTAAAAACAAAAAAAAAAATATTATTCCATGTTTTCATTTGACCTCAAGTCGGGGTGCCACACTCAAGCTCTTATTATTATTATTTTTTAATACAAGGTCATCGAGAACTGTTAACTCCAAACTAAAAAGGTTTCAGCATGTCTGGATTTTTTTCACACGAATTTTTTCACACTCAAGCCCTTATTATTATATATATTTGTTCACACGACCTCCCATAACTTTATATTAAAAAAATAACAAGAACAGATTGATCAGCTCCAACAAGTGTGCAAGACTGATATATCCAGTGACAAAGTCAGGACCCAAAGTCAAAAGTGCGAGATAACTTAATTTAAAAATTAATAATTTTTAAAAATAATTACAGTATGTAAAAAATATAATAATATCAGTTAAATTATGCATATTTTTATTTGAAAAAAATATACTGACTATTTGTTTGGGCAAAAATGTATTGAGAATGTTGATATAGAGTTTAGTTTGGGAAAAAAAAAACTACACCCAAAAGGACAACTTAATTTGTTGTGCTTGGATTTTACTATAAAATAAACAACTCTTAACTTCATTTTTAAAATATGTCTATGAGTATCAATTTATGAAATTTGAGTTAAAATATAATTTATTTAAATATTTTTTGAACTCAAATATTTTGAACTAGGGGCACAAAATTATAAGTTTCACATCCTATTTATGTAATTTTCTCCATGTGAGGGGGGCCACATATACTTAACTCCATGATTAGATATAGTAATAAATTTAGAGTATTTTAAGTTGAATCCAAAGAAAAGCAATGATTTTTGTTACTTAACAAAAGCAAGCGATTTGAGAGAATTATTAAATAAAGCATGCAAGAACAATTAAAAAAAAGTGTAAGAACGACTAATCAAATGAACATTATGGATCATGATTCATCTACTATATATGATAGCTTACTTTAATTTAGGTTTATTTATTTTCCTTCATTTATAGTTAAATCATTTTTAAGGTATTCTAATTACCTTCTAGTATATTAGGATATATTTAATTAAATTTACATTTAACTCCCGTTAAATTTTGCTATCTAACTAAACCTTAAAATTATGATCTAAGTCATCACAAATTCCTACATTGTTTTTAATTTAGTTATTGATATCTATCTCTTTGAGTTTACGTAAGTTTTTCACATTCTAATTCATCAAACGGCCTAAAAACAATTTATATAGTGGCTATCTATAAAAAAAACAATTAAACCAAGAGAGATACAAATTAAAGCAAACATATACATTTCATAAACAAAATTCAATATTCAATAGAAAAATAAATAAAATTAAACAAAAGAGCAAAACCATTCCAATTAAGTTACTCCCTACCCTAGCAAGGAATTTAGAAACAACTTATAGAGAAGTGACATAAATTCTCAATAAAAGACATAAACAAAATCAAAAGAATATAAAAAGAGGAAAAACTCCCAATTTAAAAGAACTCCTTCAAACTTTGTACTCTACCTCCTCAATTTCATTGATGTGATTGGATCTATTAAAGGAGACTCTTCAAAGTTTCTTATACAATTTTTGCACTTTAAAACCTAAAAGCCCATTAGCCCAAGTCCCCTTGGCGCTTTTATTTTAGTTCTTTTAATTTAGCATTAATTCTGCAACTGATTCATGTCCACGATTTTTTGTCCACCTGCGGTCATGCTTTGTATTTTCACCCGCTTGTGGTCAAGGTACATAAAAGCCTTTCATCTAGCCGTGGTCAAATCCTTCGTAATTTCATCAGCTTGCAATCAAAGCATGCATGTATCAACATTTTTAATTTTTTTCTCATCCACGACCACATATAACTAGAGGCGTAATTCTTCATCCTTTAGTGTGTTTTTGGTCTTTTTCGGGTTTCTTTCTCTACAAAACACATAAAATACTCAATGAGGTAATTTATTCATATTTTCCTCATATTATAAGCCATAATTATTCAATTTGGGAGCCAAAAACCTATTATAATATATGTCTAAATTGGCTTTTATCACGGGAATTCTATATGGTCTTATTTTAATTATGCAAGAACCCATATAAAACTTTCAAGCCTTCAGCCTTAAGGGGGAAAAGAAAAAATATAAAAAATAGAAAAAATTACACTTAAGTCTCAAAGGAATCATTTTACTCAAGTACAGTCCCAACAAATTTTAAAATGTAAAGAAAGTCTCATAAGTCATTAACTAGTATTTTTATATAATGTAATATGTTCCCAATTTTAAAAAGGAGAAAATGAGTTGCAAATTTAACAATGCAAAATTGTAAATTTTGGAGATAAGATTGCAAATTCATAGTAATGTTCGGGTAATGATATATAACTTTTCAAAGGTAATCATCAAATTTTGTGTTCTTTATTAAAATTGGGAAATTGAATTAGAGTTAGAAATTCTTGGAAGCTAAGTGTTCAAATAATGACTCGATTCTTTTCAAATTTAATCATTAAGCTATAGATAAAATTATAAATTTGAGACAAAATTATAAAATATCAAAATATCAAATTTTGGAGAAAAATCTGCAATGTCGTTGTCTTGAATTTTCTTTCCTGATTTTAATAGGAAATGCAAATCTTAATAATTAAATTTAAAAAGTAATATGTCATTATTTGAATACTTTCAGAAATTTGCAACTATATCTCCTAAATTTATAATTTTGCATTGTTTAAATTGTAGCTTATCTTCTTAATTTTAAGATAGAGAACATATTGTATTAGATGAAAATGTGCCAGTTAAGGACCTAAGGGATACTTTACATTTTAAAATATATTAGAATTTTATTTGAAGGGAATGATTTCATTGGGATTTAAGTGACATTCTTCCAAATAGATTACACTTTCCCACAAATTGGGTGTTGTTTTTTCAAGGTCAAAAAAGAGTGTGAATGTCTGTTAAATGAGAATTACTTCTTTTTGCATGGCTTCTCGATCACCTAGACCTCTAGAGTTAGTAATTTGAATAGGTTGGGTTCAATTCATGTTGGCTTATTCAGATTTAGCTTGAAATATACTACCTTCTTAAAAAGGTTCATATAGCCAAGCTTGACTCTAACTATTTTTAGCTGGATTAAGGCTAGTCGGTCAGGTTTAACTAAAATTACCAACTCTATATATATATATATATATATATCCGACAATTTCAGTGGTCGGGCTTATTCAGGTAGAACTCAATTCAAGTCGGGTTTACTCGGATCGAACTTAAAATATCCTATTCTCTTAAAAAAGCTCATATAATCAAGCCTGGTTCTAACTTTTTTTTGGAGAGTTCGGGCTGACTCATTGGGCTTGATACAAATTACTGACTCTATAAACCTCTAATAATGTTATTACTTTAATGTTCTTACTTTTATATTATGAATTTGTTTTATTAATTCAAAAAGAAAATTATGAATGTGATATCATCTCTCTTATGTGTGGGTGCGTATTATACATGTTAGTTACTATGCAATCTGTTTAAACTTTCAAACATTAATGTTGTTTGGTACTGCTTTTGTCTCAAATTATAAAATATTATTAAGAAAGATTTGGCATTTTAAAATCTAAAATATTTGACAAAAGTAAGGTTTCATTAATGATATTTTTTTAATATTGCTCTTATCTTATATATTCTCTGTTTTGACAAATGGAGTATTGAATGAATAATATTTTTAAAAAATTTTATTTTTGTTTTAAAAAAGTAAGGTTATAAAGTATATTTAATAAACTTTATTGATATATGTGATTTTATCTAAAAGTTTTTATAATTTAGGACTAAGGGGTATTATACGCTGATAATATGTACACAGTGCAAAGAAACACGTTTTCACTGAATTCATTATTTAAGAATGTTTTTGGTGGCTATATATTTTCATGTTGCAGGTTCAAAAACTATTGCTTCTGATCTATCCAATTTTGAACTCAAAATGAGAGCTCTGCTGAATCATTTTAATCAAGCAGCCCAAGAAACATTATTTTTTTAAAAAAATTAATACAGCATTATAAATTTAAATGAATATATTACTTTTTTTTTAAGTGAAGTGGAATTTTGTCACAAAAATTAATAATTTTTCACCTCTTCAATGTTATGTTACGAATTACGAGTCATATGATATATAATATCATCTTAAATAATACAGGATCTTATATACGCAGAGTCAAACCAAAAACACAGTCCAATATTACTGTAATTAAAAAATGGCTAAAACCCAAAGGTAACATGCACGCTAAACATCAGTTTTTCTGTATTCTGCAAAACGCACCTCTTAACGTCTCTTACTATAGAATGAAAATAAGATAGCTGATTGCTCTCGTCAATATATGAGATCACAGTAATAAATTATTCAGAATATTTCAGATGTCGAACCCACAGGAAAGTTATACTTTTACTAATTTAAATAATTAATAGTTCGAGAAAAATAGATAAAATGGATAATTTTGATAAAAATATATGGAATAAAAATAAATCAAGAAAATAATGATAATAAAAACACAATCACTTGAAGCGTTGGAATTTAGGATTCACCCTATAGGTTGCTAGTTTCTACCCTTTTAGTTGATTCGGATCAATTATAGTGACAATTATTTCTAAAGTGTCCTAATATTCTTCCAAATTATTAGTCCCTTTTTAATTAGTGTTGAATTCGTTCTCACGATACCCAAGCAACTAATTAAACCGTGAAGTTATAGTTTAAGACACCATAAATTTCTATAACTATCCCTAGCCTAGTTATTTATGTTTATTTCTCTAGATCTAGGTTCTCTCTTCACCTCCCAGTCCATCAAGATTACCCATAGACTTGATTAAATGGTGGCCAGTCATTAAATCAATATGAAGAACAAGAGAAATAAATATAATTAAAAAAATAAAAAAATATTCATAAATATAAATGTAAGGAATCAAAACAAAGGAAATAAAAAACTAGCTTCTCAATTGAGCTACATCCTTATCTCAACTGGGTAATTTAAAAATACATAATAAAATTAAATAAAACCGTTCTAAAATCTCCAATTATGAAAAATGATCACAGAGAAAATTAAGGAGTAGAAAAAAAATAATTATAATTTGTATAACTCCTCAATGATCTCGCTTTTAGCCTTTAAAATGCTTCTACAAGCTCCAAATATTTCAGAGAGAATTCTTGAGGTATTTAGATAAGTGATTGGATGCTTTCCCTCTTGATAGAGGGAATATTTATATTTAAAGTGAAGGTTCATTTTTTTGTTCCTTGTCGATGTGAGACTCTAATATATATATATATATATATATATTTCTCTTTTCCTTCTATTTAGTTTATTCTTTTTCTCTATAAAATATAAAGATAAAAAAATATGAGTAGATTTTGTATTAAAATTCCTTTTTATCTTATAATTAAGTGATGAGAGAAAAACATATAAATATCAATTAAATAGATATGAAATCTTAATAAATATAATCAAATTCAAACTAAAATTTATACCTATTTAATTATAAAATATGCACTTATCAATAGCAAAGATCATGCCCTTACGCAATAATTCTTTAAAATTAAAGCTAATTTTAAAATAGAAGCGATTAGAATCTGAGTTGTTCAGTATCCTTTCTCTGGAATTGGAATAATTAATGACAACTTCAAAATGGGGCACCCAAAATATTGTGTCACTCACACTAATTTGATAATTGATATATGAATAATCAGTGAAGAAAATTAAGATCATCCAAAAAAGAAAACACTAAATTCCTCGCCAGCAATGCTTCCCTCAGGATCGATTAAATGGAAAGATTCACAGTTGGTAGATTCCGATCGAACTCGTCGAAAATTCGCTCTCAGATACATAACCTCATCATCACCATCATCATCATTCAGCTTCCTCATCTTCATCATCATCTTCTTCTTCCCTCTCATGATTCCAGCACCTGCAACAACCTTACGCATCAACCTCAACACTTCCATGTCCACATTCGAAGGCCTGCGTTTTACTGCATAGCCTTGCTTCTTTCCGTTGCAGTACAGAGTCCAGAGAGGAGACGATAACACTGTACAGCAACAGCAAGATCTCATCGGAGCAGTATAATTATTACTCTCACTCTGTAACACCATTCTCAGTGTTCCTCCTTTCATTTGTTTGGCCAGCACAGTCGTCGGAACTGGAAGGTGAAGCAGAAGAAGTGGTGTTGTCGAACTGGGCTTCTCTTGAATGCACAACCTTGCTTTCCCATGGCGATATCCGAATACAGTGCCTGAGAATATCGATGACGAGGAGGAGGAGGAGGAACACGAGGTGGTGATCATTGAGGAACAGTAATAATTGTGAGTTTCTGGGTTTATATATTGATGTTGATGATGTTGTTGTAATTCCAAGGCGGAGTTGCAGGTTGGGATTAGGAGTTGCATGAGAGAACGTAAGAGCCTCCATGATCGGACCTGTTTGTGGCACTCAACTCCGGTGATGCTGCCGCAGTCCGGATAGGCCATGGTGTTCATCAATTTCTGGCTTCTTTCTCAATGATTTGATTTTATAATTATATTTATATATATATAGGTGGACAGACACACGCACAAGTACACACACAGAGATAAGAAATGGTGGAGATCAGGGGATCAAATTTAAAAATTTGGGAATGTCGTCCACAAAAACCATGGAACGTAATTAAATATTATGGTTTAGTTATACTTGAGGATACTTGGACGTACGTGGAGCAAGGAGCAGCCATAGCTTGAAAAATGGAGGCAATAATTTAAGGTATCATGGTCTCATGGTCGTGTTTGTGTCGGACTTTGTTTCTGGTCTTAGCTGAAAAGCTGAAATACTGGGATATGCGAATTCTCCCCCATATAAAAAATGTAATAATTTTTGTTTTAAAAAATTTATACACAAGTATGAATCATCCATCTCAACGTCTATTTTACTCGATTTTAAGTTTAGTATATGGGATTAGCCTTTCACAACATGACAAATCAAATGTCACATGTAGTATTCAATTGTATTTTGAATATGATTGGTTTCAATAGAAAAACATACGTGTGACAAAAATATATTTTACCATGAAATTTGCAATTGTTTTTTTTTTGGATAGTTGAATAAATTACTCTTTAAATTTTAAATTCAATAGCATAATAGATCTTAAACTTGTTTATTGTGTAAATTATTCTTTTAATTTTTGAAAATGATACAATTTAGTTACTGTCATTAACAAAATTTAATTTTGACTGCTAATTCACTAAAAAAAAGAAAGAAAATGATCCATAAAATTATAGAAAATCATCAAAATTTTTGGTTATTTTTTATTATTTTATAGTTAACCAATGTTCAAAATTAATTTTTGTTAATAACAAGGACTAAATTGCACTATTATCAAAATTAAAAAAAGTAATTTGCATAATAAACAAATTTAAAATCTATGATGTCATTGAATTTAAAATTTACTAGGTAATTTACTTATTTACCTTTTTTTAAAAAAACCCGAGTTCAGCTGGCATACATTATTACACTTGACATTGAAATGTATAATGTGGAGTTTTTTCACTCAATTATGAGAGAGACAGGGTCTGAGTCTCCGAGATGAAGGTAGTTTAGATCCAGAAAGAAAGGTTGTGTGGATGATATAAAGGAGACATAATTGATAATATATGGAGTTTTTACATTTCTCTTTCTTTAATTCTCACCATTCTATGGCCATGCGCAGAAAATTGACCAAAAAACAACACTTATTTATAAAGCATGATTGGATATTAAATATAAGCTTTTTTTTTTTTGCTGGAACTCCAACCTTAATTACATACTTCCTCCAATCTTTATTATAAAACTTTTCTAACCATATATCTTACTAAAACTGATGAGAAATGATTAATTTAATAATTTTATTTGAAATTAGAATAAACTTAATTTTATTCTTATTTAAATAAAAAATTAAATTTATATTACATTAGATAATGAATTTAAATAGAAGTAATATTAAAAAATATAATTAATATTTAATACTTCATTAAATAATTTAAATTTAAAATTTAAAAAATTCTTCTAAAAAAGGTCCCATAATCGAGACGGAGGTAGTATATTTTAATTTGGAACTTGGAAGAGAGGAATGAGCGAGTTGCAAGTTTAGATTTTATATATAATAATTTAAGATATATTATCAATTAATTTAGGGAGAGAAAAAAAGAAAGTGATCATATTTTTTATTTTTATCATATTAAGTGGCGCGCAACAGGTGACAGAACTGCTAGCCCATGTTGATTGGAAGGGATCAAATTAAAACTCAAAAGTATATAAATTAAATACAATTTCCTTTTACACACAGAGATAAGAAAAATTCATTGTTTTTTATTTTAGATTATAAAATTCTTCGAGATAAAATTTAAGAAAATTTTATGTAATTTAAACTTTCTTAAAATTTTTACGAATTTTAAAAATAAAATAAATATATGAATAATTTTAATAAACTTTAGGAAAGATCATTTACTTTATTTTCCATTTGTAAATAAGTTGCATATATTTGAAAAAGAATATAAATTAAATTAAATTTTTACAAATTTAATATAATGCACGTACTCATTGTTTATTACTATATGCAGTAGCAGAGAAACCTGGTCTCCACCGCCAGTTTTGGTTACTTCTTTTATTAATATCTTGCAAGCTATCCCACATCGACTTTTCTTTTTAGGGTTATAGTACAAATATGTAAAAATATTTATTTAAATGCAATTGATATCTTAGAATATTTAAAAGTGCAATACTGCAGTGTCATGTTGATATGTTTCAAAACAAAGCAATGTCGTCCTAAATACACTAACAAAGAATCCAAATGGTGTTAAACACATCACATGGGCCCACTTCAATGCACCTAAAGTAACACAGTGGAGGGAGAGCGGTTGACGGAGCCAGGGACGGACCAAGAACAATTGTGTGTGGGGGGTCAAAATGCAAAATCATATTTTAGTGGGGCAAAAATTAATTTTAACATTTTTTACAACTAAAAACTAAGTAATTTTTGCAAAAATTTTGTGATATGGGGGGCAAACACCTTCCTAAATTCATCCTTGGATGAAGCAAGAGTTGAAGGAAGATTTAAATTATGAGAGAAAATTTACAAACCTTCTATTTTTTCAATTGAAAGCCACGAGAAAATCTATGCAAGAAAAAAAAAATTAGAATCAAGTCATATCAAGTCTTTCTAATGGATAGGAGCAAAAAGTTTTTACCAAAAAATCCTTCTTATAGTTGGACTCCCCATGATATTCTTTTGGGGAGAATCTCATTTAAAACCCCTAGAGCACAAAAATTTTCATTTAGGGCCCAATATAATTTAAAAACTCTTTGTAAGTTCAAAGGCCATAAGTGAAAGTATGTTTTAAGAGGAAAAATGCATCTGCCCTTGCCTCATTTGAAAGCATAGCATTGTGTGTGAAACCTTGAACCATGAAGCAACAGTTTCTCTCATCCTCAATATGAAGCTTGAAGCTCATTCAATCTATTCTTGACCTCAATGAACTCATTTTTGGTCTTTTGAAGTTGATTTGTCTAGCAATCAGGGAGGGGGTTTGTGAAAAGAAAAAGTAAAGTGATGAAAAATTAAAGTACTCCCCAGCATCCCCATCAACGATGAAGGTTGACCTATTTCTTCTTTATGCCAAATGACTTGCTATACTAAGGTATACCATCCTCATTACTCAAAATGTTCTAAATGCTCTAGCTTTTTAGCCATCGGTATTTTGTTTTGATTTTATAGACTATGTGCCTTTCCTCTTGTTTTGTTTAGCTTTGATGGACTTTAACTTGTGAATAGATTAACCTATACTTATGAATATTCAAACCTAAAGTTGTAAATTTGTGAACTTGTTTTGCACGGACTAAACTTTGAACATAACTTTCACAACTAACGAACAATTACTTATTAATATGTGAACCTAAAGTTGTGCAATTATGAACTTCTACTTTTAAAAATCAAAGGTTGTACTTGTTATCACTTAACCTTATTTTTGAATATATGAAGTTAGAAATTCTGGACTTTTGCTTGTGAGTCTATAAACCTATATATGTAAATATTTGAACTTTAAGTTGTAAATTTGTGAACTTGGCCAACAACTTGTCCTCTGAACAAGAATTTCACTACCAATAGACATTTACTTGTTAATATGTGAACTTAAAGTTATGAAACCATGAACTTCTAGTTGTAAAATTTAAAACTTGTATTTGTTGTCACCAAACATTATTTCTAATTATATAAAGTTAGAAATTATAGACTTTTACTTGTGAATCTATGAACCTATACTTGTTGAGTTATGTACTTCTAGTTGTAAAAAAACAAAAGTTTTACTTGCTATCGCTAAACTTTTATTCTGAATATCTGAAGTCAAAAATTGTGAACTTTTATTCATGAAAGGATGAACCTGTACTTGTGAATATTTGATCTTTAAGTTGTAAATTTTTTAACTCTATCAATACATGAAGTTGTCAACTCTAAACTTTTGCATTACTAATTTGTGTAGGTGCATAACATAGAATGGCATTAAACAAACTAAAAAAGTCATATCCTTTGATAGGATGGCATAAGTTTATGAGAGAATTTTAAAATAATAATAAAGGGAAATATAAGAAAGTAGTTGACTCAAATGAAGCATTAGTTGAAATCTGAAAAAAATGAGTGAAGAGGATAGGGAACCATATAGAATGAAGGCCATTAAACAAAGAGAAGTAAGAACAAAAAAAAAAAGATCAAACTCCTTTCAATATTTGATGTTCTCCAATAAAATTCAAGGAAATTGCAAACTTTATAAAAGAGAAGGAGCATTTAAAAGACAAGTTGAGGTAGCTAGTTTTACTAAATTGCTTGATGTCAGAGGTGTCAAAATCCTAAGAGAGTTATGTCAAGAGATAATGTGAATCTATAATCCTTCGACAAAGAAAATGACTATAAGGGGGAAAATGATACTAGTGAGAGTGGGAGGCATTTAACAAATTATAGAGCTACCTAATGCTAGAAAGCAGTAGATTTGAATGATAATAAGGAATTTGTAGCATGCTTGAAAAAAAAATTATACAACAATATCATTTAATG
The DNA here is from genome assembly GCF_029017545.1 of Prosopis cineraria. NCBI lineage: Eukaryota > Viridiplantae > Streptophyta > Magnoliopsida > Fabales > Fabaceae > Prosopis > Prosopis cineraria. Next base: position 34,300,179 of record NW_026555335.1, on the reverse strand, counting down.
ATTTGAAGAACAAGATAAATTTAGAGTTTGAGAATGAGAACTTTGAGTTTCATGTTTTGTTGTTCACATTGGGAACTCTACTATGTCCTAATGGAAGTCCTAGAGTTAGTGATAAGTCATTGAAGATGCTAGCTCGTACAAATAATGCATGGTCAAAATTTGATTGGGCAAGCTTTATGGTGGAGTTGAATAGGGAGATTTAGCTCTACAAGAATTTGAAGAAGGGGAAGTCCAAGGCACCAAAATATATTGGAGGATGCCTCTACTTCTTATAAGTAAGCTACATTATTTTTCATAATGTGATGAACCTTAGTTGTTATAATTATTTTGACCTTAAAATGACATTGCAGATTTTCTATCTTCAAAATTTTCCTATGAACCAAGCTATACCCTTAGCTAGATGTAATGGGCACTGAACTAAAGAAAGAGTTAAGGAAATGGTTAAGGTTGATCGCCAAAGCTACCATGGCCTTCAATTATTGCCAACCCTTGTACCCCAACCTATCACCATATGTTTCAAGCCATCGAAACAAATCTAGATAGAAATTCATTATATTTGACATTTCAACGTTGAACTCATTTGGGAGTCTTGCATAAGTTAATGCATCCAATAACTTAAGTGCTGCATCCTTTGTCACACCATTCTTTCTCTTAATTACCTCTTCTAATTTTCAAAAATTTTTAGTTAAAGTTTTCTTTCACAAGAAGGTTATAAAAGACATGCCTATCACTACCATATATTACTTGTATAGTCTCAATAATTGAATTATGTCTATTAAATGTACTATTGTTATTTCTCACAATGCTGTTATCTCTTAACATTTTGGAGAAACTATAACTACTCCTCAAGTGTCTCACCACCTATTATGATGTATGCCATAAGAAAAATCTCATTATCTATATCATATGCAATGTTGATAGTATAGTTTCCTTATATGGTTAACTTAAGTGATAGCCATCTATATATAATATGGGCTCAAAACCTTTCATGAAACATTTTATGCTATATCCATATGCAACGAACAAGCATTCAAATATATTATTTAGCCTAGCTGTCCATTTTACAAATGTGGTTCAATCACTTTCAATTAGCCTTTGACACATCTAGGGAATTAACATATGTGACTTATCTAGAAGACCATGTATTTGAGCTAAAACTTTGTATTATCTTCTATATGCTTGATAGTAAGTAAGTCTCAAACTATACTCTCTGTACATGTCTCGTCTAATACCATTAGAAGATTTGTCTATGTATGCCCTCAGCTTATCAATTATTATGGATGAGGTTAGTGTTGATATGGTATTGTGGGCAATATTAGGATTGTCTTGTGCAAAATGAACATGTTCATTCTTTAAAGTTCTTACATTTTAGAAACTATTAGTTTTTCCACCTAACTTATATGCTTCAATATACCATAGACATCCCTCAACCACATACTTCGCAATAACTTTACTTGGCTTTTTCTTCAGAAATTTGTATGCAAACTTATGTGCTAGGCTATACTTGTATAATGTCTACCTAAATGCCATAACATGAGCAAAAGTCTATCCCAAATCAACAAACAATTACTTCTATTTGCTAGCATTCATCTCTGGAATAGGTATATGAATGCATTGAATGGCTAAATTAACTTTTGCAGTGGCTATTGGAATGCTTCCACTAGAGTAGGGTAAGCTTAAACCTTCTAGATCAATATTTCAATACTGTGGAGATAGAGAACTTCCATTTGAAAATGTTAAAAATTGGTGTATCCTGCATTTACAAATATTGCCATATCATTAGTGTTCTGTATTAATAACTTTTATTTTATATGATTGAATATGCAATATAAAAAAGTAAATGTTTATGTTTGCATAATACATAATCCAATGTTTTTTTCCCATTACTTCCAAGGACACTAGATGTCATGAAAAAAATGTATAGAGAATCAATTTTTTCCATATAAATATCCACTTAAAAATATTGCTAATATTGAACAAAGTAAGGGAAACTACTAATTGAGAATTCTTGAAGATATGACCCATTTTAATGAAGTTTTGAGGTCTCAATGATATCTCTCATGATGTTCTAATCATGGTATATAATGTGTTTAAGTCACAATGTGTCAATGATAAGTTATTTCAAAATTTTAGAACGTGATGCCTCTCCATTGCAATTTTATCACTTTTATTGTATTTTTCATAACAATTTTAAGTGGAGAAAATTCTTAAATGAAGTTTTTACATATAGTATGATAACATTTGTATTGATTTGATTGTAAAAAATAGACCACAATATCTGTTTGGAATTCATGAATTATAAAACCTGCCCATGATTCTTCAAAATGTCTCACATAATACTACTATAAAGTTGATACTTGGCATTTAATAAGTATAAAATTTAATTTCTTTCTGAAATCTTAAGAAATTTGAAAACGGAAATAAAAACATTGAGGAATGATAGACCAATTTTTATGTAGGAAGGAAACACTTTTATTGATTGGATTTATGAAAACATAACATAGTGCCTAATGGCCTTATTTAGTGTGATGGAAGTGTTTTTTATAAAATTGGAATCAAAACATAATTGGGTTTGAAAAGTGTGTTTGATATAGTGATGGATAATCCTAATATAATTTTAATAAGTATATTTATTTAAAGGGTTTAAGGGCAAAAATACCTTAGAACTTTCAAAAAGGGTGCAATATTACCCTGCCATTAAGGTTAACTGTTAGCTGATCGTTTAACTATCATGTTGGCATCCACCTATCATTTTTTTAAAAGTAAGAAAAGAATATATCTAGCTAGCCAAGTGAACCTCTTCTTCCTCCATTTCTCTTCTTATTCTGCTACTATCAGAAGGTAGATGAAAAGTGAGGGACACAATAAAAGAGCAATATTGAACATTAGTGGTATAGATTAACGATAAGAGGGAACAAACTCGGTGCCTTCAAGCTAGTCTTCACAAGATTGATGACACTGAACTACATAACTTGTTGACATGATCGATCATCTTTAAGGAAATCAATGGATAAAGAGATGGGCTAGGCTCGATGGACTTGATGGTAGCTTCGGGTCATGAGTAGATGATCTTGTGTGGTAAGGAGAGAAATGAATCATTGAGGCGTTTACCAGACTCTTCAATCTTGAATGATAAAGGTTTAGTTTATTACTAAATGGGATCAGAATTTGATTAACTTGGGGATTGATGGGAAGGTAGGAAGAAAGGGGATAGAGATGATGTGGATTCTTTATCGACAATGTTGATGTAATATTGAACTCACATAAGAAGGGTAGTCAAATATAGAGAAAATGACATCAAATTAGGAAGCCACTATGTAAGGAAACTGAGCTAGATGAGTTAGCACCTATTTCATGAAAGGTGTTGCTATACTCGAGTACTCTTCTTCTACTTGTGTGTCTTGCATATGCAAATTCTCTTATGAACCTGTCCTCTTTATGCTCTAAGGTAATTTTATTCAATAATTTATTGTCCTTGCTTGCTCAGGTTAGATCTAGTTAGATAAACCATGTGAGGTAGAATTGAAGATCTTATAGTCTTACGTTAGGGCACACCTTGATATTTCAATTTTATATTGTTTTGATCAATTTTAGAAGTGTTTCTTTTAAAAATCTAGCATTAAGGGACTTCTAAAATTATGGGACATTACATAAGATCATTTTGTTTTCACTGCTGAAGAAAAACTTATCATTTTGATCCTAAAAGCTAGATGTATCTTTTTTGGATTTGTTTTTTTAATATTTTTTAAAATTCTAGGTGCCTACCACCTGGCAAATAAGGTCAAAGCAATGGTCAACAAGTGGTCAACCTTGATCGCAGGGTGATATTGCACCATTTTTAAAAGTATTAGAGCAAAATTGCTTCTTAAAAAAGTTTAATATACTAGACACCCCTCAAGAAAACATTCAAGGACAGTTTTACCCTTTAACCCTTACTAAAAATAGGAAAATACCAAAGTGACCATTTCATTTTTAAAAAAAAAATCCATCCCTATTTGTTAAGCTAGCAACCCTGTCCACAATCACCCCGTACTCCATCTACTAAATCATCATCACAAAATTTAAATTTTTGTATCAACTAAAATTAATTAAACAGTTTAATTAATTAACTAATTAAGGTTTATAAGAGTTATTTATAGTGGTTGGATGACTATTGGGCCCATCATACCCTACATAAAGTTTAAAATCTAACTTTAAGTGCTATTAGACCATTTTAAGCCTAATTAAATAGGCTAGATTAAGGGTTCCCCATACTATATCATCCACCTTATGGATGGCAAAATGCACCGTAGTAAATGCATAGGAATTTAAATTTTTTGACACACATTTTAGTTGTAGAAAACAAAAAGAAAGGAGAGTAAATGTGGGAGAATTCAAAAGGCTTTGCTAGGGTTCATCTTTAGTGTTATTTTGAGGTTACCTAAGGCTTGTAAACCATTGAGTAAGTCTTCCTTACTCTCCTTCCTTGATTTTTTCCAATATTTTGGGGATAGGTTTAAACTTAATCCTAATGCTAAGTAACTTAGTTGATGATAATAGGTTGGTTTAACAATATTTTTTTATACTAATAAGGGGTTAAATAAGATAATGAAAGCTAACAATAAGTTTATATATAGCTAGATATACTAATGAGAGTCTTGGGATTATACTTTAATAAATGATTAATTAATGGTATTAGTCATTATTGATAATGACTATAGATTGACTACTATCAGAGCTTGTTTGTGCTTGTTTAGCTCCCTTATATATGATTTTTGTTTGCATTATAAGCTTATATTAAGATTGCATGATGAGATATGGAATTAAAATGAGTATGCCTTATATTTATGAGTATGGATTTCAAAATTGTATGCTTAATTATGTTGAAAAGTGAATGATTGACTATATGGTATGATTTTTGGAAGTTTGCTTAGTTATATGAGCATGGGAATGAGCTTGTGACAAGTTAAGAATATTTTATCATAGCATGTCTTAAAGCTTGCAATAGATTGCATAATCATGGATGGATGAGTTTGCTCGAGAGAAAGGATAGGGAGTTAGGAAAATTCCACATGGTATAGTCTCTATTAAGAATTACGCATGATGGTTGGAAAATAATTAATTAAAAATTTCTTAGTATTGTCATCGTTCTTTAAGAGATGGCATGGGTCAGGCATAATACTTAGTATTACTAGTTTCCTATAGGGGATTGTGTGAGCCGGGTAATTATGACATCCTTGTAATTCGAGAAGAAGGAATCCATAGTTCGAGAGTAAGTGTAGGAACCTTTGCTTGGGTAACCCCTCATAATTAGAGAGCAGGATTAATTTGGTCACATGAGTTAGTCCTATAAAAAGAGTAATAAGGTTTGATGCATGATCATGTGAAACATATAAATATTGATACAAATGTGGAGCATTAATTAATCTTTAGTTTTGAATTCACAATGTATATACTCTTATCAACTACTAAGGTTGCACAAAGACCAAATGAGACCAAGTTTGCTATCAGCCAAAATGGTTTGAAAGAGCTTTGGATTTTATTTTTTTAGTCTGAGGCTTGGTCTAGTCTAGCTAAACCCAGGACCTAGACTAGGTTGGACTTAAGCAATTTTTTAAGTGGTGGATGGAGATGATTGACTATAGAATTCAAGCTGTTTCTTTTTTAAAATAACTTAGGTGGTTTATACATATAAAAAGAAGAATGAAGATGCAATATGTTATTATCTCATTGTCAAAAAAATTTAAAAAAAA